>NW_023425427.1:48650246-50047746 GCF_014108245.1 Pipistrellus kuhlii
TATGATATAATCTTCACTAAAAAAGCAAAGTGGACAATCATATAAAACTTTTCTCAACAATGCACCTGAAAATTCCTTATTCTGGCATTCATTGGTAAAAAATAGATGAAGACAGGACTTTAAAAAGAGAACAGCTTATTTCTTGAATAATGGGTCTCGAACACAAGCTATGTGAATCAACATCAACAATAGCATCTAAATTAATAGTTAGAAAAGTGTGTCCTGTTCAGGCTTTGAGGACCCATTGTATCTATTTCTATAGCATGTGGTTATTTGATCAGGGGATCAACTTTAGAATTTAAAGGTCTTCCTGACAAGATGTTCATTTCCTGGGCATTGCATGGCTGGCCACAGATGACAACTGTCCTCTCCTTTTTCTATGCCTTTGGACCTATCCAGAAGCAAAGAGTGGCTCCCCCTTATAGATGTGATTGGTAACTCTAGTCAGGTTTTCTGAATGAGGAGATGACTACTTTGTTCAACTCTAAAGCATTTTTCTCTCTCATACTTTAATTTGAAGGCAAGATTATGTTACTAATAACTTCTCTGGACAGTGAATTATTCTATTTTACCTTGTAACTTTTCAAGTTAAGCTATAGATGTTAAATATATGTTTTACAGTTAGATGATACATGCAGATCACTGGCTTCCCTCTGTTCCACTTTGCTTATCTTAATGATGAGCTATTGCTCTAGATTGCTTCTAAAATCTCTTCTGGGTCTATTTTTTTAAAATTAATATGAAGCATTATCACACCCTTGCTTTTCTAAACATATCAGGTAGTCTACCTTTTACCACACAAAGCAGGCGTGTGCTATGAACTAAATCCTCACTTCAGATACTGGCATGAGGTTAACTAATTTGTCAGTATTATGAGCTTTAAATTTTTATTTACTTATGGTTAATTTCATGAGAGGCTGTTGGTCTTATTTCTTATAAAGGAAAGAGATTAGAGTTTGAGTAGCTCCTTATAAAGGAAAGAGATTAGAGTTTGAGCTACTTTTTAATTATCTCAGATTTCACATTTTAAAGGAAAAGGCTGTAACATTTTTAAGAGCAAGAAAGGTCTGTGATGCACATTATAACTATAGCAGATCAAAGTCCTTATTTATTTATTTATTTTTTCACTGTGCAACACAGGAGTATTCATCATGGTTGTAATAAAGAAAAAATAAAATTACACTAGCTTCACACATTTGCTTTGCAACATCTAAGTAGAAGGCATTTTGCCGTCCTGTTTATTGATGAGTTTGGTGACGACAGTCATGTCCGCCTCTTTCCTTGTTTATTCTGAAAGCTTTGAGTCTAAAGGGGTTGGAGTGGCCTAAATAAATTGCAGTTCTACCAGTAAATATTGATACTGTATCCAGAGAAGAGTGAGCATCTGCTTTTCCTAGAATTCTAGAGCCAGATGTGATATCTTGGGACAGAGGCTAGAACTGAACTGACAGCTTAGTTTTTCTGCTGCCCATATTTACCAAAGTTAGCTGTGAAAATAGCTCAGTTTCATCAATGTAGACCAGTTTGTCATATCATTGTTTCCCATGACATTAGCTTTCCATCAACACCTGAAACCTGAGTCAGTGCTTCTCCCCCTGAATCCACACAGACCTAGCTGATGGGTGACCATCTTTATACAGAGATCTTCTAAACAAAAATGTAATCTCCGGTTAAAGTCCTAAATCAACAAAGAGACCATCTAGCCAACAATCTTTCTCTCTCAGAATGAAAGGGAGGGAAGAAGGAAGGTTTGTTCCTGGTTAATGAAAAGCCAAATTACTATTTCACAGCAGAAACTACCATAGACTATAAACAGAAAAAAGGAAGAAAAGAAGTACACAGTCACTGCACTGCTAATATCCAACACATTATTTGGTATATTGCTTTGAGATGGAAGTCAGTGAACCAGTTTTTGTAAAGGAACCTGATCCATGGTTTCTGCATTCTATATAATCCATCATTATCAAAAAGCCACGAATAATAGGATAAATATATACATCTTGAGATGTAAGAACAACAAAGGAAAAGTTAACTTTGCCTTTTTTTCATGTTTAAAGATCAAGAAAACATGAGTAGAGGGAAGTGCCATTAATTTTAGTTGATCTGTTGACATAAATTCAGTAGAAAACCAGCAAATAATCACCTTAAAATGTAGATTTTAAACTTATTCTCTATATTCTATCTTCAAAAATAATTGGGAATTCTATTTATCTCTAGTGAATCTTCAAAGGGGAATCTGAAAATTACCTAATTCTTTATAGAAATAGAATCTGACCTCATTGCTTTATACTGATCACCATTATCTTTAATCCAATTAAAAATTTGATAACTTTTTTTTTCCTAAGCCAGAAGGGACACTTGACTAAGATGCCTTTATTTTCATAGTAGATCTAGTTTTTCAAATACTTTACTGATGGAAAGGCAAAGGAATGCAGTAGATTCAGTAGAGTTTGCATGCTTTTCATGGAGCTACTGAGCTAAGTAGTCACCAGGCTTCATATGTCACACTATCTGCTTTTTGGAAAAATTTTTTCTCAGATAATTTAAGTCAAGAATTGTGTGTTCAGCTCAAATGCTCCAAAATATAGAACATTCTGTTTTGTGTAATATAAACAGTAAGCACACCAGACAAAAGAAAAGGAGAGAATCACTGAGAATCCCTTGACATAAGGATATAGAATCTCAAAATGTACCTTTCCCACTTTAAATAAAGCTTTGTGTTTCTACCTCTCAG
Organism: Pipistrellus kuhlii; assembly: GCF_014108245.1. NCBI lineage: Eukaryota > Metazoa > Chordata > Mammalia > Chiroptera > Vespertilionidae > Pipistrellus > Pipistrellus kuhlii. The sequence goes on from NW_023425427.1 coordinate 48,652,981, forward strand.
CTTTTATAAAGAATTTTCTTATTAATTTTAATCTTTTGATGTGCTCATCTTATATGTGCTGATTGCATTTACTCTTAAATGATAATGTTGTTGTAATTGACCTGGGAAGGGTTGTATTTTAAACAGGGTCTGTGAAGAAAAAATGAAGGAGAGGCAAAAAAAAATAAAAATAAAAAATTATCATGTGTACTTGTAGAAAGTCATTGCAAGTAGATGGAAAGTAATCAGTGTGCTCTTCCATTCAATGATGGGAAGATCTACATGGTGAAGAGGTTTGACTGAAAGGGATTAAAATTAGCTAACTATTTAAAAGCAATAGCTGTAATGTCTCTATGCTCAAAAATCCCTTTTTATAGCCGTTTGGATGCTCACTTCACCAACTCTAACGCTCTTACCTTCCCTTGTTTGCACACTATCTGTGTGAGCCATGTGTTGGTAAAAGTTCCGGATAACAATGGGAGCCCTGAAGCCTCGGAACCATGGGCAAAAGGACATTGGCAGGGCAGATGCATGTGGTAAGTGCCTTCTGTTAACCACGGAAAATGATAAAAGCAAAGAAAATTCCATTTCCTGAGGCTGTGAAATCACTGCATATTGCATGTCACAGAGAGGATAACATATAAGGACAGGAGAAAATTTGCTTGTTTCCACAGTGCCCCCTGAAAGTAATGCATTGAGTTGGACTCCTTTGGAAACATGCACATAGTATTCTGTGTATGTTTATGCCAGACAGGGTTAGCATCTTAATGGGATAATAAAAGCTATCACTTGGGAAATATACACATTGCTCCAACCAGAGTGCATAGAGGTATTGATAGGTACTGAGGGAGGAGCAGAGAGATAGTATACCCTGAGGAAGTCTCTTTCCTGTCTCCATACACATTTAGGTCTTTTGCACATACGAGCAAGTTCTGGGAGAGCAGCCTGGGGGAGGGGAGAACTCGATGTGGTTGGCATCTTAAAAGATTTATGAACTGCTAAATTTAGAAATGTCATTTTGTTATTGCCAGAATACTGCTGGCGTCTTTGTATGAGTCACTAAGAGAAAAAAAAAATAGCAATCACCTCCCTTGCAAGAGCTGGTATGAGTAACCCAAAATGGGTTCAATTAATCATTTTAACCACTGAATTCACTCTGGATAAACAAAGTGTGTATCAGATGATATGCCCTAGAAAGGTAGTCATCCTTACAAAATGCTACTCTCTGCAGCTATGCTCTTCTCATTATCGTATTGCAAATAGTTCCGAAAGAAAAAACTGTTCAAGCAAAATATTAAACAGCATTCATTTGTCATTTTCCTGCGGGGACCAGGCGGCAACCTGCTGTGGCTGAAGAGATGTGGTCATTATGAAGCTGCTATTGAAATGTTTGCTTATCTTTAGAAGAGAAGAGAGATTTCGATGGTGCTACTTTTTGATTGGTAATTTCCGGCACTTCTGCTTTCCGGAGGCCTGTCTTCTTCCACCCGGAATTGATATTAATAGATGCGTGTGTAAACATGCTGTTGGTGTGTGTGTGTGCTTTTTTTAATGTTCACATAATTTTCTGTGCCTGAGGAATGACAATGAGGCTCATTTCCTTGTTAGTGGGTGCTGCTTTGTGTCACATGGAGTCTGGCTGCTTGCTTTTTCCGGAGGCCTGAAGTGTTTGTTGTAGATGGTGTGAGATAGGATGCCTAACCTTCTTGGCCCCTGAAGGCAGTATGATTTTGGCTGATGGATGGAAGGAATTCCATGTCCCTCTTTTCCTCCTCCTCTTCTCCTTTCCCCCATATGCTTCTTGTTCTTTTTCTCTGCACAGATACTGTACCCATAGGATTAAAAGCCACCGGAGAAGGAAACAGTCTCCACAGATCACCTCAATGTAACTGGAAACACCATCCTTAGAGAACCCATTTAGCTATGAACAACCCTTACCGAGCTCTTCATTCTGCCATTTAAACCTGTTTCCTTCTACTCTGCTCAGAGAACGCGGGGCACTTGTCACCATTTTCCAAGACATTCTTTAATCACACACTGCACAGTCCCTCTTGTAGCCTGTTTAATTGGAAGCAGAAGTCCAGCTCCATTATCTTTATCTCTACACTTTCAGTCCAGTTGTGACACTCTTCTAAGCTTCCTCTGCAGTTTTCCAGACCCCCTTTAGGCCAGGGAATGCAGAGCTGTCCATAGTACTGCAAAGGTACTTGCCCAGGGCAAGTCAATCAGAAAGTTCAAAATAAAAGCAGGCCCATTCATATTCTTCATTCACAGACACATACACACACACACATACACACACACACACACACACACACACACACACACTCTTAGATGAGGCGAGGATTTGTCAGTCCAATGGTCTGATAAAGGAGGTGACTTTCTTACCAGGACAGAATGCAACATTTACAATGGAGTAAACATCATAGCTGTCCCTGCATGCTACCGATTTGTTTCATATTGAGGAAAGGAAACAAGAGCAAATTTTGGCGCAGAGCAGCAAGTAAGAGAGCCTGTTTCATTGGAATGACCTCAAATAGCACTTATGCGTGGAGAATGCACTGAACCTGGGTACATCCTGATAATATTGACTGTGTTTCTTTCTATTAAAAAGGAAAAAAAAAATCCTTGCAAAGAGTTAGGTGAGGACAGCAAAGTGCAGAGACTTTTGAGAGAAGAACTAGAGCTGAATCAAATCTTACTTGTTCAATAAACTATAAAGTTGTTCTTCCAGGCAGAAAGGAGACAATTGCAGGTTTTATTAGCATCTGAATGGCGGGGCTTTAATTGCTCAGATATACTGCAATGCTTCTTTGCCTCATTAAGTGTATTAACAGTCTGATCCTGCAGTGAAAAAAAAAATTAAACAGGGGAAAAGCATGAATTAAATAATTAGCTTACAGCAATATACAACAAAGCAATTGATTCTGACCTGATCTTTCCCTTGTATTTTAATTTGTGTGTGAGTGACTTGACTTTTTGAAAAAGCTTTACTTTTTCCCTCACAGAAATATTGCTGACCCAACACCAATAAATAGAAGTAACTGATACATTAAAAAACAAACAAGCAAACAAACATAATGGCTACCATTTACTCAGTTCCTACTATGTGCTGGATACTTAATATATCTTACATAATTATCCTAGATAATAAAAGACTAATATGCAAATCAACTGAACAGCAGAATGGCCAGTCTCAATGACACTCACTGACCACCAGGGGCAGATGCTCAATGTAGGAGCTGCTTCCTGGTGGTCAGTGCACTCCCACAGGGGGAGCATTGGTCAGGCAGAAGTGGGGGGTAATGGTTGACATGCCCAGTGGTGGTGGTAGGAACCTCTCCCACCTCCGCGGCAGCACTAAGGATGTCCGACTGATGGCTTAGGTCCACTCCCTGCTCCTCACTAATGGGTATAACTTTGTAAGTTATATAAATGCACAATCACTTTCTATACCTGAAACCAATATAATATTGCATGTAATTGAAATTTTAAATATGTAAATAAATAAGTAGGAGTACATCTATTAAAAAAGAAAAGCAAACATTTGTCCCTCACAACCTTCCCTTAATACTCAGTAATTCTTAGCAGTGCTCCCCCTGTGGAAACAGGCCTAAGCCGGCTCTTAGACTGTGACAGGGTGCAGGCTGGCTGAAGGACCCCCGCCCCTCTCGCCAAGTGCATGAATTTTGTGCACTGGGTCTCTAGTCTAATATAATTAATCCATCATTTAAAAATATTAGACACCTACTATATGACATCCTCTGGGGTAGAGATGTGAACCCAATGATGTTACCATCTTATCTCTATTTTACAGATGAGGAAAGAGTCCAGAGAAGTTAAGACTTACTGAGTTCTATAGCACATCAGAGGCAAAACTTAGTTTTGAACTCAACTCTTAAAAGCTGATGTTCTTCCCAATAATACCTCATTTCTCTCCTTGACTTGGCAGATTTATCTTGCTTCTCTAAAATGCGTGTAAGAGAAGCACAGTTCATCAGCCATACCACCACCTCTAAGACAGATAAGGGCACTAAATTGCACTGACACATCAACTATTCTGGGTTTTTTATAGCTGAGAGAGGGTCCTTTTTCCCTCTCAAAGATCGGCTAGAGTTGAGGTTTCTGGAATTTTAATAACCTTCTATAATGAGCACAATGTCATCATAAGTGTAAGAAGTTATCACAATCATTACAGTATCGTTGTAGCTATTGGTTTTAAAATAAAATGCAAAACCCCAGCTCTTTAAAATATGATTAATGCATGTTCACTCCAGTTGCATTTATACTAAAATTGGAATGATACAGAGAAGATTAGCATGGCCCCTGTGTAAGGATGACACACAAATTCATGGAGTGTTCCATATATTTTTAATAAGAAAATGAAATATGATTACTGCATTTCACTTTATTAGACTCTAATTCTCTCTCTCTTTCTCTTTCTCTCTCTCCCCCCCCCCTTTGGGCATTTTATCTAAGCCACAAAATTACAGATCTCTATGTTATTGTACTTTATGGTTGGTTAAGTTAGGTCAGGGTGATAACATGAGGGAATATTAATAATCCTTGTTTTAACAAGCCTACATTTATACCACTGTCAGAAGTTAATCGTTCTGTTATACTTCTGGTGCTAAGAACTACTGAGTACTAAGGGACAGTGATAGGGGATGGAAGTTTTCTTTGTTAATAGATGTACTCCCAATTATTTATTTATTTAAAATTTCAATTACAGTTCCTATGCAATATTACATTGGTTTCAGGTATAGAAAGTGATTATGCATTTATATAACTTACAAATTGATCACCTTGATAAGTCTAGTGCCCACCGGACACTATTCATAATTATTACCCATTAATGAGTATGAGCATGCAAGTCAAAGGTTTTCATGCTTCATGATCTCTTCCATATGTTCATTCCACATGCTTTTACTCCCAGAGCTTTTTTCCCCTGCATTTTCATCTATCTTTCTTCGTCCAGGCCCTGGATCAACTGGCCAAGCCATTTGTCACTGAGTTTGAATCCGGATATATAAAAATTTGTGTCACTTATATTTCTATACAACATGTATAACCAAGTGCTCCATCTGAGACTCTGTATTGGGATAAATTTTTCTCCTTACTCTCTTTCAAAGTCCTTTTTGAGTGGGGCTGTGATGCAGCTGCTGTCCTATTTCAGGCTGCACCCATACACTGAACTGACACTCATGAAGCAATCTTGTGCTTTGTCTTCCTCCATTAGCTGGGTAAGGAAGGATGCCGTATATGGCTACATCTGTGATCTGGTAAAGAGGTTCTTGGGTAAACCTGGTGAGAATGACATGGGGGACTTGGAATCTGCTTGCATAGTTCACATGGACCCTCTAATTCTGCTTGATCTTAATCGTGGGTTCTACTACTTAGAACCCTCAATCAATAGTTAAAGGATTCTTCCCTACTTTACAACTTAGTGGGTTTGACAGTTCCTAGTTCATGACCAGCAGCTGTGGCTCAATTGTGACTTGGTATCCCATTGTCATTCCCTTCATCTGTACTAGGTCCAGTAGTGTGTCAAGAATTGTTTCTACAAAGGCATACAATTCTGATGGTATGGCCTTGCTCTAACCCCCCAGCAATTGTGTTATGATTCTTTCATTAGTGCCTGCCTTAATATCTACATGGCGTCTTTTATCATCAACACCTCTTATGCCACAAGGTCTTCCAAATTATAATGCCACGTAACACAACAACTTGCACTGTACCTCTCATCACTTCCATAGCTAGTTTATAATGTGACTTCACTCTGGTTCTAGAAGTGCAGAACAAAATGTGCGTGCGGGGGGGACACATGTTATCTAAATCATCTTCAAGCAAGAGGGAAGTGCTAACTTTAAATAGAAATATTTATGCCACTTATGCAGACTCAAAAGATTCAGGGGACTATGGAGATTCTTTTTTGCTCACTCTGCAGACAATGAGAGGTACTATGTATGCTACCATGGAGTCCCTCTCTGGCTTTCAAGTTTAGCTTTTGTTCTTAGATACTTGTTATCTTGTTCAGATAGAGTTTCCTAGTCATTCAAATCCTTTACTTGAATAAACGTTATCCCCTCCCCCTATTTCTCTTCATGCATTGAACCAACGAATATATTCCTTTATAGCATAATATCATTCCAATTTAATACCAGTGAAAGGTGTTTGTTTTAAATATATTTTATTGATTTTTTTACAGAGAGGAAGAGAGAGGGATAGAGAGTTAGAAACATCAATGAGAGAGAATCATTGATCAGCTGCCTCTTGCACAACCCCCACTGGGGATGTGCCCGCAACCAAGGTACATGCTCTTGACCAGAATCGAATCTGGAACCTTTCAATCCGCAGACCATTGCTCTATCCACTGAGCCAAACTGGTTGCGGCTACCAGTGAAAGTTTTATCAATTAAATAGGTCCCTAGTAGCAACTGATGGAAGTTCTATTCTCTAAGAAGAAGTCTTTGAAATGGAATTTAGTGTATAACCTTTCAACCAAGGAGTGTTTTTGGAATCAGAACTTTTGGAAGAGATTGTAAGAAAGCAGATTTAAGCAGAGGGAGAATTTATTCTATAATTAAAACCCAGTGGCAAATTTATACAACCCCATTGGGCACTCAAAATGAGAAATGTCCCAAGTTGTGCTGAGATGACATGGACTTTGTACTCTCTCAATGATTTGTTATTGTTTGTAGGCTGTCCTAGGAAGAAAGGTGATCATGGATAATGCAGTTCTCTGCCACTGAAGCAGTTCCGGGAGGAGAGACAGCAGAAAGCTTTTGCCAGTTTTTTTTTTTTTTTTTGTGTGTGTGTGTGTGTGTGTGTGTGTGTGTGTGTGTTTTCTATGAGCTGGGTAGCAAGTACTTCATTGAAGTAATAGCTGGCGGTGCATCACAAAGTCTACCAGAGTCATTAAAAAGTGTTCAGTTTAACAGTGAAGCTAGGGACTTGGAAAAGAGTAAGCATTGCATGCATTTATTTTTTATCTTTTCTCTGTGCACCTCCATGAAGGAGTTGATATATTGGTAGTTTACTAGAAGGCAAAGATATCACAAAAATGTTGAAACCCTGGTGAACAAAAGAGGACTATATAAAAAATGAGGATAGGGTAGTAAGTTACTTGAACATGAAACTAACCTCTGACTTTTAGCAAAAGAAGTTAGAGAAACACAAATGCTTACATGGTTTTTATAAGCTAAAACCAGTGCATGAATTCGTGCACAGGTGGGATCTCTAGTCCTGGATGGTGATCAGGGCCAATTGGGGCCTGCCAGCCGGAGGGGGGGAGGGATGGAAGAGTGTCCACAGGAGGTTTGCTTTGAGAGTGCATTGACCACCAGGGGCAGCTTCTGTGTTGAGTGTTTGGCCCCTGTTGATCAGTGCGCATCAGTGACTGGTAGACCAGTCATTCTGGTAGTTTTGGTCATAATGTTCACTTAGGCTTTTATATATAAAGATAATACAAATCCTATTTTTTTCCAGAGAAATTACTGTTTCCTTGACTCTGAATTCCAAGACTTTATTTTGCAATTCATTATAAAATGCTCTGATCAATATTTTTTATTGTAACTTCAATAACAATTTTTCATGATGGCAAAGCTGTTCTCCCTATACTTCTTTCTTTCACAGAGTTCTGAAGCATACATATTGTATTAATTGAAAAAAGATTTGTGTGCTTTATAAACAAAAAGAATATAATGATTTGTTTAGCTGGTGTGGCTCAGTGGATTGAGTGTCATCCTACGCACCAAGAGTTTCCAGTTCCATTCCCAGTCAGGGCACATGCCCAGGTTGTGGACACGGTCCCATTAGGGGGTATGCAGAGACAGCCAATCGATGTTTCTTCTAATCAGTGTTTCTATCTCTATCTCTGTTTCCCTTTCTGTGTAGCTTTAAAAAATCAATAAAGAATATATAAAAAAAAAGTAATATAATGACCAAGGTTGACATATTGCAATGCCAATCAAAGAGTCTGAATTGTAACAGTTGAAAAAGTAATTTGTGGAATGTAAGTTAGGACACTGCCCCACCACTTACATGCATCCAAAACATTTCTTTTAGCAACTATTTTTGTTTCATGAATTCACCATTATAAGATGTGTTCACATGTGTGATTGTGTATGTATGTGAAAGAAGTTATACCTCAACATGATATTATTTATTCATGTCTTTAAATTTAACTTGACTCAATTTACTTTGGCTTAATACAATTCTACATTAAAATTATGTGATTAGAAAGGAGATAAAAAGATATCCACATGGAGTATTATTTTCAAGAAGTTATATTTTTTAAAGAAGAGTAAGTTACACAATGCAAATATGAATAAATTCACAACACACAAAAGGTGTTAAAATTACCAAAGGAAAAAAGTGATAATGTTAACTGAGGATATTATTATTATTGAATAATTTGGGGAGGGGGCAACACTTACAATAGGCCTTGAAAGACATTTAATACATAGTGAGCCATCAATAAATGTTATATAGTATAACTAATGCAATTTTCCTTGATATTTAGCTAAATACAAATGTGAAAAGTTAAGTAAAATTAGCTGAGTGTGATTCTTTTCAGACTTAATCACTTTTTTTTTTCAATTTAACATCACATAATGATTTTCATTTTATAGTAAGAAAGTCAAAGAACTGAAAGAAGGAAGGAGAGGAAAGAGCTGAGGAGAGGGAAGAACTGAGTCTCAAAGAGATAAAGCAATTTTCTCAAGTTACACAGATAGCAGACCTGAAGGAGAGATCCGAATATAAATGCCTGGCCATGGAACTCATTTGTGTTTGCTATATATTTCCTATTATTACTAGGAATTGCTGTCAGTTATGAAACAGTATCCCCAACTATAATATTTGCTATGAAGAGAAAGGAGTAATTGATTCAGAATACACAATATTGCTAAAGGAAGAGAAGATGTGGGAAGGGGCTAGCTGGGTTAGAGCAGTGTAGATACTCTAAGCGATTGCAGAAAAAGGTAAAAGAGTTGTAAATGAGGAGGTATAAAATAGTTAGACCCTAGAAAGTAGGTTCCTCTACTCCATATTTTTTTTTAGAGCTAATCATGTTTTAAATAAATAAATATATATAATTTTATAAATATATATTTATATATGTTTAAGTATATATTGTTTGCTTTTCAAGGCAGTTATGTAACTAGATTTCTCCTGACCTAAATACAGTTGCTTGGCTTCAATGACAGGTGAGGTCATTATATTTTGATTATAGCTCAACCACATGCATTTAAATAGATCAACAACCCATGAGGATTCATGAGTTCAAGGGCTCTTCCCCCTTGGTTGTCTTTCAAAGTCATCCCAGTTTACTGGTGGTGCCACAATATTATTTTCTTTCAGATATTTAGAGACTGAAAGGAATTCATGGACAATTTCAATGAGTAGACCATTAATACTCATACTATGAAGTAAGTGTAGTAAAAAAAAATGATTTTATATCCATCCATAATCACTGATTCACAGTATTTCTGGCATGTCCTATTAACTACATAGTGCTTTATTTATATGTGCTTTAAACTATTTAGGGTTTTAAATTACTAATATGTAAATTTCCTGTTACTTCTGAGAAGGAATGAATGTTTAAAGTTGCTCTTCAGAGACCTTTCAAACTTCTCAAGATGAGATGTTAATTGTTGAACATTATAGCACTTGAATTTTTAGAACACTTAAATTTTTAGACTTTCTAAGGGCTTTTGCAAAAGAGAGAGAGAAAAAACAACAACAACCACCTAAGAAGTAGGTAATGAAACAACAGTATACAATACCCCATAAGAAGTCATAGTTGCAAGATAGAGTGGAAAAAGGGACAGAAATGGGGGAGTGCCAAGAACCTAATCCAGCCGAAACCGGTTTGGCTCAGTGGTAGAGTGTCGGTCTGCGGACTGAAAGGTCCCAGGTTTGATTCCGGTCAGGGGCATGTGCATTGGTTACGGGCACATCCCCGGTAGGGGGTGTGCAAGAGGCAGCTGGTCGATGTTTCTCTCTCATCGACGTTTCTAGCTCTCTATCCCTCTCTCCTCCTCTCTGTAAAAAATCAATAAAATATATTTTAAAAATAAAGAACCTAATCCAACATGTAATAATTACAAAGATTTTACCAAAATGTTGGTGAAGCTTGGAGAGCTCAACAGGGTTGAGCCACATGTAGTTTACCTTTTGGAAAGGGCCTCAAAGCATCTCTGCCAACCTGAATAGGAGGATTGTTACCTGCCAGACAGCTCAGGGCATGTTATTGCCTCCTGTTGGCCAAACATCTGAACAACTGTAGGCTATTTCCCAAACTGACTAAACGTTGTCAGTTTGTATATTTCCACCTTGCCTTCAAATTGTGTTTAACAAAAGCAGGGGTCCTTGGTCAAGCTCCTTCAGCTGGAAGCTCCTCTGACCCCCAAGGCCTATCAAAAATATATTTTGTCCAGGGACTCCTTCTTAATCATCTAAATGCAGCCCTTTCTCCAGAATGTTGAACCCTTTGTAAGGCTGGGAAAAAGAACCCCAGCAGGGGAGGAAACAAAATGATAATCCAGTGGTCAGCACTCCAAAGAGGAAATAAAACACCTGGTTTGAAAATTTGTATCTTGTGATATATGTTCTTACAAACAATCAAATTAAACTTATTTCTGAAGAAATAGATTAATGGTATTTAAGCCAATCAGAGCTTAGAATCAAAACAGTTCAGTGATTATATAGAATCCTTTAACAACTATATAATATTCAATACATGATACATATAATCCTGGCTACAAGTTTGCTCCTACCAGGGAAACTCCATTCTAGAACGAGAAATTCCACTCTGATCTAGTGATACATAAATTATCGCAATGACAATTAGTATAATGGTCTCAAGTGTCTTTTTTAGAACCTTTTAATAGATTTAAACTATTTCCCCCTTAAAAGTATGAAGATTTTGAAGTGGACTCTAAAGGCAATACATTTCCTGGAAATTCATATCCATTAAAGACTTAATGCAGTCTATATATGTATTCTTTTTTTCCTTTTACTCAATCCCAAAGTTTTTAATCACATAATCAGAGATATTTTCTTCAATACAAAACCACTTAGGCAATTCAACCCTGTACATCAGCCACTTTCCCCTTAATTCTGTATTTCTTCTGCTTTGTAAAGCATTTAAATATCAGACATGGCCATCAACCACTAATTTCTTTTCTTAGGATGGGGTTTACTAAGAGAAACCAATATTATATAAAGAAATGGCTCAGAATTTAATTACTAGAAATTGCTATCAATTACTAACCATTACTCCAAATTACCTGCCAAAAGGACAAGTGCTGTTTCTGGTAATAAGAACTTCAGTGAGTAATTTTACTTAATTTATTTCTTAGACTATCCTTTGGGCACAATTGGCCGTCTTTGGGCAATCTCAGCAGAAAGCTAAATGGCCAGATGAACTCAGAGACTCAAATTCTGCCTCATCTTTATAGGAACATAATTGAGAAAAAGAGGTGCGTCTTGGAGAAGTAGTTGTTTGGTTCTCTTCAAGAAAATTATTATCTTAGCTTAAATACAAAATGAGAGGTATCCCTTTTAATATTCCATGTCTTTAATAAGCATAGGCATTATTAAATAAAGTGTTTTAGTTAATACCGTTAGCCTGGCATGGGGTAAAGATCTGGAAGTTAGGTGACATGGATACCATCACAGTTCCTTCATTACAAAATATTAAGCCTAAAGAAGTATAAGGTGCTTCCATTCTCTCAAGTTTAGTTTCTTCATCTGTACAAGAAAGTGTGTATTGTTAACTCTTTTAGTTATGAATGAAATGAACCCGTTTCAAAATTATTTGAGTTCCAGCTGGGTGGCTCAGTTGGTTGGAGTGTTGTCCCACACACTAAAAAGGTTTTGGACTTGATTCAGGTCCGGGCACAATTGGGTCCCTGGGTGAGATGCATGCAGCTGAGGGGAAGGGAAGGGAACAATTGATCCCCCCCCCCCCCACATCAAAGTTCCTCTCTTTCTCTCACTCTCTCTCTCTCTCTAAAAATTTAAATTCTCTGGTGCAGTGGTGGGCAAACTCATTAGTCAACAGAGCCAAATATCAACAGTACAACAATTGAAATTTCTTCTGAGAGCCAAAATGTTTAAGCTTAAACTTCTTCTAAAGCCAATTCTTCAAAATAGCCTTGCCCAGGCCATGGTATTTTGTGGAAGAGCCACACTCAAGGGGCCAACGAGCCGCATGTGGCTCATGAGCTGCAGTTTGTCAGCCATGGCTCTGGTGAGAATGAAAATACACACGATTTCAGAATAAAAAAGTCACTTATCTGTACAGGGAACCAAGGTTCAAGAATGGTTAAAACAAACCACTGTTACCAGAATAATTTCCTTGTATTTTTTTCTTCCTTTCATTCCTCTACTCCCCATGTATATACAGTGATTGTGTGAGTTTATACCCACTCTCGTATATCTCTAGTGTGTTTTAGGATATTTATCATAGGTGTTTTATTAATCTATGTTTACTTCATTCTCAATAAGGAGCTTACTCTTTGGTAGTCTTCAAAATATATAGGTTTTCTTACAACCCAGAATTCCAGCCTAAAAGTTCCCCCAAATCCCAGGAATTTAGTTTCAGATCTCTTTTGGGTCTTGTGGAGAGATGGAATATGCTGACAAGTTTGCATCAGAGCACATAACTCACCATTAATTAACTGTAAGGTATTGGGATTGTTAGCCTCACCTGAAACAGGAGGGCTGAGAACAGAAAACCTGTATGTCCCTTGAGATAAATGTAAAGTGAATGCTGGACACACAAAATAACAGGTTTACATTCCCGCACTTATTCTCTTAAAGAAATGTAGTACCAAAATAGTCAAAGCTGAAATGGTTTCTATCTTTACCCAGCTTGCAGTAAATGGATAGGAGATAAAGCCATACAATTATACCTAAGACTCTTTCCATAGCTCTCATTCTGACATTAAGCATCGTGCTCTTTTCACTATTAAACAAAATCACACCTCACTTGTCTATGGCTCTATTTCTAATTTCTCATAGATCATTGCCCTGCGGGCTGTGTTAATTTGTATTGCTTTTCAGACTCTGTGGAGTTATTTGCCCTGAAGCTATATGTAAAGCTATGGTAATCAAAATGGTGTGGTACCAGCATAAAAATAGACACATAGACTAATGGAACAGAACTGAGAGCCCAGAAGCAAACCCCAGAATATACAGTCAACTAATATTTGACAAGGTAATCAAGAATAATCATTGGAGAAAAGACATTCTCTTCAATAAATGGTATTGGGATAATTGAATATTCACATGTAAAAGGATGAAAATGGACTGACATATTATACCACGCACAAAAATGAACTCAAATTGTATTAAGGACTTAAACATAAGACCTGAGACCATGAAACTCCTAGAAGAAACCATGGGTCTTGGCAATGATGTTTTTGGATATGATACATAAATCACAACAAAAAAAAAATTAACAAGTGCACCTACATCAAACTAAAAAAGCTTCCATTTAGCAAAAGAAACCATTCATAAAGTGAAAAATACAACCTATGGTATGGGAAAAATATTTACAAACTGTTTCTCTGATAGAGAGTAAAATCCAAGATATATAAAGAATTTATACAATTAAATGGTAAAAAACAAAACAAAACAAAAAAACAACAAATCCATAAATAACCCAATTTAAAATGGGCAAAAGACCTGAGTAGACATTTTTCAAAGATATACAAAAGGCCAATAGGTGTGTGAAAAGGTGCTCAACATCACTGATCATTAGAGAAATACGTATTAAAACTACCATGAGATATCACCTTAAGCCTGTTACAATGGCCATCATAAAAAAAAAAAGGCAGCGGAGGGCAGGTGGATGGGAAGAGATCAATCGAAGAACTTGTATTCATATATGCATAACCCAGGTACACACACAATAGGATGGTGAAGGCCTGTAGTGGGAGGGGGTGGTGGGCAGGGAGGGCTAGAAGAAGTCAATGGGGAAAAAAAGGGGAAGGGAGATAGGTAATATTTTCAACAGTAGAGATTTAAAAATAAAAATAAAATAAACACACACACACACGCACACACACACACACATACACTCACGACAAGAACTAAAACATGCTGGGATGTATGTGGAGAAAAGGGAACCCTTATGCACTGTTGATGGAATTATAAGTTGGTATAAAAAACGGTATGACAGATCCTCAAAAACTTAAAAATAGGAGTAGCATATGATCCAAAAATTCCACTTCTGGGAATTTGTCCAAAGGAAATGAAAACACTAACTCGAAAAGATATCTGCACCTCCTTGCTCATTGCAACATTACTTACAGTAGCCAAGACATAGAAACAATCTAAATGCCTTTTGATGGATGAATGGGTAAAGAAGTTGAGGTATATAAATGCAATGAAATATTCTTCATGTATAAAATAAAATAGGAAGTCCTACCACTAGTTAACAACATGGATGGACTTTGAAGGGAAATACATTTGAAAGAGAAAGACAAATATTGCATGACCTCACTTATTTGTGGAATCTGAGAAATAAGCAAACAAACTCATGAAAAAATATATTAGACTAGAGGCCCAGTGCACGAAAATTCATGCATTAGAGGGGGGAGTCCCTCAGTCCAGCCTGCCTCCTCTCACAGTCCGGGAACCCTCGGGTGGGAGGTGACCCAGTGATCTGGGGAAGGCGACGCCTCCATCACACCTCTGCTGCTGCCACTGCCAGTAGTGCAAGCCTTGGCCAGCCCTGGTTACCTGAGCTTCAGGTGGCCCTGGATGGTTGGGCAGCCAACATCCAAGACTTGCCTGCACCTCAGGCCAGCCCTGGGTGGCTGGGGACTAAGGGGACTGGGCACCACCATCTTGTGGCTGTGGGTGCCGCCATCTTTGAGAATGTGACAGTCAATTAGCATATTCTCTCTTTATTAGATAGGATTGTAGTTTATAGAGGTGAAGGGTGGAGTGAAAGGGAATTGAAGTAAGGTGGTCAATAGATACAAGTTTTCAGTTTTAAGATAAAAAGTAAGTACTAAGGAGGGAATGTACATGATTAATATAGTCAACAATATTGTATAACATTGGAAAGTTGTTATGAGAGTAAATCTTCCAAGTTCTCATCACAAGGAGAAAACTTTTTTCCCCTTTTCTCTTTTTTTATTTTTTTTGTTTTATGTATATGTAGTAACCATTTCACAGTATATGTAAATATATCCATCATGCTGTACACCTTAAGTCAGTTATTGCTCAATAAAACTGTAAAAACTGCTCTCTATTATATATGATCCAGGAATTAAAAATGACTTCCATTCCTGAAGCTTTCAGTCTTGTACCATATAAAAGAAAATTGTTGCCAAGTAATAGTAACTTGGATCTAAACAACTAAATTCTTTTATTTTTCTCAGAAAATCACATTGTTTGTATTAGCTATTTTCTGAAATTATTAACAGAGTTTATTGACTTTTCTGGGAAAGGACAACTACACAGATTACCCTTATTGCTTGTAGGAAGGACATGAAGTCCTTTCTTAGCATTAGTGCTTTTGATACACTGAAGTGTCATTAATTATTTTTGTAATTTTGTGAATTTTCGTGATGGGAAATGTGTATTGGGTGAGTAGTTTTGCTTCTAGCCTTTATTAACAAGCTTGAGTTAGATTATAATCTTTGTTCTTAATCAATATAAATAATCAGGCAGAATATTTGAATTTCTAAAAGTGTGTTGGAAAAGATTTTATAAAATAGCATAATCTTCCTGTTCAGAGTAAGATCCTGGAAGCAAATGATTACCTTGATTATTAAATAGAACATTAATCAATATTTCCAACTTTTTTTTTACTTAATCCTCACCTAAGGATATTTTACCATTGCTCTGAGAGAGAGTAGAAGGGAGGGAGAGAGAGTGAGAGAAAGAGAGCAAGAGAGAAACATGGATATGAGAGAGACACATCAACTGGTTGTCTCCTGCATAAGCCCCAACCAGGAGTGGAGGAAAACCCACAACCAGATACTCACCTTTGTCTGGGAATTGAACTCGTGTTGAAACCGTGACACCTTAGTACATGGGTCACAGCTCTAACCATTGAGTAACACAGGCCAAGGCAATATTTCCAACTTTTTTTTTTAAATACATTTTATTGATTTTACACAGAGAGGAATTGAGAGGGATAGAGAGTTAGAAACGTTGATGAGAGAGAAACATCGACCAGCTGCCTCTTGCACACCCCCTACCGGGGATGTGCCCGCAACCAATGTACGTGCCCCTGACCGGAATCGAACCCAGGACCTTTCAGTCCGCAGGCCGACGCTCTACCACTGAGCCAAACCGGTTTTGGCAATATTTCCAACTTTTGATGAGGCAGTGAAAGCTTAGTGAAAGATAGAACAAAATGAAAATTTGGCTGATAGAGAACAACCTTTTGGTTGGTACTTGGCATATGAGAATTAACAGATGTATTTGGAACTGAGTTAATAGAAATAATAAAATTTAACCAAACTTCATGGAAATTTTTTAAAGAAGCCAGACTGGCACGGGTTTTTCACATATTGAGAGGATTCATAGTTGGCACACAAGCACTTTTCTGAGCACTTGTGATAAGCATATCCTCTGGCCAAACACATTTTTAAAAGGCATCCTTCTTTTGGTTAAATAAAACCACTTCAGGAATGTCAGCCCCACTCAATGACTTAAGCTGAGTGAATGAAATCTTGGAATGTAAATTTTGGATCCTGGTTCCAATACTGAATTATTAGTTTAGTGATTTAGTGCTAATTATTTTCACAAGCCTCATTTTTTCCTACTCTGTAAAATGAGTATAACTGGACTTATAAATTATGTGCATTGAAGAAATAATGTAGGTAAATATTTTTAGCCCACAGCCTAGCCACAATCCAGACCAAGCACTTAAAGAATACTTCTATAAGTAATAGGTAATAGCTCTAATTTTATTATGCTACCATTAGAAGTAATACTAATAGCAACATTAATAGTAGTGCTACTACTACTATTATTGCTTTATTTTAGCCTTTGGATTCTATATCAAATGTCTTGTTTGTTGCTATTTTTTTTTTGCCTTGCTATTACCCTATTGCCAACATTATGATTGTGTATCTTAGTACTTTATTTATTCATGTATTTATTATTTTTTTATTGATTTCAGAGAGGAATAAAGAAAGAGAAAGAGAGAGAGAGAGAGGGAGAGAGAGAGAGAGAGAAACATCAATGATGAGAGAGAATCATTGATCTGCTGCCTACTGCATGACCCCTAATGGGGATTGAGTTCACAATCCAGGTGCATGTCCCAACTGAGAATCAAACTGTGACCTCCTGGTTCATAAGTCCATGCTCAGCCACTGAGCCACACCAGCCACAATTTTTATTGAACAAGTAGGAAGAATAGAGTGAAACTAAAACAGTAGTTGATAAAGAAGGGGGGGGGAAAGCAGGGACTCATATTAGGATAAAGAATCCTTGCTCATTCTACCAAGTAGTCTTATTTTTGGCTTAATCTATCAGGGTCAGAGTGGCGTCGTCTTATGTTGGTGTCCTGTGAAATGGTTTAACAGAAGAACATCCTGGCCTGTGTGAGTTCCAGGGCTGCTCCTAGAAACACTGAGGCCTGTCTGATGCTGCCATGCCTGCCTTGGGCTGAGAGAGGTTGCTTCTATCTTTCTTACTTTGCAGGACACCACCTTTTTGTGAGCCACTAAGCATTAACATAATGTCCAAGGAGTGACCAGGGTAGTGAAGGAAGTAAAAACTCTATGTCACCCTGACCAGTTTGGCTCAGTGGATTGAGCATTGGTTTGAGGACTGAAGGGTCCCAGGTTCAATTCCAGTCAAGGGCATGTACCTTGGTTGCTGGCACATCCCCAGTAGGGGGTGTTCAAAAGGCAGCTAATTGATGTTTCTCTCTCATCAATGTTTCTAACTCTCCCTCTTTCCTCTCTGTAAAAAAATCAATAAAATATATTTAAAAAAATAAAAACTCTATGTCATGAGCAATATCTTCTTTTTTTTTTTTTTTTTTTTTAGGTTGGGTTTTTTAACCTTGAGAACTGAAGATTTTAGTCACAGAAAAGTGGGATAACTGAGTTTGACTACAGTTGTCTCAAAATAGGTGAAGGTCAATCACATGTATGAGTTATGTCCAGGGTCACTACTAATATAGAAGTGTCTCAAAATAAAACGCCCTTACTCATTTTTAAACTATTCTTTGTAGATTTCTGAAGCAATTGAATGAGTGGTTCTTTTCTTTTCTTTTTGCTATCACTGGTCATGTCCATACTGAGTCTGGTGAACTGCTGCCTGCGCATTGTGGTGTAAGACAGCCCCACGTCAGTGATTGAACGGGATGACTCCATGTGTCTTACCTTCGCTGTCTCTAGAAAGGAGGAAGATGAAGTACAGAGTTAAGTTCCTGTAAGACTAAGGCCAATATTCCCAATTTTTGTTTTAATTCTTTAAAAGAAAAAAAAATTATCTGCTTCTCTCAACTTCTGATCTCCTCATTTTTCCAGCTGCCTTTCTCTGAGTAGACATAGATGGGATTTGTAATTCTTCTGGAATAACAAATGCACTGACATTCCCTCTGCTAATGATGATACTGCAAATGCATGCTTATTCAAGTTCCATCTACTTTACTAAAAGACAAGCCGGAAAGAGTTCAAGGAATTAAAACTGCCATAACTGATTAAGCTGTTAATGAGCTTTCCAGGAACTCTGTGGTTGGCTTAATTGAGGAGAGTAACACTTTTCCGGCCTGCACTTTGAGTGTCTAGGAATAGGTGACCTTGAGAATCATTGCTCTCTCTCAGCCACTGTGAGACTTGCAGGATGGCAGCAAATCGGAGTGAAAATCTTAAGGGGAAAATTTGAAAGTCATCTTCTCCACGGCTAATTCTAAATAATGTTGGGGTTTAATTATCTCTTTTTCTTACACTCTAGGCCTTAAAATAAACATTAGTTCAAGTATTTGGAGGATGCCCAGGAGATCCTTGTCAGATGTCTAGCCCTCACATTGAACAGGGAGTTGACAGTGGGGAAGTGGGGGCAACTCTGGCGGAGCTGGTTAATGGAGGGCTTAATGAATCTGACCTTCTCTCTACTGTGCATCTGCTTTGGCCATTCTAGCAATTTCCATTTGCATTTAACTGCTCTCTTTCCTAGTCTGTTCATATTTTTGTGTTTTTCCATCTCTGTTTACGGGGCCACTGAGACCAAAATTGATGTTCAAGAGGACATTGTGGTCTATTTTAAATGACATTCCGCCATGATTATTTGAATTTTCTTTGCCATCACCCCTACCTCTGAGAGGGGATTGAGCATGACCAATTACATACAAAAGTGATGCTCATGAAGCCCTCCATGTGATCGCAGTTACTTCACTATTGATGGTGTCTCCCCATTGTACCTGCACCGTGCTCACCCCATATCAGGTGCTTTATTAGTGCTAGCTACCTTTGGGGGTTCTGTGCCTAAGGGGTGTTTTTACTCTTCTGGTTTTTTTTTGTTTACAGTTTAATTTGTAACTTTGTAAGACTATTTGAATACCTACATATATTTTTCTTTAGACTTCTCTAATGTTTGCTTTTCCCTAATCTAAAAATGTAAAACTATTGCTTTAATTTTGATATGATAACTACTCTTCTTTTAATGAAGCCCAAATGCCTCATGCTATATGGAGAAGTAAAAGGTTTGCTTGTCTGTAAAGCAGCAGACTGGGAATCATTACTGGGGAACATCAAGAAACCTAAAATCAGACTGCTTAATTTTCACCAGCCATTAAATTAAATGACAATATTTTCTGTATTCCTGAGGGCTGATAAGAAGGGCAACTAACCAAATAATAAAGCACTGGGCACCAGCTATTTAAATGTGAAATCCCCAAATTCAAGCTCATTGTATTGTAATTATCCAAGCAGGCAGCTGTGGAATAATGGACTTGCGGTTGGACCACAGGGCTCGGATGGCATCTGCTCCCACGTATCTCCCTGTTCTTCTACTTCTGCAGGTTTAAAATGTGGACAATTGCCGAAGCTGGTTTGGCTCAGTGGTAGAGCGTCGGTCTGCGGAGTGAAAGGTCCCAGGTTTGATTCCGGCCAGGGGCACGTACATTGGTTGCGGGCACATCCCTGGTAGGGGGTGTGCAAGAGGCAGCTGGTTGATGTTTCTCTCTCATCAACGTTTCTAGCTCTCTATTTCTCTCTGTTAAAAATCAATAAAATATTTTTAAAAATAAAATAAAATAAAATAAAATGTGGACAATTGTACTGATTTCACAGCATCTCTGCAGCGATTAAATGGTATAACATTGTAAGCTATTTAGGACAGTTTCTGGTACAGGGTAGATGTTCAATTACTGTTAGATAGCGATCCCATATAGGAAAATATATAATGTTAAAACAACACTTTTAACCATATAACTAAAGTGAACTCTTTAGCACAGCTTCACAAATGTCGCAACCCTAAAGAACAGCAGCAGGACAGAACTGGTGATTCAGTTCTCTCTGAAGACTTGTAGGTGCATTCTACACTGTTCAAAACTAACATATTTATTAGGAAAGTTGCAGACACTTTAATTAGATCCCTAGGGTCTATTCTTGCAAGAGGAAAAACAAAACAAAACATTTGGCCCATGCAAAAAACATTACTCAGCATGGAAAGCATGAAGAAAAAAGAAGAGACACCAACTGGGGGTCAATGGATGAAAGTGTATTGTGACTTTGACAAGAAAGAATCAACAGTGATGGAAAGACAGCATCAAGCGGGAAAAGTTATTCTGGGCTCTAGGGAGAATCAGACTCTGACCAATGTGGAGACATATCAATTAGGAGTGAAATGAATGTGCCTTAGGACAAAACTTGAAGAGATCAAACTCAAGCTCCTAAGGAAATTACAGCCTTTAACAGCTGAAGCTGAGATTTATCCTGTTTTTCTTCCTTAGCATAACAACAGGAAGCAAGCTTTAGAAGGTGTCTTACTTGGATATCCTCTCACCAAGTCGATTACATTGAACCTGGATAAGGGAGAGAAGTTCAATGCTTAACAACAAACAACCTTAGAAGACCTCAGAGAACAAAGAACAAAATGGAGAAAGAAAAACAGTTATAATATTTGGAAGTAAGAATGAAATGAATGAAATAGGAAATTTAGAAAAAAACTCTTAGTAACGTGGACAATGAATCTGATCATGAAGGGGAGAATATGAAAAAAGTAAATTAAGCCGAAGTGTGCCACTGTGCAACTGAACCCACTTGATTTGTCAGATTTTAGAAGCTAAGGAAAAGTGTGTGGTGAGAGGTGTACTAGCAGGTATGTATCTGAGTCAGTTGTGACTCACAGCTTCTGAGATTCATGTCTATTCCATGTTTCCATGCTTCTGGTTCTATTTTATGCATCAGTTTATTTTATTTATTAGATTCCTTTTCATTTATTTTGACTGTTAGATTCAATAGTTGCTAGGTATGCATTTATTGCCATTTTATTGTTCACATGTCTCCTCCTCTTCCTCCTCCTCCTTTCTTCTTCTTCTTCTTTTTCTCCTTCTTCCTCATGATACTTCAGCATTTCATATAATACTAGGTTTGGTGGTAATGAACTCCTTAAGCTTTCTCTTGTCTGTGAAGCTCTTTATCTGACCTTCAATTTTAAATAAGTCCCAAATAAGATGAACCCAAAGAGGCCCTCACCAAGACACATCACAATGAAAATGCCAAAGGTTAAAAAACAAAGAGAGAATCTTAAAAGCAGCAAGAGAAAGGCAGTGAGCTATCTACAAACCCTGTGGTATTTAGGTTGACATAAAGGAGTTAAATTTGCATTTCCAGGCAGATTCCAAGAAAGAAATTATGTCTGTGTTATGCATAATGTGTGTATACTTTAAATAAACTTTGTATTGAAGCTATGAAAAAGTATACCTCTTTACTTTCTTGACAGGTCAGGGTATTTTATTTCTCTTTGATGTCTTATTGATAAAGGCAGAAATTCACAACTAAAGTTGCATTTGTAAAGAAACTCAACTCAGAAACCCTTTTTATGATATCTAGGTCTAGTGCCTTTGGAAAACTACTAAAACTAGAATGACTATTGTTCTTTTCAAGGTATTTTTGAAAAATTAGACAGGCTTGCTTTTTTACTCTGTAAAAAATACTTCTAATAAAATCAGATTCTGAAACTTTTATTTTAAATTATGCTAAATTTTCTTTTAATCCTTATCTGAGAATATGTTTTAATTGATTTTTTTTATTAAGAATGGGAGGAAGAGGGAGAGAGAGAGAAACATTGATGTGATTTGTTGCCTCTGATAAGCACCCTGACTGTGACTGAACCCGCAAACTTTTTGGTGTGTTAGACAATGGCCCAAACAACTGAGCCACCCACCAGAGCTAAAGAATTTAAATTATAAGTGTATATTATAAAATAAGTGAACTTTAGTTGATAATATTATGTAGATTTTCTTCATTTGGTTTCTAATTACTTGACAAGCTCTTCTACAATTCAAAATATAGTGCACTGTGTTAGACCTTCAACCAAGGGAAAAGATGATTTAGGAACAAGCTATGCCCTTTAGAAGTGCAAAGAGTCACAGATATTCAAAAGATTAACGGCTGAAGTTCTTTTTTGGTAATACAATGGATGAGATGCACAGAGTAATTTCTGAAAAAGCAGTTGTAAAGTGTGTAACATAATATTTTCAAATAAGTGGCCAAATGTAAAGGAATTTCTTAAAGGACACAAAAGACAAGAACAAATATACAAACTGAGAGGATGTTGGACTCACCTTCACCTCTGGAAACAGCAATAACCCATTGGGACCGAAAAGCTGGATTTTAATGGTCCATATACTGGTCAGAGCATTCAGAGTAAGTCTGTAACCTGAGCAGGTATAAATAAGAACTCACAATGAAAACTTGATGATAGCTAAAATAATACCTATCAAAATCTTGAGAATGTAACAACGTGATTTTTTGGGGAAATTTTCTAACCTTAAGTATTTATTGGATTAAAAGAAAGGCTAACAATTAATGGGTTAAGCTGTTCATTAACTTCAGAATATTATTTAATGATCAAGAACAAAAACAGAAAATATAAGGATTAAAATAAGTAAGATAAGATCTGAAATTAGTGAGGGCAAGTGTCATCAAAGATATAAATTGTTTTTTCACTAATAATATGAAAAAAGATAAACTGTTTGTAAGACTGATAAAGAGACAAAGAAAGAAAAGGCAAACCTGAATGAATAACATTAGAAATAAAAAGGAGATGAAACTGAATACTCAGAAAATATTAAAATATATGAGATTAGTCGTACTAATTTTCAATAAACTTGAAAACTTAAGTGAAATCAGCAAGTTCTTATTAAAAGTATAACCTATGCAAATAGACTCAACCTTTATAGTAATGCTATAAAAGCATTGTTAGAACATATAGGTTATTATACATTAGATTCTTTAAATTCTCATTTAATTTTAGTTCTAAAATACATAACATACATATATACTTATTTAACTGCTACAATCTTTACTATTTCATTTCTTCTGCTTGCATTGGATTTAGCTTGCTTTTCTTTATTTAGTTTTTTTTTAAGATATAAGTTTCTGTTAATGATTTCAGATCTTTCTTCTTAAAAAATATTTTTATTGATTATAGAGAGGAAGGGAGAGGGAGAGAGAATCATTGATCTGCTACCTCCTGCATGCCCCACACTGGGGATCGAGCCTGCCCTGACTGAACTATGCCCTCTTGGTTCATAGATTGGTCATCAACCACTGAGCGATGCTAGCTGGGATTTTTCTTTTATTTTAATATAGGTTTTTCTCAGATAAAATTTCCCTCTGAGCACTGCTTTCGGTTCATCTCATAAGTTTTCATCTGTTGTGTTTTCATTTTAATTTATTTCAGAGTACTTTGTACTTTGTGTTTTGTTATCATCTTTAACCCATTGGTTATTTCAGAGTGTGTTGTTTAATTTTCACAGATTTGTGGCTTCCTCAAGTTTTCTCCTGTTATTGATTATCAATTTCATTCCATTGTTATTAGAGAAAATATTTTAAATTATTTTGATTGTGTTAAATTCATTGGGGCTTTTTTTGTGTCCCAAAATATGATCTACATGAAGCATGCTCCATGTGCACTCAAGAGAAATGTCTATCATGCTGTTGTTGGGTAGAGTGTTCTACAGATGTCTATTGGGTTTTATAGTTGTCACATCTTATATTAATTTATCTTTTATATAGTTTTTTTTCTACAACTATTATTGTTCCCTATTTACCCCATCAATATTGTCAGTTTTATATATTTTGAAGCTCTTATTATTACATATATTTATAATTATTATCTATCCTTGATAAATTAATATTTTTATTGTTATATAATATTCTTCTTTGTCTTCTATAACAATTTTAGATTTAAAGTGTTGATTGTTGGATATTTGCTTAGGGTAGCCACTCCAGCTCACTTACGATTATTGTTAATGTAAAATATTTTTTAAAATATATTTTATTGATTTTTTACAAAGAGGAAGGGAGAGAGACAGAGAGCTAGAAACGTCCATGAGAGAGAAACATCGACCAGCTGCCTCTTGCACACACCCTACCAGGGATGTGCCCACAACCAATGTACATGCCCTTGACCGGAATCGAACCTGGGACCTCTCAGTCCACAGACCGACGCTCTACCACTGAGCCAAACCGGTTTTGGTGACATAAAATATTTTTTTAATCCTCTGACATTCAACCAATTTGTGCCATTGAACATGAAGTGAATCTCTTACAGACAGCACACAGTTGAATCATTTAAAAATCTTTTATATTAATATTTCTCTTTTAATTTACATTTTAATCTATCTACATTTAATTTAATTACTAATAAGGAAGAACTTCTGCCAGTTTGCTACTTGATTTCTATGTCTTCATTTTCTGCCTTATTTTGTGTTAGATAACTATTTTCTAGTTGCCATTTGATTATTTTTCTTATTGTATTAAATGATCTTTAATTATTTTCTTAGAGGTTCCTGTGGAGATTACAAATACATCTTAATTTATAACAATATTGTTTAATTAACAGCATCCAATAGTATACATTAACTCTGCTCCTGTCAAGCTGCCTCTTTGTGTTGTTATTGTCACAAATTAATCTTTATACATTTTGTGTTCAACAAAGATTTGTAACTATTCTTATATTTAATGTATTTTAAATTATGAAGAAAATATATTTCAGCCTGATGGGGTCTTTTTAGCATTTCTTGTAGGATGTGTCTACTAGATAAAAACTTTCAGTTTCTGTTCATGTGAGAATGTCTTACTTCCTCTTTCATTTTTGCATGATAGTTCTACCAGCTATATAATTCTTGGTTGATAGTTTTTTTCTTCCTTTTAGCACTTTGAATATGACTTCTCACAGCATTCAGGCCTTCATAGTTTCTGACAAGAAATCAGTTATTAATTTTTTGGAGAAGCCTTGCTATTTTCAGGAGACCCCTTTCTGTTTGCTTTCAATAATCTACTCTTATGTGTCTCAATGTTCATCTCTTTGAGTTTATCATAGTTGAAATTCATTGAGTTTATTGGATACACAGATATTTATTTTTCATCAAACTTGGACAGTTCAGTCAGTATGTATTCAAATATTCTTACTGTTTCTTTCTCTCCCCTCTCTTTTAGAAACTCTTAGTATGAATATGACATATTTAGTGGTGTTCCACAGGTTACTTAAACTCTGCCCATTTACCTTATTGTATTTCCTTTCTGGTACTCTGATTTTCTACCTGAAGAATGTCCTATGTGCACTCAAAAGGAATGCCTCTGATTTCCTAATCATTTGACTTATCTTCGAGTTAGCAGATACTTCCTTTTGTTTTCTCAAATATGTTACTGAAGCCCTTAGTAATTTTTTTTCTTTTTAGCTATTATATTCTTCAATTCCAAAATTTCTATTTGATTCCTTTTATTTAATTTCTATATCTTCAGTTATATTCTGTTTGGTGAATTATTGTTTTCATTATTTCCTTCAGTACTTTGTCCATGATTTTCTTTAGCAATGTGAGTATAACTTAAATAGTTGACTTAAAATCTTTGTCTAGTATATTCTCCTCCTGGAG
Source organism: Pipistrellus kuhlii (assembly GCF_014108245.1). Taxonomy (NCBI): domain Eukaryota; kingdom Metazoa; phylum Chordata; class Mammalia; order Chiroptera; family Vespertilionidae; genus Pipistrellus; species Pipistrellus kuhlii. Next base: position 48,679,058 of record NW_023425427.1, read on the forward strand.
AAAATTAACTTTTATTTTCTGCTATGTGGGTCATACATGTCATACATTCTTGTTTCTTTGCATGTGCATACTTTTTGTATTGAAAAGTAGGTATTTTGAAGATTTTAATGTGGCAAACCTTAGTGTCAGATTCTCCCACTTCCTAATGACTTCTGGTTCTGCTTGCTATGGTTGTTCATTTGTTTGTTCAGTGAGTTTTTCACACTAATTTTGTAATGTTTATATTTGCTGTGTATGGTCTTTGAGTTTTCTGTTTCATTTTTATGGTATTCAAGTTGTAATTTGACAGTGATACCTTGAACACCAGGGGAAAAACCCAATTCCAAATATTTGCAGGTGTGCTCTGATTGTCTCTGTACACCAGGGCACAACTTCTGCACTCAGGAAGGTAGTTTTCAACTTTGCCACATGATTCACTTTTGTTGGGTCCTTTATAGGCTTTTTCTGAGCATGTGCGCAGCCCTGGGCATATTGTGGTATTTTAGATTTCCAGGAGCATGTGGAAGCTGTCCTACACTCTTATTCCCAGAAACATGTGGTTGCCTATCCTTTCCTCAAAACTTTTAGATTTGTCTATTGTTTGCTTCAACTATTAGCTTTTGCCCCAAGAGGCAATGACAAATTCTGTAGTGATTCCCTGGATGTTCAATTTTGAGAGGTTTCTCCAGACCTTTCATATCTTCTCACAAACTCCTGCACTTACCCAATTTTGCAGTAGGAATTCCCCCTCCCAATTTTAGCTGCTGCTTACAGATTGGTGTGTAGTGATTTTTAGTAAATAGATGGTGGCTATTTGGGTTTTATTGTTCTTAGACCTATTAGATGCCTTATCACTCTTTTTGCTTTCTCCTGCAAAAACGCTGAAACTTGGCAGTGCTTCTGCTATTACTGTTTTTTCCCCCCATTCACTATATCTTAGGGTTCATAGGGGTACTTTCTTACCTATTTCACTAGAAAGGTTGTCCATAGGGTTATGGCTCTTCTATTTAGTTGCTAGGTTTATTTTTAAGTGGGGATTTGGGGAATGTTAAAAATATATATATATGACATGCCTACCACCCAGTCCCCAGTATCCCTTATCATTCATTTTTTTTGTTGCTATTTTTAAAAATTTATTATGGTATCACATAATTGTCCTCATCCCCCATTTCCATCCCAAACCCCTCCCCACATATGCCCCCACCCCCTGTTGTCCATGGCTACTGGTTAGGCTTATATGCATGCACACAAGTCCTTTGGTTGATATCCCCCCCCCCTTTACCTCCACCCTCCCCTACTTTCCCTTTGAGGTTTCTTGAATCTTGTATTTACCCTTCTACTTCATAGAACTCATCTTTACTTATATGATGAAGTAAAAAATAAGAAAATTGTTGACATGTACATTAATGTGAATATGCCTTCATCACTTTAATACCATTAATACCAAGGTTTATATATGCAACTTATTTCTGTATCCCATTACAAATCAATCTTGGTCCCAAATCAATCTTGGTTACTTATTCTTTTTTTAAATAGTATTCAAAATAGTTTTCTTCAGGAGGCAAAACTTAAAAATATTTTGAGGAATAATATTTTTAAAGTAATGTACGGATTCCAAGTAATAATACATTGATGCTTTTACATTTTGAGAATGCAATTTTCAGCTTTAAATAGTAGCTTCCTATACAAAGTTTTGAATAGTGACATTTTTAAAATTACTAGATATTCATGCGCATCAATATTCATCTGTACAAAAATTCTTAGTGTTCAAAGGAATCTTTATTAAAAGTTCAGCTTTTTAAAGAGAACGATATAGCTAGATTGTCTAGTTTAATGCTACCTCCTTCGAATTCCCCTAGTAGTTATACAGCCCATTTTATGGACGAGCTACTCCAGAGTTGGGAAAGCTTGCAAGTACTGACAGAAAAAATTGCATGGTTTCCACTTCACTAAACTCAGAGATGAAAGTTAAATATTATTTTTGTGTTCTAGTCATGTATAAACTTACTATCACAGAACACACTCAGCCCAAATATTACTATGCTTTGCTGGTAATGGCACTGGAAATGTTCTCTCTTGAATAGGAAAATATTTCAGAGTCTCTGTAAGATAGAGGTTCCAAACTTCTAAGAACTACTTCAGAGGAAAAAGGAATAACTTTAAACAGTATTATTAATAGTAGAGAATGAATAAGTTTTGAACTTTATGATTTAACTACTTGAGAAAACATTACCTATGTGGTAATTAGCTATTTTAAGTAGATATATTCCTGCTTTGATCAGGTATTCATAAAATAACTATGCTTTATAGCAGTGCATTAGCTGTCAAGCAAATCACTTGATGTATTTTTAGTGTTGTAGAGACCACTATAGTGTCTCTTGGTTGGTAGTACTAAAAACAAAAAATTGCAGAAATACATATTTGGTAGGAACCCATTTATGCTTCCTGCATTAATCAGGTTTTGCAATGGTGCTCTAGGCATGTCATTTTCTACACTATGCAATCTGTGATGGTATTTGCTACATTCCAATTGTTGTTGTTTTCATTGTAGAAAATAAGTATGTATTTATTTATATTGTTACATGTGAGAAATGAGAGCCTTTAGAGTCAGACTGACTAACGGTCTCACTATTAGAGCTGGTTTATGCTCATTCAGTGTCATTTTTCTTTCCTCGTAACTGAGAATTAAAATATAGAGAGGTAAGGAGAAAAATCTCAGCATGAGGTCAAGAATAAACTGTATGTTTAAAAATATTAGGTTAATCTGACTTTCCACTGCATAATAAAATATTTATAAACAACCAATTTCTGCATCATAATGTTTTCACAATATAGACTGCATAATCTCCCCAAAGAGAGTTCAAGTCTTAGTTTCTCCAGAAACAAGTATTTATAATTTTTAGACATTTGGCTATAATCATAACTCTCCTTATTCTTACTATATGTCATTTAGTCTTGCATAGATATGTTGACTTCCTTTCAAGTTAATCAAAGAAAAGATAATTTTGTCAATTAAATAGCAGGGTACAACAAAGCTTAATTATCTGATTTCTATATACATAATTATTTTGGTAAGGAAGGATAAGTAATTATTTTCATAGATGCTAAAAAACAACATTTCAGAATGTAGTGTTCTGAATATGTTTGTGAATATGTAAGTATATCATGCACTGAATTCTTGACATTTTCAGTTACTATTTATTTAAATACCTTCTCCCCACCATTGTTTCTCTCTTCTTTTTCAGGAACTACAATTCTATACATATTATAGTTTCATTATTGTTTCACATGACTCTGAAACTCTGACACTTTTTCCCCCCAATCTATTTTCTATTTGTTCTTCAGATTTGAGTATTTCTATTTATTTAGATATCTTCAAGTCCTATGTTGCTTTATAATCTTCACTAGAAGCCTGGTGCATGAATTTGTGCACCAGTGGGGTCCCTCAGCCTGGCCTGCAGGATTGGGCCAAAACCTGCTCTCTGACATCCTTTGAGGGGTCCCAGATTGCAAGAGGGTGCAGGCCAGGTTGAGGGACACCACCAGTGCACGTTCAGGGCCAGGGAGGGTGTGGGAGGTTCGCTAGCCAGGGAGGGACCTCAAGAGGGCTCTAGGCAGTGGTCTGCTGGACCATTTTGCTCAGTCCCAATGGGTGGGACCCTAGCAGCAAACTAACCTGATCGGAGAATAGGCCCCTGGTGGTCAGTGCTCATCATAGCAAGCAGTTGATTTGTGTTAGCATATCATTAGCATGTTACGCTTTGATTGGTTGAATGGCTGACCAGAAAACAGTACACTTAGCATATTAGACTTTTATTATATAGGATTTTTCTGTAGGGCTCATCAAGTGAATTTTTAATTTAGGTTCTAACTTAAATATTTTTGGTTCCAAAACTTCTATTTGAATCTGTTTCACAGTTTTAATTTGTGATTATATATTTTTTATTTTTTCATTTACATAAGTATATCTTCCTTTATTTTCACTGAGTATAATATAATACTGGCTTTAAGATACATTGAGTGAGTGCTGAAATCGGTTTGGCTCAGTGGATAGAGTGTTGGCCTGTGGACTGAAGAGTCCTGGGTTTGATTCCGGTCAAGGGCACTCTATCTCTCTCCCTTCCTCCCTGTGAAAAATCAATGAAATATATTTAAAAAAGTAAAAAATAAAATACATTGAGTGGCCAGATTATTATGATCTCTGAATGCATAATAATCTGGTCACTCCTACATCTCTTGAGTACCTAATTTATTTGATATCATATGCTATCACTTGTGCACCTAATCAGTTTTCCCCTTTGCACTGGCTGATAGAAAACTCAGGGCAAATAGGTAGTTTATCTCCAGCAAAAGTCTAGACTACTTTTAGTCTAGACTACTTTTGGTATCCATTTGAGATACAAATACACTGAGTGGCCGGATTATTATGCATTCAGAAATCATAATCTGGCCACTCAGTGTATTTATCTACTAATTCCAACAGCTGAGTTATCTTAGTGTCTGTCTAGGTTTTTTATTTCTGTGTTTGAGACTGGCTCACATTTTTCTGATTTGGCTCACATATAACTGGATTTGTTGATATTCCTCAATTATTAGTATAGATGTCACCCCAATAAATTCAAGAACATTTTCAAAAACAGGAATACAAGACCAACTTTGGCTGCTTCTGTATTTTTTGAGAGGGGAGTTTACTCTATATTCATTATAAACTGTGTGATTCATGTGCTGATAGTAGAAAATATCAAAAGGTAAAGAATATTTATAAATATGTTTAAAATAAATATTAAATCACTTGGCATATGAGTATTAACCAGTTACTATAACCAGTTTTTCATGTCTGTTAATTAATATATAATTTGAACACAAAATATAAAATAAGGATATATAAATATCGAAGACACAAATGCTGCTTATTTGAATCTAAATAGGTTATCCACATATGCAATATATATAACTTTGAGTCCTTGGAGTTAATTACAATGGACAAAGGATAGAAATAAATATTGCTTGGGAAAAAGTAGTTATGGAATCCAGAAAGCTAAGTATATTAAAAATTAATTTGCTTGTGAAAATAATTAATAATTACTAGCCTTAAGCGCATGAAGTTAATATTGAGGGCTAAATATTTACCACACATATGATATCATTTTTATTTTATAATTTCCATTCTCTATAAGGCAACACAAAATTTATTATTAAAATTATGTCAAATTCTTAAATTGCATATTCATAAAATATATTTAACACAAAATAAAAAAAATTATATCATTTCTTAAGTAAAGATGGGTGATTATTAATTGATTCAAATGGGATATAAAGGCCAAAAAATAATGTAATTGAGTTGTTAATTAATTTAACTTGTTTTTAAATTGTTATATATAAATTGCTATTAACATGCTTCCTTTTTTTGTTAAAGTTATAGTCATATAATTGATTCCTAAAAGTGAGTAGGAGGTAATAAACTTTGATGAAATTCATTTCTATCTATTCCCCTAGGGATACTGATAGAAGCAAGTGACATTTTGGCCACCCTTGTACAAATCAGTTTCACTTTTGCAGAGTTTTTGCTGAACCTTCAGCCAATTATAGATACAGAATATGGAATATGGTCTTAATTATAATAGCAAATATTCCTGTCATCTAGGGCTAATGAAAAAGTATTCTTTATTCTCTTTCCAAGTCAGAAGAGTGCTCTGATATTCATAACTATAGCTATGAATTGAGGTAAATTGGCTAGGTGAGAAATATTAGAGGAGGGCAGCTTCACCAGGCTTCTAAGAGGAGATTACTGTGACCAGAAATGAGAACGGTGGGACCCCCATGCTGCAGCTCATCTTCTGACAGAGGCAGAGGCGGCCATTGCTATTAGGCTGTGACTTACATAACTTCTGACTGCTGAGTACTGAAGTTTTAACTCAGTAATTCCCTTTGAGCTTCATTAATTGTCTGCATAATTACGCCATATTTAATCATGAACTTAGAGCTTAACATGGAACTTTTCAAGACTATTTTTCATTTTCTATTTTAGTGTAAGTAAAATTGCCAAATTCTTGGATATTTTTGCATTTAGAAAAAAAAAGCAGATTGTAAATGTTTCAGGTACCTGTTTTGGGTTCCAATTATATATGAGTATTATAAGTTATACTAGTGGCTCGGTGCGTGAAATTCATGCATGGGGGGAGGAGAGGGTCCCTTCAGCCCAGCCTACACCTTCTCCAATCTGAGATCCCTTGGAGGTGTCTGACTGCCAGTTTAGGCCCAATCCTGGGGATCGGCAGTTGGACATCCTCTCACAATCCTAGTTGGCTGGCTCCTAAGCACTCACCTGTCTGTCTGCCTGATCATCCCTAACTGCCCCCCTGCCAGCCTGATCATCATCCAAGCGTCTTCAAACTACGGCCCGCGGGCCACATGCGGCCCGCAGAGGAGTCTGATCCGGCCCGCCAGGTTTTTTGGGCAGTGAGTGCAGCCGAGGTGTTACAGTAGGAATTAGTAGTTCATATAGTCCGGCCCTCCAGCTCTCTGAGGGACCGTGATCTGGCCCCCACTTTAAAAAGTTTGAGGACCCCTGACTGCTTGCTGGCCTGAACACCCATACTGCCTCTGCCTGCGGGCCTGATCGCCCCGAACTGCCCTCTCTACCCCTCCCCCAACTGACCTGGTTGCCCCATCCAGCCTGCTGTTTAGTCATTTGGTTGCCCCTTAGCCCCCACCCCCCGCTGGTCTGATCACCCCACACAGCCTGTTCGGGTCATCCGTTTGGTTGCGATGGTCACTTAGGTTTTTATATAGATAAGTAGTCTTACAAAAAAATACTTTAAAAAATCTTACTCTAAATCTTACAGATTCTCTATAGGTAAGGTCAAGCATAACATTCTCACTTTTCTCCAGCACTTTATTACCTAAATAGACTGATAGGGTTTATGGAAAATAATATATAATTACACCTTGATTATCTCAACAATCCTAGATATGCTTTTGTTTGAAGTATTACAGGAGTCTAAAGCTGATGTAACAATGATTATAGATCTATAAAAGGAAACTCTACATTTGTTTAAAAATCAGAAGCCAGCAAAATGTCTCTAAGTGCATAAAGTGTTTCATTTTTTAATCTACAAAACAGAGATAATGTTTGCCACCCACGTTTCTCTGAGGAATGACATGAGGAAAGCGCTTTGTACTTTTGTCATATTTAGCCTTCATTCCAATCATCTTATTAAGCTGCTTCTTAGTCATTCCAAAGACATCCCTGACAAATCAACATGACATTGTTAAACTATGTTCCTTTTAACTGTCATATTGCTTCTCTTTGCTCTCAGGAAGAACTTGTGCCCAAATGTGGTGCTTGGCATTTGATTTAAATGGACTTTTATAGGTTTCTGCTACCAAGCATTTGAGTCATTTCAACTATTTTATTCACATCTACCCTGGGTCAGGGAACTCCATCAATGAAATGGTTTTTCTTACAGAGCTTATAATCACTTATAGAAGTAATTGCTCTAATGCATACATTCAGAATCTTTACTTTGAGCTAAAATCTTTATTCTGCTACCATGGCTATAAAACATAAATTATATATACTAAATTTACTATTCATGTGCTACCTAAGCAGAAATTTAACTTTCCTAATAGTTAATGTGTATTATACATTAATTTTAACTTTGGACTATGTAGAACAATGGTTTAGTTCTACTTCAGATACTGGAATAAAACAGAATTTTGCTTTGACTCTAGATATTAATAACTATTGTTGGAAAATACCAGCTGTTTTAAAAGACACAATTACTTTTATTCTAAGATATACTGATCGTCTAAAATTCCCAGATTTCTTTGAAGTTGGGTTTGGCCTTTTCACTGGGTTCTAACCAAAGTGATGTGAGTAGAAATTGCATGCACCATTTGGAGCCAAAGAGCTTTGTGTTACAGTAAGAAATATATATTTGATTTTTGTCCCTTTTCCTGACAGAGCTCCTGAATCCCTTGGAATGCCCTAAGTGATAGGATGATAAGAGCACCTTTTGTTCTAATGGGGCAACTCTTGGTGGGCCCCTCGACAGTATGAGGATGGGGGCTGATTGCCAGAAAGGCCAAGGCATGATTAGAATGTTGGCTCTAATTGCCAACACCCTCCTGCCTGATCTCTGAACTTTCAGTTTCATCCCCAGAGGAGTAGAGATTGAGCAAATCACCAATGCCCAATGACTTAATTAACCGTGCCTACCTAATGAAAACTCCAGAAACAACCTTCAACAATGGGGGACAGTGAGCTTCCTGGCTGGTGAACACATTAAGGTGCTGGAAGAGTAAATATAGAATCTGAGTGTTGTTTCCCCATACCTTTCCCCAGACGTCACTTCTGTCCAGCTTTTCTGAGTTGTCTTTGGAATATACTGGTTATAGTAAAGTATTTTCCTGGGTTCTGTGAGACATTTCAGAATTGTAGAAACTGAGGAGAGGATCATGGAAACCCATGAATTATATCTGGTTCGTCAGAAGTGCAGTTGACAATCTAGGACTTGCAACTGGCATCTGAAATTGGGAGGATCTTCTAGGGTTGAATCTTTAACCTGTGGGATCTGCGTTAACTCCGAGTCCTTCATGTTAGGGTTGAATTGAATAGCAGTTCACTTAGACGTGTCTGGCTAATTGGGGAATTTCCTGGTGTTGGGAAAAACACCACCCATTTGCTGTCAAAAAGTGTCACGAGTAAAACCAGTTTAGAGGCTTAAAAAAAGCACACCTCAAGCAGATAGCTTTATTTAAAGCTGCCCTGGGATTGCATGGCTATTAGGCAACTGGAAGAAGAAAATATAAACTATTCTTGGAGGAATATATCTTTTCCAGGAAATAATTCAACCGATGAAGTCCAGTGAATATGAACTCACAAATACAAGATATTCTCATCGTTTGTGGTATTTGTTATATAAAATTGCCATGAACAATAAATTAGCAAATAGTAACCCATTGATCCTGATAGAAATAATAATAATAATCTATAATAATAAAAGCATAATATGCTAATTACAATAGACCAGACATCCTTCTGGAGGACTTTCCAGACAAAGCTAGCACTGGGAGGGAAGCCCGGGTCCTGGTGCCCGCAACCAGGGGAAGGAAGGCCTGCTTTTGCATGAATTTCGTGCATCGGTTCCTGTGAGCCTCTAGTCATAAAGTTCCATCATCTAACCAATACATCCCTCTTTATTAGGTGTGTTTCTGTTTAAAGATACTGTTTTTAATATATTGTTGATTCACTGAGCTTTTTTCCAACAGGACTATTACTTATGGCTGAATGAAGTTAATCTAGCACACATATTCTCTCTATTGGCACATCAAAATCTTGTGTTTACAAATAGTACACAGAACTTTAGCTCTACACATAGGGGCTTTGTTAAGTTATAAAATCTCTCACAGACACACACATGAGTACAAAAAAGTTGGCTGCACATTAGATGCTTATTTATACAATAGAAGGGGAAGTGAAATAAGAAAGCAGGGCTTTGAGGAAGAAACTGGTCTTGCAGAAATTGTTATATAAATGCAGAGGCCATGGAACTGTGAATAATGCACTGCCCTGCTGGGAGGAGGGTTGTTATGCTGGTGCCAGGACAGATCATCGGATATGGCCCGGGGACCTGCTTGTAAGCCCAGGAAAGGAGGCAAGACAAAGACTCCAGAAGGTTATAAAAAGTGAAACCCTCTGAGTCTTTCTTCACTCTGATTTGGAAATTATTCCCGGAGTTCACTAGTGTTAATAAACGGGGTCCCTCCCTTTCTCTAGGAAGTGGGCTTTGTATTTCTTTGGTCTTTTGTAACAGCATCACCTGTTTCAACTTCAGCAGGGAATGTGTGTGTCAGGTGACTCAACATTTTTGCTGCTCTGCACATGTCTATGTATGACCATGGAAGGACCATGAATATCAATGTAAAAATTACAAATAAATTTTAGCAAGTAGACAAATTCACAATTATGGATCCATGATTGATGATTATTAATTGTACCACAGAAGGAGACAAAGCCCCATCAACTTGAGCCAACAGGAAAACAGATAAATAACAGAATGAGACATATAACTACTTCTTTTTTTTTTAATGTCAGAGAAACTTTCTTCTTTTTTTTAAATATATTTTATTGATTTTTTACAGAGAGAAGGAGAGAGGGATAGAGAGCTAGAAACGTCGATGAGAGAGAAACATCGACCAGCTACCTCCTGCACACCCCCCACCGGGGATGTGCCCGCAACCAAGGTACATGCCCTTGACCGGAATCGAACCCAGGACCTTTCAGTCTGCAGACCAACGCTCTACCACTGAGCCAAACCGGTTTCGGCATATAACTATTTCTTGCATTGGGATTATCCAAATCAATAACATTTTTAACATAAAAGAAATACAAGTGCTCCTGAATGACCATGGACAACAAAACTATAAATATGACCAAGCATATTTGCTAAAGAATCAAATAGAAATTATAGGAATAAGAACATTTAAAGATTTTTAAAAATAAAGATATATTAAATGGCAGGGAAATCAAAGTTGAAAAGAGCATTAGTAAACTGGACTTGAGATCTGAGGCAATTATTAAGAAGACAGCCAGAAAAATATGAAAGAGTAATTAAAACACCTAGATCCGTGGACGGCAAACTGTGACTTGTGAACCATATGCGGTTCTTTGGCCCCTTGAGTGTGGCTCTTCCACAAAATACCACAGCCTGGGCGAGTCTATTTTGAAGAAGTGGCATTAGAAGAAGTTTAACTTTAAAAAATTTAGCTCTCAAAATAAATTTCAATCGTTGTACTATTGATATTTGGCTCTTTTGACTAATGTGTTTGCCAACCTAGTGACTTAGAGTATAGAGTGAAAAGGATGAATCAGAGGCCAGGATAATAGACAGAGTGGAACAGAAACAAGATTTGAAGAGAAAGATAATGGTTGCAGTTTTTCCAGGATTGCTGCTAGACAACCTAAAAGCCAGAAAGCCCAATATATTCCTATTATAGCAAATAAAAAGAAAATCATATGTACACAAATCACAGTGAGCCAATAGTGTCCCAAGACAAAGAGAGGGTCATAAAACCAACCAAAGAGAAAGAAAGAACCTATATAGCAGTCAATTTATATTGGTAGATAATTTCTTTTCAACCCAATAAAATAATATCTTAAATGAGTTGAGTAAAGGTTATTTTCACCTTTACAATTATATACCCAGCAAAATATCTTTTAAAACTAAGGGAAAACTTAAAGCTTTTTTTTTAAACAAAGACATCTGACTTCTAATAGTAACAAAAATTATGAAAAACAAGTGTCATTAGAGGAAAAGTGATTTGATTTAACTTCTAAAATGCAAAGAGAAATATAGTGAGCAAAAATATTACTAAATATGCTAGTAAATCTAAACATAAGTTCACAATGAGAATATTTTTATAACTATCATGTAATTATGTATAAATAAAAAATTAAAACATCCAACAAATTTTTAAAAATAAATCTTTATTGCTCAGATTATTAAATCATTTCTCCTTTTTCCCCCATAGCTCCCTTCCACCGGGTTCCTGCCCTACCCTCTGCCCTTACTTGCACACACACACTCCACCCCCCCCCCCGCCATTGTCCTCATCCATAGGTTATACGATTTTAATCCAGTCTCTTTCTGCACCCCCCACAACCCTTTCCCCCTGATAATTATCAATCCACTCCCTTTCTTTGCCCCTGATTCTATTATATTCACCAATTTATTCTGTTCCTCAGATTTTTAATTCACTTGATTTTCTTCCTCTTCTTAAATAATACCTTTCAGCATTTCATACAATACTGCTTTGGTGGTGATGAACTCCTTTAACTTTTTCTTATCTGTGAAACTCTTGCCCTTCAATTCTGAATGATAACTTTTCTGGATACAGTAATCTTGGTTGTAGGTTCTCGCTATTCATCACTTTGAATATTTCTTGCCACTCCCTTCTGGCCTGCATAGTTTCTGTTGAGAAATCAGCTGATAGTGGTATGGGTGCTCCCTTATAGGCAACCAATTGCTTTTCTCTTGCTGCTTGTATGATCTTCTTTTTTTGTCTTTTGCCCTTGGCATTTTAATTATGATGTGTCTTGGTGTGTACCTCTTTGGATTCCTCCTGTTTGGGATTCTGTATGCTTCCTGTACTTGTAAGTCTATTTCTTTCACCAGGTAGAGGAAGTTTTCTGATATTATTTCTTCAAATATATTTTCAGTATTTTGCACTCTCTTCATCTGGCACTCCCATAATTCTGATGTTGGTACGCTTGAAGTTGTCCCAGAGGCTTTTTTATTAAATGAGGAGAGGGATGATCAGCTTTAAACAATTAAAAGGACCATGTAATTTTATGAGCACTTTATGGAAAACAGACATATAAAATAGCTTTATTTTTATTGAAATATAATAAATTTTTTAAGGTTAACATAAAATAAATAGAATAGGGAGGGTTTCTTCAAAAGTGACAATATAAAACAAATAGAATACAAGAACAAAATGTGAAAAAATTTCAAAGAAAACAGCAAAGAAAAAATAAACATAAAAAAGATGACATAAGCAAAAACCCTGAAATAGAACAGTAGAAATTTGTATAAATATAGCAGTAGCAATAATAATGGGACTAAGCTCTCCAGTGAAAAAAACAATGGTTATCCAGAGTACTATTTCACAGAAGGAAATTTGCCAATGTACTCTTTACCTTAGGTGCATCTGAAATACAGACACAAAAAGGTCAAAATTAAAATAAAATTTATGTACCTGTATTTGTTTTAGACAAAGAAAATTTAGGTTAAAACTCATTACTGACAAGCCTGGTTTGGCTCAGTGGATGGAGCCTGTGGACTGAAGGTCCCGGGTTCGATTCCAGTCAAGGGCATGCGCCTGGATTGTAGGCTCAATCCCTGGTGTGGGGCATGCAGGAGGCAGCCAATCAATGATTCTCTGTCATCATTGATACCTCTCTCTCTCTCTCTCTCTCTCTCTCTCTCTCTCTCTCTCTCTCTCTCTCTCTTTCTCTCTCTCTCTTTCTCTCTCATTCTGGCTCTCTCTCTCTTCTTTCCTCTCTGAAGTCAATAAAAATATATTTAAAAAAACAAACAACTAGTTACTAGATAAGCATAGGACCAATTTCATTAGTATTATAGAAAGAGTCAAACATGAATTCATGTTCTCCATAGCTTTAAGACCTATGGGAAATTACTATAAAATAAGTGAATAATTCCACCATTATAAATAAAGATTTTAATATGCTATATTCAGCAATTGATAGATCACACTGGCAAGTGGATGATAGTGGGTGTTCATTTTATAACTGTTCTTTTATTGCAAGCAAAAATTTAAGAATGTATTTACTGAGAAATCTATGAATTGGCATATGTACCTCACTGTGTTAAAAAGCAGGTCACAGACTTAATGCAGTGACAGGCTGACATTCTACTCTTCCTTCTACTTGGAATTCTTTACTTTCCTTCTTCACTCTGTATTATAGTAATGGCTGAGTTCTCAGTTTCCTCAGGAAGGCCTTCTTAGTCTTTAGAATTGGGTCCCTGTACTGTCTTTATTACACCCCATCATCCTTCAATTATAACATTCATTAAGCTTGTGATTATTTGTTTAATGTTTTTATCCCTGCTAGATCAAATGCATGAGGCCACCACCATGTTATTCTATTCTTCTTAATTATCCTATCTCTAGTATTAAAACAGTGCTACCCTTAGGGTGGTAGTAATTAGTTAGTAATTGCTGATAGAAAGAAAGGAGGTAAAGTGGTAGAGAATGTCTAGTAATTGCTGATAGAAATAAAAGATAAATGAGGGAGATATTCTTCATCTAGACAGTTTGACTTGGCTGCACTGGGACTCCACATAACATACTGGTATTACTTGGTGGCCTGTGGAGATTCTAGATGGCAGCATTGTGGGAGTTGTGGTGAAAATGAGGATATTTGATGTTCCTGATGAAAGCCAACTAGCAGAATAGGAATGATGACTGCCGTACAATAACAGACTCCTTCCTGAGAAACTATGAGACAACACCTAAAGATTCCCAGAAATGTTTGGATTAGAGAAGGCTGCTTGCAAGGGCTGGAGGCCCTAAAATACATATCAGGGAAATATACAAAATAGCAAATAAAATAATAAAATGAAATAAGGCTAATTAACATTGCTGTGATCCAAATTTTAAGACCCAGGCTGATGTGGGAACAGCAAACATGACTCCATAGAAAACAACAGTGGTTTTATAATGCTCAAGGCATAAGCTATTTGTCATCGATATTAGCATGAATGTTTTTTTCTTAGGGACCAGAGAAGCGGCATCAGATATATCAAAACTAACTTTGAAATTGGCTATGTCATCAGCAGTTAGAAAGTTAGGCCACAAACCAACCAACCAAAAACAAAACAAAACAAAACAAAACAAAAAAATACTCCACTTAACCCAAACAGAAACTACAGGAGTCAGGAAGAGGCACATCTGCTCCAAGAGGGATTTTCAATGAGCAGCAAGAAACAGACGCAAAGCTTTCCCCTGAAGACTGTGAAGGCTGGCAGAGAATAAGCACAGCCATTACCCCGGTTCACAGCTGTAACCTTGGGGAGCTGAACTGGAACCTGGAGCGGCTGCCACCTGCGCAGCTGAGGAAAGACTAATAGCAGACCCTTCACATCAGGTTGGTGATTTCTTGGCTATGGAAAAGGTAGTCTCTTTCATCAGGCAAGCTGTTTTCCTGCTTTGAGTAATTCCAATTCTACCGAAGATGGTTGTTTTATAATGAAGAAAAACCCTTGCTGGCAACACCTGCCTGCATCCTGATCTGTCATAAAGGACTCGGACAGATGCTCCTGCCCAGCTTCCCCTGTGACAGAACATTCGTTGTGGGAAATGTTTGCCGTGCACTCTGTCCCAGAGACTCTGCCATTGTAGAGTCTCCAAACATTGCTTGCAAACAATAAGGATTGCGTGCCGAACACTCGGCGTATCTCTGAAGATCTTGAACACAATACCTTTCGCAAATAAAATTCACATTTAATAGTTTGCAGAATAAGGAACAAAAAGGGGAAAACAAATTGCATCCCCCTTCCTTGATAAACCAGATTGCAGTATAGTGATTAGAATTTTTTCTAATATTGATTTTTTTGGGGGGTGGGGGAAGGGAAAACAACAGCTAGTTTTCTTATATAGGATCTTACATTGTGAACTTGAAAAATTATTTTCTCATAATTAGGTTTTAAGTATGCATTTTTGGCAAGAAAACTACCAGGTGAACTGTCTTTGATGCATTGTGTCATGAGGTTTTCACCCCTGTTTCCGATGCCACTTTTAATCATTTGCCTTAGGTGGTGACTGCCATGTACATTTCTCTTTGCTGTTAGTAAGTCAGAGGAGTTAGGGTGGCATGAAAGGGTGTAAGGCCTTTTGCAACAGTTTAAAGAATGGATGGCAAAACTGAGGCAGAGAGGCAAGTCAGGGAACTCTTATAATAATACATTCAGACAATTATCAGGCAGAGAAAAATGATGCCAGAGACTTAAAATTGGCTGATGGAGCAAGATTTAAAGAATGTGAAAAGAGGTCTCACATGAAGTCTAAGTTCAGGGTTACCAGAATAAGATAGTGGATTTCTTTGCCAGCCTATAGGACAGCGGAAAGAATATCAAGGAAAGGAAGACAATAGTTATAAACAATTTCATGCTTATATCAATTGAAGTTCACAAAAAAATACCACCATCTGGTAGGAGGAGACTTAGGTTGATTGGTAAATTTAGAAAAATGCAGTGGCCTATGTAAGATGTTAGAGAAGGTGTGATTTCTTTTGTCAGGGACATGATTTATAAATGCCGGTTTTAATTATCAGTATTATCAGAAACATCGTTCACATTTTTATTAGCATTCACTCCAGTAGCACCTTGTACCTCAGTAAAGTTAGAAAAGTAACTTCTTTCTCACATAATACCAGAACAACTTCAGGTTATAGAATTAGTAGTTAGCAAATTATGTCTTTGTCATAAAATAATACATGAGACAAGTGTGAGGGGGAAAAAAAGGAACAAGAAAGTCATGGTAAGAGTTTGGCTTAAGTAAATTCTTATCATTGTGCTTTGGGATATAAAAATAAATGCTCAGAAATCTGCTAACTTCCCTCAGCTCTACTATTTATTTGCTGTTCCATTTTCCTGACAGACCATTTTTCTCACTGTTGTTGATGCCACTTTTAATCATAAACTGCAGATGCTTGTGTCTCAGACATGAGGTTCCTACTGCAAGAGGTACCAGAAAAGACAAAACTGTAGGCAGCACATGTCCCTGGCTAAGCAAGGTTGTTATCTTGTTTGTTCCCAGAGACACTCGTTAATAGATTGGATAAATGGGACTATAGGAGTGGTTAATAAATTACTCTTTCTTCATAAAACTAGTATCTTATATAGAAACTAGAGGCCTGGTGCACAGATTCGTGCACCAGTGGGGTCCCGCAGCCTGGCCAGTGCCCTCTCACAATCTGGGACCCCAAAGAGGCCTGAGGGATTCTGGCCACAACTGGTGGTCTGACATCCCTGAGGGATGTTGTAGTGCATAAAGTGGCAGGTGGGGCCAGGGAGGAGCCCGAGCCTGGTCTGGGCACTGCACCTCTCCCACTCATCCCAACTCCACTGCGCCTGCCACTGCTGCTGAGGAGGTGGGAGAGGCTTGCGTTGCTGCAGCTGTGCTCACCAGCTATGAGCCTGGCATCTGGTGCCCATAGAGTCAACTGAGCAGCGCTCTCACTGTGGGAACACCCTGACCACCAGGGGCAGCTCCTGTGTTGAGCATCTGCCCCCTGGTGGTCAGTGCACATCATAGAGACCAGTCAAATGATAGACCAGTCACTTAGGATTTTATATATGTAGGTAAGCTATGGAGATGGAGGGGTTTACAGAAATAACCCCCAGTACAAAGGCGAGCAGTTGATCTTTCTCATTGGAATATAATTCTGACTAAAATAAATGAGGATCCTTTTTTATTTTTTTGCCTCAATATTTCTGTACTAAGTAGAGAGACATCATCCCAATTTGTGGGAGCACACAAAATTAAATTGGTAAATGTTACTTCTTAGGCTCTGCTTCCATTTTATCTGCTACTGGATCATTTAATTGTAGAGAGTTTATTTTGTACTTAATCAGATTTTAGTTCCTGGATTATTGAACTTTAAACTTTTAAGAGTTTTTATTTTCTCTCCTTATTAAAAACCTTGGCACGATTCCAGCACACTAGATAAACAAGGGCCAGAGCAGAGCTTCTGGCAAGTTTTATTTGAAGCAAGGGCTAGGCATAATAAAATGCTCCTGCAAGCTTAGAAAAGTTTAAACAACACACAAAACAAGTTTATTGTAGCATGCTTCCTAGATTTATGTTATGGTAACCTTCCAGCTCAAGGCATTGTCTGTATTACTAGACAGATACCTTTGCTGTATTACTAGAGGCTCATTTCATGAAGAGATTTGTGCAATAGGCCTTCCTTCTCTTGGCTTCCAGCACCTGTTTTTCTCCGGCATCTGGGACCCAGGTCTTCACTGTGGCTGAAGTCTGCCACCTTTGTTTCTGCTGCAGACTCCGGCTAGAGTCTACCATATTCTTCTTCACTGCAGACTCTGGCCAGAGTCTGCCATCTTTGTCTTAGCTGCAGACTCAGGAGTCTGCAGTCTTTGTCTTCTCTGGAACCAGAGTGCTGCTCCTATAGATCACTTTGCCCCCTTTCTCATCCCCTCCCCCTCCCTCTCATAGCAGGCATCCTGCCCCACCAGTCCACTCTGTACCTGGAGCAGCTGGGCAACCACCACTTTTGTCCTTCTAATTTGCTTATTCCCTCCTGATTGGCTGGTGGGTATAGCGGATTAATGGTCAATTTGCATGTTTTTCTTTTATTAGTGTACATAAATTTGGTGGGGAAAAATGTTTCATTGACTACAGCTCAGTCAATGAACAGAGAAAATGGGTCTTTTCTCTTCCCCATCTGCCTTCATGAAATGGCTTGGTACATAACTTTTAGCAAATTTGAAGGATTTTATAAATGTTTATTGACAGTTCCCTGTTTCTACTCCAGGTAAGATATACTCAGTTGCATCTCTTTTAATCCTACTTCCTTTGACAAGCAGATTTCTGATGAGCTGTTATACTCCATGATGCTGACCCTTCTATCATTACCATAATGCAGAGCCTACAGCTAGATGATAGAGGGTGCTGCCTGTGAAATGCAATTGAACGCAGTACATTTTGATTTGTTTGATGTGCCGATTTGGTCTTTTGACAGTTGTTCTGGGAGTAAATAACATCTGCCACACAATTGGCTGGCTAAACAGCCATCATTTTGTTGGAGCATAAACACCAAGATAAACAGTTCATGAATTAGCAAGTGCGACACCATTTGAAGGCTCGCAAAGAGGCACAACATAGATTTCATACATGTACAGAGTGTCCTTACCAAGGCAGCTAACAGAAGCAGAAACAGCGTCTGTAACTTGGAGGGATGAGGGTTTGTATAGCTTTAGCAATATGCCATAGTGTGAGCCTTTTTCTTTTTCTAACATTGTGGCAGGACCAGGGGACTTTCGTTACCATTAAACTGTATTAATGATAAAATGAACTAAGAACAATAACAGGGGGAAAAAGTGTCATTCTTACATTTTGGCGTTTTCTTTTTCTGGAATTGTTGCCTTTCTTTCTCTATTAATGGGTAATCCTAGAAATGAAACCAGAATCAACCCAGGTTACTACTCCACATGCCAGGTGGGGTAGTTTAATTCATGTAAAGGTAAAATGTGTGAGAGTTTGTACTTGATATTTGTACTCTTTGGCAAATGCCCATGATAAAGGCAGTAAGGCATTTATTTGGGGGAATGTCCAAATTATCTATGATTTTACTATTCCAGCCAACACAATTCTGCTTTTCTGGCATGTATTAATCAATACGCAAAACATTTTGAGATTTTTAAATGTTATTCCACGTCACACTAATTTATTCTAGTTTAAAAAGATTTGAACCCAGCTATCCCACTTCTGGGAATATATCTGAAGAAACTTGAAACAAAAATTTTATGAGATTGAACAAAAGACATGTTTTAAAATAAAACAATAATTATATATTTGAATAAAAATCTTGAGGACACAAGTCCTTAAGAAATTATTAGCCACAAAATGTTCTCATAGTTGAGATACACTTCCAAATATGGAGGTTGGTACACAATAATTTCTACCCATTCAAAATATGACATTTAGCCACAGTTTTACTAACTGGCTTTCTGATGTCAGGTTAATGGATCAGGCCTTTCTTTCATATGTTTATTATACAGTGCAATGATTTAACACTTTGTTAATTCTCATTCCTAGTTTCTATGTTTCTTGGGTTTTCATCTATACTGTTTTGCACAATTTATGGTCTTACAAGAGTTATCTGTGCATGCAAGTTCCCGTTTAATCAGCACAAATATCATCATGTATCTTTTCCAGGACTTGCACTGAAGAAAAAAATGCCCTGATTTGAGTACAACGGATCAAGGCTCAAAGGTTTAAGACAAACGAACCTGCAAAAATTAAAGGAAAAGCTGCAAAGGGACATGAAAGTTCTTTTTGTTTTCTGAGCTGTAACTTATGAAATTAGTTTTCATTTTGAAAGTTCCCTCATCTCCTTCCACTGTAGTTTGAGACATAGGGTGCATGATTGTTGAAGACAGACGGCCCCTGCAAGATTCCATCAGGTGGCATGTGTAATAAAGCTACAGGCTGCCAGTTGGATTTTTAGTATAGGTCTTCCTAATATTCTATCTTTAGCTACAGGAAACTGTTTATAACAGTTCCCTAAACTCAGTTCACCAAAATGGATTTGGAACAGGGTATTTTGGCTCCTAGTTATAAAGTAATTACTTACAGAAAATTCTCATTCCTATATGGCTTAGCTCCTCCATATATCTCTAGAAAGATATTTTCTTTGTTGTTTTAATTTTCTAAAATTGTTAATGTCGACACTATTGCAGATGTCCCCTTACCCACTCCCCTTTGCCTACATTTACACACCCCCACACACTTCCCTGGCCTTCACCACACTCTTGTCTGTGTACATGGAATGCCTACATGTTCTTTGGCTAATTCCCTTCACCCTTCTCTCTGACATTTATCATGTATCTGTTCCATGTATCTATGCTTCTGGTTCCATTTTATTTGTCCATTCATTTTGTTCACTAGATTCCACATAAAAGTGAGGTCATATGGGATTTGTCTTTCTCTGACTGGCTTATCTCACTAAGCATAATAACCTCCAGATCCATCCGTGCTGTCACAAAGGGTAAGAGTTACTCCTTTTTGTAGTCACATATAGTCTCTTTATACAGGATCAGGTGTCTTAAAGAAGGCATAAGGGCATCCGAGTTTTGATTTTGGTCTTAAAACAAATGCTTTCAAACTTTTTGTATTATTAAGTGTGGGGATGGCTTAGAGGGAGGAAAATAAAAGAGTGCTTCCATTGAACATTTCCAGAAAAGCCCCATCAATGACAATAAATACAAAATATTTCAAAGCATCGATGATCAATAATGAGCTGTGGAAGCAATGAGCACCAGAGGAGTAAAAATTAAGTACTGAGAAGGAAGAAATGTTAAGATGCAAATTGGGGATTTGCATCTCTTTGAGGCCATTCTAATACTAATGTGGGGTTTTTTTTGTTTGTTTTTTTGTTTTTGTTTTTATTTTTTAAATATATTTTATTGATTTTGTACAGAGAGGAAGGGAGAGAGATAGAGAGTTAGAAACATCAATGAGAGAGAGTCATCGATCAGCTGCCTCTTACACACCCTCTACTGGGGATATGCCTGCAACCAAGGTACAAGGGACCCAGGACCCTTCAGTCCCCAAGCAACGATCTATCCATTAAGCCAAACCAGTTTCTGCCTATTGTGGATTTTTAATCCAGACTAGGCCTTCTGAGGACCCTTATGAAAAAGCAAACAAACAAAACAACACAGAGAAACTAAAGGAGCTTTTGATGACCTCACAAAAAAAGAGTAACAAAATTGGAGAATTGACTCAAGGAATCAAAGAGATTGTTTTCCCTTTTAAGGGAAAGAATTAAACCCAAACTCAAAAAGTGTAATTGAATGCTTCACAGCCTCATGGGATTTAGGTACAAAAGACCCTCTTAAGGCAGAAGGAGCAATAGGGTAGAGTTGAAAGTTCTCATGGGAGTGGTGGTGATTGAAGGTTTTGTGCCACATTTCCATGGGGCAGTTGCTAATCTGGACACTCATAAAGGCTGAGAATCCAGCGTCAGGGCCTGCTAGAGGGCTACGGACTGGGGACAAGATGATAAAATAGGATGTGGTTATTGTTACTGCCTTTCAAGTGCAAATATATGGAATAATAAAGTATTCACCTTTCTTGTGTGTTTGATTTCTTTTGCATAGCCAGTGTTCTAGAGATTTACTTTTGTTATTCACTATATCAGCAGTTTCTTCTCTTTAATATTATTGCTTTGTATGAAAATGCCATAACTTATTTATTTTCCTGTCCTTGACTTGAATTGCTTCTAAGTTTTGGCTATTGTGAATAAAACTGCTATTAGCACTACTGTACATGTACTTCTGTGGACACATGCACAGATTTATCTGCATATGTGGTGGAAAGAGAGGAATTGCTATATCACACAGTAGACTATGTTTTACCTCAGTAGATAAGTCAAAGTGTTTTCAAAACTTATTGTAAAAATGTTCCTTCCCACCAGCAATGTATGATGATGGAATGTTCTCTACATCTTCACTGACACTGAATATTGTCATTTTTTATTTAAACATTCTGGTGAGTGTATAATTATAATCTCAATTTTATTTTAATTTTTATTTCCCTGATGAGTAATGATAGTAATAATGTTAAGGTCCTTTTCATATTTCTATTGGTCATTTGTATCTCCTACTTTATGAAATGTTTATTTATCATTTTTAAGGTTGGATTCTTTGTCTTTTCCTTATTGATTTGTAGGAGTATATTATATATTCTTTAGACAAACCCCTTATCAGATAGTTGTAAAAATTCTTTCCCACTCTGTGCTTTACTTACCAGTATTTACTTTTACTTTTTAGTCATGACTTTAAGGAAGAGCAGTTCTTAATTTTAGCAAAATTCTGTTTATCATTTTTATATTTGTTGTTAATCTGTTCTGTTTAATAAATCTTTGCCTACATCCAGGTCATGAAGAAATGATTGCTTCCTGAAATTTGATTGTTTTAGGTCTAAGATAAAATTCAAATTAATTTTTAATATAATATCAAGTCTCAAGGTTCGTCATTTTTCCACTATAGTTCACCCATCATTCCAGTATCACTTATAGGCAAGGCCATCCTGTCCTCTATTAATCAGGTGACTAAATCTGATGACTGTGTCTGTGCAGATATATTTCTAGGTGTTCTTTCCTATTGATCTATTTGTCTACCATGTACAATTAATTCCTTAATTAATGTAACCTTAAGATGTCTTGAAATTGAGAGTTTAAGACCTTTAATGTTGTCTTATTTGTTTTTTAAGATTGACTTAACTTACCTAGGATGTTTGCATTTCCACGTAAGTTGCATGATCATCCCTTCAACCTACCCCCAAAATTTGCTGAAATGTTGATTGCAACTGCATTGAATTTACACATCAATTTGGAGTTCTATGACATTGTAGTAATGAACCTTCGTTAATTTTTTTCTGAAAAAAGCTTTATTGTTTTATTTGGTCCAATGCATGGGAGAGGGCTTCGGGTGGTTAAAAGAATGGCTAGTAGTTTTGGGGAGAGGCTCAGGTAAAAGCCAGACACCAGGGGAATGCAGAGGACCCCTCAAAGCCTCTGGGCTCCTAAGGCTCCTACTTGTGCTTGGGGTGAGCCTTTGGAAGAGATACTCGCCCAGCCCAGCCTGGGGGCCGCAGCCTGCGGAGGTGAGTCAGGTGTAGCCCATCTTCTTGATGAGTTTCACCTTCTCCTCCAGGAAGTGGTTCTGCAGGAAGTCACACAGGTGAGGTCTGTGGGGATAGCCAGGGCCTGCAGCTCCCAAAAAGCCTGGGTCAGATTCCTTTCCAAGGCCAGGGCGGCTGCCATGGTCTTGAATTTTGCCCCCTCATCTTGGGAGACCTTAGCTTAGCGCATGGTGGAAGGGAATGCGGCCACCGCGCTGGCTTTGCAGCTTTAAGAGATGCTCAGCGCCCTCGCTCTTCTTCTCCACCAACTCAGAAAGAAGCGGCCCATGCCCTCGAGGTCCAATTAGACGCCCAGAGAAAGGTAGGTGTGCGAGGCCTGCAGCCCCCACCTCAGAGGAATAATTCTGACGAATTTGGGAGGGCAGGGTTGCTCGGCAACGAGGAGTTAAAGTAGAATAAACCAAGTGTGTTGGCTGGTCCCTGAAGGTGGTTCTTAAGGTGGTGACTGCATGGGATGTAGGAGAGGGGCCTGAGGCTGGAAGAAGGGCCGTCCCTGTGTCTCTTCCGTCCGGACACTGTTGGAGCAAAAGACAGATCCTGGACCACCGAGGGCTCTCTCCACTAAATTTTCCATTAATTTGAGTGTCCTCTAATTTGTCTAAGTAATGTTTTGTAATTTTCAAAAAAGCAGTCTTACCTACTTTTATTAGAACCATTCCTTAGTATGTGTATTTTTATAGTATTATACATGACTTTTTAAGTTTTTTATTTACAATTTTTTTTTTTTTGCTTACAAATTTTTTATTTACAAAATTTTTGTGTTGAAAGTTACCAACACAACAAATTTTATATATTAACCTTGGATCCAGCCAACTTCCTTAATCTACTTGTGAATTTTAATGGTTAGTAGACTCTTGGAATTTCTATGTACAGAAACGTATCATCTTGGAATAAATATGGCTTTATTTTCTTTCTCTATATGAGCTCATTTATAATGCTATATAGAAAGCTGCCTTAAAACTCACTGGCCTAATAATTATTTAGACTGTGAGTTTGAAAGTCAGAGATTCAGCCGAAACCGGTTTGGCTCACTGGACAGAGTGTCGGTCTGTGGACTGAAAGGTCCCAGGTTTGATTCCGGTCAAGGGCATGTATTATACATTGGTTGCGGGCACATCCCCGGTAGGGGGTGTGCAAGAGGCAGCTGGTTGTTGTTTCTCTCTTGATGTTTCTAGCTCTCTATCCCTCTCTCCCTTCCTCTCTGTAAAAAATCAATAAAATGTATTTTTTATTAAAAAAAAAAAAAGTCAGAGATTCAGGACTTTTTTTTTTTTTTTTTTGTGTGTGTGTGTGTGTGTGTGTGTGTGTGTGTGTGGTCTTTGCTGAATCAGCTCACTCATCTGTAGTTGCCTGGCTATTTTATTTGTTGAGGGGGTTGGCTGTCAGCTGCTGTGTGAACTAGCTCCATGTTATTCCATCCAGCAGAATAACTTGGGAGAGTTATCATGTGAAAGTAGAGGCGTGAAGGAAAATGAGTCCAATTGTGTGAGCAACAGTAAAACCCTTGGCTTGTGTCTTGTTTACTAAGAGCACACTGGCATGTCACATGGCTAATTACAATGTTTAGGCCTGGATATAATAGGGTCCAGAGTGGAACAGAACTCGTAAGTGACATGCAAAATGCAGAGATATGGGGAGGGGTGGAGAATTTGTACCATTAATGTAATCTATCACATGTTTTAAATTTGATACTTTTTAATTCTTTTTCTTAGACTGGAACAATGTTAAGAGAAGGCCTGATGGCCATTTCAACTATGTTGATTCTTCTAATCTATGAACACAGATTTCATTGTGTCATTTTCAGTCTCTTTTAATAATTAGTTCTGTGTAGTTTTTAGTAGATAGGTCCTTCACATGCTTTGTTTTGTTAAGTTTGTTCTTAGATACTTTATTCTTTTTGTTGCAATTGCAAAAGGAATATTTTTCATTTCTTTTTCTGAATTTTCATTGTTAGTATTATAAGAATATAGTGAATTTTTAGATGGATTTTGTATTCTGCACCTTTTTCTGTTTTGATTCAGGTCCTTTCTTTTAAAGATGTCTCTTATTTGTTACAAATAAGTTACAAATTGAAATTTTAGAAAATAAAATTTCATACTCTTAGAAATGAGTAGAAGTGACTACTATACTAATATTAATAGATTTGTTAAATTCCTCTCCATAGCTAATTCTCATTATTTATTATGGAATAAAACTGATATAAAAATGGCCATGCAAATATTACTGAAATTTAACTTAAAATTAATTTAAATACAAAATCTTTATAAATGTTCAAAACCTTAAAGGGGCATATTTGTCTTTTTTAAGAAGACAGTTCAATAATAATAAATTTCAAATGAATATCACACATATATATATACAATATAGATAGATATAAAAAAGATATTTGTGATTAGGTATGAGGTTTTTATTGCCAATATTTTTACCAATACAATTTATACTTTAGAGAATAAAATTGTTTTGTTTATATTAAAAATAACATTACCATTTTTTTCTGATGAAAATACATAGTATGGTAGACGATTTAGAAAACAAAGAAAAGCATAATAGAGAAAATAATTAAAAATTCATTATTCAATTACAGAAAATATCAATATAAATTTTAGCAGTTATTCTGGGTATTTTGGAAGCAAATTAGTTTCATAATTGATAATATGCTTGCATGCATAAAAATATAACCATTCACCCAAAGTGTGGATTCACCAGCTATTTAGAAGCTCAAATCAAAACCACTTTGTTTTACTTTAGTCATATTTGAAACAAGATCAGTGAAATCTTAGAGAAAACAAGTTACATTTTCTAAAACTTGCTAGTTAGAATGATCATTTGTTTCTTTTAAGAGGACATGTTTTATGTATGTTTAATATGTATACATCATTTATTTATTTGAGGAATAGAATTTTTCTATTAATTTTATTGATTGTGCATTCAATGGTAATAAGGACAAGATTCATAAACATAAAAATTCTCATAGCTGGACCATTTCCTTTGTAATAGAGTCTAGATGCGTTCTGTTTTAGCTAATCAACTTCTCTGAAATGCCAGCAATCTTGGAGGTTAACAGGGTGGATCAAAAATAAATCATTAGGTTCACTAGTGATACCAGTGAGAGAATAACTTACTTTGTGTAATCCTGTGTATTTGAAAATGTAGAACTATTATCTTCAAAAGGAATTCAACTTGCTAAAAGTATAGTTTTTAGAAAAATGCTGTTTGTTGCTGACTTTGTGTATTGTTGGGTATTATTATTGAAGTGGCTTTTTAATATTATTTTAATCCTCACTGGAGGACATGCTTTCATTGACTTTAGAGAGAGGAAGTGAGAGGGAGAAAGACTGTTGAAACACTGATGTGAAAGTGAACATTAACCACTCCTGGACTGGAGATTGAATTCAGAACCTGGGTACGTGCTCAGACCAGAAATCAATCCAGCGACCCTTTGGTGTACAGAGCAAAATTCCAACCAACTGAGCCCCATAGGCCAGGGCAAGGAGTAGCTACTTTTCTTATTGGCATTACAAAACTAGTCTCTTGGAATTTCATTTGGCTATTTGGAGTGGGGGATGGGGATTATGTCTGAAAAAAAATGTGTATTTTAGAAAAACAAAATTATTTTTATCTTGAGGGGATTTCATAAATAATAAATAACATTAAAAATGCAACTTAGCAGTGCCACCACGATAGCCTTGTAAAAACTACATGGAACAGGACAATTTGGAGATTAGAGGAAGCACAATGAATTCTTTTGGAATTAAATTTAATGAATATTGACGAAAAATACATATAATGCATGTGAAATAGTAAAGGAAGTGACGAATACAACCTAAAACTAGAAAATGAATAGATAAGAGGAAATAGTAAATTGCAGACAAAAGAATATGATGACAGGAAGGAAAGAAAATAAAACAAAATAAATTATTCAAAGCTGCTTTCTTCTGCAAGTTTCTCATGTGGGTGAGAATGAGTTCTCTTTTATACAGTCCACATCCTGCTAAATACCTGAAGACCACTTAATTATAGATTCTACACATTTTTAAGTATTCATAAAAATCTGTCTTTTTAAGGTTTTTTTTTTTTTTTTTTTTAAATCAACAGACTACAGGAGCATAAAAATTAGTGGGTATCAACCTAGGCTGCCCATTAGAATCACCTGTGGTGATTTGGAATTCCAATGCCCAAGCCACAATTCCAGTGTACTTAAATAAGAACCCTTGCACAATTTCAAGATTTCTCTCACTATTTGGGATCTTTTGTGTTGCCAAACAACTTTTTGGATTTTTTTTCATCAATTTCTGTGACATAGGTCATTGATATTGTAATAGGAAATATGTTTAATCTATAGATTGTTTTAGGTAGTATACACATTTTAACGACATGAACAAGGTATACTCTTCTATTTATTAATACTACTTTGATTTCATTCTTCAATGCCATCATTTTCTGAATACAGCTCCTTTACATCCTTGGGTAAATTTACTCCTACGTATTTTATTTTGTTTTGTTTTATTTATTTACTTCCTTTTCTGGAAAATATATTTTATTACATAATAGACTTTCCTTGAGCTTTGCTTATTAAATGAATATAAATTATGAGTAGCATGCCTCTTTCCTGGACAATGACAGATATCCAACTCAGAAAAGGAAGTATATAAGTCATGGAACTGAGACGTTCAGAACGGTTAGGGAATGGCTTCAGGCTGGGCTGGATCTGGTTCTCCAGAAGCTTTCTGTTTTTGAGGTTTGGTCTGATTTTCTCTTATCATGAAGAGACTCCTTCCCTGCTACTGGAGGGTATCTATGGGAAGCAGCAGATTAGTCTACTTGTGCTTTTATTTATCTTAATAGAAAGATGATTTCTCCTTGTGAGGATAGAATCCTGATGGTGTTTTCATTGTGGCTGGGGTGGATGATGATCCCATTATTCACAGTAGGACTGTCTGAATCAGGAAGCAGTTCCTCAGAGGACATGGGCGATTATTATTAGAAGGATGACCTTACTATATGGGAAAACACATTTGCAAATGTTATCACTGATAAAGGTTTAATCTCCAACATTTACAGACAGCTTATACAACTAAATAAAAGGAAGATAAATGATCCAATTAAAAAATGGGCAATGGACCTAAATAGAATATTTTTAAAAGAAGACAGAAGGAAGGCCAATGGACACAAAACACTGGGGAGGGAGGGCATGTATGGGAGGCTGGGGCAATGGTATATGTATACAGATAATAATTTAATAAAAAAAAGAAAAAAATAAATAAAAGCATAGTCTTATTAGCAGATCAAAAACTTCACAGATAATTACAGTCTATGACATCAGTTGTTGACTTGTAAAAGCATGCCTGTATTATATATTTCTTGGTTCATTCAAAGTTAATGGTCTATATAAGTAGTATAATCATTATCTCTTTTTTACCTGTTCACCAAGTAAAAAATAAAAGTATAAAGTAAAAATTTAGGCCAGTTCTTATCTAAGTTTCTCAAATCTTTAAATAATATAGGTTAATTTAAGTAGAATTTATTTGTAAATGTAATTAGCCATTTTTTCCTATACTTTTAATATAGATAGGCCCATAAACATGCTTTTTGCATAAATTTGTCTTCGCTATTACTCTTAGTTCAGTTGATCTATCAATAGTTCAACTTCTGTAGTAGTATACAATTTTTGCATGCGAGAAACATACACGTCTCCAAAGTGAATATACAGATGGCCAGGAGACATATGAAAAAAATGTTCAAAGTCACTAATCATCAGAGAGATGCAAATTCAAATGACAATGTGGTATCACCTCACACCTGTCAGAATAGTTTTCATCAACAAATCAGCAAATGGCATGTGCTAGTAATGATGTAGAGAACAGGGAATCCTAGTATGCTGCTGGTGGGAATGCAGACTGGTGCAGCCACTGTGGAGAACAGTATGGAGTTTCCTCAAAAAATTAAGAATGGAACTGCCATTTGACCCAGTGATCCCACTTTTGAGAATATATCCTAAGAAACCTGAAACACCAATCAGAAAGAATCTATGCACCCCTATGTTTATATTATAGTAGCACAGTTTACAATAGCTAACACCTGGAAGCAGCCTTTGAGACAACGTGGAGGAACCTAGAGAATATTATGCTAAGCAAACTAAGGCAGTCAGAGGAATGTGTTTCACAGTGGTCGGCAAACTCAGTCAACAAAGTGGCAAACTGTGGCTTGCGTGCTTTATGTGGCTCCAGAGCTGCCATTTGCCAACCACTGGTCTTACGGGTGGAATCCAGGATGCTGAAGGTTGGTCCACCTATCTCATGTAGGAGCCTGAGTTCTTTGGCTGTTGGCACATAGAGACCCTTGCTCTCACTCTAGCAGCTACGCAGCTTCCCTTGTCCGTGTGGACCACAGTTGGTGGATCCCATCCCCTCTCCATGGATGTTCGTGTGTTTTTACCAGTTCTATTTCACCAGTACTCTGATGGGTAGTCTTGAAAATAAATATTTGAACAATTGTGCACAAATTTCTGTGGGGTCACCTCCTAGGATGAGCCCTCTAGGTGATGGCATGCACCTATGGAACTCAGTCGAATGCTGCACACTGTTCTCTCCAGGAAGGCTTCAGGGATCTGCTGGGGCCTCTGCTTCCTCCCTTCGTCTTCAGAGCTGATAGCCACCAGCCCAGGAGCCTGCCAGACTGATGGGGATGGGACTGTCTCCCCGGTTTGACAATGTGCTTGTCCCCATCAGGGTGGTCACACATCTCTGACATGTATTGCTTCTCATTGGAATTGTGTTTGCCCTTTGTCCCCTTACACAAAAGCAACCTTTGAGCATTTTTGTGCACAACAGGGATGTGACACCTCTCTCTGGCCATGGGTTGTGAGGCAGTCTTTCCAGCTTGTGGTTTGTCTTTCCAGGTTTCTGCCCTTTTCTCATTTTTGTTTTGGCACAGGAGGAGCCAGCCCTTGCCCAACCAGCTTCTGGTCCTTTGGTCTCTACCCTGAGATGATGCACACATTTACTAAAAGGGCTTCTTACATATGATCTCTAATCCATCTAGGGTCGCTCTTTGTTGGGTCCTTGCCCTTCTGCTAGGGACAGTACCTCCTTGGGAGCCAGGAACTGGAAGAAGACAGGAGCAGCCACAGGCAGATAGGACATGCTTTATTGCAAACAAAGCAGCCAGCCACCGGCTGGTCAGTAGTACATTTCATACTAATTCAGACAAAAGAGGCTTTGTGTCAAATAGTTACATCAGTGTTACATACAACTAGTTACATATTTGGGTTATAGAAAGGTGTGCCCGTGAAATGCATACAGAGAAACTGCTGTGTCATTGCCTTTGCACATGCATATGGCAGATGGGCCTTTAACATCCGGCGTACTCTGGTTGGGGTCTCAACACTCTTTCAAATAAACCTTGGTACATAAAATGCTATTCCAGATAAAAAGATAAACACAAATGTGAGTAGACACAAAAGGACACCCATTATTTTAAGATTCCCTTTATAGGAAGCATCCTTAATAAGTAAAGGAGCAGAGACAGAAAGCTGAGCAGGGGCAGGAGGACTGGGAAGCATAGTTGGTGCAGGGTTTCCTAGGGGCGTGATGGGACATTCTGCAACTGGATCAGAGGCCACATCTGGTGGGAGAGGGGGAGCGGGTTGAACAACTGGCTCTGGAGCTGGCCATTAACCACCCTCCAGAGGGAGCCAGTCCTCTGTATCAGTAACCTGATTCGGTGAAGGTTCTACAGGCAGGGGTGCTGGGGCTTCAGGTAGATCAGGAGAGGCTGCACAGGCAGCCCCAGCTCAAAGGCTACAGCCAGCGAGGTTTCTGGGGGTGGCACAGCTGCTGCAGGCGGATCCCCTGTAGCTACTGGACAGCCTCCAGGTCTGCCTCTGCATTGGATTCCTCGGGACGTATGACAAGAGGCAGCTCTGCCACCAAGGCAGCTGCTGAAATGGAAAGGAGAGGAAAAGTCATCCACGTGCCTGCATTTCCATGTGTCCTCCCTCTCCCAAGACAGAATACAGCCACAGACCATGATGTCCCCCCCGCCCCAGCAGTCCAGCAGATAGGTGGACTGAGTCTGGTCTTTGCTCCTGGCCAGCCATTGGGGTGCTCCCTGTGTGTCTGGCACCTATCCCTTCCCAGAAGCTCACATGCAACTCCACCCCTGTCCACTCCCTCATCCCCCACCTTCTCACCCTTGGGCTCTGCCTACATGGATTGCATGTCCTCTGTCCTTGTTGGTTGACCGTGGACAACAAAGTACTCCAGGTTGGAGTTGGAAAGTGAGCTGCCTGTGGAGTGTGAGTGGCATTGGGGGAGGAGTCCTTCTCTGGCCATCCATGGGATCTGGTGCCCCAGGCCCCGGGGAGGGAACATTCATTTTGAGCCTTCTCTGGTCCTCATTGGCACACACACGCACACACTCACGGAGGGGACCTGGGACTGCTCACGTGGCATCAGAGTGATGGCCTGGTCCAAACAGAACCATCCTGGACCTCTCTGCGTTACCTCTGGATAACCCCATGAAAAGGGCCACAGGCAATCTGGGCCGAGTCAGGACCCAGCTGCTACTGCAGCGCAGAACAGGCTGTCACCACTGGCTCTTTAGCGGTCTTGCCTTCGGGACTTGGGCAAACAACAGCAAGGCATCCCTTCGGTGTGAATGTCTCTGGTCAAATGACCTGCAGAGGGACAGTTATAGAATGTAACTGCCTGGTTCCCAGGGTTCCCTTTCCGTTGGGCTCCATCCTCAGGAAGTGAGGTCAGTGCTCTTGTCTGGGGAGAAGCTCTAGGTAAGGAAACTAGGCAAGGGCCAGGAAAGAAATCTTTATAAGGTTCATCGAGTCTCCTTGGACTCAACATCTTTTAAGTTTTTTTTCCAAACCCTAAAATAATTTTGCATGTTCGCAAAGGCATAATTTTTAAAGAACCATTATACAGTGAAATTGACTCTTTAGTTCTTTTTGTTGTACAGTTATATGAATCTTATATGATAAAATATGCATGTTGCCATCACTGAAGTCCACATCCCCCACACCTCCCTAAAAAAGAAAAATCTTCCTCCAGCTCTTCCTACTTTTGGCACTATTCATCAGTTCACCATGGCTACAATCTTGTCTTTTCAGAATATGTAACTTTGGAGGTTGGCATTTGCCACTCTGGAGAAAAGCTTCAGATCCAACCACATTGCTGTGTGTGTATATCTATAGTTGGTGCTTTTTACTCTATGGATGTGCCACAGTTTATCCATTCATTTGCTGAAAGGGAATTCCATTAGGGGTGAGTTTCTATTGAGTGATTTTGCACAGAGCCCTACCAACATCCATGTCTAGGTTTGAGTGTGATCAGAGTTTTTATTTCTCTTGGAAAAAAACAACCACAAAGGAGTGGGATTGCTGGGTTATTTGTTAGTTGTGAGAAACTACTATGCAGCTGAAGCATGTTGTTTCCCACCAACAAATAAAAAAAGAAAAGGATTTACAGTTGCTCCATATTCTCATCAGTCATTAGATTGTCAGTATATTTTCATTTGAACAATTCATAGGTGTGTAATGGTATCTCATTGTGATTTTAATTTGCATTTCTCTAATGGCTAATGTTATTATCTTTTCATGTACCTGTTCCTATTCTTAGATAATCTTTTGAAAAGTATTCAACTTTTAATACATTTTAAATTATATATTGTCCAGCTGGTGTGGCTCACTGGTTGATTCTTGGTCAAGGCACATGCCTGAGTTGCAGGCTCAAACCCCAGTAGGTGGCATGCAGGAGGCAGCTGATAAATGATCATCATCATTGATGTTTATCTCTCTCCCTTTCTCTCTGAAATCAATAAAAATATATTAAAAATAATAAATGTATATTTTATTATTTTTGTGATTTGAGAATTGTTTGTAGAGTCTGAAATTCTATTCCTATATTAACTTTTTATTGTAAATATGTTCTCCAACTCTGTACTTTGTCTCTTCATTTTCTCCTTGTTTTTTAATTAAATTTATTGCAGTGACATTGATTAATAAGATTATACAGGTTTCAAGATACTTGAGCTATAAATAGCATTGTCTGCCCACCACCCAAAGTCAAATCATCTTCCATCATCTCATATTTGTCCCCTCTTTCCCTTTACTGTCTTTCTACCACCCTTTCCTCTGATAACCAGTATACTGTTGGTTTTTCTTTCTTGTTTGTTCATTTGCTATTCAGTTTTCTATCCCACATAGGAGTGAAATCATATGGTTCTTAAGTTGTTCTGACTAACTCATTTTTGTTTTGGCACAGAAAAAGCCAGCCATTGCCCAACCAGCTTCTGGCCCTTTGGTCTAGCCATGTTGTGGCAAATAGCAGTATTTCATCATTTCTGGTGGCTGAGTAGTATTCAATTCTGTATATGTACCACATCTTCTTTATCCAATCATCTATTAAAGGATACTTCCATATCTTGGCCACCTTGAGTAATGCTGCAGTGAACATAGGGGAACATATATCTTGGCAAACAAGTATTTTTAAAATTTTCAAGTAGATAACCAGAAGAGAGGTCATAGGGTAAGGAACTCTATTCCCAATCTTTTGAGGAACATTCTTACTGCTTTTTATAATGGCTGTGCCAGTTTACATTCCCACCAGCATTGAGTGAGGTTTCCTTTTTCTCTACCACTTCTCCAATACTTGTTATTACCTGTGTCATTGATAATAGCCATTCTAACATGTATGAGAGGGTATGTCATTGCAGTTTTGATTTGCATTTCTCTGATAGC
Organism: Pipistrellus kuhlii; assembly: GCF_014108245.1. NCBI lineage: Eukaryota > Metazoa > Chordata > Mammalia > Chiroptera > Vespertilionidae > Pipistrellus > Pipistrellus kuhlii. The sequence goes on from NW_023425427.1 coordinate 48,712,764, forward strand.
TAGTGACATTGAGCATCTTTTCGTATATCTGCTGACCATTTGTATGTTTTCTTTAGAGCAGTGTCTGCATTTTTTAATTGGATTGTTTGTTTTGTGTTGAATTGCATGAGTTATTTATATATTTTGGATACTCACCATCAGATATGTTATTTGCAAGTTTGTCCCATGTACAAAAATTAATTCAAATGGATCAGAGGTCTAAATATAAGATCAGAATCAATGAATCATTTAGAAGAAAACATAGGTATTAAACTTAAGGATCTGGGTCTTAGAGAAGATTTTATGAATCTGACCTCAAAGGCACATAAAGTAAAGGCAAACAAAAATGAATGGGATTATATCAAACTAAATAGCTTTGACACAGCAAAGGATACTGCCAATAAATATATTTTTAATATCATGTTTGAAATAAATATTATTAAACATTCTTACTAAATTGTTCTAAGTTTTTAAGTGATTAGTAGTAACTTATAATTCATGAATATTTTCTCCAGAGTTATGTACTTGGTCTATGTTTTGCATGCTATATTCTTTCCATTTCCCCCCCTTTTTTATATATCTGTGAAGTAGAATTCTTTATTCTTTGTGAGGCAGCTTTCATTTTCTCTTTTATCTGAAGCAGTCCTGGTAATTTTTCTCCTCATTGGGCAATAAACCATTCCTCCAAAATGAGCACTATTTTGTGAGTGGTTATTTTGTGTGCTATGATTCTTCTACAACCTCATGGAGGTGATGCTACAGAAAAAGATGAGCTGACATGCTAGTAGTTATTTTTAGAAGCTCTGTATTCTGTTCTTTTTTTCCTAAGGTTTTGTTTAGTGTCCCATTCCAGGCTTTAGTTCATCTTGTCTGGGAGAAATATTCCATTGTTGTAAGGGAACTTTTCAAGATAAAGAACGTTTCACAATTAGCTGTTAGGATCTAAGGCTTTAGTTTTACCAGCAAGACACAGTTCCATAACTTACTTTCCTTTTTTTTTTTTTTTAATCTCCCTTCCCTTTTAGCAATCATTCCTTTACACCATTACATTAAACATATGAAAAAGGTGATTTGGGTGAAAATGACACTTGATTGTGAAACCGCAGTTCCGATTTGAAGATCTGCTTTTGACCCTAGATGTGCGACCTATAGCAAATTTGATTCTTATCTGAAACTGTTCAGGAAGGTAGTGAGAGTAAAGTGATTTAAAATATACGATTTCAATAGTTCATTTCCATTAAAGTGTTTTATACCTATGAATTTTTAGACATCCTGAATTAATGGATAAACAAAATGTTAAATCTATAAAACTTTATGTAAGTAGAAAATTACAAATAATGAAATCTAGCATTCAACTGTGTTATCTCCATATATAGCAAAAAAAAAAAAAAAAGCTAGTTATTTAGAGGTATTTGAATAGGTTTGCAAACTTCTTAGCAGCCTTAAATATTGAGTTTTTCTTTATGCAGATGCATAGATAAAATTAAGTGGCAAACTGAAGAGTTATATGATTTAGTTTCCCTGATATCTTTACCTAAAATTTTGGCAACTAAACATTGAAGAAAAGTACCACCTAAAGCAAGCCACTTGAGGTTAAAATTTTAGACCAAGTTAATACCTACAAACAAGTTAATAACTGATCTTTGATAGGGCAAAAGAACAAGCCAAACTATACCTCAAGCAGATCGTTTTGTCTCAATGGGCACAATGTCTCTGTCTTGGAATTTGCTTCATTTTGAAAACTATTTTACTTGTGACTAGCCTGCCCCTTCTGAGTGACGGGTGCCATGTTGTCAATTAACCCTTTATGTAGTCTCTCTTTGGTTAACTTAAAAAAGCTCCATATCCCTTCACTTTTAGGGAGTAATACAAATAGGGGTCTAAGAGGTTGCTTTTGTCATGCAGGTAGTGGCTTCGTATGGTATTCCAGTCTGGTCATGCACGAGTGACTTGCCTCAAAGATTAATAATGAGAATATTTTCCTTTCTTAAAACACTCTATTCTTCCAGTGAAAGAGTAAGATATGATTCTATTTGTAAACAATTGAAGCATACTATCTGCAATGCATCATGTAAAGGTGTAATCACTGTCAAAGTGCCACGCTGCCACCATGGAAAGTGAGGATGAGAATTGACAAGAGATGGTGATGGGGCTCCAGAACCATTTGCTGATTGCATATGCATGATTCTGCTTTGAAACATGCCACAGTTACGCGGAGAGTTTATTCTAAATGGATGTTTTAGCATCCCAAGACTGACACTATGTATTCTGAGATTTGCAAGTCTAATCTTTAACACATCTCTTTCTGCTTTGTCTTGAAATCGCTGGCTCATAAACTGGGAACGTAGTTCTTGGTCTGAATAACAGGTTGCATGTTTATGCCATTGTCACAGTGCGGTTCAATGAATTCATTTCTGTTTTACTTCATTTCTTAAGCTCTTTTTTACAACTTTCATGTAAACATTAGTGGTCTGTGAAAACAATGCCATGGAACTGTTTACATGACCAATTGTTTAGTCTCTCACTGAGAGATATTTATTCAGCAGTGGATAAAAATTATGGTGCAGTCACATGGTGTTTTCCATCTACATGCCATGTGGTATTTCCCCCCATCTTGACAAATTGATTTTCTGATGTATTGAGGCAATTTATAAATTCCCCTTGAATAACGTAGGATGTTGATTTATAAAACTTAGATATATTAGCTTTTACATGGGAATTAATGCAAATAGTATAGAGAATAAAATAGAATATCTCCCAATATTAACTTTTGGTTTAAATTATTTTCTTCATTATGATAGGATAAACTGCCTGGGTGTATGAAGAAATCGATAAGTTGTACCGCAAACCTTTTCACTAGGCTTAAATGAAGGCAGGGGGAGATGTACAAAATCAAGAAAACATTCAAAGTGAAGGAGAATTAAGCCCTTTTTTAAAAAAAGTTTAAGAAATAGTCAAATGTTTTTTCATGTAATATAAGTCTAGATTTATAAGTACGTTTAAAATGACATGGGGATTAGAATAAGCACATTTATTAGTTTCAAACTTTGATATAATATTTCTCAAGTGTTTTATTTTACTTATACATTTAAATGATATTTTAGATTTTTAAATAAATATTTTATTAGAGCATGATATATACATGTGTAAGTATGTATATATAAAAATGTGAAATATTTATTAAAATATATAATTATTTTATTAAAGTACTATAGATAGATATATCAACATATATATCATGCTTTTCCTAAAGTACTTTCCTTAACATGAAAGTCAAGGAATAATTGAGTAATACTAAAATGATATTCAGGGTAGTTTAGAATAAAAATAATAATACCTCTCTATGTCATTTGTCTCTAAGAAACCTAGTTTTAAACCAAGCCTATAGCTCTTTTATCAGGAAGTCTGGCAATACCATGTTGCTAGGAACAATTATGGGCAAGTTATGCTGATCATAATGAAACTTTAGGGACAATCCTGAAACCAAAATTATAATTTAATTTTTACAATTACAATTAATATCCCCAAGTAAGTGTACATAACACATCTTAATGCTCATAGTTTTCCTTCATAGCTTTATGCAGATGCTATTTTCTTATCTTTATATGCCATATGCACCTGAAGACTGCCAAAACTATTTTAGATTCCATGAGCTCCATTATGTATTGGAAACACTATTTCCAAAAAAGTTATTTGAATCAGAGAAAAATACTTACAAAAATCCATCTAAAATCACAAGCTAATATCATTAGAAAGAAATTTCCCTTTCTTTTAATCCTTTATCTAGGACCTATTGTCATTTATTATTCTTTTTTTTTTTTAATCCTAAACACATTTACTATATCCCATTTATATGTCTAGCTTTGTTTCAGGTATGGATTTTTTTCTATTTTTAAATTAATAGTCAAACCTCAGGGTCTCTGTTAAGGTAGTATATAGGGCAGTTGAACACAGCGGTTTCCATTCATCCATTTCAACAAGTAATCATTGAGTTCCTATAGTATGCCAGGAAAATTACAGGCATTTTGAATAAAGCATTTAATAAATGAGAATAATCATTCTCAGCCTTTTAGAGCCCATATTCTGAAAAAGGTGACTGGTGATAAGTGAAGTATATGAGAGCATGTAATGTAGTGGGTTGATGAGATATCAGTCCTTAATTATAGCCCTCTATCCAAGCCCCTTTGCAGTGTGGCTTTGCACAAACCTTGAATCTGGGCTACTTTTTAAACTTGTTTTGGAAAATAGAATGTGATGGAAATGGCAGTGTGTTTCAAACTTAGGCCTAAAAAAAGATCTTTCACGTTTCTCTTCTCTTGGAATGCTCCCTCTCCCATGAGAACACACTGAGAGGCCTTCCTGGACCAAATGCTCCCATCCACGCCTACAGAAGACCCCCGGTGGTAGGTGAGCCCAGGCATGACAGCTGAATTCAGGACTAATCAGCAGAACCATCCAGGCTACCCACAGTCATGAGTAAATATAAATGTCCATTATTATAAGCCATCGAGGCTATGTGTTTATTGCCCTGTGTGGCAATAGATAACTGGCACGTGTGATGCATCCCATAATGGAAATTGTTAAGGAGAAAAAGTAAGTATGAAACACAACATGCAAAGATCAAGAGGACGGCCAGAAGTGCCTTAGTAAGAACTTGACTTTTGAATAAAATCCTGAAGCCATATTATGGATTACAGGAAATTTGCAGGTTTGATCATCAATCCTTGCATTTAAAATAAGTATTTGTTAAATGACAACACAACAAAATCTGAAGCAAATGAGGGAGGAAACCAAGAGGCTATTTAGTGAAGGCCATTCCAGACACAGGGGACACTGAGAGCCAAGGCCCTGAATACATAGAATGGTTGGGTTATCTGAAGAACAGGCAGCATATTAGTGATGTTATATTAGAATGTACTAAAAAGAGAGTCAAAAGAGATGAGATCAAAGTTTTACCAGACCTGGAGAAAGGGCCGAATTATTTAGGACTTGTTAGGGCTTTATACATTTTTGGGGTTTTATTCTGAGTGAGATGGAAACTTGTTGGGGCTGTTGAATGATGGATTTTGATGTTAGTTTTACCAGTATCACTCAGCATCTGTTTTAAAAATAGATTGCATCCTATATAATAAAAGCTTAATATACAAATTGACCAAACTGCTGAATAAGCAGTGGAATGACCGGGCACTATGATGCACACTGACCACCAAGAGGCAGACACTCAATGCAGGAGCTTCCCCCTGGCTGCAAGCCTCAGGCCAGTCAAGGTGGGTGCCAGCAAGGGCCCCCCAATCTCCCCAATGGTCGCCCCAAACATTGGCCCTGATCGCCAGCCATGCCTAGGGACCGTACCCATGCACAGAATTTGTGCACCGGGCCTCTAATATTATAATAACTATGTAGGGTGTCAAATGGGCACTTGAATTATCAGGGTTGGAGGAAATAACCCCATAAATTAAAAAATTATCTAACCACCATGCTGTATTGCTGAAACTAATTCAATAGTGGATGTCAATTGCAATTAAAAATAAAATGTCAGAAATAGGTTACAGAAGTTCAAGGATGGTAGGAACAGTGCTTAGGAGACAAACAATAAGTGATAAAGATAACAGTACTAACATCTATTCGAGATAAAAGCTCTCAGCCAACTAGTAATTGAGGGAAATTTTCTCAACTTGATAACAATTAAAAAAACACACCTTTAGCTAACATTATAATAGTGAGAAACTAGGTTTCATACAAGTATAAGGTAAGGATGTCCCTAATAATTATTTTCAACATCATACTAGAAGAAAAAAAAAAAAAGCCCTTGGTAATTCAATAAGACAAAAAAGGAAATAAAAGGTATACAAAGGTATACAAATTGAGAATCTATAATAATAAAGGCATAATATGCTAATTAGACCAGACATCCTTCCAGATGTCCTTCCAGACAAAGCTGCAGTGGGCCTCTAGTAAAAATAAATAAAACTGTCTTTGTTCAAAGATGGTATGATTGTCTATGTAGAAAATCCCCAAAATTGACCCCGCTACCCCTCCCACACACACACAAACCCCCCACCTGGAATAACAAGTTTGCAGAATACGATATGTACAAGGTCAATTGCTTTCCTATACACCAACAAATGAAATGTAGAATCTGAAATGAAAACACAATGTAAATTGCATTAACATCCCCCAAAATAAAATGCTTAAAAAATATGCACAAGCTCTATATGAGCAAAACTACAAAATGCTGGAATGAAATCAAGGATCTAAATAAATGGAGAAATATTTTATGTTCATAGATAGGAAGACTCAATATTGTTGAAATGTTTGTCCTTCCTAAATTGATCTATAGATTCAATGCAATCCCAATATAAATTTCAGTAAGTTATTTTATGCATATCAATAAACTGATTCTAGTTTATGCAGAGAGTCCTAGAATAGCTTATATAACATTGAAAGAGAACAAAGTTAGAAAAAAGGAGATAAGACGAAAGAAAAAAAAAAGAAATCCTTGATCTAATTCTCACAACTTATTCAAAATTAGCTCAGAATGAATCATAGATTTAAATATAAAACATAAAATTATAAAAACTTTTATTCTAGAAAAAGGAAAAGAGCTTTTGAAAGTTGTTACCAAAACTATACCCATAAATGGAAAATATGATAAATTGGATCTCATCAAAATTTAAAATGTTTTCTCCAAAAACCCTGTGAAGAGGCTGAAAGAATAAGCTATAGACTGAGAGAAAACATTTGCAAACAACATGTTCAAAAAAGGACTGGTGCCTAGAATATATAAAGAACTCTCAAAACACAACAGTAAAATAACATTCCAAATATAAAATGGATGAAAGTTATGCACAGACATTTCATTCAAAAAGTTATACAGATTACAAATAAGCACATAAAGAGATGTTCAACGTTACCATTAGCCAAATGAAAAATAAAACTACAATGTCATAGCTCTGCATACCCATGTAAATGGCTACAATTTTTTTAAATGTTGGAGAAGATTTAAATAAACTGGGTCACTTATATGCTACTCTTTGTGGGAGTGTGATATGTGAGAGTAAGGCCACTCTGGAAAACAATTTGGCATCCTATCTAATAAAGAAGGAATATGCTAATTGACTGCCACACCCTCAAAGATGGCTGCACCCACAGCCACAAGATGGCAGCACCCAGTCCCCTCAGCCCTGCCCAGGGCTGACCTGAGGGACAACCAAAGGACTGAACAAGCAGGCTGAGTGGGGCAACCAGGCCAGCAGGGGGGTTAGTGAGGGACGACAAAACAACTGAAGTATGCTGCTTGGGGTGACCAGGCCATCAGGGGATCTATGAGGGGCAACCAGGCTGGCAGGGGATGGGGGAGCGCAATTGGGGGTGACCAGGCCGGCAAGGGGGGCAGTAAGAGGTGACCAGGCTGGCAGGGGGAGCAGTTGGGGGCAACCGGGCCAGAAATGGGGGGTAGTTGTAAGTGATTAGGCTGGCATGGGGCGGGGGAATGAGGAGTGACTAGGTCAGTGAGTGGGGGTGTGGTTTGGGACAACCAGGCCAGCCGGGGGGCAGTTGGGGTTGATCTGGCCAACAGTGGTGGGCAGTTAGGGATACCCAGGCTGGCAGGGGGGGAAATTATGGGAGATCAAGCCAGCACACAGAGGCAGTGAGTGGCAATCAGATGGGGGGGGTAGGGGAGTGGGGGCAGTTAGTGGCAACCAGGCAGACAGGCAGGAAATCTCAATAAAATTTATGGATTATATCAATTTCAAATTCCTGGTTGTAATATTGTACTGTAGATATCATTGGTGGGAACTTGAAATATCTCTGTATACTTTCTTTTTTATTTGTTTAATATGTATTTGAGAGAGATGATAGGTAAGCTCAGGCATAGAAAGAGAGAGATAGATTAATTTGCTATTGACTTGTTTGATTTATTTAGGCATTTATTGGTTGATTCTTGTATGTGTCCTAACTGGGGATTGAACCCACAGCCTTGTTGTAGCAGAACGAAGCTCTAACCAACTGGGCTATTGGACCAGAGTTTTCTGTATTATTTTTTACACTTGTATGTGGATCTATAATTATCTCAAAATAAATAGTTTAATTAAATAATAGTGGAATATAGACATATGAGTGATCAATTATGTGACCAAATTGTGTTTTAATGGGATTACTTTACCTCTATTGTATGAAGAATAGTATCAGAATATATCATACAGGAAACTTTTTCCCCCATCTATAAATTCTTTAAATTTAGATTTCATTTTCTTTAAATGTTTATTTGTTCAAGTCTCAGAATTAGCTTGACACTCAAGATGTTCTCCTGTGTGTACATTTCAGAGCCTGTTCATCTACTAAAATAAAATAGACTGTCAACTTTTCTATCAACTGACAGTTTAAAGATAAAAACTTATTTTCAGATATTACAAAAGTGGTCAAATAAATAGTTATGAAAAAACTTGCTGTGAAAACATCCAAGTAACTGCATCATTATTGTAAAAGAATAAAATAACCAAATGACTTTGACATGATTACATGTGACACACATTTGAGAGAATTTAGTTGGTACTTGTTAAAATGACTTTTTGTTTTGTGTGTGAATAAAAATATCACCGACCCAAGAACAGCCACATGGTGCCATCAGTGAACATAAGTCACCAAGCACATGATAAACAAAACAGTACCAAGTCAATACAAATCAGTTACTTTTGCTAATGACCGTCATGCATAGTAAAAATAGACAGCGAGCTCCCTTCTGCAGAATTAACAAGCAACTACTGAAAACGGAACATAGACATGATAGTAAATAGAAAAGAACAAGAGTGGTGGCAAAGAGGAGGCAGATGAGGGAAGTCTAGCAGTTGCTCATATGCAAGCCCAGCACTTAATCCCTCAGTAACGTGAACTCAGGACTGTGATGGAAGGAAATCTGCAAAAAATAACAACTCAACACTGTGTCCCAGCAATGCCAAACACCTTTCTGGGGAAAACAGGTGGTTAACCTGTTCATAGCGGTCCCAGAAAACTGTTAACCAGGTAGTTTAAGTCATCTTGCATGTTTAGTCTTGCTCTAACAGCCTTTGTTTTACTTCTTTTCATCTGATAAACACTTGGATCTTTTAATACCTTGGGTGTTATTTTTAAGAAAACAACAACAGTGCTTGTCTGAATGAAGAGTATTTTTGTATCTTTTCCTTTTTCATTTAACATTGGCATTGATATAATTATGCATAATTAAAATACCTAATGCAGTTTACAATTTACTGACTCCAAGATATTCTTCTGGAACCATCAGATGAGGTGGTTCTTCTTGTCATAATCCGTTAGAGCACCTTACATCAATAAACGAGTGAATGGATGGTTTATGAGTGCCATTTAGCATGTGCCAGACATTAGGTAGTGGGTAGTATCTAGAATACTCAACAAAGCCACTGCCTTTATTGAGTGTATCTTCTGTTGTTGGAAAGAGAAAAACATAAAGGTAATATAATCTCAGGTGGCGCTAGTTGTTAAGAAGCAAAATAAAGAGAACGAATTGATAGGAAGTGAAAGAATAGGAATTATTGTAGATAGATATATTACAAAAGGCCTACTTAAGGAGACAATATTATTCAGAGACCTAAATAAAGTTGTGTTAGTTTTCTGTTGTTGTTAAAACAAATTGACACAAACTTAATGACTTAAAACAATACATTTTTATTCTCCATCAGTTCAGTAGGTCAGAAGTCTGACATGAATCATATTTAGATAAAATTAAGGTGTCTGGAGTAGGGTTTGTTTTCTTGCATTTTTAGATTCGAAAGGCCACCCATATTTTTTTTTATAATATATTTTATTGATTTTGAACAGAGAGGAAGGGAGAGAGATAGAGAGTTAGAAACATCAATGAGAGAGAGTCATCGATCAGGTGCCTCTTGCACACCCCCTACTGGGGATATGCCCGCAACCAAGGTACATGCCCTTGACCGGAATTGAACCCAGGACTCTTCAGTCCCCAAGCCAACGCTCTATCCATTGAGCCAAACTGGTCTTGACGGGCCACCCATATTTTTTTTGACACATATCCCCCTTCTTCCATCTTCAAAGCCAAAAGATCATGTTTTATCATATCGCATATCTCTGACCTTTTTTATTATCATATGTTTCTCTGGTAAATCTCCATTTCAGTTGTTAATTTTAATGTTCAAAGTCCCTTTTGCCATGTGTGGTGACATAGTCACTGGGCCCAGGGATTAGAATGTGGATACCTTTTAGGTAGGTGCATTATTTTGTTCAACCCAGAAGTGAACAAAAGTAACATGTAAAGATCTAGGGGAAATAGCACGCAAGGAAGAGGAATTAAACTAGTGCATAGTCACTGAAGTGGAAACAAGATTGATGTGCTTGAGTTTGCAAGACTAGTATGTCTAGAGTGGAAGAAATAAGAAAGTATTAAGTGATGATGTCAGTGAATTATGCAAGAACCAGGGAAAGTACTGCCCTAATGCCATGGTAATATAGCATGTTATTTTGATTATTTTAAAAAGTCCCAGGAAGGTTTTGGAAGGGATGGTGATATAATCTGTCCCTTCTGTTTAATGTGTGTGGTCACTACAAGAATAAGAGCAATTTGAGGATAGGTACCATGTCTGTCTCATACCCCATTTTACCTATAATATTTGAATTAGTTATTGACTCAGAGTAAGCTCACAATGGCCATTGTTTGGCCAATTTATAAATGAATGAAACTTATTGTCCACAGCAAACAATAATTTTTTCTTTGCATCCTTTGCACCTATCTTCCTTGTTTCGATTCTCTCTTTTCTCCCTTCTTTCCTTCCTAATCTTTCTTCCTTTTATCCTTCTTTCATTCCTTCCATTCAATTAGAAATATGGATACTATGAACACTTAAAATCAACTCCCCATGGAAGTAGAGAATGCCAGTGATGTCTGTGGAATAGAAGCATGCTTATTTGAACACTAGAGGCCCAGTGCATAAAATTAGTGCACTCAGGGGGGAGGTCCCCTGTGCCCTCTCATAGTCTGGGAGCCCTTGGAGGATGTTGGACTAATGGCTTACTGATGCCAGCTGTGAGCCTGGCTTCTGGCTGAACAGCAATCCCTCTTTGGGAGCACACTGACCACCAGGGCGCAACTCTTGCGTTGCGCTTCTGCCCTCTGGCGGTCAGTGAATGTCATAACGACTGGTCATTCCACCATTCAGCTGATTTGCATATTATCCTTTTATTATAAAGAAGGATAAGAAAAGACTCATCTTACTGCCCAGAAATTAGCTTTCACCTGATAACTTTTCATAGGCTCCATTTCCCAGATTAAAGGTGAAGATTTGGCCAGAGGAAGTAGTGCAGAAGCCAGATTTAGAATACCCTTTTCTATCCTTTTGATCTGTTTCCTTACAGTTCATAAAATCTCCTCTTGGATTAATTGGTTCCCTGATAATTTTTATTTATAAATGGCACTAACACTGTAACCCTTGTCAGACTTATCAAGACCACACACCAAATTTGATGACAAAATTTGTACTTATCCATTCTATCTTATCATGTCAAAAATAGACATAAAGTCTCCCTCTATATTCAAATTTTACTAACAATCACTGAATGCCTGTTTTATGCCAAATAATTGGGGCATTATTTGCACATTATTTCATTTGATTCCCACATCAACCTAGTAATAGGAGTTAAAATTCTGTTTTCTCCATTGAACAAAATAAAATATAGAAAGTTTAACATAATAAGGTGTACAAAGATGTACATAATAAGGTACTATTTATCTAAAAACTGGAAGAATGCACATATGTGCCTGTGTGTGGAACAAGCATTAATATTTTGGTTTGAAGAATTAAAAAAACAAAGCCAAAAATAAGAATGGTTTTCAGCTGGAAATAAAAGAGTTACATATTAGAGAAGAAAGGGGTGACTGAGCTTTATGTTTGACTTCTTTGAGTATAACTGACTTTAGATTTGACTCTGGAACTATATAAATATTTATAATAATTTTATTAAAAAGTTAAATGTACACAAAAAAATCCATAAAATGAGAGCATAATGAAATAAGTAAGCCTATCTCTGAAGTTGTGGCATGACCACAAAGAGAAATTATTTTAAATGATTTTAAGATACAATAATCTGCCTGTTTATCTTGAAAATAAAAAGAATAGAATAAAAATTATTTTTTAAAATGTATTTCTTTTAGTTACAGAGAGAAAGAGAGAGAAATTGATTTATTGGTCCACTTATTACACTTACTTATGTGTATGTGCTCTGACTTGGGATAGGGCTTGAACCTGCAATTTTGGCATACTTGGCATTCTAACTGAACTACCTGGATAGAGCCTAAAATAAAAATTCTTCTTTTATTTGTTTGTTTTATGTTATTAATCCTCATTGGAGGATGTTTGTCCATGATTTTTAGAGAGAGTGGAAGGGAGTAAAAACACAGGAATATCAATGAGAGAGAAACACAACAATTGTTTGCCTCCTGCATGTGTTCCAATCATGGTTGGGATTGAGCCTGGAATAAGAATTGTTAATCTCTTTTCAGTAATTATATTAAAGGCAGTGGCATTATTATTATTGTAAGATTATTGTGTGTATAAGGTAGAATAATATAAATGAATATCTTATTTTGCTGGGTTCTCAGATTTCTCAGTCTCTAAAAGAGGATATACAGGGTTGATGAGATTAATTGAAAGTTCATGGTCCTAGAATTTTAATTGGAATTTTCAATATGTGTTCAGGTTTTTTTAAAAAAAACAAACAAAAAACATATATTAATAATGGCCCCGAAAAATCAATGGAACCCAAACTGCTTTTGGCCTGCAATAAAAGTGTTTAATAACTTTAAACCGTACTTATTCTCTTGGTTTTGAATTGTAGTGGTAAAATATTGTACTGAGGAATAAACAGCTAAGATTCAACTATAATTGAATAGCTGTCTGACACATCATTTATGCTTTAACTCTTTGATACTTCTCTAATATGCAATGCAGTAACAATACCAAACAAATAATAATGGCAATGGAAAAAATAGAGTCTCCTTTACTTGTCACAGTCAAGGCTGTAGGGTCAGTGAAACTTATCAGAAAAATATGATCATGACCAGTGATTTCCATTTCCAAGTACATCTATTAATAGTTAATTTGCAAGAACTCAGCAAATTTTGAATTTTTCTACATATTACTTGACCTTCCACTTTTTATTGTTTCTTGTGGACATATATATTTATATCTACAACTATTCTGTCAGTTAATCCAAAAATTTTATTGTCTATTTTCCTTGAGACATTTTAAAAGTATCTGCATTACAATTTTCTAACAGTATGGGTATGTTAATACAAATGTATGCGTGTGTTTATGTATGTATGTAAATATGTGCACTTTGTAGATATAACAAAAAGTTATGAATAGCATCAAAACTATGTGTGTTCCATGGACTCCACACTAGAAATATGTAGACATGGATTCTAGTTTTGATGCTATTCATAACTTTTTGCTATATTTCTGAGCAAGTCACTGGTTCCTCATTTTTCTCACATTTAAAATGTTTACTGTGTACTAGGAATAGGGTGAGAATGGTTAACAGAATAGCTAAGGCCGGGTCTGACTGACCAGCAGCCCCTGAACGATGCATGAACAGATTACTCCAACATAGCTTCACAGTGAAAGAGAGGGCTAAGGGGCTGTTGGCTCTACCAGCCAGATCAGCCTCAATTGCCTGCCTCATTAGCCTCTTACAGCAGTTTTTATCTTTAGATACAATCAGTAGGGTGAGTAATCTTGGGAGGACACATGTGTTCACATTGTCCTCTAGGCAAGGGCATCCAGGGATTAAGCATAAGCATTCCAGTAAACACCCCGAGGTCTGCACTTTCACAGGCTTGTTTGGAAAGGTCAAGGAATAATTAGGGGCTCTCCCTTCAACACCCCTCTAAGTCAGAATTCTGAAAAACAGGGCAGGTAGCCTTCCACACACTTCCCTTTTCTCAAAATGTCCTCCTTACAACTTTCCAACCAAGTCTCTTGTGCTCCCCAACAGGCTAACATACAGCATTTGCACTTAAAGAACTCACACTTGACAGTGTCTAGTGGAAATATAGTCACATAGATTCAGTCATGATGTGCATGAGAGTTTATTCAATTTCCATTATGTGACATGCACTGTATATACCTGTATTCATAATCAAATTTACAAATCAACCAAAGGATTTGTATGCATGCATATAAGCACAACCAACATACTGGGGGGCAGAGGGACAAGGAGGGAGTAAGGGAGGCCCAGGAGAGGTCAGTGGGTAAGAAAAAGAGAGAGAGAGAGAGAGAGAGAGAGAGAGAGAGAGAGAGAGAGAGAGAGAGACATATGTACTATTTGTAATACCTTAAACTATAAAATTTAAAAATAAATAAATAAATCACTTTTAAGTATATATAGAAACTAAAAACTCTAAAAATGCCATGTAACAGGTTATTTAATGAGCACATAAAATTTCTAGAAATGAAAAAAATAAAAATTTATAAATCAACCCAACGAGATTTATGCTATTATTAGTTACATATTCTAGATAAAACTGCTAACACAGAGCTTAATGACTTCCCCAGTCATGACTAAGTGTTGCCATTCAAACTCAAGATTCATTGACACCAAAGCTCCACTCAAACACCAAGCCATCCTGCCTCCCTCTTGCGTGAGCACAATGCTATGGCAATGATAGAGGTACAGGAGTGCCAGAGCCATACAGAAACTGAAGAAAAACAGTTCTTTCAGAGGAAGGCGAGGTGACATTTAAGCTTGGCATGAGGAGAATGTCAAATAGTAAAGGAGTAAATAAGGCATCGGCACAGGAAAAAGGACAGTTCCGAGATACATTGGATTAGTGAGCTGGACTTTGGAACACTCAGGTTTGCTAAGAAACATGAAGAAAGTATATTGGATATCAGACAATAAGTGTCAGATTAGGTAAAGGTTATAAGGAATTCTATATTACAGTGTTTCTCACATGTTAATGTGTGTGTTACCTGAGATTCCATGAAGATCATGATTAGAAAATTTGGGGGAAGAGTCTGATACTATGCATTTCTGATAAACTCATAAATGGTAAAGCTGATCTTTCAATAGAAAGATTACATACCATACAAGAAACATAGATTTTATCTAGCTTACCTTATAAGGGATACATAGGTTTGTATTTAAAAAAATAATTTTTGTATGGTATGTAATTAATGGTATGATTAGGTTTGCATTTAAAAAAATAATTTTGCCTCACTGGGGAAGATGACTTTCTTAACTTCCATACATAAATGTGTAAGACCAAATAAGATCTATCGGGTTTTGAAAATATTCATTATAAAAAGAAACATTGATACTATTATCTGGAGTATGCATTCTTCCTAGAGAAGTATCAAAGAGTTAAAGCATTGTTTTAAATAATTGTTTTAAACATATTCTGAAAAATAAGTACTCAATATTATATACTAAATTGATCCACACACTTTTTGATTTTTTTTTTTTTTTTTTAGTTGTCAAGAAGCATGATTAGATGATTTTCTGTATTGATAGAGGTCTACTATTTGTTTTCCATATGGGACAAATTTAGGCTTAAGAAGGAAAAGAAGACTGTGGTGCCTGCCAAATGGGTTAGCCATAGCGAGCAGAGACTAATCACTCAGCAGGGTCTCTATCCAATAACTGTGTCTGCTGTGTATGTATGTCCTGCACTTCAAAGAAACCAAATTTGAAGAAGGGCTCTTGAGATGCATAATCATCCACTCTTCCAGCCTTTACAAAGACATGCTCCATTTGGTCCAAAAGCATAGCAGTAACATAGTTGTAACAGGACTGGATATTTCTTTTCCCCAAAGGGTGGGAGTCAAAGAACTATGTATTAATTGTTATTGTCAAGTATGTAAGACCTCTCAGTAAGACCTAAAAGGGACTTTTGAAATACATGACTGCTGCCATTTACAAATTGGTCACTGGAAGTATAATACACATGGAAATATTTGCTGCAAATCAGATTTTAACATGGGAGGTTAGGTATAAAAAGCTATTTTTTACACATCGAACTACCTTGAGGATAGGTAGGATGGTCATGCCATCATTCTTCAGGAAATGAAATAACATTCTCAGATGAAGGACAACTAAGACAATTTGTAGCTATTACACAAAGGAAAATATTTAGATAATAGGGAACTGGTACCGGAAGGACATTGGGAAATGAGAAATGAAGAACAATAGAATAAAAGCAAAACAAAATAAATTTAATGAACTGTTTTCCTTTTGAGTTCTTTAAAATACATTTGACAATTGAAAGCAAAATATATAGGTTTGTCTGAAATGGTTTTCCAGATATGTAGATGTAACATATAAAATAATTACAGCATTATGTAGAGAAATTAAGGAAATGTAGTTGGTGCTAAGTATCTACATATCAATTAAAGTGGTACCATTTTTATTCTAAATAGATTGTGAAAGTTAAGTATGCCTTTTGTAATCCCTAGAGAAACCAATAAATAAGGAGGCAAATAACTGGGGGATAGAAAGTAGGAGGCATCGTTTCTATCTGCAAGATTTTATGATAAATAAAAAATACGGTAAAACATTAACTTGTATTACAATTTGGAAATGAGTATATAATGTTCATTGCCCCCTGTACTTTTTATGTTTAAAATTTCTTCTATACATATTAATTAAAAATTAGTACAGAAGGAGGTATATGACTATACTCCTGTTTGAAATCAAGATAAAATTTTAACTTTATTCACAATATGAAAGGATCTGGTTCTAGAAATACTACGTGGACTCTTAGCTTGCAATTGTATAACTTTGCCTATGGAATGTACAATTCTTCTAAAATAATGAACATTGACTCTTTTATGATTATAAATACAATATGTATTTATTGTAAATAAAGTTAATAAACCAGAAAAGAACAAAAAGAAAACTCTATTACTTCCATCTTGAAAAAGAGCTCTTTTTATATTTTAGCTAATTTCCTTACAAGCATTTTTTTCAATATTTGTTTATATAGTTGAAAACACTGTAATAAGCATTTTTATATTTTGGATTTTTGCTCAACTTTTAAGTAAATTATCACCTTTTCCTCCATGATTTAGTCTTTGTAATCAAGAAAGAAAATGAGATCAGATGTTATAACTTATGGGTTTTAGGTGACAAATTTTAATTTCCCAAATTATAATTTATGTAAAGAAAGTTTGCTTACAAAGCCACAACATTTGTAATAATATATTAATCATTTGAAATTTTACCAAGGCCATATTGGAGATTTTTTGCTCTATCAAATTAATCGATGGCTTCCTTCACATCAAACTTAGGGGCATTTAAAATGACAGCCAGTCAACTTTCAACAGTGTTTTGTGTACTTGCTGCCTGGGAGGCACTTTTTTAAATGTGAAGCTTGAAAATTTGTTGGAAACCTACCTTTTGCCAAACACGAAGTATGACCTTTAAAATTCAGCAAGATAAATCACACATTGTGTCATAGAGAGTGCTTTTCCATTACAACGTATACAAGCAGCTGTACAGCTTTCCTCCAGGCCTCTGTACCATTCGGTTTTTACAGTATTTACAAATAAAACTAGCATGACCACTAGACAATAAGAAATGAGGAATTTAGACGTGAAAACAACAGGTGACATTTAAATGGGCTCCATCTCATGAAATGAGAACAAGCAAGTTTCTGGAAATCAATCACAACAATTGATAAGCAAACTAGAGAAGTATAGATAATAACTGCAATAGAGAATTTAACATGGTGGATAAGTGCATATCTTCTGAGCAGATTGCTTGAGATAGAATATGGGTTGTATGATTGAATGATTGTAATTTTGCACAAGTTATTTAAACTTCCTGAAACCATATTTCCTTTTCTATAAAATGAGGATACATCTAAGATTATGTTCAGAATTAAATAAATTAATGTAAATAATGTACATAAATCTTTGAGGACTGGGTCTGGCTAGGGTAAGCATGGTATAATGTTTGGTGGTGGTGGTAGCAGTGATGGCAGCAGTAATTGTAATGTATTGAATATGGACCTTCTAGTCAGACACATGCAAACACAAATCTTTGCTCTTCTGTGGGTTCCTCCAAGCATTATGTAACCATCGTATCTATTGATAATTTGGAATTATTAATTGAGAAAATACATGATAAATTATTAGCACGTAGGAAACTGTAACTACTATTATTAGCATCACCAACACCATTATTAGTATTAATAAGAACTAGATGGCTAAACTAAGAAAAACATAATTTTCTTATAAAAGATTAGAGTTTAATAAATCAATAAGTTGCACAAAATCACAAAATAATTTAGTACTAAGAATAGAAACTGTTTTGGTCATATATTTCTTAATGGCAGGTTGAGAAACATAAACCATAAAATCAACTTTGACAATACTACTTACAGAATAATATTCACATTCTATGACATGTTATCCAACAACATTTTCAAATGTAACTAATTCTATGCAGAGAAAGCAGAAACCCATGGACTAGACCTAGTTGAAGTGGTGTTCAGAGGATTTGAGTTAGTGAAAGCATTCAATCTCAGGAGCTGGTTTTATCTCTAATTCATGGGAAATTATATTAGCATCATGATAGAACAAAAAGAGAATTGCATTGAAATCAGTAGTCCTGAGTTTTAGTGCAGATTTCTTTTAAAAATCTGATCTGAACTTGAGCAGCCATTGAACTCTTTTAAACTCCATTATTCTTGTCTAAAGTAATAGTACCTATTTTATAAAACTTGAAGAGAAATAACATAATGACATAAGGTAATACTTTGGCTATAGTACTTACTCAAAACAAATACATTTGTCTATGTAAGTATGTATTCATTTCATACTTTCAAGTTTTGTTTTGTTCTATAGTGAACTTGAACAGCCTATCGGAATTAAAACTAAATATAGGACATCAAATTTTGGGAAACAAAAATATAGATCAGGAAATGTAGGGCAACTTGGGGAGAGGTGAACAACACACAGTTGAACCAGTCTTAAGGACTTATGTAAGTCATAGAGCTGAGTCATGTAGTTTGCTCTAACTTTTTTTGAAAGTCAGAGCATATTTAGCTACATGATTCTAATTAGTCATTCAGAGAAATCATATTTTCTTTGCAATTAGCTCTAATATAATTTTTCTTTACAGAGCTCATCAAAAAATGGCACTATGCTACACAGGAGATAATTAGCAACATCTGACAACATACAACAGAAAGCATCTTATAGTAATGTTCCAAGAAATCTATCATCTCACTAAAATGCAATATAATGAAGGAAGTTCTGTAAGCCTCTAAGACTAGCTTGGTCCAACTTTTTAAATTTTATAGCTTGATCCGAAATGAATCATAGACTACCTAGAGGAATGACCTACATGTTCTTAAACTAACTTCCCATAATTATCACTTTTCCTATTCAATAAGAATTGAACTGAACACTTTAAGGTTTATTGCCTGAGATGGAAATTAATATCTGAGGTACATAAAGTCTGATTTGTTATTTAGCAAAACACAGATACTTAAGAGATCCAAGAATACATAGAAGTTTTAAAAAAAATCTACAGGACTTATTTCTGATTAAATACATGTCTTAAAATAAGTGGCATACAAACAAGGACTAATTTTATATGCTACAAGCAAAATAATCACCAAATGTCTTGGAAGCATCTTCTATTGGAAAACCAGAGCATATAAAATACAGTAGGTTATTGGAAGACTAAATTTTTTTTGTGTGTGTGTATACTATTCTACCAACTAATCATTCTTGATGCATATATTACTTCTAGACATACCACTGAGAAAAAAAGAGAATTCCGTGTCCTTTAGGGGAAAAAAGCACTAGAGAAGGAACAATAAAGCCAGGTTAGAGTTGTGCATCATGCATAAGTATCTGTTTGACTTTGGATAAGACAATTACATAAGCCTTAGTTTCTGCATAAAAAAATTAGGATTTTGGATTCTGTTACATAAGATTTTTTTGTAGATACAACATTCAACGAGTTACTAATTCTATGAACACTTAGCATATATATGCAGGAATTCATGTTAGGCTAATGACGAGGAGAGGAAATTAGATTATGCTTGTTATAGAAAACAGTATAATTTGAAGGTAGTGTGTTTAAAGAATCTTACCAAAGATGCTGGTAAAAATCCAGTTTGAGATGTGGTTTTGTTAAATATTGCATGAATGCAATTTTGTTATTGTGAGTACATATATCAAAATAATAATAATTATACTATAATAATAATTGATAGTTTCAGTCAGACAGCTATTTCAATTGTTTTGATAAAGTTCAGGTTGTGCATTCAATATAAACATAATATTTAGTTTCAAAAAGAATACGTTTTCTTTGCCTGTTGATGGTCTTTGATTTCAGGGCAACCACTGTCAAGCCATAGGAGAGACTGAACAAAATGTGAAGCAAGCCATTTGAAGTCAGAACAAATGATCTGTGGGTATCAGTTCCTCCATACTTTATGCTTTAACTCTTTGATACTTCTCTAATATGCAATGCAGTAACAATACCAAACAAATAATGACGTTACTGCCTTCATAACCAGGGATATTAAGATACTCTCAGGAAACACTGAAAAAAATTATCTGAGAGTTTGTAAAAAAGTAATTGCAAATAAAATATTTGGGCAAAACGTACTCTGTGGTAGAATGTAAAAAAAAAAAAATTAAAAAGAAAGAAAGAATTGTCCACAATTTCCTCTCATTTCTGAATGTATACCCTCTGCAATATGACTTCATTGTTCTTCCTTTAAAGCTGTGGCATCTTTTTCTCCACCTTTTGAGTCTGGGCTTGATTTTGTAACTTGACTTGGTTCAATGGGACATTAACAGACCACTGTGCACAGGGGCCTATTCTCATTTCCTGTTTTAAGCCCTGGGCCAGCTGAAGAACAGGGCTGGCCAGCTAAGTCCTCAAGACATGTGCCCAGTTTCTACCATTGTCCCAGGAGACCCCACCTCAAGCCCTTCAGAATAGGACCAAACGGCACCCAGACAACTCTGTAAAAGTAATATAGGAGTCAAACACAAGCACTTAGGCTGTTTCTGAATTTTAACTGTTGTAAATTGTGCTCCTTTGAACATAGGGGTGCATATATTCTTTCTGATTGGTGTTTCTGATTTCTTGGTATATATTCCTAGAAGTGGGATTACTGGCTCAAAGTGCTCATCAGCAGATGAGTGCATTAAAAAACCATGGAATTTAAAAAACACAATGGAATGGATACCAAAAAAGAAAGAACTCTTACCATTTGCAACAGCATGGATGGACCTGGAGAGCATTATGTTAAGTGAAATAAGCCAGTCAGAGAAAGATAAATATCACATGATCTCACTCATTTGTGGAATATAATAAAAACATAAACTGATGAACAAAAATAAATCCAGAGACAGAGAAGCCTCGAACAGACTGTTGAGCCTCAGAGGGAAAGCAGGGGAGGTTGGGAAGAGGGGTGTAAGAGACCAACCAAAGAACTTCTATGCATGCATAGGACATAGACAGTGGGGGAGGGGGAGGCAGGTGCTGGGGAGAGAGTGGGCAGGGAGAAGTCAATGGGGGAAAAGGAGACATGTAATACTTTCAACAATAACAAAACAAGCACTTAGTATGGTCGCTGGTTAGGGGCATTAGATAATTGGAGAACTGTAAAAATAGATACATACTGCTTTCACAAGTATATTAATTATCTTTCTTCAGTTATGATCTCACTAGGGACCTATCCTTTATAAAACAAAGGGAAGTGATACAAGAATCAAGTAATTAATCAGCAAATTAATTTTAACTTTTTTTGTTGTAATTTTGGCCACTCAGTCAAGTCATTTAATATTCTTGGCCTGACCTGCTAATTTATTTCCTAGCCATTGGTCTTGGCCCTGAATTCATAATCTACAAGAGCTAACAGAGACATCTACTTAAAAACTAATCTGATAATAATAAGCCTCTTATTTTTTTAAAGGCTCTTTATTTATATATGGCATAAGTTTGAATTTTTGTTGTTTTTTGTTTCAAAAGGCTTTGGTTAAGTAAAATAGTAGGTATTGATGTAAATAAATATCAATAAATAGAAACTGAGCTGGTCTAGTTAAAGAAGACGTGGAGGCAGAATACATTTCACTATTTTGTTGATGTCTTTGGAGAGGTCACCAGAAGACACAATTTGAAAATAATCTGGACAGAGATTATATGTCAAGATATTTAATGCAGCCAGTGACGTTTATTAAACTCCTAAGGAGCATCACCTCTAGCAGCTCTCTGATATGCATTTTATATTTCAGCAATGTCAAACTACTTGTATCCCCCGTAAGGTAGCATATCTTTCAGATTTTTGTATTTCTGTTTTTGCTGTATTAATTCACCCACTTGGTATTCTTTCTCCTTTTTTGTTTGCCTTTTAAAATCCACTTTAAGTTGGTATTCTCCTAAAAATCTTTCCCTAATTCTACATGGCATAGCTATGTGTCCTATACCCTATAAACCTGAGCTATATCTCTGTATTTGGCTCAGGTTATATATATATATGTGTGTGTGTGTGTGTGTGTGTACACAGAGTACAACTGTATGTTATGAATTCTCACCACATGTCATATTATAGCTGATCTATAATTGTTTGAGATTCCAACTTTAGTTAGAGCAGGGCAAGCCTTATAAGTAAATAAAGTGATCTAAGAAGTTTGTGGAATAAAACCTTATCCTAAAATATTAGCTCTCTCTGCTCTAACTAGCCAGCCATTCTAAAGTGCATTCTATTCTCAGAGATAAATTCTTTAGACAAAGTTTTATTGGTCCATAAGAGGCCAGTATACCACTAGAAGGAGGAATGCTTTATTTACCTTCTAATATTTTATGTAAATCAACTTATCAGAACCTATGGAAAATATCAAGAACAAACTGGAATGACATAAATAAATGGGAGGATAAATTAAAAGAAAAAAGATATCTATTCAAAAGACAAAAAATACACTAGTTGATATTAATATTCAATTAGAAATGGAAAAAAATTAGTGCTTGTACATTAGACTGACCATAAACTAGTTTAGTGAGAGTTCACATATCTGCAGCCACAAGTCGCTCATAATTATGTTACACAGTGTCATACCAGCTATGTTTCGTCTGTAAGGACAAAGAACTAAATTCATTTTTAGCAAAACATTTGGAAGTTATGGTTCTTCCAAAGGGGAGAATTATAGGACCCACCCGTCCCCACCTACCCTAAAAATGGCCAAGGGCACAAATGTGAACCATAAGCCAACAGTATGCTCAAAGACGTCTCAGTTACGTGAAAGGAGGAGATGAACCCTCTCTTTGTTAAAAGAGAAACTTGAAATTATTGCAGAAATATAAAAATTTAAATAGAAACGAGGGCCTTGATATACTGAAGTAATTCTCCCACTACAAATTGGTGTGATACGGGAGTGTGCTGAAACTCAATGAAGAGATGTGGCAGAAGCTGAATAATATAACCATGAGATAAATCTGGAACATATTTAAGCTGAATTAATTCTCCTAGCTACATCTACATAAGAGGTTTTTCCAATTTCTCAAAAGGAAAGGAGAAAATTCATTTCATTTTATCATATTTATAGATTTTTTTATTAACCAAATATTGAGCTTTATGTAGTATCACCCAACATTTCTAGTCCAATTATTTTCAATCAAATATTTAGGTGTTTTTATAATGTACTAAATTAAAGAAACTTTTTGATATAGGACAGTGATTTCCATGCTACCTGTATATTAGAATTCCTGGGAAGTGTTCAGAAATGACCGGTGCCAGCACCAGAATGCTCCCAGTGGTTCCAATGTGTAGCTGTGGCTGCCTGATACAGGGGGATTCTCAGACAAAATAAACTTAAATGAATTGCAGTTATAAAATTCAGGTGCTAGAATAAACAGATCACATAAACTTACATTATTAGGCCTTCAATGGTCTTATTTTTTTTTTAATCTAATGAGCTTTTAAAAATATATTTATTGTTGAAAGTGTTATATACTAGTAAGTCCTCTTTCTCCCCCATTAACCTCTTCCAGCCCATTCCTACCCTCTACCCTTCCCTATCTTCTGCCCCCTCCCCCAATCCACACCACCCCATTGAATATGTCCACCGGTATGCATTTAAAGTAACAATTAGGGCTAGCGACCTTTAAGATATTAAACCTATGGCCATAGAGCACCTTAGGGGTTTTGTTGAGGGCCCCTTACAGGCAGCCTGCAACACAGTGGGTTAGAACCTTCTCCTGATAGAGCAAGGTTGCAAGTTGAATCCCTGTTCAGGGCACAGACAACAAGCAACCAAAGAGAGCATAGTAAATGGAACAACACACTTGTGTTTCTCCCGCTCTCTTCCTCTCTCTAAAATAATTAGTCAACAAATATTAAAATAAAAAAATAAACCCTCTGGCCCTAACTGATTTGGCTCAGTGGTTAGAGCATCGGCCTGTGGACTGAGTGGTCCCAGGTTCGGTTCCGGTCAAGGGCATGTACCTTGGTTGAGGACACATGCCCAATAGGGGGTGTGCAGGAGGCAGCTGATCAACGTTTCTCTCTTATCAATGTTTCTAACTATCCTTCTCCCTTCCACTCTGTAAAAATCATAAAATATACTAAAAACAAAAATAAGCCTTCTGGCTTGCAGAGTTGGTAAAACAGCTAGAAAGCAAAGTCCCATCCCTTCCTATTCATTCAACAAATACTTATATGCACCTTCAATAATCACACTGGGAATGGGTGTGTGTTTGTTTGTTTGTTTGTTTTGGTTAATCCTCATCTAAGGACATTTTTGCAAGGATTTTTTAATTTTATTTATTTATTTATTTGATTTTTACAGAGTGGAAGGGAGGGAGAAAGAAACTAATGAGAGAGACATCAATTGGTTGCCTCTTGCTGAATCCCTGACCAGGGCCCTGGATTAAGCCTGCAATCCAGGAATGTGCCCTTGATTGGAATCCAACCCACCCCAGTACCCTTCAGTCTGCCTGCAGAAGCACTATCCACTGAACAAAACTAGTATTGTTTTTATTTTTAAGTCCTCTTTTCATTGATTCTAGAGAGAGAGGAAGGGGAGGGAAAGAGAAAGAGAAACATTGATCAGTTGCCCAACAGGAATGGAACCCACAACCTGTGTATGTGCCCTCCCCTGCCATTGAGCTCATGACCCTTTGGTGCTTGGGAGGACACTCTACTGATCCACACCGACCAGGGCCTGGAGGCACATTAAAATTCTTTTTTTCACATTTGCCCTGGCCAGGTGGCTCAACTGATTGGAGTCTCAACCTGTAAACCAAAGGATTTCCAGTTGGATTCTAGGTTAGGGCACATACTTAGGTTTAGGTTCAATCTCACTGGGTCAGAAGGTGCAGAGGCAGCCTACTGGTATTTCACTGTCACATGGATGTTTCTCTCTCAAAAAAATCAATTTTAAAAAACACCCTCAGGTGAAAATTTATATATATATATATATATATATATATATATATATATATATATATATATACACACACACACACACACACACACACACACACACACACATACACACACACACATACATACACACACACACTATTTTCCGGCGTATAAGACAACTTTTGAAATGAAAAAAAGTCTGCTCAGATTGGCCAGAGTCAGAGAGGCTGTCTATTAAAAAAAGAACTGGTGTTGCCTCGGAAGTGGGGGGTAGTTTTATACAGTGAATATAAGTCTAAACCTATGTTTTAACTGTAAAATTAGGGGGTCATCTTATACATCAGAAAATACGGAGTGTGTGTGTGTGTGTGTGTGTGTGTGTGTGTGTGTGTGTATATATATATATATATATATATATATATATATATATATATATAAATATATAAATATATATATATATATATAAATATATAAATATATATATATATAAATTTGTTCAGATCTAAATTTTTATTTGGTTCTTTTTTATTTATTTATTTTTAATATGTTTTATTGATTTTCTTAGAGGAAGGGAGAGGGATAGAGAGCTAGAAACATCAGTAGAGAGAGAAATATCAACCAGCTGCTTCCTGCACACCCCCTACCAGGGATGTGCCTGCAACCAAGGTACATGTTCTTGACCGGAATTGAACCTGGGACCTTTCAGTGCGCAGACCGACACTCTATCCACTAAGCCAAACCAGTTTTGGCTGGTTCTTTTTTAAATTTATTTTTCATTTACAGTTTACATTCAATATCTTGTCCTGTATAATTAAGCCCTAATATGCAAATCGACCAAACAGTGGAATGACTGGTCACCCTGAACTGACCACCAGGGACAGATGCTCAACATAGGAGCTGCCCCCTGGTGGCCAGTGAGCTCCCACAGGGTGAGTGCCACTCAGCTAGAAGCAGGGCTCACAGCTGGCAAGTACAGCAGTGATGGTGGGAACCTCCATGGTAGCACTAAGGAGCAGCAAAGGTAGGGAGCAGCAAGCAGGTGGGGGCAATAAGGAGTGAGGGGTCCTGGACTGTGAGGGGGCACAGGCCAGGCTGAGGGACCTCCACCCCAGTGCACAAATTTTTGCACCAGGCCTCTAGTATAAAACAAGAAAACAAGACAATAACAGCCTAACAAATTTAACCTTAAGCATAAATTCATTTATAACATACTATAACGAAGAATTAGCAATAATCTAATATATGATCCAATACCATACATCTAACTCGAAGATCCACAGATGAACCTTATTGAAAAACCCACTGAATTTTCCCTTATCTCTTTAGAAATTAAAAATGCGGGTCTAAAAGAACCTACCTGTTAGAACATGTTAGATATTCATGCTAAATAAACTTAAAGACTTCCACATGGTGGCAGTAAACAGCTGTTACATTCAAGGGAAAGACCTGGCAAATACTTTGTATTTCCATGCTCTGAAATCTCTGCTATACCAAGATGAGTGTCTGATAAGAATAAATTGCTAGGTAATTCAGATTTATTGTGCAAAGCCCATCTTTAAGTTGCCCTCTGGGAGCCAGGTATAAGAATATGCATAGCATAATTCTGATTATATGGCCAAGCCATGACATCTGGCATCCACAGTCAGGAGACACAAGACTCACTTACTCACTTGGCTCTGTCTACCTCTCCATTCAAGCCCGATGCCAATTCCATGAATAGCATTTGTGCTCTAGTTCACTGTTTACTGAGCCTTGCTTTACCTCCCTTTGTGCTTGCTTGTTAAGGCTTTTCTACATTACTAAATATCACTCTTCATCCAGGATGCCCGTAAGTAATCCCATTCCTCTCATCCTCAATTAGGTATTCATCTTATGAGTATCTCCGTGTTCACTTGTATATATAACTCTTTCCTAATGTTGGTTACTCAGTATTCTATCTATTTGATTTTCTGTTTAATACCCTGTTTCCCCAAAAATAAGACAGTGTCTTATATTAATTTATTCTCCCAAAGTTGCGCTAGGTCTTATTTTCAGGGTATGTCTTATCTTTCCATGTGCTAGGTCTTATTTTCGGAGGGTGTCTTATTTTCGGGGAAACACGGTAGTAGTTCAACTAAGGTCTTTCATTTCTGAGATATTTCAGCACTCTTCACATTCTTGACACACAGACTTCCCAATTCAACATCCTTAATACATGTGTTTTTTCCCCCCTGTTATGCCATCCAGTGATTATTTATATCATGACACTTATAACAATTATAATGATTTGTTCACACCTTCATTTCTTTAATGGCTCTCTTCAACCAGATTCTAATCTTTGTGATAGTGAACACCATGGCTGTTTTATTTGTTGCTTTATTACCAATTCCTGTAACAGTTCCTGAGACACACTAAACATGTTTGCTATATGTCAGATATTTATTTGTGTTAATTAATTAAATAAGTGAATTATTTTAGGGGTGCAGATGCAAAGTAAAAGGTAAAGTTGACTAGAAAGGTATCTGATAATTCAAAACAATAATTATCAACTACTTCAAATAATTGATAATGTTTTATTTCAGAATCAGTAGGTCATTCTTTTCTGCTTCTTACACTTTAATTATCCTTTATTAAGTACATTCATCATGAATTTTCTGGGTCCCTAAAACATGTACAAATCCCAGAAGATCATGCATGTTTTCATTGGGATACAAGTGATCAACAGTTGTTTTATTTGTTTTAAGTGGACCTGATATTATCATTTCTAAAGTTCAATTCATTGCTTTCAGCAAAAGTTTACTTAGACATGAAAATGAAAAAAAATTGACATCAAATTTATGCAGGTATTTATATCACCATGTTCATTTGGACAAGCATAATTAGTATATTACATTTCTGAAACAGGAAAAAATTAATAATAGAGTTTACTGAAGCAAATGTTTTCTCAAAAACATGGTTAGCTAGCTTAGTAAATACTATAACATTTATTTTAGTTACTATATATAAATGCATTTGAGTTCAAGATTTCATACTTATTTTATCTTAGGCATTTGTCATGGACAGCTGAAAGTGGGTGGGTAGTTGGTAACACTGCCTTATCAGCATATCAACAGTAAAGGTGCTGAGTAAGAGAATGGGTAGTTAGAGGGATTTTTTCAGTAATTCCCCCAGGAGCACACATGGCAATTTCTAGACAGAAGGGCACATGTCTAGATATTATGGGGTCGGGGAGATAGAAGGAATAGTTGCGAATATCAGAATGGCGTTATCATGGGCCGGATGATCCCAAGAATAGCCTGGAGAAGACCACTGGGAAAAAGCATTGCCTTTGTGATGGTGTACCAGTACACTGCAGCCTTCCACACAGCTGCTTGGTGAAGAGTACTTGGACTTGAAGTTGGAGAACCTTCAAATCTTGCTGCTTTATTATTTGAGCAATTTAAATATATATATATATTTATTCATGTAGGTCCCAATTTCCTCTTAGATAAACTGAGGGTAATAGTATTACCCTGGTGTTTTGTGAATATACTTGGAGCATAGTTGACTCTTGCTAAATATTCTGTTTCCTTTCTCTCCCAGATAAACTAAAAGTCATGACTATGTTTGTTGAATATAAAGATTAATTTTAGTTTCTCACAATTACCAGTGATTGACTTGCATGAGAAAATAAACTTAATGGGCAGTTGAAAAGTAATTAGAACCTTTTGCAGATTTGTGAAGATTGATACAAATGCTGATAATAATGCCATGTGTATTTCTTTCAAAATATATTGATAGTGTCTTAAAATACCAGGGTTTTGTTGTTGTAACATTTATTTCTATAGCTCTGAGTTTTATTCTTTTCAATAGTAACCCAGATTATTCTAATATAAAGTTAATGTTGGAAATCTTAGATTTAACTTGTTAATTATTCCCACTCATCACAGAGGAGCCATTTGGAAAAGAAATATGAAATACATTGGGAAGAGGAGAAGGTTATGAGCTTAGGTTACTCTTCAGGACCTTGGTAGTACTCTTGAGTATATAGGCATAACCCAAGGGAGACTAAGTAGGCAGCAAGTCAAAAGGAAATTAGATCATTTGAACATGGAGGAAATATAAAGTCAGACTTTACCCTCTTTAAAATTTTTGCCACAGTGTTCTCTAAAATAAACAAATAAGTAATAAGAGCAACAATAACAAAGTCAGGATTTATTTAAACTCACAAATAAAAATGCCACTTACATGAACACTTGAATGGTTTGTTTCATGATTCTAAGTCCTGACATTTCTATCTCCTTCCACTCTTCCCAGACCCATCGCTATCACCTTAGTTTAGACCTACAATATGTTTTACCTGTGCTGTTGAAATAGTCAAAGTAATTCTCCTTGATTTCATTCTCTCATTACCTTCATTCCATTCTCCACATTAAATCCAAAATGATGACTGTCAAGCATTTATTCTGTCCTCTAAATTCCTGAGTCCACCATACAACTCCAAGATCTGATCTCTGTTAACTTTGCCTCTTTTTTCCTAAAATATATTTATTATGTATGCTTCCATAACAAACAAAACAACACATTTCAATGGCTTACTACCATAGAAGTTTATTTTTCACACTTATAATAATAGCAGAATTGAGTATCCAGCAGGCAGTCTTCAATTTAATGATTTGAATACTCCTTCTTACCTGTGTACCTAATATCCACTAAGCTTTCCAAGTTCTTCTCTTCATTAAAGCACACGAGTAAAAAGAACAATGAAGGATTATGCAACCACATGCTATTCCAGGAAGTGGTATATATAAACCCTGTTCATTTTCTATTGTCCAAAACTCAGACACATGACTCCTGCTAATATCAGCCAAGTGAACAGAAAGAGCTTATATGCTCAAACCTTGTTTTGATGCCCTTTGAGTATTCTATGCCACATCATTCTTTAGACAGATTGGTGTATGTATATAATCTAAGGTTAACAGTGATTTCTCTCAGATGTTGAAGACACTATTTGTTGCCTTATTTTTTCATCATTGATTTGGAGATATCATCTGACAACCTAAATGTCCTTATAAGGGACTTGTAAGTGATCTTTGATATCTTTAATCTCTTTATCTGTCATTCATACTGGGATTATTTTTAAATTCACTAATATATTCTTTCTCTCTCTCTTTCTCCCCTGAAATGTGGCCATACACACACAAACATACAAATGTGTTCATTGTATGTATAGAAATACATTGCATGTATTTGTAAATACATTTTTATATACATACAATGAACACATTTGTATGTTTGTGTGTGTATGGCTACATTTCAGGGGAGAAAGAGACAAAGAATATATTACTGAACTTAAAAAGATATCTATAAATATACGTACATATATATACACACTCTGCACACAGGTTTATATAAATATAATACTTAATATATTATAAAGATTCTTAATTGCTTTCTTTACTAACAGCTTTATTGTGATAATAATTTATATATAATATAACTCACTCATTAAAATATACAATTCAATTGCTTTTAGTATATTCATAATGGGTTCTTAACATTTATTTTTCTTATATTTCTCTTTCCCCCTAATATTTTATTACTCCTCTTTAATAGAATGCATCTCAGATTTCCTTTTTCCTGTCACTTTCTCTCTTTTTACCAATCTTTACCTTTCCTAAATGTTTTAAGAAGGTAGTGTGAGAAATGTAGGATAATTTGGCCATTCTGAAAAGATTCATACTTTATTTTTATAATCAGACATGTAGAACATATAAAAATATACAACTGCCTAGAAACTAGGGCAAAAATAGCTAAAATCACGTGCCCGCAGTCACAAAACCCATAAAAAATACAGAATTTCAACCCATAGGACTACCGAATAATGTTTTCAAGACAATGAATTGTTTGGTGGTTCTAATATTACAAAACTACACAAGCAAGGGTGAGCTGTTTCAGACTGCACTCTGGTTCCATATATTATACAAATGGTTATTGAACTGGATCCTACTTTGATTTTATTTCCAATGTTCAAAGTGAACTATAAGTTGTTCAGGAAAATCTATTCTAATATTGTATCATTTCTGCTCTGGCTGGTGTGGCAGTGGTTAAAAGTATTGACCATGCCTCAAAGGGTCTCAGGTTGGATGCCCAGTCAAGAGGCAGCCAATGGATAAGTCTCACTTTTCTCTCTCTCTCTCTCTCTCTCTCTCTCTCTCTCTCTCTCTCTCCTCCCCCTCCCTTCTATCCTGGGATGAGGATTAACAACAACAAAACAATTGCATCATTCCTTGAGGAGCTCTTTCTATTGTTCATGGGTTTATTTGAAGCTTAGGTTTTAAGTATTTTTTGCTTAAAAATATCAGTTGAATTTTTTGTCTTATGTTAATAGGCTCAAAAAGAGCTCTATCTATTAAAAATAAAATTATTTTTGTTTTGCTTTGTTTTTTTATTAGTTTCTTATTTATTACTTTGTGTGTAATTCGAAAATGTCAATGTATTCATCATTTGGCTTAGGTACTGTTTTATTGCTTTTTTCTTATAATATTTTTATATCATTTTTAAAAGCTATGAGTCTTTCTTACTCTCAGATAATCCCTAGGATACAGAAGATATAAAGAGGGCCCTTTATTTGTATAATCCCTCTGACTATAATATTTTGTTATTTTCATTGTTATATCAAAATGGCTTTTTGCAGCTCTTTGAAATAAATAGGAAGAGAATGAGATGAGATGAGCAGATATTGGACAATCAGAATCATAGAGTGTAGTCATGGTTACCATCAAAATAGTATGGCAAATGGGTGACTCAATCTGTCAAGAATGAATATATATATATATATATATATATATATATATATATATTTAAAGTATGTGTTGGCATTCTTGTTAATGTCTCCCTCAAAAATTTATAGGATTGACTACAAAACATGAAAATTTTTTTATGTACTAAAATATATTTTTATTGATTTTAGAGAGAGAAGAAGGGAGAGGGAGAAAAAGATAAAAAACATTGGTGAGAGAGAAACATCAGTTGGCTGCCTCCTGCATGCATGCCACTGGGGATTGAGCCTGAAACCTGTGACTTCTTCATGACTATCCTGAACCACACTGGCCAGGCACATTTTTGCTACTCATCAAGATTGATTTGGCATGGATAGAAAAATGCAGAAACTCTAATAGAAAGACATAAAAGGAAGGGCTGAGAACTGATACAGATGCTTTTTTTTTTCTTCTTCTCTCACAAGCATATACTCAAAAAC
The DNA here is from genome assembly GCF_014108245.1 of Pipistrellus kuhlii. Taxonomy (NCBI): domain Eukaryota; kingdom Metazoa; phylum Chordata; class Mammalia; order Chiroptera; family Vespertilionidae; genus Pipistrellus; species Pipistrellus kuhlii. Next base: position 48,745,385 of record NW_023425427.1, read on the forward strand.
TCCCTGGTAGTTTTAGTCACTTCAGGGTACTATATAAGCTATATGAAATATAGATTTTCTAAATGTTCCCTTCCTCCCGTGGCAAAATAATATTAAATAATTTTGAGAAGTTATCTTCTTTCTTATTAAAGTTTTAAAAATCACTAAATATTATATTTAATCAGCAACACAAGTTATTGACAATTGTATGTTCAACTGCAGACAAATTAAAATAATATTACTAAATATGATGTGAATAACATAAAAGAAAACCATCTTTTTAAATTTAAAAGAATGTGCATTTTTGTATCAGTTTAACAAATATTTATAAAACTGTCTACTAGGGAAAGTGAACCAGCTTATCCAACTGTATAACATGTTTTGTATACAGTATGATTTATAAGTTGAATGTCAAAGCCAACTATATTTTTAAAGTTATTGATTTTGTCAGTATAGGTAATTAACAATAGAGTAACTATGGAATGGATTATGACATTTTAATCAGATTTTTATTTAAAGGAACCATGTAGGTCTTCTATAGTTCTAGAACTAGGGAAAGGGTTCAGGACAGAGACGGTTCCTGCCTAAGGACACTGGAGCTTCTTTGTTCCTGTCCTAATGAAAGCTCAAATGAAACTGCAGCGTGGTCTGCAGCATCAGACTTCCACTGAAAAACAAATAGAAACACCTGGGGGAAATCCTAAAAGTCCAAAGAACACAGGCAAAAGTGAGCTGGGAAGTAATGAGCCTATATTCTCGAGCCAAATTCCAGGAACAATAGTAGCAATTTTATGTTGACTTTTAATTGATGAGTTTAAGGGGGGAAAAGATTATTTTGTTTATGTATAAAATAAATGATATTCAGAGCACAATGAAAGATTTCTGCTATGTCAAGGGAAAATACAGAATAAAACAAAACGAACAGAAAAGTCTAAGCATGGATGTGGTCTTGAGCAATGAGTATAGAAACCCTTTGATGCCTACGCTTCTCAGCCAGCCTGCTTTGCTCTTTAACTAAGGGATGGTTTCATTGACATTTGACCAATTGTTGTTCTTTTCCAAAATTGAGGAATGGTTGAAACATTCCAGAAATAGTACCCTTAAGAAGCTAATAGTGCTCACTTTTTATACAATTTCTTCTTAAATATATTGATTTATTCTATTTTAATATATATAGCCTTTGCTGATATAAGTGAATCTTACAGGCCTGCTTAATAATTATCTAGACTAATTTTTAAAAACATAGCTACAGTCAATAAAGCACAGATATATTTAATGATTCTAATATATATTAATTTTATAAACAGTCACTATAAGATGCAACGGAGAAAACTGACAGGAAAATACAGACCATCCCTGGGGCTTTATCCTTTCTTTTAATTAATTTTTTAATTTAGGGTATAGTTGGTATACAATCTATATTGCTTCTATTAGTTTCAGGTGTACAATATAATGATTCAACATTTTTGTTGTTGTTGTTAATCCCTACCTGAGGATACTTTTTCATTGAATGTTTAGAGAAAGAACGGGAAGAAAGAGGAATGGGGAGAGAGAAACATCCATGTGAGAAAGACACATTGATTGATTATCTCCTGCAAGTGTCCAAACTGGGCTGTGGATCAAACTTGCAATCCAAGTACATTCCCTTGATCCAGAATCGAACCCTTGACCCTGGCCAGAGCTTACTGAACACTTTTATACCTTACAATGGGATCACCCACTAATTCTAGTAATCATTTGTCACCACATAAACTTATCACAATATTATTGTCTATATTACGCTTTATCTCTTAAAGTGAAATGGAAATACAAGCACAGGAGCAAATACTCTCAGGTGGGGAAGGGGAGAAGTAATAGAAAAACTGTGAGGAGGAGAGGATAATTAAATTGGGCCTGGGCAGATGGTTAAAGGTTTTATCATATGGACATGTAAGGACACATAAGGAAGGACATTCCAGGAGATACAAAACTAATGAAAAGGTGGATATGAAGGAAACAAAATATTCCATTGCTTCTGAAGCACATGAGATAGCCTGGACAGAAAACTCATGATCCCATTAGTTTGTAAACAAAACTAAAGAATTTGTAATTTCCTTAGAGCCAATGGGAACTCACTAATATTTCTTTCTCCTATGGGCATAGCATCATCATAAATGTCTAAGAAATCTAATGTGAGGAGGATGGTGAGGAGGAAAAATTGTGAAAAGAATAAATTAGAAACAGAGGAATCGGAGGTAATAGAGAAGCTTTTCAAATATTAAGGAGACAGACAATCTCTGTCAGTGTGGAATGACTGCGAAGCAGTCAGTACCTTATCAGAGCTTCTCTAAGTGTTTTTTGAAGTCAGAAACTAGGTTACTATTTAGTCACTAGTGTTCCAACAATGTTTAGGGCAGTGTGAGGCACGTAGTAGGTTTTCAGGAAATAATCCTGACTACAATAACGATAAATGAATAAGCTGTAAATAAGAAGCACCATGTTGATTATGTCCTTAAGGACCACCGGTTATCCCATATAAAGCTTTATTGAGTGCTAAATGTTCCAAGTCTTCTGAAATGGTTACATTGCTGGATGCTAGATTTAACTACACTTTTAAATGTGCACTGCACAGGCTAGGAATCTGGAAATGGTAGTATTTCATGAACCATTGCAACAGTCATGTGTGATAGTTCAAGGGAAAGCTTGGAGGGTTTTTTTGTGTTTTTTTTAAAGAATTTTTGAAAATGTCTAAAGGAAGTTCATGAATAAATACCAACAATCTCTTTTATCCTCAGTGAGGGGTCAACACCTGCAATCATAGCCACTGCACAGCCAGGGATTCTCAGTCAAGGAGTAAGGATGTTAGCTTATTGGCAGGAGTCTGCTGCCCACCGGGAGGTTTCCAAAGAAGCAGAAAGCTAATGAGAAGAGCCCTTTGAGTTCCAAGCCATCCTCTGCCTGTGGCCTGGGCACACAGAGCACTATTAACAGAGCCAGTCACAGGTTCACCTTTTCCCGGAAATTCAGGGCAGGCACTTTGATGTCTTTCTTGATTTGCCCCCTTGTTGCTTTCTCTTCAAAAGCTGGAGGATGATTGAGCTTGTGTCTCACAGACTCATGCAAACCTCGGTGCAGCAACATTTCAAATTTGGTGCTTGTCTTTGAAGTGCAGTGGCCTTCTGCACATTAGAATTCTTGCCCCCACAAGACTTCTTTTCTTGCCATCTTTCCTTCCAAGTAACCATACATCTCCCATACCCAACTGAATTGAGAGACCTCCAGCTGAGTCAGGACCCTTAACACAATCTTTCCTACTTCTCCTCATTGCAAGGGACACCACTCTTTCCCCTGCCTTGGCATCCAAATATAATAGGCATGCAGCATTTGTTGATTCACCTTCTTTTCATTTCCTGTATTCAGTCAACTTCTCTTGTTAAATATGCCTTGTGTCCACCCATCCCTTCTCTCTACCTTTCTATGAGTTCAGCTGAGTCAGCTTCTACTTAAAAGTGAAATGACATGATCAGGAAGTTGTGAGCTAAGAGGTGATGTGTGGCTATTCCCTACTCAAGAGTGTGCAGGATTCCATAGAATCCCTATACATTGTATTAATGGCTAACATATGCTTCTATATTAATAGGTAATAGGCAATCTGACAGCTTTGATATTTATTTTGCGGTGATCTCTTAATGGATACTGTGCACCTGCTTACCTGGTTTCTTGGGTTAGAGGAGATAAGTAGAAAACAATACACCGATAAAATGAGCAAGGCAGTATGTAAAATGAAAAAGGTATACCAAATGATGTTAAGAAAGGCATATTATAGACATCTTATTTTTCAAAATAAGATGAATTTTTATGAAATTATATATATATATATATATATATATATATATATATATATATATATATCAAAGCTTTAGGATTATTTATAAATTGTAAACAGGTCCAAATTTTCCTTCCTTCATTTATTCCTTCCACATCCCCTCTCTTCTTTCCCTTCCTTCCCCTCTATCAATAACTCATGCTGCACATGGTACAAAATACAAAATGAATAAAAGAATGTACAGTGATAAGTTCATCTCCTTTACATCCTTGTTACTCAGCAACTAATGAATCCTCCACATAAGCAGTCAATATTGTCAAGTTCTTGAGTATCTTTATAAAACACCTATGTATACTCAGCTATATGTGAATAAAATAAATTAGTTTCTTAAAAATCATATTATAGAGTTTGGAAAAGAAGGTTTTGAAAGAGTTAAATAAGCTTCAAGGTTATAAAGAAAGTCAGCAATGGAGTTGGGAATGAGCCCAGATTTTCTAATGTTTTTTTACTAGGCATTGTGCCAACTTGCAAATTTGTATTTTCTATATGCCAATATTTGTGCCTTTTGTATGGATGGGCATATCTCCAAGGCTTTTAAATTTGAGTTTGGTTCAAAAGCTCACCATAGAATAAATGAAGTCTATGCATCTCTTCTGTATGCAACATTTCATCCTAAGGAAGTAGGGGTGTCAGTTTAGGGCTCTCTCTGTATTTTTGAGGAGGACACTTTAAGAATATCATCCTTAGCTTAAGAGGCATTTTTCAGAGTCATAGAATTTTGCCTGAAACAAACAAACAAACAAACAAACAAACAAAACAGATAAATAAAAAACAAAATACATTTTAAATAAGAATAGTTTTATCCAAATAGTTTGAAATTCTTAATGAGTTTAATTAAATTTAGTTTAAAATATATTTCTTCAGGTCCATACTTCAAGTATATATTTTCAGTAGGTTTTCTCAGTTCTACAGATTCTAGGTCTTCTAGAGAACTTGTCTTTGTTGACATATTTCCATTACATGGACTGCAGAAAATGATTGCTATAATGGATGGGTATATCCATCCATTGGTATTATTTCCTCACTAGCACCTGTAACACAAGGACTTCAGAAAGACGCTTAATTACAAAAAAAGAAAAGTACCAAGTGTTAGTTGAGCCAATAAAACAAAGAAACTGAAAATATTTCATGTTCTAACTTCCAAATATGTAAAAGTTCATCCTTCCCCTTAAGAAAAGCTGACAGCCTGGCCAGCATGTCTTAGTGATTGAGCATCGAGCTCTGAACTAGGAGGTCACAGTTCAATTCTGGTCAGGGCACATGCCCGGATTGCAGATTTGATCCCCAGTGTGGGGTGTGTAGGAGGCAGCCGATCAATGATTCTCTCCCATCAATGATGTTTCCATCTCTCTCTCTCCCTCTCCCTTCCTCTCTGAAATCAATAAAAAAATATTTTTTAAAAAGAAAGCAAGAAAGACAAAGATACATGTTTCTTTCTGTTATAACTTCCCAACATGTCTCTGTCTAATTTCCCTAAAATTTCTGGTTTTGTGTGGTTATGTTCTTACTCAGAGCTCTGTTGTTCTGGACATGCATTAAGAATGATAACAGAGAAACTTAATGAATAGTGTAAATGTGTTTTTTTTATATATCTTACTGATTTTGTCTGCATTTGGTGCTTAGCTTTTCAATTTTCTTTAATCCACTGAGCAAGAGCAGAATACATACTTTGATGGGCAAAATTGTAAAGGGGAGATGTATGGTTATTTTTTCCTCAGTGTCTCCATAATGTTTTTACTCCTCATTGGACAAGATTAAGTCAGAAAAGATTTTCAACAACAACAACAACAACAAAAAATCTTTAAATGTGACTTTACTTTATCTAGCCAATAAAATAAAATAAAATAAAATAAAATAAGAAAGGAATAAATCTGTCACCATTTTTCCCCTGAATCTTTTCCACACAAGCAGTCTCCACTGATTTTGGAGGGGCTTCTGCTTTAATTGCTTGCTTTGTGTTAATCAGATAATGGAAGGAGTTAATAAGGAAATGACAAATTGACATAATATTAAAATTTAAAGAGTTGCATCCAATTGACTATCTTAAAAGGAACAGTATTCATTTAGATATATTTATTCATCTGTGTGTTAATATAATGCAATCCATGCATCCTTTTCCCTATTGAAGGAACGTCATTAATTAAGACAGATTATATGCAGAGACAATCATCAGTGACACTTGACAACCTGATTGGTGTGGCTCCGTGGTTGAGCAGTGAGTGATCCAGGAATCAAGAGATCCCAGTTCAATTCCTGGTCAGGGCACATGCCCTGGTTACAGGCTTCAAACCCAGAAGGGTGTGTGCAGGAAGCATGGATCAGTGATCCTCCCTCATCACTGATGTTTTTATCCCCCTCTCTTCCTCTCCCTCCTCTCTTCTCTCTCTCTAGAAAAAAAAATCAATAAAAATGTGTATTTGTTTTTTGTTTCTAAAAAGTGATGCATGATATTCCTTCCATCAATAGGTTGAATCCCCTCTTCCCTTGAATCTATGCTAACCTTATGATTTGCTTTGAATTGTGGTTATGCCAGTTCCAGTTTAAAACTCATGAAAAACTGTTTTCATACTATTGGAAACTACTGGAGAATCCATGTGGAGACAGAGATTTGGAGGTTAAAAGACCTCCTTAAAAAGGTCTCAGAGAATGACAAACCTAGCCCAGGTAAAGAGCCAGGCATAGGCATGAGCCATCTGAAATCTTCAGCCCAAATTTTGGCCACATGAGTGAGTTCAGCTGATACCATATGGAAAAGAATTAGGCCATCCCAGCTCTGCCCATGTAGCTAATCAGTGCACTCATGAACAAGTACAATGATTGTTGTTTTAAAGTGACAATCAATATGTATTATATGAGACATGTTAATATTTGGGATAGTTTGTTAGATAAAACATAATTAATGTTTCTCTTAAAAGATTCATATATTCTAAAGATAAAATTATTCACTATGTTTTATTTGTTTCCTATGATACAAAATGAATTCACATGTTATTTAAAACTTTCATGCTATTGTTTTTAATAACAAAATAATTGTTTTACATAATACATTTTTAAAGAGGCACAATAGTTTAAACATGAGTCAAAAAGTAAAAATAACATTTACACCCTAACTGGTTTTGCTCAGTGGATAGAGCATTGGTCTTTGGACTGAAGGGTCCCAGGTTCAATTCCAGTCAAGGGGGTTGTGGGCACATCTCCAGTAGGGGGTGTGAGGGGGCAGCTGGTTGAAGATTCTCTCTCATCAATGTTTCTAGCTCTCTATCCCTCTCCCTTCCTCTCTGTAAAAAATCAGTAAGATATATAAAAAAAAAACACATTTACACTATTCATTAAGTTTCTCTGTTATCATTCTTAATGCATGTCCAGAATTTTTAAATTTAGAAGACTTGGGTTTGAGTTCTTATCCTATTATCTTCTAACCCTTTGACTTTTTGCAAATTCCTTAATATATTTCACATGCATTTATTTAGTTGTTAAATGGCTATATAAAAATTGGAGACAACACACATGTCTTTCAACAGGTGACTGGATAAACAAAATAAAATTTTATATTAACACAATAAAATTTTACCAAGCAATAAAAAGGTAAAATTTTTTTTATTGATTTTGCAGTATTTTGCTAGTTATTGATACATGCAGTATCATGGGGCTATTTTTTAAAACATGATGAGAGAAAAAGCCGAGAGAGAGAGAGAGAGAAAAATGTATATGATCCCATTTAAATAAATTTCTAGAAAATGAACACTAATCTAGAGACAGAAATCAACCAGTAGTTTCCTGGGGATATTGAGATGATTGAGTGGGGAATAAGTAGAGAGAGGCATGAGGAAACGTTTGGGGTGAAAATTGTCATTATCTTGATTGTGGTAAGAGCGTCAAGAGTTTATACATATGTCAAAACTTATCAAATTACATACTTGGAATATGTTCAGTCTAATATACTTCAATAACACATTAATAACATGACAAAATAATAAAATAGCTATAACAGCTGTTTTTAATTTCAAATATTTATTTATTTAATAATAATTTGATCACTGTCAATGAAGGAGATATAAGTGAAATATCTTCCTTTATCAAGAAATTCAGAGTGGGCTGAGGAGACAAAAAGAAAACCACAATTATGACATAATGTTATGACACCAATGTATGAAACATTGTAAACATAGATAGAAGATAGTGATTATTTTTTCAGTAATATAGATGAGTAGAACTATGCAATTTACAGAGGATATAAAGGGCAAGAAAAGACATGCAAAGTCACCGAGGCGGAAAAGAAAGGTGCCGTTCTTCAAAGAGCAGTGACTCAAGGAAAGGCTTGATGGCAGAAAAGATTCAAACTGCAGAGCCTGAAAGCTATGCAAAGGACTTTGGACCTTACCATGCAACATGAATTATATCTATATTTTACTAGTAGGAAGATAACTAAGGTAGATGAGAGAAGGGGGTATTGTATTTTACAACAGAGAAATGATGAAGCCTTAAACTAAAGCAATGGCAAGGAGAAGAACCGGATCAAACATGGAGATATGTATGACCAAGTTCTGCAGGACAAGTTCCATGCTCAGATAATTTCATGAACATAGATATATTTTAAAGGTCTCAGTCTCAATCACTATTTCATATAGGGTATCACTGAAATAATATTTCATTTTAATAATGGAAAAAAACAGATGGCTTTCTGTGGCATGTTTTGGATGAATGTTTTCAGACTACATATGCAAACTCTGGTGGAATTGTAATTCCAAGAATATATGCATTAATGTTTTATGGTGTTTATTACCAAATTAACTTCATTCAATAAATTTATGTTTTTTAGAAAATCAAAGAAAATTATTTGATTAATAGGTGAAAATATATTATTTATAATCTTAATTTTAATTTCTCCTTATGAATCATATAGGGTATCTTATACATTTGAAAGTCATTTATGTTTACTTTCCTCTGAATTAAACCTTCAGATCTTCTTCCTATTTTTAATTGTGTTATTAACCATTTTGTTATTGATATGCAGAAAATTCTTGATTGTTTTAATATGCTTTTTGAGTTTATCATTTACTTATTTGGCATTAATTATAGTGATATTTCCATCTAGTAAATATTATAGCAAAAATAAAATATATAATTTTATATTATTTCTATAACATATTATAGAAATAATTTTATGTTTATATTTAGAAATAAATTTTAGAAAACTCCTACTTTATACTCCCAAAAATCTTCAAGAATATGTTGGCTTTTGAAATATGAGATAGGAATTGATAGTAGAACATGTTAAAATGAAAAGAGAGCTTTTCTGAAAGACCAACAATACCTTAATGGGCACAAATGCACATTAGGAAGAACGTAATAAAATAAACATGTAACAATTTCCAAATGCAGTCTAAAGACTAACTTGTTAACTCAATATTACAGAAAATTAATGAGTGATATTAATAACATTAAGAAGCTAATTTATTCAAGAATACCTAGTAATTATTTTAAACATACTATTATGCACTGTTCTTTGTCTTGAAATTGTTTTCCTAGATAGTGGTTATAACTAAATATAATACTGAGTAACTTGAGTACTATAAAGAAAATAAATACCGGTATTCAAAAAATAGCATTCATAAGAAATAATATCAGACTAATGATTTGTTAGAAAAAAAAATTGAAAAATTAAAAGGATAAGAGATCCAATATCTAAAAACAAGCAAAAGTTTAAAATAACATTAATAAGTTCATAAAAATATTTAATACAATATTAGAGAAAGCATAAGGTAAGATATTTAATAAATTACTTGAGTAAAAATATAGACACGTTATAATGAAGGAAAGATAAAACATAAAAAAGAAAGTGACCCTCTCCTAACACAATCATAAATGTAAATACAATTGCAAATACTATAATCACAAGGAGATGGTTTGGAACTTGATAATATAGTCGTAAAATACATATGTGGGATTTATTTATTTTTATTGACTTTATTAGAGGAACACTGCTTAACAAAATTATTCAGGTTTCAGTACACAATCCTACTACACAACAATGTGAATAGTCAAGGAATAATTTTTTTTTTTTTACATATTTTAATGATTTTTTTTTGCCCCCCTCCCTCCCTCCCCCATATCCCCTCCCTCCCCATAGTTTTATGTCCATTGGTTGTACTTATATGCATGTATACAAGTCCTTCGGTTGATCTATTATCTCCCCCAGATCCTCCTCCCCTCCCCGCTGTAATTTGACAATCTGCTTGTTGCTTTACTGTCTCTATATCTATCTTTTGGTTCATCAGTTTATAATGCTCTTTATTATCCACAAATGAGTGAGGTCATGTGGTGTTTCTCTTTCATTGATTGGCTTATTTCACTCAGCATGATGTTCTCTAATTCCATCCAGGTTGCTGCAAATGATGAGAATTCCTTCTTCTTTATGGCAGCATAGTATTCCATTGTGTAGATGTACCATAGTTTTTGGATCCAATCATCTGCTGACGGGCACCTAGGCTGTTTCCAAATTCTGGCTATTGTAGATTGTGCTGCTATGAACATAGGGGTGCATATATCCTAAGAAAGAATTTTTTAATTTAATAAATAACATGTTACAATTTTAAATTTATTATAGTCTTTTGATAATTAAAGCCGTATTGTATTCTAATAACATTATAGCTTCATTAGTGAAAAAAAAAATGTGTTAGGCTAAGACAAACACAAATGGAAGCATCAGCATTTATATTGTAATAAAGATAGAATTTGATATTAGTTAATGGACAAGTTATTTAAATAAAGGTGTTAGAATTATTGGTCACTATTTTTACTTAAAAATAAAGTTATAACCTTTTTAATAAAAATAAATTTCAGGTATATTGAATATAAACATTAAAAATGTAACTCATAGCCCAAGCTGGTTTGGCTTAACAGATAGAGCATTGGCCTGCAGACTGAAGGGTTCTATTCCAGTCAAGGGCACGTACCTCAGTTGCAGGCTCCTGGAGGGAAAGAGCTTCATCATAGACTCTCCTAGCTATCCAAAGTTGAGATTCCTTATGTGGTGTTCCATTCTGTAAATCTTCGACAGAATTACTATCATGAGGGGCAGAAGATGATGCATTACAGTAACTGTCCAGTTCCTAATGCCAACCTCCTCTGTTTTCCAAGTATTACAGATGTTAATAGGATTGGAAAAATCACACAGTCTTTATAAAAAAAAATGGTATATTGAGATTGATAAAATCACTGCTGTAATTCTAGTAGGGTCTAAGCAAAGGAACTCAACAGTAGATTTTGCAGTAACTTTTGACTGTGTTAGTGGGAAGGCAAATTGAAGTTGTGAGGGAGTTAGGAGAAGGGGAGAAGTCAATTTTACCCACAATGATAAATGGAGAAAACAAGAAACAAATGATCCCCATGCTTTTTCAAGGAGGGAAATAAGAAAGAAATAAGAGCAAAAAGGTGGGGTGCTATTTAAGATTCCGAAAACTTGTCCCATGTTACTGCTTTTAGTTATTCCCTGTCTGTTCTTCATTGGTGATTAGTGATAAAACCTTTATACTAAAAAGAGCATCTTGCCTGGTCAGCATGGCTCAGTGGTTGAGTATCTACCTATAAACCAGGAGGTCACGGCTCAATTCCCAATCAGGGCACATGCTTGGGTTGCAGGCTTGATCCCTGGTGAGGAGTGTGGAGGAGGCACACTCTAATCTCTAATCATTGATGTTTCTATCTCTTTCTCTTTCTCTTCTTCTCTGAAATCAATAAAAATATCTCTATATATAAAAGGCTAATATGCAAAGTGTCCCCTCAAGTGTTCGACCAGGAAAATGGGAGTTTGATTGCTTGCTATGAATGTGTGCTGACCACCACAGGGCAGTTGACCAGTGGTGGCAGTGGAGTGCTGAGAGAGAGAAGGAAGGAGGAGGAGGTGAGGTAGGGAGGTGGGGAACCTGATTGGCCCTGATTGCTGGCCAAGCCCAGGGACCTTACCCATGCACAAATTTCATGCACTGGGCCCGTAGTATTTCAATAAAAGTGCTTATTTTCAATAGCCTCAAGGAAGAAGCTAGTTATAGAAACTAGTGAAATATATTTAAACATTTGTAACCTGCAATTAGAAAATAAAGAATGAATGAGAAGCCAGTCTGGGATCCAGAATGCCACCTAAGAGATTACTTAAATTGTAAGAGGTCCATAGAGGGTTTGTGTAACATTTATAACTTACTAATATAGATATTTTTATGATCTTATGTAATAGCATCATTGCAAATGTAGCATTGAGATTGCAAATGTTAAAGATTATTTTAAGAATTACCAATTTTTGTTGCAATATACTATAAATGGAACAACAGCTAGTGTAAAAACAATTATATAGCAGATGTAATCCAACAGGAAGAAAAATATCACAGTAAAAGTTCATTAAGAGGATCAAAAAAACTTCAAAACATTAATTTAGTTTACATTTATGTTTTAAATGGGTAAATGAATTTCCATACTTAAAATACTAACACTGAAAAATTTGACCTAATCCTTTCATTTATATGCATAAGGTTGTTTCTCAAAGGATTTCACGCACGCACACACACACACACACACGCACACACACGAAGAACAAGGGATAATTTAAAATATGTTTAGATAAAATCTATGACTTTAGTGATGTGATTTTATCATAGATCATGAAACATTCAGGTAATATAATTTTAAAATTTCCATAGATATTTTCATGTACCAGGATAATCATGTATTTATAATGTAAGTACTACATGTACAATTAATGTCCTCAGACAATACTTGAAGTCTTATAATTAAAAATAAAACTTATCACATATCAGATATATTTAAGATCATAATAATGATAAAATTACAAAGTTTTAGCTAGTAATTTCTGTACCTGGGGGTGATCTTAGAGTCTTCTGGGATATACGGAAGGCAAAAAGTAAATTTAGGGAACTCACTGCCCTGCCATTGGTCAAGTCCTGCTTGAACCACAGTATATCCATATGGGAAAAATATTTATCTTGAAACTTACCTCATAACATACACAAATATATGAAGTAAATCATAGGCATAACCATAAAATTAAGTGCATATACTTTTTGAGAAAACATACAAAAATATTTTCTTTATGTAGAAAAAAATTTATGACAAAATGTCACCATGTATAAAAGAAAATATAGATAGTAAATTGATCTTTACCAAATTAAATATTTTGTTCATAAAAAAAAAACACTGAAAAGGAAATGAATAAGCAAGCCACAGACTTAAAGAACATGTTCTCAATATATTTATCTCAAAAATGACTATATTCAAGAATATCAAAAATTATATGTAGAAATAAACATAGGGAAAAAAATTGAAATAGGAACATGAACAAATACTTCACACACACACAAAGGAGTTGTTTTACTTTCCTTCCTAGGAATTTACCCATATGAAAGAATAAGTTAATTATGTCCTATCAAATACTTCTTTAAAAATTTTCACAACCATGTACTAATATTCAAGGCAATTATAATCATAACTAATGGCCCAGTGCATGGATTCATGCACATGGAAAGGAAATTAATTAGAAGAAAGACTCATGCAGTAATTATGTTACTACAAAAATTACATGTTAAAATAGTAAATATAACATTATAAAATTAAAACATGTATGCAATTGGTGCCAGCTAGAGCTTTATATGTATTGCACATGCACAAGTCAACATTTATTTTTAAATTGCCATACGTACCAGCTGGTTCATATTGACATTCAGTATGAACCACATCACAATTTATTCATTGACCATCAAGTTGGATGGCCAATGAATAAATTGTGATGTGGTTCATATTGAATATAAACAAAAACAACCAAATTCATGATGGACAATGACAGATCGTGTACACACGTGTACGGGGCAGGGGAGTGTAATGGGGGATAATGGGGGAATGAGGACACATATGTAATACATTAATCAATAAAGAAATTAAAATAAATGCATAAATAAATGAAAGACACATGTGTGATTGGCACTAGTGAGAGCTTTACATGTATTGTGCATGTGTGAGTCAATGTTTATTTTTCAATTGCCAGTGCATGTAATATGTACCAGCTGCTTGGTCAGTCAGATAGACAGTTAGTCAGTCACATAGACTTTTATATATAGACTAGAGGCCTGGTGCACAAAATTCACACATGGGTTGGCCCCCTAGGCCTGGCCAGTGATCAGGTCAATGAGGTTCCCCGCCTCCCTGCCTTCCTGCCTTTTCCTTCCCTTGCCATCCATGTTTGTCACCACCCACCCCTGACTCCCTATTCGGGCCCAGGGCCTGATCAGGAAATCAGGGCCTGCCAGCCATAAGGAGGAGCCAAACACCACTATGGCAGATAGGCAGCTGGTTGATCAGGGCCTCCCAGCCCAGGGTGGGAGGAGTGCCTTGGGCAAAGGGACCCAAGAGATTGGCCACTGGTCCCAAGGAGGGAGCCAGCCCTCAGCCCCCTTGGGAAAGGAGCTGTGTCCATTGTTACCCACCCCCAGTTCCCCATCCCAGCCTGGGGACTTACTGGCTGGGGGGAGGGACTGGGAAGTTGGCTAGCAGGCCCCATCAGTGATTTGAGCCTGTGGGCTGGGGACAGCTTCTGCATTGAGCATCTGCCCCCAGTGATCAGTGTACATCATAGCAACCGGTCATTCCGGTTGTTCCAGTCATTCTGTCATAATGGTTGCTTAGGCTTTTATATAGATAGATGATAGATAGATAGATAGATAGATAGATAGATAGATAGATAGATAGATATTTCTGGTATTTTGTAAATTATATAATTTCCTTTCTCATTCTAATGAATATTTCACTGGTATCCAACTTTTTATGTGTAATTTTATATTCTTCCTCTGAAAAATATTTATATAATCTTCAAGTCCTAGAAAACTGAATGCAGAATAAATCCAATATTTTTCTATAAATATGCTTCTTTCAGACTTTCTCTCCTTCTTTCTTCTTTTTTTTAATTTGCTCTTTTATTTTATTTTTTAAATATATTTTACTGATTTTTTTACAAAATGAAAGAGAGAGGGATAAATAGTTAGAAACATCAATGTGAGAGAATCATTGATCAGATGCCTCTTGCACACCCGCTACTGGGTATGTACCCACAACCAAGGTACATGCCCTTGATCGGAATCAAACCTGGGACCTTTCAGTTCGCAGGCTAACACTCTATCCACTGAGCTAAACCGGTTTCGGCTCTCCTTCTTTCTTCTTTACTCCATCCAAAGTCACTATTGGGATTTTATTTATTTATTTATTTATTTATTTATTTATTTATTTGCTTCACTTCTCTCTGTCCTCAAATTCTACCACTCTCATATACACCTTCCTCATCTAATGGAGTCACTTTTATAATACTTTCTTTAATAACCCAGAAAATATATGTGTTTCTATAGGTTTTTCTTATATTTCCTTTAACACATGTCATTTTTTATATGATCATAATTATACATATTAGCCAGTCTATCTCTTCTACAATCCTGTGGCTTCTTCAAAGACAGGAAACCTCTTTTCATTTTCCTTTAGCACTATCAAATCCCACTCTAATAATCCCACTTGATCTGTTCAAACACCTTCTACTTGATCTACTCAAACACCTTCAACTTGATCTACTCAAACACCTTCTCCCATTCTTCACAGAGTTGTCTACCATGGACTAGGATACAATGCAAATATCGTAAGATCATTGCTTTCATCTTCTTCTCTTCTCCTGCTTCCAAATGTTCAGAATGATCATCTACATTCCTGGCTTCACAAATAACTAAAAATCACAACTTATGGATTGCTTCATTAATTTACTCATTAAGTGGACACTGAAAAAAAGTACAAATTCAAACAAATAAGTTGGGAAGAAGCATTCACAATAAAGGAAATGGTTTGCGTAAAGGCTGGAAATAAGAAACAGAATGGGGTTAAGAAACTAAATGTGACTTGTGGTTAGAATGCAGGGAGTTTCATTATAATCAGGACTTTAGTGGCTTTATACACAATGACAAGGAGATTGGCTGTCATCTTGGAGTTTTCCTTTTAGTGTATTTAACAGCAGTCAGTTAACAAATATTCATTGAATATATTGGGAACAACAAAAATCAAATAAATAATAAAAATCTAATTAGTAAAATTGTTTTAAGCTTGTAATTGCTATGAAAAAAATATTCATAACAGTTCATGAATAACCTAGGCCAGTGGTCAGCAAACTGTGACTCATGATCCACATGCAGCTCTTTGGCCCCTTGCATGTGGCTCTTCCACAAAATACCATGTGTGGGCGCACATGTACAGTGCGATTATAATTTCTTGGCCAATGCGCAGTAATCAGTTTTCGGCCTGGATGAGTCTATTTTGAAAAAGTGTTGTTAGAAGAAGTTTAAGTTTAAAAAATTTTGGCTCTAAAAAGAAATTTCAATCGTTGTACTGGTGATATTTGGCTCTGTTAACTAATGAGTTTGCCGACCACTAACCTAGGCTTATGGGTCATGAAAACATAACTTGTTTCCTTTGCTCAACATTATATTCCCAGTGTGCCTGATTCAACAATTTTTTGCATTAATAAGCAAAGGAATAGTTTAATTCACATGTGTCAAACACAAGGCCCGCGGGCCAAATCCGTCCCGCCAGGCCTTGCAATGTGGCCCGCACGGCGCTGTCATCACTGCACTCCACTGCGTTTCCATCACAATGACAGTTTATGACAGTTCAGTAAACCATTCGGCCCACGATTTAGGCTGGATTTTAGATTTTGGCCCCTTCTCTGATTGAGTTCGACACCCCTAGTTTAATTGAACACTATCAAATGAATATGAGTTAGTTAAATAGAGAGTAAATTAGCCCGAAGGGGAAAAAAGCTACAGATATAAAAGGCTAGGACTTTGAGCGAGTCTAGTGTGTTCAAGAACCTGAAGAAAACCCAATAGAGCTGAGGTGAAGAAAGAAACATAGAATATTTTTAAATGAGGCTGGAGGGGAAGATAGAATCTGTGTCATACAGAGAATTATAATTCATGTTAAAGATTCTGTAATTTATTCCAAATTAATGGAAACGTATTGGTTAGTTTTTATCGGGGGAAGTAGAAAATTATTTTGCAACTTTAAAAGGTGGTTTTAGCCTTACTGCAGAGACTCCATATGTGAAGATTGGGAAATAGTCATAAGTAGATGAGTGGATGTGAAGATATGTTAGAGTCTATTTGTGCAGTCTAAGAAATAAATTATTAAAATTGGAACTTCGATATGACAATGAGGATGGTAAACAGCACATATACTGAAACTCCGTTAGAAGGTAGGATCAAAGGGAATGAGCATTGCTGAGTTGAGTAAAGTTTGGCAGGAGCCAAGGATAAGTTATGGGATTATACATTGAACAATTAGACAAATGGAGGTTTACTGAAGAAGATATAGATTTTGAACATGTCTTTTTGAGATTCCCATGAGATTTCCTGGTAGACTGATTGGACAGTTGAGCAGAAATACATCAAAGATAATGTGAACCACAATTAAAAGATTAGGGAATTTAATAGTGATCCCAACTCTGGAAATGGGTGAGTTGTTTTAGGAAGAGAGAAAAGGGTATAGATGAAAAGGACTAAGAACAAAGCCCCATAAAGCTTCCACAGTTAGTGAACATAGCCTTAAAAGCATAATTGTGAAAGCTGGAAGACTGAGGGTGTCAGATATGTCAATTCTTTGATTTAAAAGTGCTAAAGCTCACTCTCCATAGGAGATTTCTATTGGCTGACTAGATGAATAAATCAAACCAAGGGGTTTATGCAGACACCTCTAGAAGCCACTCAGGTCTCAGACAATGCCATGAACAATGTAATGTGAAATTTGCTACTCTTGGACTTGAATAAAAAGAAAAGAAAAAAACACCAGCTGGAATTGATTCTCCCACTTTATATAGTCCCTTATATATGAACAGTATTGAGGCAATCTAAAAATACATGGTTAAATTGGATCTTTAATCTTGCCTTTTTTGGAATTCCTCACTTGTGTGAGTTAAATTATGCATCATAAAATACAATAAAATATAAAATATATTTTAATATGATAATAAGGGTTAAATATTTTCATTATTTAAAACTGGCAAGTAAAAAATGTCAAGAATAAAAATGTACTCATAATGCAGCACCCAATGAAAACCATTATTAATATTTTAATATATGTATAAAATGTATTTATTATTCATACATTGATATATAAATAAATTATATATACATAAATGTAGTTAATATCATAAAATAGACTATAGTTTACAACCTGTATTTAAGAATCCCTGAATATCTTTTTCTATGAATATATATCTATATATTTATTAATAAATAATGAAACTGAATTTTTAACATTCACAATATGAAGACAGGAATCATGATATTCTCCCTGAATCAACCATTATAGTGAATAATAGTTCTTCAATAAATCTCGCTAACTGGTTGACTGCCACCGAAACAAAAATAATAAATAAGAATATTAGCCGAAACCGGTTTGGCTTAATGGATAGAGAGTCGGCTTGGGGACTGAAGGGTCCCGGGTTCGATTCCGGTCAAGGGCATGTACCTTGGTTGCGGGCATATCCCCAGTAGTGGGTGTGCAAGAGGCAGCTGATCGATGACTCTCTCTTGTCGATGTTTCTAACTATCTCCCTCTCTTCCTCTCAGTACAAAATCAATAAAATATATTTTTTTTTTAAAAAAGAATATTAACAAATTATTTTCCACTGGTAAAATAAACCTCAACAGGAGTCTGAGGAGATTGTTTCTCAGTTCTCTATTGGTTTCCAACATTAAGCATTTTGCAGTGAAAACAAACACACAATAATTGGGTGTTCATATTTAACTCTGATTCTATATAGAAGGTGAATTATCTGTAATCAATTCTTAATGTTTATAGTAAATTGCTTTTTATTTTATATCATGTCTGTTTTGTATACCACTTATAACTTCAATTACAAAGTTCTGTGCTATTTTCCTCAGGAACGAATTTACTAAGAACTTTTAAAATTGTCTACAAGTAAATTGATGTAATTGAAAACTCAAGAGTAATAGAGAATGTAGACAAATGCAAAAAAAAAAAAAAATTGGACCCTGATACTTTTGTTACATTTGTATTCTTGAGCAAAACCATTTACTTTGAATAAATATGGCATCTGTAAAGAAAACACAAATAGTGTCCAAACTGAATAGTTATCAGATGGAGATTGCATCTCAGCACTAAGCTTCATCAATGTTAAAATGCCGAATCTCTCTAGTAGGGGATTTTGGAGATTTGTTTGCCATATTAAATGTGAATACTATAGATTCTTACCCTTGTAAAAATAGGTCAGGCTTCAAAGGAGACATTTTCATGCTTAAAGTTACAAACAAACAATTCTCATGGGCATTTTTTCTGTTTACTTAGTTTTAGCTGCATTTACTACGCATGAAATTTGAAAGATTTATGGGACTAGCTAAAGGCAAAAGTCATAATGGCTAATGCAACTCCATCCTAGCAAAAGCTATTTTTCAATCAGGCATAAAGTTAAGGTAAAAATAAACAACACAAAATGTAGTATATATGATATGAGTATTATTCGATTTATACCAGCATTCTTTTACACTGTACTGTGTCCTTTCAGCTCTTTGTTATTAAGTAAGCATCATTGACAAATGGTGCCTGCACCAATTTGTTTATTGACTTGATAAATGATTATGGTGATTCAGACAATTCTTTCTTGACTCATCAAAAGGTGAAATTAATAGACAATCTTGATTTAGTATTGACCTTTCTGGCTTCACCAATAAAACACTGTCTACCCAGCACCTAAAAGAGTGCTTAGAACATAGTAGGCTTCCTATGTTTATTTATTATATAAAATAATGAATAATTGTTCTTATTAAGAATATTCCCTTTTTTTCATAGCCAGTCTATTCTGTAAACACCTGCAAATACGCACACACAAAATCTGTGAAGCCATAAACCGGTGTAACAGAGAACATCTCATTGTGTAAAATCATAACAGAAGGCATTGGTTTCTTCTTGTTCAACCCAGGCTATTTCCCTATGTGTCACTCAGTTCTATTCTGTGTTTTCATAGGGCTACAGTCCTTATCTTTTAAATTTCCCAATTAGGGTAAATATCTCCAAAATTAATGCAAATATATAATCATCTGCCTAATCCCTCATAAAGCAATCAAAGCTAATATATATTTTTCTAAGACTTTGAGATAAAGAAAAAAATAGACAAAATGGATGTGATAAAGTAAAGTTAGTTCTATGTCTAGGAAATGCTAACTCTAAACAGACTTGCAGTCTGATCACAGTGGGTGTGGCTCTTCCACTCTCAGACACCTGCCAGTATGTCCACAGATTTAGTTTCCTCATCTGAAAAGGGAGGGTATTGTACTGGATGATTTCTGGAGTCTTTTTGCAACTATAAAAAGTATTTTGAAATTATTAAGGTAAATATGAATTTTAAAAAACCCTTCTCAGGAAGCCATTCTATAAAAAGAAGATATTTTTGTATCTGACTCCCAGGACCCTTTTTAGATCAAAATTCTTATTAATAGTAGTTTTATGAGATAGACTTTGATATTAACTTCAAGTTCTGTGGACTAACATTTACACCCAAGAACAATTACAGTTCTAATGGAAAAATAAGAGTAAATAGTTATTTTTAATAAACAGGGATACTGCCCTGAATAAAATGTGCTAACCATATGACAAGTTACAGTTCAGACTTTAACTTTTCAATTCACGGCTTTACAATTCTATAAATATACCTTATAGAAACAACTGTATCTTTAACTGTTCTCTCTCTTGATTATTTATTTTTTATGGGACATAGGTTAAAAGCCTTTGGCAAGCAATAACATCAACCTTAAACTTAATAACATTGCTTGTGTTGATTATATTTATTTGTTATCTTTAATGGAAAGTGATACTTTCATTCATTTGCAGTAGTGAAATATCTATATTTCTTCTAAAGTAGACTTAAGCAAAAGTGAAAGTGAATTGATTTTAAAGATATTAAATTGCTGTAAGTCTCATATACTATATAAGATAAAAATAATGAAACATAATTAGATGTCTTATGATTAGAAAAGCATAGCTTTGGAGGTGGATCTGATAATCCTCTTTCACTTGGCTTCCAAGACTATTGTTTTGCTTACTATAGGATAAGTCGCCATTTCTGAGAGCCAACTATAGGCCTTTTCATATGTTAGATTTTGGAATTGACTGTTTAATGGTGCTTTTTGTTTATGGCTCAATTAAAAGGCAAAGCTGTCTGACCTAACCAGGGTTTGTAAATGGGCAAAATTCTCCAGGTTCTGTCTTTGATAACCTCCCAAAGTTTCTCTTTTATTGAAAGGCATCTGAGGCAAGGTCTGTATTTCCCTATCGGTATTCCATTCTACAAGGGATAAAAATGTAAATGTGTATGATACCTATCAATAGTTTAAACCAACATAGCTTTCCCCTCAAAATTCTATTTCTAGGATTTTAGTCTAAAAACAAAACAAAACAAAAGCAAACACACAAAAAAACTATTACAGGTGAGCTATGTTATAGATTTAAGGATGTTTATAGAAGCATTATTTGCATAGTAATAATTAGAGATTAGGCAAAGTTCCTTCTTAGGGACATAGTTTTTACTCTTGTTTTCAGTTATATTTCCTTCCTTCTGGTTTTCCTACTACTTCTCTAGAAGATCCTTTTAGACTTCCTGCTTCTTTTTATCAACTCAAACCCTTAATTATAGAGTGCCTCGGGGCAAACTTCTTTCAACTTTTTCTTGAACTACTTATTTATGCCTTGGTATTTCTATCAGTCTTTTGAAATAACCTTTATTCATTAAGGACTCACCTCTTTTTTCTCTCTTACTTGGTCCTTTCTTCTACAATCAAGGTTTATCTATATAATAGATTACTCTAAATGTCCACTTGCCTAATATACATCTCAAATTCCATAGACTCAAGCTGAGCTCTTGATTTTATACTTTCCTCCAATCTTTCTTGCCTACTAAATGCATACCACCAAGCTAAAGTAATATTTTTTTTTCCTTTCACCCACTACTACATCAAATATATCAGAAAATCCTGTTTGTCCTATGTTCAGATTATTCCACAATAAAACAATAAAAAGCCATTGTAGCACCGTCATATATTGATATAAATTAAATTGCACAAAGAATTTGAGATGAGAAACAAGATGTTTCCAGTTATCATCACTTCCATTTTTAGCTCATTAATGCAAGAATAAAATCGATACTAATAAAAGGGTAATATGCTAATTAAACCAGGAGATCTTCTGGGAGACATTCCAGACATCCTTCTGGACAAAGCCATGGTGGTGGGGTCAAGACAGAGGCAGTTAGGGGCGATCAGGCTAGCAAGGGGTAGGGGGGAGGGCAGTGGGCAGGGCCAGTTGGAGGAGAGCAGGCTTGCAGGGAGGCATGAGGGGTGAACAAGCCAGCAGTTGGGGGCAACCAGGCTAGTGAGGTGGTGGGCAATTGGGGGTGATCAAGCTGGCGTGGGGTGCAGTTAGGGGTGAGCAGGCCATAAGGGGGTGCAGTTCGGGGTGAGCAGGCCAGCAGGGTGGTACAGTGGGGGTGGGGGCTTGGGGGCAATCAGGCCAATGGGAGAGGCAGTTAGGGGTGGTCAGGCTGGAAGGTGAGGCAGTTGGGGGCAATCAGGCTGGCAGGCAGAGTGGTTAGGGGGGATCAGGCAGGCAGGCAGGTGGGCAGTTTGAAGTCAGTGGTCCTGGATTGGCAGAGGGATCCCTGTGGGATTGGGCCTAAACAAGCAGTCAGACATCTCCAAAGGGGTCCCAGATTGGAAAGGGTGCAGGCCGGGCTGAGGGACACACACACACACACTTGCACAAATTTCGTGCTCCACGTTACTAGTATAAGATAAAAAAAGAATTGTAGCCCAAGGATCATGCAGCGCCTTTCTCTTCCCTACCACTTCCCTTCAGGTGTGTTACTTTGCCTTTCTCCAAAGCTCCAAGCTCCCTTCTTCTGCCTCTGTAACTTGTTTTTTTTCAGTCAATGAAGCCCAGCTGGCTCGCCACTCCTACCTCTGTACCTTTCTCAACAAATGTCCTCTTTTACTTATAATTTGAGTTCCCTGCTCTGAATTCTTTCTTTGCCT
This sequence comes from Pipistrellus kuhlii, assembly GCF_014108245.1. Lineage (NCBI taxonomy): Eukaryota > Metazoa > Chordata > Mammalia > Chiroptera > Vespertilionidae > Pipistrellus > Pipistrellus kuhlii. The sequence goes on from NW_023425427.1 coordinate 48,768,362, forward strand.
AATTCAAGAACGGAGGACCAACTTCACAGGTAACAACTGGTGTTTTGCCATCAATATCACCTGTAATAGTAACACATTCAACATAAAATTCTTAGAAAGAGTAAGTTAAAATTCTCAAGATCATTGTATTAGTTCTCTATTGCCACTGTATAAAATTGTCACAAACTTAGTGGCTCAAAACAAGACAAATTTATCTTCTTACAGTTTCTGAGGTAGGAAGTCTGAATTCAGTTTCCCTGGTTAAAATGAAGTTAGTGGCATGCTTATATTCCTTGCCTTTTTATTTTTTTATTTTTTATTTTTTTAGCTTTTGGAAACCACTAGCATATTTGGCTCATGACCATTTCCTCCATCTTCAAATATTTGGTTAGCAGCATAGCATTTTCCAATCTCTCTCTGCCCATATGTCATGTCGCTGTTGGTCTCTCTGATCTCCTGCCAAACTATTACAAGGTTCCCTATGTTTATAGAGGTCCCACATGGATAATTTAGGGAAATCTTCCCATCTCAAGATCCTTAACTTAATCACACCCACAAAGTCCCTTCTGCTGTATAAAGTAACAGGTTTACAGGATTAATTAGGCTGTGGGCTTTTCTGGGGTCAGGAGAGGGAGAGAAGGGATGTGTTTATTAGCCCACCACAATGATATACAAGGTGATATTGGCTACAAAAGCACTGAAATGTTTTAATTGAAGGAGAATTTTCCCCAAAAAACATTTGATTAAAATCTATGTGAAAATAGCAAAAAAAGAAATATTTCTGTTTACGAATTTGCATTTCATCATTACTAATAAATATTAACTAGTATCTCAGCTTTGGAGAATAAAGGAACTGACTATGGGCTCATATCAAGTATCAGCATCTTTAGTGTAAGTGATACTCCCATCAAATAATACTTATAAAATTTGATGTATAAGATCTCTTTCTTATTTATAAGAATTTTAAGGACTTCTGTACTTCTACTCTCACTTCTGCCCACTAAATTTCCTACATGATCTCAAAACCCTCTTGGTGCAGAATGTAGCAAAACTTATTTTAAGAATATTTATTTCCAGCCAAGTATTTTATACAAAGGTCAAAATATATTTATGAGTTGTCTTACTATAAACTTCCCACATCCATTGATTTGGACAGACATTTATTTTATCATTTTTTTTCTATAAACATTCGCTCACTGTCTATTATATAACAGTGACTATGGTAGAATGTAGAAATATCGCATGTAAAAGGCAACATACTTACCCTTAATTTTTTCATTCAAATAGCATAAGAAATAAGGAAAGAAGGGACTGTACAAGCAGAGAAAGTCAAATGTACTGTGCTAGGAATTTTGAGATATGAAACTCTTCAATTAGAAAAGAGAATACAAGAAACTCTTATACATGATACAACTAAGGGTTCCAGGCGGAGGTGATAATTCAAGATGATTCCGTGATGCGTGAACACTAGCATGCAGCTGGACAAGGCCAAGGAAAAGTCATTCCTAACACAAAGAACAGTATATGCTAAGCCAGTGGTACTCAGCTGGGAGCAATTTTCCCCCCAGGGAGCATTTATTGATATCCGGAGATATTTCTGGCTGTCACAATGGGATGGGTGGGGAATGCTACTAGCATCTAGGGTTTGAGATCAGTGATACTAATAAGCCTCCTGCAATGCACAGAGCAGCCACCTATAGCGAACAATTACCTTAGGATGTCAATAGTGCCAAATTTGAGAAACCCTATCCTAGGCCATGCAGGAATGAGATAGCATGTCATGTTCCAAAACCACAAGATCTGATTGTAGCTGTTATTTATTAAAAACCATACTATATATTGTACTGTTTAAGCATAAGGGCAAATTGGCTTGAAGATGAATAAATAAATAGTGAGTGGTGAGGAAAGGCTTTACAAAAAGGATTAGTGGAAATAATGATTAGAAATTTTCTTAAGAATATGAGGTAAATGATGAGATATTATCAATAAATATTGTCATTAAAGAGCCCCCCAAAACAGTTCAAATTGTTTTAACATTGAATATAATAAATATAGATATAGGGCATCTTCCCCCCAAAAGTCCAGTATAGAGATTATATTTAGAAAAATATATTCCAAAATTAAGCATCTAGGTTCTTCCATTCTACATATGTATTTTATATCACGATCTACTGTTTTGGAGATAAGCTATCATGATTTTTAAGATCTCAGTTTTCTTTTGGCGTCATACAAATAGTATACACATATTTTTAAAACAAGTCCCAGTAAATGATTCAACAGAACAAAAGATAATTTTGTGATTGGATATCATGTTTCAGAAAATGAAAAGACAAAGTGTTCAAGTGTCTAGGAGTGTTCACAAATCATCAGATGCAATACCAAAAACATGCCAGGCATTTTCAATTGTTTTGAGTGCCGTGGAAAAGTTTCAGAAGCCAAATCAAGCTTAAAACAAAATTCAGAGACTTAATTATACAGTCAGTCCCCCAAAACTATCAGAATTGTGTGGGTATTTGGATTTTGTTGTTGTTGTTGTTGTTTTTTAATGCAGAGAAAACTATTTTAGTGCATAATCCCTTGGAGAAGTAACTTGTCAATTATGCTGAATAGTGATGTGGTTTTCAACATGTAGAAAACAGACAGAAACTGACCTTAGACTCCTTGAAGCAATATGTTTCTCAGACAGAACCCAGCAGCCAGTTAGTGTCCTTGGAGTCAGAATTTTTAAAAATGTCATTGCAATTTAAGCAACAGTGATCAAAAGTAACTATCTCATATCACCAGGAGCCAGTTCTAGTTTTTCCACTAATCCGAAATAAGTAAAGAACATCATGTTCAAAGGAACTATTTTGTACAGACTTGACTTTTAAGTCAGATGAATTTGTGGGTGAAAAATATTCCTTTTGATCCGAGTTCAGTGGTTGTTACCTCCTATGGAAAAGAGTTAGTGGAATAGATAATAAATTAGACTGGGATGTAAAACTAAGAAGGTACAAGGTAATAATTTCTCTAAAAGTTTGGTTTCAGAAAATGTCACATTCAGAAACGGTCCAGTCTCAAAACCACAGGAACTGGGCTGCAGGAGAGAAGGGAGTAGACATTTGACCTTGTGAAACCCGTTCTTTGGATACAGCAATTCTGTTCCTTTTAGGAGATGTTCTCCGGCAGCTGAAAGTTAGCTTAGACCATTTAGTTCTTGTTTTCTCCTGAACCTTTTCATAAGTTTATATAACCCACTTCCCTTTAGACAAGCCCTGCAGAGCTGCCACTCTCATGGGCATCCAGGCTAGTCTGATGAGGTGCAGCTGACAGAAGTCTGAACACTTGGTTTCTGTGTGGAGGTATATTATGCAGTTATTGACTTTCTTCCCTTGTGGTCAATTTCAAAATTTATTCAAACAAGAAATGCTCTTCAAACAAATTCAATTTTGATCAAGAAATGAAAAACCAATACATCATACCACTATGTATATGTATATGTATATGTATATGTATATGTATATTATGTCAGGTATAAAAATTAAATGCATTTATGTGTTAATTTCACTATTATCCTCAGAATTATTTTATCATATAAACTGATATCAGTGTGTACTTTTATATCATTTATCTTTTATACTTGAAAAGGAAAGGAGCTGATTTGGTAATGTTATTTGGAAATATTTTCTGCTCACATCTTTTTTAAATAAATTATAGTAGTAATAATGTGATCATCTAAAAATTAAAACGATGATCTTCAAAAGTTAATAAGAAATATTTAATAAACTTTGATATCACTGGTCGGTTTTGTTGGACACTCATGACTTTACAATTGATCTTCAAAACATTTACTAATATGTTCTGAAATGGACAAGGAAAACATCTATTGATTAGCAGTACTAAACAGGAAATAGTCTTTAAATATTTAGTATGAGAAGTGCCCAGACATTCCTCTTTCAAATCAAGTGGCAACACTGGCTTGTCACAATGCATTGACATTTAAAGAGAAGTTCTATGTTTCTTCTTTTCCATTGACCCCACCAAGCAAAGCAACACCTAGCTGCAAGTAGGGGCTGGGACATGCAGGTGTACTCAGGTGGGAATGTTGTAGCTAGAGTTCATTTACTATGAAAAAAGGGGCAGAAGAGATTTAGCGTGACAGCTGGTAGTTTCCACCACACAATGTGTTTTTAAAGGAACCATTAGCTGATCTCTTTTCTCTAGGATGCTTTATCCTCTCAACAACTTTTATGCAATATTCTCCCTTTGGATCTGCCTCACTGTTCCATTAAAAATTTCCCCAAAATTATAGCTTTTTTCCCCAGCCAGTCTTCATCCTGTAAAAACCAATATGATGTAATGAAGTCGGGTGCAGGAAAATATGAATTAGGGGACTTGGCTAGCTTAAACTTCCTGACTTGAACACTGAGTTCACTCATCTACAGTGAGAGTATTACTCTAGCTGATTAACCTTGTTTGTTTGTTTTGTTTTTGCCTCTAGGATTGTTGATAGGAGATCAGGGAGAATTGACTATGAAGCAAATCAAGCCTTAGATTGAAAAGGCCATTCGTCTTATACACTTGGGATGGGGGGCGGTGGGGCATGTAACCCTGTAGTAATTTGATTTTGTAAATTTTGCAAGAGTAAGACATTTTAATTGCAATTAGTAAAATACTTGTTTTTCTGTCATATTTTTTCTTGTGTCCTGAAAAAATATGACAGAAAAACAAGTATTTACACTAGTAATAATATTTATACTAGTAATTTGGATTCCTTTCCTCTTAAAAGAAATCACAAAAATCGATGAGCCTCAGGCTCCACAAAAATCGGCATCCACCCCTCCTTGAGCTGTCTATGCATTCCTGCTCTGGATACCTATAAACATAAGGAGATAGGAGGGTAGTTCAGCCTATCATAATTGTAACAGTACAAATTGGAATGAAACAAACGCCCTACGTTCCTTTCAGTCCAAAGGTTCTTCTTACCTTTACATTGTAGGAATATTAGCTTCAGATTCTATGAGACAGTATCTGTGCCCAAAGGGCAATTATAACCCTAAATAAAATCATAAGAATTGAGAATTGTCTTCCTTTGGTTAGGAGTAAGGGTTGTTGTATCTAGGAAAAGACAGTATCCATGGCAACTTGATGTTCATCTGTGAACACGCTGCCTTTTTCTTTTACATTGTTATGATTTATAATCACACTAGTGACCTCTCAGTTAGGCATTTTCTGGCCATTAACCACAGGCTTGATTAAAGGTCTCTAGCTTCACCTGGAGACCATGAGAGCCAAGAAAATATCCCAGTCTGAAGGTCATTATTGCTTAAACACTAACTTGGAAAGTTAGGCAAGGCTAGCAATTAGGCTTGCTTTTAAACTATTCTAGGAAGTCTGTATACACACCATAGTCAGGTAAAACAACAATAACAATGAAAGCCCAGGCCACCATTAAAACTGAAGAACAGGTGAAAAATTTCTCTTCAGATTTGTTGGCCTTTTTTTAAAAAAAAAAATAGCTTTAAGACGGTAATCATATGAGAGCTACATACAGTCTGGAGTTATTAACTTGTTTACTCTTTCTCTCTTTCCCATTAAGATTCCACCCACTCTTCTAGGAACTGTCTGCCCCAGAATGCACTTCCTGCTGTGTTAATTACCTTGCAAAATCAGGGGTATCACTGGCCTGTTTATGTTAACTGTCCTTGGAGGTTTACAGTGGGAAGGAGAAAAGAACCAAAAATTAATGTGGAAAGCTCTCAAGTTCTGCTATGAACATTTTAAAAATCGAAAAGTCATGTAAGACGTTTTGCTTTTCATATACAAGCAGCATGCCCTTTGGCCACAATCTGCCTTTGTCCTTCTTGCTCTCATGGCACCTATGTATCCACTTCATTAAAAATCTCTAAGCTGACTCCCACATTTTTCTTCCCCAACTAAAAAATACTTCTGATGCTCCCTTCTTAAAAATGAAAACCTTTTATACCATGCTCCCTTAATAGCAATTCCCTCTTATCTCTCTTCAAGCTTATGAAAGCTAGGGGCTACCGTACCCATCTAGTACTTTTATTCCTTCATTCTTCAGTCTATGGAAATTTGGCCACGATCCTCACCATTCTAAGACATCACTTCAACTAATGCTCCCAGAGATATCCTGATAACCAAGTTAGTTTGACAGGCTTTACACTTCACTTCTTATACTAGCGGCCTGGTGCACAGATTTGTGCACTGGTTGGGGACATGGCCTGCAGGGATTGGCCTGCTTTGGGAGCACCACTCATCCTAGTCAGGTGAGCAGTGGGAATGCACTGACCACCGGGGGCAGCTCCTGCATTGAGTGTCTTCCCCCTGGTGGTCAGTGCACATCATAGCAACTGGTCAATTGGTCGTTCTGTTTGTTCTGCTGTTCAGTTGCTGGGCTTTTATAGATAGATAGATAGATAGATAGATAGATAGATAGATAGATAGATATAGACCTCTTGGGTCCACTTTCAACCACTCCATAAAATTTTTTTTTAATCACACAGCTATATTAGATATTATGTATAATACTAGAGGCTTGGTGCACGAAATTCATACAGTGGGCAGAGGGGTTCCTGAGCCCAGTCTGCATCTTCTTACAATCAGGGACCCCTTGGGGATGTCAGACTGCCAGTTTAGAGAAAAAAATAAAACAAATTGAGGCCACTCCAGAGAGGGTGAGTTCTGAGGAACTAGGGTTAACTTTCTGTGTGAAGATTTGCCAGTCCAAGGAAGAGGGGAGGAAGGAGTACATGTATGTGTGCGTGTGTATCAGAGAGAGAGAGAAAGAGAGAGAGAGAGAGAGAGAGAGAGAGAGAGAGAGAGAGAGATAACCCCCCGCAAAGACTTCTGACTCTTTTGTCACAAAGTACAAAACTTTGCTTTCCTCACATTTATTGCATGTCTAAACACAAACCATCATGTACTTCAAGCAACATATATTTGGAAGGGGAATGCAGCTATAAAGCTAAGGGTGGGGGTGTCAGAAGTGAGTAACTCCTCTCATCCCCGCAGCGGAAGCTCCTCGGGGACCTGCCTCTTTGAGAATCCAAATTTATCTCTTGGCACATGAGAGATTAGGTAGCGCAGCATTATCCTGGGAGTGGAAGGTCAATGGGACTACACTGTGGTACTCACCCCAAATTTCATTTCCTCACCCTTCTGGGTCACTTTTCACCCCACCACTGATTCAGTTAATGAGGTCAGTGGTCTGCAGCTGGATTCCTCCAGGTGGAGTGTGTGCTGGGAGCTGGGAGGTCCCTGAAGCCATGGCCCACCTCTTCCAGCTTCCCACCTGCGGGTAGTGGCTCAGGTGTTCTGTCCCGCTGTGCTCCAGACTCAATCCGACTGGGTGTGGGGAGAAATTGGATGGCTTGTGGCAGGCAGCTCCGTGCCTAAGGCCTTTGAATTGTGCGCCACTGGAGGGTAAAGAAAAGCCTCCCCAGATAGAGGTTTTTCAAAAGCCTTCAGGGACTGGGAGGTTGGCTGGCTGGGGCCTTCCATCCACTGGTAGCCAGCAGCCAGCCCCACCCCCTACCCACACCTGCCTTGGCCTGGAGCCACTCTTATCTGCTGTCACACACCCCTGGTTCCCCATTCCCCATCAGGCTGTTGGGGCCTACTGGCTGGGGGAGGGAACAGGAGGCTGGCCAGCTAGGGCCTTCCTTCCCCAGCTACTGGCAGCTGGCCCCATATCCTCCCATCTGCACCCACCTTGGCCTGGTGCCGCCTGCATCAGCCACTACTCACTCCCGTTTCCCATTCCTCATCAAGCTATCTGTGCCTGCAGGCCCCGAGGAGGGACTGGGAATTGGCCAGCAGGCCCTGTTCAGGCGATCAGGGTGGTCAATTCGTGTCATAGCTTCTGGGCAATCTCGTCATTTGGTGGTTCCGCCTTAATGGTCACTTGGGCTTTTCTATATATAGATAATGAGCGTGGAACTCCCATCCCCTTACAAAATGGTCTGGTTAATCCCATTCTAATTATCCTTAAAATTATGTCAACTATAGCAATCTGTCTTTTCTTCTCTCTGTTCTCTATCTGCTTTTCCTGGATGATTAATGCTAATTTCATGTTCTAAAATGCCACCTATCACCTAACAATATATAATGAGCCCCAACTGTTTCCTGTGATCTAGATCTATATAGTCTTTCATTTCCTGTGTATATGTATTTAACTTTTCATTATCAACTTAGTATCCATTTATCTCAACATTTATTTTAATGTGTATGTCCTTCTCATCGAATGGTGGATGTTTTCTTCCACCCACTCACCAAAATTTAAAATACAAAAATTATTTGCCAGTTCTTTTTCCCCCACAACTCTCGTATCCAATCTCTGCCTCCTACAAGTTTTATCGCACTAACATTTTAAAAATCCATCCACTCTGAGATACCATACCATTGATATGGGCTGGTACTATTTCTCACTAGACATGAAGATTTTGTTTGTGCAGACTAAATTCATTCTCAAATATAGTTATCTTTTTAAAAATACTAATGTCATCATGTTTGTTTTCAGTGACCTAATCTTTGCCTACATGATAAAGTTTGAATTGCTTATCATTGTTTAAAGGATAAGCCAAATGCTAGAATATAAGATCCTTGAGAGACAATTCCATTCATCACTTTATTCCTGGTCTAGATCTAACTGGACCACATCACAGGTAGAACTTGAATGAATAGAAGGAATTCAAACAGGCCTATGATTATTTCATCTGTTTAGCTTATTGTCTGTCTCATCTCTTTACAAGTTCAAAGTAACATAAGAAGATATGTCAAATTTAAAATCCATTTTGAACTCAGGATTGAAGCTTCTTGAATATTCCACTTTGGGTTATATTTTTAGATTTTCTTTTTACTCTGTTGCTTGGACTAGTCTACCCATTGGCTGTGACTGCCAATGTTTATTCACCTTTAAAATTCACCTTAAATAACGTGTCTGAATACTTTATTGCATTATTATACATGCCTATAAATTCAGTATGCATTTTACATATTTAATTACCTGCCTAATCAATAAAAGCAGACTGTTGCAATGAACACATTTTTCTTTAAATAGAGGATAGAATAGAAAATACTATACTCTCTTACTAGGCTGAGAATTATTATATGAAATTTTATTTCAGACACACACATATACAGGTTGTAGATGTGAACTGCATGGTACCATAAAGTAGCTTCATACTTCTGTGGGTCACAGTATAAAAGCTTTAAAATATGCTAGACTGATATTTCCTTAAAATTTGGAACTGGATTTATATAACTTTTATCTCCATCACAGAGCACTTTGTTAGGCATATGTTAGTTGCTGAAAAAAAAATTATTATTAAAATGACTGCCTCTCAAAAGCATGACTTCTAGAGCTTCTGAGTGGTGTTTGTAGTACAGGAATTAGGCACTTAAACTTTAGATCGCTGTGCATGAGTTCAAATCTGTGGTTGTTCAAAAAATGGACCCCTAAATATAATATGTCCGCATACTAATCCTGGGAAACTATGAATAGAATACTGCACTGGCAAAAGGAAATTTGCAGATATGATTAAGTTAAGAATCCTGAGATAGAAATATCATGCTGGATTATCCAGGCAAAACCAAGATAATCACATAGGTCTTTATAAGAGGGAATAAGAGGGCCTAAATCAGAAAGGAGCTATTGTGACACAGCAGAGGTCATAGTGATGTGCCTTGACATGGGCTAAGGAATGTGGGCAGCATCTGAAAGCTGGAAAAGAGTAAAATGGATTATTCTTTAGAACCTGCAGAAGGAACTACCACTGACAATCTTGATTTTAGCCCAAAAGACCCATTTTGGACTTTTGCTTTCTATAACTGTAAGGAAATGGATTTGTATTATTTTTAAGTTGGTCGTATATATTTACAGCAGCAAAAAGAAATGAATATGTCATCTCACTCATAGGAATACAACCCTCACATTGTATATTCCCCTGTTGTTTGGAAGTGTTAAGCTAAATATTCTGGACTCTACGCCTAACTTCCACAATATTTTCTATTCTTTTTTATTTTATTTTTTAAGTCCTCACCTAAGAATGTTTTTTTCATTGATGTTTTAGAGAGAGAGGGAGAAAGGGAAAGACAGAGAGAAACATCAATGTGAGAGAAACACATGGATTGGTTGCCTCTCACATGAGCCCAGACCAGGGCCCAGCCAGGGAAGAGCCTGAAACCTAGGTGCGTGCCCTTGACCAGAATCAAACCTGGGACCCTTAGGTTCACAGTCCTATTCTTTAGGTTACTGGACAAGGAACCTGGCTCTGAGCAAGTCTATGAAAGGGAGCAGTATTTTCCCTAACATATGCTTCTTTGGCATAAGGATCATCTTGAGTTGGTTATTTTTAAGAAACAGCAGACATAGGAAAGGCTCAGAAAACCTAGTAAAGTTACCCTTTGGTAAGAGATATTTACAAGAAAAATCTCCATTTGTACCCTGAAGGGAAGATGACAAAATTTCTAGAAATTCTTATCAGTAGAGAAGGCTGAGAACTAAATCACCTAAATCTACATAACAACCATACCCTCCTTTACTGTGCTTTGCCTGAAACTTCTCATTGTTCGCTCTCTACCCTCCAACATCTTCTTTTTCATAAGCTGAAGATGGTATTCAAGGTGGTGGTTTGCCATTATAGGGAGTTAATCAGTTTTCCTGGGTCTCTCCAATTTATAGAGGAGGCATATAAGTTGTTAAACTTGTTTGTTTTTCTCCTGTTATTTTGTCTGTTATCTCTGGCCATCCTGTCACTGTAATACCAAGAGCTCTCAGTTTTGATATGTGTAAAGAGTTTTAAAATGTATGTGGTAAGGCACCACTCATATTTTTTTCTGATGTCCAATAATAGTAAGAGGAATAGCCATACATGGCAAGTGCCATACATGTGTCAGAATCCTAGTCTACAGCTTTGAAAGGCATTAAAGTTTCTTTCGCCTGCACATATTACAGGCTAATATTATGTGAAGAGGGTAACAATTACATGCTTTCTCTTCATTACAAGTTTTATTAACATATGCTTCCATTATTTAAAACATTCCTCTCTCTCTTTTTTAAATATATTGATTTATTTTTACAGAGAGGAAGAGAGACAGATAGAGAGTTAGAAACATTGATGAGAGAGAAACATCAATCAAATGCTTCCTGCACAGCCCCTACTGGGAATGTGCAGGCAACCAAGGTACATGCCCTTGACTGGAATCAAACCTGGGATCCTTAAATCTGCAGGCCAATGCCCTATCCACTGAGCAAACCAGTTAGGGTAACATTTCTCTCTCTCTCTCTCTCTCTCTCTCTCTCTCTCTCTCTCTCTCTCTCTCTCTCTCTTATCTGATTGTTTTTATTTGTGTATATTTTTAGTATTTTCCCAATGTCTAAAAGCCCATAATTTTGAAAGCGGTATCCATAATCTATCTTGTTATCCAGGCTGGAGTCAGAGAATGGATCCACAGACAGCAGGTGATATAGCAAAGATAGAAATTTATTAAAGAACAAGTACAGACTCCCGTAGGGAGTGGGAAGAATCCCACAGAACTCAGACTCCCACATAGGGAAGGGGAAAGGGTCCCACTGAGTTCCTTTTCCCCCTGGTTTATAAAGGCTGCAGATGCTGGTGCCTTGATATCCCCTCTGATTGGTCCCTATTCCCTTAGACTGGTTACTATAGTAACTCCTGGGCTCAAAGGTCATGGGACCCTTTTTCCTTATTGTTTTCCTATTCCCTTTGGGCTTTCTTCTTCTCCTTCTGGATGAAGGGAGTCCTTCTCTCTGTTTTGTAAATATAGACCTTTTGCTGTTCCCAGCTCCCTCATTCTATGGAAATGTACCTGTTGCAGCTTTTCAGCTCTATGTTTATTCCATATTCCCTTAATTTCTAAAAAATTTCTCCAAACATTTCTTTTTCACCCCTAAAAATTCCTTTTCACCAGGACTGGAAAGCAAAGATAAAAGTGAAACTGTACCCCTTATCCTTAGCCCTTGGCCCCTTCCTCCATAGTCAAGGCAATTTCTTCTTGCCTACAATATTTTCTCTAATAGCTAATGCTGTCTATTCAAGGAACGGATCAGACAATCTGTCACTTTGAAAGTAACTTACAGTTCTTACTTATGTATATCTTAAGAATATAAGTGTGTATATTTAACATATCCACGTGATTCTTAAAAGCCTAGCCAATGCCCATTTACTAGAATTTAAGAATTGAATTTGGAATATCTGATTGATCTTCCTAGTAATAAACTTTTGGATACTTGCACTAAAAAGAATAAATGCATAAAATAATATTTACTGAAATAGAAGCTTGGTTGGCCTTTTGACTTCATTTTAAAAAGATGTGAGCCCTGTAATTGCTCTGCTAGCATTTCTGGCATGGGTTATATCAATACATTATCCCAATATTGTTCTTATGCTGTCTTTATTTACCACTGTTATTTTTGACATTAATGTACCATGTAGAAAATAAGTAGGAAAGAACAGGTCATTTTTGCAAATGCACTGTAATTTGTTAGCTTCTATGAATTATGTATCAGTCTGCCTGTCATTTTATTAGGATTTGTGGATATAGAGTACAAATGCCTCATTAATTTAAAAAAAAATGCTTCTCTCTCCTTGTTTTCTACAGTAAGTTTTGAAAAGTAAAGCAGTAACAATAGCATAAGATTATAGACAATTAAAACAAAACACAAATCACTTTTATTGAGCACACAGCCTAGTTTCATGTAAGCACTGAACTCTGACTTAGGAATCCTGGGTCCTACTTTAGGCCTATAACTAACTAGACAACATTTCTAGGACTCATGGGTATTCTCTCTTGGACCTAGTTTGCTCATGTGAAAAGTAAAAGACTAGATTAACTCTAAGTGATATCATGCCATATAGTGGAAAGTGTATATAGGCTTTGAAGATAGATTTACACTTAAACTTTTTATAATATTTATTAGTTGCATTAATGTGAATGGATTTTTTTTTCTATTTTAGCATGAATTTCCTCATTTGTGAAATGTGGCTAATATCCACCTGAAGCATCCGTCTTATATTAAAACTGCTGATTTAAATCCTAACCCTGCTATTTTTGCTTCTGTAAATGCTTGCTTGCTTAAATAATAAGGAAATAAGACTACTCCCATTCCAGAGATGCCATAAACCTTCCCCAGATGACGTTATCAGTGCTGGTGCCAGGCCAGGCCTTTGGTTGAAGTCTGAAATCCCCAACACATAGGGCCCTTTAAGAACTTGCAAAGGGGACTGGAAAACCCCATATTTGGGGGACAAAGAGGGTAAAAATGTATAAATACAGGAAACTTCCTGTGTGACTTCACCCAGAATTTGAGAGACATTTTTCTCTGGACCCACATATAATAATAATAAATGTAACTCCATCTCTCCAAGCATTGCTTGGTTCTTTTCAGGTTTTCTGTAACACATCTATCACTGAGAGAAGTAAATAAAAATGAAATATAAAAAGGATTATAGCTCAGATGTAATAGATTTTTATTATTCACCATTAGATTTGCCCTTATAATTATTTTCAACAAAAACTAAAGTTAATTACCCATGCTTACTTAATTGTTAAGTGGCTAAGGTGGAACTTGCACAATCTAGATCTAGAGTTCATGCTCTTGATTATTATGTTGATTATCATGAAGCAATGCCATCTACCATGTGTTATGATAAACATTTTTCTAATTTTTAATTATGTATGTACATTAGAAACAGGATTTGAATAAAAGTTAAAGAAACCTGACTTTTGGATTGCGCTTGTCCATCACTAGTTGTGACATGTAACCACTTTGACCCACTCTCTATATTAATAAGTCATAATAGTAGTTACCTTCTCAGAATTCCATTTAAATAAAATACGTGATAAGTAAAATGAGTTTGTGAGTTCTAAAGCAATATCTAAATAATCTAATTCATACCTGCAATCATGAAGTCAAAATTATAGAGCTCATATAAAAAGTATGTAAATCAATCAATAGCCCTCATTTCCTTGTAAACTGCCAAAACCCTATCAGCAACATTAATTCAAACAAGTTGATTCTATGGGGTGAAAGAAATCAACATCTATTCAAGATCTTGATTTTGTGGTACTGTATTTGTATCATCTCATTTTGAAGCATCCGTCTTATATAAAAACTGCTGTTTGAAATTTTAACTCTGCTAATTGGCTTCTGTAAATTCTTGCTTGCTAAGACAACTCCTACTTCAGTGAGGCCATTAACCCTTCCCCAGACAAGGTTATCAGTGCTGGCGCCAGGCTAGGCCTCAGTTGAAGTTTCAAGGCCTACCAAATTCAGGCTCTTTAAGAACTTGCAAAAAGGGCCGGAAACACCCCATATTTGGGAGACAAAGAAGGTAAAATCATATAAATAGGGAGAATTCCTGCATGTTGGGGCCCAGAATTTGAGAGACATTTTCCTCTGGACCCATGCATAATAAATGTAACTCTATCTCTCTGGTATTGCTTTGTTCTTCAGTTTTCTGTAACAATTTAATACTCAAGAATGTTGCCAGGCTTGCACTGTTCATCCAGAGGATCACATGCCAAAGTTGATGAAATAGGAAGGGAAAGGCTCAACATTTACACAAACTATCTACCACTGAGGCAGAATCAGAAGACTGTGGTGTTGAACTTAACTTTGAAAAAACTTTTCAAAAAAAGACTTGGAATAAAATTTTGCCCATTAGAGTTGGGCTATTTTTTTCTTAAAATACATTTTATCTCTGGCCAGTTTTCTCAGTGGTTATAGCATCAGCCCACATATCAAAGGGTCACAGGTTCAATTTTTGGTCTAGGGCATGTTCCTCAGTTGCAGGTTCAATCCCCAGCCCCATGAAGGAAGCAACCAATCCATGAGTCTCTCTCACATCCATGTTTTTTTCTCTTTCTCCCCTGCTCCATTCTCTCTAAAAAAAAAATCAATTGAAAAAATATCCTTATCCTAGGTGAAGATTAAAAATAGATATATTTAGAGGAATTGAATGTTTCTCATTTTACATCATGACCAATCATAGAACAAAACAAAACTATTTGATAAACTGTCAGCATGCTTCTCACTCAAAAATTTTATGGAATGGTTTCTCAGTCCTCCCCAACACTTCCTACATTTTGTTTGACACTGACCATTAAAACTCAAGGAAAAAAAGACAGAGGGAGCACATTAAACAAGAAGAGGTGGAGAGTGTGGAGTAAGAATAAGAAGGAACTTGTAACTTTATTTAAGAAATAACAGAGAGAAAATACTAAAGTGATCAAAACAATTGAAGTTGTAGGGGGTGGGGGGTAGGGGTAGTGATATTTCTTTTTCTTTCTTCTTTTATCCAGAAACCTAAAATGCTGTTAAACTCTAAAATGGTGTGGCTCTGAAAGTTGTGAGGATAGGGACAAGTTGTAAATAAGACTCATTTTCCCTTTCATTGTTAATAAATTTTGATAACTTAATGAAAGTTATCCAAATTAACTGGTGGATTTCTTGCTCAGGGGTGTATACTTCAAATATTATGTCATACGAGAAAGAAAATGTGACATTATAGAAATATAGTGAAGCATCCACTTATATAAAAACTGCTGTTTGAAATTTTAACCCTGCTATCTGGCTTCTGTAAATGCTTGCTTGCTTAAATAATAAGGAAAATAAGACTACTCCCACTTCAGAGAGGCCATTGTACCTTCCCTGGGTGAAATTATCAGTGCTGGCACCAGGCCAGGCCTTTGGTTGAGGTCTGGAGATCCCAGCACATAGGGGCTCTTTAAGAACTTTCAAAGGGGGCCAGAAACACCCCATATTTGGAAGACAAAGGAGGTAAAAACATATAAATTGGGGAAATTCCTCCATGTTGGGGCCCAGAATTTGAGAGACATTTTCCTCTGGACCTGCACGTAATAAATGTAACTCCATCACTCTAAGTATTGCTTGGTTCTTCTGTTTTCTGTAACAATAGAATCAACTGATTCTTTGAAATGCATCGAATATAGTCCTTGTTTCAACCTGAATGTTGCTTCTTATTTGATTTTTAATAGAACTTTACAAATTGGTGAAAATTATCAAGCTATATTTCAGATTCAATTTGTAGTTCAAGAGCCTGTCATAAAAATATGACCACCCACTTTATAGAAATTCTTATATTTATTAATTTTTGCAAAAGTGTTCTGGGATGCCTGTGGGTCACTGGCAAATGCACGAGGTCCACTAATATGTATAATTTAAAATGTAAGAGATACAATCAAGGAAGGAACTGAAAGGCGTTAAGTGGAAGAATTTGAGAAAATTGAAATTCAAAATCGCTGGAGAATATGACACCCAGATGAGTAAAGACTGACTCATTGGGCATACATCTGCCCATAGCTCATCCCCAAAACATCAGGTCCTGGATCTGTGACTCAAAAAACAAATTCAAAAGTCTGCTCTGTTATTGTTCAAGAGCAACTGGAATATCAGCAGGTTGAATTAATACCGTTGTGATTTAACCCAATTAGTAACTAACTGGGAAGAAGAAAGGGAAGGCCACATATTATAATCACTGGTGCAGTGTGGCCAGGAAGCTGCAGTGCAGACACATACCCAGTAAAGTCTGTGTGACATAGGGAAGGCTCCTGTCTGCCAGTCACAACTGGGAACAGGTCATTGGCTGCACAAAGGAGTTTGTTCCCTTGGTTTGTACAGGATGGTTAGGACTCTTGTTGCAGGGGGTGCACTCTCTTAGCTCCCCTGTATCTGCCCACACAGCCCACAGCCACGTGGACCCCACACACCATGGATTAATGAACTGCAACCAGCCTAATGCTAAACTGGACCCAGCTCCACCAAGGAACAGAAATTCGGGACAGTGGCATAGCTTCTAGCTCTGCTGACCCCACACTGGCCGAAGGGAAATGGGACTTTAGAAACTGAAGGATGTAATTTCATGAAAATAAAACCTTCCGCTACATCTCATTCTCCCATGGGAGAATACTGAATTCCCATGGTGCCCCGAGAACCCAGCTTCCACCAGCAACAGAGAAAGATCATCCACGCATTTCTCCAGTAATATAACCATGTTACATTGGTGATAAGAAAGTATCTTTGATTCAAACTTAGGTGGGGTGGGAAGGCAGAGGCAAAAGCAACTTAAACCTATTCAAGTAGAAAAATGTTGCTTTAATGTGTTAAAAGATGTTTTATAATCCCGAAAAGAAGAGCCACATTCTCATATTGTATGAGAGAGAAAGAGAGAGAGAGAGAGAGAGAGAGAGAGAGAGAGAGAGAGAGAGAGAGAGAGAGAGAGAGAGATGCCAATTTGGGGATTCTTTATATAACAATGAAACAAAAAAAATCATGACACTTGAAACACCTTTGCTGAGATTTCACTGAGTCTATGCCGACCACAGCATGTTTTAAGGAAGAAATGATTGGTTATTATGGTCCATTTAAATCAAGTCTGTTCTACTTACAAAAAAATGTGCACATTCTAACTTAATTTTAGATAGCTGGCCTATAGGAACCAGAAGAGGGAATGTAATTGTTGGTAGTACTATGTGGCGAAACGTAACCATCTGCAAAACCACACTCTTGCTTAAGGAAGTGTGCCTCGGTGAGATACCACAGCACATCCAATCCCACTGCAGGAGGCAGGACTGGGTCTGCCTTCTTTCAGAGGCATGTCCTACTTAAAAAGTGCGATCTAAGGCCAGCTGCCAAGTTGCAAGGCCTAATAAAACAGTTACACCCCATCAACCAAAATGTGTTTCAGTATCAGGAATGAGTTTTTAGTTATAATCCTCCAAAAAGATGCTAACATGGGGTTTATGGAAAGCGTGATAAATAATATACAAGGCTAAACATGTACTTTGATTATCATAGACATAATAAACGAGTTAATTTGTACTTTGAAAGCTTCCTGCAGCACATTCTGCATTGTCTACTTTAATTTCAGCCACCTTTGCATATCAGCTTTGGAAGCTCTCAGGACTTCGGTCATTTGTGGAGATTAGGTCTGCCTTCCTTAGATAAGTCTCTCAGGTAATTGGCAGCACAAGGGAAATATGTCATGCTTTTGATGGTCTGAAAGTAGGAAATATCTCTTGCCCAATTATGAATGACTTTCTTTTAAATTTCCTAATTGAGATTTGTCTTATGTTCTTACCCATGTGCACTCCAATAGGCAGCTTCAAGATCCCACCCACCCACCCACCCACCCAGTTGTGCTTAGAAAGAAACACATATGTGGAAACAGCTGTATGTTTTGCTAAAGAAATATCACGTAGACATGTATGTCTGAGATAAAGGAGTACTGGTTAATTGCCTGGGTCTTGGGGCAATTAGACTCAGGTTGTGCCACCCCCAGCTTTGTTTGGTAATTGTCTAACATTTCTAAACTGTAATTCATTCCTTTGAGAGATTAACAGTAGTAACACCTTCATAGAATTTTTATGACGAATAATAAAAATTTTAAGTGTAAAATGATTAGTATAGTGCCTGCCCCATAGAAATTTGTGTTTTTGTTATTTAGCGTTATTAGGACTGTCCTTTTTTACCTTCTGAAGGACAAAATAAACTCTCTTTGAGGGGGGAGACAAAGAATTTTCAATGAGTGAGAATTTCTCTCAAATGAACTGTTTCTTTTTAAAAATATATATATTTTTAAATTAATTTCAGAGAGGGAGAGAGAAATAGAAACATCAATGATGAGAGAACATCATTGATCGGCTGCCTCCTAAATCCCCCACACTGGGGATGGAGCCTGCAATCTGGGCATGTACCCTGACCAAGAATCAAACCCTGACCTCCTGGTTCATAGGTTAATGCTCAATCACTGAGCCAAGCAGCCTGGGCTCAGATGAGCTGCTTCAAGCAGAAGTAAGAGGGTTTAAGTTAGAAGAAATCAAGTTTTAGCTGAAAAACAAGTTCTTCCCATTTACCCTATGAGGAAGAGGGAAAGAATGGAAGAGTTCTAAAGCATTAAGCTTTAGTTGATTCACACATCTAACCTTGCCCCTCTTAAATCTGTGCCCTCTCCTTTCATGTTAAGGCAACTTCGTGTCATTATTCAGAAAATATTTACAGATACTTCTGTGTGTTTACTTGATAACTTTATATCCAATAAAGAATAGGTTCAAATGTGATCTCAGGGAAGAAGACACACACACACTCCACCACCCAAATCAGAGTGCAAAACGGCAAGACATTCCTAACTTCAACACAAAAGAAGTGCCAACATCAGACACCAACAATGTCTCATCAAAAGTAGCAAACATTATGTCTTAATCTTATAAAATAATTTTAATGCAGAATGGACTGGCTCCATAGTTTGGGGGCCCAGTGCAAAATAATTAATGTGGCGTACCCTGTTTAAAAATTATTAAGAATTTCAAATGGCAACAGAAGAGCATTAAACCAAGCACAAACTCTTCTGAGTAAAAAATCCTAGGCAACTGTGTTAGCTAGATAGTTAGCTAGTTATTAATAAAGAAAGGGATCAAAGGGAATCAGACATTGAGAATAATAAACTATTAAGCTTAATAAAATGGGAAACTGAATCAGATATTGTGCCTGCTTCCTTAGAAAGTTAGAGCATTCCCAATAAGCTTGATTTACTAGGAAGCTGTAGCATTCATAGACTTGTTCTCACACACTAGGAGACTTTATCCTCCGGGAAAACAGGAAGAGTCTCCCCTAGGATGCACCTGGGCAGCTACCAGGATTATTGGGGGGAGATGAAGGAGGTGGAGGTGGAATTCTTCTGTTGGGCTAATGCCTAGTAGTAACCAACAGAGTGCAGGGGGCGGTGCTTCCACTTTAAGGCATGTACAGTAGAAGCCAAAATGACAACAGGAAGGGGCGGAGCCTGGCCTGGGAAAAAGACATGATTGGATAAGGAGCACAGAACCCCTGGAAATCTAGGAAAAACATTAGAGGGAGGGCCCATTTCAGCACCACTCTCCTCCCAGAAAAAAAAAAAAAAAAAAAAAAGGAAGTGGATTGGATGTTTGGATGTTTGAATGACTGCGTGCTCCTTAGGGAGAACCAAGAAATACCTAGAGGATTACCAGGAACCTCTGGGCAGTTGCTACTAGTGCCTGCTGGCCTTCCACACTCCTTCCACCCAACACAGCAAAGAACCTGTTTTCAGCATCAACTGCACATGTCTCCTCCACAGAAAGCAGGCCCAGCACTGAGAGGAATTCAGAAATTGCAATGAGGTTCGATAAGCTGGAGTGGAAGGTGGAATGAGATAGGCAGGTAAGGGGGAGGGTGTCAGTTTGGGTCTTCGAGGAAGCGGACACCGCCACTGAGGAAAGTTTAGGGGTAGAAAGATTTTATCCTTTTTTTTTTTTTTTTCAGGAAGGGTTGGAGGAGATAATACCTGGGAAGGATAAACTGAAAGGAAAGAAGTAGGGGTGAACAGAGAAACCCTTCAGATTGTGAAGAGAATCTGACACCCGTGGAAGGAAAGAGGCTAGAAAGAAAAATTAGGTGTCTCAGATTCTATGTCCAGTCTGACGAAGCCTCCCTCAGCTGAGCAGATGGATAGTTCCAAAGCATAGTCTTAGAGAGGACTTAGCTGGTTGGGAATGGCCATGCCTTTAGTAGCCCTGGGATGCTTAGTTACTGGCTGGGAGCTTCCCAGGAAGGGTATTTTATTGATTTTTTTTACAGAGAGGAAGGGACAAGGAGAGAGAGAAGCATCGATGAGAGAGAAACACCAATCAGCTGCCTCTTGCACACCTCCTACTGGGGATGTGCCCTCAACCAAGGTATATGCCCTTGACTGGAATCGAACCCGGGACCCTTCAGTCCGCAGGCTGATTCTCTATCCACTGAGCCAAACCGGTTTCAGCTGCACTGACTCTTGATGCTGTGGTGGATACTGAAGGTACTGTCATTGGAAGCTGCCAACTGCTGTCCTTGTAATTAAATTACAAGTTCTATCTTGAAAGGATATCTGAGCAGGACACCTCTAGTGCTACCCCCGGGGGCAGCGTCAGTATTTTTCTGAATTGGGGGAGAATTAAAGAAGGAATTCAAGCTTACAAGCTTCTTTCAACTCTAATTTTTTTTTTAAAGTACCCCTGTACTTATCCATGATTTTAGGATTTTCATTTTCACATTCATATCTCTAGCTTCATCATAAAACTATTTGTTGCCAAAGTGTTTACAAGAAGTAAATGCATCAGCCTGAGGTTACTTTAAGACTGTATTCCAAATTTCCCAGCAGGGAGAGCAAAAATGCTGAGAGATGACTATCTTATTCAGAGTACTGTGTTGCCATCTCTCTTATCAAATTGGACTTCCCTAAAGATTTGTTTTACACAAATTATATATATAAGCAAATTTCAGCTGCAAGGTAATTTAGAAATTGCTCGACTATGTATGTTCTTAAAAAAAAAAAAATTGCACTTTCACTTTATGGCCAAAGAATGGATCCTGTGGATTAAAACAGTTTTAAAGGTTACCTAACATATTCTTTCATTCAGTCATTTAATCCTCCATTTAGTGGAGTCTAGTGTGCATCATATACTGTGCAAGAAACTCAAGATAAAAAGAAAGGTATTTGTATGTTCTGATTTTAATAACTTTCATTAGGTTTCTGAATAGAGTACACATCTCTGACTCTTTTAAATAATTATATCACCAATGTTTAAACAACTTATTTTAAAAGTCCCATTGGTAAACTTTAATAAAATTAAGGACATAATTGGATACCTTTTCTCACCTAATAACTCTGACAATACCAGTGTTTTTGAAAGCCTAGCAAATAAAAATTCAGCAGTCACAGAAAAATATCTATATATATAAAAGCCTAAGTGACTGAATGACCAGTTGATTGGTAGCTATGACACTCACTGACCACAAGGGGCAGATACTCAATGCAGAAGCTGGGCTCATGCTGGCAAGCACAGCTACAGCAATGCAAGCCTCTCTTGCCTCCATGGCAGCACTACTGAGCAGTGGCAACAGCAGGTGCAGTGTGGCTGGGATGAGCAGGAGTGAGCTGATGGGTGCCCACCCCAGGCTGGGGCTCCTCCCCAGCCACCTCCCCCTTTGTGCACTACAACATCCCTCAGGGGATGTGAGGCTGCCAGTTTCGGCTCGCTCCCCATAGGCCGGCCTGTGGGGAATCGGGCCAAAAGCAGCAGTCTGACATCCCCGAGGGTTCCCTGATTGTGAGAGGGCACAGGCAAGGCTGAGGGACCCTACTAATACACAAATCCATCCACAAGGCCTCTAGCTGAATTATGATGAGTCAAAAGACAAAAATTTTCATTTTTAAAAATTTCTCATTAGCTCCATAATTGAGGGGGGGGGAAAAATGTTTTAAATGATTTTAAAAGCTTTTGATTCTATTTTACAAATTTCATCAAGCCCAAACATTTTTTTGAAAAAGACAAAAATGGAAAAAAAGGGTTTATTGAGCTATCTGCTAGCCAGGGAAAGGACCAGTTCCTGGGACATGCATGTAAACCATTAGTGGTGGAACTTGATGAAGAAGACAAACATGATTGCCATTCTGGGGTTGACAATGAGTTTGGAGAAGAAATATGTAAATTGTTTTGAAAGAATTCGCATTGGCTCTAGATAAAAGAAGTGGAAAAAGGGGAAACAGAGGAAGTTCTGAGATAAGTGCATAGTCAGTATGAAAGAAGGAGTTGCTCCTTTTGGATTGGTTGTGGGCAGTAGTCCGCAGAGTTCATGCATAAGCAGGGTGCGGTGGCATCTGGTGGTTGGCTTTTCTCTCCAGGATAAGAACTGAAATAGTCACCTGGAAGTTGATTCAGTTTCAACATACAACCAGAAATGTGAGCAGTCTTTTGTTGGTTTGGGCCCTTAGGTCTGATAACTGATTAACCTTCCTTCTCTCTCCCCCTGCCTGTTGTAATTTAATTTAGGATGTTTTAGAAATTTTCTCTTATCAACTCAAAAACTGCCTTATAAAGTCCTTAATTCACCATAAACAACTTACCCATACTGTAATCTTGCTATCAAGCTATTCTGCAATTTTACAATAATTTTATATTACATATGTATTTATATCTATATATAAACATACTTATCTTTGTTTTTATTAAACAAATAAGAAACATGTTCTACTATGAGAAAATTTTGTTTTAATTAGACTTAAAAGAAAACAAAATGAAAATGTTTTTGACAGATTTGTGATGGTGAATTAAAGTAACATTTGATCTTTTTTAACCTTGTCATCATAATGTAAAAACTGAAAATTATTTGAGACTATGAGAGTGCAATTTATAAATATCCATGTGACTAAATAATTAACAAAAAGCTCAAAAATTTTCAACTTGCTAGATGTATAATTCAGTCATATTCCATAAGCAAAGGCACAGTGGTTTATTTCCGTGAGGAAATGTAGCTACCTGCATGATCCTGGACCAAGTATCAGTCTCCATATGTAAACAAAATAAATTGAAAACTTGTATGCTAATATACTGTACGTTACATGTAGCCATGCAATGTTCTTTCTCTTTCTATGAAGTCTGTAATGCCAGTCATTCTATTATGAAGTCATAATTAAGACACCAGAGTTATTTCTAAAGCAAAGAATAAGGACCATCTTAAACAGAGTACTTTTATTGAAATGATGCCGGCTTTTGATTTAGTTTGAAATTGTAACTACATTGTGCTTCAGAAACTGTTGGAAAAACAATCAAAATATTCTGTAAATCTTTTTTTTTTTTTTTTTTTTTTTTTTTTTTTTTTTTTTTACAAAGAAGAATAAAACATATCTGACATAGCCAGGACCAAAGAGCTTCCTACTATTTTTTTCTTTGCAAATTTACATTACATGGGTTTTTCAGATATGAGTGCTAAAAAGTTAAAAAACAATATAATACAATATAATAGAAGTTTATACACATATAGATAAATATGTTTGCTTTTATTAAGCAAAAAATTGAATCATATTCTTCTATGAAAAATACACACACACACATATGTATATATATATACTTATAAAAATACTGGAAGAATATAAACAAATCTAAAGTAAATTACCTCTGGATAATATAAATGTAGGTACTTCATTTTTTTAAAAAATTCTAAATTAACATTAATTACTTTTACAGTCATTAAAAAGAAATTAAGATAGTCTATAAAAATAAATAACATGTAGATTATGCTTAAAAGAGTTTGCAAGCATTACAATTTATATTTTCTAAATGATCCAGTGAAGTAAGTTTTATACTAGACTCACTTTGTGTTTAAGAGGTCTCTTGACTAAAAACCCAATAGGAAGAACAATAATTGAAGTTCCTTTAACCACTATGACAGATTATATTAAAAACTCAGCATTTTGTAAATTAGGTGTAACACAAAAATCAAGAAACATAAAGGGAAAGAATGATCAATTGGACCGTGACAAAATAAAGCTTCTGAGCTTTGAAAGACATGCTATTAAGAAAATAGACAACCCTCAGACTGGAAGAGATGTTTGAAAAACACAAAGGATTGATAATCAGTATATGTAAAGAAGTATTATATATCAATAAGAAGACATATTATACAAAATAGATATGGAAAACATTTTGAACAGATGCTCCAAATAAAGCCACAAAAATAAATAAGTACATAAAAAGAGGTGTATCATCACAAAATTTGAGAAATGAAAACTAAAATCACAATGACACCAAGACACATGTATGGAATGGCTAAAGTAGCATTAATAGTAATAAAATCTGAAAATGTTAAATGATGAGAAAAATGTGGAGCAATTGGAACTTTCATACTCTAAATAATGTTTCTATTATATAACACTAGAGGCCTGATGCATGAAATTAGTGCAAGAGTAGGCCTTCTTTCCCTTAGCTGCTGGCACCGGCTTCCTTCTGTCATCTGGGAACCAGGCTTTCCTTGCAGCCCCAGCTTCTTCCAGAAGGTCATCCGGAAGGACATCCGGAAGGACATCTGGTCTAATTAGCATATTACACTTTTATTATTATAGATTCTGGAAGATATTGACTTCAAAGAGGTCTTTTTGGAATGATGGAAATGTCCTCTAGCTTGGTTGTAGTGCTGTATAACATAACTGAAATTATTTGTCAAAGTTAATCAAAATGAACATGCAACTAATTAAATTTTTCTTCATATATACTATATCTCAATAAAACTATCTGTAAAACATCAACTCTCAGGAAATGAATATTAACACTGATAAAAATTAATTATGAGGTAAACATAAATATTCAGCTTTGTTATTGTGGCTCTGTCCTACAATTTACTTTTTTCCACATTCTTAGAGATCTGTTCACACTGCTCCTCCTTTTAAAAAATTGTTTTGTTAATTTGAATCCTGATAAACTTTAATTAATAAACTATCTTCAAGGGTCCTTTCTTAGAAGAAATAATCTAACTTAATCTCTTACTGTCTTTATAGAAATAATCCTATATAATAAAAGCCTAATATGCTAAGTGTATGGTTATCTGCTCAACTAATCAAAGCATAATATGCTAAGGCTGCTCAACTTCTCGCTATGATGTACCCTGACCACCGGGGGCAGACGCTCCAACTGGTAGGTTAGCTTGCTGCTGGGGTCTGGCTGATAGAGACTGAATGAGATGGGCAGGATATACCCTGGAACCCTACCGCTGGCCAACCTCCTGTGTCCCTCATTGACCTGATCATGCACCGTGAGATCCCTTAGCCTGGCCTGTATTCTCTTGCAATCCAGGACCCCTCAAGGGATGTCAGGGAGCTGGTTTTGGCCCTATCCCACAGGTCAGGTTGCGGGACCCCACTGGTGCACGAATTTGTGCACATGTCTCTAGTAAATTATAATGAAGTAAAGTAGAGTTCTTCTTTGGACATATTTCAGTTTTCTGTGGTCACATTTTCACCTGAGAGAATATATCATAACTGCCCAACCTTTTCATCATCAACTTTTTCAAGTACAAAGAACTGATCTGCTATCAAAACTTTTGGAAAGCTCTGGAAAACTGCTACTACAATAACCTCTACTTATTTTCATTCATGACTGCTTATATTATTTCATGTATAAAGGCAACTTAGAAAATCCACATTATGCTAATGTGTGGGATGTGGAGGTAATTAAATTTTGTCAGATTCTATATTTTATCCTGTAAGCAAAAAATGGATTTAATCAAACATTATTTATTCTACACAGAAAACTCATTTCATCATTGAGCATATTTTAGACACTTAACATTGTAGTCCCTCAAAACCAGGATTTAAAATTATGGACTGGCTGTTACAAAATGCATACACACACACACACACACAAAAAAACCCTTTCATTATCTTTAGAGTGAAAATTCACTGCTTCCAGACCCTTAACCAAAAAAGAAAAGAATCCAATATACTGTAACCTCAATTAAAAACTTCATTTCTTTTCTCTTGCCATAAACACACACGAAAATTTACTTTCCAAGGGACAATCATCTCTGATAACTTCAAATCACATAACAAGCCACTTACAACTAAAGCAGAGTTTCTTGAATATAATATGTAAAATAAATACATATATATGTATAGTGACTATAGTGATTTTTTTCTCACATGTTACTCTATAATGAAAAACAAATACATTTAAGCTTTCTACCCCCCAAAACTGAACAGATTCCCATTTCTGCTTTCAATTTGTACATGCATTTTATGTGACATTAGGAAAGGGCAATTTTTTTAGAATATCATGGAGTTATACTATCAAATATTTCTCATTTTTAAGCTAGGAATTCAAAATTAATATTACTATTTCCTTTTATCTTTGCCTTTCTGAAATATTTAGACCAGTTAAAAAGTAAAACGGGCCCAAACCGGTTTGGCTCAGTGGGAAGAGCGTCAGCCTGCGGACTGAAAGGTCCTGGGTTCGATTCTGGTCAAGGGCATATACCTTGGTTGCGGGCACATCCCCAGTGGGGGGGTGTGCAAGAGGCAGCTGATCAATGATTCTCTCACATTGATGTTTTTAACTCTCTGTCCCTCTCTCTTCCTCTCTGTAAAAAATCAATAAAATATATTTAAAAAGTAAAACAGGCCCACTTACTAAGCCTAAGATGAAGTAGTACTGTATTAAGTGATTTTGTCCAATCTAATTTCGAAATCTTAGTTCTATTCATTAAGGGGCAATATTAACAAGGAACATCCAGGGAAAATCAGAATTTCCCTATCTTTGAGCTTGGAATGGATGGGATACCCTTAGGTCAGTGGTTCTCAACCTTTCTAATGCCCGCGACCCTTTAATACAGTTCCTCATGTTGTGGTGACCCCCAATCATAAAGTTATTTTTGTTACTACTTCATAACTGTAATTTTGCTACTGTTAATGAATCAAAATGTAAATATTCGTGTTTTCCGATGGCCTTAGGCGACCCTGCTAGCAGTTCTCAACCTCAAATCAGTGCAGAAAAAGCAGGGAATCTGAGGTAGCCCTTGCCAAGAATGATAAGTGGTTCTATTATAACCAATCAAGTCATTCATTGGAACTCCCATTGGACCAGTTCACTATTCTATTTCCTCCCTGCCACTAGAACTGCTTATTTTTATCTCAATACTCTTCTCCCCCCCGGGCTGATTTATTTTTGCTTCTAGCTCATCATACTAGATATAAATGTTTAAATACAGTCCTCAAAAACACATAATCACAGCACATAATCTATGTAGCGCTTTCACACATTCAAGTTACTTTTTAGAACATTAATTTAAAATACCTATGAAGTTGATTATGCTTTATCTCCTCTATCGGAGCCTGAAGTGGATTGTGCTATGCTGCCTCTAAAAGCTTGCAAACCTCTTAAATCACTTTGGGTGAATCAAGTTTTGAAATGCATAGAGATACGAAATACATTGTCTGCTATTATAGCTAGCACTCTTGTTTTCTGTCATTACCATTTAGCTGCTGCAGGAATGATTAATTGAGGCTTAACTTGCTGTTTACAGCCCTCCCAGCTCTCTCTGGGTGACATGTCTCACACTGGCCAGGGAAGGAGGGTGGCTCCCTTTTAAAGTATTTGAAAAACTTTAAACCGGCACAACTCATTCCTTGTGAACATTGAGCTTTCTTTGCTGATTCCCGCAAATTACTGTCCACTCTAAAAGGTAATGCAACCTGCCAACGTTAAAAAGGGGGATATGTTACTTTGTGTACACACTAGAGATATTCTCTAGTGCAATCTGAAGTTATGAATGCTTTTCCGTCCCAAACACTCAGTGGTATAAGGGATTAAGATAAGAGCATGACCCAAAAGCCAAAGATAGCCAGAGCTGTCAAGTGTATGTCAAGACATTTCAGATCAGAACAAGGATGCATCAAAAACAAGTCCAACTCCTTCCTTCCCTTATGTAAGAACTGCCTGTGAAGGTTGAGCTCACTGCAAAGCAAGGGGAGATTTTGCCAGGCAGTGTTTTCACAGGTGTGAGGGGTTTTGCCAGATGCATTTTTAAATTTGAATGAACTCTCCCTCTCATCCTATATAATAAAGGCTAATATGCAAATCGACCAAACGGCAGTACCACTGGTTGCTATGATGCGCACTACCACCAGGGGGCAGATGCTCAATACAGGAGCTGCCCCACAGGGGGAGTGCCGCTCAACCAGAAGCCAGTATCATGGCTGCCAATGTGCTGCCATGTAGGTGAGAGGGGCTCCGACCACCGCTTCTGGGCTCTCCAAGAGTGAACTTGGCTTCTGGCTGAGCAGTGCTCCCTGTGTAGGGCAGCTCTTGCATTGAGCATCTGCCCCCTGGTGGTCAGTGCATTTCATAGCGACTGGTCATGGGCTCTTTGATTGATTTGTATATTCGCCTTTTATTATAAGGATTATATAGGATTGCCCTCCTCCCCCCTTGGTGTTTAGCTGCAGTCATTTCAATGTCTTGCCCATTTGCCTCTCATGTTTTATAGAGTGATGGTGAGAGACCTAAATCCCAATTGTTTTTGTTTTGGATGAATGTAAAGAGTTGTCAGCCTCCTGAGGTACGGCCCCTCTGGCGAGGTGAGTACAGCTGCAGAAGGCTAGCCAACTGCAGAGCCAAGGTTAAGAAAAGTAAGATGCAAATCAGCTTTAGTATCCAAAACAGCTCTTACTACCCAAAGGGGACTGAGCAGAATACATAAACACGGAGCGGCACTGTTATGCCATTCTTTCTGTGTGGAGCGAGGTGCCCAATTAAGACCGTGGCCCCCGATCGGGCTGAGAACAGGTAGTTAGGCAGGGAAAACACGCCTGGCTGCCGCAGGAATCCTTGTCCTTACTCTGAGTGCTCACAAAGCTCTACAGCTCCTCCTCCCCACAGGTTCCCACATGTTTATTTGCATCTTCCTTTTTGAACCCCAAGGCCACACAGGGGTGCTCGCAGCCAAAGGTTCCTGCTGCTCCTGAGAGGCGGACCACCACCACCCCTGTCATCAGTGTCTTTATAATTAGGTGGATGTCCGCAGTGATCTGGGGACACTGCTTCTCTAAGTGACTTACTTTCCAGGATGCTTGGAGGGTTCTGGTTGCCCTCCCTCCCATTTCTTACGATTTCCTCTCTGTGGGCACAACCCCAGGTTTCCTCCTAATGAAGAAAGGCATGGCAGTGCCAACAGTGTGGACAGCAGGAGACAGGAAGAATAAAGGGAGGGGTGGGTGTGGCAAGGGGCTGAATTGTTGGCCACTGGTTGTGGATGTAAAGACGTGTGATCCTGGCAGGTAAGGAGTTGAATCTGGAGGAACAAGAGGAGTGCAGGCTCCTTTCCAGTTCAGACAGGTCCTTTCCTCTGCTAGGGCAGAGGCCTGCAGACACTGACATACAAGCTCACGCACAGACACATCCACACACACAGGCCACATCACCACCGCCAGGCTGCCCACGGGCCTTGTGTCTGTATAATCGAAGGAGAACTGTAAGGTAGACACTAGGGAATTACTCGTCCCCAACACTTCTGTGTCAGGGTCAGGGCTGGAGTTCCAATACTGTCACCTAATCTTCCACATTTAATTATGCTTGCATCTTGTCTTGTAGAAGAATTTTCCAAATATTTATGTTTTCATGATTCTGAAACCATTTAAAGATGAAAATCAGTTTGGGTTTCACTTGCAGCTTTGACAGTTTTGCCTGGCTTCCAGAATTGGCTGATTTCTCAGCGTTTCTCAAAGACATTCTTTCCGGGGGAAATGCTAGCATGAGAATGGCTTCAAAGATGAAGTATGTCCCTGGTGCTCTTAGGTGAGTGAGTGTCCTTTACCTGTATTTGCCAGAGTCCCTGTTCTACCAAATTCCTGATTGCTGCCCTAGCCGGTTTGGCTCAGTGAATAGAACATCAGCCTGTGGACTAAAGGATCCCGGGTTTGATTCCAGTCAAGGACACATTCCCTGTTAAGCCTCAGTCCCCAGTGCGGGAGAGAGAGGGGGGGCGTGCAGGAGGCAGCAGATCAGTGATTCTCTCTCATCATTGATGTTTCTATCTCTTCCTTTCCCTTCTCTGAAATTAATAAAAATATATTTTTAAAAATTCTCGATTGCCCTTTTCACTGGCTTTATATAATGTTACAACCCAGTCCATGAGGTACTGCCTCAGTGTTCACTATTTATAACTGGCAAGCATTTGCTGCTTAACCCTGACCCTGCCACATGCCATCATTAAGCAGCTCTCTTTTCAGATACCAACGCACTTAAATCTTCCAAGCTCTTTCAATCCTTTGCACCTCTGCTAAATATGTCAGCCATGATGACAGCAGCTTGCTGGTTGTGGTCATGGCCACCGCAACATATTTCAATTGTCCATTTGACAATATGCATATATCATTGATATTCTGAAACCCTGGGTAATGTTGAGTTGCAATATTGAGGTATTGGATTTCTGATCTAGACAATTGTAACACGTGTGTTGCTTTAAGACATGGCTGATGTGAAAAACAAAATAGAAATGTTCAAGATGCTAGTAAATATTTAATCAATATTGAATACATTAACCTCTTTCATGTGGGCAACTGTTTTTTGTCCTGTGACATCATCATACTTAAGTTCTCAAAATGTAAAACAAAACAAAACAAAACAAAAAAACCTCTCAGATACTTTCTCCTATTTAAAATACTATAATTTTTAAAAATTAAAAATAGTCATAATCTTATTCTATATAAAGCACTATTATGCTCTACATACATTTTTATTTAAATTGAGCCACACCCCATTTAGCTAACACAAAAAAGTATTTATTAAAAAATGATCAAATTCCACATATTTCTTCAAATAAATTATGATTCTCTAGCCAGGAAAAAGGAATATAAGTAAAGCCAGGGTACTGACTTCAATTAACTTAGTCTTTTGGGAGAGATGATTGTAGAGCAGATGATGATGGTGAGACAGTAGGAAGCAATTTTTAGGACCTTTGCTAAGAAAACACGTCTGAGAGAGACTTTCCAATTTTAACGGCAATTGCAGAGTTAAGGTAGGAGGCAGATACATAATATTCCTCTTTGGTCTTTCTAAAATACCAGGCTTCCTCTTTGATGTGCAGAACTTTACCAAGCCTGCTGCTTCCTTAATTTATTCTCCTGACTCTCTCCTACCATTTAAAATTAAACATCTACCATTGGAGGTTTGTGATCTGTTTTTGTTTTGTCTTTTCCCTCTCTCCTCATCACCTCCTGCCAATACAATATGCAAAACATAGCTTTTATTTCATTTTATTATTTATTCACTTACTTATTTTTATTGAATTTATTGGGATGACATTGGTTAATGACATTATATAGGGTTCAAGTGTGCAATTCTATAATGCATCATCTCTATATTGTATTTGCAAATGGCATAGTTGTTTATCTCCCCTTTGCCATTGCCATTTATCTCCCCTTTACCCTCTTTTACCTTCCCCAAACCCTTTTCCCTCTGGTAATCACCATACTGCTGTCTGTGCTACGAGCTTTTTTGATTTTCTTTGTTAAGCCTTTCACCTATTTCACCCAGCTCCCTAAGTTTCCTCTCTTCTGACATCTGTCTATTATCTGTATCTAGGAGTGTGTTTTAATTTTATTTAATTTCTTCACTAGATTCCACACACAAGTGAAATCACATGATACTTTTTTCCTACTGGCTGGCTTATTTCATTTAGCTCAATAATTTCCACATCTACCCATGCTGCTGCAAAATGTAAGATTTCCTTTTTTTATGGCTGACTGGTATTCTACTGTGTAAATGTACAGCAGCGCTTTTATCCACTTGTCTACTTATGGGCACTTGGGCTGCTTCCTAATCTTGGCTATTGTAAATAGAGCTATAATGAACATAGGAGTGCATATATTTTTTCAAATTAGTGTTTCAGGTTTCTTCAGATATATTACCAGGAGTGTAACTGATAAGTCATAGGCATTCTATTTTTAATTTTTAGAGGAAATTTCATAATGTTTTCCACAGTGGCTGTAATTGTTGATTTCTTGATGATAGCTATTCTGACAGGTGTGGGGTGATACTCATTGTGATTTTAATGTGCATTTCTTTGAGAATTAGTGACATGGAGCATCTTTCATATGTTTATTGGCCATCTGTATGTCCTCTTTGATGAAATGTCTTTTCAGGTCTTTTGTCTAATTTTTACTTGGATTGTTTGGGGGTTTTGGTGTTGAGTTGTACAAGTTCTTTATAAATTTTGGATAGTAATCCTTTATCAGATGCATCATTGATAAATATGTTCAGTCATTCAGTGGATTGTCTTTTCATTTGTTTATGGTTTCCTTTGCTGTGAAAAATACTCTAAGTTTGATATAGTTCCATTTGTTTATTTTTTCTTTTATTTCCTTTGCCCAAGGATATATATCAGATAAAATATTGCTATGAGATTTAACTGCCTATGTTTTCTTCCAGGATTTTTATTGTATTGAATGAGTTTATTCTTGAATATGGTATAAGAAGGTGTTCTTTCATTTTTCTGCATGTATCTGTCTAATTTCCCAACACCATTTATTGAATAGACTGTCTTTACTTCATTGTATGTTTTTGTCTCTTTTGCCACATATTAATTGACCACATAGGCCCGGATTTAGTTTTGAGCTCTCTATTTTGTTCCATTGATATATTTGTTTGTATTTATGTCAGTACTATGCCCTTTTGATTACTATGGCCTTGTAATAGTTTGATATCAAGTAGCATAATTCTGCCAACTTTGTTCTTCTTTCTTAAGATTGCAGTGGCTATTCAAGGTCTTTTGTCATTCCATTTACATTTTTGGAATTTATCCCCTAGTTCTGTGAAGTATGCTATTGGTATTTTGATAGGAATTGCATCCTGGGATGCAAAGATGGTAGAATATCTGTATGTCAATTAATATGATACACCACATTTAAAAAAATGAAGGACAATTATCATATGATTATATCAATAGATGCAGAAAAACTTTTGACAGTATTCAGCACCCATTCATGGTAAAACTCAGCAAAATGGGAATAGAGGGGACATATCTCAACATAATAAAGATCATATATGACAAACCCACAGCTAACATCATAGTCAATGGGAAAAAATTAAAAGCATTTCCCTTAAGATGAGGAGTAAGAAGTATGTCTGTTTTCACCACTCATTTAAAAATATATATATATATAGGTTTTTATTAATTTAAGAGAGAGGAAGGGAGAGGGAGAGATAGAAACATCAATGATAAGAAAGAATCATTAATTAGCTACCTCTTGCATGCTCCACACTGGGGATGAAACCCGCAACTTGAGCATGTGCCCTCACCTGGAGTTGAAACATGACGTCCTGGTTCATAGGTGGACACTCAACCATTGAGCCATGCCAACTGGGCCTTCTTTTACCACTCTTACTCAACATGGTACTGGAAGCCTTAGCCACATCAGTCAGACAGGAAGAAGAAACAAAAAGTATCCGCATTGGAAAGAAATAAGTAAAACTGTCATTATTTGCAGATGGCATAATACCATATGTAGAGAACCTTTAAAATTCCACCAAAAAACAGCTAGAACTGACAAGTGAATTTAATAAAGTATAGAATATAAAATAAATATTCAGAAAGTAATTGTATTTTTATACACCAATAACGAACTATCAGAAATGGAAACTAAAAAAACAGTCCCATTTGCAATTACATTTAAAAAATACATAGGAATAACTTTAACCAACGAGGGGGAGCATTTTTCTATCTGTTAAGATTTTGCTTCCAGCCATATCTCTGGATCAAATACATTTTTATAGAAATTCTCAAAAAAAAATTAACTAAGGATATGAAGACTTGTACTCAAAAAATTGTAAGAAACTGAAGAAAATAATTGAAGAAGATATACATAAATGGAAGCATATACCCTTCTCATGGATAGGAAGAATTTACATTGTTAAAATGTCCATATTAGCCAAAGTGAACTATAAGTTCAAAACATTGCTTTTAGCATCTTAAACTCAGAAGCAGTGAAAAAAGACAGTTGGCTCTGACAGTTATTTCCTAACAAAAAGAAGTTATGTATTTAAATGATTAAAACTCTGTGAATTATTCATTCAGCACACATCTGCATCATATTTAATATCACCAGGACCAGTAATATCACAAAGAAGAAAAAAAGGCCCGTGCTTTCAAATAGTTCAATGTTTATAAGCAAGAAAGGTAAATAAGTACGTGTACTTTAGAGACAGCATAATGAAGGAGAAAATCTATTTTAACCTCAGATCAGGGAAGGTCCAAAGAAGTGTTAATATTAGTACTGATTTGGAAAGTTGAATTTAAGTCCCCTATATGGGAGAGAAAGGGCCAAAAAGGGGGGACTTAGTTGGGCCATTGTGCAATTTATCAATGTATCAGTGGAATTAACAAACAAATAAAAATATTAGTGATGATATTACATATTGACATGCCAATATTGTCATGCAACCTAAGCAATATGTATTAATCCAATGTAAGCATTTTCAAAAATAATGTATTAGCTCATTAAATATCAGTGTCCTGTTCAAAGCCTAATGAATAAATATGAAAAATGAGCAAATATAATTAAACTGAATGCATTTTGATATTAAGAGAAGAGGTAAAAATATCAAGTATTTTTCACTTATGTTGAGAGAGGAGAGATAAATGCTTGAAAATTGATTGGGGTAGAGCAGAATTCAGTGTTATATAAAAAAAATAGAAAACATATGCAACCAAATGAAATACAATTAGAGTGAAGGAAAACATAAAAGGAAACCTAAATAGAAAATTTAATGAAAAAGAGAATAATGTAACATTTTTCTACTGTTTTTCTTTAACGCAATCGAATCTCTCTGATAACTAAAATGCTAAGGTAGAAAGTGTTTGAACATAGAAACAAAATGTTTAGAAATATTGCACACACAAAAAATCAGTAGGTGTTACCAACTCTTTCATGGTGATCTTTCATGATTTTCTTTTGTGCCTAAGGGTTGAAAGTAAAAAGTTAATTAAAAAGGACCAATACTCCTACAATTATGCTGTTTCCATGAAAAATGCTGGAGGAAAAAAAGTCTTTGTTGCTAAGGGCAACAACTGAGATAAAACAGCACATCTGTGCTTATGTGATAGTGACCAATCCATTGTTCTATGTCCTCAAATATGTTAGAAATTGGGTCCTGGCCTTATATGGATTCAGGATTCTAAACAGGCAAGAAATTCCTTCTCTCTCCCCTATATCTTTTGGGCAATTGAAAGAAAGTGAAATCGTAAGAGTTATCTGAAACAGGCCAGTGGTGCTCAGTGGTCCTGAGGACATGCGAGGTCTCATGTTAGAACAGGTCATGGGAGATGAAGGCTGATACATGCATAGGACTTTGACTTTTTCAATATCAGTTTGGTGAAACTGGCCCTTATCCCTCAGATGTTAGATTTTTTTTTTTAATTCAAGGGCAGTTTGATACTCCAGTAGTCACAACTTGACCCACTAGACAAATAAAATTCTTCAGATTTTATTTATAAGATAAATCAAGTTGTACCTGATGATGCCATAGTATAAACTGCTGAGACAATAATTCCAGTTCACAGATCTATAGACATTAGCAGATATGGGCAAAGATACATGCAGGATTAAAATGGGTGTTTTTCTTTTTTCCTGTCTCTCTGAAAAAAAGATAATTGCATGAGAATGCTTGCCTTACATGAAGTATATGATAGTGTGTGCTGGTAGGGGACAGGGGATTTTAGTGGTGAGAAAAGGAATGCTGTACAAATCCAGAACTAAAGCAGCCCTTCCACTTAATCCTTCCCTTATTCCCATCCCAATCCCACACTCTGCACACTGGCCATTATGACATTTATTAATGCTGTTCACATATATTAATTCTCATTCACTTGGGGAAGATAGATCCCCTAATTTTAGCCAATGAAATGAGTGGAACGATTTGACAGGGTGAAACTTTCCAGAGCTTTCTTTACCTCTAGCACAACGAGAAATATGGCTGCTTCATTAGACCTCGTCCCTGAGTGATTATGCTGAGCAGGTTCTTCCTGACAACCTGTGATAGAAAAGAAATGTAATTCAGAGATCAGTCTTTGTGGTTTTCAGCACCAGGATTTGAAGGTTGTTTGAGATCATAGCATGCATAGCCTATCTGGTCAATACAACTGGCCCCTGCCAGTCTGTAACAGTATCTCTCATATATTTAAAGAGATCTTCATCATACTGTCTCTCAGAAAGAAGAATATAGGTAAACATTATTCCCCTATTAACCTATGATTTTTATAAGTTGTTTAAGATATATACTTAATTCTTGTTTTCCAGGGTATGCACAAATTGTGAAAATGCTAAGCTTTAGTAAATAATATTTATGGATCCTATATAATAAAGAGCTAATATGTTAATTAGACCAGATAGTAGGAGGACCAGTGGGTGGGGCCGGGAGGCAGCCAGGGCTCAGAGGCAGCAGGGGCTGTGAGGACCAAGCCTCTTGCACGAATTTTGTCCATCAAACCTCTAGTTGACTTATAAAACACTTACCGTACTATGTTCCAGGCACTATTCTTAGCAAGTTATTAGTATTAGCTCACTTTATCCTCATATTTTATGAATGGGGAAATTTGGGTACCCAAGGTTTCCCAACCAGAAAAATTTCTGTTGATAATATTCACTCTCTCTTTTCTACCAAAACCATATCCTCAACACACAAATATTTTTTCTTTTTCTTAATGAATAACACTGTGTTTTCTCACATAAACAAATGAGAATTTTTATACATAACAGAAGTATAAAGTGATAGTCATTTTAGTGGCTCGTTATTTTCAGAGCTTCTCCTTACAATATACTCTAATTTTTAAAAAAGATCCTTCCATTGATTTTAGAGAGAGAAGAAGAGGTAGATAGATGGAAATATTGATGAAAGAGAAACATCAACATCCATTGGGTGTCTCCTGCACATGCCACACGGGGGATGGAGCACACAACCAGAGCATGTGCCTAATGGGCAATCGAGCCACTGACTTTGTGGTGCATAGGTGGGTGCTCAATCACTGAGCCACTCTAGCTGGGCAATATATTCTACTTTTAATTTATTAAAAAGTATAGTTTTCCATGAGTCTGGCCTCCATATTTTATACGGTACTGAGAAGAAGAAATTCAGAAGTTGGAAGTGCTCAGATAATGATGTGACATACAGATTTCTAGTCCTGATATTCTAAAATTTCTATCATGGCTTTGTTTGAATAAGATTTATATTTTCTGTAAAATTTAGATTTTCTGAAAATAAGACAAGTCAAGTAAAATTAAGATCTGAGGGAAAAAGGGAAACTAAATATAAAGCTAATTAAAAGAGCAATTATATATTACTTTTATTATTTGTGGTAAAGCAAAGTAATTTATTTGTGACTGAAAATTTTCTGAAGTTTAATTTTGAGTAAAAGTATCTGCTAATGACAGAGAGAAACTAGATTAAGTATTGAGTCTCTGAACAAACCTGTGTGTGTGTGTGTGTGTGTGTGTGTGTGTGTGTGTGTGTTGGTGGGGGAGGGAGAGAAATGATTGCAAAAGACATCAAGAATGAGAGAAGTGAAATCACTAAGGTTCTATATAGTTTTTAATGAGGTTGGCATTTCCACCAAGGGGGTAAAATTAGTTTTTGGAAGCCAAATAAATCATACTGTTTTATGTATAAAGCACATATTATATATAATATTTTAAAAGATATATTGCATATCTGTGGAATTAAAATTTTATGGGGGCAATTAAGGAAAATTTTTCTAAAAAGACTATAAAGTTGAGAAATATTGTTTGATAGGTGTTAAAAGAATAATAATGGAATATTATAAACAAAGTCATAGAAATAAATTCAACAATCGAGATGCAATAGACAAAATTTTTAAACTACCATACCAAAGCTCACTCAAAAAGAAGAAAACAAGAACAACCTTATGTGTATTATGTATGTTGTATTTAGTATAAATATAACCCCCCCTCAAAAAAAAACTTCAGGCCCAGATGACTATACTAGAAAATTCTACCAAAATATTTAGAGAAGAAATTATACCAATTTTGTAAAGCTTTTCCAGAATATTGAAAATATGAGAATGCATCCAAACTTATCCTTTAGGCCAGCATTATACATTACCAAAACAAGCAACATAGAAAAATAAAACTATAGAAGTTGCCCCTCATGAACATAGATAACAAAATCCTCATCAAAATATTAGCAAAGCAAATCTAGATAAATATTAAAAGATTGTACCTCTTAAAATATATATATATATATATTATTGATTTTTAACAGAGAGGAAGAGAGAGAGATAGAGAGCTAGAAACGTCGATGAGAGAGAAACATCAGCCAGCTGCCTCTTGCACATCCCCTACCGGGAATGTACCCGCAACCAATGCACATGCCCTTGACCGGAATCAAACCTGGGACCCTTCAGTCCGCAGACCGACGCTCTTCCACTGAGCCAAACCGGCTTCAGCAAAAGATTGTACCTCTTGAAAAAAGGAAGATTATCCCAAGAGGACAAGACTGGTTCAACATTCAAAAATCAATGCACTTCCCCATATTAAAAGACTAAAATATATATTAATCAACAAAGAAAAACATTTGACAAAATTAAATATCAATTCCTAATTTAAACAAAAAATAAATAAATAAAAGAAAATGCTCTGCTAATCAGGACAAGAAAGGTATTTTCTCAACCTGAAAAAAAAAAACTATTAAAAAGGTACCTTCATATTTTTTTAGTAGAAGATTAAAACTTTCCCCCCTAAGACAGCAAAAAGCCCAGAAAATCCAGTCTTATCACTGCTATTAGACATTGTAGTGAATGTTCTAACCAGTGCAAACAAAGAAGAAAAATAAAGGAAAAACTCATGACTGTTTTGATTCATTGATAGCATGACCATCTAGGTAGGAAATTATAGGTGGACTGTACCAAAATGATACTAGAATTAGTATATGAATTTAGCAAGATTTGCAGAGTGAAAGATCACTATCACAAACCAATGATATTTATGCACAATATAAGATTAAATTTTTGAAAATCTGTTTAAATTAGCATAAAATTTAAATTACTTAAGAATAAATCTGACAAAATATTTGAATGAGTTAGAGACTGAAAAATGCAAAACACTGCTGAGAATAATTTTAAAACTGAATAAATGGAGATATATTTCTTGTTCATTGGTCAAATGGCCCAACACTGCTCTCAACTTTCCACAGTTTGAACTATATTTTCAATGCAATCTTTTTTTGGGGGAAAAAGATTTTATTTTATAAAATAAAGTTGATTCTAAATTCATACCTAACCAAATGAAATGTTCCCAATGAACAACAATAACAAACCCTTGAAAAGGAAGAAAAAAATTATAAATCTATAGCAATCAGAAGCCTGTGGTGTTGTAAACCAATGAAACATGACAGGGAGTCCAAAAGCAGATCCTCACTGTATATAAACTTTGGCAAAAATGCAATCAGTGTTTGCTGAGGGGTATATCTTGAACACTCAACCAGGTATTTATTAACTCTGTGATTATTTTCACTAACTGCTCTATAAATTCACAAGCTGAGCCACAGAGAATAGAGCTTAGGGTCTTCCTAGGATTTTCTGGGAGAGAAAGAACAGCTTGGAGCATGTGCTCTACACATCTATGTGGCCTTCTAGACTTCAAGTAATACTGCAGAGCTTTCCAAAGTCTTATGCACATCTGTTTCCAACTTTTCCTCTTAAGATTTTGTCTATACTATTGTTTGCCCCAACTCTTCCCTACTACCGCAAGAAACTATGAAGTTAAACAATTGCCTTTAATTTTTTCATGGCAAATTCCCTCCCCAACAATTCCTCAGGGAAATTGTTTTCACCCCGATTGAGCTCCAAGTCAAGTCAGTATAGCTTTGCAAGTGCGGTCTTCTAGGACAGGGGTTGGCAAACTCATTAGTCAACAGAGCCAAATATCAACAGTACAACGATTGAAATTTCTTTGGAGAGCCAAATTTTTTAAACTTAAACTATATAGGTAGGTACATTGCTATTAACTTAATTAGGGTATGTGGTATTTTGTGGAAGAGCCACACTCAAGGGGCCAAAGAGCTGCATGTGACTCTGGAGCTGCAGTTTGCCGACCACTGTTCTAGGGAACTACCAAACAAGTCAAGTACTAGGTGTACCAGTTAATAATGCAGATTTTTATTAACAGATGGAGTTCCAAATATGTTGATATATATTTGATTTGATATGTATGCTATTTTGTTGTATTGATTACAAGCTTCAAGACTTCATATGTCAAATATGCTAAAGGTGTTAACATCTTAGATAGTTTTACACTCAAAAATGTCGAATTTCATGCCAAAAAAAGAGCATTTGAGGGAAGTTTTAATTCATTACTTTATTTTGAAGAAAAGTGCTGCTGAATACTTTGGGAAGCTTATGGTGAACATGCTGGTTTAAACACTTTAAAAGGGATGATTTCAATGTGAAAGACAAAGACATCCAGGTCAACCGAAAGAGTTTGAAGACCAACAATTACAAGCATTATCAGGTGAAGATGCATGTCAAACTCAAAAACAACTTGCAGAAAGAGTAAACATTTTTCAGCAAACAATTTCTGATCACTTACAAGCATTGGGAAATATTTTAAAGGAAGGAAAATGGGTGAACAAAAGACAAATGGAAAACTGCAAAGTCATCAATAAAATATTGCTTCAACAGCACAATAGAAAGTCTTTTTTTTTTTTTTTTGCATTGAATTGTGACTGGCGATGAAAAATAGATTTATTTTGAGAATCCTAAATGCACAAAATCATGGGTTTATCCAGATCAACATCAACTGCAAGGCCAAATCGCTTTGGAAAGAAGACAATGCTCTGCATTTGGTGGGATCAGGAAGGTGTGGTGTATTATGAGCTTCTAAAACCAGGTGAAACCAATAGTACTAATCACTACTGACAACAAATAATCAATTTGCACCATGCCTTGATCATGAAACTACCAGAATGTTCCAGTATACACGGCAAAGTAATTTTGCTTCATGATAATGCACCATCACACACTTCAAAACCAGTTAAAAATCTTGCCTGGGAAGTATCAACCCACAAGCTATATTCACCAGACTCTGTTCCTTCAGATTACCACTTGTTCCGATCGATGGCACACGCACTTTCTGAGCAGCACTTCAAAATGTACGAAGAAGTGGAAAATTGGGTCTCTGAATGGTTTGCCTCAAAACAAGAAAAGTTCCATTGAGATGGTATCCACAAATTACCTGAAAGATGTAGCTATATAGATGGACATTACTTTGAATAAAGCATTTTTGATCTTTCTCTTGAAATTATCATGCTTTCTTTTATTACAAAATCCTCTTTTATAACCAGTACACCTAGTAAATAAGGGCAGTTCATTGAGAATGACAATTAGAAAAGGATCTAGCCCTCTTCAGCTCTCTGTGGTGTCTGTCCTATTGGGTTTCACTTGCAAATGTTGGGAGAGCAAGGAATAGGCAAAGGTAAAATGCCACAAAACAGTTAGTCCTTAGCAAGATACAGCTATTTTCATGAACAAATGTTCCTCTGGTTACTACCAGCTTTTGGTTAATTTCTAGAGCTCTGAAATAGTAAATTTTGGCTTTTTTTTCTTTTTCTTTTTGCCAATTTTCTCATTTATTTTATGGAGTAGAGAATGTTCACCCTACATTTTCTCCCAATATTTCATTGCCTTCCTTGTCATCCTTACTTCATTTCCATTACACTTC
Source organism: Pipistrellus kuhlii (assembly GCF_014108245.1). Lineage (NCBI taxonomy): Eukaryota > Metazoa > Chordata > Mammalia > Chiroptera > Vespertilionidae > Pipistrellus > Pipistrellus kuhlii. The sequence continues at coordinate 48,810,433 of NW_023425427.1, forward strand.
CTCACTATCTCCTTTTTGTCCTCAAGTTATAGTTGATCATTTCAGCCAGATTATATCCAGCCAGATTATATTGATTCCCACATTTGTTTATCTGCCTTTACTGCCTGTGCATTCTAAAGAATGGCTATGAAAAACAACTAAAACTTAGATTTTACTGTCACCATATAGATATAATTGCAGACTTCATTAGGTCCTCAGTGCAGCCAGAAGATGTTTACTTTTTTCTGATTGCATCCTCTCCTAATTATCTTGATCAGATGTTTTGCTATATTTTTGTCATTCTTCTAAATTTTTATGGTCACTATCCTATACAGTTGAGCATCTTTCTTTCTTTCTTTCTTTCTTTCTTTCTTTCTTTCTTTCTTTCTTTCTTTCTTTCTTTCTTTCTTTCTTTCTTTCTTTCTTTTTTTCCTTCCTTCCTTCCTTCCTTCCTTCCTTCCTTCCTTCCTTCCTTCCTTCCTTCCTTCCTTCCTTCCTTCCTTTTATTTTCAGAGAAAATAGAAAGCATCTTATGGGAATTTTTACAAAATTCCTGGAGCTCAGTACTCTCAAGCCATATCTTTACTAATACAAATTCCATATTGCTTCTTTCCATTCATAAACTTTAACTCCTCTCTTTGCCAATCAGATACTAAATCCTCTCCATGGGCTTTAAAACTCAGGGTCTTCTGTCAAAGAGTAGATAGGATAAAGACATAAAAATGAGTGTGATAAACTAATTAGGAACGAGTACATTTGTTTAAGAGAATGGGTATAAGAATTATTCTGGCTGATCTCCAAATCTGTATATATTTGTCTGAATATGATAATATAGTAGAGGGGATTCTTCAGCAGTTATGTGAACAGTCTACTTTTGTTGTTGTCTTTGGGGGAATGGTTAGATAATATGCAAATTAGTGTGCTGTCATTCAAGTCATCTTCTTTATCTTCTCTCAAAAATTTCCTTTTTTTCTATTTACATTTTTCATTGATCAATTTGAGAGAAAGGAGGAGAGAGAGAGAGAGAGAGAGAGAAAGAGAGAGATCAATTTGTTGTTTCACTTACTCATGCATCCATTACTTGATTCTTATATGTCCCCTTACTGGGGATCTAACCTTCAACTTTGGTACATCAAGACAATGCTCCAACCAAAAAAAATTATTTTTTCTCCAAAATCTAATGACCCTCAGTACCCATTAAGCCAATTTCAAACTTTTCTTTTGGGGGTTTAATTTATGCAGCTCTTAGTACCTAATATATTTTCCCAACCATGTATATTTTTCTCAGTTGATTATCTTTTTGATCTTGTGAAAAATAATTTCTTGGTCAGTTTCATTTATTTTAAATACTAGACTTATCTCTCTATGATATTGAGTCCTTACAATGTGCCTTGTGGATACTATTGACTTGGGAATGTATAGTGAGTGAGGAGTCTAAAGCTTCTGAATTAATCCAATTGTTTATCTACAAAAACACCTGCAGCCAGAAAGTAAGATAACAAATTCACTGAAGAAATCAAATCAAATAAAAATCTCATTTTATTTTGATGATTTTCTATTGTAGGTATCTACCTCAGCACATCAATAAGATAATTAAGATAATTTTGTGTAGTAAAACAAAGGAGCTCATTATAAGGATATAAAAACCAATGACATTAAAAGCTGTACTAATGCTCAGCAGACTAAAACCAAGTAATCTAGTATAATGAAATGATTAGGTTGGAGTTTTAATAGACTGTAATTGTTATGAACATAAATTGTAGCTAAAATATTTTCCCATCTACAAGGTAGTTATTGAAAACAGTTTCAAAACACACAGGCCTAAACACTAAAGGTAGAATAATATTTTCTTTCTTTTAGAGTATTAAGTAAGAGCAAATTAAATATATATTAGTAAACCACTTTTTTAAGTTTTAATTGCTTAGTCATCACAAACTCAAAGAAAAATCATTTCAGATTCCTTTGGCAAAAGAGCCAGAAAGAAAGTTACTTTGTAAACATCTTTATTGTTTATTATCTAAAATAGATAGTTCTATATGATAGCTAAAATGGCTCAATTTTATGAAAGTAAATTATTTGTTAGAACATTAGCAAATGTTAAGTAGACCAATTAAAATTTAAAAAAATAAAATAAAAGCATGTGGATGGGGATAAGCCAGCCAGGCAAACAGCATATAGTGGAGGAAATTGTTTAGCCTAGAGCAGGAACTGAACTGGGGGAAATAAGAGTTTACAAAATATTACAGCTGTTCCTCACAGAGAGTTGGTCATTCTCTGAAAAATATTTCTATTCAAAAAAGCAACTGCAACTCGATAGATAAGCATTAGCTTTCCGGTTTCTCTTTTCTACTATTATGCTCGTAGTTCTGTAGTATTTGGAATATGCAAAAAATTACTGGCAGAAGTAGCTTAAGAGCCAAGTATAGATTCTGGTGTCAGCAAAACTTGGCTTCCTATCTCAACAGTGTCACTTATTAAGTGTAATTGAAGCCAGGTCTGGCTGCCTGCCATAACAAAATCCAAACTAATGAAACAGGTGCTTATGGGAAGTCAAGTGGTTTATTCAAGTGCTGGCCCCCTGCAAAGTCGGGGGACTCTCCTCCCAAAGCCCACCTTAACATCTCAGTGCAGGCAGAGGTTTTTATAAGGTGGGAAAGGAAAAGCAGAACACAGAGGTCAGATGCAGGGGCTGTGGACATGCAGGCATGTGACATGATTTTCACTGTCAGAGTCCTTGACTTGTCCATCTGTTTTTGTCAGCTGAATTCCTGTGTTTGGGCAGTAGGCAGTAGCTAGGGCCTTGAGCTCAGGCAGCTCCTATTCACACAGGAACTGAAACTGCTGAACTATAAAGTAAAAACTTTTGACATGCAAGTTCTGGTTTCAAGAGAAAAGTCATGTTAGAGTAACAAGCTGGGATTAACATTTACTAAGATTAATATGGGTAGCTTTATATAAAAATAGCATATTCATCCCCTGTTACCAACAGTGTCATCTGGGACAGGTCATTTACTTTTTCTGTTCTATAATCCATAATCCAGTTATAACAATAGTTCTAAACTCATGGGATTATTCTGGGAATTTAAGTGAAATAATGCATGCAAGGTACATAGTACATTATAACTAACTTTTACATAAATATTAGCTGTTTTTTTATTACCTATAAATATAAGACAAACAAATTATCAATATTGAAGAAGTACTCAATACTTCTAACAAGTACAATCTATTAAATCTCCGACTTAATCATTTCATCATGCTGGATTACTTGGCTTTAGCCTACTGAGCCTTTTTCACAATTTATTTTATTATTTTATGTGTCATTGAAGCTATATCAACAATCACAATGAAAGAGAGACAGAAGGAGGAGTAGGGTAGAAATTAAACTTGGGCATACTCAGGCTGGTGAAGGGACCAGATTTTGGCTATGAAGAACCTAAAAGGTCATACTAAATCTGTTTTATATGAAGAAATTGGAAGCCATTGAAAGGATAAAATTCAAGGCAAACTTCAAAGCCAGTTTTGGCAGATTTTGAAACCAGTTTTGTCTAATTCTTCTCTCATCTCAGACAATATTGTTTAAGGGGTTGGATAATATGATTGGAAAACTTTACAAATGAGCTAACTTATCTAACTTTCCAACTATAGGTATGCTATATTAAGTTCCCCTAGTGGTATCATATCTATATTGGACAGTATATTTTCTGAGAAGTAAAACAGGCCCTTAAAACTTTAATGTATAAGACACAGATTATGTGTCTAAATAATAGGTATTATTAAAGGTTAATTCATTTATATAACCGCTCTTCACCTAGGAGGTATATATTTATACAATTTTCCATGTAAAAAATGTCCAAGCCTGTAGAGAATTTGTATGAGTTTATTTAAGCCAAACTGATGATAGCTGCTGGGACATAAAATCTCAATGGATTTCGAAAAGGTCTGAAGAATGGCAGTTTTGCTGTTTATTTACACATTCCAATCAAAGGAGAAGTGATAAAGAGGGTCATATGAAATTCATTGGTGGTATAATAGATTGGACAATGGGAGAAAGCAAGTCAGGGAAATCTCTGAGCCTGGATTACATTGGTGGACATAGGGTAGTTAATAATTAACACTTACAGCACAGAGAGTTTGTATTTGGGCAACAAGAGAACAATGAGGGGCTCCTAGCTATCATAGGAGATTGTGCCCTGAAAGGCCTGGGAAAAAGGAAACTACAGAGACATTTCAAGGGTATGTTATCATAGATGCAAAAAGGTAATAGTCAGGCTCAGTTAAGGTCGAATAATACAAACATGATGTTCCCAGTGATAAGAACTTTGAGAATAGTTGGGAAGACTGACAAGTAAGTAAATAGTAAACAAAGTCAAGCAGTAAGCATGTTGTGGAAAACAATAGCAAAAAGAAATAAAGAGTAAGCAGGGTGCAGATGTGGCTGTAATAATTAGGAAAGTATCTGAAGAGGGGACATGTGAACAGGAATGAAAAGGTACAGGCTATGTGGGTATCTGAAAGCAGCACCTGCTAGTCAGAGGCAACAAGAATGCACTGCCCTGAGATTGAGGGTGTTGGTAATGTTTACAGAAACAAGGAGGAGTGGGACTGGAAACTAGCAAGCAAAGGCTGCAGTGTTAGAAATTTATGTTGTCAAGGAAACCAGAGATCAGATAATAAAAGATATTTCTTCCCAGAATATGAGCCTTTTGTCTGTAAAATGCATTGCAGATTATTTTTCTAGTTCGTCTTTTGCCTTTGACTTTGTTTTTGGACAACAGTTTTGCTACATAGAAGTATTCCGTTTTTATCTAGTCAGGCTTAGCATTTTACTGTTTTGTTTATGGCTTCAGGGGTTTCATTCCAAGAATATTAAACATTCCTTTCTTTTTCTGTTACTGTTTTCATGGTTCCACTATTTTATATTTAAATTTCTGCAACACCTGGGATATATTTTGGCACACAGAGTGAGATAAAGATGCATGTATGTTTTCTCACATGGCTAACTAGTTGTCCCAAGAATATATACATATGCATACACATACATACATGTTTTCCTTTTGGTAAAACCAATTTTGTCACTAATTGAAAAGCCAACTTTATCATATACTGAACTCCTTTGAAAAAATGTCACTGGATTTTATATTCAGTTTAATTAAGACTTTTAATGCAATAAGATCAAATTTTTGAGCTACTGAAACATTTTATTATTTGTTAATGTATGACTGAACTAGTAACCCCTCATTATTTTTTTTAGAGTTTTTTTTATCTATTTTCACATATTATTTTTTAATGACCTTTACAATTACCATGTTTAGTTTTAAAATGGTTTGCATATTTTAAAGCAAACGGTATGCTACTTTAAGAACAGGTTAAGGTTTTAATTATTAAATATACCATGTTTTGGCATTCAAATTTGTGAATTTAATTTTTATTCTCATTGCTAATTCATTTATTCCTTAGTCTCACATTGTCATATTTTGTCTACTTCTTTGAATTTAATAATAATATTTTTTTGGGTAATTTAGACATTAAGACTATGAAATAAATTTAAAGGTATAGAAAGGGTAATTAACTAAACATGCTTTTTTGAACCTTATCTATCAAGCCAATTCTGGCTCATATATTCAGGATACATTGTTCTACTTAGGTTCTGATTTCCCCCTTAATTCTTTCTGAGATTCAGACACTTTAACTTACACATTATTTTTTATTGTTTCAGAAGTTGTGAAAAGAATTTACTTTCTTTCCAATTTTATTCGAGGCAGACCACTATTAGTAGAGCTTTTTTCATTGTTGTTAAGAAGAACACAGCTTCAAATTATTTAATCGCCATCATTAACAATTTATGTTGTTAGATATATACTGTTTGTTTAATCAATTCCAAAACATTTTATTTTACTCTAAAAAGTACAGACTAAGGAATTTCTTAGAACTTTAATGAGCACAATCCATGATATAATCCCTGTTATATTTTGACTTTGGGTATCCACAAATGTGACCTTTCAAAAACGTTTTATTCTGAAAAATTATAGATTCACTGAAATTGCATAAATAGAACCTTTCAGTCAGTTTACTCTACTTGTTACACTTTTATATAAAAACCAGAGTCCCAGTGCAATCTGTGCACCAGTGGGGTCCCTTGGCTTGGCCTGTGGGGATCGGGCTGAAACCATCTCTCCGACATCCCCCAAGGGGTCCTGGATTGCAAGAAGGCTGTTCTCTGGTGATGCATCCTAGAATTGGGCTCCCTCCTCTCTGGTTCCAGGTGTATCATGGATAACCTCAGCTGCCAGGATACTGCTGCTCAGCAGCTCCTGCGATGAGCATCTGCCCCCTGGTGGTCACTGCACATCATACCTACCAGTCAGACAAACGGTTGGACAGTCGCTTAGGCTTTTATATAGGTAGATATATTATTGCCATGTATTTCATAACTGTTTTGGTCAATGATAAATCACATATACTACCTTCTAGGTGGTCCTACAAGATTATGATGGAGCTAAAAAATGTCTATTGCCTAGTGACAAAATTGCTGTCGGAAATTTTGATGCTCATGTAAACAAGCCTACTGAGCTGCCACTTGTATAAAAGTATAGCGATACAACTATGTACAGTGCATAATATTTGATAATGATAATAAAAGACTGCCACTAGTCAATGTATTTTACTGTACTTTTCTAATTTAGATATACAGGTATTTACAGTTATGCTACAGTTGCCTACATTATTCACTACAGTAAAATGCTGTATGGGTTTGTAGTCCAGGAATAACAGGCTATATCATATAGACTAGATATACAGTAGGTTATACAATCTCAGTTTGTGTAAATGCACACTATGATGGTCACTCAATAAAACCACCTAACAATGTACTTCTGAGACTGTATCCCTGTTGTTAATTGATGCATGCATGTATTTAACTAGGAAATTTAATAGAAATAGCAATAGCACAGGCATACCTCAGAGATATTACAGGTTTAGTTTTAGACCACTACAATAAAATGAAAATCATAATAAAGTGAGGTGCATGAATTTTTTTTTTATTTCCCAATGCATATAAATGTTATGTTTACATTAAACTTTAGTCTATTAATTGCCTATTGCATTATGTCTAAAAAAACCAATGCACAAACCTTAACTAAACAGACTTTATTGCTCAAAAAATGCTAGCTTCTGAGCCTTCAGGAAGTCACAATCTTTTGAGATCATGGAGTCTTGCTTCAATGTTGATGGCTGCTGATTGATAAGGGTGATGGTTGCTAAAGGTTGGGGTGGCTGTGACAATTTCTTAAAATAAGACAAAATGCAGTTTGTAGCATCAATTGATTATTCCTTTCACAGACAACATCTCTGTGGTATTTTTATGCTCTTTGATAGAATGTTGCTCACAGTAGAACTTTCAAAATTGAAGTCAATCTCAAATTCTGACACTGCTTTATCAACTGAATTCATGTAATATTCTAAATCTTTTATTGCCATTTCAACATCCTTCACAGCATCTTCACCAAGAATTGATATCATCTTAAGAAAGCACTTTTCTTTGTTCATCCATGAGAAGTAACTGCTCACTGTTAAATTTTTATTGTGAAGTAGCAACAATTCAATCACATCTTCAAGCTCCACTTCTAATTCTACTTGCTATTTCCTCCATATTTGCAGTTACTCTCTCCACTGAAGTCTTGAAACCCTCAAAGTCATCCATGAGAGTTGGAATCAACTTCTCTCAAATTCCTGTTAACGTTAATATTTTGACATTTTCTAATAAATCACAAAGGCTCTTAATGGTATCTAGAATTGTAAATCCTTTCTAACAGCTTTTCGATTTATTTTTGCTCAGATCCATGAGAGGAATCACTATAGGACTTGAAATTTGAAATTATTCTTTGAAATATGGGCTGCAGAATGGATGTTGTGTTTGTAGGTATGAACACAATATTAATCTTCTTGTATAACTCCATCAGCATTGTTGGGTGTTCAGGTGCATTATCAATGAGCACTAGTATTTTGAAAGGAATCTTTTTTTCTGGGCAATAGGTTTCAACGGTGGGCTTAAAATATTCAGTAAAACCATTCTTCTCTTAGACCAAGATCCATAGGCTTAGTACCTGTATTTTATTTTATGTAATTTATTGTTTTGGGTTTTATATTATGTCTTTAATTAATTTTGAGTTAATTTCTGTATATGGGGACAAGCAGTGGTCTTGTTTATTTATTTATTGTTTTGCATGTGGCTGTTCAATTTTACCAGCAACATTTATTGAAGAGACTTATTTTTTTCCATTGTAAGTTTTTGTTTGGTTCCTTTATAAAAATTTATTTGCTGATAAAAATGTCAGTTCATTTATGGGCTCTCAATTCTGTTCCACTGTTCTGTGTCTGTTTTTTGCCAATACCATGCTGTTTTATTATTATCAGTTTGTAGTATAACGTGAAGTCAGGAAGTGTGATATGATACCTCTGGCTTTGTTCTTTTTTCTCAAGATTGCTTGGGCTATTGGGGTCTTTTGTGGTCTCATATGAACCTAATGATTATTTGTTCTATTTATTTAAAAAATGTCAACTAGGTATTTGATAGAGATTGCATTAAAACTGTATATTGCTTTGAGAAATATGGCCATTTTAACTATGTTGATTCTTCCAGTTCATGAACACAAAAGATCTTTACATTTTATTGTCTTTTTTAATCTCTTTTAATAATGCTTTATAGTTTTCAGTATATAAATCCTTCACATCCTTTGTTAAATTTAATCCTAGGTATTCTTTTTGTTGCAATTGCTAAAGGAGTTGTTTTTTTCAAAAATTTTTCCTGAAATTTCATTGTTAGTGTATTGCATTGGATTTTTATACATTGACTTTATATCCTATAACTTTACTGTATTTGTTTACTGTTTCTAAAAAAAATTTTGTGTGTGGAGTCCTCAGGATTTTCTATATAAAAAGTCATGTCTTCTTCATTCCCAATTTGAGTGCCTTTTATTCCTTTCCTCTTCCCTGATGGTTTTGGCTATGACTCCCAGGACCGTGTTGAATGAGAGTGGTGAGAGTGAGCATGGACCAGCAACCCCTCCTCCAGGTACCTTCCTGAAAAAGTTGAAAACCTTTATTTCCAAAAATATACGCACCCTTCTGTTCATTGCAGCCTTATTCACAATGGCCAAGACATGGAAACAATGGATGTATCCTTCACTGGATGATTGGATAAAGATGTGGTACATATATACAATGAAATACTACTCATCTATAAGGAAAGATGAAATACTACCATTTGAAATGATGAGGATGAAATTTGGGAATATTAAGCTAAGCAAAATAAGTCAGACAAAAAAAAAGTTAAGAATCATGTGATTTAACTCATATATGTAATACAAAACTGAAGGTAACAAATAAATAAGAAAAAGACACAAAAACTCATAGACATAGAAACAGTTTGGTGGTTACCAGAGGGAAGAGGGGGGTGAGAATAGTAAAGGATAAAGGGAGTCAAATATGTGATGATGGAAGGAGAATCCACTTGGAGTAATTGGGAACACAACGTAATATACAGATGATGTAGAATTATGCACTGGAATTCTATGTGATATTATTAACCAATGTCCCCCTCAGTAAATTTAATTAAAACTATTCAGTAAACCAGGCTGCAAAGAGATGGGCTTTCATTCAGACTTTGTTCCATTCATAGAGCACAGGCAGCATAGATTTAGCATAATTCTTAAGAGCTCTACACTTTTTGTTACCGTAAGTGAACACTGGCTTTATTGTAAAGTCATCAGTTGCTTTAGCCCCTTAAAAGGGAGTCAGCTTGCCCTTGAAGCTTTTAAACCAGTCATTAACTTCTCTTCCCTAGCTCTGAAAATCCTACATGACAGCTTCTTTCAATATAGGGCTGTTTCATCTACTTTGAACATCTATTGTTTAACTAGCCACATGTATTAATTATCTTAGCTAGATCTTTTGAGTCACATGCTATAACTTCTATATATCAGCACCTGCTGCTTCACCTTGTACTGTTATGTTATAGAGATGGCTTCTTTCCCTAAACCTCATCAATCAACCTCTCCTAACTTCAAATCATTCTTCTGCAGCTTCCTCTCCTCTCTCTCAGCCTTCATAGCATTGAACAGAGTTAGAACCTTGCACTAGATTGGATTTGGGCTTACGGGAATGTGGCTGCTTTGATCACTGACACTTTCTCTGCATCTGCAATAGGCTGCTTCACTTTCTTTTCTTTCATTCTCTCACTGGAATAGCACTTTTATTTTCCTTCAAAAATGTTTCCTTTGAATTCACAACTTGTCTTCCTCTCTAAGCTGAATCATTTGTATCTTTTGATTTGAAGTGAGAGACACCCGACTCTTCCTTTCACCTGAACACCTAGATTCCATTGTAGGGTTATTATTTGGCCTAATTTCAATAGTGCTGTATCTCAGGTAATGGGGAATCTTAAGGAGAGAGAGAAAGATGGGGGAATGGTTGCTCTGTGGAACAGTCAGAGCACTTACAACATTTATTGATTAAGCTCAGTGTCTTATATGGGCATGTTTTGTGGTGCCCCAAAACAATTACAGTTGTAAGCAAAAAAAATCACTGACATCATATCTCCACAACAAATATAATAATAACTAAATGCCCAGTGCACGGAATTCATGCACAAGAGGCAGGTGGGGGAGGTCCCTCAGGCCAGCCAGTGCCCTCTCACAGTCAGACATCCTCATGGAGAGCGGGCCTAAGCCATCAGTCAAACATCCTTAGTGCTGTCATAGAGGCGGGAGAGGCTCCCACCACCACCACTGCGTTTACCAGCCATAAGCCCTGCTTCTGGCTGAGCGGCCCTCCCCCTTTGAGAGCAAACTGACCACCAGGGGGCAGCTCCTGGGGTGAGCATCTGCCCCCTGATGGTAAGTGCGTGTTATAGCAACTGGTCATTCTGCCATTAGGTCAATTTGCATGTTAGCCTTTTATTATGTAGGATAATAATAAGAAAGTTTAAAATGTTGCAAGAATGAACAAAATGTAGCACAGAGACATGAAGTTAGACTACCCCCTACTTCCGAGGTAACACCAGTTCTTTTTTAAATAGACCTCCTCTCTGACTGGCCAATCTGAGCAGGCTTTTTACTAGAACACAGTGTCGTCTTATATGCCGGAAAAATATGGTACCTTACCAACTTCATTATTAATTATTACCTACATGTTCATTCCACTACTCCTAATTATTCTACTCACTATTTCCAACACGTTCTCTCTCTTTCCCAACTCTATGTGTCTATGTTTTCACCTACCGCTTAGACACAATCTGTATTTGTAGTAAATATTAACAAACTCAATTCAAATCGTCACTTTTATTAGTCTGTTACTTAAACTATTCAAGTAAGTTGCAAGATTGATTGCTTAAATGTAATTTTTGGTATTTTTAATTTTTGATAGTTTCTTAATGGTACATAATCCAAAAGAATTTTTCCAGTATTCCTGTTTGTGACTCTATTTTTTCTTTATCTTGAGCAAGGAAGAAACATTAATTTTTTTGAATATACTTTTAAAAATTAATTTCAGAGAGAAAAGTGAGAGAGACAGAAATATCAGTAATGAGAGAGAATGATTGATTGGCTGCCCCCTGCACTCCACCTACTGGGGACTGAGGTCACACCCCGGGCATATGCCCTGATCAGAAATGGAACCCATGACCTCTTGGTTCATAGGTCAATGCTCAACCACTGAGCAACACCGACCAGGCTAGAACAGTGATTTTTAACTAAACATAGTCCTTATAATTTGGATGCAAGGAGACCTGGATTCTAATTAGATCACAATATTGGCTCTATTCCATTGGAAAATAGAGAACTTAGTGTGAATTTTTCAACAAATAGAAAAATTCCTTTTCCACTTATTCATTCAAAATAAATATTAATATTTATAATGTATCAAGTTGGTAGTCAAGAACAGTAAGAACAGGAAAGTAATTCCAACAAATGAAAAAGGCATAGTGGGTACGTAGTATTATAGACCTATAACTAGAATACTTTCTACATCAAGAACAATCAAGAACAAGATAAATAACAGTGCCTGGTGGAGAGTATTGTGCTTTTGTTTATACTTCTTTTTCTTAGCTACATTGCTAGGAACTTACAAGATTTTCAAATAATACTTGCAGATTTGTGGATTACATTATGTTTTTTTATACACGTGTCTTAAAACAAAAGAGGAAACACTCAAATCCTTGTTCTCAGCTGACTAACTACACCTACAGGAAGTCTAATTGTTTGGGTTCCATAGTATTTTAAAACACTGCAACACGCTTAGGATTTATTATGTCAAACACAAAGGGGAACCAAATCAACTTAGTAAAGTGCATGGCATTTACACTGACTCACTTTCAGCTGGCTTCCTCCAGCTTTCTTCTAGCTAGCAAAGGTAGAAATTTAAAACAATAATAAAGATGGGTTTTCTTGGCTGAATTTAAAATCTGGCTGAAACCTTTAAACACTCATAAAACTAAAGAACTGAACCATGATATTTCTACCTAAAACAATTCTCCATGTAATATTGCACTTACCTGATACCATATTATGTACATACTGTCATTAATCTCTGCACATAATAATCAAGACCTCAATAAACTTAGATTACAGTGATAAAGGTACATGAAAGTATATATTTTTTATTATCTTAACATATCTTCTATGAAATTTGAATCCTTACAATGATGTGCTGTTAATTAAGTTCAGGAGTTGGGAAAATTCTGTGGTTTGCATTTTTACAGTGTGTAAAACTAAGAAACAAAGAAATGAAGTAACTTGCTCAAGGTTACAAATATTGGCCGCATGGCTTAAATTACTTTATAACTCACTTTAAAAGTTTTTTCCAAGTTAAATACCCTTAAAAGAACATGGAACTATTGATAGATATCTCATATCCTGACTTACACAGGGTACATATGGCTGAGCCAGATGCTGAAAAACAAACATTGCTTTTCTATCTCTATTCAGTTAATTGATTTTCTTTTTATATTTTTAATATGGTCATTTACATTGGTTGATTTTTAAATCTCAAGCCAACTTTCTATTCTGGAGTAAGTCCAATTTAATCATGATATACCTTTTTAGATATAATTGATTTTAATTAGTTAATATGTGTATTTAGTATTTTTGAATGAGGTAATTTTTTCTATCTTCATGAGAGTGTTTTGCTATCTTCACCTGTACTTTTTCTTTATGGTAATGTCCTAGCCAGATATTTGTATCAGGGTTATGTATGCACTGGATCTCAAATATGAGTAAAATTATATGGCACTAGTCATTTTCTATCTGACTTATTTCACTTAGCATGATATTTTCAAGATCCATCCATGTAAAAGATAGAAAGCAACAAACCAAACCAACCAATCAATGAAACAAATGCATAGACACAGACAATGCAATGGTGGTTATTAAACAGGAAGGGAAGTTGGAGAAGGATAAAGAGAGCAAAAGGGGTCAAATATGGTAACAGAAGGAGGCTGACGTTTTTGTGGTGAGCACACATGCAATATACAGGTGATATATTATGAAACTGTGCACATGAAACATATATAATATTAATAACTAGTGTTACCCCAATAAGTTTTTACAATAAAATACTATACATCAGAAATATATTACTTTTGTGTTTTCTAAATACAAAATGTATAATTTAAAAATATAAACACTTATTGGTGAAGCTATACAGACCTATAGTTTCCTTTGGGGAAAAGGTGTTATTTATATATTCACTCACTTTAACAGATATAGGACTTTACAGATTATCTATTTATTCCTGTGTTAATTTTGATACATTTACTTTAAGAGGAAATTATCCACTTTACCTAAATTGACAAATTTGCTGTCACAAAATTTCTATTATTGCATTATTATCTTTTTAATGCTTATCAATTTACATAAATACTATCTTTTAAAATTCCTGACACTGCTATTTAGATTTTCTTCCCATTTCAACCATCTTTCAAGTCATGCATCAGTTTTATTAATCTTCTTATAGAGCCAATATTTTTCTACAACATATATGTCTTAGTTTTTAATTATCCAAACTTTGATATAAGGTTTCAAGTGATAATAGTTTATTTAGCTGATGAATTAACCACCAGTATAGGAATAGAAAAGTGAAAGGATGATAGTAAAAATGATCTGTTTATTAACCTGTGTGTTAATAATATTACTGGATACATATTGAGAACTAGTTAAAACACATTCCTTATAGTTATTCCTATCACCTTAAAAAGGATTCAGGGAGCTGAACCATAAGTATATAAACTCCCATCAGTTCATCGGATATTGGTTGAGAGCTTGTGAAAAATTGTTGTATAGAAAAGAATAAAAAAATATATAATTTTTTTCATATGTATGCTACATTTTAAAAATATTAATAGCACTTAGTTTTCAGTGGTGGATTTTAAAATATTATAATTTTTAATTATTATGTAAAACCCAAATTTTCTGTAATAAGTAGATATTTTAGCAAAGATTATTAACAGCATAATATGTATCTCTTAAATCAAAGGACATGAGAAATATATGTTAGCCTGAATTTTTGTTCACTCATATATGTCAGTTCATATAAAAGGAAACCTAATATACATTATAATTTGTGCTTATTGATTGGTTTTAGATGTCCTTTGGGGATTTCAGGTGCTTTTCTTGTGTCCAAAATCATAAGCTTACTGAATTGAAATGAATGATAAATTATAATAAATACTATAACTTAATATTTCTTATACTAGGGGCAGCTATCATCATGCTGATAGTGTCACCCAAGGAAATGTTAATGTCCCTTAACTATGCAACAGTGGAACATGGCATACCAAAACCCAAATCAATTAAGCCATCTAATAACTATTGTTGTCATTTGCCAGTGGGCTTTTTATTCTATTTTTTCCCAACTGTCAGAATTCTATATGAATTATTTGGTTACTTGGATACATATTTTTTATTCCAATGCACAGTGGGCTAGAATTTCCCCAAAATTTCTTGGAACATTTTGCTTGTATTTACCTTCTTGTCCTCCTCTCTTCATTGAGGGAATTGTTGAAATATGCATTGTTTTAAGGCTAGAGTTCTTTCTTTCCTCAGTGGATTAGAACTAGGACTATAGATGAAAGCCATGAGGTTGGTGTAAAATAATTGTCTCTCTGTAATTTAATTACTTAATACATTTTCAGTTCAATTTCACCTGTTTTGCAGTAGTTTTAAATATTATTCAACTTGAGTAACACATAAGCACCCTCTTTGATCAGATTATTATATTTTTAGAGTGGAAATATTTGCAAAATAGTAAGTTGCTAGTAAGTATATTCCTAACATTTTAACCCAGGGGAAGGATTTGATTGAATATTAGGTAAAACAGAGCAATTTTAAGTTGAAATGACATTGCTGCCAGAAAATTTTATCTGAAGCATAAATACCACTTCTGACGTCTATGACCACGTTAAATGAAAATGCAAGTAGATATAAAAAATCCAAATTCCCTAAATTAAAGGAGTCATATTGTAACATTTTTGTGCTTTTTGCTAGCAGATCAGCATACTGTTCTTTTTAAACATGCCTTCATTTTATGTGTTAGAAAATAGTATAAGGATAGTTCTCCCAGATGTCCCCCTTTTATACTCACTCTTAAATTAAGGCACATTTGCTGGTACTTATGTCTCCCATTCAAGGAATCTCCTATGAGATCTAACCACAAGTATTGGTTACCTTAATATGTTTTTATTTAGTTTTTGTAGAAGCTGCACTATTACAATTCAAATGAAAAGTGCTTTAGACTTAGATTATCAAGTCTATGTAGACAAATATAAAAACTGCTTAGCCAGTATTTATTGGTGCTCTCGGCCTTTCTATGTTCTACAAAAGATCTGTTAAGGATATAAGGAAGAGGCCTTAGAGAGGTGATATATGGTGAAGAAGTAGAAGAGAGAGAGAATATTTGAGACAGAATTTTTAGAGTGAGCACAGATAGAGAGGAATGAAATTAGGTCTATAGATGAAGGCCATCAGGTTGGCATAAAATCGTTGTCTCCTTGTAATTTAATTACCTAATTCATTTTAATTACTTTACCAGCTTTTCAGTAGTTTTAAATATCATTCAATGATTATCTAACACAGAAACACCTTTTTAAATTCATATTATTATTGGTTTTGGGAGTGGGAATTCTTGCAAAATAGTAAGTTGCCAGTATATGCAGTTTTTCAGTGTTGCAGCTAAAGTGTCATAAAGAAAGGCTACACATGTAGGAAAGGGTCAGTTTATGGAAGATGTTTTATTTTAAATAGGAGACTTGAAATTTATCTTATAGGCAATAAGGCTCCACTGGAACATTTTAGCAAATGAAGCCAAGGTCAGAGTTTCTTGTGTGAGTCATCCATCGAATAGGACAGGATGAGGTAAAAGTGGTTTAGCTATTTCAATAGTTTAGGTGATAAGTAAGGGTCTGATAGAGGGAGTAGAGATGTAAGACACATAGATTTAAGAAATATTTAGAAAATAGCATTGTTAAACATCAGGTATGTGAAAGGAGAGAGTAAAAACAAAAAGTCAAGGGTATTTACCAGGAGGAGAAATGCATGTTTAGGGGTAAGAGAGAGTTCTATCACTCTACCTACTAGCCTTGGAGCAGTGTTACTTAGCCAAGTTTGGTAAGCTTCCTTGGAAAGTCTAGCACTGCTCTTGAGAAAGTAGAGCAATAAATAATACCTGTCTTTAAAGACCATATTGCATTGCTGATACAAGGTAGTTGTTTTTTTTTTTTTTTTTTAATTTTATTCTAGGATGTTTGGGGCCTAGTAAAATAATTTCTCACATTGAAAAATTGATTCTGGAAGTCAGCAGTCTGATTTTTGACACTCAGATATAGAGTTCAAGCCAAGATAAAATTTCTATACAGAGAAATATTGACTGTTTTTTATAAAATAATGTAAGGTAGGAGTACATTTTGTCCAGTTTATTAACTCTTCCTTTTCCCTCGCATGACCCACAGTGGCATGTAAAGTTACTTATATCCCATGAGTCAATGATGAGAAAAATCATGAAATAGGCTTCTAAAATGTGAGGTCTTTGAGGGTTTGGGGTATATCTTATGCATCCTTTTTTTGAATCCTGACCCAAAAATCTGCTTTTTTTCATTGGTTCTAGAGAGAGAGAAAGGGAGAGGGAGAGAGAGAGATTGATGTGAGGGAGAAACATTAATCAGTCACCTCCCATACTCCCCCAACCAGGAATTGAACCAGAGACCTGGGTATGTGCCCTGCCCTGGCCAGATATCAAACCTGAGACCCTTTGATGCATGGGATAACACTCTAACCACTGAGGAATAGGGCCCAGAGCTCTGTGTATCCCTTATACACAACATTTCACATAGTGTTTAGTACATAGTAGGAATACTATGATAAATTATTTAATTAAATTACATTAAAATAAAGCTGTTTTACTAATTATGTTCATAGATTAAGCTGATCAAAATGTGATATAAAGCATTTTAGCAAAGTACCTTGATAACTGAAATTATTACTTTAGTTGCTCATAACTGTGTTAAAGCAAGAAATATAGGTGTGTGTTTTATTTTTTTCAAACAGCACCATAGTATGAAGATAGTAGGATAAGCTCATTTTTTTTTTTAATGTGCCAGCCTAGAAGGACTATAGGCCCTAATTATCAAGGAGTCAACTTCTCTCATCATCTCTCTCTCACAACTATCCTGAGGCTTAAAGTTGCTAAATTCTATTCTACTGGGTCACAGTTGACCTTACCCTTATTGCAGTTCCTGTCTCCTTTTCCTCTCGTGGTAGTTATATATTCCTGCCTACCATGCTGGATCTTGTTCTACTACAAACTTTTTGAAAGCTCTGCAGAGTGCTCACATACCTCACAGCATATTTTTTATAGGAAGGAAAATTATTGAGCCCTCAGTATGTACCCAAAAGTGTGCCAGATATGTCACACTCATTTATTTAGTATTCATAATATTCTGTAGGGTAAGTGGTATTATTATTATTATGTTTTAATATATTTTTATTGATTTCAGAGAAGATGAGAGAAGGAGAGAGTGATAGAAACATCAATGATGAGAGAATCATTGCTTGACTATATTTTAGATGCCCCACACTGGGGATCAAGCGTGCAACCCAGGCATATGCCCTGATAGGGAATCAAACTGTGACCTCCTGGTTCATAGGCTCAACCGGTGAGCCAAGCTGGCTGGGCGGGTAAGTGGTATTATTATTCTTCCTTGTGTACACATGAAAACCATGCTTGGAGAAGTTAAATAATTTCTCCAGATTTCACAGATATAGCAAATCAACCTGGGTCTCTAGGCATCAAAAGCCGTGGCTTTCCACGGAATCTATACCCTAACAAAGGCACACGTGAGGAGTCTTCCCATCTTCTGTGTGTGAGGCTCTACATCAATAGAGAACCCTGGTGCCATCACCAGGTCTTCAGATTTAGTTTCCTAAAATGCCAGACTGCCTATTCAGTACTTCACTTTATTTCAATTTATCTTATTCTTGAACACTGACATTGCTATCTATTGTATTGTTATATTATTTGATCGTCTCTTCAACTGCTTCTATTCAAGTCTCTCCTGGATGTGGGTCCACTATTCTTCCAGCTGCATTGTATTCTGCCCTACTGAGCTCTAATTGCTCCCATGGTCCTTCAGTCCCTCTTTTCTAGATGCTGCCCCTACCTGTAGTCACTCCCCACACTCTGCCAATCTAAACTGAGTAATATAATAAGATCACTCTCCCTGTTTCTTAATCTTCTTCCCACCTCTGCCTCCAGCCTACACACCAGACATTCTAAAATGCATGCAGTTTCACAAAATTAACACATTATTTCATCCCACTGTGTTTTTGTTCATGCTACTATCTTTGCTTAGTGCTTTCTAATCCTACCCTATAGGAGTGTACCTGTCCATCCCTCAATATTCATCTCAAGTGAATGGTCCTTTGAACCATATAACACTTCTAAAGGATGAAATTCTGTGTTCAATACACTGATTGTAGGGCATATAAACGCTTTGCCAAATGTAAGATATATGTTAGTCAAAGTGGGGCAGAGATATAATAAGATGATATAGGAAATGCAATCTGCTTTTTTCAAAACAATGATTCTGCTTTCTACTGAGTGCAGCCTCCATGCCATAGCCAATTAGGTGAAGGAGTTCGGTGGTGGTTTGTGCTTTCTGTACCCCCAAAAAAGATTTGATGGTAAGGGTGTATGCTCTCAGCGCTAACTCTGCTGACCCAATTTCTAATAAATTAGGGAAGTTTTAATTTCAGGATCTTTTCTCCTTGTGTATCTCCCAGTACTCATTTCTCCCTATTTGCTTTTATTTATTTTATTTTAATAAAAGCACCATCACATAAAGAAAAATATGGGGAAAAAATAAACCTACTTTCTTCCTCTTTAAAGAAAAATAAAATGAAAATACTGAAAGTGTCCTGGGTATCCATGAAACAGTGCCTTCGAAGGCTTAAGATGCTACGCCAGCAGAGAACAGTGAGCTTGATGCAGGGCTACGGCTTTCTTTGAAGATCAAGCACCCAGCTGATACACTTGGTATCATTTTAGATGTGACTGGGGTTCCTCTTAGTTTTTAAATTCTGTTAAAAATCCTAGCCAAGGGTGATAAACTGATTCTAATTTAGTTCCTTCTTGAAACAGAATGGGAGCCCAGAAATGAAGCCAGCCACACCTTTGAAGTGTTGTTGAACATGGCAACTAAGTAGGGGGCTGGAAGAAGCAGCGAGAGCTGAGACTCGAGCTGAGTTGAAAAAGAACCACAGGATTTGTGTTGCATTTGCTCAGCCTCTGGGTTGTTCCACTAAGGAAAAAAAATACCATTAAAAATAGTCGGGGGCACGCAAAACACTTTAAACAACATGTGCTCTGGATTTTTTTATAGCCAAGCCAAGCACTTTAGATTCATTTCAGGTTCCACATTGAAAATAGAAAGGTCCTGAGAGTATCTGTGTCTGCAGCTTATATAAGGCATTAGTTTCTGAAACCATGTACCCAGGTTACTTCCAGTTTATCTTTAGAAGTAACTTCCTAGCAACTAGAGCTATTTAAATTTCTAAGTGATGTTATGGTGCTATCCAAAACCTTCTCTCTAATAGATTCTCCAGAAATGCTTTACTGACAAAGTAGAAATCCTAATACTTCATGAAAATTATTTTAGGAAATTGAGACATGGCATGTTTTGGATTGCTTTTAAAATGGATATATCTCTTGGAGGGATAATAGTAATCCTGTAACACTTTAGAATGACTTTATCAGAGCTTAGAAAGCAATGACTTGACAAAAGGCTCCAGAGGACTCGGATGGGGGCAGTAAGGTTTGATCTGTGAGGGGAGGGAAGGAAGGTTGATGAGCCAAAGGGTGATAGAGCCACAGGCGTTTCGTAGGTGGAGCAAGAGAAAGCAGGAGTACCACAGAGGAGTGTGCACTGTGGGAATTCCTGTGAATATTTTTGTCATCATAAATACCAGAAAGAGATAGAATGGAAAATGAAACAACAGCTCAAACAAATCACTTGTGACTCATTATGAAAAATTCTTTCTGTTATGTAATCCTTTAAGCTCTCAGTTTTCCCAATCTGGAAAACCAGAACATTGGACTGCTGTCTTAGATGATGTTTAAAGGATCTTTTGGGTTAAATATGTAATTATGAAGTATAACAATAATAATAAAAATCAATTCTATATAATACATAATTAATAGATATATATTTATATAATATATTAATTTGTACAATAAATCATTATATAACTAAATAAGAATATAGCATGTATTTAATTAAAATACACTTTAATAATCCAATGTATAACTGTTAAATACATATAAATGTACATATATACATATAAGTTTATCCCTTTATGTCTCTTTAAAAAGCTTTAAATAAAAGCCCAGCAAAAGAATACTGAATTGGGAACCAGGAAAACCTTGATCCATTCCCAGATCTAATAACTTGTTGAATGATAATAGAAAAGTATTTACCAGCTCTTGCCCCTCAGTGTTCTCCTCAGGAAAAGGAAGAATTAGACGCAAGGACCCTTAAAATCCCTTTCATTTCTGAGCTATCCTGGGTAGATTTATTACCTCATACTTCCTGGTGAGAATTCTAGGTGCAGCTTAGCTTGGCTCTCCACTTCAGGGTCTTGTCAGGCTGCTGTGTGGGTGTCACCTGGGGTTAGAGTCTCATCAGAGGTTCAGCTGGGAAAAGATATACTTCCAGCCTCCCTTCAGTTGTCCTTATTGTCAGGATTCTTTCTGTTGTGGTTATAGAATTAAAGATCATGGTTCTCTTTTAGTTGTTGTTTTTTCTTCCCTTTTCAAAATTGGATTTATTGGGGTGACATCCTATATAATAAAAGGCTAATATGCAAATTGTCCCCTTGACTGGGAGTTCGACCAGGAATTTGACCAGAGGGCAGGGCCAGCCAGATGTGCCCCAATTGAAATGGGTTGGCCAGACCCTACACATGCATGAATTTATGCACTGGGCCTCTAGTTGGTTAATAAAATTATGTCGGTTTCAGGTGTACAAGGTCTATAATATCTCATCTGTACATTGTCCCTTTCTCTCTGGCAATTACCATAATATTGTCTGAGACTATGAGGCTTTTTCGTTTGTGTTTTGTTTTGTTTTGTTTTGTTTTGTTGTTGGCTGTTGACTGGACTGCTTTTTGATCCTAGAATTCTACCTCCAGTTCCCTGTCATGAGAACCTCTCCTCAGCCCTCTCACATGTAGTAGCTTCCTTTCTCAAGCCCAGCCATAGACAGACACTTTTCTGACATCAGGGAGCTTCCAGTCCCAGTTTTGAGAGCTATCAACTGGTTTTTATGCCCACTCAACATAATCTCCCTTTTGATGTATTCATATCAACTGATTTAGGACCTAAAGACATCTGCAAACTACTTAGTCTTTGCCATAATCTCTTGGTTAGGAGCATGGCACAGCTCCTGTCCATCCTCAAGGGAGGGACTGAGACAAAGGTGCAAACACAAGGCGCTGGGAAATGGATTTATTGGGGGCACTTGGGTTTATCTGCCATAGAAGTAGCTCTTTTTCACTCGATTGTCAGATGAGCATTCATTATTGATCTATTAACAAACAACTCTGTTGGATTTTAGAGGGAAATAATTGTAATTGTCTTATTCGACATGACAATTTTATGTGAGCCTCAGCAGGGAAATGGCAGGTGATCTTAGCTTTCTCCTCTAGTTCATAAGGTATTAGAAGTAAATGAAGTACATGACTGAAGTCACTGGTGTCCTCTAAATACCATATCTTTAGCCCACACTTGGTGGACCAATGGTTGTGATATGACCTGTGAACCAGAAGTTCATGGTTCCATTATCAGTCAGGGTACACACCTGGGTTTTAGGCTCAGTCCCTAGTTGGGAACTTGCAGGAGGCAGCTGATCATTGATGTTTCTCTCTCTCTCTCCTTCTTCCTCTCTAAAATCAATTTTAAAAAATAAAGTAATAAAGATCACACCTTTTTGTTCATCTTATGTTTCATTTTATATAAAAATTTTATCTTTCAAAGTCTTTTACTAAGTATATTCATATGATTACCATCAATAATTGTTCTATATGATAAGTACAAAAGAAACAAATAATATTTGATCATGACTTAATATTTAAATATGTATAGAACCAGTGTGTATCTAAGTATAGTCTGTGTATGATTAGGTATCTTCCTGTGTGCCAGGCCCAGTGTTAATTACTTTGTGTATTAGCACAGCAATTGCACACAATAACCATTTCAGCTAAGTAATGGTGAATTGTAAAGGCAAGGACATTCATGTTTAGATGAGTTAAGTATCTTGCCCATAGTCATACTAAGTCAAAATATGGATATTCTCTGGATTCAAGTTGAGGACTAGTATCTGATTCTAGCTCACATCTGCATTCTTCATTGTTACACTACTAGAGGACGGATGCATGAAATGTGTGCACGGGGCTGGGCCCTCACAGCTGAAGTGGTTTGCCTTGGACATAGAAGCCCTGGCTTCATCCACAAGGTCATCCAGAAGGATGTCCGGAAGGTCGTTCAGCTGTCCAGTCTAATTAGCATATTACACTTTTATTATTGTAGGTAATAAGTTGTAAAATATGCAGTATACATTATTGTTTTGATATTATGAAGAAAAATATTGAACTATTTTTCCTAAGGTTAAAGTGTCTTTTTCATTTGTTTATCAACTATTTCAAGGCAAAAACTCACTTTTGCATTCTCATCTTAGCACATAATGGTCAACATATGCAGAATGATTGAAGTTGATCAATGTCAAAACTTCAATCTATCTCTGCTACTTTTGAGGTATTTGTACTTTCCTCTTCCAAACAGTATCTTCCCAGACTTGGCCCTTAATGTAATAAAACACCACCTTGAACAATCTGTGACTTATCCTGTGGATCAGGATTCAAATCTTTTTAATATACTTGCTTTGCAATATTGTTGAAGAAATTAATGAGTTTTAGAGAGAAAAATTCTAGGGAATAAATTATTTTGTGAGCACTTTTGTAAGCACATTAACTACTTGAGCCCATGTGAATAGTACTTCAACCAAGCAAATGGTGCCCTAGTGGCCTTTATTTTAATGAATTTCCCAAAGATGGTTGACTTACCTCATCTGGCAAGATCATTTGGTGAAATGATTTGATCCACTCAGAGGGAGAATTGATAAGAATGCAAAGTGATTGAAATGTAATAAAAACATTCTGAACTAAAGAAAGTGACCTTTCATGAAGTTCAAGATCTTCTCTGAGATAATTCAGCTCTTAATCTAAACTTGTTCTACATGTGACTAAAAGCAAGGCACTGAACTGCTGCTTAGCACGTGCAATGAGATTACCTTGAATGTGAGATAAAGAATGGCCATTTTTGTTAAGTTTTTCACTTTTTATTTTTAAGTATTCTCTTACCAGAGAATAGCTAATCATTCTCAAGCATAGAATTAAGGGTTCAATTCACTAGCACTCAAAAGCAACATCCTAATGTCCAATTTGCAAGGATAGACTTTCTAAAAATTAGCTTTTACATCCCAGTTGGCAGGACTAAACTAGCAAGATGCTTTTGTTAAACTTTCAGCAAACCAAAAACTCCTCTTTTCAAGATCCTGAAAGCAGTATGCATTTCTCTTATTAGAATTGTAGCACACATCCCAGCTGTTGCTCATACTTCCTGCCCCAACCCGAATGCTGGTCTTCTCCCCAGTTCCAGTAAACCTAGAATTACTTCAAGCTACTTCGTGCATCTTCCCCGAAAATCATGGTTATTTTGAAGTCTTACCAAATTAGCCAATGTCTTTGTTCTTACTACACATGTGAAGCTCTTCAGCATGTAAGCTTCCTTCACATTATTATTTAGCTATAAATATGTCCAGTTTTACCTGCTCCTTAGAACCTTTCTTATTAATTGCATAAGTGGGATAGTACATTATCAGTGCTAGGGAGTAAACACTTGATCAGAACGTGGTGAGTCAGTGAATCATATGCTGCTTTATTGATGAGTAAAAGAAGAGAAAAAGAAGCAGTGACTTTCCCAATGTCAAATGCATCAGCAAAAACAACTGGAAAACCACGAGCCCAGGAATTGCCATCCAATTGCTTAAAGTGCTGAGCCAAACTGCTTCTCTTTAGTGTCTAAAATGAGCTATGGTGGCTGAGTTAGAACCTGTTGTGTTTTCATGGGACAGATTTTTAAGATGATTATGTTGTCAAATAGATTGATCCAACCTTCTCATTAGAGGAAACTTGCATTCTACTAGTGTGTCCTAACTCTTAGAATCCATAAATTTCCAAGGGTATGCATCAAATGGTATGAGGGGAGGAAGAAGAAAAAAATGAGATGAGAAAAAAGAAATAAGAGATCACATATCATCTTATATCCTTTCAATGAGAGAAGCTTTTAAAGCTTTAGATAAAGAGTTTCCCATTGGATTTCTTGTGATGAAAAGCTTTTCTGGTAAAAAAATATTTGAAAACTATGAGTGCATATTGAGGAATAAAATCTTTTACATTTTATGCAGACATCTTAAAATGTGTATATCATTTGCATAGATCTAGAGACTATGGGACTCAAAGGAGAATTCAGTCTGTATATTATAATGAAAAAGGAAGATGTTATAAAGGAGAGTTTCTTATGAAAATATACAACCCTCATTTTAAATCTGCACTAACAGATGTATAGATGGCCTACACAAATTTTTAATCTGAGTCCTCAATAGGAAATAACTTGCAAAAGCCCTTTGCTGGTCAGTATGCAACTGACTGTAGTTAGACAAAGCAATGTTATTAATAGGAAACAGCAGTTATAACTATAAATTAGTAATGCCATGTTGAAAATATGAGCCTTAGAGAGAGAAGATTGTAGTCATTCATTCAACCAATTCATCAATACCTAAAGGAATAGTTATTGAGTTCAGTTATGAAGCCAGTTGCTATTATGTACTCTATAGACAGAACATGAGCCCATATGCAACTCCTGAGTTTAGGTTGTAAAGGAAGAGACTGTAAAATATTGGGAAATGAGCAAGGCAGATATTATATAGATAGTCCTTAAAATAACTGGATGTATCCTCAACATAGCTTCATAATCAAGGAGCATGTATCAAGCAGCCTTTAAGTGGTTTATAAAATAATACAAATTTTGTAAACACATTCACTCTTGCAACAAAGACCAGCACCACAGAGACAAAGTGATGTGGGTTGTAGTCCTGGATTGTCTCCCTGTATCTACCATAACCCCACCTTCATTTGCTATTGCATTCCCTATTTTTCTCCCCTCGCCTAAGGCACTAGCTTAATTCCTTACATGCAGTATATGGTCAATGAACTTTTGTTTGTTAAGTGCATGCATGAATAAGTTAATATGAAAACATTTAAAAATATATGCCAATTTCCTCCTGATAAACTAGTACTTTGCAAGTGGCTAATTAATTAGAATAATGTGTTGCCTTTTTCACACAAGCTATCAGGAAGTTTACACTGGTATTTAGGTTCAACTGCTGCATTTTGCCCAATAAGATTTTCTTTCAAGTGTTTTATTTTCTCACCCCATTTACTTATAGGGTTCTTTCCTTTTGTTCTACATTACATAATTTTAGCCTTATTCTTCCTGCATTTTTTTTAAGCAGGCTGAATTAATTTTCAGAAAGCAAACATGTTCTAATTGATAATATTCTTCTGCAAATTCAGAGGAGAAAATAAAAACATTGAATTAGTACATAATGTTTAATCCCCAAGCATATTTTCTTGGTTTTTAGGGGGAGGAGAGGTTGGTCAGGAAATGCTATAAATTTTAGTGTTGTCATCAGAGAAGGGGAACAAAAGATATAGGTAATTTGCTATGCATAAACTTTCCTTTCCTAATTTGAACAGAAAAATATTACTGTCAGAAGCAATATTAAAAGGGGGAAAATTAATACCATTTCTAATATTTTGGGTATAGTTTCTTCTGGTTGTGGAGAGAAAAATCAGAATACATATTTTGAACTTATTTTGTTAATAAGTAACAGTGTGAGGCCAGATTACTTTTTACTGATATATGTCACAAGATTTCTCAAAAGTTTGTAAAATGTTTTTAGTCATACTTTTAGTAGATGCATCTGATCATAGCTTATGGAACTCACTCCTACCATCATCCACTTAAATTGTTTTATTTTTTAATTGGGTATAGGATGAAAAGTTATGTACAATGATCTACCTGAATTTTGTCTGAATCTTTTATTTCCTTTGGATATTCCCTGTAATTGTATGGCCAACATACAGGTGTGTGTTTTAAGACAGTATTCCAGATGAAATATCTTTTCATGTATCTCTCATTGTTCTATTGCTCTGCTATCTTAGAAACTGATTTCTATTTGTCAAAGCCTAAAGCACACTGAGTCTTAGATATGATCAATCTAATGAAGAGAAATATGGTGCTACCATTTTTTTTATTCTATGTTTTCATTAGAAAACCCCTAGATTGTGCCAGCCTTAGTTTCTACAGCAATGGCATGTTGAGAAATCATATCTAGCATATGTTTAACATCTCCCAACACACACATTGGCCTTTTGCATTCGTGTTACTGTGTGAGCTCCATTTATTGCCATCTCTATTTAGAGAACTGAAGAATTTGATGGTTGTTGTTGTTTTTTTTAAATGTCCTTTATTCACACCCTTATTCAAGAGTCTTCCAAGGTGTTACCAATTCATTTATTCACTTATTTAATTTTTAAGTCATTTAACAAATATTTATTTACCTCTCAACTTGTGCTGGGAACTTTTCTATGTGCTGGGGATATAACTGAAAGAAAGCAGTCAATTATATTAAGTGTCTGGAGGCTTTGTATAAAAAGTACTCAAGTAAGCGATTTTAAAACTTAATTATAGAACATAACAAACAATATCCTTTGGGTGATAAGAAAAAAATAATAGACTAGAATAATAGAATAGCAGAAACAATAATAAAATTGATGATTAAATAGTATGTCTCTTTGTGACTAACAAAGCCAGCAATGGTTCTATTTTGAAACAAAAAGGGTTGCCTAGGGTCTCTATAAGGTCTAGCAGAAACCCTGCAGTATCAGGAGAACAATGACAAAGTCAGCAATACAATAATAATATATTCACAGTTGCTGCACTCAGACTGTTGGTAAATACACAATATTTAAAAGACCCATAATTAGAATAAGGAAATAGAATGTGAAACCCTTTCCTCAACGCTTCACAGAATATAATTGCTGCTCTAATTTTCATGATGGAACACCTGTTTTGAGCACCTCATTTCACTATACAATGTTAGTTTTTCAGAACTTCATTATTTGATTGTTTAATCTAGGAAAGTTAGACCCGGAGGTTTTGATGGTGAATATGTATGGCAGACATAGGGATGTGCCACCCAGATCTCATTTTAAAAATGAATTGATGTCCTTAAGAACTGGCAGACTACAAGGAGGCAATCAGAAGACAGTGCTCAGCTTCTCCACTCGTGCGAGGTCTGCCTGAGCTGCAAGATCACTCACCTTAAGATCAAGCCTTCTCAAGGCGGCCTGCCTCCAGCGATGGAGTGAGAAGAGGGTGTTCCAAGCAGGCAGGAGACCCTCTCCGGGCTGCCTGCAGGGCTGACCCAGGCTTTATAAGCCTGCATTAGTTTGATTTCTGCCTCTCTCCAATCATGCTCTGAAGGGACTTGATGGACTAGAATAGCCTTGTTAAGAAAATACCCATTGCAAAGACATTAAAGAGAGCATTATAAGGGACCAAACAGAGCTTTCTGAATTTTACAGAAGTTCACAGTGTGGGAGGAAATGATTCTTATCTGATTCCATAACATAGCACATGTAAAACATTCATCTGAGTCCTGAACATGGGAAGGTTCGTTCAGCCACTAAGTAAATAATTTCTGCATTGCAGGCTCTGCTGCAGAAAATATTAAAAATATAAAGATAAATTTTAGACCCAGAAAGGAAGAGCAAAACAAATAGTGACAAGACTAAAGAGCTTGTAGGTACCCAGTATGCATTAGTTAAATCTATCTAAATGGACAAAAAAAAAAAAAAAAGAGAGAAAAAAAATTAAATAGCATAAAAAAACCCACAAAATAAAATGAATAATAACTGAATAGCAGAGAGTTGTGAAGAAGATTTCCATGTCCCCTATGGTTTCCAGTTTCTGTGCTGAAGGATATAGCTGGAGAGCACTACCCAGTAGAAGTCAGAAAGGATAATCAGAACCATACATGGTGCCATCTCTGAAGATTACTAAGAACAGACTTCACAATTTCTTCAATTTACACAATTCTTTTCCCACTGAGACTTCTCTTCCTCAAACAGAAGCACATTACAAGATAATCATTTAAATAAGTCACTCTGGAGTCTTGCTGACACAAGAGAAGATTTGTGTACGTTTTCAAACTGTTCTTTTTTATTTCTAATGGGGACAAGATAATGAGCCAGCATTGTGTCAGAACAAAGAGCCCACAGACATAAAAATGTGAATGCCAGATCCAGGTGAGACATGAGATTGTTTGTGGGAATCTATAGACAGGCAAAGATGTGGAACACACAGCCCACTATCCAGGACCAGCAACAAGAATTGGGGGAGCCGAAACTGGTTTGGCTCAGAGGATAGAGCTTCGGCCAGCAGACTGAAAGGTTTCAGGTTCCATTCCGGTCAAGGGCATGTACCTTGGTTGTAGGCACATCCCCAGTAAGGGGTGTGCAGAAGGCAGCTGACTGATTTTTCTCTCTCATCGATGTTTCTAACTCTCTATCTTTCTCTCTGTAAAAAAATCTAAAAATATTAAAAAAAAAAAAAAAAAAAAGAAATTGAGTGTGTGTGTGTGTGTGTGTGTGTAAATTCCCTTTGTTCAGAAATGGTTAGGATTTCCAGATCAGGAGAACATTAAACCAAGTGTCAGGTCCTTCTGAGCATGGGCCCTTGATAAGTACACAGGTCAGAAGCCTGTGAAGTTGGCATTGCCACTACCTTCCCATTTAGTGGTGGGGAGACCAACTGTGTCTTGTTTACATGCTACGACTGACCCAGAATAAGCACTCAACAAATATTTTCTAAATGAGTGAATGATAGATATGCTCACTATGCTTTCTATTTCATCTGCCACACTGAACCTGGTAATAAAAGGGGGTCTCATTAACTGGTACCATCAGCCTAATGATGCCTGAATTTTCCATGATGCTTTAGGCAATGCTGGTGATCCTCATGTTTCTCTAATTCTAGTCTGTTCTGGTTTTGTTTTTTTCTCCTATCCCCTCCTCAGGAAAAAAAAAAAAATTCTCTATTTATAGAAACCTAATATGCAAAGTGTCCCCTCTGGAGTTTGACTGGCCAGTTCAACAGCTGGCTATGACGTGTGCTTACCACCAGAGGACAGCATGGAATGAAGGCAAGCCCTAGCCTGCAGCTGCTAGGGACCCTGCCTGTGCACAAATTTTGTACACTGGCCCTCTAGTATAAATGTATAATAATCAACCCAAAATATTTTAGCCAGCTTAAGAAGTTCAGTAACTACATTAAAATTGAAAAATTACCAACCTTTGAATTAAGACAAACTAGATGAAAACATGGGATAAAACCAGGAAAAAAAAAGTGATAGGAAGGTACACATTCTATAAGAGCTAAATAGTAAATAAACTAATATACATAACTGGCTCTAAAGTTATCAAAAGCAAATGAAAGTATGGTTAGTTACAAAATTCTTATTGTGTATAGGAAGGAACAAAATTGTAAGAAACATTGAATAAGCAGGACTTGTCATTTCACTTATAACTGAACAATGTATAAGCAACATGTTATTTTGTTTTTCTGTATGGCAATTTCTTTCTCTCCCCCTGAATGAAATATGGGATGTCTCACTAAACTTTAATTACTACCAGCTAATAAAAGTTCCCCCAATCAGTAATTTAAATGTAGAATTCAGCAATTTAAATGGGTGAAGGAATCAATAGGCCAAACCTTCTCAAAGTTATAGCTACTCCCCTCACCAGTTTGCACAAGCCATAGGCCAGCCCCATGCAGTGTGGAAGAGGGAATGGTTGGCTCTACTTGTGTGGGTTTTTCCTTCTTCATCATGCCAATACCCATCCAAGATTCTTCCCAACAGTATTACTCTTAGACCCAGGAACTGGATCCTGTGCTTTAGAGAGTTTACGTTGGCTGTCCTCTAGTCTTGCTTTGGCTACATGGAACACAGAGATTATCCTTTTCAGAACCAACATCCTCTAGTCTCACAATGCTTGAAATATCAAGGACCCTGTCATTTCTTCCCCAAAATGATGTCAAGCCCGAATCCATGGTCTGAGCATGGTGCTTCCCTAAGATTCACAGTCTTGAAGGAGGGCTGCTGTGCTAGTGTGAGCACTCTTTGAATGAGGGGTCAGCAAGGGCCAGCTATCTGTGGCAGTTTGGTTAAAGCTGGATTTGATCTGAGGATTTGGATGTGTATCTGTGAGATATCCTCAGTGCTGTAAGGAGCTGGAGTAGGAGGAAAAAGGAGGTAGGTTTCAGGGTCTCTCAATGGATGAGGAGGTCAATGGTGGGCTCTTCATATGTTGTTATTGTCCTACAATAGACTAAAAGGATGTCAAGAATTCTAAATTAAACTCTAATCTCTCAGGTATTTAGGAAGTTATATTTGTCAGGTGAGAGGAAAAAATATATTATTTAATAGTTTTTTACTTTAAGTCTTTGCTAATTTTTCAGACAGATGATGTTGCTTGGGCCTCTCAAATATTAGAGGTGAGTCTGTCTCCAGGATCAGTTGAGGTAGTAGAGATGCTGGAGAACAGGAGAGGACAAAGAATTTCCTACTTCAATAAAAGTATAATTCTGTGTCAAACTTTTTGAGTCTGACAGGTGTTTTAAAATAATATTTTCTTGTGAGACATTCTGTGGGTTCTCAGAAATCTTGCCTCACTGGATAAAGGAAAGATATGTTATGGCTAGTATGTTTAGTCTTCTAATTAAGAAATATTTGGATTATCCTCTAGGCAATCTTCTTGATAAGTCTCTAGGAACCCCATACCAACTCTATCTATATGTGGTATATATATATATATTCCACAGGAAACTTTCATACATACTTTGCTATGATACATCTGGCCTACCATGGCCATTTCTACTGGAGAATGGTTAGCCTTCCAATCTACTATCCTTGAGACTTCCTAGGCTTGTAGGCCATCAGTTGATTTTTGACTCCACATTTCAGGGGAACCATAATTTCTCCAAGAGTTTTCCTTAAAGTTTTGTTCTTTGAATCAAGAACAAGGGTGAATCCCACTATGGGATTAGTTCTCATACAACCAACTTTCTCTCCAAAGAATTATAATTGGACCTATTGTACTTCCTAACCTCTTTATATCCTTATTGTGATGAGGTGGGTAAGAGTTACAAAACAGTTTATCTATAAGCTTATTCACAGCGGTCTTGTACACCAATTCATATTGCTTTGGGGCTTTATTTGAAATTGAGAATAATAGAGTTGAACTTTACCATTCTTTTACAAATGCATCTGACCCAATTTTCAAGAGAAATAAGTATTTATCCTGAGACTTAGATCTAAACATGGTTAGGACTAAGGTCTTGATGTAAGAGATCTTGCTTACAATAAATAATAATAACAATGATAATATAACAACTAACCTTTAGCCCAGTACAAATTGCAAAAGTGCAAGTCAGAAGAAATTGTGAGAAGACAAATACATAACCTAGAGCAGTGGTCAGCAAACTCATTAGTCAACAGAGACAAATATCAACAGTACAACAATTGAAATTTCTTTTGAGAGCCAAATTTTTTAAACTTAAACTTCTTTTAATACCACTTCTTCAAAATAGACTCACCCAGGCCAAGGTATTTTGTAGAAGAGCCACACTCAACGGGTCAAAGAGCCACATGTGGCTTGCGAGCCACAGTTTGCTGACCACGAACCTAGAGCATTAAAAGAAGCGTTATTTTCTCAGGGTCATTCTGGGGAGTCAGTAAAATCCTGGAAATTCTTTGCAAATGTTGTATGTAACTTTATGTGTATTTTTCTGAGAAAAAGGTCCTTTGCTTATTGTTATTCTCATAAAGTCAGTCACACCAAAATAATAACATTTCTAAAAGGGTGACAAGATCAGCATTGCTTATACAAATTAGGGAACCACACCATAATTCTCACTAGATGAAATAGTCATCAATAAAAATGGTTGTAAGATCAATAAATGTCAGGATTGGTTGGTGCTATATTTCTCTCTTTTTCTAAAGTGAGTGTGTACTTGAGATTTACTTGTGAAAGTTTATAAAACTTTTAATGCTCTGGTGCTATGCAGACCACTAGTTCAGAATTTGTAGCCTGGGAATGTGTTCTCTCTCTTTCTCCCCCTCTCTAAATAAACAGATAATAGGTAGGTAGGTAGGTAGGTAGATAGATAAGATAATAGGCATATAAACTCATAAATATATTTTAAAGTTTTCTGGTTGATTTAAAAAAAATAAACAAGTTTAAAAGCCACTGTTAGAGTCCTAGCTAGAGTGGGTAAAAGGAAAACAAGAATTCTCAAAACACCCATCAAGCTGGGACCGGTTTGGCTCAATGGATAGAGCGTCGGCTTGGGGACTGAAGGGTCCCGGGTTCGATTCCAGTCAAGGGCATGTACCTTGGTTGCGGGCATATCCCCAGTAGGGGGTGTGCAAGAGGCAGCTGATCGATGACTCTCTCTCATCAATGTTTCTGACTCTCTCTCTCCTTTCCTCTCTGTATAAAATCAATAAAATATGTTAAAAAAAAAAAAAAAAAAAAACACCCATCAAAAGATGAAAATAGCACTTCAAAAAGGGCAGTTAAGAAACAATAATAAGCCAAAATCCGTTTGGCTCAGTGGATAGAGCATCTGCCTGCATACTGAAAGGTACCAGGTTCAGTTCTGGTCAGAGGCATGTACCTTGGTTGCAGGCATATCCTCAATAGGGGTTGTGCAAGAGGCAGCTGATCGATAATTCTCTCTCATCGATGTATCGATGTTTCTAACGGGTTAGAATAGTAAGAATTCAAATCAGATTATAGGAAAATAAGACAATATGAAAAAAATGGGGGAGAAAATATATGAAGTCAAGATTTTTATCCATAGTGATATTAACCATAGAGATTAACATCTCATGACCCAAAACATCCTATTATATAACATAATAGCAGAGACAATAGTTCTAATTACATAGAATGTTTAAAAATGTACATTTACCTTAAGACTTCCAGTATCTGTGGATTTAGATTTTTAAAAGGAATTGAAAATTTGTAAAATGCTGAACGTTTCCATTGTGAAATGTTTACTTAAAGATATATTTACCATGTGGATTTCCAACACAACATAATAATGGAAATATTTGTTATTTTGTGCATTCATCACATCATTTATATTTCAGTATTTCTGGAAAGTTTATGTACTTTTAAAAAATTCTTTTAATGCAATCAGATACTCTCATGAAGACAGCATGTGATTTTATTACTAACAATTATCAATGTTTCTACTTAGAGATGATAATAGGTATAGGTGTGTTATAATTAAGTAACTTGACTATATTTAAAACCTAAAGTCGTACACTTAGAATAATATTGGAAACTCTTCCTCCCTTGATTTCATGCAGCCCTCCCACCTTATGTCAAATGAAAGTCTTTTTCTTGCAATAGTGTAGATTCTGCCAGTCATTGGAAGCTTAGTAATGGTCTGAAAGTGAACAAAACTCCCCTTGAAAAAGCTACTTCACATCCAGCTCCATATATCATGGACACCTATGTGATATTTTCAAAGCAAACAATTTAACTACATATAAAAATCTGATTCATACCAACATATCAACAAATATATGGAAGCATGGTGCTTACTTTCTTGTTGCCTTATCACACTGGAAAATATACTTAAAATGGATGGTAAGAGGAATTTTGTAAATTCTCATTAGGTGAGCAATTTAATTGCCATCTAGATATATAAAAGGCTAATATGCTAAGTGTCCCTCCTGCCATCCAACTGGTTACTATGACACACACTGACCACCAGGGGGCAGATGCTCAACACAGGAGCTACCTTGATGAGCACTGGCCATTTACAAAGAAATGGCACAGTGGACCTGGCATGCACAGAGCAACACTTGCCTTCCCCAAGTGTGACACAGGCCCCATCACAACCCGAGTATGACACCGCACCAAATCATAGCCAACACTGCTGAGATCCCATGGCACAAAATGTGGCCCACAGCCCAGCCCAGCCTGGAAACAATCACTGTGGGTGCAAGATAATGATGTCACATAGCAACACCCAGCTTCTTCTCCCTAGCAACTAGTTTCCTTGGAGTTTCTTCAGCTCAGGAACACAACTTGCTTTAGAGCCAGGTGCAAACATTTTACACTTTAACCAAATATTTGTGAAGCATTTTCCCATGCCTCATCTCATTTGATCCTCACAGAAGTCCTGGAGTAGGTAGATAGGAGAATCTGTGGAATCCTATTTTCTTTAGCCAGAAAGGATATTTAGAGAGTTTAGAAACTTGACCCTACTGAAAAGAAGTAAGAAACAGTGGACCTTGAAAATGACTTCAGGTTTTCTCACTGCACAGAATATTGTCAAACACTGCAGTAGTTAAGTATTTTACCCTTTGTTTTCCCTGCTTGATCTACAATAATAATCTGCTTTGTATTGATATTTACTGGTGGGTTGCTAACAATTACCTGAAGGAGAAGTTGGGGTGCTTCACTGGACTGGAAAAAGTTTCGCAGGTCTTATTAAGCAAGCTTATTCTATATTTGTTAAAGGCTAAGTTGACATATAAAGCTCTTGCTGGTGCCAATCACACTTGTGTGTTTCCATCTGTAATTGTCAATCATGAATTTTGTTGACACTTCTATTATAGAGAAAGGGCAAATAGTGATATTAAAATATTTCTTCTAATTAATTTTCTTTCTATGTACATAAATCTGTGCACTGGGCCACTAGTTAGAAATAAAAGATGATGTTAAGCTAAATAAGCTAGTCAGAGAAAGACAAGTATCTCACTCATATGTGTAAACTAGTGAAAAAAATAAACTATTGAACAAAATAGATCCAGATACATAGAAGCATGGAACAGACTGTGGAATCTCAGAGGGAAGGCGGAAGTGACTGGGTGGGTGGGAAAAAAATCAACCAAAAACTTGTATACATACAATATATGCATAATCCATGAACACAGACAATAGGGTGGTAGAGGCCTGGGGTGAGAGACAGAGTGGAAGGGGCAGATTATAAGGAGTCAATGGGGGAAAGAAAGGGACATATATAATACGTTCAACAATAAAGATTTAAAAAACAAAAGAAAGAAAAGGTGAACCAGGTGGAAATACATCTGGATAAAAGGAAAATTATAGCAGTGCATTAGATGGGCATTAAGTACATGTTTTGTGATGGTATTTATGGACTCTGACATTCCACCAGCATTTCTTGCTCTTCCATAGTCAGTCATGCTCACTCCCTGGACCTGATTTTGTCCAGCTGGGGAGAAGGATAAATCCCATAATCCAAGATGTGATTCTACCCTCTGATTCCTATAAACTCACACAATTTGGCAGCTGCGGAGACACAAAGTGTGGTCCCTGGGCTGTTCTACTTTCCCAGTGGGGCGGGCTGACTTCTCACAGAGAGCAGGTGGTCGGAACACTAACTTTTCCAAACGATAACTCTGAAATCTTAGCATCTGGTAGACTGAACCAAGAAATCGTGCTTCTCTCTAGTTATATATTTCATGCCTGATCTGTTGTAGCTCATTCTATGGAAAAGGGAATAAAAAACACACAACAAACTTTATTTCTGTGTCAAGCTTCTCAAAGCACTTTAGGTACTTGCTCCTTGGCTTGCTATATTTGAAATATGAATTTTGAATTCACGGCTTATCAATAAAAACACATTGACTTTCACAGAGGTTGCCTGGCGAATTCTAGTACAGGAGTAGAAACATTTTACTTACATTGTGCTCACAGCTGATAAACTTCAGCTGCTAACAGTTTGTTAATTAAATCTTAGTTAAGCTTTGTCCTTCCTGCTTAGAAAGGGGAACTCTTAACATTAGAGGCCGCAATTTGCATGCATCAGTCAACACAAATGCTGAACAAAGTGCTTGTTTAGGTAATAAGATAAGGAGGTGCCCTCTCCACATTTCAGCTCAAACTGCCTCAGAGGCAACATTTCCCAAGATTCCCAGCTGCTGCTTGTTCAGGCAGCTCTGTGGTTTGTGCTGCATATTAATTTCTGTTCGACACGGGAATTCAATTTGTACTGTACATTTCATTTCTTCACAGATTTAGATTTATTTCATGTTCTCTGCTTTTAATTAACTCTCTGGCACAGCTGCTGGACAGGATAGAAAAACTCATTGCTCTCCCTGTGTTATGAGTACACCACCAATCATTTGCCACTTAGATGGTGGTGCAGGAGCTATCAGTTTCTATGGCAACCAGAGCCGTGGTGATTGATTCCTTGCCAGTATGGCATCACCACAGGGAGTGCAGCTTGTGATTTTTCTATGCTCACAACATCCATCTAATTAAAACAGGATTATGGAATCATCCCAGTGTATGTTCGACAACTACACTGCAATCCGTTTATATAAATGTCAACACTATTAAATACGATAGTCAGAGTCTTTACGAATAAATAGATATTTTAGTCTTTGGTTTGTGCGTCGGAAAGCGGGTGCCCAACCACCTGGTTTTGTCTTAAATGGTAGCCTTCCACCGGCGCAGTCATTTTGTATTTGCAAATCGTATGAAGCAAAGCCACACGCTTGCTATTTCGATGGATGCAAAACGAGCTAACTCTAGCATGCTATACGAAGCCCGCCTTGAAAATTGGTTAATTACTTGGTGTACATGAATTATTTATTCATCAAAAGCTCTTAATTCGTGTGATTGATTTTCCCTTCCGAGGCCTCCCTGGAGAGCAGACTACCCCTCTTCTCTCAGCATTTCCTTTCCTCCTCACAAAGCATTCGTTCCTCAAGTCCTGGAGCCGTTACCTGGGGCCTGGGGACGCCTCACCTGTGCGGGGAGATGACAGATGCGGTGTTCGGCTGCCCCAGAGGAGAGAGGCAGCTCGGGATTTCATACAGGGTTCAATGGGAAGACAAGCACTTTAGAGAATTGTGAAATGTATATGCAAAGTTAAAAGGAAGGACAGAGGGTGACGGATCTGTTAATGGTGTTGTTTTATGTACCACAGTTTTTTGCAGGATAAGGCTGACAAAGTACTCTGTTAACATGAAAAAATGGCAGTCTGTGCTACCTAATAGCTTCGTGTCCCTATGTATTTAATTTTCCAGAGTTTTTATGTGTTACAGAAGCTACCACTATGGCATATATAAGTATATGCTGCGTCGTATGTGTTTTTGCTGTCAAAAAACTATTCATTTTACAGATGTTTCCCCCTTACTCTCCCGTATGTTATATGAAGAAACTGCACATTCGGATGACTCTGTCAGAGGTACTCTAGTTAAATTTTAATTATTGGTGCTGTACTTTACAAAAGTTCTGTGACATTTCACAGTTCTCATGAATTGACAGCAAAATTACCCCCAAAGTAGGACATTCATAAAGTGACAAAAAATATATAAAACATTTTGACTAGAGAAATAAAATGGCTTCTAATCCCAGCACAGCCATCCACAGAACGTAATGACTGGCTGAGATAACACTGAGGAAAGTAGGAGTGCTTCACTGAAGGTAACTTTAAAAATATGTATTTTCTCTGGTTGTCATACCGCTGGGAATGCATATCTATATGGTGGGTCAGTTTGGCGGTGTTTTCTTAGGCACAAAGTTTATACTGCATGTATGTATCTATAGTAGACAATAGTATGTTCATCGTTATTTACAATATATTTTTTCATTAATTCATTAGCATGAAGCTCATGGGCATCCGTTTTAACCTCATGGTGACAGCATCATCCATGCTATTATAATGTCTACTGTACTTATTTCATTTAGCATCATACTCTCCAGGTCCTGCCATGCTGTGTCAAATGGAAAGAGATCCTCCTTTTTGACAGCTGCATGGTATTCCATGGTATAAATGTACCACTGTTTTTTTTTTATACACTCATCTACATAAAGCTTCTGCACAACAAATTAATCATCAACAAAATGAAAAGGGAGCCACTGGTATAGGAGAAAATATTTGCTAATGTTATATCCAATAAGGGTTTAATTTCCAAAATATATAAGGAACTCATACAACTTAACAATGGGAAGGCAAGCTATTCAATTAAAAGTAGGCAAAGGACCTAAACAGATACTTTTCCAAAATGGACATACAGATGTCTAAGAGACATATGAAAAAAATGGTCAAAGTTACAAATCTTTGGAGAGATGTAAATTAAATCAACAATGAGGTATTGCCTCATGCCTATCATCAACAAATCAACAAATGACAGGTGCTGGTGAGGATGTGGAGAAAAGGGGAACTCTCATTCACTGCTGGTGGGAATGAAGACTTGTGCAGCCATTATGGAAAACAGTATGGAGTTTCCTCAAAAATTTAAATATGTAACTGCCATTTTACCCAGTGATCCCACTTCTAGGATTATATCCCAAGAAACCATAAACACCAGTCAGAAAGAATATATGTACCTCTATGTTTATAGCAGCATATATAGCTAAGATCTGGAAACAGCCTAAGTGAACATCAGTAGATGAGTGGATAAGCACAACTAGAACTAGTAAAATGTTGGGCAAATTATCTATCTGTCTCTGTAAGTAACCCCTGTCCTCAAAATTATATATTGCAATTTTAAAATAATCACCATCTATATAGTTCATAGGTAGAAACTAATATTTTCTTGAGTAGTCACAAAGTTTGTCAGAAGTACAGTTGGGCCCAGCCAGCATGGTTCAGTGGCTGAACGTTGACCAATGAATCAGTAGGTCATTGTTTGATTCCTGGTCAGAGCACATGCCCAAAGTTGTAAGCTTCATCCTCAATGTGGGGCAAGTAGGAGGCAGCCCATCAGTGATTCTCATCATTGATGTTTCTATCTCCTGCTCCCTCTCCCATTCTTTCTGAGATCTATAAAAATATATTTGATTATTTTTTTACAGTGTACTTGGACATGTTTCATGAATTAAAAGAAATTGTGCAGAGATAATGAAAACATATTTCAGAGCCTAGATTACCCTTAAAATAGAATATATTTACTCTCTTTCTGAAAAATAACACAAATATTATTTAGATATCTATTATTTTATACCCTTTTTATGGATCATATCACCTTTGATTGTATCCCATAATTTCAAAAATAACACTATGTACTACTTCAAAGTAGTAAAGCCTGTTCTGAGAGGTTTTCAGCTAAGTTCCTTACAGAAAATCTGGAGTGGGTGAAATATTGAGTCAGGACTTGGTTACGCTGCATTCCAGATGGCTGGAGACATTTTGACAGGGCAGGTACCATGCTAATCTGACAGCATTTTTTTCAGTGTGTTTTAGGTTGATGAAACTCAGGGAGTCATTGCCCATCTATGCACATGCAGGGAACAGGTGGCCAATCCAAGATCAATACTTATGAGTCTACAATACTTTATTCAAGCTTTGATGGTCTGGAAAATAGAAGAGACACGGTGTTTCCCCCTTTCTTTCAGGTATAACAATTGAGTAAAAAGGAACAGAACATTCTTTATTGTTGAAGTGAATGCTCTCAACTTAGTCTTCATTCCAAATACACTTCAGTTGAATTGGATCAAAGGAGATGTTTCCAAACTCTATTTTTTCCTTTGTTCTCCGGCCTCCTTTCCTTTCCTTATTTCTACTATGTTGGCACTAAGCTGATAGACTCAGAGATATGAGTCTGAGAACAGCCAGTGTTACATGTTAGGAATCTGGGAAAGATGGAATGTGATATGTACAGATTTAAACTTGAGTTAATGAATTAAGCAACTGAATTGTAAACATGTGGATGGATAAACAATATAACATTACAAATAAAGACAAATACAAAGATGAGAGAAAGAGGAATATATGTGCATGATGTCGAATGTAATTTTAGTATGATGTGTTTTTAAGAATGTTAGACTGGTTCTGATTTGGAGAAACAGGAAATAGTGGCTACACAGTCTAAGTATATCAGTAATAACTTGGCTAAACACATAATAGTTATTGCTTATTGACTACTTGTTGTGTTAGGTACTATGCAAAAACAGTTTTATAAAATCAGCACATTTAATTATCACAACATCCCTGAGAGACAGGCAATCTTTCTCTGTTTTACAGATGAGAAAACAGACTTAGGGAAGTAAAATAATATGTGCATGGTCACATAGATAGCCCATGTTAAAGTAGAAATTCAAACTCAGAAGCTCTAAGTATAAAATTTTGTTATGATATATTGCATAGCATGTGAATATCCAGTATGTGGCATAAAATACAACCTGGAAGCAAAATAAGAGGTTCTGGAAGAGACTAAGAGCAATCAACATGGTTCCAGGAAACTGTGCCAAGGACATTGGAATGTTTCTAGCATATCCCTTTAACTTGCTAACTTGTGCTGTACCTTGATGATAACTTATTCTTTTCAGTGTTGTCCCAGCCTTCAGGGCCACAGAAGAATGGCATTGGTCCTTTGGTTAGAATGTTA
The DNA here is from genome assembly GCF_014108245.1 of Pipistrellus kuhlii. Classification (NCBI taxonomy): domain Eukaryota; kingdom Metazoa; phylum Chordata; class Mammalia; order Chiroptera; family Vespertilionidae; genus Pipistrellus; species Pipistrellus kuhlii. Next base: position 48,851,582 of record NW_023425427.1, read on the forward strand.
TTACTGAAATAAAACAGTCAAGGCTCAGAGGTGAAGATAATTCCTCAGGATATAATAAATAGCATCACAAATATCCACTAAATCCTCTTTCTATTCGCCTCAGTTTAATCTGAGTTCATTTCTTGCCACTTGGCTTTGTAGACTTCAGCTAACAGTTCCCTAAATTTACATACTAAATATATTTGATGATGGTCACAAATCTTATAGTTATTATTATTATTAGATATAGACATATTACTTTGGAATTTTCTAGTGCTAAGAAGAGGGAAAATTATATATATTTGGAGACTTAGTCAAACTTAGTGTGAATTCACATTACAAAAATTCTATGAATTATAGGAAATCACTTTTAATTTTCTCTCTCTTGTGTCAGTATGCATTTGCTGCCTCTATTCTAACACAAATCAATCTAGATGTAAATTCCAGCCCTGTCATAAATTCTTTCAAGGAAATTAATTTGATAATTTTACTGAAAGATCTTATGCCCTTACACAAAGCAACTTTGGCTATGATTGTATCATCCTAATATATAAAAACCCTGGGTCCATCACATCCACAACAACCAGGTGGCTCAACCAACCAGCCTGGATAACCCAGCACTGACTGCTAAGGCTGCAGGCATGGTGACCCAGCACTGATTGCTGAGGACTAATAAACTAGAAGTCTAGTGTACAAATTTGTGCATCAGTGGTGCCCCTGAGCCTGGCCTGCAGGATTGGGCTGAAACAAGCTCTCTGACATCCTCCAAGGGGTCCCAGATTGTAAGAGGGTGCAGGCCAGGCTGACAGACCCTATTGGTGCATGATAGGATCCAGGAAGGGACACAGGAGGTTGCCAGCCAGGGAGGATCTGCAGGAGAGCTCCAGGGCATGTCCAGCCCCTCTCACTCAATCCTGATTTTCCAGACCCTAGCAGCAAACTACACTACCAGTCTCAGCATCTGCCACATGGTGGTCAGTGCACATCAAAGCAAGCAGTTAGGTGGCCTTAGCATATCATTAGTATATTATGCTTTGATTAGTTGAATGGCAGACCGGTTAACTGTACACTTAGCATATTAGGCTCTTATTAGGATAGTGGTTGTTTCTAGAATCTTTTCTTGATTTTGATTCATTAACTTTTAGATGGATGTGTTGTTTTTAACTAACCCATGGAAAATTCCAAAAATGTAATTTGCTGTACATAAAGTATCTAAGATTAGTCATTATGAGTTGAATAAATAAATTCCTGAAGCAGCAGAGAATAATGGTTAAATATAACCTCTTAAGATCAAATAAATTAAATTCAAATCTCATGATCACAAATTTACTTAACTTTTTCATCTCCTTTTAAGAATCAACCAAATTTATATTTCAGCATTTTTTGTGATAATGAAACAAAGTAATCACATTAAAATACTTAACATTAGAGACTGGCACAAATTAAATTCTCAGTAAATGGAATCTCTCTTAAGCCCACAAAAGGTAGAAAAGAAAATAAGTAATTTGTGAAAAAATGTGTTGGATTTTAATCTATGTCCTTTTACCGGATACTTTTTATAAATAAAGCCATTAATTTTCATGAAAGATTTAGGGTCAAAAATGTTTATCTTACTTTATGATATTAAATCTGCTTTTAAATTCTTTTCTATAATGTTTTTTATTCTGTTTTTTCATTTTTTAAATTATGAAACTGTGTTCTTCTGAGAAAAGGTTTCTTCATAAGGACTAGTAATAAATTAGCCCAGCCAGCATGGCCCAGTGGTTGAGCATCAACATGTGAACCAGAAGGTCTAGGGCAAGCATGTCAAACTCAAAGGCTAACACAGGCCAAATAAATGAGGCATGTGGCCCATGGGTCTCGAGTTTGACAAGCTTGGTCTAGGGCAGTGGTGGGCAAACTCATTAGTCAACAGAGCCAAATATCAACAGTACAACGATTGAAATTTCTTTTGAGAGCCAAAGTTTTTAAACTTAAACTTCTTCTAACACCACTTCTTCAAAATAGACTCGCCCCAGGCCGTAGTAATTTGTGGAAGAGCCACACTCAAGGAGCCAAAGAGCCGCATGTGGCTCCCAAGCCACAGTTTGCCGACCACGTGTCTAGGGAGTTAGATTCCTCATCAGGGCACATGCCTTGATTACAGGCTTGATCCCCAGTGTGGTATGTTCAGGAAGCAGTTAATCAATGACTTTGTATCATCATTGATGTGCCTATCTTTTTCTCCCTCTTCTTTCCTCTCTGAATCAATAAAAATATATATTTTATGTATTTTGATAAACCATTCACCTTTCTTCTATATCCATAGTAGTGAATATTAAGCCTTTTGAGGGACAGTGCTTTGATTTAAAGCTATGCTTAATCTGATTATATATGTAAAGATGTTACATTAAAAATTATAGTTTCCTCGTGATCTCATATTCTGTTAAAAAGATTTCTGGTGTGAATAACAAGTATTTGCTGGGATATAATTCTATACTTATTAAATAATGTAAAACTTAAGCTACTATACTTATTTTTTAGCACTATTTTAGGTTTTGTGGAAAAATCAATTAAAAAGTTCAGAGAATTCCCAATAACCCCTCCCTGACCCCCATATACAAAGTTTTTCCCATTATTAACATCCTGTCTTAATGTGGTACATTTGTTGCAATTGATAAGGCATATTAATACATTCTTTATATGCTTTTTTTAATTTCAGAGAGAGAAAGGGAAAAGGAGAAGGGGATAGAAACATCAATGATTGAAACCATTGATGAACTGCCTCTTGCATGCCCCCCTACTGGGCATCCAGCCTGCAACACCAAGCATGTGCCCTGACCAGAAATGGAACCTTAACCTCCTGGTTCATGAGTCCATACTCAACCACTGAGCCACATCTGACAGGCAATATTAATAGTTTATATTTGGATTCACTTTCTATTTCATATCATGTGTGTTTTGACAAATGTTTAATGACACGTGTTCACCAATTCAATATCATACGGAATAGTTTCACGGCCCTAAAAATCCTATGTGGTTCACCTGTTCATCTCTCCTTCCATCCAAACCACAATCAGCCACTGATCTTTTTACTGTTTCCACTAGAGGCCCGGTGCATGAAATTCATGCACGGGGGCAGAGGAGGTTGTCCCTCAGCCCCGCCCGCACCCTCTCCAATCTGGGACCGCTCAAGGGATGTCTGACTGCCCTCTGACAATCCAGGAACGCTGGTTCCCAACTGCTCACCTGTCTGCCTTCCTGATTGCCTCCAACTGTTTCTGCCTGCCAGACTGATCACCCCCTAACCACTCCCATGCCAGCCTGATTGATGTCTAACTGCTCTCCTGCCAGCCCATTTGCCCCCAACTTCCCACCTCTGCCAGGCGGGTCACCCTAACTGCCCTCTCCTGCAGGCCTGGTCCCTCCCAACTGTCCTCCCCTGCTAGCCATCTTGTGTCCACATAGGGGAAGGATCTTTGACCTCATGGGGGCAGCCATATTGTGTGCTGGAGTGATGATCAATCTGCATATTACTCTTTTATTAGATAGGATAGAGGCCTAGGGCATGGGTGGGGCCCAGCTGGTTTGCTTTGAAGGGTGTCACAGATCAGGGTGGGGTTCCCTTGGGGCATGGGGCAGCCTGAGCAAGAAGCCTGTGGTGGTTTGCAGGCCAGCCATGCCATCCAGTGACCCAAGTGGGATATATTTTCTTTCTACAATTGAAACTTTGTGGCCTGGAGCAGAGACAAGCCTTTTGCTCACTCAGTGGCAGCAGCTATTTCTGTTTGAATTTGTTTACCTTCTATAATTGAAACTTTGTAGTCTTGAGTGGAGGCTTAGGCCCAAGGGCAGGCATAAAGCTTGGCTTCCTCCTTTGCCAGGGAAACACCTCCCTCCTGCTCTCTGTGTCTATAGTCATCTTGGTTGGGTTTATTTGCATTCTCACTCTGATTGGCTGGTGGGCGTGGCTTATGGATATGGCTTGTGGGGCAGAGTGATGGTTAATTTGCATATTACTCTTTTATTAGGTAGGATGGTTTTGCCTTTTCCAGAATGCCATTTAGTTGGAATCATATAGTTTATAACCTTTTAAGCATGACTACTTTCAATTAGCAATGGGCAATTAGCATGTTTTCTAGAGCTTGATAGTATTTTTTTATTTCTCTAATCACTAAATAATAATCCATTGTATGGATATAGCACAGTCTGGCTTTCCATTAACCTATGGAAAAATATCTTGGTTGCTTCCAAGTTTTGGCAGTTCTGAAGAAAGCTTTTATAAACACTCATGTGCAGCAGCTTTTGTGTAATGATATATTTTCAACTCATTTGAGTAAATATCAAGAAGTATAATTTCTGAATCATATAGTGAGAGTACTTTAACTTTGTGAGAAATTGCTAAACTGCCATCCAAAGTTGCTCTTTCCTCTAACAATGAAAACAGTTCCTGTTGCTTCATCCAAATCCTCACCAGCATTTGAGGGTGTCAGTGTTTTGGATTTTTGCCATTTGAATAGGTATATCATTGTTTTTTTAATTTGCAGTTCCCTAAAAACATCATTACACATGCTTATTTGCCATCAGTATGTCTTTTGATGAGGTACCTTGTCATATCTTTTGCTCAATTATTAATTGGGTTTGTTTTCTTATTGCTGAGTTTTAGGTGTTCTTTGTATATTTGGACAGCTGGCCTTTATCAATTATGTGTTTGGCAAAGATTTTTCTCACAGTCTGTGAGTTGTGCTTTTATTCTGTTAAGAGTGTCTTTCACGGAGCAAGAGTTTTCAATTATATGAAATCCAATTAGTTGTTTTTCTTTCATAAATTGTGCTTTTGATGATTTATCTAAAAACTCACACAGACTCAAAGTCTAGATTTTCTTCTAAGGATTTTGTAATTTTGCATTGCACACTTAGGTGTATGAGCCATTTTGAGCTAACTTTTGTGGAATTTATACAATTTATGTCTAGATTTTTTTCTTTCTTTTTTGCATGTGGAAGTCCAGTTGTTCCAGCACCATTTGTTAAAAAGACATCTTTCACCATCAAATTCCCTTTGCTCCATTGTTAATGATCAGTTGACTATATTTGGGTGAGTCTATTTCTGGGCTCTATTTTGTTCCTCTCATCTAGTTGTTCATTCTTACACAGTGCCATACTCTCTTGATTGCTATATTACTATTTTTAAGTTATGAATTTGGGTAAGGTTAGTTTTCAGATTTTGTTCTTGCCATTCAACATTGTATTGCCTATTCTGAGCTTTTGCCTTTCCATGTGAACTGCAGAAACTGTTTGTCAATGTTGACAAAAGCTCTTAATGAATTTCTCAGGATGTATCCCCATAGTTAAGCAGCGCATAACTGCATTAATCTTAGGATGAGTTTTAGCAGATTGTTTCTTTCAAGAAGTTGGGTCGATGGAATCCAAGTTATCAAATTTATGGACACACAATTGTCCATAGCATTCTCTTATTACCCTTTTAAAATAGTTGGAATCAGTAGTAATGACCACTCATTTACTTTTTATTTTGATAATTCATGGCTTCTCTTGTTTTTATTTCACATTTATAACTTTTAAAAATTTCAATTAAATTAAAATGATTTAATATTGTCAAAATAACTAGCTTTGGCTGTGTTTCTTTTGTATATTGATTTAATGTTTTCAATTTCATAACTTTTTAATCTAAATTTTATTATTTCTTTTCATCTGCTTACTTTAGATTTAATTTGCTCTTTATTTTTCTATTTTCTTAAACTAAATGCCTAGATGACTTATTTTAGATTATTTTTGAAATTATACATATAATGTTACAAATTTCCCTCTAAGTACTACTTTACCTGCATCCATAAATTTTGATAAGTTGTGTTTTCATTTATTTAAAATATTCTGAAATTTCTCTCGAGGTTTCTTCTTTATCCTTTGTGTTATTTTAATAGTGTTGTTTAACCTCCAGTTATATTGTGTGTTGCTGGGTGTTTTTTTTTTTGCAGTGTTTCTGGTATTGATTTCTAGTTACATAGTGTTCTGAGAGCATACTTTATATGACTTTTAGTCAATTAAATGTGTTAAGTTATATTTTATGGCCTAAAATATGTTTTATCTCAGTAAATGCTGCATATGAGCTTGAGAAAAATATGCAATTTGCTAATTTTAGATAAAGTATTTTATAAATGTCCATAAGATTCAGTAGATTAAAGATGTAGTTTAACTCACCTTTCTTCTCAGTGATTTTCTGCCTAATAGAGGGGTGTTGATGTCTCCAATCATAGTAGTGAATTTGTCTATTGCAGTTCTATCAGTTTTTCCTAATTTGTAGTTAGGTCTATATACAATAAAAAATTCTTTGTGTGTTTTTTTAAATTAACTCCTTTATCATTATGTAATGATCCTCCACTTAACTTCTGATCATTTTCCTTACTCTGAACTCTGCTTTTCCTGAAATTAATAAAGTTCTTAGAATTAGTACTTGCCATATTTGTTACTGTTTTCTATTCATTGTCCTTTTTTGTTTCTTTTATTTTGTGTATATGTTTTCCACTCTTTTCTGCTTCCTTTTTAAATTATGCATTTTAAAGTTTTATTAATATGGTATATTGCTTTGAATGATTTGTGGATGTTTAATAATACTTGCATCCTGGGAATTAATCCCACTTGATTGTAGTTGTATGATGCTTTTAATATGTTGTTATAGTTGGTTTGCTAATATTTTATTAAAGACTTCAGCATACATGATGTTCAGAGCTATAATTATACATTTATAATTATTCCATTTTTCTCTCCCCTTTTAGCATGTCAACTGTATTTTTAAGTGTTTTAATGTTTTCCCTTAAAAAACATTAAACACCTAGTCCAAATTCACTTTCAAATAGCATAACAGCACTTCATGTGTAGTACAGGTACCATATAACAGAGCATCCTATCTAATAAAGAGGGTTTATGCTAATTGACTATCATCCCCTCACAAGATGGTGGCACCCACAGCCAATAAAGAAGGAATTGCTAATTAACTGCCACACCCTCACAAGATCACAGTGCCCACAACCACAAAATGGCAGTGCCCAGTCCCCTCAGCCCCACCTCATCCAGCCTCAGTCCCCCAGTCCCCTCAACCCTGCCTCATCCAGCCTCAGTCCCCCAGTCCCCCTCAGACCCACCTTATCCAGCTGGAGTTCCCCAGTACCCTCAGCCCCACAGGGGAAGGCAGTTGAGGGCGACCAGGCCAGCAATTGGAGGCAATCTGGTTGGTAGGAGAGGGCAGTTGGAGACTATCATGCCAGCAGGGGAGCAGTTAGGCATCAATCAGGCTGACAAGGAGAGATTAAGAGGTGATCAGGCTGGCAGGCAGAGTGGTTAGGAGCAATCAGGCAGGCAGGCAGGCAGGCAGGCAAGTGGTTAGGATTCAGCAGTCCCGGATTGTGAGAGGGATGTTTGACTGCCAGGATTGGGCCTAAACTGGCAGTTGGACATCCCTTAAGGGATTCCAAATTAGAGAGGGTGCAGGCTGGGTTGAGGAACACCTCTTCCCAGTGCATGAATTTTGTGCACTGAGCCTCTAGTTTCTAATATATTTCTTTCTTATAAAATTTGTGTCATTCATTTCACTTTTTAGTGAGTTATAATCATTGTTTATATTGTTACTATTACTATTTCTAGTAAACCACTATTTGTTAGACAAATTAAAAATAAAAAACATAAAAGAGTAGATTTTGCCTTCATGTATTCCTTTTTTTTTAAATTTAATATATTTTATTGATTTTTTACAGAGAGGAAGGGAGAGAGACAGAGAGCCAGAAATGTCGATGAGAGAGAAACATCTACCAGCCGCCTCCTGCACACCCCCCACCAGGGATGTGCCCTCAACAAACTTACATGCCCTTGAACGGAATCGAACCTGGGACCTTTTAGTTCACAGACCAACGCTCTACCACTGAGCCAAACCGGTTTCGGCCATGTATTCCTTTTCTAATATTCTTCCTTTATGCAGATTCCAGTTTCTGATATCGTTTTCCTTCTCTCTAAATAATTTCTTTAACATTTCTTGCAAGATATGTTTACTAATAATAAAATCATCAATTTTTGTTTGTCCTAGAAAGTCTTTATTTTCATTTTATTTTTAAAAGGTAATTTCAGTGGACAGAATTCTAGGTGAATAGTTTTTTTCTTTTAAGACCTTAAACATTTCACTGTATTCTCTTCTTTGCACTAAAGAACAGTTAAATGTAGTTCTGATCCTTGCTTCTTTATATACATATGTTTTTTTCCCCGTTGCTTCTTTCAGAATTTTCTTAGTCTTTGATATTCTGCAGTTTGAATATGATATGACTAATTATAGATTCAAGGGGGTGGTATTTATCCTATTTGGTGTTTGCTGAGCCACCTAAATTTTTCATTTGGTGTCTGTCATTAATTTTAGAAAATGTTTTATCATTGTAACTTTGTTCCTTTTTCTCTATTCTGCTTCTGGTATTCCTTTTAACGTTTGTTGTACCTTTTGTTGTTGCCTCCTACTTCTTGGATATTGTGTTCCATTTTCTTCCATCCTTTTTTTTCTTTTTGTCATATAAGTTTATAGTGATATTTCTTCAAGCTGACTGATTCATTTCCTAGTCTTGCCCAGTCTATTAATAAGCCCATCAATTTTTTTTGTTACAGCATTTTTTTTATTTCTATCATTTCCTTTAGATTCCTTCTTAGTTCCAATCTCTCTGCTTATTTTACCCATATGTTCTTTTGTGATTTACTTCTTTTTGAGCCTATTGTACATTCATCTATAGGAATGTCTTTCACAACCCACATGGAGTTTCAATTCTAGGTTCAGGTTCTGGAGAAGGGCCACACACAAATGAAGAGACTTGAGACTGGAAGAAATTCAATTTGGCGATATGGGGGGCCAGGCGGTAGTCCAACTCTAGTGGGAGAACTACTCCTGCTCTGGCCCTGCCATCCCTTTTATTGAGGCTTTGGGGAAAACATCTAAGGCAACATAAACAGAAATTTACATGTAGCAGGAAATAACAGAAACTTACATGGGACAAACAAGGTGGAGGCTGCTTCAGCTAACAATGTCTCAACTAAAGGGTGAGTGGTTAGAGCAATTAAGATTGTTGACCAGCCTTTCTGGCTTCCTGTCAACATCTCTTTTTAGTGAAACTGATTTGTTTTCTAGCATTCATCATAGTTGTTTTAAATTCCCAATCTGATAATGCTGAAACCTCCATCCTTGTCATATCTTCTTTTGATGATTCATTTGTTTCTTTAGACTAGGGGTGTTGAACTCAATCAGAGAAGGGGCCAAAATCTAAAATCCAGCCTAAATCGCGGGCCGAATGGTTTACTGAACAGTCATAAACTGTCATTGTGATGGAAACGCAGCGGAGTGCAGTGATGACAGCGCGGTGCGGGCCACATTGCAAGGCCTGGCGGGACGGATTTGGCCCGCGGGCCTTGTGTTTGACACATGTGCTTTAGACTGTATTTTTTGTCTTTTCTTTTCTTTTTTTTTCTTTTTTTTTTATATTTTATTGATTTTTCACAGAGAGGAAGAGAGAGGGTAGAGAGTTAGAAACGTCGATGAGAGAGAATCATCGACCAGCTGCCTCCTGCACACCCCCTACTGGGGATGCGCCCGCAACCAAGGTACATGCCCTTGACCGGAATCGAACACGGGACCTTTCAGTCCGCAGGCCGACGCTCTATCCACTGAGCCAAACCGGTGCCGGCTATTTTTTGTCTTTTCATATGCCTTGTAATTATTGGTTGAAAGCCAGACATGATGTGTCAGTGTGAGGTTTATGTTTATCTGAGGAGGAGTTAGGCTGTGCTCATTGTTTGCTGTGGCTGTGGTATCAGAAGCTAACCTTTCCCCTAGTGTCCTTGTTTTGTATCCCATGTTGTCATTGGATTTCCCTGGAGTCTTCTTAAATATTGTCTGAGATGTTCCGTTATTTTTAGTTGAATTCCACTCTTATTACTCATGATGGCAGGGTGTGGTAATGGGAGGAAAAATGTTCTATAGTTGTATGGCTAGATCTTATTCCTTTAGGGATTTTGTGTCCTTGGTCTGGATACCCATTATTGTACTTTCCCACATTTGGTGAGACAGGAGAGCTGGAGGCACAGCTGGAGTGGGGTAATTCCTTGCCCCACAAGAAAACTGGAAGGTGATAGAATTGTGTATCTTTCTTCACACAAGTAGGTTAGGCACTAGTATGATTCCAGTGAGTTAGGTTTTAGAAAAATAACTTCCCGTTTGTGTAGGCCTTGTTAAGAAGAACATAACATATTAAACTTATTTGAAAATAGCTACTTTTATCTTCCGCCTGTTGGAAGTATCAGGATATTTTTCACTGATCTTCACCGTGAAAACCTGGTAGAGCTCCTGAAAGTAAATTTCAGAAAGGTGTGGGGACTCCTTATTACAGGCTCCCTTCTGGAATTTTAATTCTCACCGAGCCTCCAACAAATCATCAATTGCAGATTACATTTTCTCAATCCTGTACTAGCACAGCAATGGTTTCTGCTCTGGTAAACGGTGAGTTCCTGTATCTGCCTATCTGTCTCTCCAACTGGGAGGAGGCGGAGGCGAGGAAGAGTAGCAGTTGGCCATGTTATCTTGGTTTCCAGTTTACTCAGGATTTTCTTGTGAAGATGGAAGTTAAGCTGCCCAAACCCCTACATCCCAAATCAGAAACCAACACACATCCACACTATTTTTAAAAGTGTTTTGTTTATTTTTAGTGATTGTACCTTCATGTGCACGGGTAATAAGTAATGCAGAGATACCCTGTGTACTCTTTCTCTGGTTTCCTACAGTAGTAACATCTTGCAAAGCTATAGTAAAAGTCCATTATCAGGATATTGCATTGGTACAAGCCACTTATCTTATTTAGGTCTTCCCAGTTTCACTTGTACTGATTTGTCTCTTTGTGTGTATGTATGTTAGGCTCTATGCAATTCTACTGCAAGTGTAAGTTAGTGTAGCTGCATGCCAGTCAAGGTAAAGAACAGTATCTCCAACACAAGAATCCCTCTTATTGTCCTTTAATAACCATATTTCTTTTCCTCCCACCACATTCCACTTTAACCCCTGGAAACCACTAATTAGTTTCCATTTCTATAGCTGTTGCTCTATTTTGGCACACTGAATTTTTATCTTGTATGCCAGTCAAACTATTTTAGAATATTGGCAAGCAAATGTTCCTTCTGTACTATTTTTTTGAACATCAAAATGAAATTTTCTGATCTATTTTTTTTTTTCTGTGGAACATATGAAAAGAAGGGGCATCTACTTCAAATTGGAATGCAATCTCACTGCCCAAACCTGAGATTGGATTTTTGAGATGAAGGTCAGCTGATGCCATTTCTCCTCATGGAATTCCTTCCCCTGTCAATGAATATAGAACTCTAATGGTCAGAGAATATGGTAACAAATGTCAAAATGGCTTCTCCCTATGTGGTTAACAGAAGAATGCCCCTGAGGTCTCCCTCAGACAGGAGACCATTTTCTCTCTTTAAAAGTGAATCAAGCAGAGAGTGTTTTTGGATGAGTGACTAGGGAAAGGATTCAGACAACAGGAGATTAGATATGGGTTATGATGGGAGGCTACAAGGCACTGGAATTTTCTTCACTGGATTTCCATTTTATTAGCATACATGCAACTTAATGTATCTATGTAAAATTATCACTTTTTAACTTCACAGAAGAGTGTGTTATTCTTCCTCTAACTTTCCTTATATTTATATATATTTATACTTGCTTATATGTTAAAATATTTTATAGATTATCTTAATTGGATATACCAAACTAGTCACATAGAGCATTTTGCAAAAAAAGAAATCTGAGTGATCTCATGTATGGATGTGTGGATATGGTGCTGTATTGATCTTTGTGTTGATTATCCATTCTACTTTTAAATTATGCAAAGTTCCAGTTAAAATATAAAAATAAGTGTAAAAGCAAAAAAGAGTTAAGTCTTTCAAAATATGAGGCTTGGATTAATACATTTTATTTAGGACATCTCTGCTTTTTGCATCTGTATTTGGAACATATCTGGTTATATTTTCCGAGAATAGACACAGATATTACTGAGATATTCTGCTTTTAAAATGTACACAGTAACTGTTCACTAATTCTTTCCTTAGGGAGCTTAGTCTTCTAAGTATGATACAACATATTCTCTTGCATGAACTGAGTAAATGCCAAAGCAAGATTCCAAAGATACCATGATTTAAATACCCTAGGATCCCTAAAAAGGAGATGGTTTCACTGATATCTATGACACAAAGATTTAGCAAAAAGGAAAAGTATTTGACATTATAAAGTAATTGTGGAGGAAATGTTTGTATCATTATTCTGATTCCAAAAATATTATATCAACTTGTCTATTTGTTATCTTCTATAATATGTATGTTAGAGTGAGAGAAAATTTCCATATGTAACAAAATTTGATCAAATCTAATAAGCTTAGGACAATGTCGTGGGTAGCTTCTTGTTCTGAGAAAAATATTGTTTCAAAACAAGAATATGACAAACCATGGGGGCATGAATACAGCTGCCCTTGATCTTCATCACTTAGGAAAAAAGTCAGTATCAAAGTTATATGTGTATATTTACTCTGTGGAAAGGATTGAGTCACTGGTGAGAGTATTTTCCTTATCTGATATTTCTCTTCTCAATTGCAAAATTTTTCTTTTACGAATTCAGGTGAATCTACATGGGCCAGCTCACATAGGCATTTAAAATGAAAAATAAAGTCTGTGTAAAAGGTAAGCATGTGATGAGTCTCATATCCCCTGCCCTTATGCGGGTGATGGAAATAATTACTTCCAGGCATATCACTGCACTGGGCACAGTTGGCACACGGGAGTCAGCCAGGTGTTAGACGTGATAGGAAATGTGCCGCCTGATTAGACAGACTGGAATCCAAGTGCAACAACATTTTCTTTTAAATGAGATCAGGGGCGGGAATTTAAAGATGCTATTTAATTTTTCATCTGTGGCCAACACATGCCAGTGTTTCAAGATGATTTTGTTAATCACATGGGACTATTCGCTGAATGTGGTAGTGAAAGGATAGAGAAATGTTTTCCTCAAACAAGCCAAACACTGTCCAACTCAGTTCCCATTTCAATCAGTTCAGTGGAGGGTTTTTTATTCTCTTGCTTTAGTCCATCTGATAGCTGCATGAGCACATTTTGCTTTGTTTTGTTTCGACTTCAGGCAAAATCTTCTTTACAGCCATCGTAAGATTTTCATTTCACTGAAGCTTTTTTCTTTTTATTGTGATAATTCAGTCCGACTCTGGGCCATATGGATGCTCTGGACGCTTAGTTCCTCCCAGAGAGCTGGAGCACAGAGTTCTCAGCCAGGAAGCTGGAAGGAAACCTTTTGTATAGATCATATAGTATGATTGTTTCACTTGCATGCTTATTCATTTATTTATTTATTGACTCCTTGATACATATTAAGAATTCATTAATAGCAATAATAGGTAGCATCGACTGAGAATTTACAGCAGACCAATCACTGTGCCAAGCATTTTATATTTATTACCACATCATTTAAATATCATGATAACTTTTAAAAATTAATATTATTATCATCACTATTTTAGAGCGAGAAAGTCTTGCCTAGAGAAGCTTCAGAAGTCACTCTTGGTCAGGTGGCACAGCAGTGGAGGCACTAGCACTTTTAGTAAAATCACAGTCTAGCCCAGTGCATGAGGCTCAGTGGTTGAGCTTCAACAAAGGAACCAGGAGGTCACTGTTCAATTCCTGGTCAGGGCCCATGCCCAGGTTGAGGGCTAGATCCCTAGTAGGGGCATCCAGGAGGCAGCTGATCAATGATTCTCTTTCATCATTGATGTTTCTATCCCTCTCCCCCATTTTCTTTCTTTCTCTAAAATCAATAAAAACATTAAAAATAAATAAATAAATAAATAAATAAATAAATAAATAAATAAATAAGTCAAAGTCTATAGACTGAATCACTCTGATGGATACATCAGTTCTTTTCAAGTGACTTTCAAGTCTGTTTCAGGCAGTTCATCAAGTAAAAATTATTTTCATAATAATGTTGACATGTTTTGTCTAATAGATCCTGACTTTCATGTAAAGAGTCCATCGATATGGTAGCAGATTTTATATTATTCTACCTTTTAAGAAACTATTATCTAGTTTTAATGAAAAAAAGAAGAATCCAATTATCTAAAAAAGACTATTGTAATACTTCTCCTTTTTCCTACTACCTATCTGTTTGAGGTCATATTTTCTCAATATACATAAACCAAAACATATCACAACAGATTGAATAGAGAAACAAACATCAGAATTAAGCTATAGTTTATTAAGAAATATATTTAGGAATCTGAATAAAAATGTCACTCTTCACTTTACTTTTTTACTTATTTGGGAAAATATAGTTAATATTCTTTTTAAATTGTTATTTATGTTACCATGTATTTGCATTATTATTAAATGAATTAATAACTAAATATTTTATTTTTAAATTTATTGAGGTAATATTGGTTAATAAATTTATATAGTTTCAAATGTAAAGTCCTATGATACATCATCTGTATATTGCCTTTTGTGCCCATCACCAAAACTCAAATCTTGTTAAAGTAACAATATTTTAAATATATCTAGGTTTTTATTTTGAATATTTTAAGTATTAATTGATATAAACAACATAAATCAAGGATCTCATTAACTTTAAAGGGTCTAAAGGATTCTAACAACAAAACTTTAGAACCACATTTCTAGCACATTTACCAGAATAAATATCATTCTACCCTAGTTTCTACATGTGGTTCAGCAAGTGAAAATGTTACTTTTTATTCCTTTTATCCATATAACCAACAGATATGATGTGATAATGCTTACAGCATAGTCATTTCTAGACAAAGTGAATTTTTTTTCACCAACCTAATAACATAATTACAGTTAAGCATTAAGACTGTCCTTAACCAAAGAATTTGTATGCATATATGCATAGCCCATAGTGAGGGGAAGGCATGGGGAAAGGTGAGGAGGAGGGGGAAAAAGGGTGGGGGATGAAGTGGATCATTGGAAAAAAGGGAACATCTGTAATACAACAATAAAGATTTTTCGAAAACGAATTTTCTTCAAGTTGCATTGAGTAGGATGATCAAGACCAATTGGAATGCTATTAGATTAGTAGAGGTCAGAAACAGCAAGAATGGAAAAGGAAAAATTGAACCCATAAACAGTGACTGGCACAAGATTGAAGTACTATAACTAGTTTCACGATTAAGAAACACTGCAGTGTTAGGATGACATAATTTAGGAGCAAGTATCAAATTGATATATAGGGCAGAGAGAAGGAGAACACACAGAGAGACTACATGGAGGTTTTGAGACATATTACTATAGATCTCAAATTTTAGCATTAGTAGTTACCATGAAAACTATCATTTTAAAAATTAAAGCTACTTAGCAAATAAAAATTAAAAATAACGTTGTTTTGTACACCTGGAACTCATGTTTTTCAAGATGAATATTATCATTATTTTGAAAAGTAGATTAAGATGGTTTTCTCAACTACAATTTATTCTCCACTAGAACACAGTATCTATTTTATTTACTGCTGTATCCCCTATACGCCTAGAGAGTACTTGGTATATAATAAATGTTTAATGAATTAAAATAATGGCTCTATTCTAGCAAATAAACAGAGTGTGTTTGATCATGAAGGATCTGACCATCCAAAGTGGCTTTTCTTTGTCAGGTTAGATCCTGAAATCCCAAGCAGAATTCACAATATCTGAAAGCATGTGATTAACAGAATTCAGGAGCCAGGACACCTGACTGATACCCTAGACAGGAATGAAAAACTCTTCACCCCTAATGACTGCACTTGTAGTAGAGATATTAACAGAACCTCTTCCAAAATACAATCATTTAAATTTTAGCTACAACATACATGTTTCACTTTATATGTTTTTTATATATCCTCCCATCTCAACAGGAAAAAAAAAGGTAAATGAATATTGAAATCTAGTTAATAATATGCATGTTGAGGAGTTTAAGCATAGTGGTGGAGGAGAGGAAAAATTCTCCTCTATGCTTTTTGGGTCTCTGGGTTTATGAATTAAACTGACATAAGTCAGATTAACAGGAGAAAAACATATTAAGTTCCTTTAGGTTTTCCATGTACACTAAGGCCTTCACAAGGGAATGAAGACTCCGAAAAGTGGCCAGAGCAAGAAGCTTTCATATTTTTAGAAAAAGAAACAATAAATATGTGAAGAACCGATGAGACATAGGGGTTTGGGCCATGGGTAGTAAATGGTGGAGAAGTAACAAATTATTGGTCCTAAATTTTCCCCATCCTTCTTCGATGAGGAGGATGTCTCTCTTCCTTGTGGTACAGGGAGGATACCTTCCACACGAGAGATTTACCTCCTGTTTTCAGAAAAGAAGGGTGACGTTCCTGCTTCTGCTGTTTTCTTAGCTTAGGATCGTTCTTTAGCTTAGGATATTAATATGCCAGCGTGTCATATTTGAGGAAGTATGTTATGAACCCCATGAGTGCACCGATGACTGCATATCACTTTGATACATTCATCAAAACTATCAGATACATTGACAGAAGTTTGTATAGAGATGAATCGATGGAAAGCTATATCATAAAATAAATGTAAAAATCAATTGTAGAACCTATGTGGTGGGTATATTCATGTTTTATTGTACAATTCTTTCCTACTATTTGTTCCTGAACAGGTCATGCAAACTCCATAATGGCAATTAGGCGTATTTATTTCTATTATCCTGAGAGCATAGAATAGTGCTTCCTTCTTGAAAATATGTACTTGCCCTGAAGATCTTTTTATAAACTGAACATCCATTGCTTTTGGTCTATGTTTTATATACCCTGTGCAGCAAATGGTCAGATGTCAATGGTTGGATCAATGGGACCTAATCCTTGAAGCCTCAGTAGGTGGTAGTTATTCTGTAAGAAGGGTCAGGAGGTTGGGGTTGTGCTTTCACGTTCCTTGGGCACTCTGGAAGAGTTCATAATAGCCTTGCTTATTTTTCAGTGAAAATCTTCGTCTCATTATTTTGACATCCCTTTCAAATATGCAATTACCTCATTTTCCACAAGGTTACATTTGATTCAGGTAGGTGATGGTGTTTTCCCAATTTAAATTTGCAAATGAGTCAGCATAGGAAGATGTATTATGCAGGACCCTTGGTATTTAGGGGTTCACATTGAGATTAGTGTGTAGGAAGGCCATGAGCTGGTGCAAAGATTAACTCTGACATGAGAACTGTTTTTTAGACCTGCTGGGTAACAGTTTTCATTTTATTTAGGAGCCTCATATTTTAAATTGGCGTTTATGCTGGGCAAAGTGTGAAATTATTTGCCTGTGACCAGACTTCTTTACAAATTCAATGTGAAAACTGACACATCTCATATGCTGTTCGTATTTTGAATATATTGGAAATGGTACAATTAAAATATCTGAGCTTAAAGAGTGAAAGGGAATGATACAGACCCAGTTGAGAAATAATGTTTGAATGAACACATATTTAAAAAGTTATAAAAAGACGAGAAGCAATATGAATTGCATATCCATGTGCCTGAAAATAGGTAGGAAGCAAAAATAAGACCTGCTAAGGCTGGCATCCGAAAAGGACTTCATGAAATGTTAACTTCGCACATTGAAATCGTATTACATAATTAGTACTGGGGGAGCCATGAATGTTCCTAAAACCACCTAGAAGTTAATACAGTTTCTTTCTCTCACTCTCTACTCTTGCCGTCATCTTCATACCATCAAGTATGAATTTCTCAATTGAAGATTGTGTTCCTAGAGAGTGTGCATCTTGTCAAATGATGACACATTACAACCTCCACTGAGTTCTTTTCTGGTATTTAGCTCTGAGTGAACTCCGGAAATGTAAGGGTTGAAGGTCAGGTTTATGCCTGAGTGCCTGTCATTTTCCCTGATCTCTTCACTTTACCTGTCCAACAACAGGTAAAGGACTATATATAACTCAGAGGTTAATAAATCTTACTAATTCTCAGACAGCTAGAAAAAGGAATTATACTGTAATCACTAGCAAGGAAAAAAAAAAAGATCTAACACAGCGCATACAATTCGTTCCCTTTTTGTAGCTCAAAATTTCTGACTCACATTTAGCTAATTCATTTCCTTTTAGTGAATATGTCAGTACCATCCCTTTCAAAATATTCCTTCTTCAGAATTCCCCTCTGCATTCAGAAATGACATTCAATAGCAATAGCAATAATTATAGTAACAATAATACCTTGTATTTAGTGATTCAGGGTAGAGTGATTGACACTGAAGATAATTATTGATAACATAGTGTAAAGAAAAACTGGTTTGTTGGTAGGTAGAAGCATAGGACACTTGGCAAGTAGCGAAATGATGAAATCTGTTACCAAACACACACTCATTAGAACCAGGGAGTCTGTCATGCTGAGGATGGCAGCAGAACACCGTACACTTTTAATTGTTATGCATGTACCACTTATCTCACTACTGAGCACACAGTAGGCACTTAATCAATGCAGTTCATTTTATCAGAACACTGCAGACTAAGTTTCCGAGAAAAGAAGACAAGAAATCCTTGAAAAATGAGGAAATATTTCATTTCTGGAAAGAAAAAGGAAAAAAAAAATCTGTGACTCAGAAGCAGCGAGGGAAGCCAGGAGCAATACATTTATCATTTATATTTCATTGATTTAATTATTTTGTTTATACATAATTTAGGAATTTATAGAATTGAAGAGTTTCAATTTTGCAATCAAACAAGTGCAGGTTTTACTTGATTTTTACCACAAAAAAATTCTGTATCCATTATTAAAGACTTCTACTTTTATTAATAAGATGCATCCTACAATATTGTTTACACTTACAGTCTTATATAAAACATGAAAGAAGTGATCTATAACAATAAAAGTGTAATATGCTAATTAAACCGGATGAAGCAGGGACTGCAAGGGAAGCCTGGGTCCAGAGTGCCAGAGGGAAGCAGGTGCAGGCAGCGGGAGGAAGGGAGGCCTACTCTTGCACAAAGTTCATGCCTCAGGCCTCTAGAGGAGTTATAAAGACCTATTTTGGTAAAAAATAAAATAAACAAAAACCATATTTTTCATGTAATGAAGGAAAAGACATCATACCTACAATGTTTATACATAGTAGAGTCTCATCTATTTTAAAATTTTAATGAAATGTTATATGTATTGCCTCTTTTAATTTAGAAAAAGTATAAAGTTAACTTGCCAAACGTGAATATCTGGTTTCCTCATAGCCTCCATAATGCCTTATAAAGATCAATGAAGAAAATAAAACAAAATAAAAAAACAATGAAGTAAACTATGCTCTACTGCATGTAAAAATGATGCTATTCTACGTATGAAAATGATGCTATGCTACATATGTAGTTTAGTTCCTCCTTTTGGGATTATTCTTCTGCTTATGTGTTTATACAAAAAACCTAACTGGTAGTTTATTAGCCTTTATGCTTTGATCACAAGTGTTAACATATGAACGTGGTGAATAATCTTGACACCCTGATGTGAAATGCAACTTGAGTAATTCAAGCCTACTTGGGAAACTAAAGAACTGTTTCATAGATTAATGATCACTAATGACCTATGCATGCACTATCTATTAGTCAAACAAAAAAAAATGTGTTGGTAACTATAAGTATAAATATAAGTATAAGTATAAAATTTATGAATTTTCATACTATTTCTTTATTTTTTTCTATTACCATTATTCCTTCTTTTTAAAAAATATATTTTATTGATTCTTTACAGAGAGGAAGGAAGAGGGAGAGAGAGTTAGAAACATCCATAAGAGAAAAACATCAATCAGCTGCCTCCTTTACTCCCCCTATTGGGGATGTTCCCACAACCAAGGTACATGCCCTTGACCAGAATTGAACCAGGGATCCTTCAGTCTGCAAGGCTACGCTCTATCCGCTGAGCCAAACTGGTTAGGGTCATTTACCCCTTTTATTCCCTCTTCCACCTCAACCCTGAAATTACTGGTGCATTTTATTTATTGCATACTTTAGCTGGTCTTGTGGATTCAATTGTAGTTGAATGGTTAATGTTTTAGGACATCACCAAACAGTTCAGAGATATCTTTAGCTCCATAAAACACAATGCTTAGCAACACCATATTTAATTTCATGACTTTGTATTGAATTCATTCTCTCAATATTTTTTTGCTTTTTGTACATTTGTTTAATGATACTTTGCCTACCTAACCCAAATCAGCAGTCAGAAAATTCTGAAGTGCAATTACATTTTGGAGCGAAATACTTTAAGATCATTAAAGTTCTGTCCCTATTGAAAGACAGAGTTTACTGCATCTATAATAATAAAAGTTAATATGCTAATTAGACTGGACATCCTTCTGGAAAAAGCTGGGGCTGTGAGGACCAAGACAAGCCAAGGCTCAGAGGGCTGAACCCCTTTCACAAATGTCGTCCATAAGGCCTCTGGTTGCAAGAGGACTTCTTAAAGAAGCAATATCTTCTGGCAATAATTTAGTCATTCTTTTGATTGATACAATAATTAAGAACAACATGTGAAGGGCAAAATTCTGTGGTATAAGAGTAATTGTTGCCCCAGCTGGTTTGGCTCAGTGAATAGAGCATAGGCCTGTGGACTGAAGGGTCCTGGGTTTGAGTCTGGTCAAGGGCACATGTGCAGGTTGTGGGCTTGATCCCCAATAGATAGGTAGAATACTGGAGTATGTAGATAGGAGACTGGAGTAGGTAGATAGGAGACTCAATAGAATCCTATTTTTTTTTCATTATCCAGAAAATGGAGATTTAAAAAGTTTAGAAACTCGACCTGACTAGAAAGAAGTAAGAAATGGTGGGCCTTGAAAATGACTTCAGGTTTTCTCACTGAGCAGAATATAATCAAATATTGCTTCAGTTAAATATTATACCTTTTGTTCCCCCTGCATGATCTACAATGAAATGTTATACAATGAAATGTTATAATCTGCTTTGTGTTGTTATTTACTGCTATGTTGCTGACAATTACCTGAAAGAGAATTTGGAGTGCTTCACTGGGCTGGAAAAAGTTTAGCTAAATCAGAAAGAAGATCTAATTAAGTAAGCTTATTCTATATCTATAAAAGGCTAAGTTGACTCACGCATGCATGATACATAAAAAACTCTTACTGGCTCTGATAATATGCATGTGTTTCAATCTGTCATTGTTGATCATGAATTTGATTGACACTTCTATAATAGAGAAAGGGTGAATAGCAATATTAAAATATATCTTCTAATTAATTTCCTTTCAATGTGCACTAATCCTTATACTGAGTCACTAGTTAATTAATAAAATATTGTTAAACAGGACACATTAAAAAATCCATTAAATTTATTGAAAATTGAAAAGGCAAATCAGGGATGAGGGAAAATACTTTTAATACATATACTGATGTCCTGATCTACAGAACATGTAAATATAGTCTATAAGTCAGTGAGAAAAAGATATATAATGTAATGAAAATGCTTGGATTCTGTTTTCCACCAAGATGGAATAGCAGAGAAAGACTTACTTTCTTGCCTGGAATAATTAGAAATATATGAAACAACTAGAGTATGAAGCACCTAAACAACAAAGCACATGAAACAACTAAAATACACACAAAAACCCTTCCCAGTTCATCTGACAATTAAACACTACAGGACTGTGATCTCTAAGAAAAGTGAAAGAAACAAACTAAGCTTTGGGATACCTATGATTACATCAGCTCAATGCCTAGGGTGGGCAGTCTCTGAACTGATGAGTCAGAGATTGCATGTAGGTCAGGAAATCCAAGGCAGGCTACCTCACCACTTTTTGTTTTCTTTTTTAAAGCAAGGGGAAAGTGTATTTTACATTCACTGTAATCATGCATATATTTAATAATGATCACATACATATGATCCCTTGTTATTGCCAAATGTTACAGTTCAAGCTGATTCTCTCCTGGACCTCACACAATTATATTTAGTCATTTCTGTCAGTAGCTGCAGGCTGACTGAAATCACAAGCACAGACCAATAGGAGAGTCATGGCTTAAATAGACAGCACACTTTGTCATTTTCAAAGAGATAATGAAGTTTCCATTTAAATATAGTAAAATTAAGAATTTAACATTTCTTCTTTCACTCAATTTATAGAGCTGTCAGGTGCTCACTCACACAAAAATACAGGTTACAGTTTAAAAGCATGGAGGTAATACCAAAAATTTTAAGATGGTGTTTCTCAAGTGAGTGGGATTGGAACATTCCAGGTGAGAATGCACAAGGAATTTTATCAATAACTAGAGGCCTGGTGCATGAAATTCATGCACGGGTAGGCATAGTGACCTGTCTTTCCACAGGTAGTCCTGCCATTCGGCCAATTTGCATATTAGTTTTTTATTATATAGGATATTAATGATGTTACTTAGCATCCATATTATGCTGCTGTAAAAAGAAATTCCAAAACACAGTAGCTTAAATAAGACAGAAATAATTATTCTTGTTCTTGCTCTTCTCCTTCTTCTCCTTCTTCTCCTCCTCTGCCTTCTCCTCCTCCTCTTCCTTCTCCTCTTCCTCCTCCTCCTCTTTCTTCTTCTTCTTCTTCTTCTTCTTCTTCTTCTTCTTCTTCTTCTTCTTCTTCTTCTTCTTCTTCTTCTTCTTCTTCTTCGTTGTCGTCGTCGTCATCATCGTCGTCTTCTTCTTCTCTCTCACTCTGCTCTCTCTCCAGTGTCAATAACAAAGGCCTGTGTTGATATTATTTGCATTTTTGAACATAGAACAAAACTGCATCATTCTACTAGCCCATTGGAATGGAGAAAAAGAAAAATGAGATCGAAATTATTATTCTTTTATTTTTTAAATGATAGTTTGGAGGATTTATAGGTCACTTCCATTGTTGTCACTTTACTGAGAACCTAGTCTTATAGCCACATCAATATAGATTTAAAATTCTAGACTTTAATTGTACATTGTGTGTGGAGATAGAATATCTATTACCATAGAATAAGGGGAAACATGCAGGAGAGGACAAATATCTGAAAAGGGTAATGTTTTAGACCTTTAGTCAAATATTGGGTTTTTGGTTATTTGTTTACATCAACTTTTTTAAATTACACATTTTATTTACATATTAATTATTATATCAGATTTAAAAATAAAAAGAACATAACCAACTTTATGTAGTCTAAGGTCTATGACTCTAATTGAATAAAATTAGAAATCACTAATGGAAGCATAGCCTAGGTTCTAAAATAAAAAACTATTTTATTAGATTAAAAGTAAGAGGGCAAATCATAAAAACAATTACAAAGTATATAACCTTGAATGAAAATTAAACATTATGGCAAAATTTATAGAACATATAGAAATATTTATCTTAGGGGTGATTTATTATCATTTATCAGAAAATAAATATTGGGAAAGTTACTTAAATATTCAACTTAAAAAGTTAAGAAAATAAAAATGGACAATTTAAAGACACAGAAAAGAAATAACAATAAATATAGTGGCAAAATCAAGAAAATAAGGAATAGAGTAACAATTAAATCTTGTTCTCTTAAAATTTATTAAAATATTTTGTAGTTTTCTATTTCACTTTGCCTAAGGACTTTTATTTCAAATTTTTGAACCACACCATCACATTCATTTTTAATATTATTTTTATAATATTCTAGAAATAATTAAGAAAATGTATTTTCTTTATCTAGATCAAAACTAAACTTAATTTTGTCATAGGAGAAGAATTATAAATATTGAACAACAAACAATACACGACACAGACTTTATAGGTCATTAGCTATCAATGATCACTTTAAGTCTTTAGATAGTTTTTCAGAACTTTCTGATATTCCATTCCTCAGACACCCATTTTTTGTTATTGTATTACTGAACCTTTCTTCTGTTGACTGATTGTCCTGTGTAAACTATAATACTGTATTATGAAGACATGTCTATTTTTCTTTTAATACAAGTGGATGTTGTCCTGGAATTGAAAGTGCCTTTACAGAGCACTTCCTTTGATGGCCTTGATTCTGAAGGAGCCAGTGACCCTGAATTCACTTATATTTTACTTTTTAACCTTCCGACTGCTGCTACATATTGCTGGTTCTCCTTGATTCCTCTCAGGTTACTTTTGTGGCCTCGGGCACGGCGTTCCTGTTCAGTCCCAAGAAAGAGAAGGAAGGTTTCTAGCCCTCGTTCACAGGCTTTGTGCTCCATAAGTTTATGTTAGGGCTTCCTTTTCAGGTCTCTTGTTTTCCAGGGATGCAGAGTAAAAATCTTCAGTCCTCAGGTACTAAGCTCTATATTGTAAATCCCAAACCTTGGAGGGCCACTGGCACTAT
The DNA here is from genome assembly GCF_014108245.1 of Pipistrellus kuhlii. NCBI lineage: Eukaryota > Metazoa > Chordata > Mammalia > Chiroptera > Vespertilionidae > Pipistrellus > Pipistrellus kuhlii. Next base: position 48,875,919 of record NW_023425427.1, read on the forward strand.
CAGCGTTTACTTTCTGAGATGGTTTTGGTTTTGCTCCTTGTTGCTAACCCTTGAAATTTCACTTTAATTAAGGAAGTTATTCCTTTTGAAAATAGTTATATTTTATATATCTGTGTCAGTTCTTCCTCTTTGTCATATCTGCCCAAGTTACCATAGGTGGAAATTCAAACTGAAACATTTTTCAGGTGGAAATTTCACTAAACATATCTCTTTTGAAGGGTAGATATATAAACTATGTTATTATCTTTCTTTTAAAAAATATTTTTAAATGTTTAAAGAATTAATTTATTAAAGAAAAGTACTATTTAAATAATAATTTATTAGGTATTATCTTGGAAAATATTTCAAATAACTTTTGTAGGCTAAATAGAGACTTTATTTGGTTGGAGTATACCTAAACATTTTGAAATTAGAGTCTTGATTTTTAAAATATATTTTGCATATATAATTATTTTGATATCCAAATCTATCATTACTTTTCCCCAAAATGATAATCTCATGAATAAGGAACAATACACATACAGTCATATATCTTCATGAGTTTTGCTGGGGAATATGTTCTATTAATTTTAAAAATACTAGTCAGTATTTGCTTTTCCTGTCAGTCAAGGATACAACTCTTTTTTAAAAAAAAATTTTTTATTAAATTATTATCTTTGTACATATACAAGGACACAACGCTTTTTTTTTTTTTAAGGACACAACTCTTAATGAGCATATTTCATTTTTTCTTTCATTGAATTTAAGGATTTGTTGACATGTCTAAGTATTCATAATAGAATTTTTTCTTAGCAATAATCATGTAGATAACTTTTGAGTTAATGATACTTCCCTAATCTAGAATATTTTATAATATTTAGATTGTTTTTCTTAACAGTAAAGAATTAAAATTAATAAATCCATTGCATATTTTTGGTCACTAACCAATGATTAATCTTCATATGCATTGTAGACTCACTATGTTGCTACCTCACTAATGGGCAGCATTTTTTTCCCACTGGATTTTATTGCTGCAGCTCTATATTCTTATGTAATGTTAATAATTATTTCCTTATAGACAGCATAATTTTGCATTGCTTAAATTTAACCTTTAAAATATTTATATCATTCTGTTAAATTAAGGGGTATATTGATTTTTAAAGATTGCAAGGGCTGTGTAGATAACTTTTTAATTATTAAATATAGGCCTTTGGAAAACTTGGTCTTTCTCAATTATAGTTTAAGTTCTGTGCTTTGGAAGTTTTAATTCTTTTTCTTTTACTTATTAGTTTTTCAAAGTAAACTTTAGCCTCTTGCAACAACTCTTCTGTCTTATTTAAAAATAAATGACCCACTATAAGAAAAAAAAAATTGCTAGTTTTATAAGAAAAAATCAATATAATACATAACTTTTTCCTGGCTTAGTAGCTAATCCAAGCCATAGACTCCAACTGATGGATGCCCCAGACATTTTTAAGTGCAGGCGTTAAGCACAGATATTTCATCATATAAGTTATTTTATTTTCCATAAGCAGTTTATACTTAAACTTGTACCTCTTATGATTGTCTTATGCAGCACTATGTGAAAGTTGGGAGGCTTTTTAAAATACTGAATTTAGACTGAAATAATTATAGGCACCATGCACAAGTGGGTCAAGCTGGGAAGAGAAAAATTGCACTGCCAGCTTTGAGTAAAACCCAAGAGGCAAGGCTCAGAGCACATGATGTGGATCAGCCTTGTTTGATTATTTTCAATGGAGCTCCCCAGCTATTGTGACCTAAATCTCCATTTAGGTTGCTTGTTTTCCTTGGTACATTGCTTTAAATATGCTGAGGGTTTTTTTGGGTTTTTTTTTGTTTTTTTTTAAGATAATCCTTATACAAATATTAAAATATCTGGTAGGGCCTGTCTTACTTGTGGAAACTCCCTGGAGTTGCTTCTTTATGGAGGACAAATGTATAAGCTATTCTTTATGTCTTGAATAATCAAAATGACTATGATACTCCAATGATTAAAATTACTTATTTTTATAAAGTTAAGCCATACTTGACTAATTAGACACCTTTTCTTGGGTTTTAGAACTTGTTCTTTGAGAAATAATAGTCAGTTGCTGATGGGCAGTAGAGATTCAAGGTCAAGGTTAAAAGAGAGTATTCCAACCAACCAACAAGATGATTTTTCTTTCTTTTTTCTTTTCCCTTCTCTTTTCTCTCAGACAATTCAGTCGTGGACTCTGGAAACTTAACTAAAGGCTAAGCCCTAGAGGCGATGAGAAATAAAAAGCAGTAAAAATATATCTATTTTGATATATCTATTTGAAACATTGAATTCATTATAACAACTTTCAATAAAGAATATTCCACAGCCATATTATTATACGGGTAAATTCTATCAAACTTTTTAAGAAATAGTACCAATTTCACAAAAGTGCTTATCTATATCTATATCTATATCTATATCTATATCTATATCTATACAAACACACACACACACACACACACACACACACACACACACACACGGTATATGGCTCTCTATATATCTATAAATATGCACATTATCCACTCAGGAGTTCCACAGGGAGAGTGGGAGTTCTATCACTCGCTATGATGTGCACAGACCACTAAGGGGTGACATGGAACATGGTGGGAGGTGCTGATGGAGTGAGGGAAGGAGGTGGGGAGGCAGCAAGGCGGGAGGGAGAAGACTGTGGTGCGGCAGCACATGAGTGATGAGGGACGGAGGAGGCAGGGTGGCAGGGTGGCAGGGAGGCAGGGAACCTGCATGAATTTCATACACCAGGCCTCTAGTAAAAAATATAAAAAGATAAAGTATTTTTAAAACTGTTTTTATGAAACCAATGCAACCATGACACCAAAATCTGGCAACGGTATTAAAAGATAAAAGAAAATTTGAGACTATCATTCCTCATGTAAATTGATAACAAAATTTGTAAACAATGTGTTACCATATGGAACTCAGAAACACATAAAAATGTAAGACATAATGACCAAGTAAATTTACCCTAGGAATGCAAGGTTGGTTTAACATAAAGAAATCATCATAATAGATGCATCAAAGAGTTATAATAAAGTTAAGAAAATGCCATGATTGTTTTCAAATTTAGAAGGAAACTTCCTCCTCAGAAAATTAAGTCAACATCTATTTAAATGAAATATTAAACTTTTATCCCTAACAGGAGCAAGGCTAAGATACATATTCTTATTTCTAATTAGCAATTATATTGGGGGTTCTAGCCAGCATAATAGCAACAAATAAATTAAATAAAAGGTATAAAGTATTGAGAAGGAAAATGTAAAATTACCTTCATTCTTATTTAATAGCATTGTATAGGTAGAAAAATCCTAACAAATCTTTAATAAAAATCTACTAGTAAGTAAATTTTGCAATGTGGTATGATACCAACATCTACATCTATGTTTAAAATGGATTCAATGTATTACCAAGCCAATGGCATTCCCAATCTCACTTAACATGCTCAGTTTGCCATCTTTTGTGAAAATATAAAACTTCACAAGGACTGAGATCTTTAATCTGTTTGCTTCACTAATATACCATCAATGCTGAGAATAGTACCTGATAAGTGTTAAACACACTCAATAAATACTTATTGAATTTAAATGATTTATACTTATTGTTTTTTTTAATGATAATAGAAAAGAATTGTTTTATCTTCCCAAAAGTACTTTAACTAGTTAATAAATTACAGAAACTCCTGTTATTTTGCACTTCTTTTGCTAAGAAAAGATGTTATGTTGAACCAGACCTACACAGTTAAAGCTTTCTTTTGAATACAGAGTACTTGCATTGTTTCACAAGAGTACTGGACAATTGTCACAGAGATAAAGCTCTCTAAACAAAACATAGTCATTCATGAATAAAGCATCTTATATTTTATTGGCTATACAGTTTCAATTAGTTTTACCTATATTATCTGATTGATTTCTTTTCACAGTTCAACAAGACCGCTAAAGAGTCACTGAATTCAAAAGCTTTTAAGAAATTTAATACTCAGATGATTTTATCATTATCTAAGCGGTCATGAATATATTGATTTGTTTGAACAGGAAATCTTACTCATTTTTGAGAGACTATTTAAAAAGAATGTGTGTGCATAGCTATATATAAATATAGTCATAGTCATATAGATATGTAGAAACAAGTGCACACACATAGTTAAATTACTTTCAAGTTCTTAAAAATAAATCTATTGCTTTGCTATAATGACCTATATAATTTAAGTCTTGTTGTTAATTTTAAAGATTGCTCATAAATGAATTGTTTTAGGAATTTACAGTGAATTTATAGTAACTACTGTGTATCATGAGTGATGCACAGTAGTTACAAAACCTGTATTGAGAATGTGAGAAGGAATATTTTTGAAGATTATAGATCATTGAGAATGACTAGACTTTTCCAAATGCATATGTTGTTTGCGATTGGAAAGACAATGATAAAGAAAGTTATTTGACTCTTGTCAGAGTGATGAATTTGGACAATAAAGGAAAGAATATAAAAAATGACATGGGAAATATTTGGAAAGTTTCAGCAATACAGTAACAGATGCTTATAGGTGAATTTCACAGCACCTATAATTTTACATTCATGTTCACAGAAAAAGTGATTTTTCTATGCTAGGCAAAATTTTCACATTAAAAATAGTTCAATTATATCATATAAAATAAATTTCTTTCCAACAGACTTTACACTTCCAAAACCCATTGCCATTTAGTCCCATTTATACTAAAATGCTTACAAATTCGTTTTTTAAAAATATGTTTTTATAGATTTTTAGAGAAAGAGGAACAGAGAGGAATAGAGAGATAGAAACATATCAATAGATGAGAGAGAAACGTCATTGATCACCTGCCTCCTGCACATCCCATATTGGGATTAAAGCCCACAACCCAAGCATGTGCCAGGACTGGAATCAAACCAGTGACTTCTTGGTCCATGGGTTGACCCTCAACCACTGAGCTAAACTGGCCTTGCAAATGGGACCATGATTTACTGGTAGATTTATGAAGCTGACTCAAACAATGTTACTTTTCCAAAGTGATATTATTAGGAATATCCCTTTTAATATTGGTATGCTGGCTTATTATATAACATTTCAGGTCTACTGTTTTTGTCTTCATCCATTTAAAATCTCTCTCATTCTCCCTGGCCTCAGTGGGTTGGGTGTCATCCTGTGCACCTAAACATTGATGGTTAGATTTGATTTTCTGAATGCAGAAAATCTTACATTGATATTTCTTTCTCTCCTTTTTTCTTTTTCTCCCTCTAAAAATCAATGAAAAGTAAAAAAATAAAATTTACTTGTTGTTCATAATACTAGAGGCCCAGTACATGAAATTCATTCATGGGTAAGGTCCTTAGGCCTAGCTAGTGATCAGGGCCGACCTGTGTGATGACCAGCAGGACAATTGGGGGGCTCCTGCTGGCACCTTGCCTTGGCTGGCCTGTGGGCTGGGGGCAGCTCCTGCATTAGGCATCTACCCCCTGGTGTCAGTGCACATCATAGCAACCAGTCTTGCACAGGTCTTTCCACTGTTTGGTTGATTTGCATATTAGGCTTTTATTATATAGAATTACTTATATAGTAGTCTTTTCCCTACCTCAAGAGAACTATGTATATTCCTTCCAACTACATTGTGCTATTTGTTCAAAGAACAGAAGTTTCAAGTCTATTTCTAATGGAAAATATGTTTATTCAAGGTAAATATTTGCCAACATTATTACTGGGTTTTCACTAGGTCTCTTACCTTTACTAAACTGTCAGAATCTGCCAGGAGAGCATAAATCATAAAATAATACGGTGTAGTTTATAAATAGCATTTCAGGAACCCCAGTCTTGGTGGGAGGAGGGCCATAAAGCAAGAAAAACTCTCCTAGAAGCGATGGCATCTCTATAAGATTGCTGAACTGGGTTTGTGGAGACTGCTGAGTCCGTGACCAGCAATCCATACTTAGTTTTCAATGTAGCCTGGGATCTATGCTGGGCCCCAACACGTCTGAGACTGTCATGCTTCCTCCTGGGATTGCCTCTTTAACTGGAGAATACCTGCTCCAATAGGAGAGGACTATGCTCTATTGGGAAAAAAATTAAGATGTGTCCATTCAGAGTGAGAAAGCTGCATTTTAAAGAAAGGACTTTGGGTTTCACATAGTTATTTTTTGGTTTTCAATACCATGTATCAATTTCATCAAGTGATGTTAAACCTCCCCCTCCCCCTTAGAAAGGGGTGAGTGCCCAAAAGGAAAAACCTTCACCTTAACTTAATCAGAATTCCAGTCCTGGATTCTCCAAATTATAGGATAATGGGTAAAATCTGCTAATGCGTTACCTGTGCTCCATACATTTTTTTCACTAGCTTTTTTAAATTAAATGCATTGGGGTGACATGGGTTAATAAGATTATATAGGTTTCAAGTGCACATTTCTGTGGTATGTGACCTGTATATCGCATTGTGTACACATCATCCAAAGTCAACATGTGGGTCTAGCAGCCAACTGGACTGCAGCAAACCACACAGGCTCCAAAGGACTAAGCATTAATATGAAACAGAACTCTGGGTTCTGGCCTTTGTTTTGGCTTTTTCTATGGTGGGACAGTCAGAGATGGGTAATTGGAAACTCAGGTTCAGCCTTGTATTTCCTGAATAAGCTGATGAATCTTGTCCTATAACCATCTCTCTGCATCATGGGTCTGTAGAATCATTTCCACGATGTCCTGTGAAAGAACACAATCTCCCCCAGCAACAAAAGGAAAAGAAAGGATAAACAGAAACAAACAGAAAGAAAAACACAATAATGAATGAGATCAGTTTCTTATAGGATGTGATAGAAATAGGTTGAAAATGATGGAGAGATTGAAATGGGAGAGAATGGATACAAGAAACTGGCATTCGATATAAATATGTAAGTATGGTAGCTGCATTTTTAAAGAGTCACTCTAGCTACTTATTAGCAGCTTAGGAGAGAAATTTCTTTAAGGGAAAGATTTAAAGACAGAGGCTAGAAAGAATTTTTTGGATTTTCTGTGGTTTTAATACCATCCTTGATAATCAGGAACGTGGATTCTTTTAGGATTCAAATCAGAAGTCATCTTCTGGAAAGATGGACTTGAATATTTTTTTCACATTTTCCAAGAGGTTTAATATATTATATCATATATCTTTATATCTATATTATAAGTTGGTTATAATGTGGCTTGATTTAAAATCTCTTTCCTAAAACTACAATATTTAAAATATAATATGAAAATGTTTGATTTTAAAAGATTGTCATTAAAATACTTTTCTTCTCATCCAGTCCCCAGAGGCATAGCGTAGTATCATGGAAAGGTAGTTTGAGATAAAGTCCAAAAAATAAAGAGAGATTTCCTCTAAGTGTCTATTATATGTAAGAGAGATAAAATTCTTGCAAGGAGAATAATGCTATTCAAAAAGACTTTCTGAATAAAGAGTGTTAAGCCAATATTAAAATTATAGGAATCACTTTGAACCAGTTTTACGCCTCTTGAAATTTAAAAATCAAGCCGTTAAAATAAACAGTTGCAGTGTTAACAGTGAATGCCTGTTAAAATGAAGCAGTTAATCACCAGGAACAGCATATTAAAACTGATAATTTGTAGGTTTGAAGCTTCCTTTTGATTGGAGCTGTAGGAAAAGTTTCTTGTTCAGAGCAAAGCTGAGATCTCATGGCTCTGCCATGGTTGTGAAACTTCACAAAGAGAAGTCCTTTTAGATGGGAGGGTCAGGGTGATGAAGGGGAAATTCAACTGCTTGATTTTGGAGGATTAACTGGTTTGTTTCTCTTGGCCTTTGAAAATAACCTATCCTGAATGGCAAGGCTTTTGATTTCTGGGAAGTGACAAAAGCCTGCTGAGTGGCTAAGCATTATGTAGAGTAGTGGTTGCATCTAGATAACACACATATTAAATGAGAAAGCAAGAAGACATTTCTGGAAATAAGATCTAAAAAGCTACCATCATAGAGGCCCCTTTTAGGAATAAAGGAGTTGTTGATTATGTATTTGAAGTCAGTAGGTTTTGGTTCCTGTGGTCAGCTTCTCTAACCAGTACCTCGCTGATTCTAGTATTACCTGGGAGAGGTTTGTAAAATCTGGGATCCTTGGCCATTGCAAACAGAGATTGTGGTTCCATCAGCTTGAGGTTAGCCAAGGATCTGCATTTAGTATGCAGGGTAAGAGGCACATCTTAAAGTCAGTCTCTTGATTGACTTTAAGACATGCCTCCTTTGGCACAACCTGGGGAATGTTTTTAGCCTCTGATTTTGGTGAGCTCTCTGTATGAATGAGAAGAACCAAAAGAAAGCAGAGGGCACTATAGAAACTACATTCATAAAGAAATGACAATTACAACTATTGTGGAATTTATAATACCAAGAGTTGAAAATAATAATAAGCTAAAGAAATGAAACTAATTCTAATATAGGTACATTTATACCAACGAATTAAATATAGGTACATTTATACTAACTAATTAAATAAAAAATGGACAATATCAAAAAACCCAACAACCAGGAAAAGTTACCTCATGCTATTGAGTTCACATATGGAATTCTAATTCTGCCCTATATAATAAAAGGCTAATATACAAATCAACCAAACAATGGAAGAACCAGTCACTATGATGTGCACTGACCACCAGGGGCAGACGCTCAACACAGGAGCTGTCACCTGGTGGTCAGTGTGCTCCCACAGAGGGAGCACTAATCAACCAGAAGCCAAGTTCATGGCTGGTGAATACAGTGGTGACAGTGGCAGGAGTGCTAAGGATGTCTGACTGATGGATATCCCCAGAGAGGGGGCCTAAGCTGTCAGTCAGACATCCCCTAGAGCTCTCAGACTGAGAGAGGACAGAGGCCAGGCTGAGGGACACCCCCTCCTCCTATTCCCCCTGAGTGCAAATTTTGTGCACTGGGCCGCTAGTCCATAAATAAAATAATAACAAATATTTTGTGTATATGTGTATTAAGCACTTACCACTCATTCTGTGTCTAACCAAATAAAAATATATTTCTAGGTTCTCAGTTTTAGCAAAATATATGGAATACAGCAGATGCTCTGTAAATTATTCTAGATTGTGATCAAGTTCCATGAATATTCCTTGATTTCTTTCCACCTGCTACAGCCCTGCTAAAATACCCAACTTCCGGCAGCAACAGCAGTATAAGGCAGTAGATAGTGATGCCGGCCCTGAGCCAACCAGACTAAATTGCTAACATTTAATATCTGTGTGCAGTGACTCGCCTTTAATTCACTTCTCTGAGTCTCACTATACTTAGTTATAAAATTAAATGATAAAAATAACTCCTTTAAAGGATGTTTCATAGACTAAACTAGCATTGTGCCACATAAATGCATAATAAATATAACTTATTTACAGGAACAGTCATATAGAGTTAAGAAAACTCTATTTACTAAAGGAAAACTTAGTGTTTTAATCATATATATTATATGTTAGATTATTCACTATGTTGATGATTGTCAAGTCAGAAAACTAAAAATTCAGGCTATGGCAGTACCTTGTAATATAAAGAAAAATCATTATGAAGAACGCATGTATTCATGGGAAAAGATAATTTAGAATTAAATGCTACAAGGAACTCCTAGTAAAACTGTGATGTATATTTATTCACAGTTTCACGAGGATATATATAGGCTAACACAGGCCAAATAAACAAGGTTTAAGTTTAAGTGGGCCACAAAAAAACAAAAGCTTCAATTTTCATAGAAATGCAGGTTTATTTCGATAGAGACATGCTGAATACAATAGGCTGAAATAAATGAGTCATCATTTACATAAAATAATAGAACATTTTAATAACAATTAATATTTTTTGAACATTCACTTTCCAGACACTGAATAACTGCACAAATTAATAAGTGTAACACAAATAAACCTATTTTTCTTCTTCTCCAAAAGCGAAATATTTCCTGTGGCGCACACTAAACAAGTCAGTCCAAGACTAATGACGTGGCAATCGGCTGATAAAATATGCGCTGCTAATGTTAGTGGAGAGAAATGGTACACCTGTGTATAAGTTGCATAAGGGAAATGAATGCAACATGATTATAGTAATCAGTCATTAGAGAACATTGTAGTTTGTTATTAATAATTATCTATAACAGGATATTATAAAAATTAAGTTAGGAAATTTTTATTAAAACGTTACTCACACACCTTTATATTGGCTGGACTGCAAAAATACTCATTGTGGGCCACATGTGGCCCCCAGGACACTAGTTTGACATGTTTGGTCTAGAAATTTATCAATTTTATTGGTATTTTATAAGAATCAACTTTCGATGTCATTGATTTATGCTCTCTATTTTATTTTTGTGTTAAAATATCTTACTCTATTTTTAATGTGGGAGTTTAGATGAGTGGTTTCTATACTTTTTAAATTATAGGATTAAAAGCTATAAATTTTCCTCTAAACACTTTTTTACCTACATTTCACAAATTTTGAATGTTTTATTTTTAAGAGATCAAATTTAGTCTTCATCTTAGAGCTAATTCATCTCCTCTTCTCTATGTGAGCTTATGTTATCTCTGCTTACTTCCTGTGTAGTCAGTGAGGTTTCTTTTCTCTGGCTTTGGAGAAACATAAATGATTGCCATTTCCATGTTTACTCTGGGAATGGATTCCATACAGCTACCGTATTAATTGTTCTTTTTTCATAAGTTATTCTTATACAACAGAATAGGTTTACACATACAGGCAAAGTTTGCTGAGATGCCCTATGCAGAATTCTGGACCTCTTTATCTGCCTAGCCTACATCTGCCAAATAAAAACCCCCACTAATAATAATGCTAATGTCTCACTCTACACATTTAGTTGCTTATTATCATATCATTAAAGCGTAAGGAGAAAAATAACATTTTGAATTAATTTGCCTCAGGAGAAAACAACATGATACCTTTTTCTAGATCAAAAATATATTTTTTACTTTATAGCAATAAAAGAAAGGAATCATTGTAATTTGAAAATAATTAAAATTGCCCCATTATGTTAAATATTTATAAATGGTGATGTGGTAAATACAGCTTAAATTATTATAAAAAAATATACCTCAAATATAGATCAAACTTTTAGTCCTCATCATAAGAATTTAAAAATTATGTTTTTAAAAATATATATTTTATTGATTTTTTTTTACAGAGAGGAAGAGAGAGGGATATAGAGTTAGAAACATCGATGAGAATCAGCAGCAGCAGCCTCTTGCACAACCCCTACTGAGGATGTGCCCGCAACCAAGGTACATGCCCTTGACCGGAATCAAACCTGGGACCTTTCAGACCACAGGCAGAAGCTCTACCCATTGAACCAAATCAGTTTTGGCAAAAATTATGTTATTTTTAACAAGTACTCAAAGCATACAAATACATGTTATACTTAAAATGATTCTTTTCCAAATTAGGAATAATATGCTTCCTTGGGTTAAGAATAAGAAAATATATTTTGTCAATACTATTTTAAAGAGCATTTTAGATATGAATTAATTTGCATATGATGTAAATTATAAAGTTATAATATACTTTAAAACTTATTACTCTAATTATATCTTAATAGCTTGAAATTATATATTTTATAACTTAACAAATTCTTTTATTCTTCTAATGAGTAATAGATTATTTTGCTTTATGATACACTAGAGGCCTAGTGCACAAATTCATGTGCCATTGGGGTCCCTCAGCCTCGCCTGTGGGAATGGGCAAAAACTGGCTCTCTGATATACCCTGAGGGGTCCTGGATTGCGAGAGGGTGCAAGCCAGGTTGAAGGACCCCACCAGTGCACAATCAGAGACAGGGAATGATGCGGGAGGTTGGCCAGTCAGGGAAGGACTCCAGGATATGTACAGCCCATCTCTCTCAGTCCCGATCTGCTAACCTACAGGTTGGAGTGCCTGCCCCCTTGTGGTCAATGCACATCATAGTGAGTGGTTGAGCAGCCTTAGCATATCATTGGCATATTATGCTTTGATTGGTTGAACAGAGGACCAGACGACTGGACACTTAGCATATTAGGCTTTTATTAAATAGGATATTTGGTTGCTATCATCTATACATCAATTGAAAATATTAATGCAATAAAATATAACTCAAACTATTTTATTATGAAATTAAATAATTTGATATTTGATTTCATAATAAAATTCTATAAGTTATGCTGATTTTTATCACGATGAGCATTGTAATCATGAAAATCCACACAAATTACACAATAAGATTGTTGGGCAAATCTTGTGCTCTTTAGCCACTATAGGTATAAAGTATGGATCATAATTGAAGTTCATTAAAATGTCTCTAGATGAGCTGAAACTGGTTTTGCTCAGTGGATAGAGCGTTGGCCTGCAGACTGAAAGGTCCCAGATTCCATTCTGGTCAAGGGCATGTACATTGGTTGCAGGCACATCCCCAGTAGGGGGTGTGCAGGAGGCAGCTGGTCGGTGTTTCTCTCTCTTCGATGTTTCTAGCTTTCTATCCTTCTCCCTTCCTCTCTGTAAAAAAGTCAATAAAATATATATTTTTTAAAATAAAATGTCTACAGATGAGAAAAAACAGCTCATAAACAACTAAACAAACCATTAATTTTCCTCTCCAGAAATATCTGGTACTGCTGATATAATCAAATATGTAGGGTTTCATTCTCATATACATTTGAACTTGACCCTCATTCCCTAAAGTGCCTCCCTTCCTCCATTCCTCACTAGACTCTCTCATCTATTTAAATGCCAGATAAAACAAGAGTCTGGTTGACCTTAACCATATGCATAAACTCCTGCCCAGAGTATTACTCTGTGATATTTACCAATGGTCTCAATATCTTAGGAAAGTTTTCCAGTCTTTATGTAGCAAAAAATTAAATATTATATAACAAAAAGTTATAATTGACCTAAGAATATATAGTTACCTATAGTACATTTTTCCTTTCTCTTATATCCCAGCCCTCTATTCTACTACAGCTAAGCAAGTTATAACCATGTAAGGGAGAGCAGGTGGTTTAAGACCACATAAACTGAGATTTAAATCTTGGTGCACATGGTTAGTATTTTTATAATATTTGGCAATTATGTAAATGAAACCTTAATTCACTCACTGAAAATATTAGTTTCACAGTATTATGAGAATTAAAAATAAGCCATAAGTACCTGGAACGATAATATTATATCTTTATTATAATATATAATAAAATAATATATTATAAAATAAGCTTTAAGTAAACTAAATACCTTTGGAGTTTGTCAAGTCCAAGCAAAATGAATATTATAGACAGTTTTCCTGCAGAAATTAAGATGTCTAATGCTCAGAGGTTTCAGCATTGGGTGGTCAGTGTCACAGATAACTTCCTATGAGACATCCCATTACATTCTGATCTTTCATCTCTACTGCCTATTCTTTCTTTGAAAATGGGCTCTCCCTTATTTTCAGAGAATGTGTTACTTTGGCATTGTGGAATTCTATTTATCTCTAGAACTTTTGGTCTTCCTCAAGATTTTGTCTGTTCATTTCTCAGATGAAATGACAATATTTTTTAGGATGCAGAATCTTCTTGTCATGAGAAAACTCATCCCCAAGTTTCCCATCTTCCTTAGATGAGATAGTTTTCATGCCAGTGTATAATTCTGACTCCTTCGTACTACAAATATCGTACTTCAAGAGGATAGAACAATACAAAGCCATACTTCTTTCACTTGCAATACTACCCCTACTTTTGGATGGAATTGTTCAGTTTTTGAACAATTTCTCAGTCGTCTTCACCATTTCTCATATCTCTATTCCTGGACTCCCCTTTCTAAGAGACAATTTCTGTTTGTGTGTTACTCCCAAGTGAACATCTCTGTCACAACTCCAAGATATTTTGTCTTTTGTTGCGAATTTAAGAAACATAGCATTTGTTCTTAAAAGTTGGTAACCATTTTTATATTTTTGTTATCAGTTGAGTAGAGAGTATTTCTGCCAATATACCGTATTCCAACAGAATAAAACAGCAATCATTTAAGTGAGCCATGTGTTATTTTTTAGTTTTGAGCATATTTAAGGGAGAAAAACACCTAATGGAATTTTGTAGATTAGAGAATTTTTATTCACTATAATTTGCTACATGATGAGACTGATGAATAATTTATAATATTAGAACTCAGAGGGAAAATGTTATTTTAAGAGCTCATCCCCAGCATTTTTCTCAAGGAGAAATTTTGGCTGTTTGGGGGCATACTTTAATGTGCTTATTTGGAGTGAAGTTGAGGCTAATTGTATCCTGAAGGACTGATATCAGACCCAAAGAATTAGCTAGGAACAATATTTCTGCTAATAAACAAATATGATGAATGTGATGTGGGATGTGTAGTTGTGATTCAGCAAGCTGGGGATAATAGAAGAAGAGGAACCAAAAGTGTGCTGGAAGGCCAGAATTCTACATGTAGGAATGAGTTGTATAAAGTTTCTGAGGAAAGGAATTACAAATAAAGTTTCAAGACAGTGAATTAATGATATTAGTGACATTAATATGCTACATGTATAGCATACTAATGTAGCATATCAAAACATTACTAGATAGTTACCTCAGTCCAAGTCTTATGCTACTACCATTATATGGAAGGGGAAAATTGGATTTTAATAAAGAAATGTGGAAAAATACAATAGGCACTGTTTCAAAAGAATCACAGAGACTGAGGGAATTTGGAGCACAGATGTACCCTGAAAAGAAAGAAACTCCCTGCCACTCTAAAAGAAAATGAGTAAAACTTCAGATATTGAAAGGAACACTAAAATTTTCACTTAAGAAGTTCAGTCTAATTTAATCAAAATTTTCATAGACATAATATCTTGGTTAAACTATAATAAATGATTAAGAATACCTTAGTCTGATATTGTGTCTGATAGTTTTCATATATAATTTGTCCTGATTCATTGTATTTCTCAAAGTCTCTCATTAATTTATTTTAATCCATGTTGTTGAAAGTAACTATGCAAATGTGTTATTAGATCATGCTGAGGACATTTTAATAATATGGACCTTAAGGAAGGTCACATTCTAGGAGTCAGGTGGACATAAAGTCATCGCATTTATAGATTCAGTTGTGTTTGGTATTAAGAAGTAAATATAGGTGGCTTTGCTAACAATAGTGACATCTAAACTCTGTACCCATAATGACTGTCTTTAATTTTATAAACACAACTAGAGGGCTGGTGCATAAAATTCATGCACTTGGGGGAGGGGGGAAGGGGGGAGGGGGGATCCCTCAGCCTGGACTGTGCCCTCTCACAGTCTGGGAACCCTTGGGGATTGTCTGACTGATGGCTTAGGCCTGCACCACGGAGGGAGCAGTCCTAAGCCATCAGTCGGACATTCTTAGCACTGCTGTGAAGGTGGGAGAGACTCCTGCCATTGCTGCTGTGCTCACCAGCCATGAGCCTGGCTTTTGGCTGAGTGGCCTTCCCCCTGTGGGAGCACACTGACCATCAGGAGGCAGCTCCTGCTTTGAGCATCTGCCCCCTGGTGGTCAGTGCACGTCATAGTGACCCGTCATTCTGCTGTTCAGTTCATTTGTATATTTATTATATAAGATTAGAGACCTAGTGCACAAATTTGTGCACAGGTAGGGTCTGGCTGGCCCACCCCAATGGGGGTCAATCAGAGCCCTAGCAAGTTTTGCTCAGTGGATGGAACATCAGCCTGTGAACTGAAGGGTTCCTTGGCCCCATTCTGGTCAAGAGCACAGGCCTTGGTTTAGAATCCTTCCTGGCCCTGGCCCTGGCCCTGGTCAGTGCGTGTGCAGGAGGCAACCAATCAATGTATTTCTCTCACACTGATGTTTCTCTCTGTCTTCTCCTCTCTCTTCCACTCTCTAAAATTATGGAAGAATAGCCTCCAGTGAGGATTAATACACACACACACACACACACACACACACAAGTTATACATTTCACTAGTATATAAAAAAATAGGTGCTGCTGATTAATACATTAACTTAAAGTTCCTTAGAATTTACAAATGGCAAGCTGATTTTCTTAGATTTCAGTGATGTTTCGCAACAATTCATAGCTTGTTGATGAGTGAGGTCAGAGGGCAGTAAAATTCCATGTTATGTTACAAGATAGTACCTGACAGCAATAAGGGACCTGAACACTTAGGTCAGGTAGTTGGTGTCCTTTAAAGTCTACAAACAAAAGTTGTTGATAGAGCCATCTGAGTGGAAAGTTAATTACTTTGCTCTGGAAATGCATATTTAAGGGGCAGATTATAAACAGCTCTGCAGGGTCAGTGGTGCATGTAGGCTAAGGATATGCTTGAAGAAGATTGAGGTCATGTAGCTGATTGCACTGGGGAATATTTGCATTTGACTAAAGACCTGCCTTCAATAGACTTAAAGAAACAGCAGGAAACATTCTACATGAAGAAGAATCTGGCAATAAAAGGAGATTTTTATATGCTTCACAAGAAATGAGAGGCTAGAAAGGGATTAATTCTCTATCAAGAAAGTTTAAAAAGCCAGCTGGCTAAAACATTGCTGTAGAGAGACCAGATACATACACAATTGGACACCCATGAAAAAAGAGATGTGAGCCAACTAAAGGAGGAGAGGATTAGATTTAACCAAGAAACAAATGGGATTGTTTGTGGCAAAAGGTATTTAAAAATAGAAAAATAATTTCTTGTGTATGCTAAACTATGTAAAAAGATTTTTTCCCCCCTGAGTTTTATGGGTCACCAAGTTTTGAACAGATGGAGTGGGTGGGGTAGATCATAGCCCAGCAAAAGATTAGAGCATTAAGAAATGTAATACCTAAGTTAGTCCAACCCCCCCATTTTGCAGATGAGAAAACAGACCCAAAAGGGAAAGTCTTTCTCTCTCACTCCAGTGAAACTGGAACCCCAACTACTTACCACCTAAATAGACAATGTATTTCTGGAATAATTTTCTACATGACTAGGAGTGGAACTCCTTTTGTATGAATATTGTTATTTTTATTTCTGAAGATATAGTTATCTTGATGCAGTAGAGATTGGAGGAATCAGCACAAACCTGTACATAGGATAAAATTGTCCCCTTTCTGGGTTTTCACTGATGGATCTAGATAGCTCGCAGAGGAGATTCCTTCAGCGATGAGAACCTGAAAGTTCAGTGTTCTGGCAAATTTTCTTTTTGACTTTTCTATGTTATGTCAACAAAGAAAAATTCCATATGCCTTAAAACATGTTATACCTGCAAGCCAAATGATTCATGTCTGATTGTTTATCCTTTGCTCCATTAAGCCTTTAGGAAAGTCTCTTTCCTTTTAAAGTGTATCAAATTTTTCTCAGTTTTGTATAACTAAGTAAAAGAGAGTTTAAGTACAAAGTTGGGAAAATGCTTAAAAAGGGTAGGTGCATTGCTATCTTATACAGTATCAGAGAATAAAACAGATGATTAAAATAAAACTCTATGATCTGGAAGGGTTAATGCAATATTCCATTGCTAATTAGATACATTAGGAGTTTAATTCTCTGTCCTTCCTGTTAACAGAATTGCCATTTTTATAAATGACTCAAAGTAATGTATGAAAGACATGTCTATTAATATAAAAACAAAAATCATGGAGAAATAAAAATTATAATAGTTATAGAGTTAATATCTAAGATCATCTCCTCAGGTTAAACAAAGGGCCAAATGTTTAATAGGATGAAATTTAAAAGCAATGAATATAAAATACTGCATTTAGGTTTTTAAAAACTCCGTCAAACAAGTTTCAAAGAAACTATGTTATTCCTAAAAGCTTTTAAACTTTAGAAGCATATTTTAATTTTTATACCAATATTTAAAGTGTTACTTTCCAGTTTAATTGCTGTTGAAAATGAGTTTTGTGGGTAATAATTTCTTTGAAATTATAATGAATTTTGTATAAAAATATGTTGAGTTTAAGGATTTTTTTTCTTTTTAAAAAATTTAAAATATATATATTTACCTAAGGATATTTTTTCCATTGATTTTTAGACAGAGTGGAAGGGAAAAGAGGAGGAAGGGGAAGAGGGGAGATATAGATAGATGTTAGATAGATAGATAGATAGATAGATAGATAGATAGATAGATAGAAATGTTGGCATGAAACTCATCATGCCCCAACCAGTCCAGATTGAACCTGTAACCAAGGTACATGACCTGGATTGGAAATGACATCCTAGACCCTTCACTCTGAGGACAATTTTAAATGTCCAGGGCAAGGATTTCTTTTTGTATTTGCATGATTTATCAGTGCAATTTTTATTTTAGTAATTTCTCAACTATGTGGTTATGTACATAAGATTTCCTAACTTTGTCTTCATGGTAAATTTTCTTTGGCTTATTAATGCCATATACCTATTAATAATTTTGTCTTAATTTTAATTTTTTATAATGTATTGGTTTAATAGGATTCTTCTGAACAGTTCTTGTTCAATATATCTTTTGTCCATTTCTTTATTTGGAACATGTCAATGTGATATTATTTGTGATGTAGCTTTTAAAAGTAAACAATAGCTAGAAAACTTTATTTCTATCAAAAAAGTATTGGTGCTTTAGTAGATATGTAATCCATTTACATTTATTGTGATTAGATATAGTTTAATTTTTTCAACTTTCTGGTCTGTATTTATGTTTTTCCTTCTTTTTTTCTCTTCTGCTACCATGAAATTAAGACATTTTTCCCCTTCAATACATATTCTTCTTTTATCCATTGATTGGTTTGGAAGTTATAATATATAACATATATAAGTTATTATACTCTATATAGTATAGGATATAATTTTAATACAAATTTCTGACATATTTATCTAATGAAGCCAATTGTTATTAAATATTTTTGTCTCCCTTTCAATATGGCAGTAAATCTTGTCATGCTTTACTATCCCAGTCTACACATCATAATATTTAAGTGTTTATTTTACCTTTTTAAAGTCAGAAAATAGTTATTATTTTTACAGCTACTAAAATTTGACTATAAATCAAATTTAAAGTCAATCAAATTTATTCACATCATTTGTCAAACTCTGTGCTTGCTGTTTACTTTTTCTTTTTCTTTTCTTAAACTTCACCCCAGGATATTTTTCCTTCGGTTTTCTGAGAGAGAGAAATTTTGATGTGAGTGAAACGCAGTCATTGATTGCCTCTTAAATGCACCCTGAGCAGGCCTGGACTGGGGAGGAGCCTTCAACCGAGGTACATGCCCTTGATTGGAATTGAACCTGGGACCCTAAGGTGTGCAGGCCAATGCTCCATCTACTGAGTCAGACGGTTGAGAGCTTGCTGTTCTTTCTTATACCCTGTGCATGCTCTCTGGCTTCACTTACTTTCTTAAGCAAGTGCATTCTCCAAAAGTTATTTGGTACCCTATGGTAAATTCTTTCTTTTATAATATCTTTAGCTATATTGATTTAGCTCTCACTCTCAAATATTAATAAACTGGATATAAAAACATAAGATAAATAGCTTCATCTTTTAATGGCTATATAAATATAGGAATGCCCCTTAATTTCCCTGGGCCTCAATTTTCTCATTTTTAAAATGGGAATAATAATAGTAACTATCTTCTCAGATATACATATTATTTAGAACATGAGTAAATCCAATGTAACAATTAACAACCATTATTACTTGAAGTAACCCCAGTTACTTCCCATTACCCCCTCCCCACCATTCCTATAAGATTATTTCCTTTTAAAAAAACAATGTTTTGCCCTAGTTGGTTTGGCTCAGTGGATAGAGCGTCAGCCTACAGACTGAAGGGTCCCAGGTTCGATTCCAGTCAAGGTCACTTGCCTGGATTGCAGACTTGAACCCCATTAAGGGACATGCAGGAGGAAGCCAATCAATGATTCTGTCTCGTTATTGATGTTTCTATCTCTCTTTCCCTTTCCCTTCCTCTCTGAAATCATTAAAGATATATTTAAAAATAAATAAATAATGTTTTTCTCTCTTCCCTCTGTACTTGTTCCACAGGGCCAGGGATTGTGCAATCTTCTGCCCCTCCAGGCGTTTTGTCCATAGCCAGGTTTTATCATTCCAGTTCAGCTTTCCTATTGCCTCTTGGTGTTACTGGGAAGGGTAACAGAGTCATCAAGCAAGTGTTTTCAGATTCTTATTTCTTACTGTCTCTAGTTCCTTGGGTGTATGTGTTTGTGTGTGTGTGTGTGTGTTCATTTCCCATGTAGAAAATAGACGCAAATTTTGTATTTGTTCACCTGCTATAGTAGCTAAGGCTAACAGAAGTCCAAACTCAGTCCCTGATTTCTAGACATTAGCCTGGCTCAGCCCTCTGTTTTATATAGAATACTTTTAGTCGTGTGTAGCCCATATTAGTCAAACTCTAGATATCCCTCCTGCTTCTACTTGTATGGTCATTTCTTCCTTGACAGTCACATAGTACTTTCTAGTTCTTGTCTGTTTCTTAGTCATAGGCATACACTTTTTTTCTTATTTTCCTGGGTCATTTTGGTTAACTTACTTATTCATTTTGAAAATTGTGTCTAGTATTGCTGTTTAGAGCAAAGGAGGTTTCAAGGCAAACACTTTACTCACTGGGTCAACTTTTCCAAAAGTCAAGATACCTATAATAATAAAAACATAATATGCTAATTATACCAGATGGCCTTCCTGACGAAGCCGGGGCTGTGAGGGAAGCCCGGGTCCCGAGTGCCTTGGGAAGCCAATGCCGGCAGCTGGAGGGGAAGGAAGGCCTCTTACACGAATTTCATGCATTGGGCCTCTAGTAGGGGTATAATACCTTACAGTGTGTATTACACTAGTCCACCACAGCCACTGAAACACAGCATAGAATATTAGTTAAGAATATAGGCCTCAGTTCACACACACTCACATGTTAGCTCTATCATATACCTTAGTTGTGATGACTTAAAGTGTTAATTCATTTTAAAACATTTGGAATACTTTCTGGCACATAGTGAGTTCTCAGTAAGTACCAATGTTGCTGATTATTATGTTGAAATAAGCAATCATCATTTTCACAGTCTTTAGAGAAGAGGTGGCCCTATATATGTAGATGAAGATGTTGACCTAGTGAAATAAGAAGTCACTCATAATGACTCAAAAACTTGCATAATTCCCCAGAGTGGGAGCAGGATCTCTGGTTTGTTTCTAGCCAATAGCATATGGCAAAGGTGATGGGATGCCACTCCCACGATTGGATTATATTGTGTATTATACTGTATAAGGCACTGTTTAGCTGACTAGAGGAATAGACTCTTTTATGTGCTGTTTTAAGCCACTGCTTGCTATCATTGCTTATGCGGCAATAGAAACCCAATACAGCAATGTAGGTATGAGATTCTGGGTACACCAGGAAGACATTTTCCTTTCCTAGATATGCATTTGCCCTCTATTGGTCCCATGACCATATAAGCTTTATAGAGATTTTTATTGCTTTTGTTATTTTGATTGTTATTGTTAGACTATTATTGCCCTAAGATGTTAACAATAAGGCATTAAAACAGCATTTTAACAGAGCCTAAAAATGCCAAGTCTCTTCTATGCAGGAGTATGCTATTCAATGCAAAAAAATATATATATATTCTTAGGAAAAGCATTAAAAAATATTCTTAGGAAGGCCAAATACAAATAAATGCACTTCATGCTACTAAAACTTTTCAAGTTTTATTTCAAAGCTACTTCAGGGGGGAAAATGTACTTTGAAAATAAGATCTATGACAGTGCTGTCTTCTACAAGGGTGCCCCAGATCCTTGCACAAATAAGAATGCCCACAGAGAGCTAAATCCATATTATACACAGATAGGGTCACCTGTCAGCATCAGCCAATTGATGCCTCGTGCAAGACATTTCTCCGTGAGAGTGGATGTGGGGGTAGGAGCATGCCACCTCCTTCGATAATGTTACTGCAGTGGTGAGCGTATTCAAATGCCTTGGCTGTGAAGCTGGTGCCACTTAATGAGCATAATCACAGCATACAACATATTGCCTCAACTCAGAAATACATATGCAACACACAGCTCCGAGCGCTTAACAGCTTTAAAGACCTCTCATCAACTACGATTGGTCACCTCCTCTCTGATTCACCAGGCACATAATGATTAGTGCTGGGGTTAGGAGCGCACATACATGCATAAGTTATCTCCATTTTCCCCAAAGCATTTTATTGGTATAAACTATATGTGCTGCACTCATTTCCAACAACTTTGTATTTCACTCTTAGCCCAAAGGTGGCAGTTAAACACACACACACACACACACACACACACACACACACACACACAAACACCACAAAACCCTGATATAATATATGGATACGTTCACCCAAATAACTTGTATGTTTAATTAAAATAAATTGTTATCAACAGACCTCATCTGTCAACAACCATGTATCAGTAGCTTTATCTGTTCAAAATTAGCTGTAAGATTGACTTGACTTTTAAAGGCAGTATGCGAGTTTCTCATTAGCCTTATTATAATTTCGGAATCATAAATATGCAAATGACGAGCTTCACACCGGAGATTTAATGCCGCACTCTTATTTCTGATTAGCTGGAAACACACTCTGGCTCTGTCAGATAATTGGTAACACTGCACACCAATAAGGCATTTCCCTACGCTTCATCAGAAGTGGTTGAAATTAAAAAAGGCAAGGCTGTTACATTTTTGACAGTTTTGTTACACCAACTTGTTAAAGTTTTAACTCAGCCATTAATATGGCCCATGAATTATTAATGCAATTTTTATGTCAAAGCTCTTTTTTAAAGTTGAAGATCTAAGACTAATGTAAAATGTTCTGGGAAAGGGAATGCTTTCATTTTTCCACCATGTTTTCAAAAATTCTGCAATAAACAATGAGCACCAATGTGATTTGAGTACATGGAGAGGAAAACATATTGCCCATTTACCACAAACCATCCACTCCTTAGCGCATAGTGGCAAAATATCTGTAAGCCTCTAAAAGTTTGACACTAGGTGAACACTTACTACGTTAATATATGGTGTTTCAAACTAAATATATACAACTTAGTTTCTTTGTTAATAGGAATTGCACATGAGGAAAACGTATAGCAATTTTTCTCAAGTTGCCTACATTCTAGAAATGAAGGCCTTTCCGTTTACTTCACACTGGAGAAACCTAAGCAGTTTTCATTCCTAAAGAATCCACATTGCTATACCCAAGAAGTAACTCTGTGTCTGTACTTTGTCTTCCACAGTAGTATAAAACAAAGGTATGCATTGAATAGTCACTAAACAAACAAGCTGCCTCAAAAAATTTATTTTAAAGTATGTTAGTCATAACCTTTAGTGGAAATTTATTTTTAAAAACTTGTCCATACTTATAACTTACAAAGTGAGCAACCCGATAGGATCCATCTGATACCATACACAGTTATTACAATACTAGAGGACCTATGCATGAAATTTGTTCAAGAGTAGGCCTTCCTTCCCCCAGCTGCTGGCACTGGGTTCCCTCTAGAACCCAAGATCCAGGTTTTCCTCTGGCCACGAACAGGCATCCGGGACCTGGGCTTCCATCGCAGCTCCAGCTTCATCCAGAAGGTTATCCGGAAGGACATCCCGTCTAATTAGCATTATTATACTTTTATTATTATAGACTAGAAACCTAGTGCATGAAATTCATGTGTGTGTGTGGAGGGTGTCCCTCAGCCTAGCCCAGCCTGCAACCTCTCTCAATCCAGGACCACTGGTTCCTAACCACTCACCTGCCTGCCTGCCTGATCACCTCTAACTGCCTCTGCCTGCCTGCCTGATCTCCCATAACTGCCTCTGCTTGCTGGTCTAATCCTCCTCTAACTGCTCCCCTGCTGGGATGATCTCCTCTAACTGCTCCACTGCCTTCATGATTATCCCTAACCCCCCCCCTGCCTTGACCTTGGCCAGCACAGCTTTGTCCAGAAGAACATTTAGAATGACATCCAGAAGGTCATTTGATCTAATTAGCATATTATGCTTTTATTAGTGTATAGATTATTTATTATATTCCCTAGACTGTACTTTAGAGTCCCATAACTATTTTTTGTTGTTGTTAATCCTCACCTGAGGATATTTTTCCATTGATTTTTAGAGAGAGTGGAAGGGAGGGCAGGAAGAGAAGAAAGAGGAAAGAGAGAGAAAGACACATCAATTGGTTGCCTTCCACATGCACCCTGACTAGGACCAGGGACCAAACTTGCAACACAGGTACATGCCCTTGACCAGGAATCAAATCCAGGACATTCCAGTATGCAGGCCAATGCTCTAATCTCTAAAGTATACTAGCCAGGGTGCATAACTATGTTTATAACTTCCAATTTGTACTTCTTAATTCCTTTGCCTTTTACACCCATCCTCCCAAATCCCCTGCCATCTGGTGACTATCAAATTGTTCTCTAAGAGTTAGATTCTTTTTTGTTTGTTTATTTTTTGCTTAGCTTCCATGTATAGTAAATAATATAGTTGTCTTCATCTGTCTGACAGCATAATACACCATGTTGTTGCAAATAACAATATTTCACTCTTTTTTTTATAGCTGAGTAATATTTCATTGTATCCATGTACTCCCTCTTCTTTATCCATTTAACTATCAATGGATACTTAGGTTGTTTCCTGATCTTCACTATTATAAATAACACTGCAATTAACATAGGGATACATATGTCTTTTTGAATTAATGTTCTGAATTTCTTCTGATGAATACCCAGAAGTGGGGTTGATGGGTCATAAGGTAGTTCTATTTTTAATTTTTTGAGGAACCTCCATGATGTTATCCATGGTGGGTACATCAATTTACAATCTGACCACCAATGCAGGAGGGTTCTCTTTTCTCCACATCCTCCCTGACACTTTGTTGTTTTATTGATGGTAGCCTTTCTGGTAGGTGTTAGGTAATATCCCATCGTTGTTTTAATTTGCATTTCTCTTATGATTAGTAACCTTGATCATCGTTTTGTATATCTATTGGCTATTTGTATGTCCTTTTTGGAGAAGAGGTCATCTTGCTGATTTTTTTAATCAGATTTTTTTGTGTTATATGAGTTCCTTATATATTTTGGGTATTAATCCCTTATCAGATGTATCATTGTAGAGTATATTCTCTCATTCATGGTTTCCTTTACTGTGCAGAACCTTTTTAGTTTGATGCAGTCCTATTTGTTTACTTTTTTGTTTGTTGCCCTTGCCCAAGAAGACATATCCCCAAAATTTTTCCTAAGCACAATGTCAAAAAGTTTACTGCCCATGACTTCTTCTAGGAGTTTTGTGGTTTGGGGTCTTACATTTAAGTCTTTATTCTATTTTGAGTTTATTCTTGTATATTGTATAAACAAATGGCTTTATTTTTGCATGTATCTGTCCAGAAAGCTGGAAAAGTTTAGTGAGAGGGCTTTAATAGTCAAATACCCCACATAAGAGCAGTCTGCATGGTTTTAGCTTATATTCTTTTAAAACTTTTTATCCCTCCCTCCTGACCATCCATTCTTGTTGTTAACCTATTTGTTGTTTAGTTTAATGTTATTTAGTCTCCATGCGTTAATGTGTTTTTCAGTTTTCATCTTATAATTGATTTCTAATTGTATACCACTGTCATTCAAGAAAATGTTTAATGTGATTTCGGTTTTTTAAATTTAATGAGACTTGTTTTGAGGCATAACAAGTGTTCTATCCTGGAAAATGTTCTATGTGCACTTGAAAAGAATTATATTCTGCTGCTTTGGGGTAAAACCTTCTAAAATATCAATTTAAACCATCTGATCTAATGTGTCATTTAAGGCCACATTGCCTTGTTAATGACCTATCCGCTGATGTCAATGAGATGCTGAAGTCTCCTACTATTATTGTATTACAACCAACCCCTCTCTTTAAATTTGTCTGTATTTGTTTATATATATTTAGGTGCTCTTACATTAGTTCATAAATGTTTATAAGAGTTCTATCCTCTTGTTGGATGAATCCTTTTATAATTATGAAATGCTCTTAATTGTACATTGTTACAGCCTTTGTTGTAAAGTCTATTTTGTCTGATATAAGGATTGCTACCCAATTTCTTTGTTTCCATTTGCATAAAATATCTTTTTCCATTCCTTTAGCTTCAGTCTGTGTGTACATTTCATGCTGAAGTACATATGTCTCTTGTAGGCAGCATGTTTTTTTTAATTTATTCAGCCACCTTAAGTCTTTTAATGGGAACATATAGTCCATTTACATTTAAAGTAATTATTAATAGTTATATAGTTATTGCTATTTCAGTAATTGTTTTCTGATTATTCATGTAGTTCTTCTGTTTCTTATTCTCTTGTTCTCTGGTAATCTTTCCATAATGTTGTATTTGGATGTCTTTCTCTTACTTCTGGTATGTATCTTGCAGATTTTGGGTTTGTGGTTACCAAATGCTTTATATATACAAAGTATGCTTGTAGCAGTCTATTGTTTTAGCTGATGATCTCTTACATTTGAATATATTCTAAAATCACTACCATCTTTATTCATCCCCTCCATTTTATTTTTTATCATTATGTTTTACTTCTCATGTGAATGTGCTTGTGTTTATCCCTTAATTTATTATTACACATCATCTTTCTACCCTTTCCTTTTAACCTTTATACAAGCTTTATAGTTGGTTGATCCACTGCTTTTATTAAATGTTTGCCTTTGTCATGAGAAATTTTTTATTTTCTATATTTCTTTATTCATAGTTTTTAATTTATGATTTTATTTTTTAAAGAAGTCCCTTTAACATTTCTTGTAATACTTGTTTAGTGGTGATGAACTCCTTTAGTTTTATCTTGTCTTGGAAGTTTTTCCATATCTCCTTCAATTCCAAATAATAGCCTTGCTGGGTAGAGCAATGTTAGTAATAGCTCCTTGCTTTTCATTACTTTAAATATTTTGTGCCAATCCCTTCTGGCAAGCACAACATTAACCTACTCCACCATTTTGACAGGAAGTCTGGTGTAGTATTGATGTTGCACTCACTCAAATTTATTGTTCCTACCTGTTTTTATTGATTTTTCAAAACTTTTTCCAAAGCTAATCAATACACAGCGTCAATTTTCAATATTGAGTCCAAATAAAGAGTATTACAATGTCAGTTAAAATAATAATATTTTTAAAATATTTTATTGATTTTTTTACAGAGAGGAAGGGAGAGAGATAGAGAGCTAGAAATGTCGATGAGAGAGAAATATCAACCAGCTGCCTCTTGCATACCCCCTACCGGGAATGTGCCCGCAACCAATGTACATGCCCTTGACCAGAATCAAACCTGGACCTTTCAGTCCGCAGACCGACGCTCTATCACTGAGCCAACCTGGCTTCGGCTAAAATAATAATATTTTAAATCAATACATATTTTTCTAGAGTGGGTTAAATATTTTAATAAAACTCATAATGTATATTTTTTTAAAAAGAATGATATGTTTAGAGTTGCATAAAGTGGTATAGGTAAAAGATCACACAGCTATTTCCACAGCCCTTTATTTTGGCTTCTCTAAAGCTAATTCTTTCACATGTGGTTTTTCAGCTTAAGTAAATTTTTCCTAAAAAAATAATAAATGAGCTATGAAGTGGAAATCCAGATTTGGTGCAAAATTAACTCCAATTGTCAGCACACACAATTGAATAAAGTACATTGTCTTTAATCAATTTGTACTTATATTCACTCATACATTTGATGAATCCACAGTAAGTTATTAAACAAAACAAAAATATTAGAAAATGTGCTGATTATTGGTAAAAGGAGAGTGTTTAAGTGTGTAGAATATCATATCTAAGACATATAAGTCAGTTATATGAGAGCTATGTAGACAGCAGGACATTTCATGTAAGTGGGAAATTTTCCACTGAGATGTAAATGTAGCTCTCAGATGTGAAGCATTATATCGATGACTATAAAAACATGGGACTACATATTCTTGGTAATTAAGAATGGATGCTCACTACTGATCTGAGCACTGAGCTCAGGTGCACTTCACACATGAACCAGCCATATAGCAAAATGAGAAATGAGCTACTAATTCCCAACTCAATTATCAGCCATCATGAGCTGAACAGTAGGGCAGCATAATGCCACAATTAACCACATGTATGGTAGGCCCAAATAGGCCAAATTTCAAACTCTGGCTTCCCCATTAACTGGGCACCATATCTTTGAGCCTCACTTTCATTATTAATAAGCTGAGGGAAGGAAATTTATTTCATATCTTTTAACAACATATACATATGCCTTAAGGAATAATCAGTTTGTTCGAGAAAGCTAGATAAGTTTAATGAGAGGACTTTAATAATCGAATACCCCATAGAAGAGCAGTCTGCATGATTTTAGCTTGTCTTTTTTTTAAATTCTCCTTGCCCTTCCCCTACTTCCAAGCATGTAAATGGGTTCTCATTTTGGTAAAATCTTTACCTCGACAACAGGCCACCTCTGCCCTCCTCCCCATTCTTTGGCTGAGCCGGTTGCTGGAAAACAGCTTCTGGATCAGGCCCTGATTCTGGCATTTGAAAGTGCCATAAGCTCGATAAATTCTCTTCACTCACATCAAGACGATCTTTGGCCTCACCCCCAGTCCTTGGGTGAGCCAGTTCTTGGAATTCAGCATCCAGGTCAGATCTTCAACCTCAGGGGCTCCTGCATCTTCTTCCTCTTGATTGGGTTAATGTATTGACTCTGACTTGGCAGTTCCTCTTGTTAATTTGTTCATCACAGGACTACTGGGCAACCACAGGTCCAACTGGTTGGGAATATGCATCGTCTTCTAATCACATTTCCCATATGGATCTTAATCATACATGCCCACTCATACTTCACCTCATACTTAAAATCCTGGCAGGACTGATCTGTAGACCTACCAAATGAATCTCTAATAAATATTTTTTACATTTGTATTTAGTACCCTCTTTCATTCTCAAAAGTCTCTGAGTATGGGACACATAATATATGGCCACTCTAGCTAAGTTTACATTGAAGAATTTCACTTAGATGTGGGGTAATATTTGACTTTGGAATAATAAATCCCATAATTAACCAGACATGTCTAAACAGTTGCAGGCTGTAGGCACTCACCACAGGCATTCTCATGTTGTGAACTAACCATGACAAATTTCCAAGAAGAAGCAGAGCAGAATGTTTGCAACTGCCCTCTTGGCTCTTTGGAAAAATGGGTCAGAAGGTCTGTGTGATGCACGCCCAACAATTTTCCCTGACCTTCCAATTTGGTAACATACTCTCCATTGATAGGTAGGATATAGAACCAGGGCAAGCGCCCGAGTGTTTTACTGCTGGATGTTAAGCAATGTACAAACACAAGGTCAGGGAAAGGAGTGACTGTCTTCTAAAAAACATGAATCTGGCTTTCTGTCTTGGAGGTCACTCAGTAAAAACCTGAAGGAGCATAAAAGTTGGCTCCCATTGCATTTTTAAATGTGACCTAAGTTTTTGTTATAGTATTATTTAAAAAATGGAAAATTTAGAAGCATAATTAAAAAATAAAAATGAACAATCCAATGACTATAACATATATTTTCATATATATTCTTCTGGTATTTTAAAAATATATAGGTATTTAGATAAATAGAAAGTATGAATATAGGTATATGTTCTTACTTTACTTCAAGACACTTGAGAATTTGTTCTTTGATTAAATCCTCCTTTTAATGGTAATTCAAGAAACTTGCTAGAGTATAACATATCCTAAAAAAATACAATACTGATCAAGGTGGCATGTATAGGAACAATCTGAAGCTTCTTGCCAGGTTTTTTATTGAATAACTAGAGGCCTGATGCATGAATTTTGTGCACAGGGGGTGGGCTTCCCAGCCCGGCCTATACCCTCTCTCAACCTGGGACTCCTTGGGGGATGTCCAACTGCTGGTTTAGGCCAATCCCGAGATCGGGCCTAAACCAGCAGTCAGACATCCCTCTCACAATCCGTGACTACTGGGTCCTGCCTGCTGGCCTGCCTGCTTGCTCCTAACCACTCTTCCTGCCTTCCTTATAGCACCTACCACTCACTTTCTGCCTCATCACCCCTAACCACTAGCCTGCCTGCCTGATCGGCCTTAACCATCTGCCTGCCTGCCTGATGCCCCTAACTGCTCACCAGCCTGCCTGATCACCCCTGCCTCAGCCCCTACCACTGCAGCTTTTTCCTGAAAGACGTCCAGAATGACTCTGGAAGGTCATTCAGCTGTCCGGTCTAATCAGCATATTATGCTTTTATTATTATAGATACTTTTTATGAGATGTGGTTATTGGAGAATGGAAATTAGTCATGTGTACCTCAAAAGGATACAGAACTTAAGGTATAAAAGCTTAAGCCACCACAGATCTGTTAGCATCCCTGAACTGAAGTGGCCAATAGCCAGCCAGTGTAAAATTTTGTGTCCATCAGTACCCCAAATGCAAAATGGATAAAGTGGATGGAACACTGAAAATTCACACCAAAGAATTTTGTATTTCAACACCACTATGGAGTTGTCCTTTGTTTTGGTTTTATATTGTGATATAACAAAACTCAGTGATTTACTTGGTATCTGCACATGGCAGGAGGGAAGCACATCTCTGCTCCCTGTGGCACCAGCTGGGGTGGCTCAACTGGGGCTCAGGGATTAACATTCACGTGTTCCTAGGATGCTCAACTGGGGCTGTCATCTGGGTATTTTTATTCACCACATGAATCTTTCTATGTAGCCTCTTAGCAGTTGGGTCCCAAGAAGGAAGAAGCAGGCTTTCCTCATGCTTAGACTCAAAGCCCCAAAGCATCAGTAAGCAGTGGAAGGTCCAGCCCAGATGTGAGGGGAAGAAAATAGCTCTGTCTCTTGATTGGAGAATGTTATAGTGCATAGAGGGATGAGGAAGAATAATTGTAGCCACCCCAGCTGGTGCCACAGGGAGCAGAGATGTGCTTCCCTTAAGGTACACAGAGTTTATTGGGTTAATTCAATATATACTTTTTTCTGGGAAAACCAAATATTACCTCATGAACTTGGTTAAAAATCCAAAACCAAGACTACTGTTTCTGGATGAATAGAGTGTTACAATAGATATATTAACATCCAGAGTCAGAGAAGCATCTATCAGACCATCAAATTTGAGAGGAAAGGCAGGGGAGGGCAGGGTGAAGGGAGAGAGATCAACCAAAGGACTGTATGCATGCATATAAACCTAACCAATGGATTCAGACACTAGGGGGGTGATGGCATGAGTGGGGGAAGGGAGTGGGGTAGCAATGGGGGGATAAGGACACACATGTAATATCTAAATCAATAAAAACTGCTTAAAAATAGATGTTTGCTTTTAATTAATGAATATCATCATGTTATAATGATGTGTATCATTTTATACTCACTTAATATTAGATTTTGGAAAAATTTTTATGTCATCAAATTTTTTCAAAAACATATTTATATGGTGAAGTATTTGAATTTCTTGACTAATGTCATTGTGAATATTTTGCTTGCTTTTGCTTTTTTATAAATAACTAGTAGCCCCGTGAACAAATCCATGCGTCAGTAGCTCTCTGCTGCCCTCCTGTAACTCTCCCCTCCCCAATCAACCTCATAGCTTGCCGCCCTGCCCCCTCCAGTATCTCTCCACTTGTAGTACACTGCCCTGCCCTTCTGAAAATCCATGATCAGGTAGTTACACGTTCTGTTGTTATGCCTCACTGTGTAATGGGTAATTAGCATATTCCTCTTATCATATAGGATTATTTATTGATGATGTTGCTACATAAATATTGGTACATTCATGGGTTATACTCTTAGGTTAGATTCCTAGAAGTAGACTTGCTAGGTCAAATTGGTAGTTTCACAAAATGTCTTCAAGAAAGTTTTTATATTTTATTGCCATTTCCAACCAATTTTGGATTTGTTATTTAAATATTCTTATTAGTACTTACAAATGCCATCTTGTTGGTTTTGGTTTGGTTTGGTTTGAGATTTTCCTGCTACTTTGAATATCGTAATACTTGCTAATACATTTATTTTTTCTAAACATCTTTCATCTTTTCTCAAAAATGACAGAGCTGTCTTTTTTTTCCTTTCATTTCACTCTAGAAGTTAATCTTCTAAATTTTAAAAGTCATTGATATGGCTGAAACTGGTTTGGCTCAGTGAATAAAGTGTTGGCCTGAGGACTGAAGGATCCCAGGTTCGATTCCATTCAAGGGCATGTACCTTGGTTCCAGGCACATCCCCAGTGGGGGGGGGTGCAGGAGACAACTGATCAATGTTTCTCTCTAATCGATGTTTCTGACTATCTCTCTCATCCTCTCTGTAAAAAATCAATAAAATAAAAAATAAAAATATCAGTGATATGTACAACACAAGATGGGTTTTCAATACAATCATCTCACATATCACAGCCTGGCATACCCTTTCATTACCTTGTGAATGAACATCTCTGCCTCCTATAATTGCATCTCCATTATCATGGTACCTGGGCTGCAGTCCCTGACTTCTCCGAGTGACCTTTTTTCCTATATCCCTACTGTGTTTTCTGCATACTGTTAAAGATTTTTCTTAACATGTTAGTAACTTCTTCTGTTCTTTACCAGACTGAGAATTTTTAAAATTAAAATTCAACAAAATTTGTGTGCTTGTTTTATGACAAATAGTATGCAAAGTACTTAGGAAGCAAATGTAATAAAATATTGTTACATATTTATGGACAAAACAGCACATCTTTTTCTTGTACCTTCCACTAGAATACAGTAATTGTAAAACGTTGTTCAATATTGAATAAATGAATTACTAGAAAAAAATAAGCTAGTCTCAAGCCATTTTCAGAGAGAGAGATCTGAGAGAAAGTCCTTTTCTAAAAGGATTAATAAAGAAATATAGTCAATTATATTCATTGTTGAATATAATCAACAACATAAACTGTTGGACAAAAACAGATCCAGAGACAGAAGCATCAAACCTCAGAGGGAAGATAGGGGAGGGTGAGGATAAGGGGGAGAGATCAACCAAAGGACTTGTATGCATGGATATAAGCCTAACCAATGGACACAGACAACAGGGGGGTGATGGCATGAGGGGGGGGGGGGCAATCGAGAGATAAGGACACATATGTAATACCTTAATCAATAAAGAAAAAAAAGGAGATATAGGTGAAATTGCATCACCATGGCATAACCTATGGAGGTTTTAAATGTTTTGTATCTCAATGAGTATTTGTCTCCTCAAGCATAATTATTAAACATCACAAACACGACAAAATGAATATTTGCTTTCATCTCCCATATTTTTCACTTAAAAATCACAAAGCATCTGGGGACCTTTTTTCTATCTTGCTGGTTATGCTTCTATTCCCTGATGTTATTAGTCCCAAGGATAAAAATGTGAAGTTTCTATAAATGACTTTGTCAATTTTATTTAGAAATCCAAGTTTCAAACTGACACCAAGTCAGGCAACTCCAAATGTTATTGAACTTCACCCTCATGTGTGTACCTTCAGGGGAATTTCCTGGCACAAAGAAAAGAAGTGGCAGCAGCGAACTGTTTGCTAAAGCACAGAATGATTTCCCTTGCTGGCGGTGTCACCGATGTAATGACAGCAATTTCAGAAAAGATATCTGAGTTTTCCATTTTGTTTGGTTAAATCAATTCTCAGAAGAGATAAATAGTTTTTCAGTATGGTAGATACATTTATTTTTCTTTATTGTTGTTTCTGTTGGGTTGTATTACTTAATTTCTGCACAACCTGCCACAATACACTAACATACCTGGGGGTAATTAAAATATTAATGATGAATATGTAGACTATGATTATGTAGAATTAGTAGAAACAGGTTAAGTAATATTTTAACTGGGTCAAATAAATACATTTCTTTGTCCTATAAATACATTTCTTTGTCCTATAAATACATTTCTTTGTAATCAAGAATAACCTGGTCAAGCTCAGCTAGTGTGGCTCAGTTAGTTGAGCAACAGCCCATCCACCAAGAGGTTGCCTGTTTGATTCTGGGTCAGGGCACATGCCCATGTTGTGGGCTCAATCCCCAGTAGGGGACATGCAGGAGACAGGGATCAAGGTTTCTCTCTCATCCATGTTTTTATCTCCCTCCTCCTTTTTCTGAAACTAATAAAAACATATTTTTAAAAAATAACATGGTCAACATTTGAAAAACAATAACTTGTAGAATAAGTGGTAGGGAGGGGAAGCAATGAAGTAGCAAATGACTAAAGGGCTTTGAAATTGAAATTAGATTGGAATTGAAATTAGGATTGGAATTGAAGTCACAATGGAAGTATAGGTATGAGGAAGTTATAGGGTTTCTGAGATAGTGACACATCTTGGAGTTCTATCAAAGTTATTAGAAAAAAGTAGTCAAAACAAGCTTGATGACAAGGAGAAGCTTCAAATTGCCTTTGGCAAAAATAAGTGTGTTCATGCCCATTTACAATACTCTATTTGAGTGAGTGTGCTGAGATTTTCTATATTTTTAGAGGAAGATCTAACAAGTCACCTCATAATGCCTTATAATACAGTAATATGCCATCACTCCCTCAGCTCATTATTGCACAACCTCATCTGCCTCTAGGTTTACTCTAGCCTTACTCTCACTTGAATCAGAATGAACTTCATAGATCCTTCCCAACCATTTTTGAAAATATGCATTCAGATTCTCTTGATTCATATTGGACTCTGAGCTCGTAATCTCAAGTCCGTAACTGGACTTAAACAGGGTTCCTGAGACACTACCTCCATTTGGGTCTCAGTTTGGATAATGGTGTATGTGTTCTTTCCTCTACCTTAGTTCCTATTTTTATCATCAGAGAAATTCCCTAGCACCATTAGGACTACACCATTTGTTCATGATACTCTCCTTTGTTCATGATACTCTCCTAACCAGAGAAGTGTCTGAGTATTTGCATCCCAACAAATAGTCCCACTCTAGCATTCGCTGATAGACCAATCTTTGCCTGGTGGCTGATGCTGTCGCTGCCATGTTACACCAGCCCGTTTGTTCGCCATTAGCCTACATTGACGAGCATTATAGGAACTCGCCAGCTCTGTGAAATGTATCTCATGCGCAGTAGGAGGCTGCTTTGGAAGCTGTCTCTCACCATTTTGCACAGTGTGCTTTTATTTGGATTCATAGGAAGACTTTCTCTTTGAATCCAGAAGCTGGAATCATTCTACTTTTACTCACACTATTTTTAGCGGGCTTGTTTATTTTTGAGCACCTGACACTTCTCCACCTGTTGATAGCTTATTAGAAAAATTCAGCATTCACCTCTATCAATTATGCAGAACTATACAGCAGATATTTTGTGCATTAACCTCATTCCTGACTCTGTTTACCAGGTTTATCTCCCTGAAGTTCAGAAAGGCTCACCTAATAACTTTTAATTTGCTTTTAGCTTGCTGACTCTAGTATATTTTTATGAGTTGTTTGTAGCTTGGGGGATGATAAAAGAAGACTCAAATCACTCCATACTACAGAAACACTGATTCTTGTTCCACCTGCAATCATGGAATGCCAGTTACTTCAGGGAGGAAGCTCCCACATCACACTGTCCTGACACTCTGCTCTGGATGTTGGGTTCAGAACCGCCATGTGATTCTGCATCATCAGTATCTGCCGAAGGAGATGGGGCAGAAAAGTTGCAGGATCTAAGTCTTCAATGTTCTCTGTGCTGCTGAAGATGACTTTTAAAATCAAAGTCGAACAGTCTAATATTTTATCCCTGGGCCTTCAAGTATAATCAGGTTCAATAGCACCGTTCTCATCTTTTTAAAAGTTCTTTAAAGAAAAAAATCTATTTTAATGAATAAGGCATTTCAGGTTTAGGAAGTTCTATTTGTAACTAACAAGTCTTACTGCTTCAAATTCAGCATATTTTCAAGGCTCAAGGATAAAAGAGAGCATCAATCCATTCTCTTCTCATTATTTCAAAGATGACCAGGAACCATAACCCCAGATTTAAACATTTTAAGAAAATTCAACTAATCTATCCTTTAAGTTTTAAATATGTCACCAAACATTTGTTAGGTAATGTATATGGGTAAGGTACATATAGGGTTAGCGAGCATTATTATTATTGCCTGTCAATGATCTCACATCCAACTCTACATATGAATTTACCTAATCCTCTAAAAAAAAAAAAAAATCTCATGAGGTGGAAGCTATTATTATCCCTCTCATGCAGATGTGGAAATTGAGACACTGAGATATTTAGGAATCTTCTGTTCACTACCAACTTCAAGGGGTGGGCCAGAACCCAGAGTTGGTTCATCTGTCACTAGAACCTATTTGTATGTTCTACCACCTCTAAACTCCCAGGCCTATGCAAGTGCCCAGATGTACCCAAACTTTGTAGAAATACCTTTTTTTTTATTGTTTCTTTATTATCACCTAAGTAATCCAGGTTTTACTGGAGCAACATCTAATATAACACTGCAAGTTTTGTATGAAATTTCAGTATTTTTATTTAATGAGTGCTATTATATCCAGGCAATTTTCTGTTGTTTTCAGTGCTCCAGGGACAGTATTTTAGTTAAGGCTTGTGTGGACTTGCCTAGACTCAACTCTTCATAATTGTGATCTTGTTTCTATGGACAGAGAGAAACAAGTCCACTTTCTATATATGTCTGGACTTAAGGACTACCAACCAATAAAGAAACAATATTCATAATTGAAAAGTTAAGAATCTAACTCTACTTTACATAAAATTGACCAGAACTATCCTTAGATCTATCAACTATCTTCATACAGCTATCATACCACAACTCTCACTTCAACAGTCATGTCTTTCCATATCTTAAGGACCTTCTGACTGAGAATTATTAGCCCAATTTTACAGGCTCATTTAGTTCTGAGGTAGGATCAGAATGCCTTTTGCCAGGTGTGTCTAATAGGAAAAAAACAAGGTTTTATTATAGGGATCTTATAATCCAAATCCTAGCATAACTATTTACAAGCATGCAACACTTGTCAGACACTCACACATGATTGCCCCTTTGCATCAAATTAAAGTTATTTGCAAACTCACTGAACCAATTTTGCAAACCAAGGGAGAAAAAAGGATGGTGGAGTATAGCCCCTTGACCACCAGGGGGAGCAAAGTCCAGAACCCATCCTAAGTGGTTTTCCAAACTCAGCAGGCCTTTCTTGTTTGTATTTATTGGTGGCATATAGAAAGGGAAAACCTGGAAGGAAAAGCATAGCATAAATCCAAGGGACTTTTGTAAATCAAAGGTCAACATCCTTTGAACTACACCTAGCAGTAAATGTATGTCTTTGAGTTTGAAACTTGATTGAGCAAGGACTGACAGAATGTGAAAAAAAGATTAAAGATTTAAAAAGCTTTAAAAATTAAAAACAAAAGAAAAGAAATCAAAGACATGGAACCTCTACTTCCTCTACACTATTTTAACCATCATAAAAATTTGAAAGTAAGGCGAGTTAGCCAAAAGGTTGTGTTTTGTTTTGTTTTTAAGATATGATTTCTGGGAGACAATTTTTCTTGATAGAAAGCCTGCATTTTAATGATGGCCACTTCTAAAGGTGATCTTGCCTGTCTCCAAGTCACATCATGCAAATTGCATCGAGTTGGGTATATATGCCCAGCAAGACAGAATGTGGGTTCAACTTTGTGCATCTTTTTTTCTGGAAGCACGGTTTGTCTATCTAAAATATATGTGAAAGCTTTTTTCCTAGGAGGCATAATGCAACTATTGTCTTATACCTGGGCCACTTTTGTTTGGGTTTTTCTATTGTCATACAGATTGTCAGCATGGCCCACAATTATGACAAGTCTCTGATTATAAAATCAAATAATAAAGAGTAAAATCAGGAGGAGAATGCCTGGGGTGAATTTATAATTCATTTGAAGTGTGAAGCTGTCCATTTAACCCTTAACAATATTCATTTTCTTCACAGTGTGCAAACCTTGTCAGTAGTTTGAAAAGCCATGAATTTAAATAACCTTAAGCAGCCTGAGAAATGAATAATTTGATAGGTATATCTGCCAGATGGTTGAAATGTCTAAGTCTCCCCCAACCCCAACCCCTGACCTGAGAATATGTTGTAGGATTTCTGCCAAATTTAGGTTGTAAGGAAGGCAAAAATCAAACAATAAACTCTCCATATTTGCAAGCCATCAATACTAAGGTAACATTTAAGGACAATAGTTGTCAGCCCCACCTCCCTGGACTCAGAGGAATGACCTGAAAAGCAAGAGGTTTTTGTTGTTGTTCTTGTTTGTTTTTAAAAGATTTTTTTTTTTTACTTTGTCAAATGAATATTTAATCTGACCAAGGTGAAAATCAATGCCTTGCTGGAGCCTCTCCAACTTGTCTTTATTTTTTTGAGGGGGGGAAGCTTAATGCACCTTTCAGTACTGATGCAGTACTGACAACTCAACTAACATACTATGATTGATATCTCATTGAGGAGACCCTACAGAGCATATCATTTTTCCCTCTGGCTGTTGTTGATGTGTGCAGATACACTCCTTATTGGGAAAATACCTGAAAACAATATTGTAGACCCAGGTGAACACACACTTTTATCAGGATCCATTTATTAAAAAAAAAAAAAAAATAGAGTCATTACCAAAAGCATGATCTGGATATAAAATAACCCAATGGCACCTGGTGCTGTGAAAGAAGATTCTGATACAAGGATGCCTGGGACTGATCTGTTTCACATTGACCACTGAGTATGTGTGCCATGATCCAACAAAGGAATATATATTCCCAGCTTTCCAAAATTAACCTCCCAAGAAATAATAGCATGGTAGCATTCTTTGGAAAGTGTCAAATGGGCCCTAGTGGGTTTAGCTCAGTGGATAGAGTGTTTGCCTGTGGACTGAAGGGTCCTGGCTTCAATTCCAGTCACGTGCCCAGGTTGTGGGCTCGATCCCCAGTAGGAGGCAGGCAGGAGGAAGCTGATTAAAGATTCTTTCTCATCATTGATGTTTCTATCTCTCTCTCTCTTCCTCTCCCTTCCTCTCCAAAACCAATAAAAATGTATTTGAGGGAGGGGGGAAGGAAGGGTCAAGAAGAGAGAAGATATTTTTAATTAAGAATCAAGACTATACTAAACATAAAAGGCCATTAATTTATTAACCCAAGGTTATATTGGCCTTCAGAGGATATGTACAAATCCAAAAAGTTATTGGAAGTTTCTGATAGCAAAACTCTAAATTTAATATTATGATTATAATTTCTTAAATACTTCATAACATTGGGGTAATAATAATAACAGCTAAAATATAAAATGTTTTAATATCTCAAAACAACTTATAGTCTTGGTTTTATTCAAACCTCACATCCTAATAATGATACAGGTGCATCAATGCAGTAAAGTCATCCAATTAATGATAGAAATTAGAATACATGTTTTTTTAATTCTTAATTTAATACACAAAATTGCAACATGTTTGTAAACATTTATTGTAAAAGATTTTTTGGTTTTATAATTGAAGGTGAAATAAAAAGTCACCTCTATCAATATACCTTATAATTTTATAAATGTGGTTATTAAAGGGATGGATCCAAATCATTTTTAGGGAGGTAAGAATTTAGCTGAGATCTAAAGAATTAATTAGCTTTGTTTAAAAAAAAAAAAAAAAAGTTAGAGCTAAAACCGGTTTGGCTCAGTGGATAGAGTGTCTGCCTGCGGACTGAAAGGTCCCAGGTTTGATTCCCAAGGGCATGTACCTTGGTTGTAGGCACATCCCCAGTAGCAGGTGTGCAACAGGCAGCTGATCAATGTTTCTCTCTCACTGATGTTTCTAACTATCCCTCTCTCTTCCTCTCTGTAAAAAAATCAATAAAATATATATTTTTTAATAAAAAAATTAGAGTTCAGTCTGGCCAAGGGAACAACATATGCAAATTCATGAGAATACCTGAGGGACAGTTATGTTTGAGGAACCCAAATAGGGCCGGTGAGCTCATATGCCCAAGGGCAGAGGCAGGAGCTCAGCCTTCTACAGCTGAGAGAGACCAAATTGTTTGGATTCATGTAAGGACAGGTGAAAGGTTTTGCTGCTCATGCAAAGGTAAGTGTTTTATACAAGAGAGTGACATGGTTCCATTTATAATACAATGCTAAGTCTCAATTTGCTAGCCTCATCTTTCAACCCTTTGTTGCTTAAACCTTTGTTCTAGCCCACATGTGTCAAACACAAGGCCTGCGGGCCAAATCCGTCCCGCCAGGCCTTGCAATGTGGCCCGCACCGCGCTGTCATCACTGCACTCCGCTGCGTTTCCATCACAATGACAGTTTATGACTGTTCAGTAAACCATTCGGCCCGCGATTTAGGCTGGATTTTAGATTTTGGCCCCTTCTCTGATTGAGTTCGACACCCCTATTCTAGCCAAACGAATCTACCCATTAACTTTTAAATGTATCATTTAACTTTCTATCTTAGCACCATTATCTCCATCATTTTTTCTGGCCTAAAATTATTCATACTCCCTGTTTAATAGCCTCTATTTGGAAATAAAAGTAGGCCTTGGAAGGACTGAGCACACCTATAGTTTCATATATTATGAATATACCACTGACAGGGACAGAAAAAAACACACACTTTTTTCCTCTGTTTTGTTGGGTTCAGTGCCTGGGCCCTACAAATTGAACTGATAAAAGACAACTTACCATGAAAAAATACCCATGTCTTATGCATATGGAGGTGTCACAGAAATTAAATGAAAAACCCCAAAGCCAAAGCAGCTATCAATCCCTGAGGGTTATATACTGTTTTAACAAAGGACAGCAAACTTGTGTAGAAACTACAAGAGCTTTGAGGGTGTTAAATTGTGGGAAGACAATTATAGGAAGAAAATATTGGAAAACAAGGGTTATTCAGTAAAGATTGTACAGGCCCATTTTGGTGCTTGCTTTCTATTTTCTCATGCACTGACACTCCCCTGGGAAATGGGATTTGTGGCATACATACCTCGTTTCTCAGAAGTTTGTACTCTCAGTCAGATAACAGCTCTGACAAGGTATTTTTCTGCATCTGTTGATAATCAACGGCCTAACTGGAAATAACCCATATGTGAAAGTAGTGTGGTTGGCGGCGGCATATTATGATTCCCTACACCACTTTGAATGAGTATGATAACATATCCATGCTGCATTTTACCCTGGAGAAGAGTCTTTGTAAACAGAGAAAATTCTTCAGTTCTCATGGAAATAAATGCTATTGAGAAAAACTCAGAAGAAAAAATAAAAAGGCCACGAAATGGTCAAGATGTATGGCTGAGTATATAGACCTATCCTTATAGCCAAAATTCCTAACATTCCAGACATGTGTGTGTGTGTTTGTTTGTTTGTTTGTTTAGTAATATGTGACTATTGGTTATAAGAGAGAGAGAGAGAGAGAGAGAGAGAGAGAGAGAGAGAGAGAGGGAAAGAGAAAGAGAGAGAGACCTACCTCAGTGTGAGAGAAGCATCAATGGGTTGCCTCTTATATGCACCCTGACTGGGGATCAAACCTGTGACCGGGGCATGTGCCCTGGTTGGCAATAGAACTGGCAACCTTCTTCTGGTACTTGGGATGATGCTCAACCAACTGAACCACACCAGCCATGGCAGAAAATGTATTTAAAAAGAATAAATTCTGAGTGCTAAAAAATAAGTATGGAGTGCTGAGAAAACAGAGAATGCTATATGTGGGCTTAGAATGGTAGAAATTCTTAAAAGAGAACTATGGATCGAATTTATGAAAGTACCTAGAGCCTATGTATGAACAGATATAGTTCTGGAGAAGTGGGGAGTTTTTCATAAATACTCTAAACTCAGAGGTAATAGATAAAAAGTATAAACAGAAATCTCCAGAGGAAAGCGAGGCTGATACTCTGAGATAAAGCACTTAGAACAGCCTGAAAGCTGGGCCTCTCAAGGAGTGAACAGCAGGCACATTTCCGGTAAGTACAGGCAGTTAAGCCCGGGAAGCAGGCAGTGGCCTGAGAGGCGCGATAATCTTTATGCAGACTTTATGGAAAAATTACTAATGAATTTAATTGAGCAAAATAAAAACGGATTTCTTGTAAATTCCCTAGGGTGAGCTATAGCACATTCAGTACTGTCTACTCAGCAATTACAAATTATTCAATAAGCTAATTCAACCGTGAGTTTCGGGTGCTCAGTCAGTATATAGTATTGATCTTTTTACAACATACTTCTAGAGGGTCTTTGACTTAGAATTACAAGTAGAATTCTACCAGTAGCCAAATCTCCCTGTGTTTCTAATGATAGAGCAAAGTTCACTGGCCACCTTTCATATTTCTCCTTTAAGATCTTGATGATTAGATCATTATAATTGGCAACATTGATATACTTGATAATATAGAACACTGCATACAATTGCAAGATACATAAGGTTTTTAAGCACATATGAAACATTATCAATATTTATAATATATTTTAAAACTTCTGAAAAATTCCAATGACTTGACTAAAATACATTAAGTTAAAATCCATGTAAATAGATAAGCAGAAGATGCTCGTATATCAGGAATTGGAAACTACATACATATCTAAATAATTTAGGATAAAATTAGTAATTAAGATAAAAGCTAGAAAATATCTTTAATTAAATGTTCACCACGGTGCACATCAATCTATCTTTATAAGAAAGTTATTATCTTAAACCCATACATTGAAAAAGCAGAAGAAATAAGCTAAGTATCTAACTTAAGAAATTAGAAATAAAAAGTAAATTATATATAAAGAAATCAGAAAAAAAATGAAACAACAAAGATAAAAACACTGATAAAAGAAAATAAGGAAAGAATCAACAAATACAAATGTTAGATATTTGAAAAGCCAATAAAATGATGTCCTCCTGGAATACTAACCAACAAAAATAAATAGAAGGCACAAATCACTGACACTGAGAAGTTAGAAAGAATATTATTAAAAATTTTATAGTTATTAAAACTAATATAATATTATAAATAAATTAGTGGCAATAAATTTTTAAATGTAGCTATCTGCAGGATATATCCCTAGTAATAAACAAAACTGACATTAGAAGATATAGTAAATCTCTATAGCCTTACAACTATTAAAGAATGGTTCATTTTACTTAAAATATTTACACATAAACCCTGTTGAACCACAGATGGTTACTGTAGGAATTTCTGCAGGAGTTTAAATTGCAAGTCTGATAATATTAAAATTTCTGCCATATCTGAGACTAATTCTAATGCTTGATAACATTTGGTAAAATTCAGTATTTTTTTATGGAAAAAAGAATGCATTAAAAATTAAGAATAGAGAGAAACTTCCTTATTATGAATTTAAAGATCTACAAGACTCTTTATAATACATATTACAAAATATACCCAAAAATTTATAACATATTTAATTGACAATATTGAATGTTTTCTCTTTCAAGTAGAACAAACCAGG
The DNA here is from genome assembly GCF_014108245.1 of Pipistrellus kuhlii. Taxonomy (NCBI): domain Eukaryota; kingdom Metazoa; phylum Chordata; class Mammalia; order Chiroptera; family Vespertilionidae; genus Pipistrellus; species Pipistrellus kuhlii. Next base: position 48,919,293 of record NW_023425427.1, read on the forward strand.
TACCCAAGATCAACATTCCTTTGCCTACAATCCTATTGATTGACTTTTATAACAGGAACATTCATTGTGTTAGGTTTCCATAAGCTTTGAATTTTTAAATGTCATCTAGAATAGACCAAATGCTTTGTGTCTGCCAGAAAGATTATTTATTGTGTTAATATTTATTTTTCTTACCTCCCCCAAGCAGTCACTACCAAATGACTCCCAATGAATTATGGGTTACCCATTCTACCTATTCTTTCTATCTGCCTCTCTACAAATTGAAGGAGATTAGTTTGATTTTCCTGGATTTAGTGGCCTCACCTTTCTCCATCTGACTATGTATTTGAAGCATATCCAGTTTCCTCACCAAACTATACAAAACAATTCTGTGGATTTCAGATACTACTTCCTTCTGGTTTGTTTCTTTTCAAGCAAAAGTTTTCAAAGATTTTGGGATTCATGGTAACCTACCTTTTAAGTATTGATATTCCCTGCTGGTTATAATTTAGTTTAGATCTTTAGATCATAAATAGTAGAAGTTCAGATCTGCTATCTTGGTGTAGTTTATATCCAAAAGTGTACACTCTAAAAGTTTAACATTATTTATTAAATAACTAGAGGCCCAATGCATGAAATCCATGCAGGGGAGCAGGGGGGTAGGGATGTCTCTCAGCCCAGCCCGCACCCTCTCCAATCTGGGACCCCTAGCAGGATGTCCAACTGCCCATTTAGGCCCAATCCTGGTGGGTTCAGGTCTAGGACTGCTGGTTCCCAACTGCTAGCCTACCTGCCTTCCTGATTGCCCCTAACTGCTTCTGCTTGCCAGCCTGATCATCCCCAACTGCTCCCCTGGCAACCCCATTGTCCCCAGCTAGTAGCCATCTTTGTTGGGTTTATTTGCATACTTGCTCTGATTGGCTGGTGGGTGTAGCTTATGGAGCAGAGTGATGGTTAATTTGCATATTACTCTTTTATTAGGTAGGATGTGATATTCTTCCAAGCATTGACCTAACAAATAGCAGTTGAATAATCAGACCATGTTAAATACTGTTATTCAAAATGTATAACAAAAACAGTTTTATCTTTGAGTAATTTCTAATTACCACTGAGACTAATTAAATCTAACTTCTCTTGTGCTTTATACCACCATTGAGAGAAGAGGGATCAGAGAGGCAAGCAGAAAAGATGGAGAGATACAGGGTGAGAGAAATAGAAGGAGGACAAGCTAAAGAAAGAACAGAGTGGAGAAAGGAGGGAGGGAAGTTGGCTAGGGGGAGAGAAGGACACAAACTCATTTAGGCTAAAAATGTCATTTTAAATATAATTTTATTTTAAAATGAATGTTCCTATAGAATGATAATACCATTAATTTAGAGAGGAAGTTCTTCTCTACCTCACTTCACAACTGAGGACCCAAAATTCTACTGTGATTGCTATGATTAAAGAAGTCATTCTGCTGAAACTATGTAGTCAGGAAGTGACATGTTTATTCATGTATAAAACATGGCTGTTTTATACATGAATCAAACCCATGTTTTAAAAGATAATAATATATATAGCCTGTATCAGTTAGCAATCAGAAGAACAAGAAAGACCATGAATAAATCTTTTACATTCCCCTTTCTCCCAACATAATTAGGAGGAAACAATGAAAAGCACAAAATGTATTTATACACACACACACACACACACACACACACACACACACACACAACCAGGCAAACTCATCTCTTAAAATCTAGGAGCCAAAGGTGAAGAGAAAAATGGAAAGAGTGGGTAGTGGCATATTGTTACAACAGAATCACTTTCTTTTAATATTTCAGCTAGACAATTGTTTACAACAGAGTGTTGGAGAACCTGCATATATTAAATTGGTTACATTTCCCAGCACCAATGCAAAGTATTCCTTTACTGTAGTCTCATACTTTTACAACTGTATGTGTTGTGTTGAGACCTTGTAAAGCAGAGTGTTACATGTGAAACTTTGATCTCCAAAAAAATTTCAGGATCAAAGTTTTTCCTGATTAGGATATAAATCACAGCTAAAATGATGTGATAATGGTCTAGTCAAGAAGAAGCCACCTGGTAAAATGCCTTTGAATTGGTGTTACTCTATGTGGTTGGTGCATTACTGAGTTAATTAATCATTTCTTTGAACTTCCATATTCTGCTGTCCCTAGGTGAGGAGTGAATGCCAGTCACTGTTATTCTATTTGACATCCATTTCCAGCACTAATATTTTGTAAATACAATAGAAAGAAAAAAGAGAAAAATTGCAGCTCTGGGAAACATTGAACTCATGACGTAAAAAATTCACAAACATGATTTAACATCTTTACTGTTTCTAATTGGAAAATTCTCATCCTAAATAAAGGGCTGATTGAATTTGTGGTTATTTTTTTAAAGTTAATTTGAGTGCCAACTTCTTTAATTAAGGCACTTACTTATGTGAAGTTGGGCAGCCTGAGCTTGAATCACAGCTCCTCCAATTACCAATTACTTGAACTTGAGTCAATTGCATGACCTCACTAAGCCACGGTTGTTCCATTTGCAAAATGGGGGTGTTCGTAGTACCCCTCATAGAAGATGGTCTTAACCACTAATAAGACAAAAATCCTAAAGTATTTTTTGGTGATTGTACAATATTTCCTGCTCAAAATTAATTATTGTTGCAGAGATTCCAAAATTTTTAATGGCAAGAATGTTTATGTCTGTTCTGAGGAATTATAGAGATTCTATGGAAGCAGCTAAGGAGAGAAGTAGACTGGACTGAGAGTCTCCACCCCTGACTCAAGACAGTTCTACTCATAACTGCACTCACGCATGCGTTCTTCTATGACCTTCAGTCATCCAAGTTCCAAGAGATTTGCTGACCTTCTGCTGTAGAACCAGGATGAAGTAGGACCAGATTGACACACACCAAACCATTACTTGACCAGTTTCAAGACCCTTATCAGATTGGGCTGTGCTAGCCTGCAAATAGAGAACTTTTCAATTCCCCCCACCTTGATCTCTTTGTCTTTTTTCCATTTCCCTCCTTACATAACCCTCTGCCTGCACTAAGGCAGGGAGAGGTGTTTTGCAACAAGAAGGTCCCATCCTCTCAGGTGGCTGACACTTAAACAAACCTCTTTCCTCTTTCACTAGCAGCTGTCTCGTGAGTTTGGCTTTTGTGGCAGCAGGAAGCCAAGCCTTGGTTTCTGTTGCAGGTATATCTTCCTGCTATTAGTGTCTGGATGTGCACTATCCAAAACTTTATAAATAGTCCTTTCCTTAATTAACATTAGCTCAACTCTTCTAGGTGAGCATTTGTTTCCTGCCTGGATCATGAAGGACATATATATTATATGTGGGCACTTTCTACATAGACTACGTAGCACATTCAAAAATATTTATTGAGTGTCTATTGCATACGAGGCACAAAGCAGGCAATCAGTACTACTTTGTGTCTGACATACATACATAAGAGTCATGCCATTGTTTTAATTAAATAAGATAGCAAGGCTTTAGGCAAAATTAAAAGTTAAAATAAAACAACACCACAATAAAATAGGGGTTAAGGAAAAGCAGCAAACAATTTGTGTTCTGTTATGTAAAGTGGGAATGAAGCCACCTGAGTAAGCTGGCCTCTTTATGAAATCATCAGGGAACATAAGCAGATCTCTTTTCCATGAACTCAGGTTATCATCCCTCATCTACAAAGCAAAGGAAGTGAACCTGTTATTAGTGCTTCTCAAAGAGTTGTACTTGAAACATTTGCTTAGGCATGACCTAGGATCTTGCCTTTAAATAACAGATTGCTGGCCTGGATGCCCACACCTACTGTCTGAAGAAAGAAAGGCTTTTGGAGAAAAGAGAAGGGGCACCAGAACTACCATACTTTAAACAAGGATCTCATTCTTCAAAGCAAGGGTTTTCATTCACATATAAGTATTGAAAACTGTTGGGGTGGAAATGGTATATTCCATTGTCAATACTCAATGAAATATGTCAACTCAATATTATTATATTGGAGTTATATTTTTGTAGTGGTCTCCTGCCCTCATACATTAATGTGAAAGTCAGCAATGGTCTAAAACATCCAGACCTTTCTCTCTATGTTAAAATCATTGCCATTTACCTTACCTTTTAACCGGAGTTTTTGCATCACCTCACTTTTCACATCCACAAAAAAAAGTGTAGCCTTAATGGACTGTGAAGCAGTGAGCCAATCACAAAGGCAGCACAAAATTCAATCACAAACACCTGCAACTCATTACAAATTTAGCAGCACAAATGCCAGAGGCTGTAATGGGTCTCAGATAGTTTGTGCAACTCTGCCAATACTCACCTATAATTTGGACTTGACATTTACAAAAAAGACAACATTTACAAAAAGAAAAGGGCAAAGAGTTTTACCAAACAGTCCCACTCTTTCAATTCCCCACCCTCTCCCTTCCGAGGCACCGCAGAAGGGAAAAAAATCAATTCTAAATACAGGTGCTATTTGTATTCCTTCTGGAGTGCTTATGGAACCAATTTAATTGATGAAGAATTAAGCCAATATTCATTAAGGGATTTGTAGTTATTACATCTTTCCCAGAAAGTAACATTCTCTGTAAATGTCTTTAACATTAAAAGGAGGGGGGTGGGCGGGAAGGAGAAAAAGAAGGAGAGTGGAAATAAAACAAATGCCAGTTTTCTTCTTAGTTTTCTATTTTGAGTTCAGGATTAGCGATCTTCTATACATGTAGACTTGAAATCTTACAAATGAAAGCTGTCACACTTGCAAATATGGATCATTGTGCTTGTCACTGTGTGGAGTGGAAAGGGAGCCGAACTCAAGAGAACAATTCTGATTCTGGATTCGCTGCCAGATGGGTGACCTTGGAAATGTCGTTTAGCAGTCTTGGGTTCTGTTTCCTCCATTTCCGCTTTTGAGGACTGCAGACTCTGTCCTGATATCCCCCTCAATGTTCTCACTTCCAGTGTAAGGACTCCTCATAAGTAAGCTATAACTAATAGATAGTTAATTATTTCATCCACACTTCCTTCAGTCTTCATTCTCCTCCCTGTTTGCCTCAAATTAGTCTGAGAAACAGAGCAGATCTTTCATGTGTTACTGTTAACGCACCTACTATCCTCAGGAGAAAGTTTGCTTTGTACCTTCTTCTGGGATCTTTCAAAATCTTAGCATTCTTTTCCTCTGCCCATTATCTCAGAACATTTTGGAAATGGCTTTAATGTAATGTGATGTAAAGTTAGGAAGGTAAACTTATTTTAGTATCTGAAATACAAATAGAAAAGTAGTTTGTTATGAAGAAAATCACATGTCCTCCTGTGACAGAGAGAGGGACAGGGAGAGGGGAGAGAGAGAGAGAGAGGGAGAGAGAGAGAGAGAGAGAGAGAGAGAGAGAGAGAGAGAGAGAGAGAGAGAGAGAGAGAGAGAATGATGTGAGAAACATTGATTGCCTCCCATAAGCACCCTGACTGGGGCCAGAGATCAAGCCCACACCTAAGTATGTGCCTGACCAGGAATCAAACCCATGACCTTTTGGTGTATTGATATATGCTCCCATAAATTGAGCCACACTGGCCATGGCAAAGGTCAGTCTAATCAGAATAGGATATTGCCCTATGATCCCAATTTAATTTTAATTACTTCCTAAGGACCCTATCTATCTCCAGATACAATGAGGGTTGGGGCTTCAACAAAAATGAGTTCAGCCGAAACCGGTTTGGCTCAGTGGATAGAGCGTCGGCTTGGGGACTGAAGGGTCCCGGGTTCGATTCCGGTCAAGGGCATGTACCTTGGTTGCGGGCACATGCCCAGTAGGGGGTGTGCAAGAGGCAGCTGATCGATGACTCTCTCTCATCGATGTTTATAACTTGCTATCTCTCTCCCTTCCTCTCTGTACAAAATCAATAAAATATATTTTTAAAGAAAAAAACATGAGTTCAATCTCCAATGGCCAGTAATGTAATCAATCATGCCTATATGATTAAGTCTTCATTTTTAAAAAAGTACTGGATTTGGAGGCTTCCCAGTTGGTGAACATGTGGGAATTTGGGGACAGTGACACAGCCAGAAGGAGCATGGAAGCTCTGTGTCCTTCCCCCATACCTTGCTTATGCCTCTCTTCCATCTGACTGTTCCTGAATTAAATCCTTTTATAATAAACTAGTAATCTAGTAAGAAAAGTATTTCTCTGAGTTCTGTGAGCAGCTCTAGCACAGTAATTAAACCTGAGAAGGGTATAGTCGGAACCTCCAATCTATAGCTGGTGATAAGGTGGACTTTGTACTATCATGTGAAGTGGCGGTGTGGGGAGGCAGTCTATAGGACTGAGCCCCTAACCTACAGAATCTATGCTATTTTCAGATATTTCAGAGGAAGGGAGTTGAATTGTAGGACACCCAGCTGACATCAGAGAATTGCTTGGTGGTGTGTAAACTACCCCCCACCCCCACCAACACACACTCAAGAGAACTGGTGATGAGAATCTTTGCTTACAAATAATATATCTTACCCATTAATAGAAACATACATAGAAAATATGCTCAGTATATTTATAATGGTTTCTTCTGGGTGGTTGGATTATAAGTGATATCTAATTAACTTTTTAATTTTCTTTATACAATTCCTTGTAATTTGGGAAAATATCAATAAATGCTATCTGAGTGACCTGAAATATTCTGGAAAATAATCTTCTAATGCCTATAGTGATTTATAACCCTTTACCTTAGATCACTATAAGTGAAACTATAATATTTCTCTGTTCCAATGAACTCTCAACCTCAAAATGCTTTTGTGAGTTCTCCTGGAGTGTAAATTATGAGATTATTTCTAACCTTGTCAGGTTCCAGTGACATATTGCCTACTATAGTATAATAGAAGCAATTCACAAAACATTCCTTCTCCCAAACCAATTTCAAGTTCTGGGCTTGCAGCTCCCATAGTTCTTGTTGCTCCCAGGATGTTTAATACAGGGATCCTTTATGGGACAGAACAGATAGTTGAGAGCTATTTTACCTGCTAATTCTTGACGTTGATACTCTGGCTTTAAGATGGCAATAGAAGGATGCAAAATATGAGGACTCATGCCCATGTTGGTGCTTTGTGGCATATGATATTGAGCCAGTATATCTTTGGAACTACCAGGCAGGGTCTGGGGGCAGATGGAAACCCTAGGTTGGTAGAGACCTCTACAGAAAGCCTCATCAAGGAGTACATTGATAGTTGAACAGTACACCCCCCTGTAGTTGTCACTGGCAGCAGGCATAATGTGGGACATTCAGCACTCACCATTCCTTAGGGGAAAACGAAACCCGGCCCTACTTCAGCAGCCTAATGCAGGTGAGCCAGCTTCCATCAAAGGCAGCCAGGACTTTGCTAAAGGAACTGTGCTCCAATCTGGGGGAGCACCAGACCACCCTCAGGTATGGGCAACTGGATCAGGGGTGAGAGACAGAGAGAGTCAGGGAAGGGTTCTTAGCATACACTGTGCCAAGCACTGATCTTCACATTAAAATATGCACTTCACTGGGCAGCTGATGAATTCTTTCAGTGGCATCCCAATTTGCTTCATGAGTGACATCTGCAACAATGTGTATTATTTTATACTCACTTTCTCTGTTTTCTCTGACATTAAAATGCTCGTGAAGCAATGGGTTAACCAAATAGCCTTTTGTCATCATCTAAATCCAATTATGGGAATATAAAGCAAAGGAAGAAGATTTAAGATATTTGGTAAATAAAAACTATTAAATATGTAGACTCAGTGTCTGCCCACTTAACTGCCTCTTTGACTAATGGTCTAATCAGTAGATGGCTTAAAATTCAATTCGTTTAGTGCTTCTTTTGCTGCTGAGCAAATCCTACCGCACACGCTTCTCTGAGATGTTCTGCTTAGTGACATCTTCAGTCACACACTGCTTTGGCTGGCGGCTTACCTCATCATAGAGCTAAGAGACCTTGAAGAGTGTTTATTTCACATTCCACTAATTAGGTCTGTGTATTTGACCTTGCTAATCTCTTCAGAGGAACCTGAAGCAAAGTATTGCTTTCCCCCCCCCCCCCACATAATACTCTGCAAGTGAGAGCTAGTATGAGAGGCAAATGTGTTATTTACTTTCTATCTCCCTCCTCCCCCCGTAGCATCTCACCATTTTGAATCTGATAACAGAAAGGAAGCTAACATCAAAGACCCAATGACTTTATTTTTATTCTCCACAGAAGAGTAAGTATAGGGTTACGATTGAGAATCTATATTCAAGTGTTAACAAAACAGGATTAAAATCCCAGCCTCACTGTGCAATCCTGGATGCAATATCCAATCTCTATAACTTTGTTTTAAAATAACAACCATCAGAGCATTGCTGAACTAAATGGTTCCTTTGCCTACACCCATCAAAGCCCAATAAGATTTGAACAGAAGTTTGCAGCACAGAAAATAAAGGACTTATTTTAGGAAACAGAACAAGCCTGGGTATACAAATGATCTAGTAAAGCTGGTTTCTGGCTAGCCTCTAGGGGATAGGTTATATATGGGAAAAACTCATTAATCGTGACAACAAAGGGACTTGGGTGGTGGTGTCTACTGATTGGTTGGGACAGGGTAGGGAGTAGTTGATCACTGTCACAGGTCCTCATGACAGTCATGGCGTTGGTTCTGTCGAGTTTCATGAGTGAGGGTGTGGACAGTGGGGTCATTCTGCCTTTAAGGAACTGAGGCTGGAATCCAAATGAGGTTAAGATGTTATCTTCAGCCCAAACTGGTTTGGCTCAGTGGATAGAGCGTTGGTCTATGGACTGAAAGGACCCAGGATTGATTCTGGTCAAGGGCATGTACCTTGGTTGTGGGCACACCCACAGTAGGGGGTATGCAGGAGGCAGCTGATTGATGATTCTCTCTCATGGATGTTTCTAATTCTCTATCCCTCTCTCTTTCTCTCTGTAAATAAATAATAAAATATATTTTTTTAAAAGATGTTATCTTCAGTTTGACCAAATCTGTGTTCCTTGACCAATAGCTCTGAAGCTTTTCCTTAAGACAGTTTTGATGCTGACCAGAGCCTGAGCTCCTAAGGGAGTGGGCATGCAGTGTGTGCAAGGGTGGGAAGATCTGATTGAAAGGAGACAAGTGAGTGCTGGTGCTACTAGGCTGGACAAGACTAGTTTGAATTAAGGAAATAATCAAATTAAAGAAATGAAGTTCCATTGGTAACAAGAGTACAGCCTGAGGATGAAGTGAAAAGCAAGTACCAAACATATAATGATTACACAAAATGATTATTATAATCATTATAAACATATAATGATTACATTCCAATTATCTACAAAAAGTTCACTGCCCTAGTAATTATTATTTCAAATTTACTATGGAAAAAATAAAGGCTCAAAGTATCAAATATCATGTCAGAGTTTACATGGTCAGGAAATCACTATTCATGTATTTTTAACTTCAAAATATGTTTTCATCAGCATGCAATTATAGATATACCAGAGGCCTGATGCACGAAATTCACCCTTGCAGCCTTGGTTTCCTCTGGAAGGTTCTCTGGAAGGTTGTTTGGACAGTCATTCCACTGTTAGACCTTCCAGTCTAATTAGCATATTATGCTTTTATTATTATCTATTAATTTTAATTTTTATTTTTATTTTTAAGTGTCAATAAGCTGTCATAAAACTCTAGAAAGGAATTAAAAACAAACAAATGTTTTACTCCCTCCCCTAAATATATATTCTTTTTTAAAAAAAAAATATATATATATATATTTTTATTGATTTTGTACAGAGAGGAAGGGAGAGAGATAGAGAGCTAGAAACATCGATGAGAGAGATTCATCGACCAGCTGCCTCTTGCACACCCCCTACTGGGGATATGCCTGCAACCAAGGTACATACCCTTGACCGGAATCGAACCCGGGACCTTTCAGTCCCCAAGCCGACGCTCTATCCATTATGCCAAACCAGTCTCGGCTAAATATATATTCTTGATAGACATGTATTAAAGACTAACGAAATCCCACCAGAATGACCAGCTTCAACCTTTTCATCTTCAAATCCATCAAGTTATGACTGATGTGCAACAATAGGAAATATGCAAAATGCTTTCTTGCTAATTTAATTTGTTTGTGTTTGTCTCTTTATCCCCTACAAGGTCTGCATAAACATTCTCTTTCTTTTATGGAAAAAAAAAAATTCAAATGCCAAGAGGAAGCAAAACATTTAATCCATGCTAGTAGGTCTGTGAGACATTCAGCCTGGAAGTAATTTAATCCAGCCACCATGGAATTTGAAAATTGCCTCTTCTGTCCACTGCAGTACCCAAATCTGAATGTGGAAAGAACAGTTTCAAAAACCAGAGCTGCTGAATGCAGTTTCTGAGGGGCAGGGTAGGTTAACTAAATTCAATTTACTCAAATTAAGAGAAATGTCTGTAGTTCCACTCTCTCACAGAACTCTTGGATGGAATTTAAAAAGGAAAAAAAAAAAAGAATTCAAAGCATCTGACTCATTTAAGCATATATGAGCTAGATTGGACCCAAAAGCAAAGGGATGGAATCTCTGGAAATTCAGATAGCACTCATTGATAAATTCAGGTAGTTCCCTTTGATAAAACAATCCCTTCTGAGTGAAAACTAACATTGTAATGATGGAGCCTTGTACAAACTACCTAGCACACACACACACACACACACACACACACACACACACGTGTTAAGAGCTGCTAGCTTATAATATTCTAGATTCTTTAAGAAAAAATAATATAAACTTGTTTGAACCCTATTTTATTTTTTTGTTTGTTTATTTTTATTTTTAATATATTTTATTGATTTTTTTTGCCCCCCTCCCACCCTCCCACACATACCCTCCCTCCCCAGAGTTTTATGTCCATTGGTTGTACTTATATGCATGGACACAAGTCCTTCGGTTGATCTATTATCTCCCCCAGATCTTCCTCCCCTCTCCACTGTAATTTGACAGTCTGCTTGTTGCTTTACTGTCTCTATATCTATCTTTTGGTTCATCAGTTTATAATGTTCTTTATTATCCATAAATGAGTGAGGTCATATGGTGTTTCTCTTTCATTGATTGGCTTATTTCACTCAGCATGATGTTCTCCAATTCCAACCAGGTTGCTACAAATAATGAGAATTCCTTCTTTTTTATGGCAACATAGTATTCCATTGTGTAGATGTACCATAGTTTTTGGATCCAATCATCTGCTGACGGGCACCTTGGCTGTTTCCAAATTTTGGCTACAGGACTTAAACATCAGATGGAAACCATAAAAATACTAGAAGCATCCACAGGCAGCAAAATCTCAGACGTATGCCAAAAGAACTTCTTCACTGATATTGCCCCTAGGACAATGGAAGCTAAAGAGAAAATAAACAAATGGGACTACATCAAAATAAAAAGCTTTTGTACAGCAAAAGAAACCATCAACAAAACAACAAGAAAGCCCACGGTGTGGGAGAACATATTTGCAAATAATACCACTGATAAAGGCTTAATCTCCAACATTTACAGACAGCTTATACAACTAAATAAAAGGAAGATGAATGATCCAATTAAAAAATGGGCAATGGACCTAAATAGAATATTTTCAAAATGAACCCTATTTTAAAATGTTCTTGAATATTTTTCTTCAAATACACATGATTAAAATACTTAATGATGCCTTTTTGCCAAAATATAAAAGGCTCTCCTGTCCTGTAATAGCCCCATTAATTTGTTCTTTTTTACTGCCTACTCTAATTTATTTTATTTTATTATTTTTTCTTTGTTGGGCTTTCATTTATCCATATGGCTGAAGCATATCCAAATATGAGCATTATAAGTATATTAAGTTAATCCAGTGGCTAAGAAATGTAATTTTCATAAAATCTAAAAGGCATCTTCAAGAAACACAATTTGGTAGAAATATCTTCAAAGATTAAAATAATTTCTTTTTTTCCCCCAGCAAAGAATCACTATTATATCCCAAATCACACAATACATACAAAAGAAGGCATAGAAGCCCCTCTGACTGTATGCCATTGCTGAATTTGGGGTTAAAGAACCTGCTTCTGGAGGTTGGTACTGACTCTTCCCAGCTATCCATTCAGTCAGTTGATTTGAAAAATCATTTTAAATATTTTTATATCTATAGAGCCTGCACATAGTAAAAAATGGAACAGCTAAAGCCCCTGAAGGCTAGTTCAATGGATTAGTCATCTCATAGTTACTTTCTAAACCAAGCCAAGTCATTAAACTCTCTGAGTTCTAGTTCTAGCACTTACTGAGTTCCATAGCCTTCTTGAGAGGATTAAATAAGGTTATCTTTGTAAAAATACCTGATACATGCCAAATGTTTTAGGCATACAATGATAGCTGATGACTTCACTCCAATATTAAAAAAAAGATATACAGTTAATAGGGAATTATTATCTTGTCTCTGTTCATTTTACCATGACCAAAGAGAACCCTTTCACTGGGAAAACATGCTATAAGGAGCATTCACTACTGGATCAATTGACAAAATGTAAATACAGATAGTAAATTAGATAAAGCTGTTGGATCAATGCTAAATTTTCTAAGGTTGGGAATTAGTATTCAGTGAGTGTGTAACAGAATATACTTATTCTTAGGAAACACACACTGAAGTATTTAAGGTAAAGGACCATAAAGTAAACAATTTACTCTCAAATAGTTCAGGAAAACACACACACACACACACACACACACACACACACACACACACACATCAATGGAGGGGCATGTGACAAACACAGTGGGCAAAACAAATAATAAGTGAATCTGGACAAAATGCATATGGGTTTTTTATACTATTCTTGTAACTTTTCTGTAAGTTTGAAATTAAAACTTACAAATAAAAATTAAAATAATTATAGTCATAAAGACAAACAATGTAAATCTAGCTATAGTTCAGCACTGCTGTAACCAAGGGGTGAGATAGGAGGCAGTAGGGACTTAGCATGTGAGGAAGCATCTACAGAGAATCTGAATTTGTCCTGGGGAAATAAGAGAACTCTAAGATGACAAAGGTCTCCTTTGTGGATTATAAAGAGAGATATAGGGGGAGGGGGGGAATCAGATACAATTTTATTTCTAACAGGCAGAAAAAAAGAAAACTTTAGTTATTCCTTAGCCTCTATCAGGTGGTACAGTGAAATGTAACATGTTCATAAATATTTATCTGAGTTCATGGCTGAGAAATCAACCTATGGTGGACCATGGGAATTACTGTACTGATTCTCTACCTTACTTTTCTGCAGAAAAATAAGGTGGTAAATTGCTCTTATGAAGGAAAAAACTGTCAAATTTGGGAAACATTGCATAGCCCTGCCTGGTCTCAGATTCATGATGTGTAGTAAGAACAAGGAATAGGCTCTGAGAATTTCAGAACTAATAATCTGGATAATGGTACAATTGTTGAATGAGGAGTCTTTCTTTCTTTCTTTCTTTCTTTCTTTCTTTCTTTCTTTCTTTCATTATTGGTGTTATATGGGTTGTGTTTTCTGATGTAGACATTGAGATGAAGGTCCAGGTGCCAGGGGTAGTGGGGAGAATGGGCACATATTGCCCATCAAAGTGGCTCTGCTTGGCCCAGGACCTTGAGGCACACCCTACCTCAGTCACAGATTGAGAAAGAACAGAGAAGGCAGTTACCAGCAGCCGAGGCCCAGCCTAAAGGAGCTGAGAGCTGGAAGAGAGCTCATGACTTTAGTTTGCTCTCCACACATCCTGTAGCTCAGTAACAGTCCTTCCTTGAAGAGCATGTATCTCCATGTTGATCACACTTGGTTATACCAATTTTGATGTTGCATAATAAACTTTAGGAAATGATGCTTTAATCATATATATATCAATTATGAGAAAGAATCACTGATTGACTGTCTCCTACATGACCCCTATGGGGGATCAAGCCCACAAACAGGTTATGTGCCCTGACTGGGAACTGAATTGCCACCTCGTGGTTCATAGGTCAATGCCCAAACACTAAGCCATGCCAGGTGGACTAATGCTTTAAACTTTTAAGAACAAACACATTACCTCTTAAACCAAGTACATACTAAACTGCAAAAGACAGAACACAGCAGGATATTACCATTGTTCTCAAATGCATTTTTTTCTTTGATTCTTTCATATCTGTCCTTGATTGTATGTTCCTGTTAATAGGAAGTAAGTTATGCAAGGAGTGTATTTGTTTGGCATAGTATTCACACAACATCGCAGAAGTAGACAGTTAATATATTTTTATGATGATACCCTCTTTTGTCTTAAAGTTGCTTTAAATAAAACTGAACATGTTTAACATTATGAGCTCTCCTTGCTCCTAAATATATTACAGATTAAGATGACCCATTATGGTCACAGTTCAATATAATTAAAGAAGCACTAGAATTGGTGACAAAGAGACATACTAGGATGGGAATTACCAATACTAACCACCAATAAAAACTTAAGTGAATTCAACTCCTCTTTCCTTTCTCTATGAAAATTGGTTTGAGTCAATATATGTCAAAATATTTTACTAACTGTAAAGCACCCTAACTCATAGAGAGTTTGCTTTATTATTATTGTCATCCTCATTAAACCTGGCAATATTGTTATGACATAAACAATGGAATATAGTTACATGGAAAGATGTAGAAGAATTGGGCATTTATTTATTTATGCATTTGTTCATTCAACAAATAAACACTCTTTTTGAAGATCTATGATGGATCCGGCCCATGTTTCACACATGTATTGAGTGCATTATTGCAGCCAATGAGGCGTCAGAAGGAAAAGGTTTAATAAGATGTGAACATAATCTGTTGTTGTTGGGAGAGCTGTAATGTCAGGCACAGCCACCTATTAATTAAAGCTGATTATTAATATTAGGAATCTGTGCCAGAGGACAGACAAGGGAAGCTTAAGTACCTGTTGTTAAATATTTGCCATTTGGGTCCTGCTCTCTCATCTCTATCAGGGCACAAGCAGTGGCTCCTCTGGAAACTACTTGATATCCAATTCATCAATCATGCTTCCCCTCAAAGAAATTGAAGATCAAAAACACACGGGTATGTTCTGGAATTGTGTTATCAAGGCAATGAAAGTGGATGGCCAGAGAAGCCGGTTTGGTCTCAGTGAGAAAGTGTTTTCCTCAATCTTTGCAGCTTATCAGTAGAAAGGATTGGGGAGCAGATGGCAGAGAGAGGCAGGCAAGTTCTATCCTTTTTTTTTCTTCTTTTTAAGTAAGAACACTGCTAGAAATTTCTCAGGGCTCTTAAGCATATGAATCATGTATTTCACTCATCTGAAATGTTCTATCTATTCTGACACTGCTATATGACACAGAATGAATTAATTACAATTATATCTCTGGTATATCGCAAACCCCTCCTGTTATCATTCATCTCTTAGAGCAGAGAGAGCTGGGAGAAGGACAGCTGGGAGGAATGAGAAGATGTGGAGGGAGGAAGATAAAATGAATATGGTGTATTTTATTTTATTTACTTTCAGAAGACTTTATAAGTTATTGGGGAAAGGTTTTTAGACAACATTTAAAGTAAGTGAATTATTTAATAAGCAGATGCCAAGTGGAAATGAATAATTTATTGCTAATATGCATAAGCAAGTATAAGTATTCCAGGGTTTTTCCTTGTTGACTAGACTGAAATATTTCCACACATAACCTTGGGTAACAACTGACGGAAAGTCAAATCAAGTATTTCTTTATTTAGTGCAGCAATTACTTACACAGCGTATACATTTTCTTATGTGTCTTGTGAGGTACAGATGTAATTGAAGTTGCAGAGACTTAAAGAAGAAAATACATAAACACAGAAAATTAAGTTTGGAGTCATCTCTTTCACCAAATTTCTTACAATGCTCACCTTGTCCGATTGAACTAATTTTGGTCACATCTTCACAAATGCAGGGCCTGGGATGCTTCTCTCCACTTCTCAGCAAATAAACATATGTTTCTTTCAACACACAATTCAAAGGCATTTTCCTCACCTCCCCAGCTGACGAGTTGATTCATCTACTGCATTTCATATATGCATTTGATAAAAATGTATTATAAAACATATCACAATATGGAAATTATTGGTTTAGATAAAAATGTCAGCCAGTTTACTGTAAGTTCCTTGAGCTCAGGAAAGATGTTTTATTCTGCTCAAGAAATAGATAAGTTATTATTATTGCTATTTATTGAAATGCTAAACATTGTGAGAAAAAGACTGAAGAAAATTATGAGGTTAGGAATATAAGCAGAAAAATACAAACTGTAGGTTCTTAAACTTTAGCATCTGCCCCTCAGTGCCTCAAGTTTCCTTGTCTCTAAAAAAGGTGCAAACATATTTTATTGATTTTAGAGAGAAAGGGAGAAAGAGATAGAAACATCAAGGAGAATCATCTATCATTGCCTCCTGCATGCCCCTACCAGGGATCAAGCCCACAACCAGGGCATGTGTCCTGACCAGGAATCCAACCATGACCTCCTGGTTCATGGATCACCTCTCAACCACTGATCCACACTAGCTGGGCAAATTACATTTATTTTTAAAAGTGGTCTAGAGCTAATTGAAGAGTAAAAACTTGAAAGGGAACAGTACTGACACATGGTAAGCTCTCAAAAAGTGTAATTATTGTGATGATGATGATGATGATGATGATGATGATGATGATGGTCTTTGCAAGTTCCTCGGTAGTTTGGAAGTAAAATATTTGAGTAGGTGGTTGTTGAGAAATTTTAGTTGTTGTTCTGTTCTGCCATGAGCTGATGATATAACGCCGGTAAAATGTGACACTTCCTGAGTCAGGATCCCCATCTGTAAAGTAAAAGGTTTGGAAAACAGTTTTGCTAAGGTTTAGAGATTTCCCCCATTGAATTCAGTCCTGTTATTTGTGGGTTTAAGGCAGAAT
The DNA here is from genome assembly GCF_014108245.1 of Pipistrellus kuhlii. Taxonomy (NCBI): domain Eukaryota; kingdom Metazoa; phylum Chordata; class Mammalia; order Chiroptera; family Vespertilionidae; genus Pipistrellus; species Pipistrellus kuhlii. Next base: position 48,936,181 of record NW_023425427.1, read on the forward strand.
ATTGATCAGAGGAGTTTTTAAATTAATATTTTTTTAATGCAGGGCTAGGATAAAGAATAGATCTGTTACTTAATAGGAGGCTTGTGATGTCACAAATATAAATGATGAGAGATTTTCTCTGTCAAAAATAATTATTTTACTTAGTAAGTTTTGAGCAATGACTACATTAAGTATCATCATACAAGACACTCATAAAAATTAGAGTGGATATTTCAGTCCATTCAGCCTAAGCCATTATGGATATTACATCAGGTAAACCACCGGTAGCAAGGAAAATACATAGAGGAAGGTCCTAGAGATTCTAGAAATGGAACTAAGCTTGCAGACAGCCCTTTTTACTTGCAGCATTTCTGACTCAGAGAATAGAGGTTAAAAAACTTAGGTGGGTTTCATTGTTTTTTATTATTTTGAATTTTATGATTTGACATATTTACCATAAAATAGCATTGGGAAATTAATGAGTATAATATCTGGTTTCAGGAATAGTATAGTGGAAAAAATGTATTGACTACTTACTTCTGAGTGCTAGAGGATCTCTATCACACTGTGGCTTTGCTGTCACTGTCTTGATAGTACTGGGCTTAGTGGTTAAGTACAATGTTTTTCCAACCATAATAATTGTTTACGGTACACTGACAGAGACTCATAAAGCTCACCTGAATTTTAGCTGTCATCCTTTTTATCCTTATGAATTTCCAAGTTGGAAGATAATTTTCGTTTCATTACCACTCTGTGCATTTTCCTTTTTATATACTGCACACTTTTCTTCCTTTTATTTTGCTTCCTTTGGTAGCCTAACATTTGGATGTAACATTTATTTACTCTCCTTTTTCTTTCTGCCGAAGGCAAGGAAATTAGCACCTTGATGGAAGGCAAATTGTATAGAGCACATTAACATCATAGGACTCTTGAAAGTATATCACTGTATTGTTATTATTACAAAACTTAAAGGAACCATCATAATCTTCCAATTGTTTTAGTTTCCACTTCAAATACCATTATCTCACAAAATGGCAATGATAAAATATGATTATTAAAAAGCAAATTGAACCTCATTAACATTATTATCAGCCTAAGTGAGGATCATGGATCAAAATTCTGCCTGTGTAAAAAGATGAACCATATGTGTTCCTTGGACACTCTAAAGCAGATGCCAATTGGGAATGGTATTTAGACAAAGTCTAAAGACTTTAATTTGGTCTTTGGTCTCAAAGAAGGTCTAGGACAGTGGTCGGAAAACTCATTAGTCAACAGAGCCAAATATCAACAGTACAATGATTGAAATTTCTTTTGAGAGCCAAATTTTTTAAACTTAAACTTCTTCTAATGCCACCTCTTCAAAATAGACTCACCTAGGCCATGGTATTTTATGGAAGAGCCACACTAAAGAGGCCAAAGAGCCACATATGGCTTGCAAGTTGCAGTTTGCTGGTCACGGGTCTAGGATATTAAATATAGAAAATAGAAGTTTGTGATGCACTTCTGAATAAAATTTGAATCACTAATAAAATTTTAGTAGAAAGTATAAATAGTTTTGTGAGGATGATTTTATTCTTCAAGGCTTGACTCACAAAATCTTACTTGGCAATTTTTATTTTATTTTACAAAGAAATTACCCACACTTCCTTCACCATTATAAGATTAGCAGTTTGCTCTGTATAAATTAAAGTACCAAAGGTGACATATAGAATGTACCTTCAAAAGTTTTCAGCATGATAGTATACCACTTAAAAGTATATTTTTCTCTGTCTAACTTATATCACTTAGCATAATGCCCTGTAGTCCATCCATGTTGTTGCAAATGGCAAGATGCCATTTTTATGACTGAATAATATCCCCTTGTACATATGTACCATATATTTTTTATCCAATCATCTATTAATAGGTACCTAGGTTTTTTCCACATATTGGGTTCTGTAAAAAATACTGCAATGAACACAGGAGTATATAAAACTTTTTTAATTTTTTTTTTTCAGGAAACTATGTGTAAGTGCAATTGCTGGGTCAAATTGCTGGATCACTGATCATAAGAGAGATGCAAATTAAAACAACAATGAGGTATCACCTCACAGCTGTGAGAATGCCTACCATCAACAAATGACAAATGCTGGCGAGGATGTAGAGAAAAGGGAACCTTCGTACACTGCTGGTAGGGATGCAGACTGGAGCAGCCATTAAGGAAAACTGTTTGGAGTTTCCTCAAAAATTAAATATGCAACTGCCATTTTATCTAGTGATCCTACTTCTAGTAATATATCCTAAGAAGCCTGAAACAGAAGTCAGAAAGAACATATATACCTCTATGTTCATAGCAGTGTAATTTACAATAGCTATGATCTAGAAATGGCCCAAGTGCCCATCAGTAGATAAGTGGATTAAAAAAGTTCTGGTACATTTACAACATGGAATACTATGCAGCAGCAGAAAAGAAGGATCTCTTTAATCTTTGAGAGAGCATGGGAGGACCTGGAGAGTATTATGCTTAATGAAATTAGCCAGTCAGAGAAATATTGTGTCACATGATCTCACTCATATGTGGAGTCTAATGAACTAATAAAGTGATAAACAAAATAGATCCAGAGACATAGGATCATGTAACAGACTGATGAATCTCAGAGGGAAGGCTGGGGAGGGTGACTGGGAAGGAAGTGATCAACCAAAGAACTTGTATGCATATGTGTATAACGAGGGACACAGACAATTGGGTAGTGAAGGCCTAAGGTGGGGCATGAGGGCGGGCTAGAACCGGTGAATGGGGGAGAAAGGAGGATATATGTAATCCTTTCAATAATGAATGTTAAAAAATATAAAATATATTTTTTCTAATTGATTTGTCAGATAAATTTCAAAAAAAAAAAAAAACTCTATCCTGATAAGCAACAGACCTAAGGAGGGGAAATTATTAAAAGCAAAATTAAAGACATGCACCAAGGAATATTGGGAAAATCCCAATATTGGAAAATAATGCAGAGGTTTCAATGTTGCTAATATGACAATGAAAACCAGACAAGAAGTATTAAGCAAGAGAAAGAACAATCTTCATAACACAAAGTTTATAATTCACAATGAATATATTATAGATAAGTTTTGAGTATCTATCCACCAATCATCACAGCAGCAAACTTCAGAAAGTAAATACTGAAGATCATGCAAGAAGAAATGTACAGACTGACTAATAATACGAGACTTTGACACAGAGCTTCTTTCTTGAATGTACTCGAAGTGTGACTTTGTGATATAGCTAAAGAAAATATGATTCCTGACTTTTAGTAACTTATGACCTGAAGGCAATAGTCTGACTTACACAGAATTTGGGGAATCAGAACTCTATTAAACCTCACCTTCCCCAATAGTGAGGATACAGAAGACCTGAACAATTTAATCAATAAGGTATAACTTATGGATCTTTATCCAGATTTCCACTCCTGGACATATTCTAAAAATTCTTCCTTAGCCTGAATTTTATGCTCATCTTCAATTTATTCTTTCAGACACTATTATTCAATGAATTTCAGTTCTCATATACAGTACCATAATTTTCATCACCATCACTATTAACTAACTAGGATCACAAATGTGGGAAGTGAAGTCTGCATTAGTAAAAGAGGGAAGATATTTAATGTTCCCTTAACATAATTAAAATTGAACTCTCTGCCTCTTGCTGCCTACTTTCTTTTCTTATTCATTGCAGGGATGGTTTTATATATTCATTTTAAATCAAACATTTTCCCATTGTTTGGACTCTCAATTTTTTTCATCTCTTCAGTCAGCAGCTGGCATGTACATTATCTTTTATTTAGAGTTTGCAATGATTTTGGAAAATGGCATGGGCAAAATTTCCATCACAGACTCAGATGGCACATTTTACTGACAGTCAACCCTTTAGCTCTGAGAAGTTTGTATTTAAAACTCTAAGAAAAAAATGTGCACATTACAAAATCACTTTGAATTTTTAAATTATTCTGCTTTGGTAACAATATTTATGGAATACCAGTTAGCTCTCACATGTGAATATTTGAAATTGCTCATTGAATTTTCCTACTTTGGGAAGCACATGTGCATTCATAAAGAGAGATAATGGTCATCAATTCTTTGGAGATGATGGTAATATTTTTGATTGTTTTATTTGTTATTAAATTACTACTCCAACCAATAAGGGGCTGGCAGGTTTTGCCACATTTCGGAAAGAGGATTCTCCTTTTGGAAGTGTGATGTAAATGCCCTACTTGCTATTTCAAGCTGTTCTGCCTTCATGGTTTTATTATAGAAATGTATTCAGTTCCTATACATTCCAAGTATACTTACTTCTATAGTGATACAAGCTACAGAATCTCAAACTATAGTATCTACTTTTGTTCAATTTGAAGAATAATTATCATGCCTCACCCACCAACCCTAAAATATTCAACACAAGGATAAGTTTCTTAGAAAACTTTTCTTTAATTGTGACTTTATTTGTAGAACTATGTGCTCCCCTCTCCCATAGTGGGGATATAGAAAACCTCAACAATTTAATCAATAAGGTATAACTTATGGATATATCAATATATATAGTTTACCACTCTGCAGTATATTCTAAAAATTCTTTCTTAGACTGAATTTTATGCTTATCTTCATTAACAATAGAATTAGATTTGTTCTTTCAAGCACCATTTTTCATTGAATTTCATTATTTGACAAATCTGTTGTGTTCTTAAATAATAAAGTATATAATGTTAATTGATACATATTGCTTAATATAAAATATTAGTATCTGCTACCTTTAATTATAAAAAAGATAAGATTAAAAGTGGTGTATGCATACCTTTGACAGAAGGAGGGTGAAAAGGGGTCCATCAGAGTAGAGAAAAACACAACTTTTACATTTATTTTTATTGTTATATATTATGTAAAACATAAGACATATACAAATAGTCAGCTTAGACTATTTGTATATATCTTATGTTTTACATAATATATTTATGTAAATTTATAATAATTTCATGGTCTTGATTCCTACTAAACAGAGTATAGAATCCACTGATGGGTTTTGCTCAAACTTCAGTCCCTCACATATGATTATATGAATTTTGCTGTATTTGACTATCACCAAAGGTAATTAATACTCTGCTGAAAAGGACATAATGAAGAGCTTAGAGATTCAGAAAGTGAAAATCCATACCAGATAGATAATATATATATTGTCTATAGATGAATTAGTAGATAAGTGGTTGAATAGGAAGAAAGGAAGAGAAGAAAGAAAAAATGAGAGAAAGAAAGAAAGAAAGAAAGAAAGAAAGAAAGAAAGAAAGAAAGAAAGAAAGAAAAGCAGGGTGACATTTTCTCACCTAAAATATATTTAATAAACACTTGGAAGGTTCATGATTTCCTCAGAAACACAATATTAATTTGTGTTTTCTTTATAAACTAGATTACAATAACCTACCTTATTTTTACTTTGTCCTAAATAAATAATATAGTTGAATACAAATATAAACTATTGACATGTTTATAATACAAATTAAAATAAATACATAACTATTAAAATAATTTGTAGCCAATGCCATCTAAAATATCTTCCTCATTCACTCCCCAGAAACATGTTCCCTTTTGCACTTGAGAGTAATTAACACTAAATATCCATTTGGCTTGGTAATCAGAGGCTAATATATATAATGAACATGAGAAGAATCTGGGATTTTTTTTAAATCTCTGTCACATTCAGATTTAAGTCATTGAGCAAATAATTCACATATTCTGACCCTCAGATTTCACTGCAAAGTGGAGATGGTAATACCTGCTAGGAGAGTAATGAAAGTTTGACATTCTGTAGGGCACTAGCTCAGTGTTAGGCACATAGTAAGGAACTTAATAAAGTAGAGTTACTAGCCTCTATAACTAATAGTGTCTTTGTGTTTGTGCTTCCACTTTGTCAGAGGAGCTTCCTGTTAATATCGATGTCATGAATCTAGTCTTAATAAGCCTTCGGATGCTGTCCTATCTCTCTCCTCTAGGTTGAAAGCTTGGATTTATGACTGTGGCAAACCAGGAAATTAATTTCAGATCCAATTTTGCAATCTCTAGTATTCCTTTCTTCAGGTATCTAAATGTTGATTTTTCTACATCGATGTTCATACACCACATATGAGGAAATGATCTGGTATCTACCTCCAAAATCGTGGCTATATCTCAGTGCTCACAGCTAATATTAAAGGTCCTCTAAGACTAATTTCCCCAAGTTTCTGAGTTCCTTGAACTTCATCGAAGGTGGATACACATGTCAGCCTTTCTCATTTCCCATTTGAAATGAGAGTTCCTTTCTGCCTTCAACTCTGCCCAAAGAGGAAACAACTCTCCTTCACCCAGCAGTTCCCATTGTGTTTTTAGAGGCTCTGTTTGCAACTTGGAATCATTTTGGCTTATTATAAGTGTTCATACTGTACTTCATTAGCAGGGCTGCTGTGAAACTATGAAACATTTTTGTGAAAATTACAAGATATTTACACTTGCTTCTCACTGAAAATATGCAAAGCCCTTCAGGGAAAATACAGGCAGATGGTGTTTGAGATGTTTATTGTTTTCCTATGTATTAAGAAAGATATTTAGGAAATATAGTAGCATATTAATACACAAACTATTAAATTAAAGAAGCTTTGATACCTATTGCCACCTTACCACTCTTTTTCTTTCCCGTCATTAATGTTTGGAAAGGTTTCAGAATTGATTCAGAATTGATTCAAAAAAAAGAAAGAAAGCAAAAACAGCAGCCTCTTTTCCCCCAGGTACATTTTTTTGTAACTCATATAAGCTCTATAACTAACACTACCAAAAATTTTATTATTTCTCCTCCATCACAGATATAGGAATATTGCTTGTATCTACCTAGAAAACTGTAGGATGCACAAATTTACAGCCATCTAGAAATGAATTGAATTAATTCCTGACCATTTAAAGGTCTACAAATTTAGCCGAGACTGGTTTGGCTCAATGGATAGAGCGTCGGCTTGAGGACTGATGGGTCCCGGGTTCAATTCCGATCAAGGGCATGTACCTTGGTTGCGGGCATATCCCCAGTAAGGGGTGTGCAAGAGGCAGCTGATCGATGACTCTCTCTCATTGATGTTTCTAACTCTCTATCTCTCTCCCTTCCTCTCTGTACAAAATCAATAAAATATATTTTTTAAAAATAATAAAAAATAAAAAATAAAGATCTACAAATTTAATTTTTTGCAAATTATCTCTGGGGAAGGCATTATCTCTGGGGAAGGCTTGTGATTTTAAAGAAGCTTACAAGTGCTACCCCGAGGACTTGATTGGAGCAAGTGACAGCATGTGAGTAACTGTGTGTGAAGGAAAATATTCTTAGTTCCAATCTAGTTTGGCCACATGTTATTACAAATATCTAAGGCAAGAAGTTATTTACTAGCTGTAATAGCATTCAAATAGCGCTCAAAGTATAAATCACCTATATCTCTCCAATAATTGATTTAAACTTTTCCCTTCCACTTTGCCTAATTTCATTTCCCCCTTAACATTCCTTTCTTTTGTCTACCAGTTTTGTTTACAGAAAGGCTGAGAAAAGGTCCAAATAAGGTATTTGCTCACCAGAAAATGTGTCTAAGGGGTATATAGTGGTAATAAAACACCTTTTAAAGCACGCCTTTGAAGATATGTTATCTATAAGCCAAGCTATTTTAGTGCAAAACATTTTATTGAATTTTGAGAGATTAATTTTCTCTGGCTGAAGATGAACACAAATCCAGGGAGAAAACATTTGATGATAGAGAAAAAAGTTAAGCTAGTGGATCATATTATTTTTCTGACTTAGACAAATGAACATAGTCACTTTCCTAAATATTATCATAAGAATTAAAGTTAGATATTGAATTACCTGTTTGTTGTTTGTCTTTCTTTTTCACCTTTTCTGTATTTCCCCATATTCTTGTTTTTACAAGGAGATTAATAAATGACATACTTCAGAAACTGCTGGAAGTTTATGAAGGATTATATTGACTATGAACATGCTCTTGATGCCATTAATAACAGTTAGGTGACCCTCTTAAAATGTGATGCTGAAGGATGAGCTCTGACTAGTCCAGCTCCACATTCTCTACAGACTGTCCATATGAGCAGATTGGTGAAAATCACTCATTTAAATGTGAAGAAGAAATTGTCCCATCTACTGAACAACTCTATCTAGTGGGAGAGATCATTACAATATAGTTATCTAAGTCTTTACTCATAGTTTTAAGTTCAAAAATAAAGTTAAATAAAATTGGTTTAAGGAATACAATATTGAAGGCCTCCTCCAAAATGACATTAATCCTTTCTCTACTTGCTTCACACTGCTTTTGAATTTGAGCGACTTCATTTATTCAAAAACATCCTTTAGATGATTTTTTAACATCTAGCAGAGCCTTGTAATTACCATAATCCCCAGTCCACTCTTTTTCACTTTGTCCTTAAGAAATCAATAAAATGTTTTTAAAATACCTCGCAGAAATCATGATGGATTCTCCAATGAATAGAGAAGGTCGAGTACTCTCTCTGCAGACCTGGAAGACTAAGACTACAAGCCACTGTTCTGTTCTTCACGATAAACATAAAAGCACCTGGAAGTATCACAGTTATCACCTTTCTTTGCCTTTCATATGCAGAAAATAATGCATTAATATAAGTTATAGAATGCAGTTCCCCTATTACCTCCATCCCTTTTTTGCTCCTTTCCTGAAAAGCAAACCCGGGTGGTTAAAGTTTGATCACATAATTAGAGGGAGAGAAGGAATTTCAAGACAGTATCCATAAAGCACGAGAATTAAAACTTTCTTCAGAGATTATATTTGTTTAAGAGAGCCTGACATAATTACCTACAATACCTTGAACCCACAATGTAGCTACTTTGATGCCCAGGGCACGTGATCAAGAAAATAAAGCACCTTCATCATGTGCAATTCATAAAGTTTCATGTTTTCAGTTTTGACACCTCACCCATGTACTCAGAGTTAATGGATCTGTCACCTGATAATGATAGTTCTGCTTAAAAAAATAATATTATACTCTAGAAACACCACTGTGAATTAATGATTAATATAGTTTACCAAGAGGAGTTATACTATAAGCTTCAAAGAATAGAGCTTGACTGAACTGTGCTGGAAGAAAACCAACCAAGCAACTGTGGCTAAAGACAGCTCTTCTTATTGTGTGGAACACAAATCACATCAGGCATCTTGACATCTGGAAGAGATTATAATTTAGCCTTTTAGGCTTTCTGCATTTACTAAAATAGGATTCAACTTTATATTTCTGAAATAAAATAGGATGGGAGCAAAGGAGGTGGCACAATGTATAATAGAATCATGAATATATTGAAAGAAGGAGCTCTAAAATAACCATGAAGGTCCCCCCTATCTTGTAGATTGTGAAAAGTAGGCTCAAAATCAACAGGTAACGTGACCTGAGCCACACCATGAAGTTGAGGTGTAAGTAGAATCTGGTTTATTCATTCAATGAATGTGTATTAAGTGTCTTCTCTTTGCCAGGTATTATCATAGGTTCTGTGCATAAAGTGGTAAACACAGCAGCATCTTTTCCCAATTGGGCTTGCTTTTGAGTGAGGGAAAGAGACAAACAATATATAATAGAGTATCTATAATAATAAAAGCATAATATGCTAATTGGACTAGCTGAAAGACCTTCCAGATGTCCTTCCAGATGAAGCTGTGGTGGCAGGGACTGAGGCAGAGGCAGTTAGGGATAATCAGGCAGGCAAGCGAGTGGTTAGGAGCCAGCAGTCTTGGATTGTGAGAGGGAAGTCTAACTGCCAGATTCTGGCCTAAACTGGCAGTCAGACATCCCCCGAGGGGTCCCAGATTGTGAGAGGGTGCAGGCTGGGTTGAGGGAATGCCCCCCTCCCATGCACGAATTTCATGCACTGGGCCTCTAATCCTATATAATAAAAATGTAATATATAAATGGTCATTACACTGTAAAGCATAATGACCAACCTAGTAATGACCCAATCATGAATCATCAGGAGGGTGGGGGAGCAAAGAGCTACAGGAGGGGACAGAGCAGCAAGCTATGATGGAATGGGGTGGGGAGGGCAGAGGGAGCTATAGGAGAGCAGGGCAGTGGGCGGAGAGCTACTGGAGGGTGGCAGCAAGCTACTGGCAAGCTACTGGCACATGGATTCCTGCACAGGACTACTAGTATATATTTGAAGGAAATGAAGAACAATAAAGCAGAGGATAGGGAATATGGCAGTAAGGAAGTAGAATAAAGTTGTTATTTTATATAGTGTCTTAAGTAGAAACTGAAATAAGTGAAGGCGTGGGCCATCTGTTTATCTCCTTACTCGTTTTCAGTGTTTTCCCACCAAACCAGGCTACCTTCATGGCTCAGGACCATTAGAACTTTTAATCCTATGAAACTGACACACACTTTGTATCATTAAAAAGGCCACCTTTCTTTAATCCAGGATGTTCCAGAAGTAGATCTCCTGCAGAGTTCATACTTTCTATTCACCGGAGCTAATGGTCCTTCATTCTCCTTCATTTCCCCATCACTATTGTCCTTGCCTTTTTTGATATGCTTTTTTTGTCGTGGATATTGAAAAACTACACAATTCCTATTTTCCTAAAAACTCTCCAAGCCATATCCTCTTCTGCTCTCTTCACAATTTCCCTGACTTCATTGGGCTCATCAATGTGAATTATCCTATAATGTTTTGAGATTTAGGCTTTGTGAATAGATTGCCTGGAATGGAAACCCTGACTGACATGGAGGGGAGTAATTTTGTGGGATTTACTTAATCTTTTGTCTTTCTCTTACCTTGTCTGTCAAATAGGTACTATCATAATAGTATCTTCCATAATAATATTACCTTCCAGGCTTGTTGTGTGGATTAAATGAGCTAATTTGTGATATGCATTTAAAACAATCTCTGGCATACAAAACATGCTCAACGTGTGTTAGCCCTTACTATTACTCCTTAAATGCCACCTATTTTAGATTATAGACTTTGAATTAACATCTCACGTTCTCAGTTTTCTTCTGAGACTTATCTTCAGAGTTCCAAACTTATGTCAAGGTCTTCCTAGATCAAAACTTATGGCCTCAAATTACCCATGTCCCAAACTTCACTATTTATCCTCCTCCAAATCACTCCTTCCCTGTTTCTGTCCATCTTGTCATCCCATTTTGTTAGACTGTCCTCAAGGAATAGAAAAACAAGTCTAACCCAGCAAGAAAAACTCTCCCAAATGAGTCTATTTTTTTTTCCTTCAGGATTGCCTTATTTCTTTTGAAAAGAAAGTTAAAAACATAACACTTAGCCATTTATTGTAACATATAAATTACCAGGAATAACAACACTGAATCTAGAGGCGGGACATGGCAGGTCACATGTTGGGTCACGGGACAAATACAGAGAGGCAGTGTGCTATGTTTTCTTTGCCTTTTCTCCTCTTTCCCTTTGATGTATATTTCTGTTTTGTTCCATCAGTTGTGGTTGCAAGAGTAAATGAACATCTTTGTTTTTGTGAATAAATATTCATAAATCTATGTATACACATCTACAAAATGACAGAAACATTTTAATTACTGGAAAATCTCAGGGATTTCTAGTAATAACCACATTCAGAGTAAGAAAGGGGCATATCTCCTGCACAGGTGCTGTGCAGCTGCTGGGACCCACCCATCACCATGCAGCGGGCATGGGCCTGTGAGTGGCTGTGGATATCTTGGAAGCCATTTAGAGTCTGGAAGCCCATAGAGATCAAAGGAAACAAAAAGAAGTGAGAGAAAAGAGGGGGAAAAAAGATTTTTCGTGTTTGCCCTGTGAAATCTGAGTTACCATAATGTGTGTTATGCACTGCAAGACCCCTGTGCTGGCCTCTGTACGAATACATACAATAATATTCATATTATTTAGAGTTCTTAGCGAGTGATAATTACATTATTTGGGTTTCTAAGAAATTTGTGATTTCTTGGAGAGGAACTCCATGAGAAAGCCGATCCATGATTAACATCCATAGACAGAAGGAATTGCAATATAACCCCATAAAGATTTTATTATCTACTCACAACTTCCGATGAAGCTATCCTAACATGTGATACCATGTCACATGTAAATAAGGTTCACTAAAATTCTAGCCAAGACATCAGTATTCAAACACATCCATGTAAATACAGAGCTGGGCAAAAGTAGGTTTACAGTTGTCGGGGTTTTTTTCAGTAATTATTGTACTAGCTATTATTATTAACCTACTTTTTCCCACTCCTGTATAAATTATATGATCTATAGATCTCTTACTTAGGGTTCTGATTCTAATATACTGTGGCCAGACCAATCATCCAAATCAGTGGCAGCGAATATAGGAAGTGATGTATTTACCTGGTACTATAGATAAGTTTCAAAAATTCCTGTGCTATTGAAAGATAAGTACTAGTAAATGAAGCAGAGGAAGTGTACATTCAGGGTGAGCAAAAAGGAGTAACATTAACCTGATTCCCACCTTCTTTCTTTCTCCCTTCCAACTTCTGCTAATACATCAGCTCCCTATACTGCTGACTGCCTGTTAGAAATAATGCTTCTATGCTCATCATCGATAACGTGACTGCAACAGAGAAAAGTCAGGCCGGTTACAATGCCTAGTATAAAGCTTTCTAAAATTTTAAGTGAAGCTGTTTCAGCTTGAGTCTTATCTCATTTGAAATTGAAATATGTTTGCAATGCTTGAATGTGGGAAGATTAATTATCACCTGTTTCAAAATAAGCAGCAGTAGTAACTCATCACATGCAAATGTGAAAGTGACATTGTCGACAGCTAACAAGAGAGGTTTTCAGCTGGAAACGAGTGCAAACAGAAACAAAGCATTTCTATTTCTGCTCTGCAGCTGAACAAAAATGGTGTTTGATACTGGTGGAGCTTGCCTGGAAAAGGCAGGCCCATTAACATTAGGACCTTACAGGCATGGAGTTCCACCTCCCAGGTATATCAAGTGAGTTCACCTTTCCAACGTCAGCATAGGTTACCCTGTTTACCCAGTAAAGAGAGGAAAACACCCACAGTTTCGACACTGGCTATCAATGTGGCCTTAAGCAAAGAAATTGATCTCTCTAAGCTTCAGTGTCTGCATCTATAAAATGGACATAAGTACATGCCTAAGTCACAGAATGGATGTGGGTCTGTTGTGTGTTAGCATAAACAATTAGCACAGCCTCTGGCATGCAGTAAGAGTTTAATAATCGTTAATCGTTGTTATTGCAAAGTTACCCCTCTCTACTGTATGACAGCTCAAACAAAAATTCTTCCTGTCTAATGGCAGGAATATGAGGTTTGATTTATCCCTTCTTAAAATTCAGTGATTATAAGAGAATATTTCATTCTGGAAAGATACCCTTTCTTTCTTTTTTTCCTTCCTTCCTTCCTTCCTTCCTTCCTTCCTTCCTTCCTTCCTTCCTTCCTTCCTTCCTTCCTTCCTTTCTTCCTTCCTTCCTTCCTTCCTTTCTTGTTTATTTTGCTTTGCTCTAAATGCCAATCTGGACTCCCATAGTTAATATCAGGTCTGTAAGAAAGGTCTCTTGGCCCATCTGAGCACTGGTATTTGGGAGCCCAGGTCTCATTAGGAATCTCTTTTGCTCATAGGAAGGTTGGAAGTTAGTAAGGCTGCTGTCTGTACTGTACATTAAGATAATGAGATGAAAATGGTATCAATTCAAATCACCTAGCCCCCCTTACCCCCGCTCCCCGCCCCGCCTCTCTTTCTCTCTCCATTCATGCCTCACTATGACATAAAGCACCGCCTTGGAGGTGAGCCTGTCCCCCAGGTTAATCCCCCCGGTCCATGCTGAGACACCCCACGCTGTAATTTAACAGGAAGAACAGCGAGGGGTTGTGTGGAAACTGTCGTGACTCACAGGAATCGACTAATTTTGTCCTGTTCACCCCCATTCTATAACTTTGCGAGAATCTTTGCCAGCGTTGGCGCGGGTGGAGAGGGAGAGGGGAGAGAACACGAGGCTCTCTGAGAAATGGCGCCGGAGTCCATGCCTTTGACAGCGTCTCCCCGGTTCCCCGGCGAGCGAGCTCTCAGCCACTCGAAGCCTATTCTCCAGAGACATTCTCTTTTATGAAAGTCGAGCCTCCTTCTATCAGCCTCTCACATCTTGCGCTAGGGTAATCACTCCTGAAGCTGGAGATGTCTGCTATCTTCCCGCTGCCGGTGCTGCAAGAGGCAAACAAAATCAGCCCGATTGTCTTAGGTTTGGATTAGTCTGGAGTGTATAGAGAAACATTTTAAAAGGCTTATTTTGACTATCAAAGTGAGTCGATATGACAGCAGTTGTCAAGGGGAAGATGTGATCCATGCAAACACACAAACAACCCAGAGCAGCCAGCTCCAGCTACTCTGCAGCAGCACCTCGGAGGGAAAATTGCTTTCCTGATCATCAGGGAGGAAGAGGGCAGCTCTCCAAGTCTCTCAGGGAAAGCCACCGCCACAAAGAGGCATCCAGGATGACACAGGGGTCGAAGGAGTTTGGAAACAAACTCTCGTTGCACATAATCTCATTGCATGGTTCTGTGGTTTGATACAAGTGAAAATGTAATTATTTTAGATCATGCTCAGCTTGGCAGATAGTGGTCAGTTATGCTCAAATGAACTTAACGAAAAGAAGGATAACTTGGGTTCGGATATTGGGGGGAAACAAACTAACTTATAAACAAAACTAAAGGTAAAAGCAAAATGAGTGAGCAGTTATGATAACATTTGCTTGCTGGAAGTAGCTTTAGACTTCAGCCCAACCACCTAAAAATCTGAGTTTGTGAATGAAAAGCCACTTAGACCATTCTGCTTATATTATGAGGTTCCTTTTTAGGTTTGCCATTCACATAAGAAAGCTCCATTAATCTGGCATGAGAACTGCATGATTTCTCGCCAAAATGCATAAAATTAGAGTTGCATTCTTGCTAATACTTTAAATGATCAAATTGCTATTTAGTCCCATTTTAATTGTCATATGATTGCATTTCTCAAGAGAAATTCAATTTTCCATTGTTTATCCCAGTGAAAGTATTGATGTCTACCTTAACACAATTTCCATTTACCAGCTCTCTTTGTTAAAAAAGAAAAAGAGCAAGCTATTTACTCACTTTGACACAAACAAGTACTGTTTGGAAAAAATCATCCTCAATATGTTCCCCAGAAGCAAACATTGTTGTGTGATATTTTCCAGATTTACAGACCTGAAAACAAAGCAGGCTAATTTCCCCCTATTACGTAGAAAAGATGATGGCAAAAAATGCTCTGGAGAGAATATAGAAAATCATCTTTTAAAATACTCCTAAAAGCAAATATTCAGGATAGCTGTTTTTATATAGTATATTTATGTCCAATTTTTTTGCTTCTTAATAGTTAGATTCCTACACTAAGCAACAAAACAAATTCCAGATTAATTTTAGAGATTAATACTAAAACCACATCATGAAAGGAAAATGGACCTTCATCTTGTTTGAGAAGCATTCTTAGGATTTTTAAGGCGCATGCTCAGAAGTTCCATCCCAGAATGTAAACTTCTCATAGTAAAGCCTGGGCCTCAGACCCACCTCAGCTGAGCTGGTTTGGGCCTGGCTTCCACCTGACCCTTTCTTCAACACCAGGAGGACCAGTTCAGGCAGGCCTGCAATGAAATTACTGATGTTTACTTCAAAACCAAAGGAAATTTGGGCTGAGATATTTTGATAGAGTAGGTTTTACCTACTTACCTTCTTGACTTAGTATCTTCATTCAATGTCAAATCCCTCCAGGTCTTGAGTTTGGAAAAGAAGCATTATGATTCGTTTTTCCATTATCAAATAACATTTAGCTTCCTGGTGAATTCCTAGAATAACCTTCCCCATTCTTTCCCTGTTACTTCCCGGAGAGCCTGGACCCCAAGTTTAATTTTCTTCTCCCCAAGAATACTATTTTGGTGTAACTGACCTTTCCTATGGTTGGGGCTATTGTGGTTTGTAGAGGCAGAAATCCAACTTGAATTCGGCCAATAGAAAGGCTCCTGAACATGTACAGATGGGGCAGAGCTGACACTTGGAGCAGCATGCTATTTCTTGTCCCTAGTTTTCTCCATCAGTTGTCTTCCTTGTTCACTGCGGTATGAGTCACCAACAGTTTGTAAGCTCACATCCTTCCACTAACCATCCAGAGGAAGAAGGGATTTTCTTATTCAACATTACTTCCAGCGATTGGGGTGTGATGAGAACAGATATGGATTCCAATTGCCTTGCGCCAGCTCAGCTCTGTGCTCAATGAGGTAACATAATTGGCACACCCTCCTTCAACCACATGTGAAAATTTAAGTATAAAGATTTCCCCCAAAGGATCTTATTGGGGAAAATGATGATGAAGGCATGTAGTTACCAGAAGAAGTGCGGTGGGGTGGGGTGGCATGGATATGACAAAAACTTTTGATCACAGCTCCATCTTCCCTTTGCTATGGACAGGTTGTGGCTGTGAAGGAGACAGTTCATCAGATTAAACATTCATTCATACAAGTTTGGATTTCTCTAACAATTACCAAATACACCCATTTAATGGAGAAAATTAAACCACCCTCTGTGTACTTTCTTTCTCTGGGAAGCCCTAAAGCAAGAGCACAGTTTAGAAACCCCACAAAGAGTGTGAGTGCCTCTGTACTGGATGGAGACAGAGCTGAAACCCACTTGAACTTTTCAAGGAAAGATTGACGTGATCCAGGAGAAAACAAATTTCCTAATTAGTATATGAATCCTGAAGCCCACTGGGCAACACTTACCTTTTGCAATTCCCATCTATAATAATCTATAATAATAAAGGCATAATATGCTAATTAGGCCGGGCATCCTTCCTTCCAGACAAAGCCACAGCAGGCTGAGACCACAGCAGAGGTGGCAGAAGCCCTCCCATCCCTGACCTCTCCCCACCCCCCATTCCAGCTGCAGCAGCAATAGACAGGGGCCAGGGCCAAGGCCCTTGCATGAATTTTTTGCATTGGGCCTCTAGTAATATATAAAGCAGAATATTAAGACAATCAAGGCCGAGGACAAAGAGAGCATCTTATTACATCTCTGCACCTCTCAGTGCCAGCTCTTTTGCCATGGTACCTCACAGAGATTTCATGGAAATTAAATGGAATAATGTATATAAAAAGAATCAAATATTGTAACACAGGGGCATTGGATGATATTTATTTCCCTTCTATTCCCCCCCACACCCCAGAATAGAATTAACAAAGCAAGCCTAAGACTGCTATCCTTAGAAAAGACGTCTTGATTGGCATTTGGGAATTGGGATTCCATGAGGGTTCCCATCTTTCCCTAACTAATAATAATGACTCACTGTGCAAACTATATATTTTATACTATGATAATTTGCTACTGGAATTAGTTATGTAGATAATTAAAATATAACCATATATTTGTCATATAAAAATTTCAGCCTATACATCTAGTTGAGGCAACACAATTATTTTATATATGCAATTGATGCTCAAGCATTTATATCATAAGCATTGTTACAACATTTTTAGTCTAAAGAAAATTTAAGGCAGGTAGGCTAAGATCCCTGCCCCCCCCCCCCCAAAAAATAGAAATCAACAAGAACTCATAGTATGCCTAGCTTTCTAGCACTGCTAATGTATGGTGAAATTTCCAAAATAAAAAACCTGTAAAATCCACATTAAAATAACTGGATGAGGTAACTTTATGAATAGAATTATTGTTACTTTGGTCTTCATCGTATAGCTCATTATTTCTCCTTGACTGATAACATTAAACCCTTTATTTTCATGGTTATATGAAAAAAGTAAAATTCATTTCTTTAATGCTGAAAATTTTTTCTGGTTATCTTAATCTGTCAGTAAAAATGGTTTACATCATCAGGGTTTACCATGAGCAGATAATACACTAGTAGGTCACTTCTTTTTCCAAAATTAATAGGTTTTACCAGTATAAAAAGTAACAGGCCCACAAAACACTCCTAAATAGGAGTTAACTGTCAGCACCACGTTGCCAATGCCCATCATGTTCCAATAAGCCCCCTGTTGGTCAATGCACATCATAGTGAGTGGTCAAACTTCCAGTCAAACTCCCCGTCATTTAGGAGTCCTGAGACTTTAGAAGACAGCAGAGTTCAGAGCTGAACCCCCACACACAAGCCTTCCATTTTATCTGCCAAGGGCATAAGATGGCATGTGCTGCCCACATCTCTAAGAGCTATCTCATCCTCCCAAATTTACATTTGTTTCCATCTTTGTTTAGATATAGTTGACAAATAAAAAGTGCCTATATTTATTTGGTAAAGAATAAAGCACAGGGAACCAGCCACAACAGAAGGCACCAAACCACAAACAGAGTTAAAGAAATTCCAAATCTGACTCTTGAGACCTGCCATGGCCAATCCATCACCTCTCCTTAACTCTTGGCAGACAGGCAAATTCCCTCTGCCCAGTGAATCAGGAGGACACAGTTTTCTTTCCAAAGAAATTGGCCAGCTTGAGAGAAAAATATCTACAAATTTGTGAACAGCTTAATAAGAAAGCCATGCTCCGACCTGATTATCCAATAACTAGTGGTCCAGTGCACGGATTTGTGCACATTGAAAGCAAAATAATGAGAAGAAATATTTTAATATTGCTATTTGCCCTTTCTCTGTAATGGAAGTGTCAGAGCTGCCTCTGGTTGCTATCTGCAGAGCAACCGGCCGGGCAGCTAGGCCCCCATCTGGCTCCCTCAGCAAATGGGATCCAGGCAGCGGCCCTGCCCCCCACTGCCTCTGCTGGTCACTGTCTGTTATCAGCGAGGCTATTGGGCCCCCTCTCACACCAGCCTTGAAATGGCACTGCCCTCTCACTTGTTCCACCATCCCACCACGGTCCTGCTCTCCTTGGTGCCCATAGGGGCCAGCAGCACCTCCTTGCTCCCACCATGTTCCGTGCCACCTCCTGTTGGTCAGTGCACATTATAGTGAGCAGTCAAATTCCCAGTCCAACTCCCAGTCGAACAACCACTCGACGGGACAATTTGCGTAATAGGATTTTATTATATAGGGTGGTCCCATCATTTAACTTGTGCCACTCATCTGCACAGGGTTTTCAATCCATTCTTTATGCTTTTTTGATAAACAGCCTGTTATATTTTTGTTATTATACTTTATAAAATTTTATTTATACTTTATAAAATGGTCGGTGAGCAGCCAAGCATCACTATAAACATTTAACAGCTCTCAAAAATAAAAGTTAATAGCTAAATACCTCCTCTCTCTAAAGCAACTCAATGCAAAGAGACAAGAAAACAGAAATGAAAGTATAAAAAAAACCTTTAGTACCTTCAGAAATACAGAAAGAACAACATGTTGTGTATAAAAAAAGAAACCTTCAGAGAATTAAAAAATAGCTCTCAAATGTTTAAAATATAATAGACACAAATATCACTTATATAATGGTTGAGAAATGGGGTCAAGGAAATCTCCCAGAAAAATGAATCCAAATTTCAAAGAATAAAAAAAATGAAAAAAAAAATGCTCTAAATTAAAAGAAAAAGCTAGAAAGTCCACACTTCCCAAACTCTAAAAAAAAAAAAAATAATAATAATAATAATAATAATAATAATAATTCAAATAGAAAGATTGGGAGAAAAATACTAAAGGAATATAAGATTTCATTTTATAACTGAAAGACATTGATCTCTAAATTTAAAAAGATTCTCAAGTGCCAGCATAATGAATAAAGAAAGTCTCACAGCAGGACACATGGGTGTACATTTTCAGAACATCATGGAGAAATTAGAGAACCTGAAATTTCCAGCTTCTGGGAAATAACAGATAAAGTAGACACAAAGCTTAGAAAACAAAACTCCATTTCTCAAAAGCAATACTAGATGTTAGAAAATAATGAGTAATAAAACTTCAAGATAAGTTTTAATAATTATTTTCAGCATAATATTCTGTATATAACCAAACACTGAAACAGGAGCTGAATAAAAATATTTTTAGTAATGCAAAGTCTCAAAAATGTTACCCTCTTTTTACCCAATCCATGTTAACAATGGGAGTAAAAGACTTAATATGGGAAGAGAAAGAAATAGGACCCACAAGAACAGGGCAAGCAACCATAAAAAGGAAAAATAAAGGAAAAAAGAAAAAAGAAATCCCTGTAAGAATGGATGAAGAGAAATCGAAGAAAAAATGGACCTGCTAAACAATATGGAAGGCTCTGGAAGGGATGTCTTGCAGAAGAATATGGAACCTCTAGTTTAAGATGTGTTTGACTCCAATGAGAAGTTTGTGTACTTAGTCAAAGAGTTTGAGGAACATTTCATGATATAGCCAAAGAAAAATTTCACAGGAGGAAAAAAGACCATTTTTAACTGATAAGAAAAGAAAATTCTGCAAGAAATAAATGTATGCATAATTCACTATATATCTTACCATTGAATTATAATTATATAATGCTAATAATAACTGTCATAAATATTGATTAAACCAAAATTTTAGATATTTTTGAGATATTTGGAGGAGAGCAGGTGTGTACGTATGTGTACTGTGTATAGAAAGAGAGTGGTAGTGTCTCCAGTGAGTCCATTTTAATTTTTCATAATAAGATATTGTCTCATTATGTCATATGATACTGGAAATCAAAATATAAGTCTAATCACATTACTTAGAATTTGAGAAGTTAAGTACCAAAAGAAATATCTAGCCCTAGCAGGTTTGGCTCAGTGGATACTGTTTCAGCCTGCAGACTGAAAAGTCCCAGGTTTTATTCCAGTCAAGAGCACATGCACAGGTTGCAGGCTCCATCCCCAGTAGGGGTGTGCAGGAGGCAGCAGATCAGTGATTTGGTGATTCTCTCTCATCATTGATGCTTCTATCTCTCTTTTCCTCTCCCTTTCTCTCTGAAATCAATAAAAATATATTTTAAAAATATATATCTAAATTATATATATATAAATGAGACATATTTAATTATATATATTTAATTATGTGTGTGTGTGTGTGTGTGTGTGTGTGTGTGTCAGAGTGATTGGAGACAGAGGAGGAAAAGAAAACTCCAATTATTTATGGTCAATCTTGGAGATATATATATATATATATATATATATATATATATATATATATGTGTGTGTGTGTGTGTGTATGTGTGTGTATGTATATATATGTGCATATATACATATAAATATACATACATGCCTATGTGTGTATGTGCATATAAACATGTATATATAAATATATGTGTATACGTCCTATATATTTTTAAATAATGAAGAATTAATTATAAAAAGCAAAAAGAAAAAAAAATAAGTAATTTAGGTAATTATTTTCTAGAGAAAGTCATGAGAAAAAGCTCTAAAGAATATAGAATTTAATAACATATTAAGTCATAAGTAAGTTGAAAAGAAGACAAACTATAGAGAAATAATTTTTGTGAGGACTGTAATATTTTTAAAAGTCCTCTGACTGTTAATCTAATTTTAGTGTCATATCAGTCATAACAAAGTTGAATGCCTGGAGCAATATGGCATGGAAAAGGAATCCACACACCCCCCACCCTCCCCCACCCCCATGTCTCTTAAAGCAAATACAAGGACCCAAGTGCACAGCCTTTCCCAACCTTTATTACAATCTTCCTACTTTATGTGTTCACTCTGTAATGTCAGATCACTTGATGCTCACATCTACCACACAGATTGAATACTCTGGATAATTTATTCCAAGAGCCTTGTCTCTGCCTCAGTATAACTGGCATTAAATGGCTCACCATTATGCTGGAAGCAGAAAACTAATCGATTACAGATCTTTCTATAGGATTCATTAAAATTTGGAAACCAAATCATTGGTTTAAAAAAAAAAAAAAGTCAGCTTCCTCACTTGTATCTCTCAAGGCAGCCTGGTGAGTTTCAGATTAGCCATGATAGGCAGTTTCTTGCAGGTCTTCAGCCCACATGCCCACCACACTTGTAGCAGACAAAAGAATTGATTAAGGTGGGGCACAAGTAAAACAAAACATGATGCATTTTTTTTAAAAGGTGATAATGTAGATTAAAGGATGATTTTAAATATTGTAGTTCAGGAGTGAAAAGGTAAGAAGCCACATCTCCCCTTAATGAGTGGATGTGTAAATAGACAAGAAAATATATGTTAGCACCCAGGGGTGAAGTCAGAATTCATCAGGAGGACCTGAGAGCCAGGTACCTGCCTTGTACCAGTATACACTGAGTGGCCAGATTATTATAATCCCTGAATACATAATCATCTGGCCACTCAGTGTATATCCTATATAATAAAAGGTTAATTATGCAAATTGTCCCCTTGACCAGGAGTTCAACCAGCAGGCAGGCCAGCCAACTGCACATGTCCCCTCCCCCTGGCCAGGCTGGCTGGACCCCAACCATGCATGAATTCATGCACCAGACCTCATGTTTAGCCTAGGGGGGGCCTTATTTTGGGGGGATGCCTTATATTTCCCCCAAGAACAACATGTTGTTCTTTCTGTATTTCTGAAATATATATTGAGTGGCCAGATTATTATGCATTCAGAGATCATAATAATCTGGCCACTCTGTGTACAGACCCATTGCACCAAGAGGACTGCTTTTCCCAGCCAAGTCTAAGCAAAGGCTGCCCTCTGGAGGGATGGATAGTACAGATTAAATGGTCATAAGTGGCGGCATTATTTACAAATGCCTACATTTCTGCTGTGCAGCCTAGCCTTATTTCTGCCTTTGAAGAAGAGGGGTCTTGTGACCCTGGAAGAACAACTTCTTATTTGAAGTAGTGGCGTGGGATCTCCAGCTTCTATTTCTCTGGTGGGGTCTCCCTCTGTGGCTCTGTCATTGCAGCTGCCATTAGAAATATTGTGCCTGGTGCCCACAGTAGCTCATTAAAATCTGGAGGGTTTTTTTTCCCTGTTTTCTCAAGACTTTGCCTTATTTCTTTTCATTAAAGGCTTTTACACCATGGTTTAATAGTTACCTCCATACTCCCCCAACACACAGACAAAATAAATTTTTGCCATTGATTTTTTACCTTGAAAATATTTAACACATACATATCTTAAATTAATTTTACCATGCTTAATAGTAGCCTGCATACAACATTCCTTAACACTGGCTTATAAATAGGCCACATGTATGGGTTCTTTATGTGATGAAACATGAGATAAATAACTACCTGAGATTATACAACCTTATCACTGCAGTTGTAGCTTATACAACTCAGAGCAACCTGAGATGGACAAAAAAATAAAATAAAATGAGTAAACTTATTGTCTAGTTGCAGAATGCCAAATTACATGTGTTTGTCTTCCTCAGGGGACATGATCTGACTAGCCACTTAGAATGACAGTCCTTTGCGAGAACCTCTCCACTGTACACATAGACAGCGGGTAGCACTGCCCTGGTGGTGGGTTAAGAGAAGAAATCTATAGTAGAGCGACATACAGAATTCTCCTAACTTCATTCTCAGTCCCCAAGTGTCCAAAAGCCCCATGTTGAGTTCCTATGATCAGGTCCCGTCTAATCTTCCAATTATGATGTATGCCATTCAGCTGGTGACCAGGCAAATCTGGGTATAGTTGCTTCAAAGTTCAGAGTGGCACATTTATTCATTCAGAAAATATTTATGAAGTACATTCTATGCTCCAGGCACTAACATGTGTTCCTGATAGACCCATAAACAAATAGAAATCCCTTCTAATACAGAGCTTGCATTCTAGTGTGGCTGCTGTAGAGACAATGGGGTGTTATCAAACCCAGAAAAAAAGCAATAGATAGAATAAACAAGTAAAGTAAAGAGGATGAGGGAAAATGGAACCAGGCAAAGGTAATTACCGTGTTTCCCCGAAAATAAGACATCCTCCGAAAATAAGACCTACTTACAGGTTTCCTTCTGAGTGAAATATAAGGCATCCCCCGAAAATAAGCCCCCCCCCCCTAGGCTAAACATAGAGTTTTGGTCCACTGATTCTGAAAGAAATGGAGTCACAAGAAATTTACCAGGAAATTCAGGAATTGGATTGTTATGATGATGTTCCAGAAGATGATGACATGATTGTCATTGAATAAATGAGTAAATTCTTGATACTGTAGGATTCACATTTTGTCTGGTTTGTGTTGACAACTACCGTACTACCGTACTGTATACAGGTAATAAATTTCCTTTATTTTCATTTAACAATAAATGTGTACTGTATTCTTCTTCATGGAAAAAGAAGACATCCCCTGAAAATAAGCAAAAATTAATATAAGACACTGTCTTCTTTTCGAGGAAAGAGGGTAGGAGTGCTAGAGGCTGTAGATTGCATCAACAAATAGGATGATCAGTATAAGCCTCATTCAGACCTGAAAGAGGTAAGGGAGCTTAACAGCAAAGATCGGTATAGGATGTTCCTTTGAGACTGAGGAGACTCAATTGTGGGAGCATAGCTGGCATGTTGAGCAAAAGTAAGGAAGACATTTTGCTGAAACATTTTGTCTTCAAGAGTTTTTATGTTCCCTATCCAGAGTGCCTTCTCTTTGGTGTTTTTTTCTGGCCCACTCTAGGACATACTTTTCCCTCTGATCCACTCTAAAAATAACCACCATTTTACCAATAATCCTAAGTATCACCTGTGTAATCCTCTTCTGGTTTTGGACCTCTGAGGAAAGGCAGACATGAATGCCTCCCCTGCAAAGATGAAGAGGCTGATCTTCAGAGGCTAATTCTTTAAACCTATGGCCAAAGTCAACCCCCAAGCTTAATGGTCTCTTTGTCTCTGACTATGATGTTCCGTTTTTACTATTCCCAAAGAAAATCTAGTCAAATCTCTGGGAGGAAAAAAGAAATAATTTAAAAATGCTAGAAATTATGAAAAGATGGGAGATAAGCTGACATTACAAAAAATAGTTTGGGTAAAAAACAATACCCATTGTGTCACCATTCAGGTACGGATATCACACCATTGTCACTGAAAAATAAAAATCCAACTACACCCACTTCCCACACACACACACACACACACACACACACTCACACACACACACACTCACACACACTCACACACCTTTATGAAACACTCAAATCCTCC
This sequence comes from Pipistrellus kuhlii, assembly GCF_014108245.1. Taxonomy (NCBI): domain Eukaryota; kingdom Metazoa; phylum Chordata; class Mammalia; order Chiroptera; family Vespertilionidae; genus Pipistrellus; species Pipistrellus kuhlii. Next base: position 48,961,259 of record NW_023425427.1, read on the forward strand.
TCGACACTTCTTTACTCTGCTCTCTGCCATGGGAGTGGCAAACAAGTTACCCAGCACAATGTATAAGACAGATATACATCATGATCTTCACTAAACATTCTCTTGAATACAATTGTATACAGATTGTTTGAATGCTTGGGTTGTTTTGAGTTTTTACAGTGATAAAGTTGCATTCTCTTGAATACAATTGTATACAGATTGTTTGAATGCTTGGGTTGTTTTGAGTTTTTACAGTGATAAAGTTGCATAAGTTTACACAGGTGATGTGACCTACCCCACCAATCAGTGTTAGGAATAAGATAAGATGCAAATTCAAAAATCACTCCAAATGAGTGTCTCATAAATTTGTGTGCATGTGTGAAAGACAGTGGATATACTTGGATTCCTTTTCTTTGTCCATACAAAGGGCAAATCTTGGCCATGCCTCCATTGACCATTCCCTTTCTTCATGTTTGCAGGTCTTACTCCACACTAGCTCTGGAATATGACAGTATTGATTTTGCTTCCCTTCACTTTGGCAACATTTTTTCAGTGATCTCTTTTTATAACTTGTCTTGAATTCTCCTCGTTTGAATGTGCCATCTGTTTCCTGCTGAAACTGTGACTGATAAAAAGCATGATCTTCCATTCTTTTAGTCCTAAAGAAACGATATAGTATAAAGTAAAAGTTAAATAAATAGTGGTGTCAAATGGGAAGATAAGTACTTCTATGATCCCATAATGAAAGAGAAACACAAAGAGTAATCTCCTGAAAAGCAGATGCACAAGTATGGAAGTAGGGAATTTTATTACCATAGGATGATGGAGGTTACAAGTTCTTATTAGAGGCAGGCAAAGCAAACTAGGGTCACCTGCATGCCCCCACTAGGTCAAGCCCACAACCCCGTGCATGTGCCCTGATGGGGGATACCTATGTAATACTTTAAACAATAAAGAATTTAAATTTTAAATAAATAAATAAAAAACAATGACCTCCTGGTTCCTCGGTAGATAGTCAATACTAAGCCATACCAACTGGGCGAGCAATATTTTTAAGTCTTTATTTTTGACATAGCAGAGATGCGCTTTGGGACTGGGAGTGAGGGGAAGTATTGACAACAACATTGAAAGTAGCTAAGTTCCTGAACCTACCAGGCGTCCTCAAAATTTTTAAAGTGGGGGCCAGATCACGGTCCCTCAGAGAGCTGGAGGGCCGGACTATATGAACTACTAATTCCTACTGTAACACCTCGGCTGCGCTCACTGCCCAAAAAACCTGGTGGGCCGGATCAGACTCCTCTGAGGGCCGCATGTGGCCCGCGGGCCGTAGTTTGAACACCATATGAAGAACCCACCTTTAAAAATGCATTTTTTTCATTAGCGGTAATTCAGAGAAGAAAGCATCACTTATCTGTCACTGTAAATAATGAATCTGTGGAGTCTAACATATGAGAACAGATCTTAATTGATGACTGCACATAAAGTAGTAAAAGCTCAATAGGTAATATAATTCAATTCTGTCATTTTAGTTTACGGCTTTGTGTATTTTTTATAACAGTGGGTCATGTTTAGTGATTTCCAACACTTCTAGGAGGATTTGAAGAGTTTGGGGCTCAAGCATAAATTCAAATCGCATGCTATTAAGTCAAATAGTAAAACAAACAAACAGAAAAAGACCTACTGATTCCTTCACGCTGAGGATCATTTTATATGCTTTCAATGTGCACCTAGCTTCTATCATACGGAGATATCAATTCCCTGCTAATTGATAGAGTGTAAAAATCCGAAGTAAAAATGACACCCTATAACATGAGTCTCAATGTAATTCAAGATGGTCCAGTTGTGGGAGTGGCGTGGAAGAAATACAATTTTGGGGGGTAAAATTTTAAATTTGTATTCTCTTTTCCAGTGCAGGTCTCTTTACAACAATTATATGGCTTTCTTTAAAAATGTTTATCTACTATTAATTCATTTAATCATGAAATGTATTTACTAGTTAATGCATATTTTTTCTACCGAACTTTATATTTAGAGCAGTTTTAGGTTTAGAGAACACCTGCACAGATGTCCAGAAGGTCCCCATTTATTCTCTCTGCTGCCTCTCCAACACAGTTGCTTCCATTATTAACTATTTGTATTAATGTGATATTATTGGTTGCAACTTATGAGCTAATATTGCTGCATTACTGTTAACAAGTCCGTAGGTTACTTAGCATTTCCTTTTTGTGCTATACAGTTCAGTGGTGTTTTAAAATTTGTTTTTTCAATTACAGTCTATATTCAATACCATTCCCATTAGTTTCAGATGTACAGCATAGTGGCCAGAAAATCATGTACTTTACAGCATGGTACTGATGCTTCAAGTACCCACCTGGCCCCATACATAGCTATTAGGATGTCTTGACTGTATTTTCTACCCTGTAATCCACATTTTGTGACTATTCTGTAACCACCAATCTGTACTTCTTAATCCCTTCACTTTTGCTATTCAACAACTGTCAGTTTGTTCTTTCTATCTGTGAGTCCGTTTCTACTTTGTTTGTTTATTTTATTTTTTTAGATTCTACACATATAACCATTTGTAATTTCCAAAGTAGTCCCATAATGATTCCTATATACAAATAATGCTAATATTTAATGACTAAAACTTGTATGCATCATTTTTGGAAATTCTGAATGTAATTTTTAAATTCTGAATGTAATTTTTTAATGATTTCAAAGAGGGAGAGAGTGATAGAAACATTAATGATGAATCATTAATCTGCTGCCTCCTGCATTCACTTCTCCCCTCTTTTCCTCCTACCCCTGCTAGGAATCTAGCCCACAACATGCCATGTACAGTATATGCCAAGAATCAAACTATGACCTCTGGTTCATAAGTCAACTCTCAACCACTGAGCAACACCAGCCAGGCAGAAATTCTGATTGTAATTTTAGAAACCATGGAATAGGGTATTAAAATCATGACTAATCAAGAAAATCCAAGATGCATGCTTGATTGCTTGATATAAAACTACAAATACATTTCTAATTTTTATTTCTTAAATGTTTAGGTTAGTTAAGCAAAGCTTTCTTTACTTCATCATATGTTATAGTTGTGCCAGTGTTAAGTAACATAATGATATTCATAACACATTAGATATTATTTATAAAATAGAGTAATATATGGATATATATGATAATACTAGTAATATGATATTATGTCACCATAACAATTGTTTAAAATTTGTAATAATATAGTTAAACCTATTTGATTTGTGACTTCAAAATAAAAAGTAATATTTTACTCAAAGGAATTAAATTCTAACACTTGTATTTCAGAAACTAGTTGAAAGCCCTTAAAATATTAAGGATTCCAAATCACATCTTTTTGTTACTTAGATATAAGCTATTTTGAAATAAAGATAAGAGACAAACTAACCAAAAAAAATACTTTTAGTCTTATTTATTTTAAAAGTATATATAATATTGCCTTCTCATAGAAGTAGATTTGAAAAATATATGTTTTAGTTTTTCCCTTAGAATTGTGTCCTAAAAAGATCTGGAATTATTTTTATTTTATTCACCTCTGTATCACCAGGAACTTATAGGAACTCAATAAGTATTTGTTGAGTGGCACAGAAGAGGTATTCAATAAATATTTGTTTATAAATTATCATCAATAGGAGCAGGATTCTCATAAATACAGAATTCTGACTCAATACACAAGACTTCATTTTAAAAACATTTATGAGAGACAAGGAGTCCTGTCCTTGGTATCTACAAAAACTATACAATAACAAAAACTGAGTGAATGAACAGGCAATTCAGAAAAGTATTTTAAAAAATGATAAACCCTAGCAAGCATTCAATTTTGGTAGGATGTAGGTGTTCATAAAAATAATGCAAATACTTTATTTTTTCCTTATAACATTGAAATTTTTTAAATGACCATAATCAGTTTGGGTATAACCAAGGAAGACCAAATTGGTAACAATTCTAACAAACTAACCAAAGAATTATTTTTGAACATTTAAGTAAATATTTACAAAGAATTTGCTCTTAGCATTCCGAGTCACAATTATCATCTCTATAAGAGTTTCACCATTTAAAAGAAATAGGACAACTGATTCTAACTCTAGCACAAAAAATCTAATGGTACCAGAAAACAAGTAAGTTGTTCAAAGACTAATGGGATTAAGTCAAACGAATTTAAGAGCCATCTCAAAGATTACCACTTGCTAAAGATGGGACAATTAGAATGGGGGTGGGGGGACTTACCCCAAAATTAAGTCAGTTTTCACTTAATATTGCAAGGAATTTTTAAAGAACTATCTTTATTGAGGAAAAATTTTCCTTGGTTGATTTCTAATTTCTCTTTTGTCTCTTAAATTCTAATATAATTAGTAGCTTTAATGAAAATGTCATTTATCTTCTTTTCCCAATGTGTGTGCCTATACTCATTCCCCTATCTATATACACGTATTATTTAAGACATTTTTACCTTACATTGCTTGAAGTTACAGTAACGATGACAATTCTTTTTAGAATTATATACTTTCCCAAATGGGAAAAGTGAACATTTAAATAATTAATGGCCTACCACTGATTTAACAAAGCACCCATTACTATCTACTTGAATTAAAACCAGCATCTAGAGAAGCCTTGCTAAAATTATTCTATTCTCTGTCTATACATCCTAATACCACGTAGATTAACAAAAATGTTAGAGATAAGAGGATATAGAACCATTTTAGAGAAATCGACACCTCCATTTACTTCATTTTTTATTTTAAAATGTCCTGGAAGCTACTGCTCACAGGCTATACCTTTACCCAAAGAGATGGCCTTCCATAGTTCTGCTTATCATTTCACTGAAGGAAACACTCCCATATAGAGGCAAGTTTAAATGGTCCCGTGGGTCTTGGTCATTGCCCCAAGATTGCTGAAATTATAAACAGCTTCATTTCAGCATCACAAGAAAACCTTTTTGCCCTGGGTAATAATGTTTATGTGCTGCTGTTCAACAAACTTTTTTTTCTCCTTTGAACTTGAAAAGCATTGTTCCTTTTAATAAAAATTTTTAGAAAGAGATGATACATTAACCATTCTCAGATCATAGTAAGTCCTATGGGATCATGTTTCACAGATTTAAGATTCTAAAGTTCCTAAATTGATTATCAGTCTATCAGTAAATATTTGATCCTTGCAGTATTTTAGCACTGATAGTAGAAAATAGCAGACATTCATATTCTGCAAATAGTTTCTATGCTAAAACATTTCTAAAAACATGAAACCAGTGTTCTCAGAACATCTGGCAGCAGAATTCCACTTAGGAAGAAAGAGGTGTTTTGCTGGAAACTGTCTTGATCTGCCACTGGAGAGTGAAGACAAGGTGCTGGAGGAATCCAAACAAGAACAAAATGTTTAAATAAACATCTTTGTTGCCCACTCTGTTCTAAGAACTGTTCTAAATACTTATATATATTAAATTATTCAGTCATCATAACTATTCTTATAAAACATGGATTCATTTCTCCTCCATTTTCTAGATGATGAAATGCAGGTATAGAGTTTAAGTGGCTTCTCCAATGTCACAACTATAAGTGATAAGTGCTGGGATTTGAACCAGAGAAACCTCAATCCACGGTCCATTCCTCAACCAGCATGCAATGCAGTCTTTATCTGACAAAGAACAATTTCTTAGGTGTCTGTTGGTTTTTTGTTTGCTTGTTGTTTGTTCTAGGAAAAAGAAAGGGGGAAATAGAAAAAAAATATAAAGCAGGAAGAGAAAGTAAGCAGAGCGATGGTGAAATGGTGGAGGATAATGAGGGATGGGCTCTGCTTTTGTTGGCAGTTGGGGTCCTGAAAGGGTTTTATAATAGGAAGAGGGTTTGCCATGAAATATTACATTCTTTGGTTGATCTCGCTGCATATTGTGCTCTCTTCTCCTGACCTTCAAATTCACAGTAGATCTAAACTCACAAAATCTTGTAGAAAATAGCAGGAGAACAGACTTTCACATCTGGGTTAATGCACAGAACAGAGATTTCACAGGGGACAATCCCCTATACTTCTCTCTCCCTCCCCACCAACACACACACACACACACACACACACACACACACACACACACACACACACACACACACACACACACACACACACATACACACACACAAAGCAAGAGCCCAGAAATAGAATTATAATCCCAGGTAGTCTCAGAAATCTTGGATTTGGACTTCTGGTCAGAAATTGTGGTTCAAATAATCTTTTCTAAATCTCAAGAGGAAGGCAGTTCCCAATGGACATTGGCATTTTATTGTAAGTTAAATTGATCATGTTTTCTCAGCTATAGATTGAGAAGGAGCGAGGGGGATTATGTTATCCAGTCTTAATAATGGATCAGAACACTATGTCCAGCTCAAGAAATACTATGTGCTTACTTCAGTAATACTAGAAAATTACATGAATACTTTTAAAGTTAAGAATAATAAACATGAATACATTTAAATATTTTCAAATCTATGGGCAAGTCAGTTTATTTTGGATAGACAATACCTGTTCCAGTTTACTTGGATTATTGTAAAACTATATTTTCATGGGCATAAGTAAATCTTTTCTCTTCATATCTAAAGCTAAGAGTTTTCTTTCTCAGAACGTGACACCACAGCCCAAACCAGGACAGGCTGGGTGAATGAGAGCTATCCCCACGCTGATGACCTGGTTTGCTGCACGCACTGGCTGTGATTGCACATCTGAGGCCACCTGGTCCCCGAGGGTTCCCAGACTGAGCTTTAGCAGGTGGGCTTCCTGGTAGAGTCAATGAGAACACTAATAAGCTTGTCTCAGCTGGATAATACTCTTTGCATATCTTTGCATTTCCTTGTTGTTCCAAGGAACTGCCTCGAGGAGGAAATTCGCTCAGCTCACCAATTATAGTGCTCCCCAATTGGTTTAAGGATGTTTCAGCAGATTTATTTTGTTGGACACAGAACTAACTTTCTTACTTCCCTTTAGTTCTCACAAATTAAAAAAATAAAATAAAGTAAGAAACTCCAATTATTTTACAAAGAAGGCATTTTTGTTCATTCATTCATTAAATAATTAATACATATTTTTTGAGGATTCAGTATGGGCTAACTCTAAGCTAGGTACTCTGGGATGAAAAAAGGTAGTAACAGTATTTAGTGTCTGGTATGTGCCAGCCACTGTGCTAAGGGTTTTAAATTCATCATCATGTATAACCCTTCCCACAACCATATCAGATATATCCTTGAACTATAAATTAGGAAACGGAGGCTCAGGGAGGGTAAAAATCTTGCTCCAAATAGTTTCTAGGTTAAAAAGACTTGGTATCATCTCTGGTTTATGTGATTCTATTGTAGGATTCATTCTCTTAATATTTCTAGTAATAAGTGGTTCTGGCTCTCAAGAAGTTTATAGTTCAGCTATATAGACTTAATTTAAGAAAAACCTGTATGCATTGAGATAATTTCCACATTTTTTCACTCTCCACTGGGGACATTGAAAATTGCTCCAAATCATTCAGGCAGGGATGGAACTGTCACGTGATTCCAGGTGGAGTGAACACGAACTAATAAGCAAAGATTCAGAAGCAAGAAAGTGCAGGGGCAGATTTGAGAGCATACAGTCCACTACAGGAAAAGCATGGCAAATGTAGGTTGAGCAAAATCAAGAAGAGTCTTGGATTTTCCAATCACAGTAAAAATATCAATGTGAAATGGTGGTTACTGGACATGAACAATAAGGACACCTCAGACTTTAACCCAGTTTCTTCCATTAGTGGATACACTATTAACAAAGACCACCAGGTTTGGTGAGTTTCTTCTACTTTGTGTTTTCTTCTTTCCTCTAGCCAGTGAACATAGACTAGATTTCACTAAATTGCAGACAATCCCACATATTCTAGGTCAGGAGGTGTAACAAGTTACAACTACTTGTACTCCCCTCAGTTCCAAAAGCTAGGCTACAAAGTCCAATTTTCCTTCAGAATTACCTGTGAAACAATTCCTTCCGATTTTGTTCCCCTACGATGAAAAATATAAAAGAAGGATAGCTATATCAGAGAGTCCTTTGGTATGCAAAAATGTGTTTGTGTGTGTGTGTGTGTGTGTGTGTGAGAGAGAGAGAGAGAGAGAGAGAGAGAGAGAGAGAGAGAGAGAGAGAGAGCGCACATGAAGATATGGTTTCCCCCTTCACCTGTCCATAATAATACCATAACCAGTACTTTTATCTTTTAGTGAAGGCTTGAGTTAATCCTTTTGTTCAGGGAAACAAGTACATGGTGAGGAAAGGGTACAAAAATTATAATTTTAAAATTAAACATTTTATTATGAGTTTTTAAATAACTCATTAAAGTTTTGAGTATTTGTTCTTCAAATATATTCTGTATTCTAGTATAATGCTATGAGTTGGATAGAACTTTGTAATGTATACCTGTACATTCAAAGCTCTGTTTATAAACTTTGTTTCTTTTTTTTTAAATCCTCACTCGAGAATATGTTTATTGATCTTAGAGAGAGAGAAAAAGAGAGAGGAGAGACATGGGTCAGTTACTTCCCACACATGCCCCAAACTTAGAATTCATCCTGCAACCTAGCTTATGTGCCTGACCTAGAATCAAACCTGTAAACTTTTGGTGAAAGGGACAACACTCCAACCAACTGAGCTACCCAGCTAGGGCTGTTTATAGAGTTTCTTAATACTTTAAATATTCACAGTGGAATATGTATTGGAAAGTGGTTTTTACCCTTGCAAATCTATTCATTAGAGAGTTTAAGACTTTGATTTCTAAAATCAGTGTATTTGTTCTTTGCTGAGTACTTCCAGTTAACATAGAGCGATCCATTTCCTTCAGAAGGCCAAGGTAGGGATGAGCAACTGGGGGTCTCTTGTTTGACCCTGTGTGCAAAACAGATACAGGCAGCATTAAATCTGTAGTTCCTCTGACCTTAGCCTTTCCTTAGGAAAAGACACCGCTTCTATCTAGGTGACTATCAATTTCATTTTGCCCCATGAAAGAGAAGCTAGTGATAGTCAACATGGTGCTGTTTTTGCTATGGCAAGAGTAATGCATTGCCTTCTAAATCCCTGTGTATGCATAACATGGAAGGCTGGGTGACAACAGGACAAGCCACCTCAGGGTGGGGAGTTAAATTGATGTCCGTTCCCTTGTTTTATTTTAATGTCTTGCTCAAATGTCTCTGCAGTCTCACAAGAGACTTTGCTTTGACCAACATCCTTCAGCCTTCAAGACATCCAGGAGGTGTTTGTGAGATAGCTGCTGGCTGACATAAACTTGGTTGCTTGTTCTAAGAATCTCATTGTATGCTACGGAGGTTTCTGAAGAGGCTCTACCAAAAACTGCTGCCAGTGGCACCCATGGTCATCTCTATTCCATGTGCTAATTCTTCCCACTGTTTTTCATGCATGAGACCTCCTCTCACAGTGTGCACAAACGTGCTTACGTCATCTGAGATACTACCAATTCTTACTGTAAATATACACCTCCTTTTCCTAATACAAAGTAACACATGCTCAATTATAGAAAATTTGAAACTTTACAAATATGAGATAAGGAAAAATAGTTTCTCTGAGACCATCAATGAAATATGAATACTTCTAGTAATCTGTACTAGAAATAGATTTTTTTTGAATAGCGTTTTCTTTTTTATAAATTTAATTTAATTTAAAACTTTTCCATCATCATTCATCCTCACTATGACCCTTTCACATCCACCTCTCTTCCCTGCTTCCCACAATCACCACACTGTTTTCCATGAATTCTCTCTTTTCTTCTTCTTTTATTTGTTAAATATAATTTTAATAAAAATGTATACTGATTAGAGTATACTGGCTTATTTTAAAATAATTACACAATACATGCTTTTTAATAGTAAAAAAAAAAAATGATCCTGGTGTTACATTGACTTTCTGATTAAAGCTCCCAGTAGTCCATTAGCATTCTCATATTTTCCTGTTTTGTTCTCCAAGCATTACCAGTGCTCTCTGTTGTGAAACAATAAAAAGCCACATTAAATGGATGGATATTTGAAAAAAAAATTGTTGGTTTGGAACTTATAAAACTCAACTTACCAGTTGTAGTTTTATTTTTTATTATTGGACCAAAAAAAATACACTGTCTTCAAAGTATTCTGATTCACAACTATGTATAGAGAAGGGGAGTTTTATGGTCACCATTTTAGTCCTCAGTGGGAAAAGGTGGTCAAGGTTCTGGGTGGGAGATAAATAGCACACACCTAAAATGATCTATGGATTAGTAATAGGGACATGAAAAGCTATATGAGAAATTAAAGAATAAAAAAGCCATGGAGACTTAGAAAATTTTATAAATACAATCATAAAAGGACATACGAAGAGGAGGAAGATAGGAACAAATAGCTTGATTTGCTGCTTGATCCAGATACTGTGCTAGGCACCTCCCAAAAATAACCTTATTTAATCTTTACAGTCATCCTAGAAAGCAGAGAGATATGTTGAAACACACCAGTCAGTAGTGCCAGAAAGCTATTGGGTAGATTTTCAAAGCAAATCAAATCAGCAAAGTATTTTTTTTAGAGATTTTTATGGACCAATCAGGACTGGTTATAGCTAACATTTTATAATATTTGCTTGAATTTCTTTAAAAATCTGAAGTAAAATATTATCATCAAGAGTCCCCTTAACCTCAGCCACTTTCCTATCTTCCTGCTACTGACATCATGAATATCATATATCTTTCCATTTTTTTAAAGTCTATTACATATTTTTGAAAAAATTTTAGTCATATATTTTTGTACTGAAAATGGATAACCATTTTAAAGAAGGCATCATGAGGAATTTTGGTACTGAAAGCAACCAGTTAGAGAAAAATTTGGGTAAGACATTCTGCCAGAATTTGCCAGATCCTTAAGTTGAATTCATCTTTGTAAAATTTCTACATGGCACATCAAGAGACTTTAATGTTTAAAAAAGTACACAGCACCATTTCTATTCTCTTAGAGTTTTAACTTATAATCAATAAATTAATCTATAATAATGAAAGCATAATATGTTAATTAGAGTGGATAACCTTCCAGACGAAGCCAAGGCTGTGAGGGAAGCCCAAGTCCCGGGTTCCGGGTGCCAGAGGGAAGCCGGTGCCCACAGCGGGGGAAGGAAGGCCTACTTTTGCGCTAATTTTGTGCATCGGACCTCTAGTTAGAAATAAAATTTTTAAAAAATAGATTTCAAAATTATTCAAATTGACTATGTTATGAAAGGAGAAATGCTTACAAAAGTACCTAACCTGGTCTCTCTTATTTCAGTTTCTAAGATAACATATGGATATTATATATTTTTAAATTGTTAAATAATTTCAAACATGATGATATGAAAGCAATTTTGATAAAAACTTGTTTAGTCTAGGCACACACAATACAAAATATAGCCTTTTACATTCGTCAGCAAAAGTGCTTTTTCTTACATACTTTTTTTAATGTAAATTAATAAATTGAAGAAACAATATATGTTTTGATTATGTTGGATATTGTATTAAATTAAGTTTGTGTAATTACCGTATTTTTCGGACCATAAGACGCACTTTTTTCCCCCCAGAAGTGTGGGGAAAAAGTCCCTGCGTCTTATGGTCCAAATATAGCCTACACATATACTTTTTAAAAAAAAGTTTTTTTACTTGCCAGGCTCTGTGTGGTCTCTGTGCTTGCCCGGCTCTAAAATGGTTCTAAATGCTGCTGTTTACAGGGTTGAGTACATGTGTTTATGACTGTGATGTTGGGTTTTAATGCACATAAAATATTTTAGGACACTATTTGTTTCAGAATCTTTTTTTCTTCATTTTCCTTCTCTAAAAACTGGTGCGTCTTATGGTCCGGAGCGTCTTATGGTCCGAAAAATACGGTAAATACTATACTGAGTTGAAATAAGATATTTGGCTTCTAAGCTATAATATATCAGCCATACCAACAGTTTAAGTTAATGAGAAATTTTTAATCGTTCACTAGATTTTTATGTTATTGTGAAATAGTTTAGCAGGTTAAACAACAAAAACAAGCAAACAAAGAAAACCCAGCAGGTGGGAAACACTGGGTTGGAGTTCCTCCAAGGCCTTTGTGTTCTGAAATGCCATGACTGGGAGATTCTCATCTCTTCTCCACCCACTAATGGAAGGCCTTGACGGAAAGAAATGGAAAAGGAAGATATATAATAGCTTTGGTGGATCGATTTGCCCAGGAGGTATAAATCAAAGGCAAAGGTCTGCATTGTTTTTAAGAAAATCTCTGCACTCCCAACTCCAGATGAACTTCCTTGTACAAAACATGACAACACAACAGAATGCTGAGCTCCGTCTTTAACCAGTTTCTCAAAACTATCTGGACTAACAAAACTTCAAATGTCCCAGAGAGCAACATTTCTAATATTCTAATGTGTTTGTAGGTGTATTTTCTGCCGTGTCGGTTAGCTCAATACAAAACAGTTCGCATCTGGTAAACCTAAAATGGCATAAAATGAGGAATGTATGGAGCATACCTTTTGCACTTTCTCGGGGTTAAACGATCAGTTGTGTTTTGGGGAAGGTAGTAAGGCCACTGGATAAGTCATTAGTGGGCTTTGGTGTGAGAATTACAGAGAAATGTATTTAAGGGTTGAATTCGGCATTCTCGCAAATTAGCTAATCTAGTCTTTTGGCACAGAATTAGCAGCCTGCTTTGTACACACATTTGGAAGGTTTTAAAAAACAAATCAGGATAGCCATGCACACAGGACCGTGTTCAATAGGGCTGCCCGCACGCTCGCGCTGCTCCTCCACAGCGGGGCCATTGTGGAGAGCTGCCACATGCAGGCTCCTTCCAGCTGTTGGAGGAACCCGCGAGAGGAGCCAGCGCAGACACAGACGCCCGGAGCGAGATAATTACCTTGATTAAGATTCTCAGAATTAAACGGAGTTTAATCAAGGACCCCGTGAAATTGTGAAGGTGCCAGTTTTCTGGGCTTGCCCTCCTCTTCTGCAGATGGTGAGATGCCAAACCAAATCAAAGGAGTCTTAATTACCAGGATGGGAGTCAAAGTCAAAAGGGAATGAGAGAGTGCGCTTTGTGATGGAGACAGACCAGACCGGGGCACCGTTCAGCAGCAAACTGGGCTCTCCCCTGCCAGGCGAGAGCCACATGCATCAAAGCTGAACACTGTCAGCATGCCTGACAAGGCGAAGGACGGAATTAATAGCTATGCCAATGTGTCTGAGGCGGTGGCTCACACTAAACCCTCCCGTGATTTAGTGATAGATGTGAACCTTTTAAGCAACATTTGGATCAATATTAAAAAAAAACACCCATCCCACTCCAGGTGTTACTAAGAAAGCATGACCCAACTGGAATCCAAACTGAACCACTATTTTTAAATTCCCACGTAAATGGAAACCCTGAAAATCAGTGGTGTAGAAAGGTCAATACTTTCTTTCAGTTTTCCTGCTTTCCCTTAATTTGAATTTGGATCCCAAATAAAAGTGATTATAGCCGTGGACAGTGTATCTCATTGGTTAGAGGGTGGACCTGTGCATCAAAGAGTGTCGGGTTCAATTCCCAGTCAGGGGCCTGTACCTGGGTTGCATGTTGATTCGCAGCCTGGTAAGGGCACATATGGAAGGCAACCAATATGTCCCTCTCACATCTTTCTCTTTTTCTCCCTCTCCCTCTCCCTCTCCCTCTTCCTCTCCCTCTCCCCCTCCCTCTTTCTCTCTCTCTCCTTTCTCCTCCCCCTCTCTCCACCTCCCCTTCCCTCTCCCTCCCCCTCTCACTCTCCCTCTCCCCTTCCTTCTCCTTCTCTCTCTCCTTCCTCCTCCCCCTCCCTCCACCTCCCCTTCTCTTTCCCTTTCCCTCTCCCTCTCCCTCTCTTCTCTCTTTCATGTAGGTTGCTCCCAAGCCTTTTGATGTGCAGGACCTTATGTTTATTTCTATTAGTTAATAACATCAATGAATCATCATCTTTTTGTGCTAATTAATTTGATACAACCATCATTGGGATAGAATATTATAAAAACTATATATTCCCTCCAAAAGTCAATACTTGTGATAATATGTTTTCTCACATAATGACAAATATTTTATAATATTTTGTGAATTAAACATAAGTCCTTCATATTTTCTTATTAACTACTATTATTAGAAGCACAGGGATGCAAACAGATCATGGATAACCAAACTCCCTACAGGTTATCCTCTTGTAGACTACAATTCTATTTCTAGAACCTTGGCATTTTTTTTTAATTTAGTAGTTCTTTTTAACTACTCTTCGTATATCTCCTATTATTTGGCATCTCGAGTTTTACATTCTTTTATTTTTTCATCTTCTATACCATCACCTTCAGTATTTCAACATCTAGTGAGTGACAAAATCTTCTATTTTTATGATTTTGTTCCATTCATGCATCTGGAATGATCTCCGTGGCTCTCATATCTTCACCTCTGTGGACTAGAAGCTAATTATCTGACCATATGGCTGTAATCACTTTTCCCCTGCAAGAGCCATCTCTATACAACATTTTTGCAAAGCTTGCCCTTCTCACTTTGTTTTCCTTCCCCCTCTACTTCCTGTGAAGTTTGCTCTTATTTCCACAATTCCACCTAAAATGTTCTCTTACAACCTTTCTTTGTCTAATAGATAATGCGACTTTACTCCAATGAAACAAATCCAGGTTACAAGCCCAATTACCTTGTAGGCAACAAATCTGTATACTTTCATTATACACTCAAAATTTCTTATCTGCATATTAAGTTCAGAACAATTTATGCAATACACCAATACCCAATATATGAGAAGTAGTGTGACGAAAGACTTCTCACTAATGTTTACAGCAATTTAATTCATAATAGCAACCCAAACGGCCACCAAGAGGAGAATAGACAACAAATGAGTGGATAAACATACTGGTATGGGTGCCACAAACCTGGCGATCAGGGCCCACAATGCAGTAACAATAGATACACACATCAATGCAGTGAGCCTCAGGGCAGCACAGAAGGGAGGATGGACACTCCTGTGGGACCAAGGGATTGCTATGCCTGGAGAACAGGAGATTGCTTCTTTCCCATGCGTCTGGGTGAGCTGTCCAGCCTGCTGTGGTCTGAGCAAGCGCACGTTAGTAACTGCTCATTCTTTCCTGTGGCCAAGCTATTTTTCTGAATGCTACATAAATGATTCTCCACAGTCGTTCTAAACTTGTTCCAGAAATCTTGAGCATCTAGTTTAAAAGCAGAATTACTTTCTATAGAGAATCCATAGGAAGTCCTGGATTTATATTGCAAAGTTTAGTGTCAGCCACCAGTTAATATTTTCCAAGCTATATTTCTCGATGCATTTTAATGCCCAGATGGCCTATAGTTTCACTAGCCTCTGGATATTTTAAAAACAATAAAAAATAATGTGCATAATCAAATATGATCAATGTTCATAGATGTATGTAATGAGAAGTTAAAGCCTCCCACGCACCACACCTCTGAGTCCTCTTCTCAGAGGGGCGCACCGTTAACAGTCTATAAACCCAGAAACAGTTTCCATGTGTATAGCTGTACATATGTCTACAATTTAAAACATCTAAAGAGATCATGCTACACTCAGTTTTCTATGCCATGCTTTTTATTTAATAATATATCTTGAAGGTTATTATTCAAAACATCATATACACATCTACAACCTTTCAGCAGTATCTATATCGTGTGGACATTCTGTAATGCAGTTAATGAGTACCTTGTTTATAGTGATGTATTGTGATTGTGTTTGTCCTTACAAAGAGAGCTGTAAGCACATCAGTGTGCTTGTATCCTGGTGCACTTTGCTGTGTACATTTCAAATTTGGTAACTATTGCCAGATTTCATTTGAGGATAGGTTTCATCAGGTTGCAGTGTCACCAACAGTGTAAGGCAGGCCTTCTTTCCTCTCCAGAACTAATATTATTAACCTTGAAAACTTGTTTAACTGATTGAGACATGACTATGCGATAATATTGGTAATAAATGGCAGAAATTTGAGGCTTTGAACCTAATTAAAATAATAATACCAGATGAGTGCACCAGGTTTGTTCATTAATTTTAAATTATCATTTATGTTTCAAGGATTAATTGTGGGTTTATCCCAATATGATATTTGAATTTTTAAAATAATGAAAGAGATTGAGATTCCTTTGAAATTAAATGAAAGAAGAGAGGCTTTTCTCCTATTATGAATTGTGTATTTTCTACATCTTCCTCCACAAAGCAGCATGTAATTATATAAGAACCCCAAATATTGAACTTCGGAAAATTGAATATTTCTCTTGGAAAGAAAAAAATGACACAGTCACTAGGATAGTTAAGTGAAGTTACAATAAGAAATACATTGTATCATACCAAGGGACATACTGCTCTGAAAAGAACTTTTATTATATTGATTTTAGGAAATACATTTTTATTGTTCATTTGTACTTCTTTGGACAGCATATTCACTGAAGAAAGCAGAGTCAAGGAGAAAGAAAGGTCATGAGAGCAAGAGGAAGAGGGAGAGATGTCAACAGAGTGAGGAAAAGGGAGGGAGAGGGAAACACACTGGTGTGAAATGGCCTATTTTCATTTCCTCGTGGGATTCCCTTCACTTACAGAAAAATGTTTCTTCCTGACAGAGAAGATTCATGCTGAATAATCCTAGTGTACAACATTTTCTTCTGAATTTGGGATTTATTTTGGTGAAGTTGACCTCTGAATACCTGAGTAGACATTTGGGGGATTGTCAGGTATAAGACAGCAGAATACAAAATGCTAAAAAGAAAACAAATGATGATGAAATATGCTTCAAACAGTTCAGCTTCAAAAAATGCTCACCTGAAGTGATCTAATATGAAATGAACAAAGATTTACCTGCCATTACCTTTCTTTCATATATCTATATATCTATATATATATATATATATATATATATATATATATATATATATTTTTTTTTTTATTGATTTCAGAGAGGAAAGGAAAGAGATAGAAACACCAATGATGAGAGAAAATCATTGATTGGCTGCCTCCTGCACACCTCCTACTGGGGATCAAGTCTGCAACCAGGCCATATGCCCCTAATAGGAATCAAACCTGGGACCCTTCAGTCTGCAGGCTGATGCTCTATCCACTGCGCCAAACCAGCTAGGGCTATTAGCTTTCTTTTAAAGGATACAGGGTATTCTAGTGTATAAAGAGAATGCAGACACTTATGCTAGTTGTGTAAATATTAAATAACTAGTGACCCAGTGCACAAATCCATGCACACTGGAAAATTAATTAGAAGGTGTCCAATTGGGTGGGACTGGGGGGAGATGGGCTGGACATGCCCTGGAGCCAACCTCTCACGGTCCCTCCCCAGCATCTACAGAGTAAGCAGGGTTTCTCAGGCAAATGGTGTCCCTTGGTATGGCCTGTAGCGATCAGGCCAAAACCAGCTCTTCAACATTCCCTGAGAAGTTCCAGACTGTGAGAAGGCACTCTGCAAAGTTGCTGTTTTACAGGATGTGGAACACAAACACAAGAGTGCAGTAAGCCAGATTTGGGACAGACAGTCCCCCAGCAACAACATAACCCATGGCTGAGGGTGGAATCACGTGGCTCCACAAGGAATGGGGCTCCCTCCTCTCTGGTTTTGGGGTGTGTCACCCAAGAACCACCACTGCCAAGTCATTGCAGCTTGGCAGCTCCTATGTTGAGCACCTACCCCCTGGTAGTCAGTGCACGTCATAGTGATTGGTCAGATGGTTGAACACTTGGCATATTAGCCTTTTATGTATATAGATACTTATTGGGTAAAAATTTATAAACAAAAATATAACAGAGTACACTTGATTCTCCCAGCCCCTCACTATTGCACAGAGATGAGTGCAAAAATGAGCATAGCTGGGCTGGATAAAGCCATTGAGGGGGTTCCTGCCATTTGAAAACTTCACACATTTATATGAACCAGGGGCCAGGGAGAATCTGTGCAACCATGGAAGCTCCCAAGTCTAGAACAGAAATGGTAAGGGGCAGGTGGGGAGAGCAGGGGAGACACATGTTCCTGGGGAAGACCTCAGGAGCTAAGCCTCATTTTACTCAACTAACCCAATCAGCTAAGCCAGGTCTTTACTGAGCTACCATTAAAAACAGAGAATAAGCCGAAACCAGTTTGGCTCAGTGGATAGAGCGTTGGCTTGTGGACTGAAAGGACCCAGGTTCGATTCTGGTCAAGGTCATGTACTTTGGTTGTGGGCACATCCCCAGTAGGGGTTGTGCAAGAGGCAGCTGATTGATGATTCTCTCTCATCAATGTTTCTAATTCTCTATCCCTCTCTCATCCCCTCTGTAAAAAATCAATAAAATATATATTTTTTAAAAATAGAGAATAAGCTAAGTCCTGGGCTTTGTCTCTTAGTTTACATTTTCTTACACTGAATGAAGGTCTTATGGTTACATATTATACCATTTTATAACATAAACTTTTGTCCTACATTTGGATGAAGTACAGGATAAGCATGACCCAACATTTTTGTTTAGCCATTAATTTCACTAAGCATTTACTCGGTATTTTTGGAATTCTAACTCTGCTACCTATTTTTTGACCTTGTGCAAGTTACTGAATTTCACTGAGCCTCCACTTGCTCATTTGCAAACGGGATAACAGTTCCTATCTCATGGTATCTGTTTAAGGAAGAAGTTAAATAAGTCATGTAAAGTGTTGATTGAAGAACCTGTTCCTTTTGTAAGGAAGAACAGACATGAGTTTTCTAATTTGGTTATCCTGGATGGTGAAGAACATTTAATACTAAAACCGTCAGTTAATAAAATTCTTAACTATATAAAACATGTTAAAATGACATCTGTCAAAAGGTTTTACTTACTAGTTTCTATTTCTCCGTGTACAATGTCTTCTATTTTAAGAAAAGAATGGACAGGCTTTAAAATTCATCAATCTTATGTCAGAAGAATGCTTCTGAAATAAGGTGCCACAAATGCTGTAACTAAAGCACACTTCCCAAACACATAGCAATCCCTGGGCAATTGTCGAAGGAAACACTGAGGCTGTACAGAGAAAGCTGCATTTATTTAGATAGTTCAGTACTAAGTGTCAGAAAGGCCACGATTCTCATCTTTGAGGCTGATGATGTCGGAAGTGGATTGTTTCATGATTTTAACATGAATAACAAGCTCTAAAAATTAATCTTCAAATAACTTTTAAATTCATAAAACTAAATTAAGCTCACCCTCAAACCTCCTGAGAAGTTTTCATTCCTTTGCTTGTAGTTCTTGGTAATTCTTAAAATGACATGGTTAATGTTCAAGCCAGACCTGGTTTTGGCCCGGTTCAACTCACTCAGACATATATTCTAAGCAGGATCTAACGTCTCGGGGTATTAGTTTTAGGGGGAAATGACATCAATTACTTCTTATGTTATTGTACAAAGAGCTCTTATTTGAGAGGTAGTGTTTCAAGAATGTGTTTGACCTGAGGCATATCTAAAATGAAATGATGGAGACATGCGTCAAAATAGGCTATTCAGCTACCTAAAACATTTCCCCAAATCTCCCACTGGTAAAATAATGATATTTTGGTTCTGAAAAGTAGGTCTACTCTGGTGGGAAAAGGCAGAGTCATAAGATCATTGCTTCTGTATTTCCTAAAATCTTAAGGTTCCAGAAAAAAAAATGCCATGTTTTCCCCTTTGAGGACTCAAAATGGACATAAAATGTTTTTCAAAAATAAAAAATAAGTGAAAACCTTATAGTTTTGTAATTTCAAGCAAACACTTAAAACTTTATTGTGTTTTAGAATTGGGACAAGCAGAAAAACAGTTCATGTTTGTCTCTGTAGGACAAAATGGTTGAATTGTGGCTCACCTAACCTCATGCATCAGCATGATGGGAACCTTGGAATTGTAGATATGAAACTTAGACCACTTGTCATCCTTGGGGAAGCTACTAAACCTCAGCATCTCCATCTTTACTTCACAGACTTAAAGTGAGGATTAAAATGTGATTTTTAAAGGGACATTTGTAATAGTTTCAACAATAAAGGTAAGCTTTTAAAAAATACCCATCAGCAAAAATAAAATTGTAATTTAAAAAAAAGTGATTATAAATAGCATGACCATATGCAGAAAAACCTCAAATGCAAATCCCCTTTCCTTTGTGAAAAATTTCCAAATACATCATCACACAGAAGATTTTAAAAAAACAGCCAATTACTGTGAATCTGAGCCTCAATTATAGAGCAGTGGGTTCCTGAAATGCATTGCAAGATGCAGTGAGTTTAGACGTGGAATTCATCTATCCCTACAGCTGGGAACTGGCCCCTCTCCTCACTAGCAGGCCTGATTTAAAGTAACACAGCACAGCGTTAAGAGATTGGCTTTTAAAGTCCAATAGTCATGATTTCAAATCATGATTTCACAACTTAACTGCTGAGTCATTTACAAGTTACCTATACTTTCTGTGGCCTAGTTTTCTTAGCTCCAAAATGAATTAAATGCTAAGGATAACACTTTATGTTGTATATTGTAGGAACTCAATAAATGTTCTGCTTTTACGTTTCTTTTTTCAAAGAAAATAATATCAGCTAACAGGTAGATTTTGAAATACCTGATTATCAGCCCAGCCAGCATGGTTCCATGGTTCAGCATTGACCTACGGACAGGAGGTCACAGTTCTATTCCAGGGCAAGGCACATGCTCAGGTTGTGGGCTTGATCCCCAGGGTGGGGCTTGCAGGAGGCAGCCTGTCAGTGATTCTCATCATTGATGTTTGTATATCTCTCTTCCTCTCCCTTCCTCTCTGAAATCAATAAAAAATATAATTTTTAAAAAATAGAGGAAAAAAAGAATATTAACAAGAGGGCATTGACTAGAAGAGGGGAGGGAATGGTGTTAATTAGGTAGACACAAATTAACAAATAATAAATAACCCCAAAGCCACCTGGTTCAAAAGAAATAGTTTTCCTCTACTATCACTCATAGTATAACAAAATGCTATGCCGTCCATGTGACACTTCAAAATATCAGACTGGGGCCCTTGCCCATTTGGCTCAGTGGATAGAGCGTCGGCCTGCAGACTGAAGGGTCCAGGTTTCAATTTCCATCAAGGGCACATGCCTGGGTTGTGGGCTCAGACCCCAGTAGGGGACATGCAGAAGGCAACCAATCAATGATTTCCTCTCATCATTGATATTTCTATTTCGCTCTTCCTCTCCCTTCCTCTCTGAAATCAATAAAAATATTTTTAAAATATATTTTATTGATTTTTTTACAGAGAGGAAGAGAGAGGGATAGAGAGCTAGAAACATTGAAGAGAGAGAAACATTGACCAGCTGCCTCCTGCACACACCCCACTGGGGATGTGCCTGCAACCAATGTACATGCCCTCGACCGGAATCAAACTTGGGACCCTTCAGTCCACAGGCCGACGCTCTATCCACTGAGCCAAACTGGTATCGGCAATAAAAATATATATTTTTTTAATCAGAGTGGGCTACTTTATGTGCCATAATGAGACTCTTGAGCTTGATTTCCAGCTGTCAATCAAAATACCACCTTTAATCTTAATAGTTCTTGGTCTCTGAATTGTTATATGATCCCCATTAAATTTTATTAAAAAGCAATCTTGATAATGCAGTTGTCATTCAAAGTTAATGAATAATGTAATGTTTTTTATAGTAATTCATAAAATCCATAATGAGACATAATATCTAATCAGTACATTTTAGACATAAATATTTATCTTTAAGGATGATGTGATTGTAATTGTCTTGTTAAAAGATTTACAATTTAACCCTTAATGTCTGCATCCTATTCCTTTTAACTTACTTCCTAGTTAACTAGCTGTTTGTCAAGATAAGGTATGGTAAAATTAAACAGATGTCATTACTTATAGTTTAGTCTTCAAATTTTGCAAAAGTAAGACAACTTTCTAAGTAAAAAGCCTAAGTCAAAAGCCACTCTTCCCCAAAATAAGTCATGTGCCAAGTAGGAATCAATTCTCTCAGAAAATAATTACCTCCAGAAAATATCAAGGAGATAAGTTAAATGCATTGTTTTCTAGCTTCAATGCCTTGATTCAGCATAAAATAGCATGAAAAGTAAAAGATTGGTGGCTTTGTGTATGGAAGACCCTCTTAAATGGTCTCATCTCCTTATTATTCATGGAAGGAAAACATCCACAGACAATAGAAATATCCACATATCCAAAATAAGCATTGTTGTCAACAAGAAATGTACTACATGCCAAGATTGGTTTGGCTCAGTGGATAAAGCGTCAGCTTGGGGATTGAAAGGTCCCAGGTTCAATTCCAGTCAAGGGCATGAACCTTGGTTGTGGGCACATCCCCAGTTGGGGGTATGCAAGAGGCAACCGATTGGTGACTCTCTCTCATCGATGTTTCTAACTCTCTCTCTCCCTTCCTCTCTGTACAAAATCAATAAAATATATTTTTTAAAAAAGAAATGCACTACAAGTATTCTTTACATCAAATAACTTTGTATTTTTTTAATGTTGACAGTTTCTTTTGCTAAAATAAATAGAAATGCAGTCTCCAAACTTAGAACTAGAAGCATTACTTTTTTGTCTAGAACTTGCCCCAGTATCCAAAAGTATTGAATCTTGACCTCTTCAAATATCAAGTGAAAGACGTGAATCCTTATAATTATACAAATATAAAGTAAAACAATATTACAAAACCCTTTCCGTTTATAAGAAGAACAAGGTTTTAACACATAACAGTATGGGCAAACTTCTGGAGAAAAACTAGCACTTTGAAATGTGGTTGGTCAGTATATAAAATGGTACAACTGTTTTGGAGAACATTTTTACACTATCTGTTAAATTACATATTTACAAACATTTCAAGTCAGAATCTTTCCTGTAAGAATTTACTCTGTGAATATACTTGTGCACGTAAGCATGAAAATGTCAGTTGCCACATTTATTCATAGTAGCAAAACAATGAGAGCTCTAAGAGAAGCCGCCACTAGGTGGAAAATGTGAGAATAAATTTGGTGTCCTTAAGCAGAGGATTAAATCTGATTGGGTTAAACACTCAGTCACCAAAAGAATCTCAACTAAAGATATCCTCCTATTTGGGGTAGGAGACAGTCATCCCCATTCCTAATATCTACTGAAAGGGAACATTCAAAATGCTAAAAATGAATGAATGAACCAATGAATGAATGAGCACTTCTTTAGTGCTGAGCTAGTAACCTTAAAGCTATAAAATTCAAAACAGTTGGCTTACCAAATAAGGCTAGTTCTATTTCTTTCTCATGTTTATATTTTCATAAATGCTGATCCTAAGCACTATGATTCCTATAGATTTGTAGTTTTTCTCCTTGGGACAAATGTCATGGACATTATCTTTACAATTAATTTCAACTACATCTAAGAGCAACTTACCTAGATCCTATTAAACTGACACACACCAGAATGTAAATTTCTCAATAAAATGTAAATTCCACAAAAGCTAGATTTTGTTTTGTTTAATGCTATATCCCTAAACCCTTGCAAAAAGAAAAAAGAACAAGTGACAAGTAATAGCCAGTCAATACACATTTGCTGAAGCATGAGTAGGGTACCTCTGATGAAGGTCATTAATTGTAAATATTTCTGATGTGAACCACACTGTTATTCAAAATAATACATACCACTAATAATTTTACATTTATATGCCTTCAAATATTGATCTTAAGAGCCTTGGATATTTCGATTAGTCCACTGACTTAGAGAAGTCTAAGAACTACTGAAAACTCAAAGGTTGTCCAAGTAACTGGTCAGTATTGCATGAAAATGGTAAGGTCTGTTTCATTGTATAGACTTACAGGGGTTATAATGTTTTGGAGAAAACCTAGGAATATTTCAAAAGTCGCCTTTGTTGTAGAAATGTCTTCTTGCGGATCAGTTCTGTAAATCGACCATACTTTTCAATCCTAGGTTTCCATATTTTTCTCTCTAAAACTGCAAGATTTGCGTTGAGGAATTTCTGAGTTCCCTCCCAGCTTTAAAATACAATAGTTAATTCCAGGACTGCATACAAAGGTGCCCTCTGTTTTCAAAATGTTCACATTGCACCTGCAGGCTTCTGCGAAAGACCTACCTTACCACCCATTGTCTGGGAAACCAGGAGAAATGCAAAGAGCAGTTTTGCTTCTAGGACAAAGCAAAGAGCAGAAACAGTGCTCAGAGTTTTTTGGGTTTTGGTTTTTTGCAGCAGCCCCTGCAGGCCACAGGCACCCCGCGCAGCAAGAGGGACTGGGCTTCTACAATATGTAAGTGATACCTAAGGTCTTATATAGGTTGTTACCATTCGGTAGTGTGTTGTTGTTTTGGTTTTGGGTTTTGTTGTTGTTGTTGTTTTCGGGGGCATGTCTGGGAAAGCTCATGAATGTTTCCATATAAATTATGTCTTAGCTTTATGTTCATTTCAACTCAGCCCAAGTTTTTATAGGAATGTCCTACTTTTGAGCAAGGAAAAGCTGTGCAATGCTACCAGTCTTGCTAACAATGATGGAGTGAGTTATTCCCCAGAGCATCTGTGCCAGGTGGAAACTCTCTGATGAGGAAAACAGGCCCACAAACAGCAATCTGTTGTCATTTCCACTCTTATGCTGTTGTGTGAATGCTCCTAAAGATAACTGCGGGAGGTTATTTTTGTTGTTGTTGTTGTTGTTTTTCTTTAAATGGATGGTCCTCTGAATGCAGTGTTTCTTCCCTCTTGCCCATGAAGCCTCTACACTGTGCACCTTTCCACAGCCTTCAGAACTTGCTGATGAATTTAGCAAAGAGAATAAATCCCTCCTCTACGTGGATTGTGCATAGATCACTTGTTAATTGAGCAATGACATAGATATTCACATATTGCTGTACTGCTTATTGCAAAGTGACAATATGAAAAGAAAGCTTTCAAAACATGTATAGCATTTGATTTAATAATTCCACTTAGTCAAATGTGCTCTTTTAAGTTATTGTGAGATAATTTTGGAGTTATAGAAGAGTTTCATAGTTTCAAGAATCCCTGTGCATGACTCACCCAAGTTATCCAAATGCTAACACTTTATCGCATTGTCATTCTCTCTAACACTGTCTGTCTGTCTCCATAGATACTAAAGGATATTCATTAGGGCATAATTTTTAATGGAGAAAACTGGAAGAAAAAAAAAAACACTAAATAACAAGCATCAGGAAAATAGTTCCTTAAATATGGCACATCCACTATATAGAATATTAAACAGGAATGAAAATGTTTAAACTGAATATTGTAAAGTTTAAAAGGCTTATTAGATTGTGCTAAATCAAAGGGAAGTTATAAAAAAGTTAAATGATTATTATAGAGTAAAATATAATGCTTATTAAATATTGCCAAGTGAAAATTCAGGATACTAATGTGACAATATGAAAATAGATTCATATTTTTTTAAATAAAACAGAACATTTAAAAATAAATGTAATTATTTATTTTTCATGTTCAGTTGATTAGTATTATGGGTGGAATTCCTCTATTTCCTAAATAACATATCTCCTTATAGACTGTTCTTTAAGATTTTATGGATAACTATTAGAGAGTAAACAGGGAGGAAATGCTGAATTTGGAAAATTAATCATAATGATAAGTAGAAGCCATAAATCCAATCAGATACTATTAAACTCTTATGTTTCATGGAAGAAGAAGAAAGGGGATCATTTTTCTCGAGGAGGAAATAAATGGAGTTAAAAAAGGAGAACAGATCATTCTGGTTGAGATTTTTTAAAAAATTAAGCTCACACAAGTTTGTGATAAATGTTTAACAAACAGAATGTTGAATTCTGTTCCATATCGGTTTAATTTTTTTACTACATTACATGATGCAACTGAATGGCTTCTAACCCGGCATTTCACTGAGACATTTTATTCTCTGGGTATTACTAGCAGATATGTGCAGCCTCGCTGCCAGATTGAGCACAGACCTATAAACCTATGAAACATATTTTAAGCAGTTAGAATTTATGATAATGAACATCAAAAAAAAAAAAAAAAAGATGAGAATCTCTTAGCAATGACTTTACCCTGTATATGACTTTTAAAATGTAAACTGCCTATTCAATACAGCGGGAAACATTTCTGAAAACAAAATCTGAAAGGTACACTGAATTCTGCTACTAATGTAATTTGTGGTATAAAGAAATCTGTGTTGGGAGAATTCAAGAATGAGAGGTTTATTGAAGAAGAGATAATTAAATATCAAAGGGGCAGTATTAGCAATTACAGATGGTGAATTTCTGATAAGAAACCGCTTTGTTTATCAGGAAAGTCTAGTCTACATAAGGCGGAGGTAATCAGTCTCTTAATGAAACAATGTATGTACATAACAGGCTGCATTATTTCCCAACATGAGATAGTCCAAGGAGGTTTAACACTTTAGAAACTGATATTTGGACCCCAGACTCTAATAAAGATAATCTCTTTTTGGTAGCCAAGATATACTTTATGGTGCATGAACACTTTGCACAAAGAACATATATGCATAGGCCCTGGACACGGACAGCAGTGTGGTGATGGCTGGAGGGGAGTTAGGGTGGAGCTGAGGAGGTGGGCCAGGGTGACGAGGGGTCAGGGGATGGGGAGTATCTGTAACAATATCAAAAATAAGCTTAAAAAAAAAAACTTTGCACAAAGAACATTGCAAATCTAGAGGGAAACTGGCTTTTAAAAAAAAAAAAAGGATGCTTTTATTCTGCTCACAGCTGAGTTTGTCATCTATTGTTACTTCACAGATGACATAATTCACAAGTTATTAAAGGTTTCACTGCAGTATGAACTTTTTATTCCTACACGTTCCAAAACACTTTCAATTTTCTCTAACTACTCTCTAAAGTAATTTCAGTCCCAAAGAATAGAGGAGGGAAATATAGTTTGAATATATAAAATCGAGGCAGAGCCCTGATCTATTATGACATTTATCTTTATGAAAGAAAAGATGGGACGACTTGCTCATGGCTATATTTTTTGTAGGTTATTTCTTCTCACTCATCTTATGAAGACACTTGTTATAAGAGATGTTAAAAATTCTTTGTATTTTAGACCAGCTATCTCTCTTCTGTCTTCACGGTTTTCACAGCTGTCAAGTTTCAAATACTGTAGGACAACTTATTTTTTTCACAGTTATCACAGTGCCCTTCAACATATCTGCTACTGTTTAGGATGTATCCCTCAATTCTAGAAGTATAACTGTAGTTTCATATGTCATATACAAAATTATTGGAATGTCTCAGTCTGATGTTATTGTTTTCAATTTAAGGACTGCTATTCTTTAGCACAAGAGTTTTATTTTTACTCCATCTCAACCTATATAGTAGGAAAGTTGTATTATAATGGGATTTTATAGTATATCTAAGAATGAGATCGGGATCAAGGTTAGTAGCATATATACTTCAGTGGTTAAGAATAGTTCTCATATATGATGCTATAAGATGGTACTCTAACATAAATCCTAAAGTAAAATTAATTTCATGGCCATTATGAATAAACTATAAAACTAAGATATTAATGCATAATCAAATGCCTGCTAACTATCTTTATTTTGTTTTGGATAATATCAACTTTTAAATGGAAATATAGGATATGTTGGTCTTTTTTATGTCAATCAAATATCTAATTAAACATGATATAACATCATATCAATGTGTGAAAAAACTGCCCTGTCAATCAAATGTCTTGTTATATACAGGTCTAACATCAGACTTAAGTATAATAAGGTGTATGATTGACAAGTAATTAGTCAAATGTGAGAAAAATAAATTGTCCTTTGTTTTTCTTTTATTTTTTAAGTGACACAGTTCTTAATTTTTCATGTTTTCATTGCTACTTCAATTTGTAACATTTGACTTTTACTGCGATGCCTTTTTCAGATTTCCTTTTAATTTTTGTGCCAATTTTTTTTTTTTTTTTTTTTTTTTTTTTACTTTTATTGCCGTGTAGTATATGTGACCTACATATGTTGATGGTTATGTAGTCCCAGTTCAAAGATCAAATATCAGGGGGTATACAGTTCTATCAAGGGGTTTTTTTTTTTTGTTAAATGAGAAAGACAGTGCTTTACAAAGTATCTGAAAGAATAACAACAAAAATTGAACCCCAGAAGAACACACCTTTAAATTTTTGACATTTGCTACTAAAACCTATAGCAATCCTGTGTACCACAAATGTTATTGAACTCTCTATATCTCCCAGTATATTCAATACTAGAGGCCCCGTGCATGAAATTCATGCTCTTGGTGGGGTCCCTCAGTCTGACCTGCGCTTTCTTACAGTCCAGGAGTCCTCAGGGGATGTCCAACTGCCATAGAGGTGCGAGACACTCCCACCACCTCTACTGCACTTGCCAGCAGTGAGCCTGGCTCAGGAATTCTGGCAGGGGGAGCACACTGACTACCAGGGGGCAGCTCCTGCATTGAGTGTCTGCCCCCTGTGGTCAATGTGCATCATAGCAACTATTCGTTCAGCTGTCCAGTCAATTTGCATATTAGTCTTTTATTATATAGGATCCCTGGATTTAGCAGGATGGATCTAATACACAGTGGAATTCAGTGCCCTGTTAGGTTTAACACTGCCCCTAGGAGCACCTGAGTGGACACATCATTTAGCTGTTCTGTGCTTGTGAGCCTTTAGGCACTCTCTCCTCGTGCTAAGTGAAAGGAGGTAAAGATCACCGTTGGCAGGGCCTGATTGCAAACTGTTTACCCCAATAGAGGGTTTGGGCAAGAATTGAAAGAATTATAAGGCAAAGTAAAACCTTATCTATGCCTTCTGAGAGGCACCACAAGTATCATGAGAGATGAAAAAAGGAAGAGTGCATATTTATGGCAGATAATTAAAATGTATTTCGAGCCGGGACCGGTTTGGCTCATTGGATAGAGCGTCGGCTTGGGGACTGAAGGGTCCCAAGTTCGATTCCGGTCAAGGGCATGTACCTTGGTTGCGGGCACATCCCCAGTAGGGGGTGTGCAAGAGGCAGCTGATCGATGACTCTCTCTCATCGATGTTTCTAACTCTCTATCTCTCTCTTCCTCTCTGTACAAAATCAATAAAAATATATTTTAACAAAATGTATTTCGAGGCAGACCTTCAAAGGAAGAGTATAAATTTGACTCAGAAAAAACAACAACAACAACAGACTTATGATGTGAGAGTTCAAATATACTTATTTGGTGAAAACAAGAAGTTCAATTAGAGAGAAAAGGAGTAAAAACACCCCTGAAAAATACATTGTTTGTCTCTTATAAAGTGGCTGGATGTGCCCAAGTCAATAGGTACTCATTAATCAAGTGAAATATTTTATTTATTTTATTTTATTGATTTTAGTTTGTTTTGGGCAAAACAATAAGAGACAGAAAGGCATTCTGAGAAGCTATTGGGTCATTCTCAGCTAATGAGAATGATAATATATTGTACATTAGAACCACCAAAAGGGACGTCAAGGAGAGAATAGAGTCAGAGATAATAGAGATAGATTGTACTAGACTGGGCAGACACTTGGATGTGGGAAGTGGGGTAGGGAGACACCAAAGATCATCCCAAGCAATTGTGGTAAATAATAGAAAATGAAGGTTCACCTGAGAGCTGGAGAAAGAATGTAGAGATTTAAGACTAGAAAAAGATGGACAGTACAGAAGTAAGTTAGAGAAGGTGATGGTACAGATGATGAAAGAGACATTTAGAAAGGTTAAGAGACAGATCGAAGACAAGAAAAAGAAAGGAAAAAGCAAAATACAATATGTGATTGAAAATATGATAGGTGGTGGACATAGTATAGACACAGAAATAGAATGAAAATAAAGCTATTCAGAATCAATGAGCATTTTTGCCCCTCTTGCTAAAGCACCACAGCCTCAGTCTAGAGTTAAATGGTTGCTTGCAGATAAAGGTGCCTCACAGCTCCATCAAAAGGAATCATACTCAACCATCCGTTTCCTTCCCCCTCTCCCCCGCATCTTTTTAAGTTCTGAATGCAAGCCCAGAGTGAATGAATGGCAGAACCAATCCCTCAATTCAGCCATATTCACTTTCCTCTGGCAAGGTTTTTAAACTGAAAATGGAAGTTTTCAATGAAATCATGGAATAAAAAACTAATCTCTGTGGCATCTTGTGAGCATGACACCCAGACAGTATTATGGTCATAAAAGACCTTTTCACACTGAACAAAGATGTGTTTTCTCAGCCCAGCCACACTTCTATGATGTCCTGAGACTGCATGTCACAAGAATATTTTTGGTAGACTGTAATTTCCTAGCATCTGTGTGTTCTAAATACTGTTTTTAAAGGTTAAGACCTAAAAAAATTCTCACTTGAGTCTGGTAAATATTACATTTTAGTAAAGAAATATTTAAATGGACATATTTATTCTGATTTATCCCATATTAATCTTTCTTGAAACTAGGTGGTATTCCTTAAAATAAAAATGTTTGTTGAATTTTACACAAATGCATGATATGGTCAAGTAGGGTTGTTCTGGTGGTATAAATATGGAGAAAGAGAACTGAAAATTGGCAGAAAGCAATAATCTATTCTGACATGAGACCTTAGAGAGTAATAAGTGTCAGCATTGCTATTTACATATTTTAGGAGTCTGGTTCTGTTTATTATTTGAAAAACTTTTGATGGACTAGTAGAATGAGAATTTACAGGAGCAGGGAAGGAACACACAAATACACGCACACACATGTGGAAGTTTTTTAACAAAACTGCAAATCAAATCTTGAAATCCAAGTGCTTAATTACCATTTAGTCTACTTGAATATAAATCAAGGGCATGCAACTACTAAATATAATTCTATTGTAGCTTCAAGCATCTGTCTATCCTAATGTTAAACATATATTTCTTTATATTTTTCACACTAGCCTTTTTGTTTTAATTAAGTAATATGAGTAGAAAGATGGAAATAAATGATTCCTCTGTTTTTATCAAAAGGAGCAATCTTGCTTTCCCTGTATTATTGTACTTTGAATAATATTTCATATAGGTTAATAGACGCTATTTGCCCAAGACTTTACAATATGCATTTTGCATGTATTAGAATGAAGTTAATTCAATTTTGTATTCACTCAAAAATACTATTTTACATGAAATTTAATAATTTTGATAAAATATATAAAAAATCCACCCACTGTATTTAGCATTTTTCAACTGAAAGGCACTTCAATGCTATAAAGCAACATTGGCCAGATATATACTTTGATTTTTCTGAAAAATAGAAGTTCAGTTGAGATCCATAAAATAACAGTACCTCTCTTATTTTCAAGAAATAAATACTTTAATATGCAACTTATCTAGCAAAGGTGTTTGATTGTTGTGGTTCCAGATTTATAAAGTATTTATGGAATACTTACCTGCCAGACCCTCTTGCAAGCAGTGGGGATGCATTTGGGAACAAAATAGCCTTAAATGCCTACACTCATTTGAAAATGATAAAGTGACAAGGTGGACATGGAGAATAGAAGAGTTAGGACTTGGGTGATTTCAGGGAGGGGCTTAGGAGATAGTTGTTGTTTCTGTTTGTTTTGTTTTGTTTTGTTTTAAAGAATGGTTATGTCTGACCACCTGATGTTAAACAACCAATGCAAAATTCCTGTAAAAGGACCATTCCTGGCTTATTCAAGGGTGAGTAAAGAGTGGCTAAAGGAGCAGGGGGGAAGAAGGGGGAATGGGGTACTAGATCCTATAGAATTATTTAGACCATGTAATGGTCTCTTCATGTAATGAGGATCAGGGCACTGTGTTAGAAGAGGATTTGACTTATATTTTAGGTTTCACTCTGGCTGCTATTTGGAGAGTTGTGTAGAAGTAAAAAGGCTAGTTAGGAGAGAATTACTCCAATTACTCTAATCTGGATAACTGGAAGCTTAGAAGAAGGTAGAATCAGTGGAGAGGTGATAAGGATGAGTTGGTGGATGGTAGAACTTTCTGATAGATTGGATGGAAGATTTGGGGGAATGAGGATTTAAGGATTACATCAAGGCTTTTGTCCTTGCACCTTAGAAGGATGTGGCTGCCATTTACTTTATTCTGGAAGATTTGTTTTCAGTAACTACCTGACAAAAACAAGCATAATACCAGGAGAATGGTATGTACTTCTCTGGGGCTATTCAGTAAAAAAATCTATTGATCCAGGCTCAACAAATTCAGAATTTATGATAAACCATGTTGATTAGACTGGCCAGAGATTTCTTTTGCATCCTTTATAAATATTTACAAAGAATATTGACACTGCTTACAAAATTTTAGGATGGGTAGAGGGGAACATTAAATTAACTTGGAAAAGAGGCTCTCTTTTTTTTTTTTTTTTTTTTTTTTTTTGCTTTTAGAAGTAACCTTTCATACAGGAAGGTTTTTGTCTGAATAGAAATCCTTAAAGAAAGCCTCTGTGAAACCTGAGCTTGGCAACACACATTTTTGTATAGCTGTGAACAGCTGCTTTGCCTGAATCAGCCATGAAGCTAATCTGCCTTTCCCAAAGTCGGATACATATATAGAAAGACTAAGTTAATAAAAAATGTTCAGCCTTCCTACTAATCAAAGCCTCATGAATTTAATCCATAATGAGATTCTACTTGACATTCATTAAATTAGTAAAAGTTAGAATTGTTTAAGATTCAAGTTCACGATTGAGTGCATACAATTGTCTATCATCTTAGCCAAAATCCCATTGAAATTAGAGTTGAGATGTACAGATACAGATATCCTATATAATAAAAGTCTAATATGCTAAGTGAACAGTCAACTGTGGGCTGTTCAGCCTATCAAAGCACAATATGCTAAGGCTGCTCAACCACTCGCTATAACAAGCACTGACCACCAGGGGGCAGACATTCTGACTGGTAGGTTAGCTTACTGCTGGAGTCCAGCCAATTGGGACTGACTGAGATGGGCCAGACATGCATGAAGCCCTCCTGGTGTCCAACTCCCCAGCTGACCAAACTCCTGCATCCCTCCTTGGCCCAGATTGTGCAGTGGTGAAGTCCTTTGGCCTGGCCTTTGCTCTCTCACAATCCTGGACCTCTCATGGGATGTCGGAGAGCCAGTTTCGGGCCTGATCCCGCATACCCAGCCGAGGAACCCCACTGGTGCATGAATTCAGCACCAGGCCTCTAGCCTACACAATAAAAGCCTAAACGACTGTTACAGTGGAACAACCAGGATGACAAATCACTATGATACACACTGACTACCAAGGGCAGATGCTAAACATAGGAGCTGCCCCCTGATGGTCAGTGAGCTCCTACAGGGAGAGTGCTGCTCAGCCAGAAGCTGGGCTCATAGCTGGTGAGTAGAGCTGCCATGTCATGAACCTCTCCTGACTCAGCAGCAGCAGGCACAGTGGGCCGGGATGAGTGAAAGTGGCACCAAGTCTCAATTCAGGCTTTTCCCTGGCCGCCTGCTGCTTGGCACACTGCTATATACCCTGAGGGGTTCCAAACAGAGAGAGGGGACAGGTCGGGCTGAAGCACACCTCTCTCCCCCAGTGCATGAATTTTGTGCACCAGGCCTCTAGTATAATGATAATAGCAATGGAGATGAGTACCATAGCAGATAAGAAATTGATCAATGTCTAGAAGATAAATTGCATTATGGCATCACTCTAAAGATATGCCACAATAGAAAAAACAAAAGCTCAGAATATGCACATGAAAAAACCTCAGTAAAGGTGAAAGTCACCTTTTCTACCAGTGCCCTGGACTTGTAGAGTAGCCATGAACAACTATGGAGCCAAAATCCATATCAGTAGTAATGAGAGTATCCACAGAAAAACTGGGAGACTCCTGCCCAAACACCACCCTGCCTACACACAGATGCTAGCCTGATGGCATTTGCCTCTTAGTAGAAATCAGAGAACTATTCTCCAAAGATGTGTGACAATGTTGAGAGATAGTGAGAAAGACGGAGAATGAATATTTTTTAAATAGAGTCATACCATTCGTTGAGAAATGGCATCCATGAATGGTGTAGACACTTTTCAGTATGTACTCTCTGAAATATTTAACCTAATGGTCTTCACACTTTATAGCCATTAAAAAATCATTGGGGAATTGGAGGTTCTCAAAATTAAGTCTGCATACGATTACTGAAGGAAGGAATTATAAAGTTCAATACAAACTCCCAAAAGACTGATTCAGTAGATTGGCAGGGGTACCTAGGACTGTGCATTTTGGACAAATACCCTTAGTTGACTCTGATGGGGATAGTGAAGCGTAGGATAAAAGGGAAAGAAATAGCAGGCATTCTTTGTGTCTCCCCTGTGTTACCATCTATGTCCTGTCCTCATCATTCTCTTTAGAGAAGGCCTTCCCTGTTTCTCCATATTTTCTCATCAATTACCCATACATCAGAGTCCAACTAGAAGCCATAACCTGTGTCCACTGGAACTTCACTCCTCTGAATACCTATCCTGCTCTCTTTTCTTTCCATTCATATGGCAACAACGCACTATTTTTGTTACCTGGATTACATCAGTAAAATTTTATTGATGCATTTCATTGTTATTAATATATTCCCATGTTTTTCTCTAGTCTCATTATATAGCCATGTGTTTTGAATACTGTTCCAACTCACCCTCAGGTGGGAACTTCTGCACAGGTGACTGGGGTCCCTCAGCCAGAGAACTGGACTTATACGGGTTGCCCACAGTACTTAACTAAATTGACCGAGCATAAACTAAACACAGACACAAGAGTTAAAATGCATGAATCCCAAGGTTTATTTACCAGAGTCTTGGTGGTTTCCAGAAAACTAGGCAGGTCACCTGGAGATCCATACCGACAGACACACACACTGGACGGGAACACGTTGCTGCAGCGTCTCGGTCAGGAACGAGGCCTCAGAAGTTTGGCTCACAGGCAGAGTGACAGCTTCTCTCAGGCAGAGTCTCGCGCAGTATTTCGGACAGGGAGAAGAGAGTGGGAGAGCACGTCGGGTGGAGGAGCCCTTCGTGGTCTCTGCCCAGTGCCTCTAGGTCCCTTCTTTTATGGCCATTTGTGGGTGTTTCTTAATTCCTTCTGGGTGCAACCAATAGATCTTCAGTGTGCCTAATCGGGCGCTCTCCAGGTACCTTTTGCCTCAGTTTCCAACTTTTCAGATAAACACTTGTTAAGGCGTTCACACAGTTGCAACTTTCCAGGTAAGCACATGTTAGGGCGTTCACACAGTTAGGGGCTCAAAGTCAGTTTTAAAACTCAAGTTTTACAAAATGGATTCAAGTCACATTATATGGAGTTACTTATACTAAGCCTAAAACACATTTCAAATAATTTCTTTTACTTAAAATAAAATCAGAATAAGATCAAAAATACAATTCACACTTAAACTATAAATCACTGATAAAAGTAAATGCTTTCATTCCTATTTTAAATCACACAAGTAATTATTCTTACACTGTTTTAAATCCTAAATCATCACACTAATATAACTATAACAAACACATTAGCATAGATGATGGAGTTATTGTCTCTTTAGTATAAATTAATTTCATACTTTACCCTTCCCATGATTTCCATCATCTCACACACACAACACACATACACACACAGGAGCAGGAAGAAAGAAAAGGAAAGGAAATTTTAGAAGCAAATTTTGGAACCGTGTCAAAATTTTAAAATACATAATTTTTTAAAAAATATCTTTATTGAAAGTATTACATACGTTCCCTTTTCTCCCCTTTGGCCTCCTTCCACTCCACTCCTACCAACCTCCCAACCCCCCCAAGACTGTCACTACACTATTGTCTGTGTCCCTGGGTTATGTACCGTATTTTTCGGACCATAAGACACACTTTTTTCCCCCCAGAAGTGGGGGGGAAAAGTCCCTGCGTCTTATGGTCCAAATATAGCCTACACATATACTTTAAAAAAGAAGTTTTTTTACTTGCCCGGCTCTGTGTGGTCTCTGTGTGCTTGCCCGGCTCTAAAATGGTTCTAAATGCTGCTGTTTACTTTACAGGGTTGATTACATGTGTTTATGACTGTGATGTTGGGTTTTAATGCACATAAAATATTTGTTTAGGACACTATTTGTTTCAGAATCTTTTTTTCTTCATTTCCCTTCTCTAAAATCTGGTGCGTCTTATGGTCCGGAGCGTCTTATGGTCCGAAAAATACGGTATATAAGTTATTTGGTTAATATCCCCCCACCCTTCCTCTTTCCCTCTGCCATTTTTCCATCTGTCCCATGCTTCCATGGCTCTGGGCCTGTTTTGTTCATCGTTTTATTTTGTTTATAAGATTCCACATATGAGTGAGATCAATATTTAAGGAACTTTAAATAAAATAGCAGAGATGTTAAAAAATAAATCCTTAGAACCAGTGAACTAGTATTGGTCCACACTTTTCACAAAGTACCTATTGTGTATAGATATGCATATATTACCTATGCCCAAAAGGAATTTATAATCTACTCTTAGAAATAAACACCAACATTAAGCTCATTAATTAGAATTTGACACCTACAGAAAATCCTCAGTTATTTCAACACAAATATAATCTTATGAAGCCTCATGTATTATATTTTTAGATCATTTTTAACCATAATGTTCTTAAGTTTGAAAATAAATAGAAACATCAATGATGAGAGAGAATTATTGATTGGCTGCCTCCTGCACTCCCCCTATTGAGGATCCAGCATGCATCCCAGGCATGTGCCCTGACAAGGAATTGAACCATGACCTCATGCTGCATAGGTCAATGATCAACCACTGAGCTCGCCAGCTGGCTGAGCTCAACTAGTATCTCTTCTAACTTTTAAATACAATAAGATATTTAACCTGGTTATTTCTATTCACCATAGCACCTGTTACTTACAATAAATATTTCTGTTTTGTTTCACCTTTTAAATATCTTAAATTTAGGTCTTAAGTGAAATATTTTTCTTCTCACTTTATTGGAAAACCATTATTAATCTTGTTTGTGCACATTTACTTTTAGAAAAACAAAACAAAACTAAATCTAGGATCTCATGTTCCGTTTTATGTTTTAATGTTGAAGCCAATTTACCACACACAAAAAGAAAATATGGCAAGGAACTTAATCTTAACATCAAGAAATAACAACTGATAGCACTATGGTAATATATTAGTATTTTTGACACACACTTTTAGCAACATAGCTTATATATCTATATAAATGAAAGCAGAAAATCAAATTCCGTGATTTATTTTACTTACTTACTTTTCATCTTATTATTTTACATTTATCTTTATTCTTGAAACTATTACAGATGTCCCTTTTGTATGTTTCTTCGTTTGCTTTTTCCCATTGCCCCCCTCCACCCTAAACTCTCACCTCACACTAGCCCCTTCAGGCCTTCTCCACTCTATTGTCTGTGTCCATGGCCTGTGCATATATCCATATGATTCCCCTGGTTAATCACTCTCTACCCCTGCCTTCCCTCTGAAATTCATCAGTTTGTTCCATGCCTCTACGTCTCTGAGTCTATTTTGTTCAATAGATTCCACTCATAAGTGAGGTCATGTGATAATTATCATTCTCTGATAGGCTGATTTTGCTTAGCATAATACTCTCTAGATCCATCCATGTTATCTCAAAGGATAAGGGACAGGTGAAGAAAAGCTGCAAAAATTGGAAATAAATCAACTTAAGAAGTAGCCAAATAATTCATAATTTTGAACAAAATAAAATAAATATTAGTTGGTGATCATGCTATTACATCTTTTTAAAACACATTGTGGCTAATAACATTTTTTATATAGGAGAGTTTATTTTAAATAAATTTAAGAAAAAAATGAATCTGACCAAAGCAACATTAAATGTTTGGTGCAAAGATCAATAATAGGAATCTACTTGCCCATTTGGATTATTTTCTAATGGAAGTTAAAGAGGTTTCTAGAAAACTACATTTCTATTCCATTTTCAGATCACTTTAACTAGAAGCCACTACAGTAACTGAGGAGAGATCAGATATTTAATAAAGGATGATTATTTTTCATTAAACCTAGTGGCTTTAAATTTACACACATGCATTATAGATTTAGTCTGCCTCTTGGTTCCTGGACAACCTGCAGCTGAATCACCTGTAGCGATTATTTAAAAAGTGTCATTTCCTGGGCAGATGCGGAATATTTCAAGTGTGATCTGGAAACTTGCATTTTTAATAAGCATTCTACTTGAAGCTTTTGTTTCTGAAACTTTCAGAACCCCTGATTCAGATTTTATGGTAGAATCATGTTGCTAGAAGCATCAAAATGCAAAATGAAAAGGAAAAAAAAGTGTTTCAATTTCAATTAAGCCCAAAATTTTCTATTTTTAATGCAAAAATAATGGAAAAATATGACTTCTACCATGAATCTTCCTTTTCAATGAATGACTTCATTTAAATGCCTTTGTGTATGAATATAAAAGGGCGTTAATATACATTTTGATGCAACATGTCACAACTCCTCATGTCTGAATAACTTTGCCAGCAATGGCAAGTATAGCCTTCCTTTAAGAAATTAAATGTTAGATTTTTCACACTTTGTTTTGGTTTCCATAACAGGCATCTTCTTTGCGCAGGGCAAATTATCAAGTCTTCACTGGTTTGTGTTTTCCTCTGTGATGAGAAATTGCAGTTTTTGCCTCTCTTACTTTAGAATGTGTTAAATCAAGTCCAATTTTTTTTTTTTTTTTTTTTTTTAGGAAATGGTATACAGAATGAATTTTAACTGAGTCTATAAGCAGAGAAGAAGCCCAAACTGAATCAGAACTGAAATTTTACTTTGATTTAGTTATCTCACTTCCCCATCATAAGTTCCACAAATGGTGGGAGACAATGTTTCTGACTTAGCCAGAAAATAAAAAATAGTTTGGGTTTTGTGGCAGATGGGTCCACTGGAGATTCTATAGAGGGGCAGATGAACTACATTAAATATCAGTGTTAACTGCCTTCATACAAACACTGCACCGGATGATAGCCAGGAGCTAAGGGATGGTCTCTGCTGTCCGTGAATCAGCAATCTGTGAGTGGAAGAAAAGCAGGATACAATATAGAAAGTGAGAAATGTTACAGAGGCGTCCTGGGTAAGATGGGAGGGGATTTTATAGAAAAGCAAGATGATTTTTTAGTGCAAAAGGATTATACAACTCTGCATGTAAAGCTGACATTTGAAACTTATTTTGAACAATTAGAAAGGGAATGAAAATTCAATGTGCAGTGCTTTGAAAATACTTTCTCCTTCCCCTAACATGTTTGGTTGTGCCATAGTCTTTTTTTTTTTTTTTTTTTTTTTTTTTTTTTTTTTTGATGGAAGAAAAGGACCAAGGAAATAGAAAATTACTACAATAGTTGGCAACCCAAACCAGTTATAAAAATCTTTATACCGGGAGATTCTATTATACTATTGCTCAATCTTGGGGCCTCTTTCCATGCACCGATTGGCAGGAAGTAGAAGAGATGAGGCAATATCGATACTTCAGTTCTGTATGGATACTCTAGCAGTGGGAGACACTATAAGGTCTACATGAAATCTCCAAACTCATGGACTTATAGACACACTACAACCCTTCTCCTGTGTGTGCATCCTTTGCCTAATGCGGAATCCTCTCCTGAAGTCCTTCAGACTTGACCTGAAGGCAGAGCTGGTTAGATCGTGTGCTTCTCCTCTCTGGTTACTGTTTTCTTTGATAATATATTATTTAGATCATTATTTTAAAAAAAACTATAAAGGGGTCCTATAACCACACAGTTTGGGAACTCAGTTTAAATTGTATTATAGGCACAAGTCGATCGAACTCTAACTGGATTGTTAGTCTATCAAACTCCCTTGGTAATATGCATGTAAACTCCCAATCTTGTCTTCATTTTTACACTCTTTTTCATTATTTCCCTAATTCACTGATTATATGAACCAACTATACACAATGTAATATAAAGATTTTATAACCTGCTGTGTTCCCCCAAACAGGATGATCTTCCTTAGGGCAAGTATGCTGACTGTTCAGCATCACAGTCCCTCCTGAACCTTAAGAAAGTCTGACGTGTAGACACTAACATTTCCAGATAGACAGATGGCAGAGAGACAGGCAGGGAGGGAGGAAGCTAGACTATCTCCAGTGCCAGTAAGAATTACTATAAACAACTACTCTAGATTCTATTTGCCTTGTTTTTTAGATCTGGTACCACTTTTTATTGTTGTTTTTACTTCCTTGAGACTATCTAAAAACAAGTTCTTTTTTAAAGAAATGGGTTTTCATTGATTTTAGAGAGAGGAAGGGAGAGAGAGAAACATAGATGTGAGCCTGGAACATCAATCAGTTGCCTTTTGCACCTTGGAGTGGTCAGCAAACCGCGGCTCTTGAGCCACATGCAGCTCTTTGGCCCATTGAGTGTGGCTCTTCCACAAAATACCATGGCCTGGGTGTGTCTGTTTTGAAGAAGTGGCATTAGAAGAAGTTTAAGTTTTAAAAATTTGGCTCTCAAAAGAAATTTCAATCATTGTACTACTGATATTTGGCTCTGTTGACTAATGAGTTTGCCAACCACTGTTCAACCAACTGGCATCAAGTCTACAACCCAGGCATTTGCCCTGATCTGGAATCAAAAGGTAACTTTTTGGTGCATGGGACTGTGCTCAACCAACTGAGCCACACTGATCAGGGCTGAAAACAAGTGCTTAATAATAACTGAAATGATCAAAGATGAACAGAATGTACCCTTAATTTTTTGCCCTTAATTCCTTCATGGAAACATAGAATAAAATACTTTTTTACTCTGCAAGTCTTTTCCAGGTCTTGGAAGGAGTGATATTGATGGATAGTCATTTCCAATATTATGGGATATGTTGTATGGCAAAGAAAAGCGGTGATAAGAAATTACATGTATTTTAAAGGCCACTAATATAATTCAGTTTGTTGTATTTAAAGGTCAGGATTTGTTAAAAGACTAGGGCATTTAGGACTAAGAAATGTGGATATCTTTACCAGTCTATTTGAGTAAGCTTCTTAAAATTAAACCTTAAATTTACTTAAGGGTCCTTCAAGCTTCAGTTGACTCCATATGAACATATTTTATTATTAATTTTATTTATTTATTTATTTATTTATTTTTTACCTCAAAGAGTCCCTTGCCCTCACCTGGTGGCTCAGTTGGTTGGAGCATCGTCCCATTCACCGAAGGTTGTGGGCTTGTTTCCTAATCAGAGCATACACCTAGGCTGTGGGTTCCATCCCTGGTCGAGGCAACCGACCTATGTTACTCTCTGTCTCTCACTCCCTCTCTCTCTAAAAACCAACAAAAATATGTCCTATGGTGAGAATTAAAAAAAAAAAAAAATCCCAATTGCTTAATAGCAGTAATGATTACCAGATAATTAATACTACTACTAACCAAATTTAAACTTGCTTATAATTGTGCTTAGCAAAGTGCATAGCAAAGTGCTAGGTTATTCACGTATGCTGGTTTTAATCCTTAAATCCATTGAGGTCTTTTGACCTTTACAGAAAAGGAAACTGAGGCTTAGAGAATTTGTGACATGCTCAAACCTACACAAGGAATTACCAGAGCCAGAATTTAAACATGGATTAGTATGATTTTTAAAGTGTATAGATTTCCTTTATAATACCTATCTATATTTTGCATTTTAAAGCATTATTACTTACTTAAAATAACTTCAGCTCATACTGAAGTTTCCAGTGTACTTCCTGCCTGACAACCCTGCCCAGCTCACATGTAGTTGTTGATATTCCAACGAAGTGATAACTACTTCAATGCCCAGATAGACAGACAGCAGAGAGACACCAGAAAAGAAATTACACTGACAATGCAAGAGTATTGTACTGTATTGTCAATACTTTGACAAGTATACAAAAGTACTCAGATACTCTGAAAATTACTTGTTAGACTACATATACTTTAGATGCTATCTCAGGATTTTAGGTCACATGCTTTTTAATAAAATTTTTAAAGATTATTATTATTTATGCATTCATTGGTTGATTCTTGTATGTACCCTGTCTAGAGATTGAACCCACCACCTTGGAATATAGGGACGATGCTCTAACCAACTGAGCTATCCAGGGAAAGGACTATATATTTTTTTTAAAGCTTTAGTTATGTTTATTAGCAAAATAAGGGAAGGCATAAAGAAATAAAATGAATCTGAAGTTTATGATTTTATTTTAAATCAGAAAAGAAATCAAATGGATCATGACTCTTATTTATATCCAATTCCTAAAGTTCCCAGGGGCCAAAAGAAAAACTTTCTTTTCTTTTTCTCTCATAGAGATATCCTTGTCTTTCAGTCTGTTTCTATTTTTCCTTTCAGGAGAGGAAGGAAGAGCAATCATTTGATTTTTTTTAAGTTTCTTTATTAGTCAGACAGCATTTTAACAATTTTCGTGAGGTTTTAAATAAATGCTAAATTTTTTCCTTACTCCTAACCCCTAGTAAAGGTAAAGAGAAAATGAGATGACATAGGTAGGCTAGAATAAACACCAAATAATTATCTCTGTAATGAATTGTTAAAGTTCACAGAAAGGACACTGCAAGTCAATGAATATGTCTTATGGACACATTAAAAAAGGCATTTAAAAGTTAACTGTGATCTTTAGCCACTATTGCTTCAGAATTTCAAATAGTAAGATCAAAAACCTAGGGCCCGGAATGGCATTAAAGTGGGATAAAGAGCAAGTTTGGCACTGACTATGGTTTTGTGTTTACTTGAGTCAGGGCTGCCCTGGTAAGCATTTGATTTGTGTAAATTTACACATTGGATTTGAAATGGGATTAATTAACATGTAATCAATGGTATTAC
The DNA here is from genome assembly GCF_014108245.1 of Pipistrellus kuhlii. NCBI lineage: Eukaryota > Metazoa > Chordata > Mammalia > Chiroptera > Vespertilionidae > Pipistrellus > Pipistrellus kuhlii. The sequence goes on from NW_023425427.1 coordinate 49,004,030, forward strand.
AAGTGCCTTAGCCCACACATAAAATCGGGAATCTGCACATCAAATACAACGTGGAAAGGGTCCAGATGGGAAGCCCCATGGCAGAGCAGTGGTGATGAGACAAAGTCCCTTTGCTGCGTAGTCCTCATTAGACACTGTAAAGACAAGGAAGTCATCTCAGAAGCAGCAAATAAGTACATGCTTTCCCCTGTGTCACTCAATTGTGAATGCAACTCTCATGGGCACATATCAGTAAGCAACAATATTTGTGCTTTTCCAAAGAGACAGTGAGCATGCAGCGGAGATAGGGTTCCTGCTGGGTCTATCTGACTGACCTCCATGCCCATTCAACATCCTCAGTCTTTTGGAACTTTATTCTTATCTTCAATGTATTAGGAACTCGGCATCAGTGGATACTTTCTGCAGAAGTGATGGTTGAAGTCTAAATTCCTTAATCCAGATGCTGTTGTGAGTATTGCAAAGGTGGAATTTAGACCTCAGTGTGTAGGGTCATGGCTGCTTAAACTATTGCTGCACGTTGCCTGGTGTGTTTTTCCCTATAATTGCTACCCTTATGCTAGCTAATATAAAGGAGGAGTATAGTCAGCTCTAATACTTCTTGAATGTAAGATGAGAAAACAGAATGGAACCTGAGACACAGAAAAGATTCTAAAATGGGTGTGTTAAATGATGAAAACAATAAGAGATGAAGAACCAAACCTGGGCATAGAACATGAACTATATAGGTATCACTCACCTGAAATCCAAAGGATAAATCTTCCCTTTACACCTAGAAAGTAAAGCTATGTTAAGAATATCCCCAAATATGAAAACACTCTGCTAGGAGAGTCATCTGTACCACATAGCTCTTTGTAGAAGGTGACATTATTCCCAATTAACATGTGAGGAAAATGAGGGTAAGAGAGGTTAGTTACATTGCCAAGGTCACAGAGCTAATAAGATAGTGCGGGTTCCTGAAATTAAAGTATGTGCTCTCCATAATACAAACTGCTTTTCAACCAACCACTTCTGTTGCCCACGTACAGGTTTCTTTTGACCACATATGCTGTATTCCCATATAAACATTTAAATTCAGCATAGCCATACCAAATTTAGAAGGTAGAATCTTACACCAAAATTAAAAAGTCTCTGAAACAAAATGGAAGACGATAATAACCTTTAGAATGCCTTTCTTTAATCTCCAAATTGGATTGAGCACTTTCCTCCATTATTCCTTCACTATAGTACAATACTCACCCCTGTACACCAAACTGGAGAAAGCTAGAAACCACTGACTGTAGATTCTTACTCACCAAAAATGGTTACTCATCACTGCATAAATGCTTGTTGACTGAACTAGTTGAATTACCACCATGGGATCTGCAGTTTAGCCAGCATTTTAGGAAGTTTTCAGTGTTAGTTCAAGAAGCTGGAGAACCTGTCATATGTCAGCTAGCAGCATGGTGACTATTTTTCCAGTGGTAGCAGTGGCCATCTATCATTGACACACTCAAAAAAAAAATCAGCTCCTTCTCTCTTTTCCACCCGCTCCCCCCAAAGAAGAAGAAGACAAGAGAAACTAGGGAACAGAAATCGTCATGCATACTAAGGCCCCTTCACCACACATAAAAGAATCTTTCTGCACTACTTGGACAGTGGAGAATGGGTACCCTGTGCCTACCATCATCAAAGCCTATCTCCCATGATCTCTGCAAAGGCCCTTCTTAAACCACAGAAGATACAGAGCCTCAAGGCTCACCGTCACATCACAGACAGATGTTCAATTTAACTTCCAGCCCCCCGAAATAAGTTCATCAGCTCAGAAAAGAAGAAAGGAGACTGGACAACATTCTTGTCAAGAGAATTGATAGGAAAGGCCAGGGCTTTGCCACATGAATACACACTGATTGTTGCTTGGGGCTTAGAGAATGATGAGCAAGCAGAGGCTCTTTGCTGAGAATGTTAGCCAGGAACATTCAGAGAAAGAAAAGGGTGATTAGAGGAGAAAAGTTGTGCACTCTTGGATGCCATTGTATCTAAGAGCAAAACAACTTTTTTCTCTCTGACTTATTTTTCGAAGTGGGTCCAAAAAAAGAAGAAGAAAAGAAAGGGGAAACATGTACTTTTTTTCTCTTTCATTTGTGATAATGTTTCAATGCCAAAGAGAAAATGTGATGAAAATGCCAAAGAAAGGAGCTGTGGCATCTATAGCATTTTCTGTGTTTATAGAGAGATTATGCTTCTGGTTGTTAACAGGCTCCAGAAGGTAAACCCATGCTATGCTCGTGCATTTCACAGAGAGGAGACCAACACAGTGCCCACGTTTTTGTAGGGCAGAATGATTCGGGGGCTGACTAGCATTTCCTTTTCCACAGAAATAGAGGCTGCCAGTAGTTACTCTATAATTCAGAGTTTCTCTACTTTTTCCCTCTTGCCTTTCTAAAAAGTCTGCTTGACAAAAAGCCATAGCCAAGCAATTTTGATATTTCACAGCAAGATTACATCCTGAAACTGTGATGCAATTAGAACATTGGAAAGGATTAAAATTAAAATAATCCTCAGCTTATTCTTATCAGCTCTGATTATGGTCAGAAGTGGCTCCCAACCTTTACTCTACCAAACTCTATACTTGAGTACATATTGGAGTGTATGCACATACACACACACACACACACACACACACACACACACACACACATTATTTCAGGTTTGAGTAGAAGTTTAAGCTCGACACACTCAGAGCAAGGCATAATGTGTTCCATTTCTCAGGACTGCAAATAAATCAAATTGAAAAAACATAGAGGAAATCCAGATATGAATGAATTATCCCAAATGACTCCATTTACTATATCCCCAATATTATTGCATCAAAAATTGTACCAACTGTATTGGTTAAATGAATTATGACATAGTCATGCAATAGGCTACTCTCAAGGCCATTAATAATGGTATCTGAGGAGAATATAAGTGTAATGACTTTCAAGATGTTCATGATATATTGTTGGCTGAATAACTCAGACTACAAAACAACACCTACAGTTTATTCACAATTCTGAAACTACAAAATAATATTATTGATATTTCACTTCTAGTATCATCTGCATCCAATAGCCAATAAATAGATAAATAAATGAATAAATTTTATTCTAACTTGAAACTCTAGTTTGCATTTTGGGGGAAAAATTGAAACAAGGGATAGTCACACACAAAAAATTTAATGCTTATTAATTGTGTGGTAGAATTTTTTTCTTTTTGCTTATGAAACTGAGAAGTAACAAATGACAAGCAGATGATAGTAAGATTGCCTCTATTTTTCCAAAATTGGTGAGTTTGGGGAAGATCCTTGAAAAATAACCTTAAAAAATAAATAAAATAAACCTCGTAACAAATAGGCTATCATTGGATAGTTTCTAGTGGAGCTATCTTCCAATAATTCATTAAAAATTCCTTACTGATCTTATTAGCCTTAAATAGTAAAATGATAACATACCTAACCTAGTCAAAATCTTATTGATCTCTATTAATAAACAGCTAAAAATACAGAGCTTCATGTAATTGGGAGCAGTGGGAAAAAGGGAAAGTTTGAAGCAAATGAAAATCAATAAAAAATTAATCCCCCTCCAACCGAGTTTCCATATTTCTGCTTCTCTGTGGATGTTTTAATGAAATTATTTCAAAATTACATGAAATACAACATGTAAAGGTAAATTATTTATGGCTCCTAATATTTCTGCTTTCATATTATACTCTTCTAGCCAAGATGAATTTTCATCTACTGTTTTTTTCCATGAAGACCATTGTTCACACTATAACTAAAAATGATTGATATAGTGGAAGGCGAGTATTATCTGACACTAAGTTCTCTAATTTTTTTCCCTTCAATAAACTTAGGTCTGGATTTCAGTTAGGAGCTCATGCTTATTTAGTATTCAGTGTACACTAAAAGTCAACTTTACAATAATGATAAACCACTAAAACAACAAAAATAATCAAAGCTGCCCCATATTGAAACTTTACCTACATGTATGTGTGTATATATACACACATATATATATATATATATATATATATGTGTGTGTGTGTGTGTGTGTGTGTGTATGTATAGGTATATAAACATATAGATGTCTATATACCTATAGTACAATATTCATAAAACTTCTGATGTATTTTATCTCTATAGTAAAGATTTAAAAAAAACACACACACACACACACACAAAAAAACCCAAAGTTCAGACTCGTACCAATTAACCAAAATTCAACCAGCAACCCAGCAGTGGAACCTAAATCAAGCACAGGCCTATCCAACTCAGAATTTGTGTGCTAAACACTGATTTTACATCTCACTCTGGCTAGCTCTTTGAAAACAGAGACCTGCTCAGTCACTAATGCTCCACAATGTTCTTTAAGTTTAATTAATGATTTTCCATTGATAGGAAGATGTTATTACACAAACGATGTGATTGGGTGTAAATAGGCCTAAAACTACATCTACACTTGAGGAGGTCACAGTGATCACAGACCTAATTTTGCTGGTCCTAATCCATCATAACTAGGCTCAAAGAAAGCACAGGATCCTGTCATAGAAGTAGATCTCTTGCCACAGTGGGTATTAATTGGAGACATAGAATTAGCTATTTTAAATCATTTACTTTTGTGAGCATTTGCATTTAAGGTGGTTGGAATATAGACACAGCTGTTTGTGCTTTGTGAGGAAGGGAGGAATTAAAAAGACTAGGTCAGAAAAGAAAAAGAAAATGAGGAGACTCATCTATTATGTTTCCCTCTGCTTACAGCATCTGATTCGTTAATCCGAAGTTTCTGAGGTGTGATCAGTTTAAAAAAAAAAAAAAAAATTTAGATTGTCAAAAGTGCAAAATAAATCAATGCTAATGTAACAAAACAAGTCAGAAAATGAGGGGAAAAATGACATCTTTCAAGATCAACTGTTCCACAGAGTACAGAACAAGCTGGCAGTCTGCAGAACATCATACATTAACTAAAATAAGCACTAAAAAAAACCTGACAGCCAATGCATATCAGAGTTAGGAGGCAAAAGAATCTGTTCTCCCTGGGGACTGATGTGTTCTGTTATCTCTGACGGTAGGAATTTTTTAACCACAGCCAAAGATTTTATTTCATTGTATCTACCACAGCACGCATTCTGTGTGTCTCTCTTAGAATAGAATACAGAGCTATTACCAAAATTGAAAGAAAAAAAAATCACATAGAACAGTGTAAGTAGTGAGAGATAACCAGAAGGCCTGAAAGTGCAGATCATTTTCATCAATTTATGGATATGTGACAGAATGATTCAACCATGGGTGTTATGGATGGGAGAAAAATACTTAGAAACTAGATGAAACAAGAAAAATGATCACGTATATAAAGTTTATTTGAAAGGTCCTCATTTCTTTCTTTGCATTAATTCAATTCTCTTGTTTTCCAGGAAGTCTGTATGAGTCATCTACTAAATCTAAAGCATTTTGATAGGCATTAGAGAAGTAGAGATGAAATGATAAACCAAATTTTGATTTTACCTCTAAAGGGACTCCTCAGCCAAGTAAAATGTTGATGAAAGACATTGATTAATCTTGTAAAAAAAAATTAAAAAGGTAGATTAGAGATTAGGGGTCAATAACTACTGGATGAAAGCTAAGAAGAAAGAGCAAAGAATGAATGGGAATCAAAGAATTTTGGTACAGGAGGAAAATCACATCTCAGAGACTTTGAATTAACCAATCATATGCCATAAACAAATAAATGAGAACTAGAACTAAAGAGGAACAGTAGGAGCCTAGCACATATGGAACTGATTAATAGGAAGATCACATTTTGAAAACTAAGACAGTAGAAAATAGGCTTACAAACCTAAAGGCTTAGACCTTTACAGGAACAATTATTTTGAAATAAAAAGCATAAACTGGATTAGAGATTCATGAAAGTCTAAAATTATAACAGCTATAGCAGAATATAAAACAAGTTCAATAAGCATGCTAAAAATGATAAAAATGGATATTCAAGTTATGAACAACAATATACAAGGGTGGACAAAAGTAAGTTTACAGTTGTGAGTACATGCAGCAGAGTTTATTGTATTGTTATTTATTATTGTAGTATTTATTTTTATTATTTGTCTTATTATTATTTCATTTGCTTACTTATGTTTTGTCTTTTAGGTAATGAAGGCTGGTACTTTAACCTACTTTTGTCCACCATGTATTTTAACTGAAACAGGTAGAAATATTTGGTATGAAAACAATGCTATTGAAATAACACAGAGGATAGATAGTAAAATGTTACAAATGAGGAGCAAATTAGCAATTGGAAGATAAAACTGTAGAAGTCTTCAAAGAGAAAATATGAAGGAAAGAGAAAAAGAGGATATTAAAAGAAGAAGAAAAAAAGATTAAGATATGAGGAAGAAAGAACAAAAGTGTTAGTGTCCAGATATTAGAGATTCAGAAAGAAAGAATGTAAAAATAGGAAGAAAGAAATATTTGAAAAAATGATAGAGAGAAATTTTTATAAGAAGTAAAAGATGAAAACCAGATTTAATAGGCCCACAGAATGCCAGAGCATAAATAACTTAAAAAAAAAAAAAAAAACAACTCACATGTAAAGTATAGAAACTTTAAGACTATTAATGAAAAAATTTAGGATTATCTTAATTTCAAGAATGAAAAAAAAAGCACACACAAAGGAATCAGAACACTAGATGCAAAAAGACGAAAGGGTAATGATTTCAAAATATTGAAAATAAAGAATTTGAAGCAAGAATTGTATAAATGGCCAAACTGACATTCAAATAGAGGAAATGATTTAAAAAAAATATTCTCAGTCATACAAGCCTTCAAATTTTACCACATAAAAAACCCACTTGTAAAATAGTCTTGAATAAAGTATTTAAGAAAGAGGGAAAATACTAATGCTGCAGGAGCTATATGAAGCTAAAATGAATCAACATCTAGGTAGTATCTATTGTAGGCTTTTAAAGGTAGCATAAAAAGGAAGAAAAATCTTACTTTGTGACAGCATGAATGGACCTGGAAATTGTTAAGCTAAGTGAAATAAGCCAATCAGAGGAAGACACATACCATGTTATCTCACATGTGGAATCTAATCAACAACATTAGTTAACAAACAAAATAGAAACAGAAGCATAGATGCATAGAACAGACTGACAGTTGTCCAAAGGTGGGGATTTAATAGGTGGGATGGGGGTGGGGGGGTGATTGGGAGACTGGGTGAAAAAAGGTGAAGGGATGACACATAGACACAGACAACAGTGTGGTGGTAGCCAGAGGGAAAAGGAATGGAAGGAGGTGGAAGTGGGCAAAGCGTGGATAAATGGGGACAGAAAGAGACTTGACTTTGGGTGGTGAGCCCATGAGGTGGTAGCAGATGATGTTTTATTGAGTTGTACACTTGAAACCTGTATGGTTTTATTAATAAACTAGTTGCTCGGTGCACAAATTCATGCACATTGAAAGGAAATTAATTAAAAGAAATATTTTAATATCACTGTCCGCCCTTTTTCTATAATAGAAGTATCAACCAAAATCACGATCGACAATAACAGGTGGAAACACACACACCTGCAATTGGCTCCAGCAAGAGTTTTATATATACTGTGCATGCAGGAGTCAACTTAGCATTTTATATAGAATAAACCTGCTTAATTAGACCTGTTTTCTGATTTAGCTAAATTTTTTTTCATCCCAGTGAAGCACCCTAACTTCCCTTTCATGTAATTGTCAGAAACACAGCAGTAAATATCAACATGAAGCAGATTATTATTGTACATCAGGCAGGGAGAACAAAGGGTAAAATATGTATTCTGCCTAGAGAGAAAGCCTGAAGTCATTTTCAGGGTTCACCATTTCCTACTTCTTTTCAGTCCAGTTAAGTTTCTAAGTTTTCTAAATCTCTATTTTCTGGCTAATGAAAATATCTATCTATTCCAGGGCTTCTGTGAGAATCAAATGAGATGAGGCACAGGAAAACACTTCACATACATTTGGTTAAAGTGTGAAATGTTTCCACCTGGCTATAAAGCAAGTTGTGTTTTTGGGCTTAAGAAACTGCAAGGAGGCTAGTCGCTAGGGAGAGGAAGCTGGGTGTTGCTATATGATGTTATTACTGGTGCCCACAGCGTCCTGACTGTTTCCAGGCTAGCCATGGGGTCTCCACAGTGTTGACTGTGATTTGGTGGGCTGTCGCTCCGAGGTGGTGGTGGGGACTGTGTTCCACTTGGGGGAAGCCAAGTTTGCTTTGTCTGCGCCAGGTCTACACTGCCATTTCTCTGTAAATGACCAGTGCGTGTCACAGCAGCTTCTGAGTGGGGTGTCTGCCCCCTGGTGGTCAGTGCACGTCATAGCAACTAGTCAGAGGGGTGGAGAGACACTCAGCATGTTAGCCTTTTATATGTATAGAGAGAGAGATGTTCCTCCCAATAAATAGTAAATAAATAAATAAATGTAAAAATAGCTGAGATAATTACATGTCACTAGTAACTGAAAAAGAAATAAAACTTAACTAGTTAAGACCAAGGGAAATAAAATATAGTCATAAAAATCTCAAATTAAATATAGAATCATTAGTACAAATAAATGGAAAAGAAGACCAAGAAATATGAGAGTTTTCTATAATATAAAGCTTTAGGTGTTTATAAATATATACAGATTTTATTTTCTGAAAAATATCACTTATCAACTTGAGTTTTCTTTGATTAGTTTGCTAAGAGATTTTTAATGGCAGCATTATTTAATAGTACCAACAGAAGTTGGCAAAAATAGGTTTATAATTGTTCATATGGAAAATATAATAATTAATAAACAATAATGTAAGTATAAACTCTGGTTACTCACAACTGTAAACCTACTTTTGACCTACACTTTATATACATAATCTTTTTTTCACCATGAACCTATTGATGATGTTAACAGGTTGCTTAATGCTGACCACTACCTGTGTTCTCTTGATAAACATGAAATGTTCAGGATGTAATAATTTTTAGTGTAATATTATATCTGATTTGTTTTATTTAAAATTTCTCATAAACAAGAGTAGCCTCCAATATTGTTTTCCCTTGTGCATATTCCTGTATTTACTGTAAACTTCCTTTCAGCAGTTTGTGATTAAGATGGTAACGCTCCTGCAGAATGACGGGAGACTTTTGTTTATTCTCTGTTCAGGAATAGCTCCGGAGCCTTTCAATCTTTTCTTTGAAAGATTGTTATGGCTTTCACGGTGGCAGCTCTGGTGACAGTGGAAGGTCAAAGAGGGTTGTCACATACCAAGTGTCATGGGTCTCAGTCTGCTTCTGGACCCTACATTGTTCTGTGGTCTATTTATGTATTCTTGTCTATTTCATTGTCTTAGTATTCTAACAGAAACCAAATGTTTACTGCAAAGCCCCTTTCCTCCGCGGCACTAGGAACAATGCCTGTGTAAGGGAGCCCATTTATCAGAACTGTAGCAGGCAGAGCTGAGATGTGCGGGAGATTGGATTACATTCCCAGCTCATTAGAGAGTGAGAGGCAAGTACAGGGTTATAAGAAGAAATCCCGTTCAAAAGAAAGTATCCATCCTTTCATTCTATGGAGGAATCAGAACACTAGAAAAAGGAATTAACATATTGTAATTAAGACATCTAAATGTAAAATAATCATTTCCCCTTAAAAATTCAAGCTATATAGTAGATGCCAAGGTACATATTCTGTCTCTTGGAAGTAAAGCCACATCTGAAGGTAATTTGTTGTCACTCTTATTTACACCTTTCTTGAAATAAATCTTAGAAATATCCACATTACCCAAACAGGACACCATAACTTTGGTCCTTCATAGCCTCTGTACCTGGCCTGACAGTTCTCCCACTTCTAACTCTGCAAAATCCGCACTTCAAAATGATAGACAAATAGAGTCACCAGTGACACTCTGTGACATGCCCATCCCTCACCCAAAACTTAGCCAATGTCACATGTCCCAAAGCTTATGCTTGCCAGTCTGGACATGCAGAAACATGCTTTTCTCCCATAGTAATTTTAAGAAAACAAGGATCTGTTTAATATTTTTTAAAAGTAGGAAATGAACAACCATCCAAATAAGCTCAGCAAAAAGCTATTTGGGGATCATTTGTTCAGCTTAGACCTGCATTTCCTTCAGCGGTGTTTTCCAGATGGCCATTTCATTGAGTGACCTGTCATCACCATAGTGCTAGGTCAAAGCCCAGCTTAGAAAAGACCCTGAAAGTCTAGGATAAACAGACACATCAGTGGGTGACAATTAAAATATGGATATGTAAAAACTACAAATGGCATGAATCAGTTTGGAAATCACATATTCCCTAAACAACGAGGAAGGGACAATTGGATAACTATTTGGAATAAAATAAACTTGAATTCCTGTGTTACAAAATGGTAAAAAATGAATTCCAGGTGAATAAAAAAACTTAATTGTGAAACACATAAGTATTAAAACAAAATGTATTTTGTAGTGAAGGAGGCCTATCTGATAATGACAACAAGCATTTTATGATAGAAGATTGATAGGTTTGACTATACAAAAACTATAATCTGTGGGACAAAATTCCCATCATAAATCAATCAATCTAGTTAGTAAGTTATCTAGGTAGCTATCAGTTAGAAATGTCTTTGTACCAAATATCAAAAGAGGTGACTCAACAATATGTATGCATCTATTAATATTTTACTGTATCAAAAAAATACAGCCCCGGGCACCGTGGCTCAGGGTGTTGGGCGTTGTCCTCTGCACTGTCAAGTTTCAGGTTCGATTCCTGGTGAGGGCACATTCTTAGGCTGTGTGCATAAGTGATGACCAGTTGATGTTGCTCACATCACTGTTTCTCTCTCTCTCTCTCTCTCTCTCTCTCTCTCTCTCTCTCTCTCTCTCTTTCACTCTCTCTGTCTCTCTCTCTCTCTCTCTCTCTCTTTCTCTCTCACCCTCTCTCTCTCTCTCACCCTCTCTCCACTTTCTTCTCTCTCTGAAATAAAAGAAAAACATTTATTTCCTCTGATGAGAATTAGAAACAAAAAAAAACATACAAAAACATAGAAATTTTAAAATGAGAGTTGAAAACATGGTTACTTAATAAAGTCACAAAACCACACATAAGCTCTCCATTACTTAAACAACATCCACTCCTGCATTGAATTTCACATTTTAAAACTTCCCAAATCTATGACTTATAACTCACACTTATAAGAGATCCAAATGACACATACTTAAAACACTTACGTCTACATCCTTACAATGAGTTAAATTTTGGCTAAGGTAATAGCACCCTTTTAAAACATGTTTCATGTGGATTTAGAGCTGTACCGAGTTCTTCGAAAATGAATATCCATTGGGAGAAAATATTTTGTTTATCTTTTTTTTTTTTAGAAAAATAATATTTTCAACCATATGAGGTAGAGTAAGAAAAAAACGCTGTAATCAGAATAATTCTCCTTGCTTATTTCAGTTGTTAGCAAATAACTGGACAGTTCTAAGATGCATAAAGGTGCCCAGAAAATTCTGAGTATTTTGTTTTCCTAAAGGTGGTTTTCATCATAAAGTAATATAAACGCATTCTGTAAAAATAAGGAAAATAAGAGGAAATTACAAGTAATTCCACCACATAAACACAACCAATGTCAGATATTGCACTTCTTCCCTTGCAATAGCTTTGTACTTTGTATCTGCTTGGATTTCATAATTTTAATCATCCATTTTACAATCTTATTGATGGTTTCCTCTATGATAAAAAGGATTTACTAAGCTAGCGTCAGCCCCATTAATCACCAATTCTAAATCAGGAAAAGTCCAAATTACAACATCATACAGAAAAGTATTTGGCCCCGAAAGTGTAATACTTTTGTATAGGAAATGCCAACTAGGGTATGGTAAAAGTATGACATGGGGATTAAAATAATCAACAACAGATGTAATTAAGGTTTCCTATTCCATGGCTCTCTTTTTCTTCTGCATTTTAGCTCTGCTGTGACTGTTTTTTAAGAGGCTTATTTTTTATCAGGAAGCTGCACAGATTAGTCACTTATCCAGAGACAACCCAAAAAAATAATTCTTACGTGTTCACTTCAGTTTATTTTTTCTATTTGCATAGTTTTGGATGATATGATGTGTGAAAAAAGTTAACCTTTGAAAAATTGGTATAGGCAGCGAAATCAAAGATACTTATCTGTAAGGCTTCTGAGCCTTGTGGACAGTTGAGGAGAATGCAGTAATCTGTGTCTGAGATCTGCATATAACTAGGAGTGACATTTTACAAATGCAGCATGGTCCACATGTCACAAAAATTGATTGTGAGGCTGTGATAGTAAAATATGCAACTTGGTGTGAGTGAAATAACATGCATTTTCCCCACATGAAAAGATAATTTACTAATGCATGAGAAACCATATGCAGTTGTGACTTTGAATAGAAAATGTATATTTCTTTTTTTTTAATGTACTTTATTGATTTTTTACAGAGGGAAAGGGAGAGGGATAGAGAGTTAGAAACATCGATGAGAGAGAAACATCCATGAGCTGCCTCCAGCACACCCCCCACTGGGGATGTGCCCACAACCAAGGTACATGCCCTTGACTGGAATCGAACCCAGGACCCTTCAGTCCACAGGCCGACGCTCTATCCACTGAGCCAAACTGGTCATGACTGTATATTTCTTTTTTTAAGTCTTTATTGTTGAAAGAACTATATATGTCCTCCTCCTTCCCCCTTAACTTCTAGCTCGCCCCCCGCCCCTGCCCAAGGCCTCCACCACCCTATCATCTGTGTCCATGGGTTACGCATATATGCATACAAGTTCTTTGGTTGATATCTTCCCACCCAACCAACCACCCCTGCCTTTCCTCGGAGATTGGGCAGTCTGTTCCATGTTTCTATGTCTGGATCTATTTTGTTCATCAGTTTATTTTGTTCATTAGATTCCAAAAATGGGTGAGATCGTGTGGTATTTATCTTTCTATGAGTGGCTTATTTTGCTTAGCTTGTATTTCTTATAAAACTGCTCTCTTCTGTCCTTCCATCATGATTTCACATGCACATACACATGAAAATTGTGTAAATTGAATATCTTTGCATTGGCATTTCTTAGGAATTTAACACCCACAAATCTCCTATTATTAATTTCGAGTGTTAACAACAAATTAGCTCAAACTTTTGTTTTTCTATTAATAATAAAACAACTCATCCTCAAAGTCCTGTCATTGCTTAGAGACAACAACTCTGATTTGAAAACTCCACCAATTGAAGACCAAAAGACTGAATTAGAACTCCAAGCTACGTGTGAGTAGCAGATGCAGAGCTGTCTTGCTGACATCTCCTCCTCATTTCTTATTCATAACCACTGGGCACCTGGCTTCAGAGGACATGTGGAAGCCCTGATACAGGCTCTACCCACATGGGGAACATACATCAGTCCCTTGCAATAATATCCTCTCACAGGTGTTAGGAGCCCTGGTTCCTTCAGTGACCATCTGTACCTATGATGTTGGAATAGTCCTTTCATTCTCTGACTTGTGATTCTGTGAAAAAGTGCTCATTCCAGACAGAATCAGACAGACTCAAGTAAAAGAAAACGTAACAAATATTAATTGCTCCAAAAGTTCTGAAAAATGAAAAGTTTATGGTTTCAAATGCTTTCTGAGTAAGCTCCTTCTCGAGTATGATACAGCTGGCTATTTTTCTTACTTGTGAACAGCTCTTGAAATGGCTTGCCAATATTTTCAGCGGCAGGGAGGATGGTGATGATGGTGATGGTGGTAATCGTCTTCTAGTCCCAAGGTGAAAATTTTCCCAGCAATTACTCCCACGGCTTTTCTTATCTTGACCCAGTTTCTTTTTTTCTATTTTTCCCTTTCATATTCTCCCTCTCTCTCTCTCTCTCTCTCTCTCTCTCTCTCTCTCTCTCTCTCTCTCTCTCTCTCTCTTTCTCTCTCTCTCTCCTCTTCTCTTCTCTTCTCTTCTCTTCTTTTCTTTCTTTTCTTTTTTTTAAATCGCTTGTACTTGAACCTTTTCTCACTAATTCTTCCTAGGAAAAAGCATCCTACTGAACCTCTGTTCTTCTCTCCAGCCTGATCTTGCACCCACACCCCCATCTCACCTTCACAGCCAGATGCAGGGCTCACATACCAACTCCACCCATCTGGAGTAACAGAGGAGGCAGAGAGTGAGAGGAAGGAAGAGAGGCTGAGTCCTTCTCTGAGGATCCCTACCTCGAGTACCATCTTGATATTCTCCCGATATTTCTGTTAATCTACTTGACAAGCAACTTTGTCTCCTCCTCCTCCTCTCTCACCACAGAAAATAGAAAACCAGCTGCATGAGGGAGTCAGTTTGTTAGAGCTTGAAGAATTATTAGTGACAAAAATGGAAAAGCCAACCAGCCCGCCTTCTAGTCTCTGTTCACTGAGATTCTGCGGCCACAGAGCAGCGTTTCCCAGAACGCACTTCAGACAGGGTACAGGTCATTTCTTCACATCGCATGCCATCAATTAGCGCCCATTTCAAATGGATTTCTCTGCCGGCCAACAAAACCAATGCCCATGCACTTTGATCTCTTTCTAGTTGTCCTTCCTCTTTGGCTGGAAACTATTTTCTTGATGTTAAGCATCTGCCAACTTGGAAAGCTGAAGTACCTGAAACCGGCAGCCATACATTATTGTCATCCCTAAGTTTCATCTCTCCAGTACCCAGCATGGGGGTAGGAATGGGGGGGGGGGGGGAATGAAAAAATAAAAACCTATTTTCACACGCAACTGACACTCACTCCGTTGCTGAGATTAGCTCCTGAGGGCGGAGGAAACGTGCACCAGCTCCCTTTCATATATGTGTCCTTTTTATCCTCTTCCATCTGCGACTCAATGGATAGAAAATGCGACGGGGTGGCGAAATCTGTTCCTTCTGGTAAACTGTACGGAGGTGTCAAGGCTAAGAATAGTCATGGGCTGACATTAAATAGGAGGGACACATGCTGAGCTGGCTCACCCAGAGCTGGTGTCTACAGCAGCACACTAAATGAGAATTCAGATGGAGACCTTTTGGAGAATATTCTTAGGTCTGATCACTCAAAGGCATTTCAATTTAGAGATGCTATGTGGCCCTTGGGAGCATGAATTCTTTCAGGTGCTCTTAAAAACTACCTTTTCAGCCAGAACATAGAGGAGAAAACGATTACAATGCCGCCACTCTGTCATTTGGGAGGAGAATTTTCCCCACACACAGCGGCAGAACTCATTCTGGGCACGAGGTTAAGCAGTAAAGGCAGCCTAGAAGAAGTGACGATGCTTTCTGAAATTATAGAACCATCCTGTCCTTTGACGTTTTCCAGCTTGCCGATTTGTCTGAGTGCTTAGCTGATTCACATCTTGGCAACATTCATGTTCAGCCTAGGTTAAATATATGCCGAAATCTGTGTCACTATAAATGTCACAATTATGATAAAAATATCCATTTCCTTCGGAAGCCATGTTTCACTTCCAGTCATTGCTCCTCTAAATCACTTGCACATGCGTAGGCTTAAATACCCAAGCAGTTAAACTGGTCGATTTAGAAAAAGAACAGGCCACTCTTTAGATCAGATGTGGGAAACAATTTGTCTGTGGATATATCTGTTCTGCTCTAGAGATTTTCCTGAGTTCTCTATTAAAGACAGATCTTCCCCACATCTTCAGATTTTTACCAAACTACTCTTTAATGCTGTTTCTTTCACAAACTATCGAACAAGTTTGTTCAAAGAGATGTGTTAATTCACAGACTCACAGAGCAAGGAGCCTGAGGCTTGAGAGCTCATGTGGCGTTCAAGTACAAAACCCAGCCTCCAGGCAGGACCTTGCCAAAACCCATCAAGAGAACTGAGATTATAACTCTTCTAGAACTGGAGAAAAGACATTTTCAGAGATTCCAGTGTTTAGACTCCTAATGTGGCCCTTTTATATGCCTAAAGGGACCCCCTAAATCTTGTTATTTAAAACTCTTTCTTCACATTTTTACACCACAGAGTTCAAACACATGTGCTAAGAAACCTCTGCTATTCATACTATTTCACAGGCAATAATAGGTCTTTTCCTTTCCCTCCCAGCTCCTTATGTTAATATTTTAGTCATCTCTGTTTTGTGCCCTTACATTGTTATGGCAATAATTAAAAGAAATACATTTTTCTAAACAAATAAGTGACATTCTGCTTTCATCTATTCATTCAACAAACATTCATTGGAAGCTCCTAGGAGTTGGACTACTTCTGGAGACTTGGTTTTTCATAGGTTAACAAGACCGAGACAATCCTGTCCTCTTGAAATATAGAGCCAATCTAGTGAAGGGAGATAGACAACCAACAAATTATGCAAGTAAAAGAAAAGAACTATTGTTATAAATAATTGCTTTTTTTGATGAGAAAGGAAAGCCCATGGCAAATACAGGTGTAGGAAACAAAATCAGGAGTCAGAGTTTGGACATACTGTTCAAGATTTTCATTAAATTTGTCAAGGAGACAGTCAGATTCCAGACTTCAGAGAAGATATCTAGGAGATATAAATTTTGGAATCACCTTTTGACTCAGATTTCTCTTAGAATTAATTAACCCATATCATTTATTTTGTAATGAGGAGCCTTTCATTTCCATTTCAACCAACCTTCCCATGCTATACTTCTTATTTTTCATTCAGAACAGCTGCTTCCTGTCATCAAGTTTTATTTTAATTTTCTAATACAGTTTGATAAGTCTCTACCTGACTAGATTGAATTTTTAATTTTGAGAAATTATACCTTCTCCTCCCAGACTATATAATTACCAAAAGGAATTGAGCTTTGATTTTGTACCTTGTATTTTGTGAAGTGTTTCCTACGCATCGTGTCATTTAATTCTCCAAACCATGTATAAAATAGATGTTACCATAATGTGTTTTGTTAGTGAGAAATTGAAAACAGAGACATTAAGCAAGTTGCCTCCATTACACAGCCATTGTATTAATGTTATACTAGCTAGACAGCACCTCAAGGAGTGGAAATGTTACCTGACACCAGATTATTCCACTCTTTAGAGATATGTATTTCAGCTCTATAAATACCATTAAAGATTCTTTGAGTGTTAGATAACACTCATAGACCTGAACTCAAAAATGAGCAGGCATCCCAAAAGGTCTTTGTTGAAGTTCACTAAAATGAAGAAGGGTGAAAACTTGTGCGTTGCTTAGTGTCTTTGCAGAAGTATTTTCCTAAAATAAATATACATACTATCCAATCCCCCCTAAATTATTATAATGTTTAAAATTGCTCTATTGCTGTACTTCCTACTGTGAGGAAAACTTCCAGGGACATTTGTGTATAAGGAGGTTATTTCAAAATTTTAGTAGCTAATCCCTGTGGATGGGCTTCAAGAAATATCTGCTTTATGATGAATTTTTCTCTGTCATGAATAGAATCCCGAATATAGCAAGCTTGGGTCTACTACAACCCTATTTCAAGGTATGGAAACAGATGAATTGAGATTGAATTTTTTATATGATAGCTAGGACCAAAAAAATTTCCCCAGACTATGAGAAAGCAAAAAAGAAATTGATTGGAGGAACAAAGTCTCTTCTAGAGAAAAGAAGTATGACGGTAATCTACAATTTATAACTTCAAGTCATTTTATTACACATTCTACTATTTGGTCTTGACAGTAAGGTGAGGTAAGCAGGTGAGGTACCATTATTGATCAAACAAAAAAATGAGGAAACTGAAGCCAAAAGACATGAAGTGGTTCACAAAAAAACAAACTTCAAGATAGTATGAGAACTTCAAGAGTCATTAACAGAGGGGACGGGAAAAGTGAGGAGAGCCTTCAGATTGCAATGCAGGTCTGACACATATGGAAAGAGAGAATAAAAGAGAATAAAAGAGAAAGCATTGGGTGGAGAGACTCTCAGACTACAGCACAGTGGCAAGAAAGTTTCAGCCAACAGTTCCCACTGGAAGACAACACCCATAGTCTTGCAAGGATGTGCCTGCTTTACTGTCCCTCCCACACTCAGCCTTTGTGGGAGAGCAACCTACAGGAAGCCTGGCCTCAAAGTCAACACAGCTGGGGGTCCAGAGGGGTAGGAGGTGGGAATGTTAATCAGTTATCCTCCTCACAGTTGAGGTCTAACCAGAACATTTTCATGACTGCCCAAACCCCCTTCTAAACCTCCAGATAACAAGTAGAAATGATGGCCCAGAAGTCTCCTGACATCGGGAGAGTATTTTATACAGTCTTTAATGTGAATGATACCATATATATATTGCAACTAGAACCATGTGATTATTAAATACAGTTACAAGAGTTGTCAGAATCTGTTATTTTTTAAAAAGTTAAATCGGTAACAGTTATTCATACAAGCAATAGATTGTAGAGTGAATCTACTGAAATGTTGCAGATGCACAAAAACTATCCTGGATGCAAATAAAGGGGGAAAATAATCTCCTGCAATTTTTGAAAGAAACTGCCACAGATTAGTTTTGCCATTAGTGGCCTCCCAGTCTACATTGTGATACAAACATATTTAAAGCTCAGTGGATGAAATTTGATGGGTACGTAACATTCCAAAACCCATTTACTTTCACTCATATATCTCTGTAAATTCATGTATGTAAATTAGTTTTATACAATAATCATTCCTCAAAAGAAATAATTGATGTATTTATCAAGTGCCAACTGTTTAATGTGTTGCAAGGAACTCCTCATTTTGTCCTGAAAGCAAGTCTCTAGATATGCATCATTCCTTCCCAGTGCATGTGAAGAAATTGAGGCTCAGAAACTTCAACAATTTAAGATTTAACAGGGCATGGAAAAGTCCATTCAATAAAAATTTTAAAAAGTGCAACAAAGCCAATAAAAGTACAGATTAAAATATTATGGCTTTAGACACAGTCTTTTGGTTGCTTAAACCTGTGGTTGGCAAACTCAACAGAGCCAAATATCAATAGTACAATGATTGAAATTTCTTTTGAGAGCCAATTTTTTTAAACTTAAACTATACAGGTAGGTACATTGTTGTTAACTTAGAGTACTCTTAAGTTGGCCTTTGCTAAAAACTCAAGGGGCCAAAGAGCAGCATGTGGCTTAAACAATATTTTTATAACTTCACTGATACACATATTTTTTTTAAAGTGAACCATCAAAAAATGGGAAAGTTTTAGAAGAAAAAATTTTTAGAAGTAAACTGATTGTTTTTATAACACAGAAGAATGGTTCTCCCTATTCCCCACCTATCCTCACTTACAATAAAATGGCCAGGTAGGAATTCTCAGTATTATGGATAATAAAAATCCTATTGAATAATAACTTCATGGACCAGGTTTTTGGAGATTCCAAATGATATCAGAAAATTTTTAATCAAATGGAACAAAATGTTTCTCTTCTCACCAACATGTAGAAAGTTGGTTGAAAGAAATAAAATGTAATTTTCAGTTTTTCTTCCATATCACAATATCCATATCATTGTATGTGCTTGTTTTTGTGCCTAAAATACTCTTCTCCATATTTCTGCCAATGAAATCAGTCTTTAAATCAGTTTAAATTTCCCTTTTATTCTTCCTGTGAAGCATCTGCACCATTCCTCAGAATGCCCTTTCTTATCACACCTGGATGATTGACATTTTCTCTGTACAGACCAAACTCCTGGTGCAGTACCTCCTTTAGAGCCGCCAGAAGGCCTCTGTGTACTTATTCACTTGCCTGCCTTCAGTAACAGCAGAAGAATTGAGGACTAAAACTCGCTTTTGCTCAGTTTTGTGTCTTTAGTGCCTGAAATGTAAATGCTTGCTGAATGGAGTCTAGACTACACAATAGAAAGTAAACAGCATGGAGAAATTAACTATAGATCTTATGAATCACAATAAAGTGATGCCTATTTATACATAATCTAATTTTTTTCAAATGTAATAGTATAATTTTTGCAAAAAGTTTGATGTTACATTTTCATTTACTAGTATTTTTATATTATTATAACCATCAAAAACAAACTATAGACACCAATCTATAAGTATATTCTCAAGTTATTCAAAATAATACATAGATGGTAGGATGATAAATAATGAGAAGGATATAGTATGCAAAAAGTAAAATAAGGAAATAAATATTGTAATGTATTTCTATCACCTCCAAAATAACCAAAATTTTAAAAAATATTGACTCATGTTTTATGTGAATAGAAGCACAACAGAAATGCCATAGTCAGCATGGTTTTAGAATTAAGTAAAATTTCCTCTTTGCACTAACCTTGACTTTGTGTTGTCTTAATGTGTCCAAATATAGTATACTATTAAAATTTCATCTTAGAGTACTTAGAGTGGATCAAAATTTAGTAACTGCATCATAAGTCGTCTATAAATTATAATATAGTGGTTCTAATTTTGTAGAATCTGTAATAGGACAGTGTACATAATCTTGTTTCATTTGGCTTGTAATGAGTTTATTCATCAGTATATTTTAATAAACTTGATCTTAGATGTCCTTATAAAGTTTTGAAAGTGTAGCCCGATATTTTCACAAAAGACACTAATACAAGTCCACCAAATTTAATTATAACAAAAACAGAATTGAAAGAGAAAATAAATGTATTGAAAACACATGAAAAAAATCAATTTGTGGGCCCCTCTTGGCCAAATACAAAGTGACCATTATATGTTAAGATAGTCCTAGGATGGTTTCATCATTTCTGTCCACCACCAAAAAGCATTCACGTATCCAGCATTAAGCAAATATTGTCTCAGTATTATTATGTCACCAATCTAAAAACATAGTGTAGAAAATTGCTGTGTCCTACATTCCTATGCTATTCTTGCAAAAGAACAAAGCAGTCTGGTCATCAGGAAAAATCAAATCACAAATCTTTCTAGGAACAAAATAAGGAAAATGCTTTATATTAATTCTTGAGAAAACATGACTCAGTGCAGTTATGTTTATGTATTCCAAATATGTTTGTATGGAGAACAGATTGTTATATGGTAGAAACAGATTGTTATATAGTAGAAAAGCAACACCGAATTGGATAAGACAAATCTGCCCGTTATTGTTTGCCTACCTGACCTCGCACATGCCCCTTGATCTCTCAGGTTCAGTTTCCTTTTCCATGGATAGGTGGCTCACAGTGATTTTATATGGAATAAATGAGACAATGCATATTAAACTCATGCCACCTCTAAGCTAGAATACTCAGAAGCTGTTATTATGCCTTATTTATAAGTCCACATAAACAGATAGTGGCACAATATCCGTGGAGAATTAAAATATATCCATTACATGAGCATATGTGCATTCCACAAGTAGCATCGTGTCCTAACAGATTGCTGTCACATTGCATTTGTATCTGTAAGCATTAGTGCCATTTTTGCATACCTGTTAAGCAATCTTCTGTTATTACTTTGCAACACATCATTTATGTCTCTCTCTTTACTAACATAAGACCATTATCTTGCCATTCAACAATGACAGGTGATTCATCCAAGTTTCCAAATGACATCTTCTTGATATAGGGGAGGGTAACCTCAATATCTTTGCTCTTTTTTTTTTTTCTGATACATTCTACATGTACCGTTTCAAAGGGTAGACTATAAAAGAGATATTTTCTGCACCAATTACTTGTAAATTTTAATTCTACATAGAGAATTCAAAATGGTAGGAGTTTAGCATTGGGGTGAGAGCAGGAAAGAGGAGTGAAATTGATTAATCTAGTAACACAAACTAAATCCATGGCCTGTTTTTTTCAGTTTTTTCATCAGAACAGAATTGGAGTCCAAAGAGGCAAATGGATTTTCCTGCAGTTTTTTATATGGTGGTCTTGTTTTTTGGTGCCAAATCAGGACTTGTCAATGTCAGTGACTTTCTTTATTTGTAAATTTGTATATGAATGTTGCATACTAAGTAATATAGTTTATTATCACATAGCTAATTGTATTGAGTGTTTACTATATACTAAGCATCATATCATTTTATTTAAACACTAGAGGCCTGGTGCACGAAATTTGTGCACGGGGTTCAAGGGGTGTCCCTCAGCCCAGCTTGCACCCTCTCTAATCTAGGACACCTCGATGGATGTTAAACTGCCTGCTTAGACCCAATCCCACCGGGATACATTTTACCCACTGGGATCCGGTCTAAATGGGCAGTTGGACATCCCTCTCACAATCCAGGACTGCTGGCTCCCAACTGCTCACCTGCCTGCCTTCCTGATTTCCCCTAACCACTTCTGCTGCCTGCCTGATTACCTCCTAACCACTCCCATGTCAGCCTGATTGATGTCTAACTGCTCCCCTGCCAGCCTGTTTGCCCCCAACTTCCCTCCTCCACTGGTCTGGCCACCCCTAACTGCCCTCCCCTGTAGGGTTGATCACCTGCAACTGCCCTCCTTGCAGACCTGGTGCCTTGCAACTGCCCTCCCCTGCTGACGATCTTGTGGTGGCCATCTTGTGTCCAAATGGGGGCAGGATCTTTGATCATATGGGGGCAGCCCTTGTGTGTTGGAGTGATGGTCAATCTGCATATTATTCTTTTATCAAATAGGATAGAGGCCTGGTGCATGGGTGGGGGCCAGCTGGTTTGCCCTGAAGGGTGTCCCGGATCAGGGTGGGGGTTCCCTTGGGGAATGGGGTGGCCTGGGAGATGGGCCTGTGGTGGTTTGCAAGCCAGCCATGCGCCCTGGCGACCCAAGCAGAGGTCCTGGTATCTGGAATTTATTTACCTTCCACAATTGAAACTTTGTAGCCTGGAGCGGAGCCAAGCCCCCTGCTCACTCTGGATGCCACCATTTCTGTTTGGTTTTATGTATCTTCTATAATTGAAACTTTGTAGCCTGGAGTGGAGGCCTAGGCCAGCCAGGACAGGTGGAAAGCTTTGCTTCCTCCATTGCCAGGGGCAACTCTAGCCTGTTCTCTCCAGCTCCATGGCTGTTGCCAGATTGGGATTTATCTTCTATAATTAAAACTTTGTAGCCTTGAGTGGAGACCTAGGCTGGCCAGGGTATGTGGAAAGCTCAGCTTCCTCTATTGAAATCCAAGCCTCTCAACTGCTCTCTGAGGCTGCAGCCATCTTGGTTGGGGTTAATTTACATACTTGCTCTGATTGGCTGATAGGCATGGTTAGTGAGCGTGGTTTGAGCAGAGTGATGGTTAATTTGCATATTGTACTTTTATAAGATAAAATTACAACAATCTTGCACAGCAAGATACAACTACACAAGTCTTAGGTCATGTGGAGAATTACTAAAAGAGCATGAATTGGACTATTAGTATATTTGAATCTAAAACCTCTGCTCATAACAACTACTTTATTTGGCCTGTCAGGGCAAAATAAAAAGATTAAGTCATAGAAAAGCATGAAATTAATTAACACTGAATGACACAATCATCAAATCCCCTTTATTGGAGAATTTCTTTAAAAAGAGGAGTGTTCTTATTGCTATTCCTTCCTGACATAGACCTAGTGAATACTCTGAAACTCTGTGGATATGAAGATAATAATGGCATGGGTGAGGAGAGGGTTTACTGCTTGGGTCCCTTCACAGCTGTCTTCATGAAGCTTCAAAGTTAATGGTTTTCCATTCAACTCTAGTCAGATGTACTAAAAGATGCTTAGGAAGTAGTTCCTTATTCCTCCACTAAATCACCTTTAAATCTGTCTGCTCTAAATCACCTTATTGGTGACTCAACTGCCCCCAGGAAGTTTGCTACAGGAAAGACATTTGAAATTTCTAACTACTGATCAGGGATTGGCTTACTCACACTAAAGATGCAATCTATTCATGCTGACATAGGCTCTCTAATGCAAACATTATGAAGTATTCATAAGCCTTCCCGGTTGCCTCAAAATAGAACTCGTGTCTCCATTTAGATAAGGTATTAAGGCTTTAAATGCTTCCTCAATGAATCGGCTCACTTCTCGCTTCTAATTGTTTCTCTCCCTTTCCTTGGATGGTGACTCTGAGATGCTCTGCTTTTCTCAGCCCATCTGTCCTTTTGCATTTGCTCTTGCCTCATCTCAGGGTCACTTGTCCCTTCAGCCTTGTTTACAGTTCTTTTTCTGGAGGGGTGGGCTGCAGAGTTGACTTCCCCGGGGTGAAAATTAAGTATTCATGAGAAAGATAGTATGGGCGAATGTGATCTGGAAGAAGGCATAGTGAATTTGTAGTAAATGAAAAACTTTAAAACATGTTAATTTTAATGCTTTAACAAGCTCTGACATGTCTGTAGCCCCCTCACAAAATGCAGTCTTCTTGAAGTTGAATATAGCAGTTATTTTAGTCATGCATGATTTTTCCCCTCTGTCATTAAATTAGAATATGATTACCTCCCACAGCCAAAATAGCTCCCTTGTATACTAAGTGATATAATTTACTTCATAAATGTGATCAAAACACCTTTAGTAGGTGGTGGTGACTGAGGGAGAAAGCAGCATTTTATTAACATTTTAGTATTGACTCTGCTTTATTACATTTAATCAGAATGGGATTTTGACAGCAACCCAGAGACATACTCCAAACTTTTATCCATGCTTCAGTTACCTTGCTTGAAAGGTACTTGTTTTGTTTCTCTTTTAATGTAAAAACCAAACTGTTTGTGATAGATTCTTTTGAAGCCTGTAAGGGCTATATGTTTGGTTGTCTGATATATAGGCTTCTGCCGGTTCCTTTGCCTTGCTGGATCCATGAATTGGACCACAAAGAACCTAATGCACAGAGCCCAGAAGTAAGATCCATGAGTATACCAACTTTCTTAGTCCTTCCCTCTTTTCTTTTCTTTTTTTAATTTCTTTATTGATTATGGTATGACATAACTGTCCTCATCCCCTCATTCCAATCCCAAACCTCTCCCCATGTATGTCCCCACCCCCTGTTGTCCATGACCACTTGTTAGGCTTATATGCATGCATACAAGTCCTTTGGTGATCTCTCCCCCTTCCCCCCATCCTCCCTCTGACGTTTGACAGTCTGATTGACGCTTCCCTGTCTCGGGGTCTGTTTAGTTCATCAGTTTATGTTTTTAATTATTTCCCCCAAATACATAAGAAATACACTTATAAGAACCGAAAATGAGACAAGTCATAATGGTTATGAATCAGTCTGTAATGAGTTTCTTTCTGGGACAACAGTTCTTTTGAGTCCCAATTTCATTGTCAAGTAGTTCCTTATGTATACATGTCAGCAATGATAGTTCAGTTCTGGATGATGGGCAAATTGTGGTGATGCAGATCCAACCCTTTCTGGTTTGGTCCTGGGCAACTTTTAGCAATGCACAGCTGCTGTCTGATAGTATGGCAAGGCATCGTCAGCATCTTCCATCTCTGGACTGTTTCTCTTCTGTCTTCATGGCTGGAGCACTCTTGTCAATTCCTCTCGGTTGCAGGAATCCACATAGTCTTGGAATTGTTTTCTGAAAATATACAAACATATTCTCAACCAAAAGTTAATAAAGGAATATTTTATATAAATTTGACTTGGGATCCTTTTTCATTTTTTTGCCCAGATGATTTTCCTTTGGCTTGTTTTGACACCATGTGTGTTTTTCATGGGTGTCTTGCTGTTAGCATTGCAAATGAAAGTTGATTTTCTAAAATAAAAATTTTCTAGATGTAATTTTTTCTTACAGGATATTTTTCCATTTTTAACACATATTTATTGAACATTTGAGGATAAGGCAGTCAGCAAAAAAAATCTTCTTCCTTGTCTACAGCAGGGTTGGGGAACATCTGGTTCTAGGGCCATGTGAGCCCTGTGGAATCATTTGGTCTGGCTCTGCCAAGACATTAGGAGCGAGTTAATTAATTTTTAAGTTGATAATTTCGTATGACCTGAGAATGATGTTATAAGTATCCAAATGGCCCTTGGCAGGTAAAAGGTTCCCCAACCCTGGTCTAGAGTATAGATAATAAAAGTAAATATTGATAACTATGAGCTACAACCTGGACAGGGTCCCTCATTCAGCACGGGTTTCCGGGATATCTGTTCTGTATTCATACTGTTATTTGTCACCTCCAGTCTTAACCTTGGTTGTGTCAGGCAGTCACACTTGAATATTCTGTAATGCTTTTCCTTGAGGATGACAAAAACAGGATATCAACTCATTTCTAGTTGAGGCATGAAAAAAATTACTATGAAACTTTAAAAGAGGCATTAAAGATATATATTTTAAAGCTGGTTTTGCTACTTACTAGCAGGGGACCTTGGCCAAGTTTTCTGACTTCTGGGTCTTAGTTTGTTGCTCTATAAAATGATGACACTAGCACCTGTTGCCTCAGGCTGATGTAAGGATTAAGTGAGTTAATATTTGTCCTGTACCTCAAACAGTGCTTCTGGCGTGCAGGTAGCCAACATACAAATGTTAGTTATTTGTTCTGCTCTCTTACCTACAGCTTGACCTTTTCATCTCTGTTGTCTGGCTTCTGCTTAAGCACTTCACTGATGGAACCCTGAACCTTCTAAAGGACCCTTTTGAACTTCGACTGTTGCTTTGCCTGTTACTGCCCTTCCTCACGTGAATCTGAAATCCCTCTCCCTCCCTCCCTCCCTCTCTCTCTCTCTCTCTCTCTCTCTCTCTCTCTCTCTCTCTCTCTCTCTCTACTTCTAGCCTATGTTTGTTTGTTCTTTTCTCTTGGGATTCAGTTCAAACTAATTCTTGTCCTTTTCCCACATGATGCCATCCAGAGATTTGAAAAGAGTACCCACTATTCAAAAAGTACTGTTCACTGGGCTAAATATCCTAGGTCCTATAATTTTGTCTCTAAAGAACTGGCCTCTAAGTTAGTTCTAGTCTCTTGCTGGGTTACTGAAAGGACACACACCCATTCCTTTTTTGTGGAATGTGGCCTGGAGTCTCCTAAGCATCCCAAGGGCTCTCCTCTGATCTGTTCTCTCCTTGTCCGTTATAGAATGGCGTGCCCAGGTCTGAGTGAATAGCCTCTTGGGTATTAGCACTGCAACATACAAGCAACAAGATGGAAGAGGTCCTGCACTCCTGGAACTTACATTCTAGTGGTGAAAACAGATGATAATGAGAAGTAGGAATAAGGAAGTTCCGGATAATGCTGTTTTAGATTGGATGGACAGGGAAGGCCTGTTTGAGGAGGTGATACTGCAATGAGATCTCAAGGTTGTGGAGGAACCAACTGTACTGACTA
Source organism: Pipistrellus kuhlii (assembly GCF_014108245.1). Taxonomy (NCBI): domain Eukaryota; kingdom Metazoa; phylum Chordata; class Mammalia; order Chiroptera; family Vespertilionidae; genus Pipistrellus; species Pipistrellus kuhlii. Next base: position 49,031,162 of record NW_023425427.1, read on the forward strand.
TCTGGGAAGGAATATTTCAGACACAGGGAAGAGTGTGTGCAAATACCTCAAACCCTGGGATCAGCAGTAGAATGAAAGCCCACGTTGCTGGAGCAGTGTAAATGGCGAAAAAGCAAAGTGCAGTAAGATGAGGGTTTTGGTCTCAGCACATCACATAGTATCCTGGTAATGACTCTCCTGAAAGTGTCAAAAATTCTCAGGGTTGGAAGGGACATTTCTCAAACTCCACCGTCTATTTCCTTGATAGTACCTATGCTCAACATTCACTCAAGTTCTGCTTAAGTTCTTAAAGTGCCCTCTGTGGAGAAGTTTAAAAATATATAGCAGATGCCCAAATATAACAATTGCCAATAACACTTTTTAATAGATCACTTTTTTGGGCCTCTGGTGCCATGTTCTCTCACACTTCTGTTTCTTTGCATATACTGTTTTCTCCACCTGGAGTTCCTTCCTCCAACTTGTGAACTCCCATGCATGTTCTACGGACCCTGACCTGTAGGTACCAACACCTCTGAGAGGTCTTCTCCGCCTTTTGAATGACCCCATATTCCTATAACGTAGGGACCCTCTGTTCTTTCAGCACCCATGCAGATTTTTAGATTAGCCACATGTCATTCTTGAAACTGATTACTTACTTTAACATACAGCAAGAATAAACTCCGTCTTGTACAACTAACCCTAGAATTTACCAAGGCGCTTAAAACTTAGTCACTTAACAAACACTTGCTGCTTGGGTGATTATTATCTCAATGACTATATCTCAGTGGGAGCGCAATTTGCATTTGGGGCAGTAATGACCTCAGATGGAAACCATTGTTGGACCATTCTCTTATTTATTCTTATAAAAGCTTTGGGCCAGTACTGTGTGCCAAGCTCCATGACCAATCCATGTGTTTGAGTAACACTGGAGCAGAAATTCACTACTTCTCATTCCATCCATCTTGAGTGATCTCTGTAGGACCATTCTTCCTCATTATATCAAAATGTGCCTCTGTATCCTCTAAACATTGATTCTGGTGCTATTGTCCAGTGCTATATAGAACATATCTCATATTTTTCTCTTTTGATAGTCTTTCACTATTTAGAGACATTTTTTATTGCCCTCTGTGCACACTTACATTTTTTCCTTTTTCAAAATGAAACATTACTGATTTTTTTTTTTTTTTTTTTTTTTTTTTTTTACCATTCCTTATGACATGAATTTGAGTGATCTCAGCTCTTTGTTACAGGAGAGGAATGTGTCAATATGCATTCACTTTGACTGTCATACTGTAATATTTTTTCACTAGCTTTATGTGTGGCATTTTCCCCAGTGTTTACAACTCAAGCAGTGGTAGGCCTGCAAGGTTTTTGTGTGAAGGAGTATTTTTAAATACACCAGGTCACATACATGTAGCAAAGGCAGTCTTTGTGAAACGATTGCCTTTTTTTTCAGGCTTCTAGCAAAAGGCAGAATGGTAGGCACCTCCTGGGTGTGTAATGCTATATTAACAATACAGAGGACAGAAAAGAATGTGCAGTATCCTTATTGTCAAATGTGCAGAATCCCTATTGTCAAAGATCTAATGAACTCATTACAGCTATTTACAAAGGTGAACAGTAAGACATTTACCAGTCAGTGTCTAACAACCAGCTCTGTGGCTTGAGAGTGGAGGGTGAGCCCTGGTTTGCATTTGCTGATTTCTGTAGTGTAAATTCTTCCATCATGACAGATTGCAAGCTACCAAACCAACATGATGTTGCTGCGGAAAGAGATGTGTAATAATATATTTTCTCTCTACACATATAACACACATAAATAAACTCAAGGGCATAAGTGATAGTAAAATGCAATGCAAATATCTAAGAAGTGTTATGTTTTGAGTTGTTTATTACCTTTGGCCTTTTTTTTTTTTTTTAATCCTCACCTGAGAATATTTTCCCATTGATTTTTAGAGAGAGTGGAAGAGAGAGGGAAAGATGAGAGAAACATCAATGTGGGAGAAACACATTGATTGGTTGACTCCTAAATGTGCCCCAACCAGGACCCTGGTCAGGGAGGAGTCTGCAACTGAGAGGTATGCACCCTTGAGACCAGAATTGAACCCAGGACCCTTTGGTATGAAGTCTGATGCTCTATCTACTGAGCCAAACTGGTTAGGACACATTTTGCTTTAATATAATTTATTTCATTATTATTTTATGCAATTTAATTTCTAATAACATCTCTGTTTAATAACCATCTCTCAAAATTCCTAAAATTTATCAATTGGTGCTTACAAGCTGATGTGAGCTGGCTCAAGTCCACTCCTGGGAATCTATGTAATAAAAGCCCAAGCAACTGTTATGGTGAAATAACCAGAATGACCAATCGCTATGATGTGCACTGACCACCAGGGGGGCAGACGCTCAACACAGGAACTGCCTCTGGTGGTCAGTGCACTCTCACAGGGGAAGCACCACTCAGCCAGAAGCTGAGCTCATGGCTGGTGAACACAGTGGTGGTGGCAGGAGCCTTTCCCACCTCCAAGGCAGTGCTAAGAAGTGGCAAGCCAAGCAGTAAGAAGCAGCGAGCAGGTAGGCAGTAAGGAGCGAGTGGTCCTGGACTTCAAGAGGGATATCCAACTGCCAGCTTAGGCCTGATCCCCACAGGGAGCGGGCCTAAGCTGGCAGGCAGACATTTCCCAAGGGGCCCCAGACTGCGAGAAGACACAGGGACCCTGCCCCTTCCCCCCAAGTGCACGAATTTTGTGCATCAGGCCTCTAGTTAAAATTATAATAAAATATAAAGAGGCATCCAATACATATACATAATAATAGTTTGGAGATTCAGAAAAGAAAGTAATCACTACATTATGTGTTAAACTAATCAAGGGAGATTTGAACAATATGCAGAATTTAAAGAAGAGAAGGGAAAAAGCATTTTGGATTTGTAGTATAGATGAATATTAATAGCATCTTACTTATTAAAAATAATACATCTAAATAGCAAGCATTGCACTAAAGACAATGTGTATAGTTTAATGTAACTGTCTTAAAACCCTAAGAAACAGAGACTACTATTAGCCTCCTTTTAAAATTAAGGCAACTGAGACTTAAGTCAAGAAACTTGGCAAAATTCACACAGCTAGATAATTTTGCTTCTTGTGTTCATCTTATCTGAGATTAATTTCAGACATAATTAGTAAGGGGGACCATACCTATGGGCATACTTTGGCTTGTCAAATTGTCTATTCATACATTAACATTAATAATTATAGAAGTCATCTAGTGGTTTCAAATACTCTTAAATGTTTCCATCTACCTTTCACTGACACACAACCAAATAACACTTTTCCATGGATGTCAACAGGTATTTCGGGGGGAGGGGGGAGGAGGGGGTGTGGGAGGAAGAGAGGAAGATGGCAGGTACTTAACCTCTGAGATGAAGTTGTCTTAAATGAAAAGTGAAATTGGCCACAAAACTGAAAAGTAGAGGGACAGGTTCAAATGCAGGCACACCTGGACTCAGGGAGCCCCAGAGATCTCTCCTCTCCCTGGCTTCATTGTAGACAGGCTTTCCCTGGTGAGGACAGGTATCGGCCCACAGCTCCTGCTCACATGCTCCCTGTAAGGCAGGCAGAAAAGGGAAGCAACTCCTTCCCCGCAGGCTGAAGACAAGTTTTAGCCTAGGCCTCCTACGCTGTATTCTCAATGGCCCAGGTTGGGCTGGACCATCAATCAACCACTCCTTCTGGCTAGAAGGATAATCTCTAAGAGTGAACCCCGTACTCTTCCTCCTCCCACAAAAATAGGCGCTGATGGATGGGAATTTGTCAGAGGGAAGTGAAGATGCTGTTCACATAAGTTCAAAATGAATATCTAAGGCGGAGAAACACAAGACAGAGGCACAGAGATTCACAGAAGAGAAGAGGATACCGTGAACACAGAAATCAGAGAAACACGATTATGAAGACAGGTAGAGCATGTATCATCCAAATCCTTTGTGGATAGGCACGAGAATAGGTATCTTCAGCATTTTTGGAGCACCTACCCTCTGCTGGGCACTGTGACAGCTCACATTCCCATACTCTTCTTTGGTCTTTGTACTTAATGTAAATTTGAAGAACAATAGGCTGCACATATTTAGGGTTGGTCTACATATACACCTGTGAAACTATCAGCACATCTGGAAAATGAATGCTCCCCTCACCCCCAAAAGTGCCCTGGTGCCCACTCATCATGGTGCTCAGCGCCCTGCCTTCACTCCTCCCCAGGCCACCTTCTGATCTGCTTTCTGTCACTACCTATTAGATATATACATTTTCTAAAATTTTCTGTAACTGGGAGCATATAGTATGTACTCTTTTTTCTGTAACTTCTTTCCCCAGCATAATGATTTAGCAATCCATCCATGTTGCATAACTCAATCATTTGTCCCTTTTTGTGGCCGAGTGGCTTTCCAGTTGTGTGGATATATTGTCATTTGTTTATCCATTTACTTGTTGATGGATATTTGGGCTGTTCCTGCTTTGGGACTCTTATGAATAAAGCTGCATGAACATGTATGCACATGCCTTTGTGTGAACATACTTTTGGTTTCCCTTCAGGAAATATGGAGGAGTAGAACCTGGGTCACAGGGCAGCTATGTGCGTATATGTCTAACTTTGTCAGGAACTGCTCAGTGGTTGTCCAGAGGGGCCGTATACGTCCCCATCCCCACTGGTAGCAGCGAGGGGGAGTTCCAGTTCCTCCCCTTCTTGGCTAACTATATTGTTACAGAAAACCGAAGAACAAAGCAATACTTAGAGAGATGGAGTTACATTTATTACACGTGGGTTCAGAGGGAAATGTAGCTCAAATTCTGGGCCCAACATGCATGAATTCTCCCTACTTATATGATTTTAACTTCTTTGTCTCCCAAATATGGAGTGTTTCCGGACCCTTTTTGCAATTCTTAAAGACCCAGTATGTATTGGGGCCTTGAGACCTCAACCAGAGGCCTGGCCTGGCGCCAGCACTGATAACTTTGTCTGGGGAAAGTTAAATCCACAGAAGCCAAATGGCATGGTTAAAATTCCAAACAGCAGTTTTCATACAAGATGGATGCTTCAGTTGGTCATTTAAAAAAGATTCTTCTATTCCAATGTGTGTGTAGTGGAATCACAGTGAGGTTTTAGTTTGCATTTTCCTGATCACGAATGACCCATCTTTTTTATTTTTTTTAATTATTTTTAAAAATATATATTTTATTGATTTTTTACAGAGAGGAAGGGAGAGAGATAGAGAGCTAGAAACATCGATGAGAGAGAAACATCGACCATCTGTCCCCTACCGGGGATGTGCCCGCAATCAATGTACATGCTCTTGACCTGAATCGAACCTGGGACCTTTCAGTCTGCAGACCAACGCTCTACCACTGAGCCAAACCAATATCGGCTGACCCATCTTTTTTAATGTTATTTCTTACCTAGAGATGAGGGGGTTTCTAGAAGGTAAAATTTCTCTGTTTAAATATAGCCTAAAATCCTTTGAAACTCTTATTTCTATGGAACAATGACAATTCAGTCATACAACATCTCTTTTGACTTACTGTATACATGAAATTTTCTCTAAGGAAACTAGTTGAGCCCTAGCTGGGTTTGTTCATTGGGTAGCATGTTGGCCTGCAGACTGAAGAGTTCCAGGTTTGATTCTTGCCAAGGGCACATGCCCGGGTTTTGGCCTCAGTCCCCAGTGATCAATGATTCTCCCTTATCATTTATCTCTCTCTCCCTCTTCCTTCCTCTCTAAAATCAATTTTTAAAAAAATGTATTTTTTTTTTAAAAAAAACTAGTTGAGAATCCTCTTAATGTTGTTTAACTCTTGAAGCCATTGCTGGAAACCAGTGTAGTTTAAACTAATGTAATTTTAGCAGACTGTAGCTGGCCCTACTTTTCTTTATCACGTGGTTCAAATACTGCATTTAGAAATTTATTAGGAAATCTATCTTTAGCAGTATAATACAGTAGCCCAAGCAAAATCATTCTCAAGTTTCTTTTCTCTGGAAAATTCTAAACTCACACCAGAGATAAAGTGACATAGGAAGGGAGAGAAATTTGCATTACTGTCAAATGGTGCAATTATCTTTCTTTCTGGAGTTGCCTGGATGCGCATTTCATCATTATTGAGCATTGTCACAGGGATGGATTTTTTAGAAATAACCACTTGATTGCTGTGCTTGCCTCAGTTCTGATGCTGCAGCTTACTTTCCTTGTCTTAACTGAATGCTTCTGATTAAGCTGGTATTTTCTGGTGCACATGCATGCACACAAAGCTCTAAACTGAAGGAGGAAATCAGATTATTTATCTTTGTTTTCTGGTTTCCAACTTTCTGGCATTCGAGTCAAAGACCTGCCCTTGAATGGGGTCCCTGGGTTTTTGAAGGAAATAGTCACCCATCGTTCTACCCAGAAATCTGTCTGCTAATCTCAAAAAATCACAGTTATTCTGTGTGGCTATTGAATTGGTAGAATGAAAGAGGAAGATATGGATGAGTTAAGTTAGGGTCTTTAAAAAGACTTCAGGGCTATACAGGCAGCATATTTTAAAGAACTCTAAGTATTAATGATCACTTTTAACGCATATTAAGCATTTGGCGTGTAGCCAATATTGTGCTGGCATTTGCTGGCATCCTCTGATTTAATGAGCGTAAGCAGTGTCATTATCCCCACATTTGTAGATGTGGAAACAGTTTCAAAGAATTTAAATAATTTGCTAAAGGTCCTTATGTATGTCTCGGTAGAGCTTGGGTTTGAACCGGGGCCTATGTGATCCAGAACACATTTTTTTTTAAAATATATTTTTATTGATTTCCGAGAGGAAGGGAGAAGGAGAGAGAAATAGAAATATCAATAATGAGAGAGAATCATTAACTGACTGCCTCCTGCATGCCCCCCTATTGCTGATCAAGCCCACGACCCAGGCATGTGCCTTGACTGGGAATCCTGATGGCCTGGCTCAAAGGTTGATGCTCAACCATTGAGCCCACACCAGCTGAGCTAGAACACATTTTAATCGCTACATTGTACTGACTTGACTGGGATCAAAAGCTTATTGGCTTATCAGAAAAATGGAGAACAATTTTTATAGCCCTGGAAATTTTTGTTATTCGTGTCCCTATGAAGATTGTTTTATGCTGGATAAATGATAAGAATTTAATACAAATATGTGCTAAATATTTATGCCATACCTGAAGGCTCCACTAAAAATAAACAGACTAGCTACGCCAAAAATCTTGAAAAGGAACGTAAACTGATCTTAGCAAGATTAGGCAAACCTAAGCCTTAAGATTGCCCTGACCAGGTAGCTCGTAGGTTAAAGCGTCATTCTGATACACAAAGGCTGTGGATTTGTTTCCTGGTCATGGCAAATACAAGAAGCAACCAGTGGATGCATAAATAAGTAGGAAAAGTCCATGTTTCTCTCTTTATCTATTTCCCCCCTCCCACACCCTCTATGAAAACAATTTATTTTAAAGTCAGCTCTTCTCTTGTTCTATATATCCTGTTTCTCTAGAAAACCCTTATTGATACAGACTCCTTATTGATTCCCTTTTTATAACTCCATCCAAAATGATCATTTCATCTGTGTATAATCCACTCTCCTGGCTCAGGGGGATGTGGGTTTGTTCCGGTTCATATGTATCCAAGTATAATGGTTAGACCTTTCTTTTCGGCACCAACCGTCTTACTAGGTATTTAGGATTGCACCCTCTACCTTTTAATCTCTGCAGTTTAAACCACATAGGACATGGTGAGATAGTCGTGGGGGTGAGTTTTCTCATGGGCTTCCTCCTCCAGGGGCCAAGCAAAGCCTCTGGGCATGTGCAGGTGCCTTCCCACCTGGTGATCATTGTGCCTGGGATTCTAGTGCGAAGGAGTCCCTGACTCTGACTCTGACTCCGCAGGCAGCAGGCAGCACCCTGAGGCACAGGCAGGGTGTGCACCTTGTTCCCCGGGAACTTGGATCCTCTGCAAAGGTGGACCTGGGTCTTGCCTGCAGGATCTCTTCAGGTGAGGACTGTCACCCTGGACTGTGGAACTCTGCTCCACAGATGTTTATTTCATCTGCAAAGTGTGCCTCCCAGCGGGTTTGTTTTCTGGTGCTGGTGGTTTTTAAATTTTTTCATTCTTTCTCATTCCCTGAGGGTTCTAGGCTTTTGGAATGCAAATGAAAAGTCTCATTTTTTTTTCCCTCCTCTGTTTTCTACTCTTGGCTTCCCTGAGGCAAGGAACATAGGCACCTTGGCTAAGAGGAAAGCATGGAAGGAAAGGGTGGGGGTGGGGGCGGGATGAATCTCTTGGTGGTGAGCAGGGCGTCAATTAACATTTCAAAAAGCTATCCTTACATTTGTTTTCACGGTTCCTGGGACGGAAAGGTAACTCACCCTTTCCCTCTTCCCAGCCCTGGGAAGACCCATCCAATGCTTGGCCTGTGGCGTGAGTACAAACTTGCTTTCTCCAAGTTTAACATCCCCAATTTATTCTTTATTCGTTTTTCAACTGTTCACCTCACTGTGATACTCACGAAGTCTGGTGCCCTGTTTGCTTTCTGCTAAGCACTCCTTGTCTCTTTTAAGGTCTGCAGCTGACTCTAAGCGCCACCTGTGGTCTGAGCCGGGAGTTTGCGTGATCCTTTCAGGGGGAGGTCAAGTGTGCTTGCTTGTGCACAAGTAGACCCGTGCTCACACTCGCACAGGATTGCTTTAAGTGACCGCAAATGCCAATGTTTCTAACTTGGCCCTTGGAGTTTCTAAGGGGTGGAGAAAGGACACAACAGCTACCAGCATCATCCACTTAAAGTAAGGCCTTGCAAGATCCAAGAAGCTTAATTTTGTGGTGGGTCGGTCAGAGTCACTTTGTACTGTGTCTTTCATCACCATTCAGAAAGAATTTGCCTACTCAATACGATCTCTGTGTTAATTGTTCCATTTAAGGGATTATTGGGAAATTTTAGGCTCTGCCCATTGCTGAAATAAAGGTGTGTCTGAGGGTTCTGTCCTCATCTAGGGAAAAAACAGCCAAGTGCATAGGCCTTTCTGAGCTCTGCCTTGGTCCTCAGCTCCCCAGCCCTGAGGAGCTCCATTGTTGCACGTTTATAGTGGCTACACCTGGCTGCTCAGAGGTTTGCACTGTGCAGTGTGGGTCGACCCAGCTTTGCTAGACAGCACAGAATTTAAAGCCGGTTTTTCACTGGTGTGTGTGTGTGTGTGTGTGTGTGTGTGTGTGTGTTTAAGTTTTCCCACCCCCTATTCCTTAATGCCCAGGGTTTTAGAACATTAAAAATTCCGATTAATGTCCCACAGCCTCCACGGCAATTGGCCCACGAAGGTCAATGACAGTGGATTCCTGTTTTTTGCCACTGTTTCCCATCCAAGATCAACCAGATCAATCAGATATGGGTCTCAAACTAATGCATTAAGATGCCCCCTGCCCCCTCCTGCCATCAGCTTTCCATTGAAGCATGCCTAAAACCTTCTCTTTTTCTGTGGTAAAGCTTTCTCAATCTTGCCTGCTTTTGAGTCACTTCCAAATGTCTGACTCCTTGCTATAAGAAGCCTGCTGTTGTTCTCATTCAGATAATGTTTATTTACCTTAATTATTTCTTTAGAGTTCCATCATTTAATCCTCACAACAACCCTCAGGGTAAAATACTATTGTCTCCGTTGTTCTGATGAGGCAGAGAGGGGATAAGTCATCTGCCTGTGGTCACATGACGGCTGAGTGATGGGTCAGGATTTGACTCTAAGTGCATGTCTTTAAACTCCAGCAGGTGCCCCCTGCTGTCTCCCTGAGCCCTTAGGAGCCACGTGTGATATCTGCTGTGGGATTGGCAGGGGTTAAGATTTGGTAGGAGATCCTGAGGTATTTTATTAGTCTACCTGAAGATAGCTAGCTGCTCACCACCAGGCTGGTGCTCCCCTCCTCGGTGTAGTCTTATGAAGTGCCTTCAGCTGGGTTTGCATTTCCCAAGGCTCTTACACCTCGCTGAGGCCCTGTGGCTACTTCTGGCTCATGCAATGTGGCCTAAATGATGTGTGTTACTTTGGAAGAGGTAGTTAAGTTTCTCTTACCTGTCCATTGAAATTGTGGAGGGTCATGTTGCAGATGAAAGCAACCAAAGTTGGAAGAAAGCTAAATCCCCGAGTTTGTACTTAGAGGAGAACCACCAGGAGAGTTGCCAGAGCAGAACTATTCCCATTGAACTTGGCATAGATAAGACATACATATTTATTATGTTTTCATTAAGGTATGGGGAGGTTCTTAAGACAGTCTTTCTACCCTAATTTATGCATGCTTCTTTAAAAATACTTTTAGGGGTAGGGGGGAGGCCCTCAGATCTTTTTCTAGTTACAATTAGATTTCACCTGGATAACTGAAGTGCCCATGCTGGTGCTTCCTTAAAAGCATTTGTAGACCCTTCAGCTCATAGAACAAGAAATGCAGGTGCAGTAGACTGCTGTACTAGGAATTGACATTTAATGCAATTGATTGCAGCCACACCGGGAGCAGGACAGACAAGGTAAATAAATTATGAATTCCGGTGGAAAAGGAGCTGGCAATAGCTGCTGTTTCATTTCCCTCTTAACCCCCTGTGACTGTAAACATGCTTATAGATATATTTTATTAATCATTGTTTTGATGTATTTGGATTTTGCAAGTGCCTATTGTAGCTAAGGGATTTCTGGACACCCCTCGAGCTAATCAGATTAGGGACATGAATGCTGTGGTGACAAACCGGTGTATGTGTGCAAAGACAAATGGAAAGCGCTCCCTTACCAGCACTTGCGACCAGCTCTTTGTTTAAAATGACAGCTTTAGCCCTCTGTCCAGCTGGGCCGTCCTCACTTCTGTCTACAAACGATGGGCTTTAGGCTGAACATTGCAGGAGAGATACTTCACAGATGGGTATCTTTCAAGGGACATTATCAGAATAAAACACTTCAAAATTCACTTCATGCTACTCGAAGATAGATAGCAGTGATATGATATATTGAAAGAGCCATCACTACCAGAACTTTCAAAGAACTTTCATATTGTGAAAAAGGCGAGGCAAAGCAAGTGCATTATTAATGGCATATCATAAATCTTGAGAGGACAAGATAGGCTTTGCATGAGCTCCAAATGTACCCACACAAAGTGTGTGTGTGTGTGTGTGTGAACTCTAGGTTTATTTCTTTCTTTTTTTTTTAATATATTTTTATTGATTTTTTTTTTTTTTTTTACAGAGAGGAAGGGAGAGAGATAGAGAGCTAGAAATGTCGATGAGAGAGAAACATCGACCAGCTGCCTCTTGCACACCGCCTACTGGGGATGTGCCCACAACCAATGTACATGCCCTTGACTGGAATCAAACCTGGGACCTTTCCGTCCGCAGACCGACGCTCTACCACTGAGCCAAACCGGCTTCGGATCTAGGTTTATTTCTATCTTCATTGAGTAGTAGTACCTACTAGTCTCAAACTTTGCATCTTTTCAGAAACATTTCCCAGTGAAATCTGATTTACTTCTGTGTCACCTCAGATCCCAGGAAACCTGGTGAAATCCCTTCTCACTGCGATGAAAAGTCCTTAGGCAGTGATCTAGCAAGAGCAGCTCTTACTCTAGGAAAATCTTCTTTATTTTTATATGCGTTTTGCCACTTTCACTTCGTTCACACTTACATTACCAATGCCTAGCACCCTGCCAGGTGGGGAATGGAATATATCGTGGGCTAAACCTCGGCACAAGAAAGAGTTCAGTGTGTTTTCAGAATAGGAAGTAGAGAAGGGAGGAGGCAGGGTGGCAGAATGGAAGGTGAGTTCCGTGGCTGAGGGCTGTTTAGATCGCCAAGCATGAATAAAGGAGGGAAATTCCTCTTTTGAAAGTTTTAGGAGAGCCTTGTTTAAACTCAAAAGTGGTTGTATAAATACCTTTTATGGGCTAGCTTTACACGTTAAAACTACGCACACTTTAGTGCCTGTCAGCCTGTATGGTTCACCTGCATCAAACAGTACTTAATCATACACATGCAAAAGCCAGGGGGTAAGGGCGTTGGTTGGTTTCTTGTTCTCAAAGGAAAGCATACACATTCATTTGTCACTCAGCCATTTGTGCATTCCCATTTCTAGCCTCAGAATGGAAGATTCTTGTTTCCTGGGATGGCTGTGGTCAAGTCGGACCCAATGTAGGCATTTCCTGTGGGACCATAGCTCAGCAGGTGGCTTCCTGTGTGTCCCCTGGGGGCAGCTGGAGCAGGGCTGGATCCCAGCAGCCTTCTGGTCCAAGTAAACCAGCTGCAGCAGGTTCAAAGTGCTTGGGGACTCAGATGTTTCATGCACCTGCTTGCCTCCTGCCTACCAACTGGTGAGGGGTCAGAGAAAAACAAGCTTGTATTGATCATTCTACCATAAAGCAGGGGTCTTATCTTTCTGACTCATTTCCTTCATGTACAGAAGCAAGGGGTGAGGATTTCCTTAACTACTCTCAGCTAGGCTCTCCTGGCTCACTGTGGAGCTAATTTAATAAATCAGACATTCATCTGACTCAGACCTGTTTCCCAGCAACAACACCATAAACCTACACAATAAAAGGCTAATATGCAAATAGACTGAACGGCGGAACAACCAAACAAGCGATAGCTATGACGTGCACTGATCACCAGGGGGTGCATGGGAAACATGGCGGGCGTTGCCAGCAGACAGCAAAGCATGGCATGTGGTGGGTGTCGTGGAATGTGGCTGGTGTCAGCTGCAGCAGGATGGTGGAGCAGGTGAGCAGAGGCACCAGGTGAAGGTGGGACACTGGCTGCTGTCATCAGGAAGAGTCTCTGGTGGTTACTGAAAATTCTTTGCTCCCATACACTGCATTCTGACCAGTGTTCGCACCTGTTGCCAGCACTGGCCCAATTAGCATCCACTGCTGGTACCAGAGCTAGCCCCAATAGCTCAGTGCCAACAACAGGTGCAAACCACGACTGCTAGCCCTGATCACCCCTCAGGGCTTCTCCACCTCCCCCTACTCCTGAGGGGCGATCAGGGCAGTAGCTGCTACTCACACCTGCTGACAGCACCAGCCCCACTCGCACCACTGCTAGTGCCTGCCTCAGTTGCTCTGCACTATCAGCAGGTGTGAGTGGGGCTGGCAACATCAGCAAGTAGGTGCAGCGGCGGGAGTGGGGCTGCTGACAGACAGGGATCAGGAGGCCATGGTGGGAGGGGCCAGGCAGGGGTGCAGAGGATGGGCTGAGACCTGCCACTGTACCCACCACAGCCTCACTACCCACATTTCCTTTCAAGGAGCATAAATTTGTGCACTGGGCCCCTAGTTATTAATATGTATTTAGTCATTACTAAATGTTTAAAGCCACACTAATTATTTTACCTATGTTATTTGTCCTCCAACAACCAAGTATTTTTTATGTCCCCATTTCTCAGATCAAGAGACTATATTCTGCAGGTTTAAGAAATATCCTGTGTTACATGTATAGCCAGGAATTGACAGATTTCTGTGAATTCTTGGTAGGATTTGATCCAAAATATAGTCACTATCGAATATTAACCTTTGCCTGTATTTTTAAAGGGAATGATTCTCATACTGAGGCTGTTGGACCCCATGTTTGGACAACCACAAACATAACTTTCAGAGAGGTCCCTTGCAGGTATTATTCCTGGAGAACTAGGAACACTGTAAGAATGCAGCGATTTCAGGGCCCAGACCTGTGCCTCAGTGGTTTTGCATCAACCCATGCACAACAGGTTGCAGGTTTGATTTCCAGTCGGGGCACATGCCTGGATTATGGGCTAGATCCCCAGCACGGGACATGCAGGAGTCAGCTGATCTGTGTTGATTTTCCTCTCTTACCAATGTTTCTTATATTTTCCTCTCCCTCTTCCTCTCCTCTCCTCTCTAAAAATCAATTTTAAAAAATCCAGTGATCTCAGTACCCACTTACCCAATGACCTGAGCTCAAATCCTAGTGTACCTTTTCCCAGCTGTGTGGCCGAAGCCTCATCTGTAAAACGGGGTCATACTTCTCAAGGGGTATTAAGATAGTTCGTATCTGTAAACTTCTCAGTACTGTACCCGGCGTAGTAAGAGCTCTGTAGATGCTGCTAATATTTTCTTCCAAAGTGTACACAGTTTGCATTGGTAATGCTGGGACTGCTTTTCCCGGTACAAGGATGTACCTTTTATTCGTTCAGAGAGCACATGTCTAAGTGCCAGCGCTCTAAGTAATGAAGAAGCGTGGACAGGCACTTCAACCTGAAGAAGAGACTGCAAAACTGACCAAAGGAGTGTATAGTCATGCGTTTGTATGTGGACATTCTAAAATGAAGTATATTTGGCAACTGAGATTAAAAGAGGGAGCTTGCAAAGAAAAATTTGAAGCAGGGAAACAATGGGTTCCAGTGCGTATTTTAAGAGATAACGATTGGCCATGAACCTCAGCCAGATGCCTTTGGGTCTGCACTAAGAGAACTTCCTGCAATGAGGCAAATGTTTTATATCATTGTTGCTCAGTCAAACAACCACATATAACATAATTTAGTTTTAATGATATACATGTAAATAGTATAAATTTACATATGCATGGCTCCCATAGGGGACAGTATAACTTTAGACCTGTGGTCTGCTACCTCGTGTAAGGGATGTAGCCCCGCCCACACCTGAATGCTAGCACAGTAAGATCCTGTCAGAATTCGGAACAGTGGAGCTGAAAGATAATAAATGACCCTTGTTTTATTGTTTTAAGCCATTGACTTTGTGGTAATTTGTTATGGCAGCAGCAGAAGAGTAATGGTTATAAACCTTGAATGGCATTTTCAAAGGAGCTTTTTGGACAAACATTATTTGAGGCTAAGAGTCACCAGCTGAGACAGTAATTTTTTTTTTCTTTTTGAAAGCTTATTCTTTTTCTGATCATCTAAGTAGTCTCTGGTTGTGACATTACATTTGAAGACAGCACAGGACATTATAAAGAAAAAGAAAAAGAGAGTAGGTAGGCAGAGCTTTCTTTACGAAGGCAGATACTAATAATATTTGGATACTAGAGGCCCGGTGCATGAAATTTGTGCACAGGGAGGGGGGGTGTCTAAACGGGCAGTCAGATATCCCCCTCACAATCCAGGACTGCTGGCTGCCAACTGCTCACCTGCCTGCCTTCCTGATTGCCCCTAACCACTTCCATGCCAGCCTGGTTGATGTATAACTGCTCCTCAGCCAGCCTATTTGCCCTCAACCTCCCTCCTCTGCAGGCCTGGCTACCCCTAACTGCCTTCCCCTGCAGGGTTGATTGCCTACAACTGTCCTCCCTTGCAGACCTGATCCCTCTCAACTGCCCTCCCTTGCAGACCTGATCCCTCTCAACTGCCCTTCCCTGCTGGCCATCTTGTGGTGGCCATCTTGTGTCCACATGGGGGCAGGATCTTTGACCACATGGAGGCAGCCATCTTGTGTGTGGAATGATGGTCAATCTGCATATTACTCTTTTATTAGATAGGATAGAGGCCTGGTGCATGGGGTAGGGGCCAGCTGGTTTGCCCTGAAAGGTGTCCTGGATCAGGGTGGGGGTTCCCTTGGGACATGGGGTGGTCTGGGTGAGGGGCCTGTGGTTGTTTGCAGGCCAGCCACGACCCCTGGTGACCCAAGTGGAGGCCCTGGTATCTGTAATTTATTTACCTTCTACAGTTGAAACTTTGTAGCCTGGAGCAGAGCCAAGCCTCCTGCTTCCTCCATGGCTGCAGCCATTTCTGTTTGGATTGTTTACCTTCTATAATTGAAACTTTGTAGCCTTGAGTGGAGTCCTAGGCTAGCCAGGGTGAGTGGAAAGCTCGGCTTCCTCTGTTGCAGGGGAAACCCAAGCCTCTCAACTGCTCTCTGCAGCTGCAGCCATCTTAGTTGGGATTAATTTGCATATTCACTCTGATTGGCTGGTGGGTGTGGCTTAAGCAGAGTGATGTTAAATTTGCATATTACTCTTTTATTAGGTAGGATATTCTTTCCCATTTTTATTCATATTTTTATCTAGAGATGATAATAAATAAGCTTAGAGTTTTTGAATGATTCTTATGTGCCATTATTAACTCATTTAATTTTCATTATCTATGAGTTAGGCAGTCTTCCCATTGCACAGATAAAAAAACTGAGGCAAGATACATCACTTGTATGTCTATCAAATGTGGCTGAGAAGTGCATCTGTTTTAGGCAC
Source organism: Pipistrellus kuhlii (assembly GCF_014108245.1). Lineage (NCBI taxonomy): Eukaryota > Metazoa > Chordata > Mammalia > Chiroptera > Vespertilionidae > Pipistrellus > Pipistrellus kuhlii. The sequence continues at coordinate 49,047,352 of NW_023425427.1, forward strand.
TAAAGTTAAGAGAACTTAATCCTTTGCTATAATGTATATATTCTGCATATATCATTTTTAGTCTTGATTTATTTTTTAACTTAACCCTTTAAAGATTTTCTCATGTTACTAACAACTCCTAAGTGCAAAATGAGTGGCACAAGTATGACCCTTTTACAGCCATATTTACTCCAAAATAATTACAGGGAGGCTATTGGGGAGAAACTGAGGGAGACTCTCATTTTAGCCTCGGGAGATAATGTCCCTGATTTGCAGTTAATTTTTCTTGTTTTTGACCCAGATCTATCATTAACTTTTCATATTGGCCACTCCGGGTTCAGTTCCATTCTTGATGCACCTCTTAAATGGAAGGAGAGAATCAGAGAGAACTGGGAGCTGAATTGGAAGGGGTTGAGGTACCATATTTTCCAGCGTATAAGACGACCCCCTAATTTTACCGTTAAAACATAGGTTTAGGCCTATATTCGCTGTATAAGACTACACCCCACTTCTGAGGCAACACCAGTTCTTTTTTTAATAGACCGCCTCTCTGACTCTGGCCAATCTGAGCAGGATTTTTTCGTTTCAAAAGTTGTCTTATACATCAGAAAATATGGTAGGAGACAAGAAAGCATACAGAAAACTTTCTGGATTAAAAAAGTAAATAATGCCAAGACCGGTTTGGCTCAGTGGATAGAGCATTGGCCTGCGGGCTAAAGGGTCCTGGGTTCGATTCCAGTCTAGAGCATGTGCCTTGGTTGGAGGCACATCCCCGGTGGGGGGGTGTGCAGGAGGCAGCTGATCGGTGATTCTCTCTCATAGATATTTCTGACTTTCTATCCCTCTCTCTTCCTCTCTGTAAAAAATCAATGATATATATATATATATATATATATATATATATATTTTTTTTTTTTTTTTTTTTTTTTTTTTTTTAAGTAAATAAGCTGTGACCACTGGCAGAGGGAAGGGGAGAAGGCAGGTCTGATGCCTTCATCATTTAGTTGGGTTGTCGAACTCAATCAGAGAAGGGGCCAAAATCTAAAATCCAGCCTAAATCGCGGGCCGAATGGTTTACTGAACAGTCATAAACTGTCATTGTGATGGAAACGCAGCGGAGTGCAGTGATGACAGCGCGGTGCAGGCCACATTGCAAGGCCTGGCGGGACGGATTTGGCCCACAGGCCTTGTGTTTGACACATGTGATTTAGAGAGAGAAAAACAGTGGATCAGACACCAGTTACTGGAAGAATCTCTGTTTGTGTCTGGAGAGGAGGTAAGGAAAGCATGTTCCGCTGATGTCAGTCTGCATGTCCTCGGGTTTGTAACGGGAAGTCCTGGCTGTTGCCTTGAGCACTGGAACTGTTTTATTGCTTTTATAAACTACTAGCTATTTTCTTTTAGGAGGAAATAACAGATGGTCATGCAGCAGCTGAGCTTTTTATCTGAATCTTCAAAACCTTTTTGTGCACAATTTATGAGGTTCACTCCTTTGCAAATTCAGTGCTTTCTTGTAGTTTTCCTTTTGAGATGAGCCACAAGAGCCTCATTTTTGTTGGGCATTGCCTATTAGTGGCAAAACTCCTTTCTTATTTAATCAGCTTCTCCAAAGGAATAAGGCTGAGTCCAGATAGATTCTCTTTTATGAGGGTGAAAAGATTTTGGCGGTCCGCCTAAAAATAACACGTGGAATCTGCCACCTGGGTCTCCCTTCCGTATTCATTTGTATTTTTCTGCGTTTTGCCTGTGGAGTTTAAGCTAATAGGTCAGCCCCTGTGAGCACGGAAGGCGTTTGACGGGGTCAAGTGTTTGTGGCTGAGGAATGGACTGCTGGGGCGCTGTAGGGTGGGGTGAGGGGGGCACTCAGCCTGTCTGGCCACATGGTCCTGAGGTGGGGCTGATGTGGCCTCAAACCCTGGCCCTCTTGGATTCAGAGTATATACAGCGCCGCTGTACACAATTTCTGTTGAGCGAAATAAAGAAAAAAATAAAATCATATTGCCTATGAAAAAAACATAGGAAATGATATGGTGTTTTTTTCATAATTACTAAAAATCTGCAAGATAGCTCGATACACTCTAGGGTCAGAAACCAAACACCAAACCAAACCAAAACTTTACAGAGCTAAGTAGATTCATAGCTCCTTTTGTTCTACAAGCTTATTTCCCAAATCACTCAGTATTAATCCTGTTCTGATATCTTATCCAAACCCCAGAGTCCGCCAGAGGTACTCTTAGCCAGTTGCCGTGCAGTCTCCGCCTGCTGCCTGGACTGCAGGATGGCAGGACAGTGGAGGAGCTGAGCTTAAGCTCTGCAGGCAGAGTCTGGGATCCGCCCCTTACAAGCTGCATGGCTTTGTGCTAATTATTCTGTTTCTTTAAGCCCTTCAGTTTCCTCAACTGTAAAATAGACATAACAAGTATTTCCCAGGGTTTTTATTGAATATATGGATGAGAGCATATACATATGCGTGCATACACCCCATATATTGTATAACCTATAGCATATATGTATGTATACAGTGCTGGCCTATAGTACATGCACAATAAATGACAGCTGTATTATTGTTCAGTTGCAAACTTTGCTCATGTGTTTTATGTGAAGGAAGAAATCCTAGTCTCGGTGGTGGGTATTGTTTGCTTTAGTTATATTGGCTTAAGGACAGGGCTAAGTCTGTGGTTAAAATAATCACTTTTGGAAGTTCTGTATACTAGCCTTATAATTTAGAGTCGTGAAGGCTCTAAAATTTCTTCAGTAAAGAAACCAACGAAAATCATTAAATGCTGAATATTGTCAAAATTCATTTGATTACTAAGATCATTTTTCCAGTTATTCTCTGTTGATGTCCTGTGGTTTTACTGCTCTTCAAAGGTGAGGAACACAGTTTAGGGCATTCTGACGAGGTAGACAGCCATAGCCATGGTCTTCAATATAGAAATGTAGATGTGAATGCTTGTTCTGGCTTTGCTGGCTCTAGCTCTCACAAAGTTTTGAATGTGGCTGCCTCCTGTTATTAAGTCTCAGTTCGGATGTTACCAGCTCCAGGACCATGGGTCCCCATAAAGCTGGTTTTCTATCTGTGCTCAAAAGTGGTGCCATGCAGAGCAACACTTGGACATGAGGCAAAAGGAAAAAGTGATTATAGTGATATTGTCTTCATTTAAAATAAAATTATCTACTTGCCTCACCCCATTCCTAGCCCTGCTCATAAAGCCCTGAACATGTATCTATCATCCCATTACATTTATAACAATAATTTATATGTCTTCACACAGAGAACCACAGCTCCTGGTCTTTCAAGATCGTGCCATATGAATCCTCCCACCTATGGTACCCAGCTCAGTATGGCACAAAGTCCTTGTCAATAAATGTGACTGGACTGCTCTCCCCTGAGAGGCACTCCTTCAGTTCCTTGATGTTTCTAATTTAGTTGTATCAACAGAGGTCTTTGCTGTAAAATGGTGTCCTTCTTACCCCCACCTCAGTGTGTATCCTGTGTTTCTGATCTGACATCTCTTAGTTTATTTTTTATTGTGTATCTTCCTTGACTTAAACCTTAGTTGAACAGACTCTTGGTCTGCATTTTTATTTTTATTTCGGTAACCCTAGTGCTTTGTATGGTGCCTGGTACAAAGTAGATACTCAATAAATGTTGGCTAAGTAAATACATTATTGGATGGCTAAAAGAATGGATATTTTCTTTTTTCTTCATTGACTCTTTCTGCAAATGGGAAGAATGCAACCTACCTCATCTGCTAATAGGATTAAATGCAAATATACACTGAGTGGCCAGAATATTATGATCTCTGAGTGCAAAATAATCTGGCCAATCATTGTATATCCTATACAATAAAAAGCTAATATGCAAATTGTCCGCTCAACCAGGAGTTTGACCAGCAGGCAGGCTGGCCAACCACCCATGTCTCCTCCCTCCTGGCCAGGCTGGCCAGACCACCCATGCATGAATTCATGCACCAGGCCTCTAATACACACACACACACACACACACACACACACACACACACACACATACACACACTGAGTGGCCATATTATTATGCATTCAGAGATCATAATATTCTGGCCACTCAGTGTATAAGTGGTAGCATTTATTACTAGTCTTTGCCCATTGGCAGTGTTCAACAAATGTTGTTGTTTTTTTTTGTTGTTGTTGTTTTGTTTTGTTTTTTCACTTGAATCTAGCTGAATATGAATGGAAAATAGTATCAGAGATGAGATTTTCTGGGACCAATGATAACCTCTGTGCCAGTTTTCTAATACCACAGGGAGAATGTTGGATACCATGATGTCATGTATTGAGTGGCATTATTATAAGCAAAATATTAATGAAGCAACAATCACATTTATTTTTAATAGAGACTGAGATGATGGTGTTTCATCTTATGGTACTACATATTTTAGAACAGAATCAAAGGAGACCTTGGGTATTAGAATCTTAGAACTAGACTTGAATTCTGTCTCTGCCTTTGACACATTATGGGTGATTTCAGATAGTCACTTACCTTTCTTTTGGGCCTTAGCTTCTTTACTTGTAGAAAAGTATAGTAAATAGCTGTATCTCTGATTTGATGTAAGAACCTCCTGTGCTCATTTTATAAAGCAGTAAATGTCAGTTACAGCCCTTCTTTTTATTACTCTTATTACCATCCTCACGACTGCCACCAACCCCGCTACTACTACCAAGTAGTGGGGATTTCTCCTGGGAATTTCTAAGCCAAGACAGAAGGAAAAATGCTACCCACAATTTATTTTTCTCATAAGCCGTTAGCAGATCTCAAAGTCCAAAGGGAAGCTGGAACCAGTACAAATTGCATTAACTGATAGTATCCGCTGATAGAACCCATAAGCTGTTATTGCTGCCAGGAAACTATCTTTTCGGTGCTGTTACTCCCATCTCCACATCACCGTGGGCTTCTGCTACCTCGGGGAGGTGCCAGTACAGCCTGACAAATCTTTAGGACGGCAGCCCTTCGCCAACAGGAAGGTTGTTGACTTACATATGAAGAAATGCAAATGATGCCAATCATTGGTCTGTTAATGCTCCATCTCTCTATTTCCTGTCAGTGTGTTTTTCAGGAAGTAAGCAATTTGGCATAAGTCAGTCTTTCCTACTGAGCCGAGATTATGTCAGGAAAACGTCTAGAGGTGGGCCCTTGGTGCTTCTCAGAGCGGGAAGTGAGAGAGAGCATCGGGCCCTAGCTACAAGCAGAGTCCAGGAGCTGTTCTTGAAAGTGAATTGTGATTTTTAAAGGTTATTTAAAGATTGCTGTGCTAAAAAGGTATATCTTTGTCTGCTCTGCTTTCCTGGGACTTGAAAAGAGCTGGCAGTAGTCTTGGGTGCTATTCCTTGTCCTCCCTACTCCCTTTCTTTTTGAAGAGACCTTTCACTTCTTTTTTGAGAGATCACAGCACCACTTGTGTGTGTGTGTGTGTGTGTGTGTGTGTGTGTGTGTTTGTTTTCATTCAGTAACCACTAGAAAGAGAAGATAGTAAAATAGAATTAGTGGGAACATATCGCCTAAAAAGAAGCTAAGATAACAGCTTTAATGGAATTGAAGGGGACTCTATCATTAAGATGTGTTTGCAGAAGTCAGTTAGGAAGGGATTTTAATCACTGAATGGTTCTAAATATACCCAGCCACTCATCCCCAACCAAGTAAGACAGACCTGTAGTTCCAGGAGAAGCTATCTAATACCCCTGAAGGGTTACTAGAGATCACCAAACTGACCGAGACCTGGCAAGCTCTCTTATTAATGAAAGAAGATGGCGAGCCTGGAATGTTCTACTTGTAGAGTGGAACAATATTTTGCTGAGTTTACCTTGTTCCCTTTCAGGCAGGAGTGAGATGTTTATGTTCCTTCTCCTATGAGTGGATTTGTCACGCCCTGTGTGCAGAACCATAAGAAGAGGCAATGCTGAGATTTGGGGTTATATAATTAGATGTTGAAACTTGAGGCACAAATACACCTTCCAACAGCTTGGGGGGGTTGCTTTCTGAGGATCCTGCTTAGCATGGAACCAGAAGCAGGAGACAGGACACCTTATGGAGAAGCTGCTGTGGTGGGTGAGAGTAGCTGCAGGAGGTGCCCAGTGGCTGTGGGCAGCTTCCACCTGCGCCCGCCCCTCATGGTCTGCCGTCCAGGCTCCAGTGTTCTCGGTGAGGCCCAGGGAGCAGACAAGGCCCAGAGCTCTGAGCTGGGAAAGCTCACAGTTGGAACAGTTGGTGCTCAGTAAATGCTAATTGATGAGGGGGGGGGAAAGAATAATTCTATTTCTTTTGTGTTCTCATCGAAATCCAGATGGATTCCAGCAGTTGAGGGTAGATAAGAGGAAGGCTTTTTCTGGCAGGAAATGATTACCCTGTGAAAGAGAAGCTGAGGGAAAATGTGCTACATCTTAAGAGGTGTCTGTGGTTAAGACAGGTTCTAGCCTAAATGTCAGGGGTCACCTTGCTGACTTTTCAACACTGAGATGTATATGACTCAGTCTACTCTCTTCTACAGATGAAGAGTGCTGACAAAACAATTATCCATGAAAAGACAGGGGCAAGTTAAATGCCTGTTACTAAGTGGAAGGAGCCATCTAATTACACTCTATCATTCCAACTATAAGACATGATGGAAAAGGCAAATCTATAGTGAGAGCAAAAAAACATCTGTGGTTGGGGAGAGGGAAAGAGGGCTAAGTATGTGGAACACAGAGGATTTTCAGGGCAGTGGAATTATTTTGTACCTTACTGCAATGGTGGGTTCGTGATACTATACATTTGTTAAAACCCAGAGACTGAATGCTGCCGAGACCGGTTTGGCTCAGTGGACTGAGCATCGGCCTTCGGACTGAGAGGTCTCAGGTTCGATTCTGGTCGGGGGCATGTGCATTTGTTGCGGGCACATCCCCTGTAGGGTGTGTGCAGGAGGCAGCTGGTCAATGTTTCTCTCTCAACGATGTTTCTGGCTCTCTATCCCTCTCTCTTCCTCTCTGTAAGAAATCAATAATATATATATATATATATAAAAGAGTGAACGTTAATGGGACTATGGACTTCCTTTCATGATGCGTCCTTTGGTTTACCAATTGTAATAAATGTATTGCACTAATGTAAGGTCTAACTGTTAAGGTAAATGTGGGAGGTATAGGAAAGTACAGGAGAGCTCTCTGTACTTTTCACTCCATTTTTCCATAAACCTAAAACTGCTCTAAAAATAGTCTATCGTTTATTTTTTTTTTAAACTGTACATACTCAAGACCTAGAGGGCTGAGTATTCTCTTACTCTGGGAGACCATCGTCCTTTACTAAAATGTTAGTGAGAACCGGTGCACCTCTCTTTCTTCACTTGTTAGGAAGGACTAGCGGGAATTGAGTCAAGAGCCATTATTCTCCTCTTTCCCACAAAAATACAAATAAATTATAGTTATCAATTCCTTTCTGCATCCTCCAAGCTGGGAGATAACAGGAGACAAAAGATGCTTCTTTGACTTTTCTCCCTGGCAATGGATGGCTTGTGTTCTTGGCAGTTAGAAGCAGCAGACGTGTGAGGAGGCATATGGAAATGAGAGGGCAGCACACGGTGGAGTCCAGTCCTCATCCAACATCTGTAGGGTCTGGTAGAGTCAAAAGGAAATGCCATCCCTTCCCAGCACCTTTGACTGTCTCCTACTCCAGCATTTCCCTGGGGTGTGCCCCAGGCTACCTGCCTCTGGGGCACACATGGGCTCGCTGAGTGTTGCCCAGCCCGCCTTATGATGCCAAATGGTGTTCCCAGTTTGCTTTTCATGCTTATCCAGCTATTAGAGCTGACCTAGCCTTCTGTTGGGTTTTCTTTAACTTTTTCAGAAATTGAGCAGATGGAGTTGAATTTCTAATTTTCTTCAAAAATGTGCCAAGCACTTGTTCCTTTGTTCTTTATTTCCCACTTGACCAGTTCTTTGTGGTGGTTCGTTTTTTCTCTTTAAAGGCATTCACCGATGAGTCCTGTCTCTGTTCTAGGCTAAGCTCTCTAGAATCCACTCTCCTGTTTTGATACGTTATCTTTGTAGTTTCACGCACCTAGCGTATGTAGGTGCACACACAAATATTTCCACTGGGATAACTGGAAATCATATTAAAATGCTGAAATATAATTCATACTTCTTGTGATTACTTAAGAAAAGACATCAGTTTATTTTGTTACTTAGATTCCACATATGAGTGCGATTATGTGATACTTGTCTTTTTCTGACTGACCTGTTTCACTTAGCATGATACTCTAAGTAACAAAATAAACTGGTGAACTGAGTGGATCAGAGACTTGAAGCATGGAACAGAGTGTGGAATCTCGGAGGGAAGGTGGGGGAGGATGGGTGGGTGGGAGGTAATCGACCAAAGACCTTGTATGTGTATAGCATAACCCATGGACATAGACAATAGGGTGCTGAAGGCTTAGGGGGCGGTCAGGCTGGAGGGAGTCAATTGGGGAAATAGAGGGACATATGTAATATTTTCAACAATAAAGAATTATTAAAAAGAAAAAAGAAAAGACATGTTTGTCTAGTGTTTCACTGAGCACTATAAACCAGTTAATTTGCCAAATGTTTAGGATACATTCTCTTAATTTAATCCTATGGAATGCTCCTAAGAAGGAGGCTAATAGTCCCATGTGACAGAAATGCACTTGCCCACGGCAGCTAATGAGTGGTAGAGCCAGGAAGCAAATTCAAATATATTATCCTATAGTCTTCTCTTAATTAAAAGCGCATTGACTTTGGTCGTGGTGGGTAGCTCAGTTGGTTAGAGTGTGGTCAGCAAACCGTGGCTCGCAAGCCACGTGTGGCTCTTTGGCCCCTTGAGCATGGTTCTTCCACAGAATCCCACAGCCTGGGCAAGTCTATTTTGAAGAAGTGGTGTTAGAAGAAGTCTAAGTTTAATAAATTTGGCTCTCAAAAGAAATTTCAAATCGTTACACTGTTGATATTTGGCTGTGTTGACTAATGAGTTTGCCAACAACTGGGTTAGAGCATTGTCCCATGCCCCAAAAGGTCAAGGGTTCAGTTCCAGGTCAGGGCACATACCTAAGTTTCGAGTTTGATTCCAGGTTGGGGGCACAGAGGAAAAGCAACCTATTGATATTTCTCTCTCCCCCTCACATTCTCTCTCCCTCTCCCTTCCTCTCTAAAAGTCAACAAACATATCGTTGGGTGAGGATTAAAGAAAATAATTAAATGAATGAGTAAACATTGACTTGACAATCTGAAGGGTCTGGATTTGTGTTCTGACTTTTGGGGAGTGGGGATATACCAGTATAAGATGGTAAGTTGCTTAAAATGTTTCTATATCTGCCCAGTGGGGATGATATTAATGTACTTTAGTGTTGCCCTGAGGATTAAGAAATAATGAAGGTAAATGCCTTGCATGAGGGCTGTTTTGCACTCATCTGTGGCACATCAATTATTTTTTATATTAAAGCTGTTATTTTTACTGATGATGATGCAGTTCATCTCGGGGCAGAAAAGTAAACTGCACTCCGATGAGAGGCCTGTGACCAGGTCACCAGACCTGTGCCCTTTCCTAAGCCACAGGAGCCCTGTGACTGCAGCCAGCTCTTACATTGTCGCCAGTGTATTCCTCAGCCGACATCCGCAACCCCATTTCCCTGCCCTGCTGCCCAGAGGTCACCGGGAGGCCTGAGTGTTCTGCTCCCTTTACTTGGAGGCCATGTTTCTGCGGTCAGCAGCTTCATACACAATTTAATGCCAGGCTTTCTTCTTCCATCAGCTCACCTGTCTGAACCCTTCCTGCCGCACCAAAGTGATGTGTTTTCCATCCTCAGTGTGACTCTTTTCGGATTAAAGGTCAGCCATCCACATCTGCAGCCTCTCTTTCCTCCCACCGCTGCCTGTGCAAATAACAGAATTGCATTTGTTTTGCCGGCTTCCTCCTGCCTCTCTCAGCACAGGGCAGACAGCAAAGACCGTGAAGCCTCACCTTGGCTGAGTGCTTACTTGCCTTCAACACCAGTTTTAGGAGTTGAACTGGAGACCCAAAATTAACAAAACAAAGCAAAGAAGAGCACTAATGAACAGCACAGACCTTTCACTCTGTAACAAATAACATATGTGGTATTTAAAGTAGATTTTTATTGATTTCAGAAAGGAAGGGAGAGGGAGAGGGAGAGAGAGATAGAAACAATGATGAGAGAGAATCATTGATCGGCTGCCTCCTGCACGCTCCACACTGGGATGGAACCCGAAACCTAGGCATGTGCCCTGAACTGGAATTGATCCGTGGAATTGAGCCGTGACTTCCTGGTTCATATGTCAATGCTCAACCACTGAGCAACACTGGCTGAGCATATTTGGTATTTTAAATTAAATGCATTTTGAAATTTACTTTTCTTGCTCTCCTATTGAATTGTTTCTCCTTTTTTTGTTTTTTATTCTATTTTATTTGTTTAATCATCCATTTTCAATCTTGGAAAGTCTGTCTTGTTTCTCGAAAACGGAATGCAAACCAGGCTGTAATAAATCAACAGTGGGAGGGGTGGTTGGGAATGCTGGAGGTTCCTTATATGATGGCACTTTGTTTATGTCAAGTTAATATAAATGGAATAACTATCTCAATGTCTGTGATGTGCCAAATGAAATTTGCGTGGCACTGGGCATGAATTAGCCAAACAGAAAAAGTCCCGGAAGCTGCCGGTAGGGGGGCGGTTTTGAGTATTAAAATGAAACATGAAGGTTCTGCACGTGAGCCAGGTAGGAGGACAACTTCTAGTCCCGATGCAACCAGAAAGCTCTGCTTCTTACTGAAGAGCTAGCTAGCGAAGGGCCCTCCTGAGCGACCGCCATGGCTGGACGCACAGGGCGCAGCTGGACAGAGAAGGCCTACATCAGGGGATGAGACAGAAAGGCACTTTGCAAATGTGCTGATGGAAAGCAAAGCCCACTTCTCGGTACATAATAATTGACCCGTGTTGATTGATTACTTAAAACCTGAACTTGGATCACTTGCAAACACAGTGAAGTAGTTTTGTGGTTAGAAATCTGAACGGTGATACAATAAAACAACACGGTGTGCCTGCGGTGGGAAGAGAACAGAACGGAAATGCCAAAGACCATCCAAACTGGACCAGGCAGCTGTCATTCTTCGAGATATTGGGCTAAGGGTTCCATGACTTCCAATGGAGAAGGAGGTAGAGTTGCTACCAGAATTTTAGGTATGAAAGGTGAGTGTTGCTATCTGTTAACTCTGTGTGAGCTAACTGACTATCATGAACTGCAAAGAAAAATCCCCACGTGGAAGCACCCCTATGGTTTATGATGGATGGAGGTTGGAGCAGGTGGTCAAGCCTGACCATTGCAGTCAAGGCCCCTCTGAGGGCAATCCAGGTACACGGAAATGACACGGAAGGAGGGTCATCAGAGTGAGCTTCATTTCCTCTGCCAGCTCTCACAGCAGCATTGTGAAGAACAGGAAACAAAACCCTTTCCCTGAAAAGGCTTACAATCTAGCGAAGGGCAGGGTACATTAAAGTGTTACAAATACACAGAGCTATTTTTATTTTTTCCTATTTTTTTTTTCTATCACAGTGTGTATGTGGAAAAGCAAGACAAAAATGACAACAACAGAGCAGAATCCAATTTAAAAGCATAGCGCCCTGCCCCGCCCTTCCCCTCTCCCAGTCTCAGGACCAGAAGTCTTTCTGCTGCTTCTGGGGTTAGATCTGCTGCAGTCAGGGTCACAGCACTACAGTCTAGGCGGGAGCTACTTTGTTGATAAACACTATGCATTACCTATTGTTCCCCATGGTGATAGGATCTCCCCTGCCCCTTCCTATCTAAATTCATCATTGCACTATTGTGTTTCTTTTTCTACTAATTACTTCTATAACTAATTAAATCTGTGTCTGTTCCATCCAGTGTGGATGGAATCCTTTTTTTTTTTTCTCCTTCATTCTTTCCTACTAGCCTCCTTTCCACCTTTGCCCACCTCCACTGTCAGAGCCTGAACTTGTACAACTTAAAAGGCTGATAGATTGTACTCTTGGTCCTGAAAGGTGACTTAAATCTCCCAGGCTTCCTATGCCAATTATTCAAATAGCAATCTGAACTTCTTAGCAATGAAATGCTCTAGTTCCTTTACCAGGTCTGAGAGCTGAGACATCAGTCAAGATAAATTAGAAGGAGTTAGACGAGAAGGAGAACAAGTCATGGAGTCCTCAGGACATGAGCTGAGCCTTGAAAAGTGCAAAAGACTCAGATGGGCATGGAGGGGTCGAAGGTGTTGAGGGGACAAGAACAGAGGCTATTCAACACCAGTCTGGTGTAGTCAGGTGAGAGGCAGGTGACAAGGCTCTATGGAGAAAATTATTTCTTGGAGCAAAATGGTGGGTAAAGTTGGAAAGGTACTTCAGAGCCAGATGGTTGGCTAGGAGCCGCAGGCTGTCTGCTTCCCAAAGTTGTAGCCTATATTTTTCCTGCCTCCACTTCCTGCTCGCTCTCCTTCCCCACAACCTTTTGCAATCTGGTGTAAGCCCACACAGTTCTATTGAAATTGCTCACAGAGACCACCAGAAACTTAGCTAATAGTTTTGTCCTAATCTACATCCTCCTGCATGTGTTTGTGGGTAACGTAGAATTGGCCATCATCTGCTCCTTGATGCTTCTCATCCCCCTTAACCTGTGGCATTGAACTTTTCATGTTCCCCCCCATCACTCGAATATTACTCTGTTGTCTCTTTTGGTGGGTTTTCTTGGCGGGTCTGTTGGGTTTCTGCACCTGACTCGTCTCTCTCCATCGGCCATGCTGTTCACTTCTGTCTACCCTATGCCCTGACTTCCTGAGTCCCTGGCTTTGACTTCCTGCCGTGTTCCAGATCCGCGTCACATCTCAATCTGAAGGAGCAATCAGAACTTCCCATCAGCAAGTGCAAAACTTACCATATTCCCATCTACACCAGCTCCTCTTCTTGTTCGGTATTCCCCGTTCTGTCATTATCCTTTAAGTCAGCTGAATTCAGACCCTCAGGAGAGCTCATGACTTCAACTCCGCTAGCCTCACTATCCTGTCAGTCACTGATTCTATGAATTTTCTACCTATGTCACTTCCTAGCATTTCACCCTACGTTTACATTCCTGGTGTTGCAACCCCATAAGGCCCCCTTTTGTTTTATGTATATTTGGGCAAATTTCTCTTAAGTATCTTGTAATCTCTCTCCATTTAAATAACTCCTTCAAAACAATAGCAGACTAGGATAGTAGGGTGGAGGGTCATTTTATCCTTGCTCAGAATCTTCCGTGGTTCCCCATCATTGGCAGAATACAGACCCAGTGCTTTCATCTGGTTTGGCCATTTTCAGTCACCCTCAGCAATGTTTCCAGCACTGTCTTCCACTATTTTCTCTCTGCAACCTGCAGTTGGCCAATATTAGGTTCCTCAGTTTTTCCTCAGCTGATTTTCTTCACTTCTCTGCCTGATTCCTGATTTGAACCTTCGACATTCTTCACACAAAACTCAGTTCAATGGCTACCTATGTTGACAAAGCATTTCCTGTCTATGACCCCTTCCCTCCCTGCCACCCCACTTTCCTTCCACTGGGGTAGTAACATGATTGGTTTCTTTTTCCTCCATCCTATAGACAGCATTTTGCCTTACGCTACTGAAATCTCATTCAGGGATAAGACAGTGGCTTGGTTTTTTTTTTATATATATCATCTTCCCCCTTCTCTAACTGCTGGAAGAAGTTTATTACTTCACATAATTAGAGAGGGAGTATTTCAGTGACAAAGACATGCCTTTTTTTTAAAAAATATATTTTATTGATTTTTTACAGAGAGGAAGGGAGAGAGATAGAGAGCTAGAAATGTCGATGAGAGAGAAACATCAACCAGCTGCCTCTTGCACACCCTCTACCGGGAATATGCCCGCAACCAAGGTACATGCCCTTGACCGGAATCGAACCCGGGACCTTTCAGTCCACAGACCGATGCTCTACCACTGAGCCAAACCGGCTTCGGCAAGACATGCCTTTTGAGGTCATAATATTGAGTCAAAGCATGGCTGCTCTTAACCATTTTATCTTAAGCAAGTCACTGAACCTCTTGAGCTTCTATTAAATGGGGATAATATTTGTATCTCAGCTTTTATGAGGACCAGTGAGTCAACATCTGTGGTAAAACTGTAAGGTTCTATATTTCTCTTTCTTTTCAAAGAGTTAATAGTTATATTCTTTTGAAACACTTTCCACCAGCCTGTCATACTGTAAGATGGGTGTTACAAAGAGGAAGACTATGAAAAAAGGGAAGAACTAAGATATATCTATATATCTATATATCTATATCTATATCTATATCTATATCACAATATATATCCTCTTTCTTGAACAAATTCATACCACCAAAAAAGGAGATCTCTTTTTCCTGAAAGTTTTTGCCGAACACGGTAAAGTACTTTGAACACAAAGGCAGGCCCAGAAATCCCCATTGCCTCAGTGTCCCTGTCAAACCCAGGCAGACCCCTGGCCTATTTAACCTGGAAGCCAGATCTGTCTTTTCAGGGACTAGGTTAAAGGGTCTAGAGCAGGTGTAGGCAACCTGCGGCTCCAGAGCCGCATGCTGCTCTTTTGAAGTTTTACCGCAGCTCCGCCAACTTGCAAGCCCGTGTGAAAATGAAGGTAACGTCTTACAGCCCTGATGTGCTGACACTGTGCACTGAGGTTCAGGACCAACAATCCCATTAACCAGGTAAATTAAATATTTTAATTAGCTATTAATTTGCAAAAATATATTTTACATTGTTAAGCGAAAAAGTCCTTTTTTTCTTCAGATTGACAGCTAACTGCACGATCCGGTATATAGCATTAAGGTAAGAATCAATATATGCAGTGTTATATTTGTTTTAAATGTCGCAATGGTTTTGCTGCTCTGAGGTGTTTTTTTTCCTTCGGAAACGGGTCCAAGTGGCTCTTTATGTCTTAAAGGTTGCAGACCCCTGGTCTAGAGTCTAGACTCTAGATTCCCTCCCCACCAGAGGGCGCTCTATACAGTGAACCATTGAATGGAAAGAACAAGGGAATAATAGACTTTAGATTCTTACATTTGAATTCCTTCTTAAATGTTTTATTATACTTTAGCCAATTTACCTATCATTTTAGAACATGAAAATGGGTCATATCTGTTTTGCATAAATCATTAAGATGAAATGAGATCATGTAAGTGAGAGCAACCAGCTCTAGTACCAGCACAGTGTTCTTACCGGAAGTATCCTCTTTCTCTTCCTCTTTCCACCTCCCTACCATTTTATCTCCACACTGAGTTGACTCTCTTGGCCTAGGTCAAAAAAGGGGTCCTACAAGGTGACTGTGGAACAGAGCAGGACCATATCCCCTTGACCTATCTCAGGGTCTCCCACATCCCCAGGGATTGTAATCTAAATATAGCTTTTGGATGATCAAGGAAATGCAACCAGTCAGCAGCTCCTAGTAGCTTCACAAAAGCGGCTACTGGCAGGGAGCCTGCAGTTAGAGAGCGTGGAGACAAGAATAGTACTCGAGGCTAGTTCAGGGCTCTTGCTGCCAGTTTCTGCTGCCGCTGCACATGTGGGCATGGTTGGGGATTAACTCTTCCCTTCTTTCTACAGTGGAGCTGCAGTCATTATTAAATATGAGCTAAAATTCAGTTCCTTCTAGAAAAATTATTCCTCTACACTTAATAAAGTGGCACATTAAATTCATCATATGCATAACAGTATTGTTTACCATTCCTGAACTAGACATATCCATCACAGGCATTTCGGGTTGATCACCAAGCTAATCTTGTGTGTTCAGTCCAGTAGGCTTTGTATAAATCACCACCAAATGGAGACGTAGGCCTCTTGAAAAAGCACAGACTCCAATTGAGCAGACGTTTGCTCAGTTATTCTTCAAGTTACCTTGTAGGCATGATAACTCCCTAGCCATGCTTTCCCCAACCACTTAGTTTTATTGTAGCTGATTGGGCAGACCTAAGCTATCATTATTTGGTCTGTTTCAATGCCTGGTTCATTCGTCTGCCCTTGACATAAAATGGGAAGTATCTGTTCCCTCACCCTGATGGCTAATGGCTGTTGGTATAGGTCATTGTCTTTCTGTATCCTTGTCTAGCCTGGGTATCTCTGAATAATACTTGTTCTTGGAAGGCCAACAAGAATAGAACAGAAGTTATTATGAAAGATAAATTCCTCCCTGAGTTTTAAAGAGAAATATGAAACAGAAGCACACATGCAAAAGATCCTTGAGTGTTCCTTCATTGGGCAAAGTAGAAGTTTAGCTGGTCCAGATTTTAGCTGGTTCCTTTTTAAGAAGGCTAAGGAACTTGGAATAGCACTGAGATTGAGCTAGCCTGGAAGACAGAAATGAGGACAAGAAGAGGGATTCTCAAAGGACTGTGGTGCTAAGATTTGGTGGCATCCACATTTGGAAATGTTAAATAGCATTAATTTTCTGAGTACTTTATTTCAGTATATTTTGTTCATTAGATTCCACATATGAGTGAGAACAGCATTAATAATTAACAACTTGGACCATTTAATGAGCAGTTACTGTGTTCCTGGCACTGTGTGAAATGCTTTATGTGCATCATTCCAAACTGACCCTCAAAACAACCATGTGAGGTAGGTGTTGACTCTGTTACACAGAAGAGAACATTGCAGCTTAGAGAGAACGTTACCTCACCAAGGTCATCCAGCATTAAATTCAAGGCTTCATCAAAGCCATTGTATCAATCATTTTTATCAGGTAAAAATAGAAGAAAGTAAATTTTACTGAATTGTAACTTCTTAGAAGTAAAATCAGTCAGTGGTGTTGATTCAATGCACATTACTCAAAAAAGTGCCCTAGTCCCTGCCTGAGCGCAGTTCCAGATTTACCTCAAGAAAGGCTGATTTTATCCCTTAAAAGCTAGTCTGCTGGCAACCTTCTCCATCTCCCACTCTATATGCCACTTCACCTTGTCTTTTAGCCTCTCCACATTGCACTGTGATTGCTGAACAGTTCCTTTAGACTGTGAGCGGCCTATAGGAGGGGTGGGAACTGGGACTGTTCATCTGTCTATCCCAACATTGGGCTCAAGGCCTGTACTATGGTAGCAGCTCAATAAATGTTTGGTGGATGAAAGCAAATTACTTAGAGAGCCAGCCAGCTAAGCCTTTTGATGAATGGATTCCAGATTATTTAAGTAATCATAGTGGGGCAACAGGAATTTAGCACAGAATATTAAAAAACAAATTTATCCTTGACTTTTATGGAACAGTAAACTTGCCTGGACACATTCCCTTCACTTCCTATACTTTACCTTCTCCTCCCCTTCCTTTCCTTGTCTTCCATTTTCTTATCCTATCCTTTCCTTGCCTTTTTAAGGAATCAATTTATGCCCACTACAGATGCCCATACAGAAAAGATCATTGAGTTTTTCAATGGACTTTCTTGAAATCCGTGAACACCAGGTTTATACTGTGACACTCATTATCTGATACTTTCTTTTCGGGACTGTTGGTATACAGCATCCATTAGTAAGCATTGTATGCTAAACCTGTGGGGAAATACTCGGAAGTATAAGGGGTTGTGCTAGAATGTTGTCTTAGTCCATTCAGGCTGTTATAACCAAATACCATAGGTCAGATGGCTTATAAATAACGAAAAGTTATTGCTTATAATTTTGAGGCTGGAAATCCAAGATCAGACTGCTAGTATGGTTGGTTTCTGGTGAGAGCTCACTTCTGGGTAGCAGACTGCCAATCTCTCCTTATATCCTCACATGGCAGCAGAGGCAAGGGATCTTACTGAGGCCTCTTTATGAGGGCACTAATTCCATTTATGAGGGTTCCACCCCTGTAACCTATTCACCCACCAAAGGCCCACCTCTTAATACCACTACTTTGGGAATTAGTAATTCAACCTATGACCTACAGAAACATTGAGACCTTCGCAGATGTATTTTTCAAAGGAAGGCCTCAAAGTGACTGAAATCATTCATCAGAAAGGGACCTGAACAACAACAACAAAAAGTCCTTCTACGGGTTTATATAACAGTTCTGGGATTGAGATTTTAAATCTCAACATAAACCTTGCCAGATCCTGAAGAAGGACTCAGGTGAAGGTCTCAGTTCAGTGATTTGTGATTTGAGTGTCTGCATCCTATCTGCCACCTTGGTTTAGAAATAGACATGGAAGTCTCAGGACGTGGAATATCAAGAACTGATTTACAGAATGGGGTGTGTGGAAACAAGTAGACACCATTCCACCATTTGGCACAGGATCTTGGCACACATCTGTTTTCAAAGGATTGCGCTTGGCACGTTTCATTATCACGAAGGGGCTCAGGGTTTGAAGTGTTTTGTTCGGGTAAAGTGTTTAGGACCAAGATCAATTCCCAGGCTAAGAAGCTATAGGAAGGACTTCTCATCTCTCATGATGGTCTTAAAGTAGGGTCTACCACAGTCTGCGCATGGGCAATAAAGAACCGTCAGTGTTATCCCTGTTGCTGGCAGAGTCACATTCTGTCTTTTTGCTCTCTTTACACATATGGATTGGTGAGAGAAGACTGCTCTAGCTTATAGAGGACTCTGTGCAACTAATGCACTTGTACTTTCTGGTTCCATAGAAGGGGCTGAAGACAGCTTAAGGGATTTCTGTGCAAGTCTCCACTATCCCATGCATTTATACTCTTGACCCAACTAGATTCTGAGTTCAATACGGTGGTAGTTTATCTTAGGCTGCTTATATATTTTCCCCACAGCACCTTCTGAGTAAAGAGAGGTGCTAAGTAAATATGGGATGAAATAACCAAGATATTTGGAAGCACACTTTTGAGGGGAGACACAATGTCAATATAACCTTTGTTTTGTAGTGTGCAAAAGACAGAAATGTAGCTATTGCTTCTCCCACTCCTGTGGTTTAAAGTAGCTTATTTTGCCCTGTCCTGACATCCATTCTCTTCACTTCCTATACTTTCCCTTCCCCTCCACTTCCTTTCCCTTTACTTTCCTTTTCTTATCCTATTCTTGCCTTGCCTTTTTAAGGAAACATATTTAAATCGATCCCGAAGACTTAGGTCTTAGTAGAGCAAGCTGCCGTAAAAAGACACAGGTTCCGTATGGTTTGCCTCTCAACCTCTGAGCCTGTTTCATTTGTAAAATAAGGACATGATATCTGTCTTGTAGAGTTGGATACAAAGATTAGAGATTTGAAAAGTGCTTGCAATTATTAGTAATTGTCATCAAAGAAACTCGGTACATGGTATCAATTATGTCGCTGGGGGGGGAAATAGAATGAAAATTTACAACGCGTTTTGTTACTAAGCTGAGTACTGTGTTAAGTCATTCTACCAAACTCTTAGCTACTAGAGTACAAAAGCTCCAGATCCTATCCAAAGATGTCTGCCATACAGTTTTGCAGCGAAGAGGAACAGATGTACACAGAGCATGCTATGCTTTTTTCCATGCAAGTAACTCAGACTATATTTTCCCACAACATTACGTGTTGCTGTTGTTGTTTTTTAATTTGTGTGTGATAAACCTATTTCTCTATGCTTTGAAAAGAGTGTTTGGACAGCACAATATTTAATCCCCAATATTGAGTACATGTAGGCGGATCTGGTGACTGAAATATTAGCTGGATCCTTAACCTGCAGTTAGTAACAAACAGCTGATGGAGAACAAAGGCCTTACCTATGTGACACCCTTTGCCTGTGAAGGGTAAACATGTCAATGAAAGTGCTGAGCATGAGAACTGAGTGGAAGAAAAACAAATTTCTCAAGTCTCATTTTCTTGATTACCAGTTTTCAGATTGATGCAACTTTGACACAAGATATTTCTACGTGGTGCACATCTCAAAATATCTTGTCTTAATATAGACTTTCATTCAAATTTCTTAAAAATGCATTCATCAGAAGGAAGTGTGTTGTGAAGAGAAGGATATGGAATTCAGAGATATGGCTATACCAGTGTGATCTTGTGTATAATAAGAAATAAGCATTTGGTTTTTGCTCACTGTTTCTGATCCAGAACTCCTGAAGCTCCTGAAATGTACTCTATTTTCTATGCTAATAGGATGATGACTCCTTGGAGGGAGGGAAAGGTCCTAGGTAGTCATGTGATTAAAGCTTATATCCCCACCTTTGACTTTCTGAGAGGGGAGAGGGACTGGAGCTGGAGTTCAGTTACCAAGGGCCAGTGATTTAATCAGTTATGCCCACAAAATAAGGTCTCCATAAAGCCCCCTTACAGATGGGTCCAGGGACCTTCTGGGTAGTGAGCACTCAGATGCACTAAGAAGGTGGTGTGTCTGGAGAGGGCCTGGAAGCTCTCCCTTCCCCCCATACCTCGTCCTAGGCACCTCTTTCATCTGGTTGTCTCCGAATGGTGTCCTTTAAGTAGAAGTATTTTCCTGAGTTCTGTGAATCATCGAGAGTTATCAAATTTCATAAGAAGGTAAGGAGGCCCTCCTAATTTATAACTGGCTGGGCAGACATGTGAGTTGCCTGGACACCCCAATTGCAGCTGGTGTTTCAAGTGGGGACAGTCTTGTGGTCCTGAGTCCTTCACCTGTGGTGTCGGCACTAAATCTGAGCTGTTGGGCACCCAGTTCATGTTGGAGAAATGGATGATTGGTGTGGAAAACACATGTCTCTCATGTCAGAAAAAAAGCAGTACAGATCTTAAGGAAGTTTTTCTTAACTATAGTACACTTTGTTTTTTTAACCTGTGAAAAAGGAAGGGGGGCATTCTAAAACTTGAAAGGGTGGTTAGGAGAAATGAAGAAAATGGTGTACATGAATCTCCTAGCACAGTGTTTGTTATTTAGAAACTGTATGTAAATGTGAACTTTCCACCCTCATTTTCCCACCCGAATTTTAAAGGATTGCTAGACATCTGTACTGTGCCTTTGGAATGTGGTGGAGAACTTGGCAAATAAATGAGGGTGATGGCTCTAGATTACCCAGAGAAGGTAGGGAAAGGAAAATCCCAGGAACTCTGCAGGAAATGGAGAAACGTGGAGTATTTTTTGAAGTAGATTGGTAGACCATTGAACAACAGATGCACCCAAATATTAATAGCTTGATAATCTAAAGGCAAAGCTCTCAAAACATATTATATTGTTGAATTCTTTTCTTCCTTTTTCTAATGACTTGAATGAAATTTTGGAAGGCTTGCCTAGCAAAATCATCAGGAGAGAAAACTTGTGTGTTCGATCAGTGAGGATCTCAAATTATACTTGTTAGGCCCAGAGCTATGGACCAAACCCCAAAAAAAGGTGAAATTTCCCAACAAAAATGTCAATGCCTAGTGTTGACACCAAGAGCCTGTTCACAGTTTTGTGTCATTGCAGGGGATGTTCATATCACGTGAGAGATGTTCACTAGGACAGAGCGCCCAAAGCAGGGCAACTAAGAAGGGGTGGGGAGAGGGTGTGGGACCTCCAACCAGGGAGGACTTCAAGGACCTGAACCATGGCACTGAGAGAACAGGTGTTTTCACTTTATTGATTTATTTAATGGGCTGCCATGTGCCAGGAAAGACAAGCTAATTCTGATCACTCTAGAATAGGGGTGTCGAACTCAATCAGAGAAGGGGCCAAAATCTAAAATCCAGCCTAAATCGCAGGCCGAATGGTTTACTGAACAATCATAAACTGTCATTGTGATGGGAATGCAGCGGAGTGCAGTGATGACAGCGCGGTGCGGGCCACATTGCAAGGCCTGGCGGGACGGATTTGGCCCGCGGGCCTTGTGTTTGACACATGTGCTCTAGAAAATAGTATTAGAACCAATGGGTTTAGAGGACTTATAGAGTGGGAACTGGAGAAGACTTTGCTAAGCCTCCTTTTTATTGTATCATGCTGCCTCTGCTTGAAGTATTCTGCAATGAGGAGCTCTCCATGCTGTGAGGTGGCTCACCAGACCTTTCAATTCCTCTACTTATCAGTTATGACATGCTGGAACTGGCTTCTGGCAGCTCTGTTTCTTTCCACCCACTTTCCTGGGGACTAGAACTGTGAGGTGGATGCAGCAGGATGATTGGAGGACAGCTGTGTCAGGAAGCTCGGCTTGGGATAACTAACACTTGAACTCTGCTCTCATCCTGTGCTTCTCTGAGGTCTGTGGTGCTAAGATTTGGTGGCATCCACACTTGGTGATTGAGCTGTTGAGAGAGAAGAGGTGTGGATAGTGTTTACATTGATTTGATGGAAATGTTAAATAGCATTAATTGTCTGAGTACTTTATTTAGCTTTATTTATTTAAAAGGTAAATTACCACTGTCCACTGTGAATAAGGTGTTTAGAGATTTCTATTTTAAAATCTTGTGAATGCTCTTAGTAAGATATGTTTTTGAAATGACAATTTATTCCCAAATACCTTTATGATCATGTGTTAATGTCTTCAGAGATGGTAGTACATATATTCTTTTCAAAAATTATATAGAACCTATGTATTATATATAATTTTGTTGGGATTTTGTGTGATCAACATCTTCTTTTTTTTAACTTATTCTAATTTTATTATAATTAGGAATATTATTTATATACTCTAAAAAGAATGAGTGTAAGAAATTATGTACCAAATCATGACAAATGAATTGACATAGAAACAACAGAACCATTTTAATGTGCTTATATAAATAGATCTGTATAATTATCATTAAGCTTCATAAGCAGATACTGCTAAAAAGAACAGTTCAATTTATCAAGTTGAAGTTGAATTTTATTGAAATAAACAACACAGGAAGTTAGATCATATTCCAAAGAGTGAGATAATGGTGACATTAAAGCCTTTATATTTAGTATGCTTATGTATTAGGTATCTGTGCATTAATTCCTATCTATTAAGCAGAATATGTTACATATCCAAAGCTTTGGTCTCAGTAACCTAAAAGTGCTGATGCCTCACTTCTGGGACCTTACAAAGGGAAAGAATGAAAACTCACTTATCCTTTTTATGTGCTAGATTCCAGAATCTTCTATGCAGTGATTCTTTCCCCTGAATGAGGATATGTGACTTTTGAATTCATAAAGCCTCTAGAAGAAGATCATGTGATCATATACTTTCCAGTTTGAAGTTCCATCTTTGAATTTGAAAAGATGAGGAAGAAATAGCGGCTCATTGATGAGTGTTTTATGCAATTATTTTTTCAACAATCACTCTAAAAGCTGGTTAGGTGATGGGTCCTGTGTTACAGGGGTTCAGTGCTGGGGAGTCCAGAGCAGGGGAAGCAGGCAAGCCTGGTCCATGGGAAACAAAGGCAGAAAAGTGTGTCATGTTCAGAAGAAAGCACCTTTGACAGCAGTTGTAGAACAAAGGAGTCCTTGGTGGCCATCGCGGGTGTAGATTTATCAGAGGGGAGCAAACACCAGCTCGTGGAGGAGCTAAGAGGTGAGTAAGGGCCAACACCAAATATAGGCAGTCTCCTTCAAAGGAGGATAGAGGTGCTGGACCAGATTGCAAGTCTCCCGACCCTCTGATTATTACTAAGGCATGGCAACAATTCCATGAAGCCCAATTCCAGGTTTTAAAACCAATGAGAATATTTTAGCTAATCCGGAGATAGCTTGTTAACAAGTGGGAAAAAAAATAATTTCAATAACAATGATAGTAATAAAGAAAAGTCTTGAGAGTTCTAGGAGGCTGGATAACAAAGCACAAATATGTTACAGTTCTTGGTGAAAGGAACTCAAAATAGTTTCCTTTCTACTTTCAATGCTTTTGAGTCTGCCTCTTCTCTCTCCACATAGCTTTTGTCTGTGTTGTGGCAGTTAGATTTGACCTGCCAGAGAAGATCTTCGCTTTTCTTTTCTGCCAGCTGCATCAGTTTCTTGCTGGGCAAGGCTTTTTTTGCTTCATCTTTTTTAATGGTTGACCAAAGAGATAAGTGCGAGGGTTTGAAAGAGGGAATCACCGATTCAGAAACCAGAATACTTCTGAGAGTCCATTGAATGGAGTGGCAGGTCTAAGAATCTGCCTGGGACCTTCCCTATCTTAGCTTTTATAATTTCAACAACCAGATTGAGGTGTGTGTGTGTGTGTGTGTGTGTGTAGGGGGAGGAGAGAGAGAAGGGAAAAAGGCGGGGGAGGTTGTATAAAGGAGACAGTGTTTTCTCTGCTGACTATTTGAGTTTATCTTGCAGGCACATACAGCAGTCTAAAGAGAAAAAGGCTATTTAAAATGTGTTAAGCAGACAATTAAAAATTTTGAACTCTGAGTTCTAATTTCTGCTCTAATTTCATTCATAAATGTTATGGACAGAAAGAGACTTAGGGATACTCACAATTGAAACCCTCCATTTTACTGATCAGCAAGTTGAGGCCAAAGAGAATATAACAAGTTGCTCAAGGCAATGTAGTTATGCTCATTCAGTCTCTTCTTTGCAGCAACCCCCTCCCAAGGGAAACTCAAGTCCCCTAAGGTCCCTCCCTCTTAAATGGTAATGTTCTATTTTTAAATTATTGACTCTATTACAGAAGTCCCGTTTTGCTTCCCTCCGCCCTGCCCACAGTTCCCCAGGTCTTACATCACACTCTTGTCTGTGTCCATGGGTTATATATATATATTCTTTGGTAGATCTTTTTTATACTTACTAAAACCCTTAAAATACTTATAGACTAATTTTTCTAAGACATTGGGGTACCTTATAGTCCTAATCTCTCATTTAACATTGCTTTTATTAAGTCAGTGGTCGGCAAACTGCAGCTCTTGAGCCACATGCGGCTCACAAGCCACGGTTTGCAGCTCTGTTGACTAATGAGTTTGCCAACCACTGTCATACACTACCCTTTACCTCTTTGCACACAATATGCCACATATGCCTAATCCTCACAGCTTTTAACTACACAGTAACATTTAGTCTAGTCCAATGTCGGCAAACTCATTAGTCAACAGAGCAGCAAACCGCGGCTCTCGAGCTGCGATCTGCTGACCACTGTATTAAATAAAGGACACCGGTTCCTGGGGACAGTTTAATACTCAGAAGGTGTGATATGACTTGTTCAAGATAAAAAGGAATTGAGGACAAGATCTGGAAGTGACTTAGAAACCAAATCTATATTTAACGGAAGAGTGGCTTTCCAGAGTATACACAGCAAGGATGAGGCTTAGAGGCTGGAAATGACTATTATTAATCACAGTCTATGTAGGTTTTCAAAAGTGATGACCAATTTGACTCTATGGAATCTTAAGACAGTTTATTTCCTTTCCCTAATCCTCCTGCCTCCAGGCAAAGTCAAGACTTAAGGCCATACATAGTTTTGCTCTGACTTAATACATCTATTTGCCATCTTGTATTACATAAACACACAAACAGATAAATAAAAGGCTGAGCTCTAATCCCCATCTCTCTTGCTATGATATAAATCCCCTTTCCTGTTTCGTCCTAAATGGAATAGGAACCAGGGTCTCCATAAATCACCGAGTCTTCCCCTGGGCTTGGCCTTGACAGAGTGCAGGTTCCTTCTCAGAGACAGAGCTTCAGTTCCTTTGTACTTCCCCGCACTGCTCCTGGATGAACTATACGTCTTAAATCTTTCTACTTTTTCTGTGATATCTTAACATTTGACCCAAAAAGCCAATATTTTGTTGTCTTTGTTTTATGATTCCTCTAAACAGCTCCCCCTTGATCTTCATGGGGAATGTTGTAGGATTGAAACCACTGGCAATTGAGATGAGGGCATCCTTTGTGGGCCCTATGAGAATTTCCAATCTTCAGATAGGAAGTAATAAAATTATAGGGGAAACACTCCGTGGAATAAAAAATAAACAAAAAATAATAATAATTCCACAAAATTCATGCAATGATTTGAGAATTGTGAAACTGTAGCGATGTGAGTGGACGTTCTGCTATAAGAGATTATTGACCAGAAGGTGTGTGTGGCAGACAATTCTTCATATATATAATTTATTATATATATATATATATATATATATATATATATATATATATATATATATATAACTTATTTATTTCAGAGGGGAAGGGAGAGAGGGAAAGAGATAGAAACATCAATGATGAGAGAGAATCATCCATCAGCTGCTTCCTGCATGCCCCCCACTGGGGATCAAGCCCGAAATCTGGGCATGTGCCTTGACTGGGACTCAAAACGTGACATCTTAGTTCATAGGTCAACACAACCACCGAGCCACACCAGCAGAGCAACAATTCTTCATTT
The DNA here is from genome assembly GCF_014108245.1 of Pipistrellus kuhlii. Lineage (NCBI taxonomy): Eukaryota > Metazoa > Chordata > Mammalia > Chiroptera > Vespertilionidae > Pipistrellus > Pipistrellus kuhlii. Next base: position 49,073,519 of record NW_023425427.1, read on the forward strand.
TTAACTTAAACTGTAATTTCCTCCAGCATACAAGTCATAGTAGTAATATACTGGTGGCGTTTTCCATTGAGAGAGCAGTTTTTGGTTTTTCTCTTAACTCATTCTTATTAAAAGGTCATATCCTACCACTAGAGGAGAAATATTTAAATGGCATTTTCTTATTTATTTTCAGTAATATATCTATGATCTTTCCAAATTATTCATGGAAAGTAAAACATTAACCTCATGAGGTGAGGAGTTTTTTTCTTTCCTTTTTAAAAGAGTTTTTAAGAAGCAGTGGCTCCCAATTCTATAGTGTGACTTTGGGTGGATAATTACTATCGAATACTGCAGACTTTTTTTTCTTCTTTTTTTCCCCTGTAGGGTGATTGATTTTAACCTTTCTCCTCTGCCAAATCTTTGTTCTGTGCATGACATTTCAACCCCCACTACTTCCTGTGTTCTATTTTGCTAAAGAAAATTGCATTTTCTATTTCTGGATAAAGCATGGTTGTTTGTGTCAGTCAATTTAACACAATACACCCGTTCTTATTTGTGCAGAGGAAGCACTAATGCGATTCCAGCAGGAGATGGGTCCTGAGCCCATGACCAGGCCTCCCATTGGGCCCGGAAGACAGAAGCCACAATAATCCATTACTGACAAGGCTACTTAATAGTGATGTATCACCTTTTTGTCTCAGAGACCTCCAGGTAGTTTGAAGTCCATTTCCTGCCCTCTACACACTCACCCTGCAAATGATCCATGGGTGTGAAAGAAAGCGGTTTGCAGCACCATGAAAAGGGGAGGCGTTTTGAAGAGTCTAACCAGACTTTTGATCCCTGCTCTGCTGTTTCATCTTTTTTCCGAGCCTCTGATTCTTCATCAAGTATCGTTTCCAACCTGTAGGGCCTATGGGAGAATGAAATAAGAAAATGAACATTAACCTCTTAGCCAATGAGTCTTCCATGGAGGGCTCTCAGTGAATAGCTATTATAATGAAACTAGAGGCTCAGTGCATGAAAATCATGCACTGGAGGGGGGCTCCCTTAGGTCCAGGAGCCCTCAGGGGCGGGAGGTGACCTGGCAATCAGGGGAAGGCAACGCCCCCATCACACCTCTGCTGCTGCCACTGCCGGCAGTGCAAGCCTTGGTCGGCCCTGATTACCTGAGCCTCAGGCAGCCCTGGGTGGCTGGAGAGCTGAGGGGACTGGGCACCTCTGTCTTGTGGCTGTAGGCACCCATCTTTGAGGGCATGGCAGTCAATTAACATATTTCCTCCTTATTGGCTGTGGGAACTGCCATCTTTGAGGGTGTGATAGTCAATTAGCATATTCCCTCTTTATTAGATAGGTTAGCGCCTGCAGATAAGAACATACTGCATTTTGCTGAAGTAAGCAGTTCTTATGAGATGTCTTTTGGTAAAAAACATGGCTGTGACCTCTGTTTTTGTTCCATATGAGACAGGCCAGTAAGTCAGGACAAGGCAAACTGAAGTAGATAAACAAAGGGTCAGAGCAATTTACAGCAGATACAGAAGATCACCTCCTGAGAGATAACATCCCAGGCCTCAGTTGTATTTTAGTGCTAGACCCAGAAAAGCAGCAAAACCAGATGGGTGACATCAGGACCAGTAGCAATGATGAATGATCCCTGACACTGACCAATCAGTGAAGACCAGGACTCTGAAGGAGCACACCTAGAAAACTGATGAATATTCTGTTGAAACTCACCAGTCTGAGACCTCCCCTAAGACTTCCTGCAAGAGAGAAATGAAAGGCTCAAGTCAGAGGACCCAGAACACACTTGCTCTCTTTGCTAGGAGCACGCCCCTGCACCTCCCCCTTCTCTTCCCCCACAGGCACGCATCTCCTAAACTCTAAGGGATTCCACAAGGATTGTAACCAGGGAAGCAATGGGCAGCAGTAGTTCATTCCAGACAAACCCCCTGAACCTGTCCCCAAGGCCTAGGCTCATTTCCCCAGCCCTTCCTTGCTTCACTGTCCCCAGCTTTAATAAACTTCCTCTAAAATTCACCTGGACTTGTGCAAATTTTCCTGCACCGAGTCAAGAACCCACACTTTCCCAACTGGCCCTGGCTCAGAGCCAGGTCCCCTTTCTGGTAACACATAGAGTAGATCAGCTGTGGGAAAGGTTTAAAATGAATTTGATGCCTTAATTCATTATGCAGTCATTGAATGGATGCCTACTGGGTGCTGTTCACTGTTCTGAGTGCCTGAGTCTAGAAGAGAAAGCAAAGAGCACAGCACGGGAGCGTAGGCAGATGTAGTTCCTCATTCTGGCTCTGCTGTTTACTAACTGTGTGATTGGGGCAGGTTACTTATCCCCTCTGAGCCTAGTTTCTAGATGTCTAAAATGTGGATAATAAAACATGCCTTATAAGATTGTGATAATAGATATAAACCAATCTTCATCTGGGATGATATTAAAAATATTTACTAATCATCATGGTAAAGAAATTGACTAATCAGGAAGAACAGGCTGTAGAAATCTAGTAAACTGGTACGTAACAGCATATGAGTAGAGGAGAATATGGTGGAGAAGAGCCAAAGTTTTAGTTTGTGGGAGGGTGGAAGTTTTATTAATATTTTTTATTTTCTATATAGTATGATGTTGTGGCATCTTAAAAACCTTTCTGGCTGGGGAGAGACTGGCCCTTTAAGGGCTAGCCAGTTCTTACAGAGAGCAAAGGGCTCAGCCAGGAGCATGCCTTTGATAAGCAAGTTAACCAGTCCAGAGACATACATCTCTGTCTGGCCCATACACTACAGGAGGCAGTGTCCCTCTGTGCCAATCATGCCAGTGCTCCAGGAAACTAGAGACCACCCTAGAGCCAATCCTGAAATGCTCAACCTGCTCTGCCTTGTCTCTCCAGAGGAAACCCAAATAATGTCTCTGACCTAGACTTTCCCCTACTCCTGCCTTCTGCCTCCTGACCAAAACCTGGCACTTCCCTCATGACCCGTGTGGTAGCAAGGGCCTCCTGTTTCTAGAATCTGTGAGGGTAAGAAATTTCCTTTTTCTGAACCTCTCTGGTGCCTCCTCTTGTGGCCGAACCTGATTGACCATCCCATTGAGGAACATAAAACAGGAATGTCCAGACAAGAAACATATGGAATGCACTATGATAAAGTACACTGAAGGTCCTGGCTGGTGTCCTTGGTAGTTAGAGCGTTGACTGGAGGGTTTCAGGATTGATTAGAGGTCAAGGGCATGTACCTGGGTTGTAGGTTCAATCCTCAGCCCCAGTTTCTGGAGGCAATCAATCGATGTCTCTCACATCAGTGTTTCTCTATCTCCCTCCCTTCTTCCCTCTCTGTCACTCTCCCTAAAAATCAATGGGAAAAAATATCCTTGGGTGAGGATTAACAAACAGACAAAAAAGAAAGTACATTAAAGGACAGAGAGAGCAATGTTAGGAGCAAATAAGTCTAAATGAGGGTGGGGTGGGGGTGAGGGGAGAGATCTATGAACAATAAAGAAAAGAAGAGAGAACATTTGAGCCAAGTGTTAAAGGTTCAGTGTGAGGGTTTGTCGGGGTTGAGAGAACCTTGTGCAGAGGGAAAGCCATGTTCCGCAGCATGAAAGCACACATGTATGACATGTTTCAGAAGGTATAGGGAATGGTCACTGAGAGGGGTTTGGGGGCTGAGCAAGGATAAACTGGAAATGTAGGTAAGGGCTTGGTCTTAAAAGACCTTGCAAGCCATGCTGTTGTTGTGTGAGAAGTATTGGAGCGGGGGCGATGTGGGATGGAGGGAAACCAGTGGGCAACGTGGCTGTGTTGGTTAGTGAGAGATGTGAGGACCTGAACTATGGAAGGGCATCTCCATGGGAAGAGCACTGATCCGGTGATCCATGAGTCACGGAATAGATGGAATTGTGTCAGTGATTGGCTAGACGGGTGAGGGAAGGGAACAGCTCAAGGCTCCTACGTCTTTAACTTGATTGACAGTTGCATATAGAACAGTGGTCAGCAAACTCATTAGTCATCAGAGCCAAATATCAACAGTACAATGATTGACATTTCTTTTGAGAGCCACATTTTTTAAACTTAAGCTATATAGGTAGGTGCATTGCTATTAACTTAATTTGGGTACTCCTAAGCTGGCCTTTGCTAAAAACTCAAGGGGCCAAAGATCTGCCTCTGGCTTGCGAGCCGCAGTTTGCCGACCACTAATATAGAAAATATCAGAAGAGAGAAGAGTTTCATTAGGATGAACCATTTCTTCATTGTTTGCATAACTGCTTCATTCCCCTGCCTGCCAGGTCAAGGAGGCTTTTATTTTTTTCTCAGTCTCACAGCTGTAAATATTTCATGCCAGTGGCCATGTTTCCGTTTTATTTTGGGAATGGCTCTTTAACTGGTTTTTCAGTTTAAATGATTCTATTGGGTCGGCAGCTAAGTAATTGCGGATTTTTAAAAGAAAATCAAAGACAATTTTTTCATGGAACTAAATAACTTTATTCTGTAATGTATTGCCCATTTTGATCAATGACCTTTTGCCATCTTTCAGGCAGCATCATAATCCCACGTTCAAAAAACTTCTGGTTTTTATTAGCAAAAAACTGAATCAGGTATGATTTGATATCATCATCATTATTGAAATTTCTACCATTCAAGGAGTTTTGTAAAGATCGAAACAAAAAGTAATCAGATGGTGCAAGGTCAGGACTATATGGTGGATGTGGCAAAACATCCCAACCAAGCTCCATTAATTTTTGCCGAGTGACCAAAGATGTGTGTGGCCTTGCATTGTCATGATGGAATACAACACCTTTTCGATTTGTCAATTCGGGCCGCTTTTCTTCAACTGCATTGTTTAATTTCGTTAGTTGTTCAATGTAGACATCAGAATTGATCGTTCGGTTGGGTGGTAAGAGTTCAAAGTAGACAATTCCTTTGTAATCCCACCAAACTGATAACAAAACCTTCTTTTGATGAATATCAGCTTTTGATGTTGTTTGAGTTGGTTCACCTGGCCTGCTCCACGATCTTTTCCACTTGATATTGTTGTAAACAACCCATTTTTCATCGCCAGTTATCAGTCATTTTAAAAATGGATCATTTTCATTACGTTTCTTTAGCAAATCGCAGCTGCTAATGCGTTGCGTTAACTGTGATTCTTTCAGTTCGTGAGGAACCCATGTATCGAGTTTTTGAACATAGCCAAGTTGTTTTAAGTGATTTTCAATGCATGTATGTGATACATGAAGCTTCTCTGCAATCTCACGTGTTGTACTGTGACAGTCCGAATTGATTATTGCTTTGATTAGGGCGTCATCAACTTCAACTGGACGACCAGAGCGTTTTTCATCTTTGAGTGAAAAATCACCAGAACGAAATTTGGCAAACCAATTTTGACACTGCCATTCTTTTAAGGCTTCGTCACCATAAACAGCACATAACTTTTTATGAGCTTGCGATGCGTTTTTCCCTTTGCGGAAATAAAAAAGCAAAATATGACGAAAATGTTCCTTTTGATTTTCCATTTTTCAACGAACGCCAAAAGAAAACTACAAAACAGATCAAAAAACTTTTTTTACTGATTAACAGCTGAATAGCCAACTATCAAATAACAAAATGTGTTTTACATTTGTACTACGTCTGCAAACCTAAAAATTCAACTGAAGCCATATATGTGTGAAACCCGCAATTACTTAGCTGCCGACCCAATAGAACGGAAGGGCCATTTTTGTCTTCAGGGATCTGTGTGGCGCTAAAGATGGTAGACAGTTGGGTGCGGGTGAGGACAGACAGTGCCTGAGGCCTTGCCTTGTGGAAGTAACTGCTTGTCGTCTGAGGCTAAGGCTGCCAAAGTGTATCTTTGAAGAAACAAAACAAAAGCATGACCAGCAATCGGATCTGTGCTGACTGACTGTAAAAATCACTGTTTTATGTATTGCTTTCACTTTGTGGAACTGCCTTCCTGACTCACCAATGGCTGCTTTGTTCACCGTAAACTGCCCAGGTGCTCTGAGGGGCACTGGCCAGTGTGTCAGGGGTGGGGATGGGAGGGAGAGGGGCATTGTCCTGCATTTGAAATTTTGCTTTTGTGTTTCCTCTCCCATCATCCTTGGCAGTAGCCGGTCATCACCCACTCCCAGGGCTGAGGAATCCAATAAGCTTCTGGTCCGTATGCTCCTGTGGGCATCGTTTGAGAACCAGGGAGGCTGCACACAGCCAGCCTTCTATCCCCCTGTGCTCTGCTAGCATGAAACCATTTCAATGGGAGGGTAGCTTTATAGGCTGATTTCTTTCTCACCCAAACAGGCGCCCATCCAGCTTTCTGGTTGTAAAGAGGTTGGTAATGGTGTCTGGAGCTTTCTTGACAACACACTTTTCAGTTATTTCAAGTTCCCTTTAAAAAATAACAACTCTTAAGACCCAGGCTCTTTATAGCCATCATATGTTTATTATTATCATGATGACTATGGGTTACAGATATTGAGCTCTTAACATGTGTCATGCCTCATATTAAGACTTTACATAGATCATCTGAATTCATCATCACCACAGCCCCGAGGTGGGACCAGGACTACCTCCAGTTCTCAGAGGAGGAAACGAGGGTAGAGAAATCAAGTCACTTGCTCCCGTTCACACAGATGTAGGTGGTCAGGCCAGTGTAGAGTTGGCACTCCTCACCCTCACACTCTACAGCCCTACAAGGCAAATAAATGCAAATAGGAATCAGCGTTAAAGAAGATGAAACCAGGCTTGGAAGGCTTGGCATCCAGAACCCAGGCCTCTCTGGCCTGAGAGCCAGGTTGTTCTGTCAGGTGGCCAGTGGGCTCCGGTTAGGCCCTGGAGCGAAGCTTTGCTGCGGATGCATTGCTGTCTCACACGCGGACCTGAGTCCTGGGGTCTGCAGAGTGAACTGATAAAAGCAGTATTGGTTTGTGGTGTGATAGTGCTACCCGTCTCACATCTGATTGCACCATTATCTCTCGCCCTCGATGTATACATAAAATGAGAACATTTACACCATAAATTATTAACTACGAAAACCCAGTCAGTTTGTGCTTGTAACATTGCTGACTCCTCACTGTACACTAAGCAATCTGCTCGCAGGTCGATAAGTGGGAAGATTCCTACCTTTCTTTGGAATTAGAAACTTGGGAGAAATATAGGACAGCTATTTGTTTTTGTATTTATGCAAATGACATATACATACGGAGCGATGAAACATAAAAGCAGCATATGGCTTAGAAGAATTTCCGTGAGCGCTCCAGGCGCCTCCGGGGTGGAAACTGCCTGGCTGCTAATGACCTGGGCTCCTGGGCGAATAAAGATCACAGACTCAGCACACTCCACACTCAGCGCATGGGAGGGAGGGCTCCTTCGGGAGGGGCGCCATGTTTGTACTCGCACAGGCTTCCCAGCTTTATTCATGCTAAACAATTGTATTTTAAGAAGGTTGGTTGGGGGATGGGGGGAGGCAGGCCTGAGGAGGACCCTGAGGTGACAGAACAGGACAGAATTTAGGGCTCAAGCTCCTAAATCAAAAATACTTAGAACACTGAGCCAATGCTCAGAGGATAGAGCGTTGGCCTGCAGACTGAAGGGTCCCAGGTTCGATTCCGGTCAAGCGCACATGTCCAGATTTCAGGTTCAATCCCTAGGGGCATGCAGGAGGCAGCTGATCAATGAGTCTCTCTCATTTATTGATGTTTCCATCTCTCCCTCTCCCATCCTCTCTGAAATCAATAAAAAAATATATTTTTTAAAAAGATACTTCAACACAGCTTAGAATCAGCTCTGAAGGCACCCAACCGCCGCTCTTGTTAATCAGGTGGAAAGGATAAAAAAAATTAAAGGAAACTTAACACATTGCGGACCAGTAGTTTTATTGCCAGCTTTACCCAGTGGCCAGATAAGTTTCTGTTGAAAGAGTATAAAAGACATTTTACATAAATGTTACAGGCACGCTTTAAAATTAAATACCAATTGCAGCCGAAACTGGTTTGGCTTAGTGGATAGAGCATCGGCCTGTGGACTGAAAGGTCCCAGGTTTGATTCCAGTCAAGGGCATGTACCCTGGAAGCGGACACATCCCCAGTGGGGAGTGTGCAGGGGGCAACTGATCAATGTTCCTCTTTCATCAATGTTTCTAACTTTCTACCCCTCTTCCTTCCTCTCTGTAAAAAATTAATAAAATATATTTTTTTTAAAATACCCATTGCATTGTGAAGTTGTTCTTACAAGCTAATATCTTTTTAAAGCATGATACTTTGTAAAAACCCTCTGTAATATGAAGCGAGAATTCTCATGATCCATCTGCAATGTGCTACGAGGGAAGAGGAGCATGGAACTGACGGCTCAGACTCCATGTACACGCCAGGGTTGTGGTTTCACACCATCTCACAACCAGAGGAGCAGATATTGTTCTTAACTCCACGATGAAATGAGGTTTTAGAGTTTAAGGGATTTGGCCAAGGTCATCCAACTAGGAGGTGGTCTACTCAGAATGGGTTCTAGCTCTGCAAGGAAAGGTGTGTCCTTCTCTCTCCCCAGATCCAAGGCTTTCCTGAAAGGCTTCGGATCACTGCCAAGCGGCATCTGCAGTCGCTGGGTGCATCCGGCCTTGCTGTTTGGCAGAAAGCCTGGAAACCAAAGGTGAGCTGTGTGGCAGAGCTCAGTCGAAGGCTCTCCAGTTCTCCCTCCTCACGTTTACACCCCAGACTTTGTCCTCTGCGCCTCACTGCAGCCTCAGTGCCCATAGTGCAGAAGGCAGTTCATTTCCCCAATATTCTCTCACGCTGGGCATGGACTGCAGGCAGCCAGGGAGGCTGAGCCAGGACCGCATCAAGGGCTTGTGCCTGTGCCTGCGCGGAGGGATGTGCAGTTGCCATAGCAGCAATCAATCTGCTAAGTAAGTGGTAACATAAACTGATTTGAAAGCAAAGGCTGATTTGGGCCAGGGAGTCACACTCTATTAAAAAAAACACACAAAAAACCTCTCTGTGACTTCTGAGGGTTCTGCAGCTTTTATGGATGGCCCTAGAAATGCACAGCCAGTGACTCCTTGGAGGCCAGCGGGTGTGAGTGAAGAGGTGAGCAGGGTGCTGTTTCCTGGCAGGTCGAATGGGGAAGGCTATGGAGCATGTCCTAAAACTGCCCTTCGGCTGCGTGTCAGTGCTCAGAGGCTTAGGGCCAGCAATGAAAATAATTGAGTCTCTCTCCCCTCCCCCGCCCCCCAAACCCTATATCCTGGGATGCCTGTCGGGGCTTTCCATGCATTTGGTCAATGGTCTTGCCAAGTGGGACTTATCACCCTGCCACAGATGTGGGCACCCATTCATATGCCCGGAGTTGTGTGATCACACGGGGCTGATTCAGGATTCACACTGGGATCTGCTTGAGACAGATGCTGTGTCCCCTCCACCTGCCCTCCAGCCTCTCTGCCTTGGATTTTCTCAAAACGGAAGGCCATTTCTTCCTGGCCACTCGCATGGCCAGGACAGCAGTGTTTGGCTTCTTCTTTGTATTTTGTGAAATGCTGCTCACTAGCTTTAATCCAATGGGAAAGCCAAGCCCTGGGGTGAGAGGTCTTGGCATGTCCAGAGGTAGGCCTGACCAGTTTTGGGGTGATTCAGGTTCTCATGCTGAAAGGGGAGGTGGTTTTTCTTTTCCTCTGGTGTTTAGAACAGTACAAATTGCCTGTTGTCTCCATTTTTATCTAGCCTAGCTCTGGAGTAAACTTAGAAAGCATTCCTGAACTGTCATAAGAGGTGGCATGCTGTAGAGCAGGAAGCACTGACTGGAATCGTCCATTGGGATATGGGCTCTACCGCTTGTCAGCTGTGCGATCTTGACCATTTACTTCTGTTACTTTGGCCTCAGTTCTCAGCTCTATGAGATGGGATGAAGGTGGTGGTGGTGGTGGTGGTTGTACCACCTAACTCTCAGTTGCCTAGAATACATTTGGGAGGTAAAAATGGTCTCCCTTAAGCCCTGGCCCTGCTTGGTTGAGCATCCTCCTGGAGCACCAAAAGGTTGCTGCTTGGATTCCTGGCCAGGGCACATGGCTGCAATCCTCAGTAGGGGGCGTGCAGGAGGCAGCTGATTGATGTTCTGCTCTCACATCTATATATTTCTCTCTCCCTCTTCTTTCCTCTCTCTCTAAAAAGCAATTAAAATATTTAAAAATAAATCATCTCACTTAAGCGTAAGGAGTGCAGATGCCTGCAGAGTCCTTTGCATCATGAAATATATTCCCTCACCCAATTTCCCCGATTTTTAATTTTTGTCATTTTGGTTAGTGGTGCCGCATCCCATGGTTGTGGCATGAACGAAGTCTAGCAGAGCACTTGGCAGTGTGCCTGGCCTCTGGCCATGGTTTAATAAACGCTGGTCTCCTGTTTAAAGGAAGCCTCGGCATTATTACAACTTTAGAGCTGGTTCTTAGTCTCCAGACTCCGTGCTGCAGGGGAGCTGGAGCCCCAGGAGCTGGGAGGAGGAGGATTCAGACTTGCCTTCTGTCTTCTCTTCCTTATTTCTGACTCCCACTGAAGTCAGAGGCAAAGCAAGTGCTTTGGACTGAACTCCCCTCTGGAGGCCTCACTTTTGCAGGGCCCTCGGCCTCAGAGCTGGGTCAAGGCCACTGGACGGGAACGTTTTGCCATGTGCGGTGTGGCTTCGCTGTGCCAGCTGGAATACACCTGCAGGAGCTGAGCAGGTGAGCTCATTTGGAAGATCCAACTGTTCTTCGGCCTCTCAGCTGAAGGCAGGGCGGTTTCTGGCGAAACTGTCATCTTCGAGCCAGCTCTCTTCCCACGGTCTGTCAGGGGGTGATAAACATCACACCGGCTGGGCTGGGCTGCCTTTGGAGCCAGTGACCCAGAGGGGCACGTTCTGCCCATCCGTTCTTGTCCTGACCCACGGGGCAACAACGGGGGCACGCAGGAACCACCTAAGAGAATGAAACAAACAAGGAACGCGGAAGAATGGAGGCAAGACAAGGTTCTGATCAAGCCTCAACTTTATTCTTTGAAATGGCTGTATTTATACAGCAGAAACAAAGGGGGGCAGGGTTGCCTATGCAGAGGGGTCTTTGGCAGTGTATAATTGGTTTAGGCACTGAGTGGCAAGGTGGTAAGGTATCTGGCAACACAGGATTGGCTAACTGCCAGGGCGGTGTAACATTCCAAGGTGTGACATTCCAAGGCTGGGCTATCTAGGGGGGGGGAGAGGGGGTGGCGAGGATCAGGAAGGGGAAGTTGCTAAGCGGCAGGTTAATCTTATCTTCTGGCCAAATCCTCAGGGCACCGCATAACTTCTGCTAGAAGGAACTTAATTCTATTTTCTTAAGACTGAGTTGCTTATCTCAACTCTGATGGCTCCCAACACGTTCTCATCCCTCTTCCCCTCGAAGTGAGGTTTCCGAACTGACCTCTGGCCCTGCGGCCGGTGCCCTGTGCCTGCACCGCTGTGATCTTGTTTTCAGAACAACTGCTCCGTTTTTTTTGCTGTATGTGGACATTGATTTCCCTTTTTAAACCTAATGCAAACAGAACCTGTGCCTGCTATCTGAATATCTCTAAATGAGACTCCTTGATCAAATCTACCAATTGACTTTAATAGATTGAATCCAAGTCTGCCACTGTGTTGGAGGGAAATGAGATTTTTCTTGCCTCCCGCGTTATCTTCGGCACTTTGAATGCAGACAGATTTCCCCGAATTCGAGACACAAAGGTAGGCAAGAGTTGCTGAGAGCCTGCAGGCAGGATGTAATCATCACACAGGTGAATTATCTCTGCCACGAGAAAATTGGAGCGGTAAATGAAACATTAGTCTCCTTCACCAGGGGTCTGTGCGTTAGGGCGCCGCACCGGCCTGCTTCTCCGATTACAGTTATAGAGCCAAGGCTGCCACTCATGCCTTCCTCTTCTTTTGTTCTCTTCCTCTTTACATTCTAGTGAGCTTTGGTTTACTCAGGCTGATCTCCATGTTCTACCTGTTAAGCCCCACTCGGCAGTTAAATACAAAATACAAAAGAAAGGGAGGCAGTGTGAGAAAGTGGACAGAGACAATGCCCAGTAAAGTTGGAAATTGCTCCTTTCTTCTTCCCCATGTCATTCCTCTCCTGGCAGCTGTGCTGAGCAAAGGAGAGACCAAGTGTTGCTTTGACAGGGAACCAGTAACTTACCAGGTTCGAATCCCTGGGCAGTCCTGAGTAGAACTGTGTAGGGGCAAGGTGTGTTATTTGAGCCTGTCCCCCAACTCACCTCACTGCGCAAGGTCCAGATCACACCTGTATTGAGTAACCTTTATCAAGGTTTACTATTTGCCAGCCACTATTCTAGTGCTTTCTTTGAATTACCTTGATTATTCTGTGAATACTCTGAAAGGATACTAATATCTCCATGGCCAGATGAGTGAGATAAAGCAAGAGAGAAATAGTCCTTATCAGAGGTCACACAATCACAAAGGAGTGGGCATAGGATTCCAACCCAGGAAGTCTTACTTGAGAACATCCTAACATTATTTTCTAATTATAAAATTACTCCGTGTTCATTGTAAAACATCTGGAAGATAATAAAACACATGAAGAAAAAATACAATCACCCACTCTTTTTATAACTCTGATAAAGCCACAATTACAACATCTTGTTGCATTTCATTCCATTATTTTATCTAAATATATACAGATGTACATTAAATCTATACATTGTTGAGTTGATACTTTAGATATAGTAACTTCCTCTTTTTCAGTGGACATTTTAAGTGAACATTTCCACTTGCTATTGTTATCGTTTTTTCCCCCTTGCATAGTCCCTGATATAATTTAACCCCCCTATTGTTATATATATATATATATATATATATATATATATATATATATATATTATATATAATAAATATATATATTTATTATATATAATAAATATATATATTTATTGTTATATATATTTATTATATATATAATAAATATATATTTATTGTTATATATATTTATTGTTATATATATATATAATATTTACATTTTAACAGTGGAATAAAGAATAAAAGCTTGCTTTGTTTGGGAGCGGAGAGAGGGAAATGAACCTTTTCAAGGAGTAAAGGTAAGAAGGAGAAGGAGTGGCATTCTGGGGAATCAAAAAATCCTCTGACACGTATTTTCTGATTGTCATTTTTACTTTGTACTTATATACAGTTTCTAAAGCTTCTGCTTCCCAGTCCTGCTTTTCCTGCACATCTGGACTTATAGATGAGTGCACTTCAGCTTTAAGACTGGCCAAACTGGCTGACAATCTACAAAGCAAGTCTTATTATAAGGGTTGCAGTGGCCTTTTTTTTTCTTCTTTTTCCTTGGGTTTTCTGAAAAATCTTTTATCATGTTCCATTTTCTCTAATTACATGTGCACTGGGCGCCCCAGGGAGCTCCTAGTTTTCAACTCAATCATCCCTCTATTGTCTGACAGCTTTGTGTGTGCGCCTGTGCACACAGGTGCACAGGTTCTCACCTGGCCAAGGCCAGTGAAAGGCAGTCACAGGCCGTTCCCGTCATAAAGGACCTATCCCTCTAGCAAGGAATGGAGAGCGGTGATGTGATTTTCATGATAAGTGCGGTGACACCTTTGATGATTCTCATACAAAGGCCTATAAGAGCCCCGCTTAAGAAGCATGTTTCCCAGGGAGACCAGGTGTCAGGAAAGGCGGTGGGGTAAACAGGGTGTTTTTAAGCTTAACCAGGAAGGATGGGTATGAGTTTTGAAGGCAGATAAGGTGGGGAAAGGGGCAATTATGTATCAAGGCGTAGAAGTAGGGCGTGGTCAGGATACACACATGATTAGTGTGGGATGGGTCAGGCAGAGGAGACATCGTGGTTGAAGATCACACTGAGCAGGCAGGCAGGAATGACATCATGGAGGGTGAGCTGCCTGCTTCAGAGGTTTGGGACTTTATTCTCTTGACAGTGGTACATAAATAAGGCATTTCAGCACAAAGGGGGTGTGCTCACAACTCTCAGGAGCTCACAGCTTGGAAGGAGCATCGTAGTGCTAGTTGAGTAGTACTAGTTGAGTAGTACTAGTTGAGCTACTCTTTCCTTTCCTTCTGTCCTCCTCCTATTGGTAACTGGCTCCTCCTAAATGCCCTGGCCTTTGGGAAGTCATTCAAACTTTACAACATCTGAGTGTGAAGTTTCTGGACTATCCATGCCAGTGGTCTCATTTAGGATGCCTGCTACCCTGCTCATGGCCTGCAGCGTTATCATCTGCTCTGAAGGGCCCTGCCTTTCCCATGTACTCCTTGGGTTTGAACTCGCCCAAAGCTCAGCCATTTAATGCATTTGCTCTCCCCAATTTAGTGCAGAGCAGATCAGGGCAAATGTCTAGGGGAAGAGGGAGTTGATTGTACTCCCTGTAGTTATTCCTGGTCCCAGGGGTCTCTGGGATTTCATTCCTCTGATTTCATTGGGCAGAACTCAGCCTCAAGGGCACACTTAATCTGGAGGGGCTGGGAATATGGGGGGGGGGGGGCGGGGAAGGTGGCACCCAGCAGAAAAGGAAATGGGGTTAGTGAACACCCAGCTAAACTGAGCATGCATAAGACTATAGTTATATAGTCTTATGGCTATAGTCTTAAGGCTTTCTGGTTTGGGGATATCCCATTCATACGACTATTTAATCATTTATGAAATTCAGATGATGCAGTTTGTGTTTATGGTCTGGCCTAAATTTTCTATGTCTGCTCTTTAGCCAGAATTTATTTTTCATGCTTGTTCCTACTTGGTAAAGTTCTTCTATGGAGTGAAAGTGTCTATGCATTCCACTTTCAACCTATTTTAGAAGTGATGATTGAATCGACCGACCTTCATATTGTAAATGCAAAATTGAATAATCTATCAAAAATATGTTCTCTCTTAATTTAATGAAATCTTCAATAGAAGGTAAATTGGAAGGCTGGGAATGCCTGAAAAATAGTGAGACAGCCTATTCAGATAAAATTTGTGATAAAAGAAACTCCAAAACTTATTTTTAGTTTTATTTTATTTACCCTTATAAACATGTGATTCTACTGTGGCCTTTGTCCTAATCTCCATGTATAACATTGGCTGTTTTTACCCTGTTTCCCACCAAACCAATGAATCTGTCATATAAGTCAGTAGTAATTTTTGTTCTGTCACCACCATACCTGCCTTATTTAACTCTGTGCATTCAGGAATGTGTGATGGAGAACATAACTAGTGCTGCCAACAGATCAGCAATTACATTGCATGAGTGTGTGTGTGTGTGTGTGTGTGTGTGTGTGTGGTGTGTATATGTATGTGTATGTGTGTGTGTGCACACGCACACATGTGTAAGAAGAAAGGGATGCTGCTAGGGAAGGAAATGGATTTTAGTTTCAAATTACAGAGGAACTGTTGTAAACCCCAGGAACAGGAACTATTAACATACAAAACACATTTTGGTTCTATCACTTGACAATTAAAAGTCGGTTTTGTTTTGTGTTTGTTTGGCCCTTCCTCCCTTCTACCCTGCCTCTCCCCTCTTCCCAAGCAGCCCATCGGTCTGGGGGAGCCAGAGGGAGAGACAAGACATACCCAGGATAACTTCCCCACTAGAAAAACATGTTATTTCTGTTTATTCACCCTTCAGTTCTCAACTCAGAGACATTGTCTCGAAGGAGGTTTTCCTGACCAATGAGGCTAGGCTTGGAGCTCTGGCAGCCCACTGCCTTAGCATTCTCATTCCTCATCCAGTACTTAACACACCTCATTGTATCACAACACTGGTAAAATTACCTTCTGGTCACTTATCCACTGTTTCCTGGTACCTAGCACAATTCCAGGGGCATGGTTGACACTCAACATGAATGAATGGATGAGTGAATGAATGAATGAGTGAGAGCCTTTAAAAACAGATACATCTGGGATTCTTCTTTGACTCTTCTATTTCCTAGCTGTAGGAACCTTTAACACGACCCGCGTGATTCAGGGCTCACTCAGGGTTGGGTTTCTGGAGGAGGCCGCACACTAAAATGAAGAGAGAGACGAGAAAAGTGTTAATTTGGGACAAATGGGGGGCCAGGCGGGAGTCAACCTCTAATGGGAAGACCACCTAAGCTCTGGCCTTGCTATCCATTTTATTGAGGCTGCTATGGGATACATCCATTACCCTTAAGCAGCTTTGGGAAACACCCAGTACCCTTAAGCAGCTTTGGGAAACACCCATAGCCTTTAGGCAGGTAATAAACGGATTATCATATCAGTAAGGATTTACATGATTACAAGATGGGGAAGTTGCCTCAGTTACTATTGTCTCAATTAGATAGGATGTGGTTGGCTCTGACCTTTCAGAGCTTCAAGGTTGACCAGCCTCTTTCTATTAGTGAGACAATGACAGGTTTATCAGTAATTTATTTAATCTTTTCATGACCCAACACCACTACTGGGAAATAAAGAGTGTAGGTCCTAATTGCATGCTTATTCTAAGGCCGTGGTCGGCAAACTGAGGCTCCAGAGCCACATGAGGCTCTTTGGCCCCTTGAGTGTGGCTCTTCCACAAAATACCATGCCTTGGCTAGTCTATTTTAAAGAAGTGGTGTTAGGAGAAGTTTAAGTTTAAAATATTTGTCTCTCAAAAGAAATTTTAATCGTTGTACTGTTGACATTTGGCTCTGTTGACTAATGAGTTTGCCAACCACTGTCCTAAGGATTGAGACAGCATGTATGCAGCCCCTAGGAGAATTTCTATTACATGGATGCAAGTGAAATGTCCACTTTATAGTCCCGGGGCATCAGTGGAGGATTTGGAGCAAGGAGTGACAGGATGAAAGCTGTGCTTTATGAAAGATGAATCCAGTGGCATGGTGGAAAGGGAGTGGAGAAACTGTTGCAAGTATTCTTAGTAGGAGGTGATGAAGCCTGAGCTTGTCTGGAGTACAGTGGTATGTCCTGATGCCATCTCTGGGTGGGGTGGTTCACTTTGTCAAGCTATGTAAGTGGCATATAAATGTGGCCACCATTCATCCAATCCCCTTACTAAGCTGTTGGCTATTTTGCCAACAGGTGCTGGCTTGGGTTAGTCAGGCTCATGACCACATGAGGAGCAGTG
This sequence comes from Pipistrellus kuhlii, assembly GCF_014108245.1. Lineage (NCBI taxonomy): Eukaryota > Metazoa > Chordata > Mammalia > Chiroptera > Vespertilionidae > Pipistrellus > Pipistrellus kuhlii. Next base: position 49,090,578 of record NW_023425427.1, read on the forward strand.
ACTCATTAGATCCTCTTTTTAAAAGGGTTTATTTTAAGAGTGTCCTGCAAATGAAACAGGAAGGCTGTGAGGACCCAAGGCGGTTATTTTCCCCTTCTTGACTCTTACCATTCACGGTCACTGTGTATTTACTCTTCTATTTCCTGCAGATGACTTCCCAGATTCCTCTAGTACAAAATCCACTGGGCAGCTCTGTGTGTTACCCCATCATCCCATTTAGAGTGTGCTTTGTGCTAGGGCAGCTCATGGGTTTTCAGCCTACCTGGAAATGGCCATCCTTTCTTCTCCCTTACAAAGAAGGCTGCTGGTGTAAACTGAAAGGGCCTTTGGGGCTGGGAGACAGCATGGCTGGCATGCCCAGGACAGCAGTCGAGAGGGAAACACAGCTTCTCTAGTACTATTGAAAAAATGGATTCTATCTTTTGACATAAACCTAGGCCTGGTACAATGGGAGAGACAAGGTGATATAAGCAAGAAAAGGAGCATGGCTTCAGGAATATATGACAAGAGCTAAAAAAGAAATCACCAGACAGAGTCCTCATGCATTTAGTGATTCAAGAAATAATTATTGGTGCCTTCTCTGTGCCAGGCACTGTGCTAGGTGTTAGTGAAACAGCAGTTGACAAGACAGAGACCCTGTGCTTGTGAAGCTTACACTGTAGTGTGGGTAGGCAATGAAAAGGTAAGCAAATAAATATGTAATACTAGAGGCCCAATGCATGAAATTTGTGCACAAGGGGTAGGGGGTGTCCTTCAGCTTAGCCTGCACCCTCTCCAATCTAGGATCCCTCTCACAATCCAGGACTGCTGGCTCCCAACTGCTCGCCTACCTGCCTGCCTGCCTGCCTGCCTGATTGCCCCTAACTGCTTCTGCCTGCCAACCTGATCACTCCCTAACCACTCCCCTGCCAGCCTGGTCACCCCTAAATGCTCTCCCCTACCAATCTGGTTGCCCCCAACTGCCCTCCTCTGCTGACCATCTTGTGTCCACATGGGGGTGGTCATCTTTGACCACATGGGGGTGGCCATCTTGTGTGTTGGAGCAATAGTCAACTTGCATATTACCTCTTTATTATATAGGATAATAACAGGTGAAGATAAGCCTATGAAGACCAATATAGTAGTATAAGGTGCCACTCCTTCTACTCTTCCCATGGACACAGAGATAGTGTGTATTTCCCAACCTCCTTTGTAATTCAGCTGTAACCATATGAGTGAATCCTGGCCATTGGAGTACGGGAAGAAGTGATGTGCCCCACTTCCAAGCCTGGCTCATAAAACCTTCGCACATGTGGTCCCCCATTCTCTTTTCCATTTGGGCTGGTATGGAGGGAGAGAACTGCTGGGGCAACCTGGGCATCCTTTGTCAAAAATAGTGGAGCCAAAGGACGGGATCCCTGAATTACTGCATAGAGGAAAGTGCACTGCTACGAATGCCAACATTTTATGGTTACCTGAGTGAAAAAATACACTTTAGTTTTGTTAGACTAGAGGTTCTCAAAGTGTGTTCCTTCAGTGAGCATGATCAGCACCACTTAGGGTCTTGTTATAAGTCTTGGATCCACCCCAGACATAGAAATGGTGAAGGCTGGACCCAGCTAATTAGGTTTTAACAAGCCTCCCTGATGATTCTAAAGTTTAGGACAGTTCTAAATTACAGAGATTCTGGGGTTTATCTGTTCTATCAGCAAGCATGATCTTAATAAATACAGAGCTAGCAATTTGAAATGGAGTGGTTATGAAAAGCCATTCTGAGGACATGACATTTTAATTGAGGGAGGGAGGAATATAAGGATGATCATTTTTAGCACTGGAAAAATTTTCAATGAACTTGAGTAGGAAACAAGCCTGGTTTATTTGCATAAAGAAAGAGACCAGTATGGTCATGGCAGAATGATTATAGGAAATTGTCAGGAGATGAGATCAAAGAGGAAAGTTGGGACCAGATCACCTAGGATCTAAGTATACAATTAAGGAGCATTAAGTACATTCACAATGTGCAACCATCATCACTGTCCACTTCCAGAACTTTTTATCATCCTGAACAGAAACTCTTACTTATCTACCTATATATATAAATATAAAAGCCTAAGTAAATGTTTGACCAACTGGTAGCTATGCTGTACACTGACCACCAGGTGGCAGACTCTCAGGCATGGAAACATGGAACAGACTGATGAATCTCATAGGGAAAGTAGTAAAGGGGAGGACAGGAAGAGATTAATCAAAGATCTTATATGTATACTAGAGGCCTGGCGCACAGCACTGGTGAGGTCCCACTGCCTGGCTTGCAGGGATAGGACTGAGACCAGCACAGTGCAAGGATTTGTGGACTGGTTGGGTCTCTCAGCCTGGCCTGTAGGGATCAGGCCGAAACCAGCTCTCTGACATCCCCCTAAGGGTTCTGGATTCTAAGAGGGCACAGGATAGGCCAAGGGACCCCACACAAGGGAACCCAGGTGTATGCCTGGGTTCAAATAGGCACAAATTCACACACTGGACCTCTAGTTAAACAAAAAATCTCCATTTCCCCCTCCCTCCCAATTCCTGGTAATCTCTATTCTACTTTCTGTCTCTGTGAATTTGCTAATTCTAGATACTTCACATGTAGAATAATATAATATTTGCTCTTTTGTGTCCTACTTACATTATTTAGCATTAATGTTTCAGAGTTCATCCATGTTGCAACATGTGCCAGAATTTCCTCCCCCGAGGCTAAATAATGTTCCCCTGCATGGATATACCACATCCTACTTATCCATTCATTGGTTGATGGACTCTTGGACTATTTCACTCTTTTGGCTATTGTGGCTAATGCTGTTTTGAAAATGGGTTTGCAGGTATCTATGTGAGTCTCTGCTTTCTGTTCTTTGGAGCCAGCCAATTACCGTATTTTTCGGACCATAAGACGCACTTTTTCTCCCCCAGAAGTGGGGGGGAAAAGTCCCTGCGTCTTATGGTCCAAATATAGCCTACACATATACTTTAAAAAAAAAGTTTTTTTACTTGCCCGGCTCTGTGTGGTCTCTGTGTGCTTGCCCGGCTCTAAAATGGTTCTAAATGCTGCTGTTTACTTTACAGGGTTGATTACATGTGTTTATGACTGTGATGTTGGGTTTTAATGCACATAAAATATTTTAAGACACTATTTGTTTCAGAATCTTTTTTTCTTCATTTCCCTTCTCTAAAAACTGGTGCGTCTTATGGTCCGGAGCATCTTATGGTCCGAAAAATACGGTATGTGAATGCTCTGGGGCTGCGAACTAAGAATGAGGGGGTACACAGGGTCTGACTTGGTCAAGGCGCACACTCCATTGAGGTAGGAGTCAAGTAAGGATCAGCTGTGCCTTACTGGAGGAATAGGGCATGCTCATGCAAAGCCGGAGGAGGATCACCAGTGGGGTCAGGGAAGGCTTCTTTCCTGGGGGAGGCAGTGCTGAGCTCAGTCTGAAAGAGAAACTAGAAAGCAGTCAGTTGGAGAAGAGAGGGAGGGGCTTTCTCTGTAGACTGTGGCACACCAAAGCAAAGAAGCATGAGTGTGGAGTGTATACCAGTAATTCCATGGAGAAACCGAGCTGGCCCAGAATGAGGCCCTGAGGGTGAAATGGGAGGGGGCTAAAGTGATAAGCAAGGGCCAGGCTGCAAGAAGACCTGGCAAGAGATGCTAAGGAGTCTGACACTAATCCCTTAGGGCAGTGGTTCTTAATGTTGCCCACACTTGAGAATCACTCCACAGCTTTCCAAAACTAAAGCGGAGCTGAAATTCCACCCCCTCCATTCTGGCTTAATTGGTCTAGGTTGGGGCCAGGACATTGCATTTCTGACATTTCCCCAGGCCTGTCCAGGGAGCAGCCCAGGGTGAGAAGTACTGCCGCAGGCAATGGGGAAGTTTTGGAAGGTTTTAAGAAAGGGAGTAACAAGATCAAATTCTTCCTTAGCCACTTGCACAGATTTCAACACAAGTGAATTTTCTGGCTGAGGGAGGTCTTTGGAGAAAGAGACCTTTCTCTATTATCTGAGCCTCCATTTGCTTACAAACCTTGAGTGCTGTCGTAAGGATTGCTTGCATTTCATCACTGCCTATAGTAGATGGGGAGTACACTTTTCCTGGACAAAGGTGAGGAATCAGGGCCTGAAGCCCTATATACAGCATCACCTTCCCTGAGAAAGACAAAGGCAGCCTTCCATCTGTGTGGCTGGAACCCCCCTCAGGGGGGAGCTGTCTGGTGAGGGTGGGATCTCCGCTGGGATCAGTGTGTCTCATTCTCTTAACCAATGACTTCCTAGTGAGCAGGAAGAATTTACAGTGTGTTTGAGGGAGTAAAAAGTAAGCGCTGATGCAGCTGTGTGTGATGAGGACGAGGGAGAGCCAGGCGACACCTGCCTGCTGACATCATCACAGGCTCCATGCTGTGGCAGCAGTTGTGTGGTGTTTGCTTGTTTCCGTCTCTATTCTGGGTAAAAATCCTACAGCAGAGCCATTCACCTGCTCCCCTTCCCTTCCCAGAGGGAGGTGTGTGCCTGGGTTCAAATAGCACAGAGTAAGAAACCTGATTCTACTAGCAAATCACATCTTTTATTAGGAAACAATAGCCCTTTCTTTCTTTCTTTCTTTCTTTCTTTCTTTCTTTCTTTCTTTCTTTCTTTCTTTCTTTTTTTTCAGGAAGGGGGCATTGTTTTTCTTCACCTTTAACACTTCTTCCCCCCCCTGCCCCCCCCCCCCCGCACTGATTTTTAGAGAGTGTGGAAAGAAGGGGGAGAGACAGAGAGAAACATCAATGTGAGAGAGACACATCGATTGATTGCCTCTCACGTGCGCCCTGAACAGGGACAGGGTTCAAACTACAACCAGCACAAGCCCTTGACTGGACTCGGACCCGGGATCCTTCAGTCCCTTGACTGACGCTCTACTCACTGAGCCAAACTGGCTACCACTTCTTGAAGGCCTGAACCATGCCTTTGGTCATTCTGTGCTTTGAGAACATTAATTTAGAACAAAAAAAGTGTGTTCAGAATCAGTTGGAGTTGATTGTACTAGCAAGATGGAGAATGGAAATGACTTGACTGGCCCAGAGAGAGAGAGGGGATGGGGTCTCTGTGCATCCCTGACCTTTGAATGAAAGTTAACATGAAGATCTGGCCACTGTGCTATGTTTGTGATCATTCTATGTTAAAGTGCTCCCACAGGAGTGACATGCCAAGCCTCCCCTACCCCACCTCACCTGGGTGGGGCACCCAGGTACACCAGCACCTTCAGAAGAATACACCAAAGTCTTACATATTCCTGATGCTCTTTACATACTAGGTCACACATAAAACCCAAATCACAGCACACCTCTTCTCACTTCCATTCCTGGGTGTCACTGAGTAGCTGGTGGGAAATGTTCAGGATCCTAGATCCAGTGGCTTCAATGTGACAGGGTGCAGTGTTTCCATTCTCCCAGCCCAGGAACCCCCCTTGGCTGGGTTTATCTGTAGGTGTTATATTGTCCCTTCCTAATAAGCTAGTTCTTCATCCTGGGGTGAAGAGTGCACCAGGGCAAGGGTTCTGCCTGCAGCTGCCTGTGGGCTGTCCCGGAGCCCAGCCAGCATGGAGCCCCGTGATTCCTCACGTCAGTAACAGGGCCTGGCCATGCGTGCGTGCTCAGATGATGGGCCATCTGTGCCGTGCTTGGTGCCAGCTCGGAAAGTACCTCACTTGATAAATTGAAGGTGAGGAAGCCCAAGGCTTCCCAGGTCCTTATGAATGTGGAAATCAGCCCCTTTTAAGTTGGGCCAGCAGGAGGCAATGAGAGAAAGGACCCTCCTGAAAATGTACCAGGCATGTTTTTGATATTGCCTCATGAAAGCCTCACTAACCTTGTGAGGCAGGTGTTTCTTCCTTTTACAGATGGAGACACTGGAACTCCAAAGGGCTGAGCAGCCTACCCGGACCACAGAGCTAGACTAATGGCACCCAGAATTCGAAGGCAGGCATGGCGTGCTGGGCTCTGCACTTGAGTTTCTCAAAATGTCAGCTATTCACATTTGGGGATGATCATGCTTTCTTGGGGGGCCTCCCTGTGTCCTGTAGGATGTCTAGCAGTATCCCTGGATTCTATTTAGATGATAGCAATATCTTCCCTGGGGCCCCGAATTTTGACAATCAGAAATGTGTCCAGGTGTGGATGATTGAGAAAAATCACCCAACCCCAGTTGAGAACCATTGCCCTCTACATATGTTTCTTCCATTGTCCCAATGACCTCACACTCTAAGTCCCATTTTGCGGATAAATATACAGAACCCAGAGAAATTGTGAGTTGGCCGAGGTCATCCATCTTATTTCTATGAGTGTCTTCCAGTGTCTTTGTTTTGCCCCAGGTATGAAGTTGTAGAGCCTGTTTTAAGACCAAGCAAGGGCAACATCAGAGGTCTTTTTCTTTGCCACTGTACTAGGCATTTGAAAAGTTTAGTGTTTGCAAGAATAACCAGGGTGGGGGGAGAGAGGGGGGAGGAAGCGCTTATTAAAATTCAGATTCCTGGTAGATTCAAATCCTGGCACAGACTTGTGGTGGGCACAGGAGTGTGTGTTATTAAGCACACAGCAATTAGGGATGCCCCAATTCAGTGTACCTGATTTAGAAACACTGAAGTGACCCTTCAGGAAAAATTCAGGAAAAGGAATGGAGAAGATGAGTGGGAAAGCAAGGGGCTTGGGATGAGACCTGACATGCAACTACTTGTAGAATTCTGTGTATTTTGAGACAAAGAGGGGGCCAAGGTGTGCTGCACCGTGTGACCTGCACGCTGGATGCAGGGGCTCCTCCAGACCTTGGAATGCTGCTTCCAGTGTGTTCACAACACCCCCTTTCACCATGCCCCTCTCTCCTCCCCATTAATGTTTAATCCCAAGCTTGAATGGACTGCCTAGTTTAGTACATCCTGAAATTCTAAAAATGGTTACAGTTAAACAGAAACAGCTGTGTCAATTTCCAATTTCCGCTCTATTCAGATTCACGCTCTATAGCCTGTCTTCTCTTAGTGGCACTGGGAGGGACACAGGCATACACACGTGTACACACACACACACACACACACACTCACTCCGCTGCCTCTCGCTTTCACTTACTAGTACTTGAGTTCATTTCTCCATGGAGAGGGGATGTTTCTAGTTTTCCAAAAAGGAATCACAAACAAGAGAAGCCACAAGAGCCCAGACTACAATAAAATGCTACAATATGCTTTCAAGCTGGTGAGACTGAAAAGCTGGGAAGAGAAAGCACAGTATAATGCCTATTTTTATCGTCAGCTATAATCTACCCACTTGTAGTTTCATAGCTGTCAGGAGGCAGAAAAGGACACGAATCAGCCTACGGCTCTCTGCTCTTCCACACCTGTGTGGCATGCATGTGGGCGAGTGTGTGCACATACACAGATATTTTAAAACAACTGTCAGAGTGTTCGATGGAATGTACAGGTTCTTTGTTTTTTAGAGTCTCTCCTTTTATTCCTCATTTCTTAGCAGCCAGGCACAGAAGGCAAAAAGCAGGCAATTACTAAACCCATTTTCTGAATGCCCAGGACAGTGGTCAGCAAACTGATTAGTCAACAGAGCCAAATATCAACAGTACAACAATTAAAATTACTTTTGAGGGCCAAATTTTTTAAACTTAAACTTCTTCTAATGCCATTTCTTCAAAATAGACTTGCCCAGGCCGTGGTATTTTGTTGAAGAGCCACACTCAAGGGGCCAAAGAGCTGCATGTTGCTCAAGAGCCGCAGTTTGCTGACTACGACCCTAGGAAGGACTACCATTGGATGGCCAGAGGAACAGCTGTTTACCCTTTAGTCTGTTGGGGCCTTGGCCATACTGGGTATATACACGTGCTGACACCCCGAACACCACTCACTAACCTGGAAATTGCCTATCTCCTTAAGGGGGGGGGGGGGGGGTGGTGGCAAACACAGACCAGTGGAAATAGCACCCACTCAAGAGACCTGGAGTCTGGCCTCTTTCTGCCGTGTGTAAGCTCTGCAACTGCCAGCAAGTTACTCAGCCTCTCTGGGCCTCAGAATCCCCATCTGTAGAAAGAGGATAAAAACATCTGTATGAGAGCTTGTTGAGAGAAGTCAAGATTGAGTGTAAGCTCCAGGTGTTACCTCATGACAAAGGCTATGGAAATGGCTGCCTACTACTCTTATTGCTGTGTTGGCTGTATTATTATTTTAGTAGCCGTGGCAGCAGTTTGGGTTTTGATTTCTCTAACTAGTCTATATTCTTTTTTGTCCTCAATGGTAACAGTTCTGTTTGGCTGCATAGGGTATTTCATGACATTCCACAGTGTTCCTACAGCATCATCATGGGCAGGTCAGAGGAGTGACCTCTCATTGCTGTGTCAGCTGTCATAGTGGGATGGGTAAGACTCTGAAAGAAGCCTGTGCTGCTCTAGCATTGCCCCTCCACATGCCGGCAGATAAGGGACTTAAAAACAAATAGAGAAGCTTGGTCCCTTGAAAGCTTCTCTCAGAGGCATCCTCTAGCTGCTCCTGGGGGCATCTCTGTGTAAATGGAGGGGCTGAGAGTCTGTGTGGTGACAATTCTTCAGAAAGTCCTAGCACACACAGCTTGAGTCAGGGGCTAGCCTGACTGCTATTAGCACATAAACTTGTATGTGGTGTTGAACCCTTCCAGGGCTCAATTTCCTCATCTGTAAAATAATGCCTTTCTAGGGTCACAGTCAAGTTCAAGGTGTGAACACATGTAAATTCTACGATAACCTGCGAGCTATGGTGATGGTTAAAGATGGCTGGGGGAACATCGCACCTCCCCGGGTCTGGAGTCTCCAGGAACATGTTAGCTCCTTTGGGCCCCAAGCCAGTTTTGGTAGGCGAAGTAACACTGTGATGTTCGCGTGCAGCTCTCGCTCTGTCCTTGACCTCCAGCCCATACGAGGCCTAGAGCCACACCGCACAGTCGGTTCTTTGTCTGCAAGCCCATTAACGCAGTGCAGCCTGGACAGAAGAGCAGCTGTTTGGTGGTGGCTGCCTGGCTCTCAGCGAGGGACACGCAGGTACCGCTGCCGCTATTAAGCATTTGCAAAATGACAGATTGCCTCGATGAAGTGTCCATGTGCCGCTCCATTATAGTGCCTCAGGTCGAGAAAAAAAGCCTGGCCCCACCGAACAGCTTTCACAGATTGGAAAGTGCACAGTTTGGGTGTGTTTAGCACTTTAGCACATGCTCTGTGACTGTGCATTCAAGGCAACGTGTCAGAAGGAATTAGCCTGCAGCAGGCCACATATGTCAGCCAGCCGGGGGAAGCCAGTGCCTGCAGCCAGGCCTGGCGCTCAGAAGAGAAGGCTGCTTGCCTTTAACACCCTTGAGGTGAGCACACCTGCATGATGGCCCAGCCTCTCGTGCTCCGATCGTATTCCCCGGAGAAGCATGAGTGTGCATAAGGAGGAAGGAACGAGGCAGTGCTGAGAAAACATCCAATCTGTGTCATTTACGCTGAGAGGGGCAGAGAGATGGCCATGCCACACACGGACACAGGCACAGCAGCTCTCCCAAAGGGACAGCATGGGCAGGGAATGGCTGAATCTCTCTGAGGCTCAGAGCATGCTGTCCAGCATTTAGAAGTTAGCAGGGAGGTCAGAACTGCTGATACAGAACTGGGAGCTGGTGGTGATGAGTGATCAGAGGACCCACCTAGGATGGTTAATTTTATGTCAGCCTCATTTGGTGGAGGGATACCCTCATAGCTGGTAAGCAATTATTTCTGAGCTCATCTGTGAAAGAATTTCCAATACAGGTTAACATTTGAGTCAGTACACAGAAGAAAGAAGATCTGTTCTCCCCAGGGTGAGCGGGCATCATCCAATCCATTGAGAGACAAATCGAGAAAAAAGGTAGAGGAAAGGGAAATTATCTTTCCTGAGTGGGGATGCCCATCTTTTCCTGTCCTTGGACATTGGAGTTCCTGGTTGTCTGGCCTTTGGAATCCTGGACTTACATCAGCTGCCTGTCCCCACCCCCAGGTCTCCCCACCCAGATTCTCAGCCTGTGGCCTCAGACTGGGAGTTTTATTATTAGCAGCCTTGGTTCTCAGACTTTAGAACTTGGATGGAATTATACCACTGTCTTTCCTGGGTCTGCAGCCTGCAAGTGGTCGAATGTGGGACTTCTCTGATTCCATAATTACATCCCTGAGCCAACTATTCTGCTAAATCTCATCTTATATATTTCTGTATATAACATTAGTTCTGTTTCTCTGGAATACCCTGACTAACACACCATGAAAAGAGGGAAATGGAAAGAGAAAAAATGAAGAAGAGAGAACACTGAATTTTAATGATGTTTGGGGGGGGGGGGGGTTGTGAAGGAGAGAAATGTTGGTACTCCTTGAGTACCATCACCTCTGCTTCCAGTATATCCTTGAGAAGTAGCTAGTCTTACATTGACTAAACATTTGTGATAATAGGGAGAACGTGATCATATTGATCATATTGATCATATTGCTTAGGCCAAGGGTTGGCAAACTCATTAGTCAACAGAGCCAAATATCAACAGTACAACGACTGAAATTTCTTAACTTCAATTTAAGCCAATTTTTTTAAACTTAAACTTCTTCTAACGCCACTTCTTCAAAATAGACCCACGCAGGCTGTGGTATTTTGTGAAAGAGCCACACTCAAGGGGCCAAAGAGCTGCATGTGGCTCGTGAGCCGCAGTTTGCCGATCACAGGCTTAGGCCAATCCCATCCTGGTTTGGCCTTACTAAGATCGTCAGGGAAGGCAGGCTTATGCTAAGTGAGCAATCAGATGCCAGTTGCCCCTGTACAGGGTCAAACACACGCACCATGCACCCTTCAGCCAGCCACACAGTCAGGTGTTGTGGGCTAAATTGGCAGAACTCTGCTTTGAAGGGGAATTATGGGAGGGGAAAAAAAAATCAAGCAAATATTAAACTCTGCTTTGTCTGCTAATGGGATCTGTGTTCTGCAGAATTCTGTGTTGTCAGCAAGTTCCTGAATAGCCTCAAAGTGTGGAAGGAAGTAGCAGTGTGGTGCAGAGCAGGAATAAAATACTCCCTGCTGCAGTCGGTCCTCCTGTTGGATTCGGTGGCATCAAGACAGCAGTTCAAAGAGTTCTTCCTTCTGCTTCGTTGGCTCTCTTCCCTTGGTGGGTATGTCCTATGCAGAAACCATGTGGACTGAATGCATTTATCAGAAGCCGGAACTGTGTCCTGGGGGAGCTCAACTAAGGGAAGACACAGACAGAGCTGGGCCTCAGCTCTTGAGCAGCTGTGCACATTTAGGCAAGTGACTTCAGTTCTCTGGGCCTTAGCTTCCTCCAGGTAAAAGGAAAGACATGGTATGGATTCCAGGTTTATCCCCACTGAGACATCAGATAATATCTGTGAGGTTTAATACCATGTATTCACACACACACACACACACACACACACACACACACACACTCACTCACTAATGAACATGCAGACCTATTGACACAGGTATTTCACAAATAATCAGTACTCAGTAATCTATCTGAGATTACCAAAACCAGGTCAAATCGTTAATGGTTTCCTTCACAGTTGAATCACAAAGGGTCTTACTTCCACCTGTTTTCTTCCCCAGATTTCCCTGTGGTTCCCGGGTTTAACACTTGTGCAGAGAAACCCTCCTTGCTTACTTGCTGTCTCTTCCCAGGAGAATAAAAAGTCTGATGCAGCCCTGAAAGCTGCCTGCCACGAATGTGGACATCTGCTCAAGTAATGAGATTCACGCTGAAACCCTAGAAGTCCCAAAGAGATGGAGACGGGCCAGGCCTCATGCTCCTACTTTCCAGGGGCTTTCTTTGATTCCCCTAAGCTTCTCTCTGTGGGTCTGGCCCTGCTAACTACTCAACATCATTAACTACCTCTGTCCCCTTCCTACTCTCTCCGCCACCCCAGCCTCCTTGCTACTCCCACCCCAGCACCTTTGCATTCCCTAGTTATTCTGCATGGACTAATGTTTAATCCTGTCTGGCATTACATAATAGCTTCTTCATTTCTTTTAGGTCTCTGCTTAAATGTCACTTCCTTAGAAAAGCCTTTGATGAACACCCCATATACTAGTAAAATACCAATTTAAGCATCTTTGTTTCATACCCAGTTAGACTTTTTTCATAGTATACCTGATAGCATATTTATTTATTGGCTATTTCTGCATGCTAGAATATAAGCTCCAGGAGGACAGGGATTTGGTTCATTACTCCATCCCTGGTGTCTGGCATAGGGCAGGTGATTAAGAAATGCTGTATTTTTAATGATTGAAAGAATAAATGAACTAGTTGAGGGTGTATGTGTGGCTCTAAGAGTTCTCTCTCTTGGTGGTATACTTTTTCAACTCATTAATGTCATGATCTAGGAAGATCAGATCTTCATTTCCATGGGTTCATGTTCTAGTGGTAGAGGCAGATTTTCAAAAGTATATACACACTTTAATTTCAGATGTTGATACGTGTTCTGAAGGAATTAAAGAGAGGAATTGAAAAGAGGTTGGCTGGGTTGGGGTGACACAAGTCCTGTTACATGGGTTGGCTAGGAAAATTCTGATAGTTTCAAAGGTGCCAGGAAAGTGGGGAATTGAGGCAATAGCACATGGAATGCCCCTGAGGTGGGAATAAGTTTCATTTATTTGAGCAACACTAAGAAAGCTAGTGTGGCTGGAGCTTGGGGTATAAGGAAGGGAGCACCAGGAACCTGGATAAGTGGCGGAGGTCCAACCATTTAGGACCTTGCAGGCCATGGTAAGGAGCTTAGGACTTATCCTAAGAGTACTGAGAAATCATCCTGGAACAAGGCTGGCAGGGTCAGAGGTGGTTCAGTTTTCACAGCATATGACTGGCCTGTAGCTCCACTGAATTCGACTCCTTTGCTATGTCTGGTTCACCCAATCCAGAGCCCTGTCCTCAGGAGAGTTTCCTTTCTGAGGCACATGATGTCCTTTTCCATAATCTGGTTTTCGTTGTGGCAAGACTGTTTTAAAATAAATGTATTGGACATTCATTTTGAAAGAGTTGGGTCCCATCCCCATGTTTTCCAGAGGCCTACCCTACCCCTGGGCAAGTTTTATGATTCCTAGGAGATGGTCTATCTCATTTCTCCCTCAGTACCAATAGGTAAATCATGGAAGGAGAAGATACTTCAATGTCTAAACTCCATGGCATGCCCTTGATCTGTTAAAAATATAAGTGCATTCTCCCCCCCCCCATCTTTCCCAGTCATAAATGTTTATTCTTTTTCTTTTTTCCTCGTAGAAGACCCTTTTTACTTCTTGCATTGGGTTTCTAGGATAGGTCGCTTGCATTTGTATTAGTTTAGCAAATTTCCCCGATTTTGAGCCATTGATCAAAACATTCTGGCATAGAATGTCTACAGATGTGCAGGCATAGAATCATAGAATCCCAGGTTTGAAAATCCTCAAAGAAAATGTTGTTTCTAGTAGCAGCAGTTTCTTAGGGGGTAATTGGTTGGCAAGTTATTACCATTCTAAAATGTGTTAGGCTAATACTTTAATACTGTTTCAAGTAGTTGACCCAAATCCATGGCATTATAATAAACTTCTCAGTGGCACATTGGGCTGAGGTGGCCTGGTGTTAGTCTAAAAGTTTTTAGGGGAGATAAAACCTGTCTTTTAGAGAAAATTATCTTCTCAAATTTTCTCCCAAAATTCATCTTTAAACTTTGATGCCTACTACCACTTATTTGGTAGCAAGTCCTAGCGGATGACCAAAGAAAGGAACAAGCCACACGTGAATATTAATGAAACAGTTGATCGTGCTTAGGTTGACAGCTTGTTTCTTTGGGAACGTGTGGGCTCCCAGTTTGACATACAGACTCGTTCTCCTGGTAAAATTGTTCGTGTTTCATCTGAAGCAGTTCCCTGTGGTACTATTTTTAGGTGTTTGGCAGAGAATGGTATGCTGCAAAAAGCATCATTTCTTTCAGTTCTTCTTTCTTCTCAAGTTTGAGAGCCACCGAGTTTTAGGAATCAGCCAGGGTCCCTCTCTTAGGAAGTCCCCAAATAAGATCCTGTCCCTGAGCCCCCAGAACACTAGAATACTCCTGACTAGTTTGTAAAAGGCTATATGAAGATGTGGCTATTTCAGAGGATTCAGGGGTGCAAGTTAATATTCATGTATTCAACAGCATGGCCTCTACCGTGTTGTCCTGTTCTGTTGTCAGCTTGAAATCACCTCCATTGTATAAGGGGGAGAAGTTTGGAACCACATTTCCCAGGATCCTATTCTTCATGTAGTTCCAAGTTAGAGCCTGCCAATGAGAGGCGGCCTATGTGATTCAGGAGGTGGATGGGAAAAGAGGCCATTATACTCCAGAGGCAGTTTAGGGAGGGGTGTGAATGGATGGCAGACTGGAGGCCTGCAGGAGCTTCCAGCAGGCTCCTGTGAATCACTTACTTTGTGTTCTAGGGACTGGTAAGGAGACTGTGGCTGTTTCTGGATCCTCAACTGAGTGTTGCCAGCTGGGGGAGATTCTTAGAAACCACCTGTCATCCCACTATCGCCAGAGATCTTCAGCAATGGCCGATTTGTTCTTTACTGCCCCAGCCTTTCCAATGATTGTGCAATCCTCCACATCCCTGCATTCAAGCCCATCATATTTGGTACACTTAGAGGCTGGGGGTCTAGAAATAGGGTGTGGGGTTAGTCCTAGCAGACACTGAGACTGTAGCTGACCTCCACAGTCCCATGGGATGCCATCAGGTGGGTCAGATTGATTTTTCAACCAGCCTAATGTAGCAGTCCCCCCCTTATAGGCTGGTTTACTTTCCATGGTTTCAGTTATCAGCGACCAACTACAATCAAACAATATTAAGTAGAAAAATCCCAGAAATGATTCATATGTTTTAAATTGCATATCATTCAGAGTATTGCCGTGAAATCTTACACCATCTCACTCTGTCTAGCCGAGGCTATGAATTATCCCTTTGTTTTGTGTATCCATGCTGTAGACCCTACTACCCTTAAGTCACTTCCTAGCTGTCTGGGTTATCAGGTGGACTGTCCTGGTATCGCAGTTTGTGTTCAGTAATGGTCTGAAAGTGCAAGAGTAGTGATGCTGGCAATTTTTAAAAGCTACAGAGAAGCTGTAAAAGTGCTTTCTTTTAAAGTGAAAAGGTGAAGGTTCTGAACTCATTAAAGAAAGAAAAAGTATGTGCTGAGTTTGCTAAGATCTACAGTAAGAACAAATTTTCTATATGAAATTGTGAAGAAGAAAAAATAAATTTGTGCTACTTTTGTTGTCATACCCCAAAATGCAAAAATTATGACCACAGTGTATGATACTTGCTTAGTTAAAATGCAAAAGGCATTAAATTTGTGGGTGTACTAGGTCAGTGGTTGGCAAACCGCAGCTCGTGAGCCACGTGTGGCTCTTTGGCCCCTCAAAATACATGTGGGCACACATGTACAGTTCAATTGAAACTTCGTGGCCCATGCGCAGAAGTCGGTTTTGGCTCTCAAAAGAAATTTCAATTGTACTGTTGATATTTGGCTCTGTTGACTAATGAGTTTGCTGACCATTGTTCTAGGTAACAAAAAACATCTTCTGATTGATGACAATGTGTGAAGCCAGAATGCATTGAGCCTATACAGAGACTTTACCAAAGGATCCCCTCAAATAAGTGATACTGCAAGTAAGGGATGGTTACACAGATTCAGGAATAGATTTGGGCTGGAAGATATAGAGTTTATGAGAGGGAGGGAGGGAAAAAGAGGGAGGTCACATTCACGTAACTTTTGTTATGGTATAGATTATTATTCTGTTTTATTCATTATTGTTATTAATCTACTGTGAAAATTTATAAATTAAACTTTATCATAGGTATGGATAGGGGGAAATACAGTATACATAGAGTTTGGTACTATCCTGGGTTTCAGACATCCACTGGAGATCTTGAAATGTATCCCCCATGGATAAGGGGAACTAATGTAATCACAGTTGAGGCACCATCTGTAAAAGACAATATCCAGCACATAAACCTCAAGGGACCTGAGAAGACACCAACCTGCTCAGATTTAACATCCTCTATGGACTTATCCCATCTTTGAACCTGTTTACTCTTTGCCCTTCCCAGCACTTGGGAAATAATTGGACTTGTCTTCTTTTTCCTTATAGCTATCATGTTTAATGTGAAACTTGGCTGGCATCTCTCTAACAGTTCTTTTGAGACTCTCCCAGATAAACATACAAGGCATGGTGAGATCAATCTTTTCCCTAAAAGATGTGGGAATGTAGTCTTGCCCAATATCTTTGCTAATTATTGGACTTAAAGCTGATCAGGGAAGGTTGCTGAAAACAGTGATATAACAGACATCTACTACTTCCTCCAAGTTAGCTCAACATGCGCTTGGTTGTGTAAAAATGTTTTCATCTTAGCTGTTTCCCAGAGAAAAGGCAGCATGGAAGTTCAAACAAGATACATTTTTAAAAATAGATATGGCAGCAGAGTGAGGGGATTAGTGATGTAGCTCGACTGTTGAAAGGGATGTAGACTCCAAGAGCCATGGGGTCCCTCTCCACCATAGTAGTCCTGCACAGTAGACCCAAGTGTCTTCTGGATCAGTGTTAGGACAGAACCTGGCCCCACTTCCATGCTCTGTGGCTAACAGTACCTCTCTTCTGAGCAACACACTGTTCTTGGCACATTGAGATATTCAATCAGGTTGTCTTTAAGTCACATTTTAAGAAACATAACCAGGGTCGATGTTCCACAGTTGTACCATCTTTTCGGCCCCACCAATTTTTAAAGTATTGAAAAGCATTCTTACTAGTGGGCAAATTGTCAGTGCTCTGAGTCCTCTCATTGCACCCCACATCCTACTACATTTCCCCAGGATTCGTGATGTCTGGAACAGCAGGGGAGCTCCCAGGACCTGCCCGTTCTCCTTGGTCAATCATACCTGCTGTTAAATGTTGTTAATTTCATCCCAGAGCACATGAGTTGAAATCTCAGAGAACGATTTTACTTCCACCTTACTATCTCCTACTCCCACCAATGAATAAAACTATCGAGAATATTTATACTTTTAATATAATTCTGTCTGTTTTTGGTTTAAAACAACCAAAGACAGACTCCACAACTGAGGTTCTTAATAGCCTGGTTATATACTCCCTGAACCAGAGAGTGAAACCTCAGAGAAGAGTGCCTTGAATTCCCTTCTGTTGTGGAGACCAAAGCTATGGAGGTGGGCCTTCTCTGTTCTATTACAGAGCTAGCCTTAACACACAGAACAGCCTGGGTTGACTAGGAATAAGGATACCCTCAGGCCAGAGAGCAAAAATGAAAGGGCATACCATGTCCTCAAGGTCTTCTAGTGGGCTACCGTGTGTGGGGAGGAAACACTGGCTCTGTTGGGAAGGACCTGGTCTGAATCCCGATTTAGCCCCTTCGGGTTCTGTGACTGTGGGTGCTTTAAGCTCAGTGGGTCTTAGTGTATTTGTTTTAAAATGGGTATAATTCGTCGGGGGGTTGTGAATATCAAAGGAGGAAATTCCTACAGGAAAACACACACAACACTCAAATGATGGCTACACAAACCCACAGAACAAGGAACTCACTCTTCAAGTTTCTTATTCTGGGCCCTGGGAAAGTGCCCCTGACCAGGGCACCCTGTGCTAGCATTGGTCTGCTGGTTTCTGTGATGCCCTTACTCGTGCATTAGCATTCTGACTGAAGGCCCTCACTCTCTGTGAAGGTCATGTTCCAGGAGAAAGGAAACACACTCCAATGCTTTCCCTGATCACTTTCAGGAGGATGGCGATGGAAAATGTCATCCAGTTCTTATCCTATAACCTGCCAATCCTGAGAAACCACCTCCTTAGGAATTATCCTAGGCCTCCTCAGTTCCCCCAGTGCAGTATAATGCTCATAACTGAGGCAAGTGTAAGTTAACCAAGTTGCCAACCGAGCAAGTTCTTCCTTCCATGATGATCCCTTGTGGATAGTTCCTGGCAATAGCTGCATGGCAAAGCTCATTTCCTGTGCTCTTAATGCTTGGACTGCATCATTAATATCTTTAAAGTGAAGGTGGCAAATAGGAGTAATCTCAAATACCGGCACAGGTCCATTGATAGAAGCTGCTAGTATACTGTTCTTTATCTGGTTTCTAAGGGCGCAATCAAGGTGTGTAATGGGTGTAGGAAGGGATGATGTCAGTTTGCTCATGATGCATTTGCCAATCCTGGTTTACAGTCTCTGATTCTTTCTCAAACTACCCTGTTTCCCCGAAAATAAGACAGTGTCTTATATTGATTTTTTTTCTCCCAGAGTTGCGCTAGGTCTTATTTTCAGGGGATGCCTTATCTTTCCATGTGCTAGGTCTTATTTTCGGAGGATGTCTTATTTTCGGGGAAACACGGTATATATATATATATATATATATATATAAAATATCAGACTGAATGGATTAGAGGAGATTTTCTTAGGAAAATGATAGAACACAGATTAAGAGATTCCTGTCTCTAAGCAGAGTATTTTATGATTTCAAATTGGAGGGTGCCTTGCTACTTGTGCATGTTGTTTCTGGTGCTTCGGTTTATAGGCAGTGAAAAAGAAGACGTGTTTAAGTGTGAATAAGCAATGTGTCCTAGCTTTGATTCTGTCTTCCAAAGAGGGATGTGTAGGCTCCACATTTTTAACCCGTATATACTTTCTTTGGCATGTTTGCACTTCTCTCCCACACGAGATGCATCCATTTCTTCCTATCTTCTCACGTCAGCCCTCCACTTACATGGATATGCTGGCAAGCCATTTGATGGGGTCTGGCTTCCACAGGTACCACAGGAAAAGTTTGACATTAGTGCCTGGGATGCCATCTCCTGATGCTCTGAAAACTAGACATCCCCAAGGCCCATGACCTTGCTACCCCTGTCTGCATCACACTTTGTATCCGGGGCACTAAGGCAGCACTAACACATCATGAACCCACACGTCTGCTCCTGCATTGCAACCCCTGTCTGCAAAGGGCTCACACTGGGTGTGGGGTGGGGTCCAGAGGCCAGGTTAAGCTCCTGCCCCAGACCCTGCAAATGTGTCTGCTACACTTCTTGCGGACAATGTACACTGGTGCACATTGCCAGTTGTTAGGCCTGTCTCCATGGGACATTAGCATTTGGATGGTTCCAGTTCTTGGATGTTTTAGAACCATGACGATTTAATGATTTCCCGTTTTCTTTTTTAATTTCTCACAGCCACTTTACTTCCAAGTAAAATGTGGTTGTTACTGTAGCCTACAGGGATATCATCTGGAATATTTTGGGTATAGAGGAAATCTCTGACTATCAGATTATTCTTTCTTCTTTCAAACGTCATCACATTTCCTTTTGTTTATTCCTACCATATGAAAATTTTATTCATTTAGTCAAAATTTATTGAGCTGCTTTGATGTAGGGAACAATATTGAATCCTAACCCGATAAACATGAATATTACAATCTCTGAGTTCACAGCTTTCACAATTTGGGTAGAAGAGGAGATAAACATGATGAGTGAAAAATGAAACATTAAAGCGTTTATGCCCAGAGAATAGCCCCGGGAGGAAAAATTAATCTCAGGCATATGAGGGGCAGTAAATGATATTTCTGACTGACCTTTGCCTCCCAGAGATGGATACCACTGTCTCTGGGCTGATGTTGACTTTGTCTCCCTCCCAGAGGCATCATTAGCAAGCGCTGGACTGCTGGACTGTTGGTATAGTTTTAAAACTAAAACAAATTTAACAAAACCCTGAGCTGGAGGAAATCTGAACTGAGAACTTCAAGGAATAGCTGCCTTAGCATAAGCTGCATATAATCTCAAAAGGGAGCAGGTGTTGAGGCCAAAATATATGTACAACAGCTAATGCTTCACAGACTGAGATGAATGTAAAAAAGCTGACTCTGTGTTTGTCCCTTAGGAATACAAATCAGAGTGGTGCCTGGTCTTGGCTGGGCGGCTCCCTTGGTTGGAGTGTCCTCCCATAACCAAAGGTGGAGGGTTGATTCAGGTGGGAGCATGTACAGGAGGTAGCCAATGAATGTTTTTCTCTTTGTGACTCTTTTTCTCTCTCTTGCTCTCTCTCTCTCTCTCTCTCTTTCTTTCTCCCACTCCTCTCCAATCAATCAAAACATTTTTTAAAATGTGCTTTAATCTCAGTGGGTCTTAGTGTATTTAAAAAAGGTGTGCCTGGCCCGACTTGCTCAGCAGTTTGAGTGTTGACCTATGTACCATGAGGTCTCAGTTCAATTCCTGGTCAGGGTACATGCCCAGGTTGCAGGCTGGATCCAGTGTGGGGCATTTGGAGGCAGCTGGTCATTGGTTTTCACTCATCATTAATGTTTCTCTCTCCCTCTCCCTTCCTTTCTAAAATCAATAAAAATAGATAAAAATAAAGAAGAGTTTTGTCTGTAACCCATGTTCATGTATTTATTTTTTAGACGCTCACCTATGATGAAAGGTGTGCATAAATCCAAAGATCAGAGGGCCTATCTATCGTATAGGTGCACCCCGTTGCAGGACTGATATAAAGGAAGAAGGAAGACTAGGAGAGTCAGCTACCACATACCCCTCACTGTAGGGGCTGGTTAGCTGTAAATGTGAGTAGTCCTAAGGCGGACTGTGGAGTGATTTGTTAAATAACAGAGTGAACGTGCCAGTCAGAAGCTGCTGGGAGAGAGCGCAGCATCAATTAGAGACAAAGGAAATCACTCGCTTTTCTCTGCATCGCGTGGGCCCTTGGAGGCTCAGAGTAGCTGATCCAGAAAGAGCAGAAGCAGCAGAAAGAAAGTGTGTGTGTGTGTGTGTGTGTGTGTGTGTTGGGGGGGTGGGGCAGGCAACTCAGCCGCCTGGAAGCCTGAGGGGCGGGGAAGAAAGGGGAGAAAACACACGGGACCCGAGCCCAGGCTGGAGAGAAAGCCCCTCAGTCCCCAGGGAACCTGACAGAGAGCGTCTGACAGCCAGACTGAGTGACCAGCCTCACCATCTGCTCCGCAAGCCTCTCCCCAACAATGGGGGCTCCTGCAGACCTTCTGCCCCTGCCCTTCCCCCACCTTTGGCATGCATTTAAATGAGGCCCCTAACTTAGTGGGGAGGATGGGGGGGTGTCTCCACTCCTGTTGTGGTCTCTTCCACTGAGGCAGCCAGCCCAGACAACTCCTTCCCCCAACCCTTCCCCCCACGCCCCCCCCCCCCCCACACACACACACAGGAGGCCTGAGGGGAGAGGTTAAAATCTCAGCTGCCCAGAGAGATGATTACAGAGCAGCTCCCAAATTAAGCTGCCTCGCTGCTGATACTTGGGCATGTGTTGGGATAATTGTGCTTGAATAGTTAATGCCTGATTGACTTGGCTGTTTTGTGTTTGACCATATTTTGAAACGCGATCTCACTGTTGGGGTAGGCAATTAGCATTGAGCCCACGGGGTTAGAAACAGCGAGACCCAGTTGTTTCTGTGGTGTTTTCTTGCTTCTTTCCTGGATTCAGCACAGAAAGCCGAATGTTCTACTGGGGCTCATTTGCCTATATTTGGATCATCTGGAATTTTGATCTTAAAGAGGAAGCCTCTTAATCCTGAACCTCAGGGTAGCTGCCAACTTTGATCTTTGTGCCTCTGGTTACAGCTGAGATTTGCCTTTCATTCCCAGTCACCTTTGTGCCAGTTCAGCAGTGGAAGAAGACAATGGGAGAAGGGAGGTCAGGGCTCAGAAAGGCCCAGACGGAATGTGAGTGATAGGTTATAACACAGAATCCAGGATCTTGAATGGCAGGCCCCTGAGTGGCTTTGGTGCCCGGTCTTATTTAGTTCTTTGTGGATTTGACCTAAACATCTTTATCTCTCCAGAGCCTAGAGCACTGCTTGGCTTTTAGTAAGCACTTAGTATTTATATTTGTGGAACATGGATATGAAAACTAGCCCAACTTCTCTGTGAAACAGAAGGGACATTTGCTAATTTTTAAAAAATCTTTTATTTCACTTGCAAATGGTGAACGTGAGCATTACTCAGGCTACGTCCCATATTATTGAGCTAAAGCATTCCAGTTAAGAATTACAAAAGGCAGGCAGTGGATTTCACAGATTCAAGATCACTAGGGGGATATTTGAAACTACTATTTCTCTTAGTTAATCTTATTAAGCAGGTACTAAATTATTTTTAAAAAGAAAAGAGGAGGTTAACTATGAACAGCCAGATGACTTCATGCACATCACCAATTCCATAAATGATGGCATGACAACCCATTTCATGAGTTTTATATGGAAACTAAGAATCAAGAACTAATTAAATATATTAAGATGAAACCTTGGTGATGTGTCTGAGACAATTCCAGAATTATATAAAAGTGTAGAGGAGGTCTAAGACCAAATAATGGTAAGATGCAAGCCTCTGCAATTTCTATAATGCCTGGGACCTCTGAGGACTAAATTTTAGCAAAATGAAGGGGTTGGATGACTTTGGCTTAATGGTGTGAATTTTAACGTATCTGGGACATAGCAACTTGATTTATTTGTAAATTGGTCATCAACATCCCTCAGTCAAGGCACAGTTTTTATGTTGTTCTTATTATTGTTTTGGACCAAAAATGAAGACTGATTCTTGTATTTTCATGTGTCCTTACTAAAGGTTTTTCCCTGTCCTTGATATTTGTTTAATCTTTCAAAATATTAGTTATTTATGCTTCTTTTGTTTCCTTGTCTCTATATATATTTCAGTGATAATATTTGGAATTTTACTTAATTGCAGCACATTCTTACTTATTGAGGATATAGCTCATTTGCATTTCTTTTCTGTTTAAATATGTGTGACTGTGCTTAAGAAGACTGCAGACTTCTCCAAAAGGGAGTGCAGACAATTTATTATAGTAAATACCTCTGTAAGGTCACATAATGAATGATAATAATTCTCAGTCACTGCCCCAAATTTGAAATTCTAATTATACAATGATCATAAATTCCTAGCAGCTGGGGCGTCTGGGTTAAGTATTAACAAGGCTAAGTATTTTAGTGCATCACGTAAGGCAGAATAGAGTAGTGAATAAGCCTTGAGGTTTTTATCTTTTAATGGAGTAATAATGCCTATCTCACAAAATTGAAGAAAAAGTTAAATAAGATAACATAGATAAAGGACTCAGTACAATGCTTGGCCTATAGAGAAAGGACCCGATAAATAAATACTTGGTGGTGTTTTCGTGGTTGTTACTAGCTATGGCTGTCATTCTGGATCCCAGAAATTGGGATATGGGCCTTTTGTTATTCCTCATGAGAAACACCATTCAAGAGAAGCTCCTGAGGACCATTCAGCCTCTTACAGGGCATCTGTGGTCTATTGCAAAGAGGTCATTTCTTGAACTAAATGGCAGGTTTCCAGCCTCTTCTGCGAGGTCTACAAAGCTGAGGATGGCTTTGCTGATCCCAGGGGCAAAGGATCAGTCTCCTCCTTCTATGCTCCCTCTTTGCCCCTGCCCCACTCCCACCCCCACCCCCATCACAACCATCATCATGTATGCAAGAGCTGTCTTTGCATTATTTTTAATCATCTTGGGAAACCTGATCTCAGACTAGATGTTACCCAATTTGCAGTTGTGTATAAGCCACCTAACTAGTGGGTAATCAAGGATTCACCTTGGGCTTTCTTAAAAAAAAAACAAGAAAAAAAAACAAGAAAAAAAAACATATATATATATATATATATATATATATATATATATATATATATTACTGATTTTTCACAGAGAGGAAGGGAGAGGGATAGAGAGTTAGAAACATCGATGAGAGAGAAACATCCATCAGCTGCCTCCTTCACACCTCCTACTGGGGATGTGCCCACAACCAAGGTACATGCCCTTGCCAGAATCGAACCTGGGATCCTTGAGTTCTCAGGCCGACTCTCTATCCACTGAGCCAAACCAGTAAGGGCCTATATATATATATATATATATATATATATATATATATATATATATATATATAAAATTGGCTTCAGAGAGGAAGAGAGAGGGAGAGAGATAGAGAAACATCAATGATGAGAGAGTCATTAATTGGTTGCCTCTTGCACACCTCCTACTGGGGATTAAGCCTGCAACCCAGGCATGTGTCCTTGACTAAAATCAAACTTAGGACCTTTCAGTCTGCAGGCCGATGCTCTATCCACTGAGCCAAACCAGCCAGGGCAACTTGGGCTTTCTGACTGCTAAACCAGAGCTTTTCCATTGTCATCTGGCCTGGGTGGTTTATCACCTGAGCACTATCTCAAACTCTACCCTCACAAAAGTCTCAAACACAGCTATAAAGAAACATTTTTGAGCATAATTTTTTTCTCAACTTGAGTTGTGTTTTTCTTCCTCCCCTACAGAGTACAAAATTATCAGAATCAGCACATATACAACTTGCGAAACTAGTGCGAGTCACTACTCTGAGTGCTGTTACATAGAGTTTGGCTGCAAGAAAATTAAACTCAGTATCAGGAAATAGTTCCCAAGACCAATAATTTTTTTTCCTTGGTATAAAAGCAGCTGCCAACAAAAGAGTGAAGCAAATTAGAAAGAAGTCTCCTAGCCACAGATACACATTCCTATAGTATTCAGCTCAGCGCTCTAAGGAGGCCGAGACCTGCTCCATCTCGGTCACACAGTGAATAGTGGAATCAGATTTGACTCGGCCTTTGGATATTCTTTCTGGTACTTTTTCCTGACACCTCTGCAGCCTTTCAAGTATAGGGGCTTTAGAACAGAGAACAGCTTTTTAGCAAAAGGGAGTTGGTGGGGGAGTGTTCCAGCACACTCCAGGAGCAGCGTTAGCAGAGGAAGGTCTCCGATTTTTGAATACTTTTGAAGATTTTCCACATCCGTGTATCCAGTGCACAAATAGCATATTTTGCTCGGAGCCTCCTCTCAGTCCTGAGCGTACACTTCACTGAACACATTGCAAGAACCATTCATTTCAACCCAACACCTCTGCAGGGGCAACTTGAAATGTAGCAAAATGCTTCTGTAACTCCTTTTTGACATGCCTACTAGCCTTAGGTAGCCCCAAAATCATTCTAGCTGTATGTTGTTATTACTAAGAAGTTTATGCTGATATGAGAACTCAGTGTTGGGAAACTCTACAGAAAATTACCTAATAGCAATCACTTGTATTTGTATAGTTTGTTGCATTGTATCAAGGATCCACATAGGTTTTATTTTTCTTCTTAGCTCTGCCACGTAGATCAGTATGTGCATTATCCATCCTTTGCAAATAGTTATACAGTCAATCCCCTGGTCAGGACACATACAAGAATCAACCCATAAGTGCATAAATAGGTGAAATAATAAATCTATGTTTTTCTTCCTCTTTCCCTCCTCTCTCTCTCCCTTCCTCTCTCTCAGAATCAATAAAAAATATTTTAATCATAAAAAATGGGCTTGCCCAAAGTTACGTGGAGCAGTCAGGTCCAATGGCACTCATGTGTTCTGAGATCTAACCAGGCATCCTTCACTGAGATGCAGCTCCTCGTAGACTATTTTCATTTCCAGAGAAGAGCCTGCAGATTGAAAAGCGCTTCAGACACAAAGATTCTGATGGTGGAATTTCAGGCTTTCTGTCAGGAATTAGGCAAAGGTAGGCTTTGGGGGCACCTGGAGTCCTACTATGGAAGCCTGAAGCCTAAAGGAAGGACAGTTACCAAAAGCAGTTTTTCTCTGTCCGACAGTAAAAAAGTTGACAATTTATTTTTCTTCAGAAAAAAAGGAAGTGTATTTTTCTCAGTGGCAAGGGTAAATAAAAGTCAATGCCCAGCAACAAATACTCAGTATTTCTTCTATTTATCCTATTGTAGGGCGTTTTTATTAGAGGGTTTTAGTTTTGAGATAAGAGTTAAGCAAGTGAATACATAGATGAAATTGAAGGGAAATTGGCAAGCAACTAACATAAAACAGGTAAATGTGGTGCATCTGTTTGTTTGCAGCCTGGGAAATTTTCCCTGGTGGAATCTGAAACTGGCCCTCCTACATGGAAAACAAGGAGAGGTGAAAGAAAGGGCGGAGCGTTCCAAACTGGGAGGCTGCGTCAGGAAGCAGGGAAGCTTACAGAGGAGGCTCCCTGAGGTGGCTGCAAGGTGAGGCCCTCCCTACACCTGCCTGCCAGAATCCTACAAGTCTATCTAAAGGCATTAAATGGATCCAATCATGTTTTCCTTCCAGATGGTCTCAGCAACACCTTGCTCTCTCAAGGCTATGACCTTGAAACAGCTGCTGGTACAGGAATACTTGGAAGAACATACATTCCAAGGACAGGGGCGGGGGAGGAGCCTCAGATTGCCTGGGTCCAGCTCATGGGTCAACCGGCGGCCACATCCTCTCGATGGCCTCCTCCAGCAGCATCGTGGTGGCTGTGGGTTCTGTGGAAGATTCCACTGCATAATAATTTCTTAGGTTCCTTGGAAAACGAGAGCCAGCATATACATATTTTCAGGTGCACACAACATTTGTATTGCTACGGAGCAAACGACGTCTGTACCTTGAGGGAGAAAAGGTGGCACAGCCGTAGTTGCTAGTTATATAAACTTAGCCTAAGAGATAATGTTGATAATTGTTTTTTAAGTTTTCATTTGTCTCCAGGCAATTTATAATCGCTTAGAAGCAGTTTTCTGTGCGTTGCTGTAAGATCCTTGTCAGATAATTCCAATATCTGTTTAATCTCAGTGTTGTAGCCGTGGATTGTCTTTACTTGCTAAGTTGTGATTTGCCTGGTTCTTGGTATGATGAGTGATTTTTAATTATATCCTGGACATTTTGGATGTTATTTTATGGGACTCTGGATTCTATTTAATCTTTTTTAACAGGAGAGAGAACCCTTTTTGAGGTACAGCTTGAGAGCTGAATGGGCATATATATCTGGCTTCTTGCAGGGCTGAGGCAGTGCCAGAGTGGAGAGCTGGCTCTCACTGCTTCCTTGCAAGTTGGCGGGGTGGGAGTTCAGCTCCCCACTCAGTCCTAACAGCTTCTCAGAGAAAGTGAGGCATCAACTCCCACTGCGTATTGCCTCCCCGTGGTGGGGTAAGACCATGCTCTACTGAGGCCAGAAAGTGGCAAAGCAGAGGACTGACTCACCTGCAGAGTGGAAGGAGGGTAGGAGTGCCAAATAGCCTAGCCTCATACTTGCTTCATCCTTCCTTTTACCACCTCGTCAGTAGCAAGTGGGCATGGAGGTTAATGACTTCTGTGGAAAGTGAAGTACTGATTAGATGTAACTCCCAGATTGCTTAGTTTTATCACTACCCAGTAGGGTGGGGCAGGAGGCTCTGCTTGCTACTGGACCTCACTAACTCTAGCATGGGAGGGATCTAAGTATCAGTGATTGCTCCTGTGGGAAGGGATAACTCACACAAACGGCAAGTTGGTGCTGGCTTTTGGCTGAGAGCTCAGCCAAGACTGTAGGCCCAGGGTCTTGATTATTCTCCACGTGAGCCTCTTCACATGGCTGCTTGGGCTTCCTTATGACATGGTGGCGAGACTTCAAGATGTAGAAGCCTCTAGGCCTTCTTAATACCTGGCTTAGAATACTTATAATATTTGTTTCTAACATTCTATTGGTCTTACACACAGCACAGATTCAAGAGTAGGGAATGTGAGCACCACCTTTTTGGGGGAGGGGCAGCTTGGACATAGTATAGAGAGGGGCAGATATTTGGAGCCAACTTAACTCTTTGCCATAAGATGTCTTTATCTGTAAAATATCAAATGGGAAGCAGAAACAATAGTACATACATTATAGAATTGCTAAGAAAATCTAGGAGATAATATAGGTATCAAATTTAGAATGACTCATGGCACTTAGTAAGTAGTCAATACATTTTAGCTAATTTAGCCTTTTTGTTGTTGTTGTTGTTGCTGTGAGAGTGGAAAATTGCTGCAAAACATTAAGTTAGAGAAGAGCATACCTCCCCCTCCCCCGCCCCCAAGGAAGTTATTATATCTTTTTAAAAGTCCAGTTAGAGTTTGCACTGGTTAATATTTCCTTTCACAGCTGCAATTAATGCATTCTCTTTGATGTGCTTCCTCTTAAATGACTGATATTTTTAAAAAGAGACCTCAAATCAGTAGCCACTAAATGAATGTAATAACCCAAAGCTTCACTGTATAATGGCTATGGTGTCTCTGTTGGAATCCTTTTTTCTTTTGAGACTTCCTTGTGGGTATTTTTCTTCTTAATATCACTTTTTAGTCCTTCCACATTCTGCTTTGACAAAGCAGTCCTCCATAGAGCTTGGATGACTGACACTGGGATGACAAGCCCTTGGGAGATACGCCTAGTCCTCTGGAAGTGCTGATGGGCTGGGTGAGCCCTTTAGAAAAGTCACAGGTCAGCAGAGGTCAGCAGCCGATTAAGCCCAAAGTGTAACCTGTGGGGCCAGAGACATTTCAAGGAAAATGATTTCCAGATTTTAGCAATTCTGAAAAGGTAATTTCTTGTTTCTACGCTAGAGATAAGGATCAATGTAAGGCAAAGTGCTACTAAGATTATATACATTCATTGTTTTTATCAGTTGAAATGTTAACCAGGTCACACTTTTCAATAACCAGCACATGGTGTCTTTATAACTACTTTTATTTTATTTTATTATTTTTTAAAATATATTTTATTAATTTTTCTTACAGAAAGGAAGGGAGAAGGATAGAGAACTAGAAACGTTGATGAGAGAAACATCAACCAGCTGCCTCCTGCACCACCCCCCCCCCCCCCCCCCCACCGGGGATGTGCCCGCAACCAATGTACATGCCCTTGACTGGAATCGAACCGAAACCTTTCAGTCCGCAGACCGACGCTCTACCACTGAGCCAAACCGGTTTCGGCCTATCTTGATTTTAGATGAAAAGAGCATTAAGGTTCCTGCCATGTGCTCATAACACTGCTAGTTTTCATTCTTTTCTTTTGATTCTGTGTTCACATCCGTAAATTCCCCAAGTGACTAAGACCCCAAGTTAGTTATTTTACAGCTGACGTTTCCTTCCATGATTATCCATTTTTTAAGTTTCTTTTAACAGCCACATTTTATTAATGATCATTTACATACAATAATAAACTCTGTGTCATTTAGTCCTTCCGAAATTTTCTGATCCTTGATTACAGCGTAACACATTGCCTGATTAATTGCTCGTCATTGCTGTTTTCAGTTTCTGCATGCATCAGTTAAGGTAATTCCTTTTTGGCTTTACTTCCCACTGAAGGTTTTCATTTTCAACAACCTCGTTAGTTGTTTTCACCTCTCTCATGGCCTTCTCGCATTCCCTGAGAGCACAGAGCACACACTGAATCCTTGTAAGTGGTCACCATTTCCTCATTTCTGTCTAGCTCAGTGATTCCCAGATTTTAGGGTGTCTTAGAAGCAGCTACAAGGCTTACTAAAGTAGAGATTGCTGGGCTTCACTCCCAGGGTAGGTCAAGTGTGGCCAGATAATTCACATTTTTAGAAATTCCCAGGAATGCTGATACTATGTGCCCCAGGAGCAAGCTTTGAGAACAACTCTCATAGCAAATCAGTATGGTGGTTAGAGCCTAGGTTTCCGCTGATCCGGGTTCAGACCACAGCTCTGCTGTTTAACTTTCCCAGCCATTTGTCAGGAAAGTAAGACCTTACAGTTTCATCTCTGTAGGCTGCAATTCCCATAAAATGGGAAAAGGACTAACTGTCTAGATTTATAAGGATTAGATTACATGATCCATGTAAAGTGTTTAGTACAGTGCTAAGATGTAAATACTCAATGTCAGCTACTGGTATTTTTTGAGATGTGAGGAATTAATATTTAAGCTCAATTACCAAAATTAAGAAATTTGCCAAAACCGGTTTGGCTCAATGGATAGAGCGTCGGCTTGGGGACTGAAAGGTCCTGGGTTTGATTCCAGTCAAGGGCATGTACGTTGTTTGCGGGCATATCCCCAGTAGGGGGTGTACAAGAGGCAGCTGATCGATGACTCTCTCTCATCGATGTTTCTAACTCTATCTCTCTCCCTTCCTCTCTGTACAAAATCAATAAAATATATTTTTAAAAAAAGAAAAAGAAAAAGAAATTGTACCTCCTCCAGAAAACATAATATTTTCCTCTGGATCTTGATTTTTCAATGCTGTTGACACAGAAATGCAACTTTTTTTTTTTTTTTTTTTTTTTTTTTTAAAGATTGATCCTCTGGACAGAAAGATGCAGTGGAAAGAGCATGAGATTTGGAATCAGGACAATGCCTGGATTCTAATCCACCCTGCTATTCCTAGCTTTGTGACTCATAGCAATTTTCTTCATCTCTCTGATCCAAGTTTCCTTTAAATATCTTCTAAAGTGGTGATATAAGTGCTAAGGATTGTTATATGGATCAAATGAGCTAGATCATTTGAAATTATTTTTTACTTTAATGTTCTGTTCAAGAATAGTTATTATTGTTAGTTTTATTGAAAATAAGGTCCTGGAGCAATTTCAATTATACATATTTATTATCATCATGAAAAGTTGTGGTTCTGTGGAGTAATAATTATGGAATGAAAACTTTTTCATTAGAAATACATTGAGGTGGTAGTAACTCTAACTGCAAATTGCTAAACACTTGCTTAGCTATGTGGATGTGCTATTTTCTTTAGTAACTTAGCTCGTTCTCTTTCTCATTGACAAAAACGCTGGTTCATCTTTCAGACTTTTTTACCAGGAAGAAATTAACATCTGAGTGGCCATATTTCAAAATGATGCTGAGCGAGAGAAAGAAAAAAAAATTGTTCTATCTGATATTGATTGGTCCAAAAGCACACTTAAGGAAAGGTTGCTCTCATAGTTTGGGTTTCTCATTTTTTATAATAAATTTTCGACAAAAGCCAGGGACTTATTTTCAGTTTGTATTACAGGATTCTCTCAAAATAGGAAAGCAGTTCCATTTAATCGCATTTTGAAAGATGTAGCAGTAAACATTCTGGTAGGCACTGTAGGAGATGTTTCCTGCTTTAGATACATTTTTCTCTCACATCAAGCAGGACAACATAAAAAGTCACTACATGTGTCACAAAGAAGATAAAGTCAGAGGGCTGAGAGCTTGAAGGGGAAGGGGTTATTTCTGGCCAGGAGATCAGCACCTTCCCATTTTCAGGCCACATGCTGAGCCACATTAAGCCTATGTCACAAGGAGACTGGGAAGAAGTGGGTGAGCCCAATTTGTTGACCTTCACAAAGGATTATATTTAAACCATCTTGGAGGGATGAAAATCTATCCTTCTTTGGGGAGGAAATCCTTCCCTTGAAGGAGATTCTCTTACCTTCCTTCTTAACTCATCTCAGTACTTAATAGCCTTTGCTTGCTGCCGAGCAAGCTTGCTGATTTGTCCTCTCTGGACTTGACTCATGTTAGGCAACCACCATCATATTTATGGGGGCCTGCATGTCATTGCTTCATCAGTTGATTACCCAGTGAAATAAATAATTCTGAGACTCAGGATATAGTACAGGTTAAGAGCATTGCGAGTTGGAATGAGAGTCTTGGATCCTTCACTTGCTTGTCCTGTGACAGTGGGCAAAGTCACTGCAAACCTCTGAGCCTCAGTTTTCTTACCCAGAGAGTGGGGATAATAGCATCTGTTAGGATTGTTGTAAAAATTAAATTTTTAAAATGCCTTTAGGTTGAACTACATATACTCTCTAATATGAGACCATTTTGAACAATAAAAATAGCATCTTTATGAGGTTCAAACTAGTAAATGACTTAGCAAAGTGCCTTAGAATCTACCCCAAACTCAACATTCCTGGCAATTTTTAGAAACTAAGGAAAGACTGTTGTTGTTGTTGTTACCATGGTCTGCAGTATCCAGGCTCAGTGCTGGAGGATAGTCCTGTAAACCATTAGAAAGTGGTGAGGACATTGATTTTGGAGCTGATGGGTGGATGATGCAACATCATCTGGCTTGACCTGCAGAAGGTAGGGAGACTCGGAGAGGTGGAGGCATTTGAACTGGAGGGTACGTTGGAGATTTCTGGGTAGACAAAGCAATGGAGGAATTCTCAGCAGCGGAAAGAGCATGTCCTCAGGGCACAGACTGGGAGAGAATGTGGAAGGTTTGGGGCCTGTGCTGATTCCCTATGAGAAGAGCGTAAAAGTAGGCTGTGGGAGGGAAGGACTTGAAAGTACAGAGAGCAGACATGGCTTGAACAACATGTAGGTTTTAGGGGGGTAGTGTCATGGTTGGTTCTGCAAGTCTGAAGGTTCCTCTGGAAATTGTGAAGAGAATGATTGGCCTGGAGCAAGTGTAGCCATGAAAGGAGGCTTTATAGTGTCCAGCTCAGCAGTAATGTATGGTCAAACCCAGGGCCTTTCATGCAGTTTTAAAGGTCCTAGTGATGCCCTGGCTAGTTATGCTCAGTGGTAAAAGCTTCGTGTCATGGTTTCGATTCCTAGTCAAGGGCACATACCTCAGTTTCAGGTTCAATCCCCAGCCAAAATCAGAGAGCATGTAGAAGCAACCAATCAATGTATCTCTCCCAGTGTTATTTCTCTCTCTTTTTCTCTCTCTCCCTTCCTCCCTCTCCCCACCCTAACCCCATCTCATTCCCTTCCACTCTCTCTAAAAATCAATGGAAAAATGTCCTTGGTGAGGATTAAAAAAAAAAGTCCCAGTGATGGGTGGATTCAGAGAAGAGGGTGAAATGTAAGTTGACCCCTGGGTTTGTACCGGAAATAGAAAGAGCAGGAGACGGAAAACTGGAATCAGAGAAATGAATAGGAGAGGCCTGAGACCAAAGCGAGTTGAGTTTGGGGAATGCTACATGCACAGATTTACCTTCCTTTGACTTTCCCAGAGCCTGTGGTTTCTGAGCAGACTGCAGAAAGAGGTGGTGTGCTTTAGGAGGCGCCATGGAGATTCATGAGACCCTTACCCTGGCATTTTGCAGGGGCGAATTACACTTTGATTTTCTGAATTCACCACTTTGGGAAGTGCTTCCTTCCCAAGGATTTTGGTCATGTACCTGTACTGAAGTCATGGTTAACATGTAAGTAAAAAAATAGACTGCTATGTTTTAGGCACTGTTTCGAGTGTTTTCTGACTACATTTTATTTAATTTTAGTAACAACTCTATGAGGTAGGTAGTGCTACTAATCGCATTTTATAAATGACAAAGATGAAGCTCATAGAGGTAAACTACCATTCCAAGATTACATCACTAGCAAACACTGAAGCCAGGAGGCACACTGAGGTTGATGGCTCCACGCACTGTGTTGCTAAGTATTATGCTTGGATATATATTTGGCCTAGGCCCATGGTTGGTAAACTGCAGCTCGCAAGCCTCATGCAGCTCTTTGGCTCCTTAAGTGTGGCTCTTCCACAAAATACTATGGCCTGGGTGAGTCTATTTTGAAGAAGTGGCATTAGAAGAAGTTTAAGTTTAAAAAATGTGGCTCTCAAAAACAAAATTTCAGTCGTTGTACTGTTGATATTTGGCTCTGTTGACTAATGAGTTTGTCGACTACTGGCCTAGGCAATAGTCCCCTTACTATTTGGGTGCTTTATGGTAGGATTTTATTGTGTTGTGTTTTTTTAATCTTTATTTGGCCCAAATTATTTTACATAATGTTCTGAGGTTTGTAGATTGAAAAAAGACAATCTATGGATTAAAAGTTATTCTGTCTAGGCCTGGCTGGTGTGGCTGAGTTGGCTGAGCATTGTCCTTGCACCAAAAGATTGCCAGTGACTCCCAGTCAGAGCGCATGGTCAGTAGAGAGTGTGCGGGAGGCAGCCAATCAGCGTTTCTCTCTCACATCCATGTATTTCTCTCTCCCTTTACTTTGCTCTCTCTCTGAAATCAATAGGCACATATTTTTTTAAAACATTCTTCTGTCCAATGCAGATTCTCCATTGGGAAAGATTCTGGATTTTGATTCTAGATAATCTTATTGTATTTGGTTTCTATTTTGTTATACTTTCAAGTTTGGGGCCACTCTCTGGGAGGAGTCAAAGAGGAATTACAATTACAGGTTATATACATATATATATATATATATATATATATATATATATATATATATATATATATATAGGGTCGGCAACTAAGTAATTGCGGGTTTCACACATATATGGCTTCAGTTGAATTTTTAGGTTGGCAGACGTAGTACAAATGTAAAACACATTTTGTTATTTGATAGTTGGCTATTCAGCTGTTAATCAGTAAAAAAAAGTTTTTTTTATCTGTTTTGTAGTTTTCGTTTGGCGTTCGTTGAAAAATGGAAAATCAAAAGGAACATTTTCGTCATATTTTGCTTTTTTATTTCCGCAAAGGGAAAAACGCATCGCAAGCTCATAAAAAGTTATGTGCTGTTTATGGTGACGAAGCCTTAAAAGAACGGCAGTGTCAAAATTGGTTTGCCAAATTTTGTTCTGGTGATTTTTCACTCAAAGATGAAAAACGCTCTGGTCGTCCAGTTGAAGTTGATGACACCCTAATCAAAGCAATAATCAATTCGGACTGTCACAGTACAACACGTGAGATTGCAGAGAAGCTTCATGTATCACATACATGCATTGAAAATCACTTAAAACAACTTGGCTATGTTCAAAAACTCGATACATGGGTTCCTCATGAACTGAAAGAATCACAGTTAATGCAACGCATTAGCAGCTGCGATTTGCTAAAGAAATGTAATGAAAATGATCCATTTTTAAAACAATTAATAACTGGCGATGAAAAATGGGTTGTTTACAACAATATCAAGCGGAAAAGATTGTGGAGCAGGCCAGGTGAACCAACTCAAACAACATCAAAAGCTGATATTCATCAAAAGAAGGTTTTGTTATCAGTTTGGTGGGATTACAAAGGAATTGTCTACTTTGAACTCTTACCACCCAACCGAACGATCAATTCTGATGTCTACATTGAACAACTAACGAAATTAAACAATGCAGTTGAAGAAAAGCGGCCCGAATTGACAAATCGAAAAGGTGTTGTATTCCATCATGACAATGCAAGGCCACACACATCTTTGGTCACTCGGCAAAAATTAATGGAGCTTGGTTGGGATGTTTTGCCACATCCACCATATAGTCCTGACCTTGCACCATCTGATTACTTTTTGTTTCGATCTTTACAAAACTCCTTGAATGGTAAAAATTTCAATAATGATGATGATGTCAAATCGTACCTGATTCAGTTTTTTGCTAATAAAAACCAGAAGTTTTTTGAACGTGGGATTATGATGCTGCCTGAAAGATGGCAAAAGGTCATTGATCAAAATGGGCAATACATTACAGAATAAAGTTATTTAGTTCCATGAAAAAATTGTCTTTGATTTTCTTTTAAAAATCCGCAATTACATATTTGCCGACCCAATATATATATATATATATATATATATATATATATATATATATATATATATATACATACATACATACATACATACATACATATATTTTCATTCATTCTCTGGGTAAATTAACTTTATTGTTTGTTTTGTTTTGACTGAAAAAGAGCTCTTTATTTTTTGTGTGTTATGTTTTTTTTTTTGTTTTGTTTTGTTTTGCTAAGTCACCTGTGTATATCATATGCTGGTGTCTGACATTCCTACAATGATTCTGTTCATCCTTGCTGTGGGCTGGGTTTGTGTCCCCCAAAATTTACATGTTGAAGGTCTAATCCCCAATGGGCTGGGATTTGAAAGTGAGGCCATTGGGAGTCTATTTAGATGAAGTCCATGATGGGATTAGTACCCTTATAAAAAGCCGGGCTCTGGAACACTCTCTCTCCACCTTGTGGGGACAGGACAAAACAAGAAGTTGTGTCCTGCAAGAGGCCCCTCACCAGTCTCCAAAGTTGTGAGAAACAAGCATGTGTTAGTTCAGCCACCCAGTCCATGGAATATTGTTATATAGCTCACGCTGACTAAGACAGGTCTCCCTGGCTCTTCAGTGAGACACATCACACCTCTGCTGTGGGCTCCGACCATGGCATGACAGTCCTCTGTGTAAGGAAATCCCTTAACTTGGAAACAGCCTAGTCACTGACTGATGGGAAAACCAAGCTACAGTTTTTCTTCCATAGTGGTGCTTTTATGAATAATCTAACTGGGCTTTGTCCCTCCCTATATTTAATTGCACTCAAAGAGTGTTGGCATTGAGAATCCTATAAAAGCCAGAGCAGTTGATTATTCTTATCATCACAGGAAGCACTCATGTTGGTGCAGTAAGAAGCACTGCACAGAGACAGCTCTTTGGCAGAATTGCGCTCTCAAGGGCAGATATCTCCTTGACTCTCTAGAGCAGAAAGGCAGCCAAGTACAATGCCAAAGAGTGGGGTAACTATTGAACTGACAAGAAAGAATCTCAAAGAAAAGAAAAGGTTAACAAAAACCCACTCTCCTACCCAATGATGGAATTATTGATATTATCCTCAGGAAAGCCCAGTGCTCTTCCTGGGTGGGTGTTAAGAATGGTTTGAATAAACACTCTTTTTACCTACTTGCCTTTGGATATGGTATTTCCTCCCTCAGGAAGACCACCCTTCTTGGCCCACCCTTCTGCTTCTGGAGAATTCCTACTTGGCCTTCCATACCTACATAGCAACAATGATAATGGCAAACACTGACATAGAACTTACTATGCCTCTGGTAGAGTATAGGGTGGTGGTGGTGTGGGGGAGGCAGTGGGAGTATCTATTTTTGGTGTAGGCAATAAGAGCTTGCCTTGTCTATAGAGAATTTTTTTTAAGCTATGAAACAAAACAATAAAATTTGCCTGCTTTTTCTGACCACCATATGTTGGCAATTTTAAACAATGTTAGCAATAAAATGGTCCTCCCCTCTGAGGCCAAATTTTCCCACTGAGCCTCTCTTCACCCTTGTTACTCACTATACTGCCCTGCACCGTCCTAAGGATTATCATATATTAACTTCCATAATTTGTCCCACTTTGCAGCTGAGGGAACTGAAGCGTAGAGATTGTGTGACTTACACAAGGTTATGCAGCTTGATCATACTGCCTGGCAGGTAAATGATGTGGCCAAGTAGTATTGCACCAGCTTTCTCACCTAACTGCTGAGCATATGCCTCTCAGAATAGCTAGTGCACATCTAAATATACCTCTGTGAAGGTGCTCCTGATCCAGCAGGATAGAATGACTCCCTACATGTGTGCCTCAGCACAGCTTTTCTGACTCAGCTTTCACTGCACTCCAGGGCGCAGACTGGGAGCATCCTAAAAGATGCCCAATGGAGGAATGAATGACTGAAGCCTTCGGTCCCAGAGTTAGAAAGATGTATGTGTTTTTATATATATTATGTATATATTATGGCAGAGGTGGAAAGCTCTGTATTTCAGTTTAGGACTCAAGAACAGCCTTCAGTCCTGAATCTGTTACTAAGTATATCTGAGACCTAGAATCAGGCATTCAGTACAGCTGGACCTTTGTTACCTAGGCTGTAAAATAGAGGTAAGCTTGAGTAGATTTCTCTTCCCCACTACCATTGCTAACAAGAGTTTTTTGGTAGGAAAAAAAAGCACCTTTTTTAAAAAAAATTTTAATTATAACACACTCCAGAAAGCACACAAATTAGCTTAATGATTTAACTAATTATCATAAGGTGAACACACCCATGCAACACCATTCAGATTAAAAAGGATATTACCATTTCCTTGGTGTCATCCCTAATAATGTTAAGCTCCTCTAACTTCCAACATTCTACACTAACTTTCTAATAGATGGAAACATTTGGTATATATTATTTTATGGTATAAAATTTGGTATATGTTATTTTACTCAACATGTGTTCATGAGCTTCATCCAAGCTGTTGTGTTTCACTATAGTCCATTCATTTTCCTTGCTGTATAATATTCCATGGTGTCAACAGACTACCATTTACTGATCCATTCTACTAATTATAAATTTTTTGCATAAATACAAAGAAAGCCAAACCTAGTGAATCATGCTAAACCTGCCAAAAGGGTTATAACAAGGGTATGTATTTAAAATGATTCACATATTTATATTTTCTAAGAATGCTAACTATCTCCCCTCTTTCTGGAACTCTTCATTCTTTCTTACTCCAGCAGAATTTTTTAACATATCCTGAACTTACATGTCTAAATCATCATTGATTGCCCAGGGCTGGACACCAGAACAATGCAGGCCAATCGTGGTTTCTGTGCTCATGCCCACAATCGGTAAGTCCAGAATAATTCCACTTGGAGTCCTTTTTCAAGATATTTGGAAATCCTATCACATGGAAGAACCAAGATGACAGCATAGGTAAACACCAGTACTTGCCACCTCCAACAACCACATCAAAAGTACAACTAAAATACAGAACAACCATCCTTCAGAACCACCTGTCATCTGGCTGAATGGAATTCCTACAACTAGAGAAGTGAAGAAGAAAGAACATGGAGACTGGTAGGATGGGCAGAGGTAGCAGAAGAGAAGGGGGCCATCTGTAAAACTCTCAACAATAAAGATTTTTTTTTTTAAGTTTTAAGGATTTTTTTTTTTACCAGGGAGTCAGAGAGCATGTTACCACAAGAGACTTTGCAACTGACTGGGGCCATGTTTGCTGTGAGGAGTCGTCATTGTGCCGCAGGAGGTAGACAGGCTTATACTTGGCGGTGTGGAGAGATGGAGAGCACACCTTCCTCGTAACCCTGGCTCCATTTATCCTGGAGACCCAGCCACATCTTACTTTTCCTGATGTTATTTATTTGACCCATTAAATTATTCCTTGGCTTAAGTTATTTCAGGTTGGTAATCCTTTACAACCAGAAGGAATCTTGCTAATATAGACATGCTACATGGAGCAAAATGTATACAATCAGTAACTGTAGAGCTTCTCTGCTTCATTGCCTCACTCCACACCAGTCCGTTAAAAACACACACACACACTGAACTGAATTATGTTTAAGATCCAGATGCAATTTTTGAGGAATGTTGAAGGTTGTAAATTTTGTCAGTGTAAGAAAAAGTATTAGAAACTGGAACAGTATTTTATGAGCAGCACAGTACTCTGGATGCCTGCCCAGTGTTTCCTTCATGCTATTCTCACTTCACTTACAATAATCCTCTCTCTTGACTCTTTGTACCCTTGAGCCTAGGTCATAGAGCCCCAGTGAAAGATGGAATCCCTGTATTCTGCCTTCAAGTACTCATGCCTGGCACAGAGAAGGAGCTCAAAAAATAACTTGTTTTGTGATTGCTACCCAAATTCAGTACTCACTGCTTAGCTGCAAGTTCTTTCCTCATTTGTGGATGATTGCATAACATATGTCTACCAGTAGCTACTCCATAATCTCTTTTAATGCTTCTGAATTCTATATTCTTACTCCCTACCCTAATGAGCATCGTTAGAGTTTACTTCTTCATTCTAACACATTTCAACCTTCATATTTAGCCCTCTTTTCCTTCTCTCCAACTCAAAGGAAACTGTGTCCTTATTTTTCTTTAAAGCTTGATCCCATCTGAGAGACAGTGTTCCTACCATATATTTAGTCTCTCTCTCTGGCATCTTCAAACTCTTCATTTGCATAGTCTTCCTACCCAACCTTGTGTTTCTCCTTCACTTGGAAAGAACATCATAGTATAATATTGGTGTCTGCTCTAGCTACTAGCTTATTACTTTCCCCTTATTGGCACATTTCTTAAAAAAAAAAAAAAAAAAAAAAAAAAAAAAAAAAAAAAAAAAGCTCAAGGATATATTGCTGACCTGTATTAAAACCTTGAAATACCTTCTACCCATTTCCAACGTACCACATTCTATCTTTTTGCTCCATCTCTGTCCCCAACCTGGGCTTTCCTTCTCCTTATCTCTGAGCTCTGAACACTGAGCATTTGTGAAAGTTCAGCCTGGGTCATGGGCTCTTTCTCCTGCTCCAAATGTTCTGTCTGCTTCCTGGACAATGTCTGCACAATTTACACCCCAAATCTGTAACTTCGACCTTGTTCTCTCACCCACGAGGCCCTGTTGTCTTTAATTCTTGCTGAACATTCCCACTCCACTGTTCCGTTTTCTCCCTTCAAATAAACACTTGCCAACGTGAGCTCATCCTTCTCCTTCCATCTAAACTGGCTCAGCATGCTCAATTTATTTCCTTCATCAATAACACCAACATTTCCCTACTTGAGCAGGCTTGAAGACTCCATCAGCATCGATGTTCCCTATCTTTCATTGCACATGGTAACCAGTCACTGTGACTCTCGGAGATTATTCTTTGGAAAGACTCTAGCAGCTATGCCTTTTTTCCCCACTCCCACACCAACCTCTGATTTATATCAGCTGATGCCATTACAAAGCTCATAGAAGAATGTTGCATCTTTCTTTTCCCGTGTTTTCCTTTCTTGATGGACCTATAAATTCTTCTCTCTCTGAAAGATATTTTCTGCTTTAAGCTATTTTCAGAACAAAGGTGACTGATCAACATGAATTCCAGGAATGAGCAAGTCTTCCCCTTGCTAATTCTCCTGTTTCAGCTCATGTCCTCTAAGCTCTTTTTAACTTCTCACTTTGAAGACACTCCCAAAGGGCTGGCCTGTCTTAAATCTGAAATTTATAACCAAAATACTGTAAGGCATTTTACAACAGCCATCATTGTCACCTAGAAAAGTGAGATGGTTCCCATACATCCTTATTTTGATAGAAAAGTTGACTACTTATTTCTACATATTGTAAGGAGTGCGGAGGCTGTGTTTACCGTTCTGTGAACCCTGCACTATCTAGTTCAGGATTTTGCACGCAGAATAATTTAATTTTTTTATGAATGGATGGATGTGAGAGATCTGCAACCACCTCATTAATACATATTCTTTGTTAAAACTCCATAATATTTAAATTTTAGGACCCCAAGAGTCAGCCATTGGGATAGATAGAATATGTGTTATTTTGCCATTTTCTGCTGAGGACTCTGAAGTAAAGAAAGGTTGTGAATTGCCCAAAGTCATACAGCAATATGGATTAGGCCCAGAAACTGATCTTTTTTCTACAACCCTGTCATTAAGCACTAAATCATGCTTTCTCGGGAGTCCGAAGACCAGACTTTGGAACAAATTATATTTAGAATTGAAATCTCTAAATGAGAATTTCCTCCCTTAGAATATTTGAGAGGTTCATAAATATTAGCAAAACATCAAAAAAATATTTTAGCCCCCGCCAGTGTAACTCAGGGATTAAGTGCCAACCTATGAACCAGGACAGTGGTCTGCAAACTCATTAGTCAACAGAGCCAAATATCAACAGTACGATTGAAATTTCTTTTGAGAGCCAAGTTTTTTAAACTTAAACTTCTTCAAAATAGACTCGCTCAGGACGTGGTACTTTGTGGAAGAACCACACTCAAGGGGCCAAAGAGCCTCATGTGGCTTGAGAACCACAGTTTGCCAACCACAGAACCAGAAGGAGGTCATGGTTTGATTCTGGTCAGGTCACATGCCCGGGTTGTGGGTTCAATTCCTGATGGAGGGCATGCAAGAGGCTGCTAATCAATTATTCTCTCTCATCATTAATGTTTCTATATCTCTCTCTCCCTCTCCCTTCCTTTCTAAAATCAATACAAATATACTAAAAATATTTTAAAGTTAACTTATTCCCATAATAAATTTGATTGTTCCTCTGTTAATGACAGGTAAACAGTGACCTAAATTTAGTTATTTTAGTTGCTATTATCTTATAATATTCCCTCAGGAAATTGAAGATATGAAAGAATGTCAGATGCTGTCTAGATTAATCTGTCATTATAGGACTCCCTTTCACTCAAAGGGACATATGGAAAGGACTTGAGGTGCTTAAATAAAATGAGTTGAATTGTATGAGGACACTGCACTTCCTGGGCTGGTGTTCTCTTCACTCTGCCCTTTGTTTTATCTGTGCCCTTTGCCTAGCATCCCCTGTTCCCTGGGAATTACCTGAATAATGATATTTGTCTCAGGAAAAGGTGTACTTGTCTGCCTGGCCATCTAAACCCTTCAGCTTTCTCTATTCTAGATATTCTCTTAAATTCCTGGTCTATGGATGTCACTTTGCTCTTATGGAAGGGATTTCTGTTTCTCAAATGGGCCAAACTCAGATCTATCCAGGCCTCTGAATTTGATAGACATTTGGGGACATTCTATCCCAAAGACTTTGCAAGTCTGAATCTTTGGATAATTAAGGTCTCAGCTATATATTACTTCCTTTAAAAGGATTTTACTGACACAAATGAAGTAGTCTAATTAATTTTGTTGTATGCATTATTACCTATCATTATCTTGTATGTTTATTTGTTTGCTTGTTTAGGAGGCAATATATATTTGCCAGATGAATGAAGGGTTAATTCTTATTTAAAAAAGTGTTTTTTGTCTCTTCAAGGAATTTTGGATATGGGCAGGTGAACCTGTATTCTCAGTTTATCCAATTGATTCATTCTCTGCTTAATATTTAGGATTTTGAATATCAACAAATAGATAGAATGTACCTCAACATAATAAAACTCATAATGCAAGCCCACACTTAACATCATATTCAATGGTAAAATGTTGAAAGCTTTCCCTTAAGATCAGAAACTCTCATCACTTTTATTCTATCTAACATGGAAGTCCTACCCAGAGCAATTAGACAAGAAAATGAAATAAAAGGCATCCAAATCAGAAAGGAAAAAAGTATAACTGTCTCTATTTTCAGACAATATGTTATATAAAGAAAATCCTAAATACTCCACCAAAAAAAACACACAAACAAACACCTCTTAGAACTAATAAAAATCACAGTAAATTTGCAGGATACAAAATCAATATATGTTATTTCTGTACACTAACAATAAAGTATCAGAAAGAGAAACTAAGAAAACAATTTCATTTACAATAGCATCAAAAAGAATAAGATGCTTAGGGATAAATTTAACCCAGGAAGCGAAAGACTATAAATTGAACACTAAAATATTGATGAAAGAAATTGAAGAAAAATCAATTTGGAAAGATATCTCATGCTCATTGGATGGGAGAATTAATATAATTAAAATGCCCATGCTAGTTATAGTGATCTACACATTCAATGCAATTCCTATGGCATTTTTCACTGAAATAGGAAAAACATTCCTAACATTTGTAGGAAGCATGAATATCGGAAACAATCTTGAAAAAGAAGAACAAAGCTGGAGACATCACCCTTCCTGTTTTCATGCTACAGTACAAAGCTATAGTATAACCAAAACAATGTGATATTGAAATGAAAAACACACACACACATTAAAAAAAAAAAAAACCCAGATACATAGATCAGTGGAACAGAATAGCAAGGCCAGAAATAAACTCATGTATATATGGTCACTTAATTTACAACAAAGGAGTCTAAAATATACAATGGGTAAAGGATAGTCTAAAAAATGGTGCTGGAAAAAATTGGATATCCACATGCAAAAGGATGAAATTGGACTACTATCTTACATTATACACAAAAATAAACTCAAAATGAATTAAAGACTTGAACTTAAGTTCAGAATCTGTAAAACTCCTAGAATAAAACACAGTGAGTAAGCTTCTTGACAGTGATTATTTTAGGCAGTGATTTTTTAGATTTGACATAAAAAACAAAGTTTACACAAGCAAAATAAACAAGTGGGTCAAATTAAAAATTCTGCACAGTAAAGAAAACTATCAACTACATATGGAATGGAAGAAAATATTTGCAAATCATATTTCTGATAAAGTGTTAATATCTGAAATGTATAAAGAACTTATATAATTCAATAACAAAAAATTAATGATTAAAAGGAAATGAATAGACATTTAAGACGTACAGGTGGCCAACAGGTAGATGAAAAGGTGCTCAAAATTACTAATAATCAGAGAAATGAAAATCAAAACCACAATAAAATATCACCTCACACCTGTTAGAATGGCTATAATAAAAAATAGATAAACAAATTTTAGAGGATATGGAGAAAAGGGAACCCTTATGCACTGTTAAACTGGTGCAGTTTCTTTGGAAAACACTATGGATGTCCCTCAAAAATTACAAATAGAATTACAATTTAACACAGCAATCCCACTTCTGGATATATATCCAAAGAAATTCAGAGCTATATCTACACTCCTATGTTCACTGAAGCATTATTCAAAATAGCCAAATGGCTAATAATGAATGACTGGATAAAGAATATATGAGATACACACACACAATGGAATATTATTCAGCCATAAGAAAGAAGGCTATTTGGGACAGCATGGATGGATTTTAGGGCATTATGCTAAGTGAAGTAAATCAGACAGAGGAAGACAAAGATTGACATCATTTATATGTGGAATCCAAAAATACTGAACTTAATATAGTGGTTACCAGGAGCTAAAGTTGATATAAAAGTAGAAATATTGGTCAAATAACACAAACTCTAATTATAAGATGAATAACTTCTGGGATTTCATGTACTAGAACAATGATTAAAGTTAATAGTACTCTATTATATGATAATAC
The DNA here is from genome assembly GCF_014108245.1 of Pipistrellus kuhlii. NCBI lineage: Eukaryota > Metazoa > Chordata > Mammalia > Chiroptera > Vespertilionidae > Pipistrellus > Pipistrellus kuhlii. Next base: position 49,135,019 of record NW_023425427.1, read on the forward strand.
TGTATTAAATGTTCTCACCACAAAAATGCTAATTAGCTGACTTGATTCAGGAATGAGCTAACACTATGGAGGTAATTACATATTTTGCAAGTTAGAAGGGAACCAAATCAACACAGTGTAAGTTGAACATTTTAAACTCACACAATGTTATATACTAGTTATCTATATATATAAAAGGCTAATATGCAAAGTGTCTCCTCGCAAGTTTGGAAGACCAGGAGTTTGATCACTCACTATGACATGCACTGACCACCAGGCAGAGACACAGGGAAGGAAGGCCTCGGCCTGCAGCTGGAAGGCCCTGATCAGCCCTGATCACCAGCCAGAACTATGGATCCTACGTGCATGAATTTTGTATACCAGGCCTCTAGCATTTCAATTAAGTTGGGAAACTATGTAGGATATTGGTAATATTGGTGATCATTTTGACATATTGCTAACAGAAGTTGCAGAGAATACTATTCTTCCAAGAAATTGGTGCACAGTACCCGAGTCTACCTGGATATTTTTATAACATCTAAAGGATTATGCTACATAAAAAGATGCTAAAGCTCATAAGACTAAAAGGCAAACCCTTCTGGAAAGAAAAGCAAAATGCCACATGCATACTGCCCTCTAATCTCATCTGCAAAGTGCCTCTGCTCTCCAGGCATTGGATGTGGGATATGATGGTAGTGAGAACTACCATCTAATTATAAGATGAATAACTTATTGAGAGGATATCATAAAAGTGTTGCAAGTATGAGAAGGGTGGGATTGCTTTTCTTCAAAAGCCTGATCCAAATACCCTCTTCCGAGTTGGGATTTGGCTATTGCCTTACCAGCTTCTGTGACCCTGGCAGGCATTGTGATGTCCTATATTTTTCTCAAGTTTTATGAGCACAACATAAATGGACTTTTAGATCCCTTGGGCTTTGTCTTAACTAAAACAACAGTTCTCTGTCATTATATGTTACCTTGGTGCCCAGGGAGGCCAAGGCAATGTTTGTTTTGTTTTGTTGGTGGCATTTGGGAGTAGTTTCTTATAACATTATTCTTCAGAATAACCCTGAGCTAGTAGGTGTTATTATGACTGATTTTCACATTAAGGAAACAGATTCAGAGAGGTTACACAACTTGGCCTAGGTCTTACCACTTGTAAATGGGCAAAATCAGGAATTGAACCTTCATATATCAGAAACCAAAGCTATTCATGCTGCTATGGATTAGCTTAAATTATTGGCAAGCAGTTTCAGATATTCAACCCAAATCTGCTACTTTTTATTTTTATATAAAATTGCTCTGTGGGAGCTATTCAGAATGTCCACATTTTCTCTTTTGTGACAATCATGTACAAATTCTATATAATAAAAGGCTAATATGCAAATAAACCAAATGGTAGAACGACTGGTTGCTATAACGCACACTACCAGGGGGAAGATGCTCAACACAGAGTGTCCACTCAGCCAGAATCTGGGCTCATGGCTGGCAAGCACAGGGGCAGTGGTGGGAGCCTCTCCAGTCTCCATGGCAGCACTAAGGATCTCCAACTGCAGGCTTAGACCTGCTCCCCGTGGGGATAGTGCCTAAGCCTCAGCCAGACATCCCCCAGGGCTCCCAGACTGTGCGAGGGCTCAGGCTGGGCCGAGGCCCATCCCCTTATTTCCCCCCTCACCCCCTCCAGTGCATGAATGTTGTGCACCAGGCCTCTAGTAATTACTAGTAAATAAATCTCAGACATGATAGTTAGGGATTGATTCATAAAGAGGTGGAACCCGGGGAAGAATCATAGGATATGGATTGATGGAAATTAGAGAAACAGACAGTATAAGAAATCAAATGTGGAAATAACTGAATGACTTGTTAAATGCTCCTTGTGTCCAGTATTGTGCTGGTCACTTGTCACACATTATAACAAGTAATTCTTTGGTGATTGTGCAGTAGATGGATGATGTTCTCCTGTTATAGATGTGAAATCAGACTCAAGAGATGTGAAATCATCCAGTTCAACCAAGTATTAAATGAAGAGATTTGAAACCACAGCTTCATGACCTAAAATATATGTTTCAGTACTAGCCTAGGCTTGCACCTTTTACATAAATTATGAAAACAGTGTTACCTAGATATCAGTCTGAATTCAGTGGAGTACAGGCCACATCTTACACATGCTCTGCCAACATACTCCCATTTTGTCCTCCATTAACATTGGAGATTTCATTGCCATTTAGGCCTTTTTAGTTAAAACAAAGCCCAAGGGACCTAGAAGTCCAGTTTCATTTATTTCCTTCTCTATGCCTTATGGCTCAACCTTAGCCTGAGTGACCTGCAGTGAGGAAGTGCATGTGCTACTCATCATTTTCGCTACCTTTCTTCCCACAGGTATTTGAGGCAGAGAGCAGGGAAATAGTGAAGGTCAAGGGAGGCTGAACTGATGCTGCTGTAATCCTTTCTGACTTTCGTTGCTTCTCTGGGTAACTCAGATCAGCTGCTGACGGTGCCTGCCTGTTAGGCTGGCATCCATCTCTGGGCTCGATTTGGAAAAACGAAGGACAAGGGGGAGGCAACATTGAGGTGTAGGTTGCCAGGAAAGATGGCAATCATGGAAATGGGCAAACTGGAAGGAGGTGAGCTGGATGGGGATAGACATAATCCAATGGGCATCATAGAAGGTTCCGATGCTGACGTAATAGAAAGACATCATTCGCTCTATGGAAATGGTGTGTTTGAACTGAATTTTCCTTCTCATCTGCTATTATGAAATAAGAAATGCATCCCCACAGGGATTAAAAAAAAAAAAGTCCTCAAAAGACTCACTGAGAACCTTTTGGTGAACATGTAGTTGATATGGTGGGCCGTTTCCTAGACCTTGTAGGACTGTTGTCCTACTTAGTGGTCCACGCCTCCTTTGCTGTAATTTTTCAACTCCTCACCCTCTGCTCTCCCCCTGACTGGCAGGCTCACCCCTTCTCCCTTTGGGATGGGATGTGTGTGCCTGTTACTGGAGAAATAACTGCACAATCAATCCTAAAACACTAGGAGTTTTCTGGCTGGATGTACATGTCGCATTTGTATTCAGGTTTGACACACTTACTCTACTGCCATATCTTATCTTTGGAGTGTTTCTAAAAATAATACAACCTATTCAGCGTGTCCACGAGGGGCAACTGTGTCCTGTATCAATCTTTTCATGAACAAAAATGCTCACCAAAATTGCCTGTCAACATAGCATCTTATATGTCACCATACTCTGTTATCTTTCTCTGTGCCTGTATAGCATCTCTTGGTCTGTCTGCTATGAGAGCTCTTCCCAGTTATCAGAAAACCCAATTTCGTAAATGGCAAGTTATGTCCCTAACTCTGCCCCCTGGATGATTTGATCTTGGGCACCAGGGAGAGTTGCTGAGCTTTAGAAGGGCAGCACGCACAGAAGACGCCAGGAGATCGAAGAACTTTGGATCACCTGCAGGCATAAGGAGGGAGGAAAGGGCTACTGGCAAAGATATAATTGCTTTAGAAACATCCCTGCACTGGTTTCTACGCAGGAAACCTGTAATACCAATCCCGTTTAAAAGCCTGGGTCAACAGAGTCATGTCCTGTCCTCTCAATTTATAACACCAACACTTTCTCGAACTTTGTTACAGCTGAGGGAAGGCGTCCTGTTGATAGAAACCCTATTACAGCTCTTCTTGAAAAGAGGAAAACGATTTCACAAATGCTTCCCTCTCATTTATTGTTGCTGCCATTTTCCCCCAGACTACTTTCATTCTCAGCCCATGTGGAAAATCAGAAGGTGATTTAAAATTAAATGATGGTGGTTCAGAGCTTAAAGAACTTAAAGAAAAAGGAGAGGGAAGCAGAGCATCACATGTTGACGGGGCTAGAAGTGAGGTTGGGAGCGTTCCAAGGAGGCCCACAAGAGCTGTTGGCATGTGGGCCCTTAAGACTTAGTGTGACCATGAGGACCCGGGACATGCATCCTTCCTCCCTAGACAGTGGCTAGAGGTGTGGAAATGTAGCAGAATTTAGAAAGGATGGAGAGAAGGTACAAAGACCAAATGAGTTAGGAAAACCAGGTTGAGTCCTTGTTTTATAACTAGTTTGTAATACATCTTTCTAAGCATTTCTTTCTATACCTTTATAAATATCTTCATAGACTATCTATGAGAAATAAATCGAAATATCTTCACAGAATGTCTATGAGCACTCAGGTGGCATCAACCTATGAATCAGAAGATCATGATTCAGTTTCCCCCAGTCAGGGCACATGCCTGGGTTGCAGCCTTGACCCATTGGGGCAGTCATGCAGGAGGCAGCTATTCAGTGATTCTCCTTCATCATTGATGTTTTGATCTCTTTCTCTCACCCTTCCTCTCTGAAATCAATAAAAATATATTTAGAATGTCTGTGAGAAATAAATAACATATATATATATATGTATAATATAAACACACACACAATGTACACAATTAGGTGTATATATTTATACACATGTATGTATATAGGTGTGTGTATATGAATAGAGTGTCCAAAACACACATAATGAATCATTATAAAGTCAGTGTTTATTGAAATACATTTCATTTTTAAAATTGAGGTATCAGCTGAAAGTGTGTATACAGTTTTGGAGCACACCCTGTATATAGCCATATATATTGCACACCACACATATATAGATCTTAATCAGGACAGGGTATAGTAATAGTAAAGGAATAAACTATTCTTTTTTTCCCCAAACCCCAAAACTATTCTTATTATAGGGTCTGAAGTCTACTCTTCAGCTAACTTTTGCTTTAGTTTCACTTGCCTGTATGTAATGATGTTCAAATCACTAAAAAGGTCCTTCCATGTCTTCTTGAGGTTGTCTGACTGCTAGGAGTAAGAAGAGCATAGGTGTCGTGGTGACAAATCAGAATGCAAATCTGTGCTCTGCCATTTAGGAGCGTGGGACAAGCTACCTCTCTGGGTCTCAGAGCTCACATCCAGAAATGGCATTATTTATTGCCTCACATTGTAGCTGTGAAATTTTATGAGGGCGGAAAGTATGTAACAGAACTGAATATATTGCCTGGTATATAACATATACTAAATCAGGGGGTTGACAAACTTCTGTCCAGGGCCAGATAGTAAATATCTTGGGCTTGGCAGGCCTAACTTAATAGCTTAAAGCAGCCAGAGATGATATATAAAGGAATGCGAATGGCTAAGTTCCAATAAAACTTTATTTTTAAAAGCAAGTGAGTACAACAACATGGATGGACCAACAAGGTATTCTGCTAAAAGAAGTCAGACAAAGACAACTACCATGTGATTTCACTTATATGTGGAATCGAAAGGATAGAACAAACAAGCAGGCTTATGGACACAGAAAAAACTGATGGCTGGTTGTCAAAAAGAAGGTGAGGGAGTAGGACAAAAGGTGAAGGGGCTTAAGAGGTACAAACTCCAAGTTTTTAAAGTAAATAAGTCACAGGGATGTGATATACAGCATAGGAAATATATTCAAATAATATAACTTTGCACAGTGACAACTACTAGACATGTTGTGGTGATCACTTTGTAAGGTATATAGATGTTGAATCACTGTTTTGTACACCTGAAACTAATATAATAGTGTATGTCAAGTATCCTCTCTAATAAAAGATAAATATGCAAATTAATGGTACTTTAGCTACACCCTCAAGCCACTCCCACCAGCCAATCAGGGCGAGTATGCAAATCAACCCAACCAAGATGATGGTTAATTTGCATGTCCAGCCCAGAGTGAAGATTGAAGGCAGCATAGAAAGAAGCCAAGCACTGCAGAAGGGAGCGAAGCTGCAGAGAAGCAAGCAAGGAAGAGAAGCAGAAGGGGTGGGATAAAAGGGAGAGAAACTGACAGGGCTGCAGAGAAGGAAGGGAAGCAGGCAAGACAGCAGAGACCACAGCAGGAAGCCCTATTGCAAGAATCTTCCTGCAAAGGGCCTCTAGTAATTCAGTAAAGTAAAATAAAAGACAAGTGGGCCAGTTTTGGTCTGTGATCTTTAATTTGAAAATCTCAGCACTTCAATGGATAGAGTGTCGGCTTGGGGACTGAAGGGTCCCGGGTTCGATTCCGGTCAAGGGCATGTACCTTGGTTGTGGGCATATCCCCAGTAGGGGGTGTGCAAGAGGCAGCTGATCGATGACTCTCTCTCATCGATGTTTCTTACTCTCTATCTCTCTCCTTTCCTCTCTGTACAAAATCAATAAAATATATTAAAAAAAAAAAAAAGAAAATCTCAGCACTTAACCAATATTAGTGTTGTCCCCTTTCCCCAATTGTCTTCTCTGAGATTTTGCTTTTTATGTGTATAACTAGAGCTCCAGTGCACGAAGATTCTTACAAGAATGGGCCTTCCTTCCTCTGGCTGCAGGCACTGCCTTCCCTCTGGCCAGAGCCCTTTTTGCTCAGGCCTGGAGCCGCCTTTCTGCCTTCCCACATTACCCAGAGGAGCAGCTGGGGCTGGGGTGGAATGCCTGCATCCTAAACCACCCCCAGCTGCTCAGTGCCTGTGTATGCAAATTAACCCAACTATCTTTGTTGGGTTAATTTGCATATGCACTGATTGGCTGGTGGGCATTGTTAAGGTATGGTCAGTTTGCATCTTATTCTTTTATTAGTGTAGATATTGAAAATAGCACCTACCAAAACAGTAATTTATTGAGTATCTGCTGTGTACAAAATACTGGACAAATAAATGCAATGAACAACAGAATAAATAAAACTTGTTTCCACCCTTGATGAGTTTACAAGGTAACAGAAAGTGTTGATAACTTACCTAAGTTTGGTCTTGTTAGGCAGATAATGGTTTAAGAGTGTTTATTTCATGAAGTTATTTTGAAGACAAAATAAAGCATCATATTTAAGTGTTGCTACAGTACGAGCCATTATGGAGAAATGGCTGTAGGCTTTAACCTTTTTGCTCTAAGGAACTATAAAACTAGACACAATATATGAAGCAACTTTCTTCAGACATTGGACAATAAATGGCATAGGGCTATGATTCCTGAGCTAAGGAAAACATGTTTCACTACAGCCCTCCTCCTGGGGCCGCTGTCCAGATTTCAGCACAGGAAAGTGAGCCTCATTCCAAACAAGGAGCCCAGGGTTGTTGGTTTTTGTTTCTTCTTTAAGTGTTTGTTTATTTGTTTGTTTAAGAAGTGGATTCACTGGGTAGAGGCAAGAGAGATTAGAGTTGAGGCTGTAGGATGTAGTGAGAGGAGACAGATGCCCAGATAAGACAGCTTCAGAAAGCTGCATCAAGGGCCACTTGAGCTTTGGGGTGAATAGGAATCTGTGCGTACACAGATCAGGATTCAGTGAGATTAGGCAGAGAATAGCTATTGGCTAACTGTGAGCCAATCAGAATCATGGGGGTTGCATAGTGCGGAGAAACAGAGTTATAATCATCTGAAGTGGAGGGACCATATAAACACCCTGGGAATTTATAGAAAAGATACAACATACAGGTAAGGTTCTTAATCTAGAGCCATTATTTTAAAGCTTAAAATTAAGCATTGGGGCAGTAAAGATGACCTATCAATAAGTTGCTTGTCAGAACAAAGCACAACAGTCTTTAAAGAAAGGCAACAAATGTAGACCTATAAAACAATATATCCTCAGTCGAGTATATGCTAATGTATATGAAGACAATGAGGAAATAGGACAATGGACCACTTGATGAGGAGAAAAATGAGTCAGGAGCAACAGAACCATAAATAGCACAGATCATAGAATTAGCAGACATATGATATTACTCTTTTTACCCTATCCCCTTTCAATCTCCATCGCTGACCTCTGGGAACCACTAATGTGTGTGCTTTTATAATTTTGTCAGTGCAAGAATGTTGTAAATGGAGTCATATGGTAGTCAACCTTTGGTATTGCCTTTTTTCACTCAACATAATTCCCCCGAGATGCATTCAAGTTGTTGAATGTATAGACAATTTGCTCTTCTTTATTACTGAGTCATATTCCGTGATATGGATGTATCAGTTTGTTTAACCAGTCATCCATTGAAGGGCCTCTAGGTTGTCTCCACTTTTTTACAGTTACAAACCAACCAGCTATGAAAATGTGTTTACAGGTTTTTGTGTGTGGACATACATTTTCATTTTCCTAGCATAAATTCCCAATGGTGCAACTGATGGGTTTCATGGCAGTTGCATGTTTCATTTTCTAAGAAACTGCCAAACTGTTATTCTTCATGGCTTTCTCATTTTATAGTCCTAACAGCAATGTATGAGTGACCCAGTTTTTCTGGACCCTTACAAATATTTTGTCCTGTCACTATTTTTATTAGATTTAGCCATTCCAATAGGTTCCATTTTAAATTGGCATAGTTTAAAAGAAAAAAAAATCATTGAACATAATAAAGATGTAGTAAGTACATCAATGACACACAAAGTAAGTTCAGAGTTTAAAGAAAGTATTACCAGAGATAAAGAGGACCATTTCATAATGATATGAACTCTGAATTATTAATTAATTATTCATTAAAACAACATCGTAATACTAAATATGGGTTTATCTAGAACAGAATCAAATCCTGATAGGACTAAAAGTAAAAATAGACACATCCACAATCAGAGTTAGATATTTTAACACTTCTTTCTCTTTAGTTTGTCTTCTAATACAACAAACTAAAATATGAAGTTATATAAACTTAAACACTATCAGTCAAATTTACCTATGAATGATCATGGAATAGTATATTTAATAATTGCAGAATAATCTTTCTTATTAAGATTGCATGGGATATTATCGAGAGACTATATGCTAAACCATTAAAAAGTATTTATGAATTCAAAATTATTTAAAACTTATACAGTACAGTATATCTGTCCATAAAGAATTAAATTCAAAATCAATAATAAAATCAATAATAAAATAGCCATATAATTCTCAAATACTTGCAAATGAAGCAACACACTTCAAATAATCCATGCACCAAATAAAAATGTACAAGTTAATTAGAAAATATTTTACTAAATTATAACAAAAGCATAAAGTATCAAAGTTTGTGAGGTGCAGATAAAACATTGTTTAAATGGAAATGTATAGAGGTAAATGCTTACATTAAAAAGAAGAATGGTTTTAAATCAACCATCTGTGCCTGTATCTTAGGAAGATAGAAAAGGAAGATCAAATTACACCATATAAGTAGAAGGACAGAAATAATAAAGTGGAAATTGATGAATTAGAAAATGGAAAAGAGAAAAATATTATAGAAACAAATCGGTGAATAAAAAAAAAAATTGTTACCAGAGAAGATAAATAAAGTTGAGAATTGGTCTTTCTTTACTGGGTTTCTGCAAGAAAATTAAACTTAAAGAATGTTACTGGATTGTCTTTACTCTTCCAAGGAAGCTACATAGGGAATACTATTTCAAATCCTTAAGAAAAAAATCATGTCATTTCATATAATAGATGCCTATAAAGCATTAGAGTTTAATTCTGTCATGGAACCCCAGTTGAAAAGATTTGTCCCAGTCAAGATGAAAAATAAAATAGAAATTAGAAGTTACTAATATCAGAAATTTAGAAGAGGCTATCACTATAGATTTTATAGGCATTAAAATTTAGAAAATACTATAAATAATTTATATTCCATGAAACTTTAAAACTTAATCTTGATGTCACAGTCAAATATCATTCATGAACACATGAACATATATGCCGATATCTTGATAAAGTATTAGGAATGGAATCTGGAAATTTATAATTGAATAGTATACTATTGTAGTATATGACAAAGTGGGATTTATGTCAGAAATGAATACATGGTTGTTTTAACATTTGAAAATCAATTAATATAATATATCACATTAGCAAAATAAAGGAGAAAATTAATGATTAGCTAAAATAACTACAGAAAAAAGATAAAATTCAACACACATTTATGATAAAATATTTCAGCAAAGCAGGAATGGTAGGGGGCTTTCTTATTATGATATAACCTAGTGAATGGTGAAGGGACTGATTGTTTTCCCTATGATTGTGGGAACAAGGCAAGGAAGACTGCTCAAACCACTGCTACCACTGCTGTTCAACAGTGTGCTGAAGGCCATGACTAGGGCAATAAGGCAAAAACAAACAATATAATGGTAAAATGATAAATATGTATATATAGAAAATTAATTAGGCTTTGTTTGTTGTTCTTTTTCTAGTTCCTTTGAGTGTGAATTTAGATTGTTTAATTGAGCTTTTATTTGTTTCTTGAGGTAGGCCTGCAATACAACTTTTTTAAAGCATCGCTTTATTTATTTATTTATTTATTTATTTTCAATATATTTATATTGATTTCAGAGAAAATGTGAGAGGGGGACAGAGTTAAGAAACATCAGTGATAAAAGAGTATCATTGATTGGCTGCCTCCTTTGTGCCCCACCTTGGGGATCAAGCCCGCAAACAAGGCATGGGCCCTAACCAAGAATCAAACCATGACCTCATAGTTCATAGGTCAGCACTCAAGCACTGAGCCACACTAGCTGGGCAGCCTATAATGCTATTAATTGCCTTCTTATGGTGGCTTTTGCTGTGTCCCATAGATTTGGGGTTGAGGTGTTCAGATTTGTATTTGTTTCAAGGTGTCTTTTGATTTCTTCCTTGATCTGTGTTAAACGTTCATTGTTTAGGCAGATGTTGAAAATGTGCGTGTGTCCCCATCGGGGAGGTGTGGCATCTCTGACATGGACTAGTGCACTGCCTTACGGAGGTGCACATGTTTGCCCTCTGTCCCTTTAGTAAACACTGACTTTGGGGAGTTTCCTGCACCACAGGGATGTGGCACCTCGCTCTGGCCTTGGGTTGTGAGGAATGCTTTCCAGCTTCTGGTTTATCTCTCCAGCTTTTAGCATTTTTCTCATTTTTGGTTTGGGCACAGGAAGAGCCAGCCATTGTCTCACTGGCTTCTGGCCCGAGGGTCACACTTAGCACAGGGGTCTGTACCCCGAGATGGTGCTCACACTTACTAAAAGGGCTTCTTTTTCACATCCGATCTCTAATCAGTCTGGGATATCCCTTTCCAATAATAAATGCTATTTCAGATAAAAAACAAATAAAAGTAGGTGAGCAGACACAAAAAAGCATCTATTGTAAGAGTCCATTTATAGGAAACTTCCAGAACAGGTAAAGAACAGAGACAGAAAGCAGACCTGGGGTTGCCAGGGGCAGGAGAATTGAGGAGTGAGTAGCCTTTGTGCACAGTCTCCTTTGGGGGTGATGGAACTTTCCACAACTAGATTGTGGTGTTCTTGCATAGCAGTGGGAATGTACTTCATGTTCAGGAATGGCACCACTTAAAACACAAATAATAACTTTTTTATTACTTAAAAAGAATTATATCACGGAAAAATGAAGGCTAAGAACAGAAAAAAGAAAATGATAGAAGTAAACCATCCTCCCCCGCAAAAACATACATCCAAATCATAAAAAAAAAAATATTTTTTAAAAAAGAATTCCATGGAAAAAAGGAAAACATAACAATGAAAGAAAATAAAAGTGAAAGGTCAAAGAGGGGGTTCTTCTGATGGGAGAGGGAGAGCACTTCAACCCGCAGGTCTCAGGCTGGCACTGAGGCTTTCCCCAGAGGCAGCTCCTCCTCTAGGATGCTTTGGGAGGGATCTTCAGGCAGCTGTGGTGGGGCCTTATTTACAGCAGACCCCCGTTTCAAGGCTTCTCAAACATCTGGAAGAGCCAGATGCAGGGGAAGGCATGGGGGGCCCTCCAGCTCTGGTGGCTGAGCTCCCTTCAGCTGCAGTTCTGGAGCCCGGACACCCTGACCCATCTCAGACCCTACCTCCTCTGCCCGGGAACCTGCGTTCCCCTCTCCGCCAGAATTCGTCCCACCCCTCCTCTTCCTAGACATTCCATTTCTTCCCATTTTTATGGTTTCCTTTTTTGTGGTGTATGGTGTGACTTACTTTACTCCTTAAATAAAAGTAAATGTTTGTATTTTAAATGGTGCCATTCCTGAGCATGAGGTATATTCCCGAGGCTGGGATAGCATCGCCACTCTCTAGTTGCAGGAAGTCCCATCTTCCCCAAAGGAAATTCACTCCCACTTCTCCTGCCCCCGAACACCCCTGGGCTGCTTCTGTCTCTGCTCTGTTACCTGTTTTGGACATTTCCTGTAAATGGCATCTTACCATAAGTGCTTTTCTGCATCCACTCATATACTTTTGCTTATTTTTAAAATCTAAAATAGCATGTTTTGTTATTTGAAAGGGAAATCCCAGTTGGATTAGAGATTAGATATAAACAAAAAAAGAAGCCCTTTTAGTTTCATCACCGCGGGATAGAGACCACTGTGCTAAGTGTGACCCCAGGGCCGGAAGCCAGTCAGGCAATGGCAGGCTCTTCCTGTGCCCAAACCAAAAGGAGAGAAATGCTAAAAGCTGGATAGACGAACCAGGAGCTGGAAACCATTCCCCACTGTATAAGAATCTCTTTCACAGCCCGCGTGGAAAGAGTTCCAATTCAGGGTTCGGGTTCTGGAGAAGGGCTGCACACAAATGAAGAGACTTGAGACTTGAAGAAATTCAACTTGGCGATATGGAGGGCCAGGCGGTAGTCCAACTCTAGTGGGAGAACTACTCCTGCTCTGGCCCTGCCACCCCCTTTTATTGAGGCTTTGGGGAAAACATCTAAGGCAACATGAACAGAAATTTACATGTAGCCCTTAGGCAGGAAATAACAGAAACTTATACAGGACAAACAAGGTGGAGGCTGCTTCAGCTAACAATGTCTCACCTAAAAGGTGAGTGGTTAGAACCATTAAGGTTGTTGACCAGCCTTCCTGGCTTCCTGTCAACATCTCTCTTTTAGTGAAACTGATTTGTTTTCCAGCACCCCACAGCCCAAGGCCAGAGAGAAGCTGGCATCCTTGTGGTACAGAAAATGTTCCAAAGTCAATGTTTACTAAAAGGTCAGAGGGCAAACACAGGCACCTCTAAAGAGAGGCAGTGCACACGCCAGTATATGTCACAGATGCATGACCTCCCTGGTGGGGACACACACACTCTGTTAACAACATCTTATTAAACAATGAGTAGGTTACACTGAGATCAAGGAAGAAATCAAAAGATACTTTAAAACAAATATTAATGTGAACACAACACCCTAAATCTATGGGACACAGCATAAGATGTCCTAAGAGGGAAATTAATAGTATTATAGGCCTGTCTCAAGAAACAACCTCAATTAAACAATCTAACTTTATACTCAAAGGATCTAGAAAAGGAACAACAAAGCCCTAACAGTAGAAAAAAGGGAAATAATAAAAATCAGAATAGAAATTTAAAATATAGAGTCTAAAAATCAATAGAAATGATCAATGAAAGCAAGAGTTGGTTCTTTGAGAAAAAAAAAAATACTTCAAGATGGGCCATAGACCTGAAATAAAAGATGAATGTATAAAGTTTCTAGAATAATGTTTGGGAGAATATATTTATAACCCTGTGAATGTTAAAGTGTTCCCTGAAATCACTGAGCATAAAGAAAAAAATGATACATTGTTACTCAAAATTGTAAACTTCAGCTCATTGGTAACATAATTAATATATAAGCATAGGAATAAATACAACATAAATAAGCGACAAAGGACTCATATGCAGGGTGTATTAAAAAGTCCTTCAATAATAAGAAAACTTCTGAATAACAAATATGCAAATTACACACTTGGCAAAGGAAGATATATATGCTAGTAAATGGCCAATAAGCACTTGAAAGTTGCACATTATTGGTCAACAGGAAAATGCAAATTAATATTGAAGTATGACTATACTTCTAGAGTGCCCTAAATTTAAAACCTGACAACACAACTTCAGGCCAACTAGAATTCTCATACATTGCCGCTAGGAGTACAAAGTGGTACAACCTATTTGAAACTGGCAGTTTCTTATAAAGGAAAATATACTAATATCTTATGACCAAATAATTTCATTCCTAGCTATTTGCCAAAGATAAGTGAAATCATATGTCTACAAAAAGCATTTTTATGCATATTCATAGCAGCTCTATTAATAATAGCCCAGAACTGAAACAATTCAAATGGCCACCAACACAACAATGGATAAACTGTGTTATAGCCCTGTAATGAAACTACATTCAGCAATTAAAAGGAGGGAGTAGATTTGGATGTTAGTAAGGACAAATCAGTTAGTGACTGGTTGAAATAGGATAAGATAAAGAGAGAAACTATACTATCGAGGGCCTTAAGGCTATTACCTTCTTGCTCAGGAGAAAGATTGAAGGAAAAAATGCATGGAGGGAGAAGATTTAGGGTATGCTTAAGAGTATAGATGATGCTTGTCTGAAAACTACTTCAAAATGATGTTTTCTTTCCAATGTGAATTAGAGAAAGTTTGTCTACTATTGAAGGTTCCAGGTGGTCAAATTTCGCTTGTTTCAATATTTCAGATTTTGTGTGTCTCTTTCCTGGACTGAATGTCCAATAACTTCAAAAAGTCCTTTGGCTTTGTAAGAGTGCTGAGAAGGGTCTTGAGAGGGGATTACTTAGCATGCTTTAGAATTTCCTGTTTTCATTTCTCACGAAGTGTTTGAAGTCCAGGGTGGGCTGCCGAAGGGACAGATGACCCCCGTTTTACCCTTCTCTTAGGTGGTGTCTCAGCTGAGGGAATGTGGGCCGAGGTACATTATTTCAGAATGGCGGTAAGAAAGGAGAGGAAAAGCATCGTGCTGTGCTGCACAGGTCCTTCAGGATTCAGTGAGCACACTCACTTCTTTATTTCCTATGGGAGTTGTTTTGTTATGTATCAGTTTCTTAAGGGTAGGGACTGCCTTCTTTATCTTTTTTACGGATCCTCCCCTACCATGAAGTAGATAGAGTAGGTGTTCAATGACTCCATGCTGAAGAAGTGAATTTGCTTCTAGAAGTTTTATTATCATCACTCCCTCTGAGATGTAAAGTTTTGTTGTTAAAATCAACAACAACAAACGTAAACAACAGCACCAACATGGATTTTTAAAGGAGCCTTTCAATAAAAAAGGAAAATAAGGCAAGCCCAATATAAAAATGGAAAGACCCTTGACTGAAACTGGCATTAAAACCAGATGGGGCTCTGGCTACAGGCAAGGCAGTTCCCTTTCTGGGGCAGCTAATGAAGCCAGACCCCAGTTCCTTTCCTTAGGAAGTTCTCACACCTGGAGCCACTGGGCCACCCTGAACCTGCCCTAATTTCTAGGTACTGGACAACTAGCTCCTGGGCCCTGGGAGTCACAGGGTTATTCAAAATAGCTGATCCCAAGGGAGTCTGAGAATCAAAGGCAGCTAACCCTGCTCCCTGTAGCCATGCTGCCCCCTCCAGCTCCAGCCCCACCTGTTCCCCTGTGCCTGGGTGCAACCTATGTGGAACCCAGAAGGACAGCCTTTTCTCACTTGAAAACGTACCTTAAAGCAACTCTTCTTTCCTCTGTCTGAACGTCAGTGTGTTCTGTTAATTTGTATAAAATAGCGACCCCTTTCATCCATCTCCTTCTCACCACAAACATATCCTGTGTGCGCGGTGTGGGCCAGCCCAGGCCAGGCCACAGAGATGATTGCCAAGGTTCCTGTGCCTGAAAGCCATTAAAGATGCCGATTTCTTTCCCACCTGAGGCCTGGCATATTGTCTAGTATTTCCTCCCTCCCTCCACTGTTGTTGTTGCTGTTTTTTCCTCTGCATCGCTTTTGCAACACCCAATCAAGGCAGCTGGAAACCTGTGGGCATATGAATTCTAGGAACCAGACATTTTCATTTAAGTTTATTTGGATTCAGTTTGCCCCCATACTGCTCAGATACACTCTTTTCAACAGTCATGGCCACTCGAAGACACTGGCTATTGCCATCAGTTTTCTTCAAGATGCCTTTGGCACATGAACTACTAAAGAAGAAAAGGAAAACCTATTAGAGTTAACATCGCAAACCAGCTGTGTAGTAATAAAAAATAATAATCAAGCCATGTTTTACCAAATGGTGCCATCTGTAAAATAAAGGCTTTTTACTACCAGACGCAGCATTTGCCGGAATGGCCAGTGCCTTGTCTTGCGCCTGTAGGCCAGCCACGTTAGGATGCTGAGAGACGCGTGGCAAACTCATCTGAAATGCGTCTCTGGTGGACAGGGTACCGCATGACTCACGCTTCAGGTTCTCTGTTGTTAGAAAGGGATGAAACCGCTTTGGCTTCCGGAGTACCAGAGGTGTTAAGAGTCGCCTGGCATTTTGACTGCTTTTTGAGACAAATATGTATGTGTGGCTGCCTGAGGGGAAAAAAAACCCGCACACAACAGAACCCAACGTGAACAGCATCGGGGGATAGATGGCCCCTCGCCATCAGTCGGATCAGATGCAGTGTAAACAGAGTGAAGCCATTTGCTCCTTTCCCGGGTTCCATTATGTGTACGTGTTTATTTAATCAGAACTAAACGCTGTTACATGAAGTTCCCCTCGCCCTCCTGAGGAATCCAGACTCCACACGCGCTGCGCGGCTCGGTGCTGGAACGGGAAGGGAGGGTAACCATAGTGATGGAATGGAAATGATTTTCTTTGTTCGGAGCCTTCAATATCCAACAGACATTACCGCTTTCCAAGGTCAAAAATATATTAGGATGAGATAAAAATTAAAGGAAAAATATGCTGGCTTGGCTACAAAAGCTAATTTAGTTTATGCATTATAAATTATGTTAGAATGACTAAAATGAGATTTCTCAGCAAGAACTAAATGTGTGGTTTCACAAAACTAATTTCCAAAGAGGAACATGATTACGGAATTTAGCTTTAAAAGCTTTTCAGGCCATGAGAGGAAACAGCAAAGCTATCAATTATCAGACTTTAGTGGTGCCTCTGTCAGAAATGTAATGGTATTTTTAGCATTCTGCTTGGAATTTACTAAATTAGGGATGTCTACAAACAAATCAATTAATTGGGGGCATTATTTAATTAAGTAAAGTGTGTGATCTGGGGAAGAACCTTAAGCAGAAGATTATGACACTCCAGCAGCCTTACTGAGGGGAGGTAGCCGGCCCAGCACTGAGAGGAAGACAGAAGCTGCAGAGAATGAAATGTTGATCAAACAAGCAGACACAGCCTCCTGCTTTTCTGATTCATGCTGCCTACTTATGTAACTTTAAAAAGTGCTTGCTTTGAAAATCTGTCATTTCCCGGGAGAAGGTCAGTGCTTTCTGTCAGTCATTCCTGTCCTGTTAGGTGGATATGTGACATTTGGGATTCCTGGTGGAGGTGTTGTTTGTAACAATGTACACATCAAATAATCTGTATGCCCAGGTGTGATATGCTTAGGTCTCTGGATGCTGGGCAGTTCCTGGGTTCCTGTTGTTTGTTTTCATATCTCTCGAAAGCTGAACAGTTCTGATTTGGTGAAGGTCTATTTTGGACCCACTAGAAGGTGGGCACTTTCAAACAAACCATCTTATTAATGGTCCCGTGGGTTAGATACCAGCTTTGTAAATGGGAGACTGCGGTCCAAGGAGGCCAAGTGTGTCCCTGTATCAATGCACCTGGTAAATTGAAGAGCTAGAATTTAAACTCATGGCATATGATATCAAATCCCAAACACCTTATTTCTTTCCATTATTCTGGGAAAATCTCTTCTTAGGGAGCCAATGCAGACTAGCCTGGATGTAAGCAGGGCTCCCCCCATGAAATGAGTACCCTGTTAGCTAGCCACCAGCATCTTTGAAAACACACTATCTCAAAAGAGAGTTAGCAAGGATGCAGTTAGGGAGAGAGCAGAGGCCATCAGCAAACACTGCTTAGACAAGTCATAGTATCTATTGAATAATTGCCTAACCCCACTGCGCCTCATGGAAAAGAGAAGGCTGCCTTTTCACCTGCAAACACCCTGGAATAGAGTTCTATCCTTATTTGAAATAATTTCAATAGCAATAATTTCAGGAATAGCAATGTTGTGACCTGTTACAAACTTTAAAATTGAATTCCTTTTCCTTTTTGTTAATGAAGGTCACCTTTTCACACATATCAGAATGGTGAGCTTGTGTATTGGGGAACACCCCATGAGCTATATCAGATGATTCTTGAAATCATTTTCAGAAATCACTTGATCTGAGCAATTATTGTTGGTCTTACCCAGGTCACTCTCATCCGGGCTACGTACATCGTCTAGTCCCCTTTGTTCTTTTGTTCCCTTTCCTCCTCTCGGTGCATCCCTCATCCCATCATGCACCTGGATTTTCTTATCCTGCTGGGTTTACCTTCCAGAAAATTTCTCAAACAAGACTTGGATATAAATCTGTAAATCACTGAGAACGATGAAAAACAACAACATGAAAACATGAGGATCCTTTTAAATACTTATATTGCTAAATATTAATTTTTCAGTCAAA
Organism: Pipistrellus kuhlii; assembly: GCF_014108245.1. Lineage (NCBI taxonomy): Eukaryota > Metazoa > Chordata > Mammalia > Chiroptera > Vespertilionidae > Pipistrellus > Pipistrellus kuhlii. The sequence continues at coordinate 49,153,382 of NW_023425427.1, forward strand.
ATTTTGTTACTATTCTCAGTAATAGGTTATACTTTTAGTGAAATTTCCTGCTGGAAAAAAAATTGTAATGCTTCCACTCATTTCTAAAAATAAAATAACTTCTTGCCCTAACCAATTTGGCTCAGTAGATAGAGCATGGGCCTGCAGACTCAAGGGTTCCAGGTTCGATTCTGGTCAAGGGCATGTACCTTGGTTGTGGGCACATAACCAGTAGGGAGTGTGCAGGAGGCAGCTGATTGATGTTTCTCTCTCATCAATGCTTCTAACGCTCTCTCCCTCTCTCTTTCTCTCTGTAAAAACAATCAATAAAATATATATATTTATTTTAAAAAGAAAGAACTTTCTGTTTCACCATCAAGTTGGAGAGAAAACGTCTCATGGCTTAACTTGTCTCTGATGACTGAGGTGGGGTGCTGGGTGCACCGGCTGGAGCTACAGGGAGGGGCACACATGGACTTCGCTCTTTGCCCGGGAGTGACAGCATGTGAGCAAAATGCTTTGCTATAATTAGGGTAATTTTGTATGCAAAAGAGAAAAACAGCCTCTTAAATATCAGTGTGGGATTCAATAGCAAAATATGTCTAGACATGTGAAACCTTCCACACTGAAAGAAGTTATTGAAAAATGATTCATTTTTTATATCCTCCACCTGCTGCCTGATTCTTCATAATATTGATTTGCTAAAGAAAGAACTTTTTCCAAGTGATAATGTGGAGATGTGTTACTAATAAGATATTATACATGGATGCTCCTCAGCCTTAGGAGCGTCAATTGTGTGTTGGATGCTGTTTAGAAAAATCAGATTAACTGTCTTTATTTAATAATTCAATGTTCATAAAAAATTTCTTTTGCCATTCATATTCATCAGAGTTTAGAATCAAGTAAACATGGATAATATTTTATTTTTTTTAGAGCAGGACGTTATTATTTTGGAAATATGCTTTTTATGTCAGGATAGATGTTTATTATAAAAAATTAGTTGTTTTTCCTCTGTTATCTTACTAATCTGGATACTTAACTGACAGTGTTTTAGACATTCTCTTTATCAGGTTTTTTTTTCCCTACCTGTAATTACAAAACTACTGACTAGCAGCACCTTAAATAAATCGTTTGTTTTACTCTGATAGCAAGGAGTCCGATGTAGGTGTCTACTCTTATTGTTTGAGCAACTCCATGTCATGGGCAGCATGCCTGCAATTTTCTTCACTTTTCTTTATAGTTACAAGGTGATTGCTGCTACTGTAACCATCATGCCTTTATTGCTGCAGGATATAGAGGAGCAGGTGTAATACTAGGGATGCATGTTTTATTTAATCATTAAGCAAAGTTTTCCAGATCCTTCAACAAACTTCCATTTGGACAGAACTTGGGTATCTGAGCATTGTAGGCTTCAAGGACTCTGAGATGGTGCATATTTAGGTGTTTGAGAATGGGTCTTAGGTTAGCTATTCAACAATGCCTGACACCCCTTGCAACCAAATTTGAATTTTAATGACTAGGGTGGATGCTGTAACTGAGTGAAATTAGCTATATGTTGAAGCTTTATTATAAAGAAAAAGGAAATTGACTTAAAATCAAATCATCCGGGTTTAAATCTCAACTTTGTAGTTCCAATGGTATAATTCTAAGCAAGCCACTTGCCTTTATAAGGTTCTGTTTCCTCATCTCTAAATGGAGATAAGAATTTCTTTTGATAGGATTGATGAGGATTAAATGAGTAAGATGTCTTAGAATATCATATCAAGTACAGATTTGAATATATAGAAATTCACTAAATTGTTCATATATTCATTTTCTTTCATTCATGTATTCAGTTGGCCAATATAAACTTTATTTAGGAGAAGCAGTTGAAAAGAGGTCACCACTAGAGAGACAAAGAAAATTCACTTTTCTTGACTACCTCCTGCATGCTTCTATTATGTTCATATCATTTTTTTTTTATCTGATGAAGCCGACATTTATTTTCTTTTGATTAACTAGACTATTAAACTAAAACCAGAATGGATTTGATCTCTCATTATTTCTGAGTTATGTATATTATAGTTTTTTTTATCTCACTCACCTTTTTATTTCCCTGGAAACCAATCACAAAGCAGAAAGATCGTTTTGTGAACTATTGCTCAGGGTCACACACCAAATCTTTCCTGCCTTTCAACCTCTAACTAGTATTCCACAAATAGATTGGGACCCAATTAGCTCTCTCCTGAAAGTATATTTCCTTCCCATCTAGAAGTCTTCCATTCAGTTCCATTCAGAGATGATGGATGGCCATCACTCATTACTTATTTAGAATCTGAAACTTAGAACTACTGTCCACTTCTTCAAATGTGGTCTCCTCTGAAGTTCATTGTGCTTCCTACTGTAGTATACCCTCACAGGTTTGTTCATAGGCCCGTGATCTGGGAACCTTGACACAGATTAACACTGTGTCATCGGCAATAATTTCTACATATGAGCACATGAACATGAGAACATAAATATTCCTGCTGAGCGAGGAAACAATCTCTTTTATTTGTTTCTCCCTCTGCCCATCTGTCTATCCTTCCCTCTCTCTATCCTTGATTGTCTCTGTTTGTCTCCCTCTCTCCTTTTCTCTTTCTCTCACCTATCTGACCAACCTGTAGAAGTGCAGAAGTTGGGGGGGGGGGGGAAGGAGGGAGTCACTCTGAGAGATGACTAGTAATCTGTGTGTAATACACTGACATGGTACAGAGTGAGAATTGAGCACTCTTGAAGGATGGTACATGCACTCAAACTGGTCATTGAATGGTTCCCAGAGTTGCTTGATCAGCTGCTGAAAACAGAAGGAACTAGGCTTGATAAAGATGACGAGGGCAAAATACTAATTCCAGACTTTCCTCTTGAGGGAGCTTATGGTCACCTTAGAGGTAACCAACAGTGATACTGGCTAAAAACCAGTGGAAAGGTTCAAATGCAGGCAGCGTCTAGGCTATTGTAAATAACTCTGTCATGAACATAGGGGTGCATACATCCTTTTGAATTAGTGTTTTGATTTTCTTAGGATATATGCCCATTACTGAGTCAGAAGGTAGTTCCATTTTTAATATTTTTAGGAACTTCCATACTGTTTTCCATAGTAGTTGCACCAATTTGCATTCCCACCAACAGTGCATGAGGATTACAGTTTCTTCACATTCTCACCAACGTTTGTTGTTTGTTTTTCTCAGAGTGCTCATCAATAGATGAGTGGATAAAAATATTATTAAAATATAACTCAGCCACAGAAAGAGCAAAATCTTACCATTTGTGACAGAACCTGGAGCATATTATTTTAAGTGAAATAAGTCAGAGAAAGACAAATACTATATGATCTCATTTATATGTGGAATCTAATGAACAAAATTAATGAACAAAGAAAATAGAAACAGAGTCATAGATACAGAGAAAAGACTGATGGTTGCTAGAGTGGAGGGGGTTTGGGGGGCTAGGCAGAAAAGATAAAAGGATTTAGAAGTACAAATTGGTAGTTACAAAATAGTCATATGGATGTGAAATACAGCATAGAGAATAAAGTTAATAACTATGGTGCCAGTTGGGTACTTGAAATATTGGGGGATCACTTTGTAAAGTATAATGATTGTCTAATAATTATCTTTACATGTGAAATTAATAAAAAATAACATTGAAACTTAAAAAAAATAAAAATATTTAAAAATGTAGGCAGTATTGCAAGGCTGAGTGAGCTAAGCAATTAATTCTAAGCTTGTGGACTTATATAACATCAGAAACTCTCAGTATAATGTTGGAGAGACAACTGTTATGGATCTCACCTTAATGCTGTTTACTCACGCTATAATACTAATATTGTGACTTTAGCCCTGGAAACTAATTCAAGGAAACTAATTTCAGCCATCTATTCAGTCATGTATCCATTTGCCATTGGATATTTGCTGAGCTGGTATCTGCCTAATGCTGTGTCAGATATTGGGGACTCAGAATTAAATAGTCTATATCTCAAACCCCAAGGAACTCACAATCTAATAGAGAAAATAAATACTGAAGCAGATAGTTATAATTAAGTGCAAAAGTGCCATTTTAAAGATATATATGTAACATGATAGTAGGGAAGAAAGCATATAGAGGATTATCATAAGGAATTGAAATGCATATATCATCGGCCTACCTGTAGCCAACTCTTAAAACAAGGGAACAATCTGACAAGGGAAGGAAGAGGGCCATTAAAAAAGCCATTGTGCCGAAACCGGTTTGGCTCAGTGGATAGAGCGTTGGTCTGTGGACTGAAAGGTCCTGGGTTTAATTCTGGTGAAGGGCATGTACCTTGGTTGCGGGCATATCCCTGGGGGGGTGTGCAAGAGGCAGCTGATCGATGTTTCTCTCTCATCGATGTTTCTAACTCTCTATCCCTCTCTCTTCCTCTCTGTAAAAAATCAATAAAATATATTTAAAAAAAAAAAAAGCCATTGAGTTAGGGACTCCATCCTCTCCCATGTAACACTTTTGCCTCATATGGAATCTTACCATTCCATTGTTGGATCTCAGCTCCCATTGGTGGTTTCCAGAACCATCTTATTTTTTATGTTCATTTCATTGTGCATGCTATTTCCCCCACTTGGTATCCCCCTCCTTTTATTCTGCCAGCTTTTGCTCAAATGCTATATGGAACAAGTTACCTTACAATTTTGGGTTGACAAATTCTTCATTGGGTGTCAGTTCAATTATCACTATTCAGAGATATCTTCCCCTCTTTGCCAGTCTAAAATGGCAATTTCATCCACATTCAATGTCACATCACCCTTTCTTATTTTCCTTGTGGCACTTTTGCTATATGAATTTCTAGTTCATGTATGGGTTTATTGTCTGTAAATTCCATGAGAGAGGAGCTCTGACAGTCTTTCATTGCTATATCTTCAAAATCTAGAATCAAGCCTTGTAAGTCATAAGAGCTTAAGAAATATTTGTTGAATTGATAAAATAATTAATAGAACATTTTTTTTCCCGAGTGTCATGCCTCTTTGAGAAGGACTGAGTAATTAACTAATTGACCAAGTTTTCCTGTGAGTGCATGCCCTTGGGAGAAGGGATCACCTCGTCTTAATCTGTGTTTTCTACTTACCTGGTACTCTTGACACAGAGTAAATTCTCAATAAATATTTATTGAATGAATAAATGGGGGCTGACAGAGTTTTTGCAGATGACACCAGGACTGAAGCAGAAATGTTAATACTGAAGTTCTTTTGGGAACATGAACTAGCTGCTGAGTTAGGATGCTTTCAGAGTGATTGCTGCTCCAATTGGTGCATGACTACTGACCTGAGACTGCAGCTGTGTTGCCTTAGCTGACAAATTAAGCCTGCCAGCCCCAAGCACAAGAATAGGCTTTGCAAACTCGAATGGCCAGGGGATGAGAGGACAGCCACACAGTCCTCTGATTCCCCATACTCATGGTTTCTGCAGTGATTGTGGAATTTATTTTTACAAAGTTACCTGTGGGAGATTCCAAAAGTCTGGCTTTGAAGCTTTTATATCCATTATCTTGAGAAATTGTGCTCACACATTTGGAAGTTAGGATCTATGTTAAAGTTCAAATGTGTGCTATCAAATGCCAGAATAATTGCCAAAAGTTGTTCACTTAGAGTCCCCAATCTGCATGTGCCTTTCATCTGTATGTGAACCATTCCCACCTTGCTGAAGAGTGTGTGTGGCTACATGGAAATCTTGAGCAAACACTTGAGCAAAAAGTTCTAATAATTAGAAAGAGTATATGTTTGCAAGATGAAATATATTTTTTAAAGATATTTTATTGATTTCAGAGAGAAAGGGAGAGGGAGAGAGCGAGATAGAAACATCAATGATAAAAGAGAATCATTAATTGGCTTCCTCCTGCATGCCCCCTACTGGGAATCGAGCCTGCAACCCGGGCATGTGCCATGACCTGGAATAGAATCCTGGTTCATAGGTTGACGCTCAACCACTGAGACATGCCAGTCGGGCATGAAAGATATTTTGATCTTACTCAAACCAGCCAGTATCCAGTGAGTTTTTAAGCTGCTTAGTAATAATCTTGGAAAATTTTCATCTTCAGTGTATGTATGAATTACTCTGACCAAAATTTATAGGAAAACAAAAATCATCCTTGGGCTCAGATTTTTCCCAAAATCTTAAGCTAGGGGGGGGGGTAAAATTAGTTAATAACATTATTAACAATAAAAATGTCTCCTCAAAATAGTTTTATCCAAAAAGAATTTCTGAGTATGGATTTGATTTTTTTCAGAGGAATTATATAATCTATACCAAGAGTTGTAGAAGGATTTAATTGCACTGGCATGAAACGTCAAATTCACCGGTGATGGAGCGAAAGGTGAATTAGTGCCATTCTTCCTGGTACAGGAAGCTTCACTTTTTACCTTTCGTTTCTCCAATGGCCCAGGGGGAGAGTGGGCAGTGAGGACACTTTCTGTCTCCAACACAGCCAGGATCTGAGATCTGCACTGAAAAGAAGGTGGTGAGGATTCTTTTAAGTGAATCACACATTTTGATCGATAACCTTGGAGACAGTTAAAAATATTCTATAAATCTGAACCTTAATTTATTCAAAATAATGTCTTGAGTCATTTAGAAGATAAGAAACCAAATCCTTGTTCTTCACAAGCTTGTGGCAGACCAGATAATTTGCACATAAAATGTAAACTCCCCAAGGAATGGGCCAATCATGAAATGATAAAGAAATTAAAAGAGAATGGCTACCACCTGAAACTCATACAATATTGTTTGTCAACTGCCATTACAAAAATTTAAAAATATATATTTTAAAAAGGAATGGCTGGCATTTCTAGGTTTTGTGCTGAGCTTCTCCTTTAACTTTCTTACACATAATCCCACTTGGAGTGGAAATATTGGAAGTGAGAAGCATATATTTCAACCTTTCGGATGCTTGGAAATATCTAATGTTTTAAAGATATTTATTTAAGATTATGTAGCTGTTTCCCCCCCCCCCCTCAATAAAATTGTATATTATGAGAATACAAAAGAAATATTCTGATAAGCACCTCCCCCAACTTCCTCTATGTTCCAAAGGCTTCTGGTACTTTTCACATATCATCTTACATCATGAATGCTTATCTCCTTCATTGAACATAAGCTGTCAGCTTGTTTGTGTTGTCTAATAGAGTACGATATTTGATGGAGTAGGTGGTAAGGGAGTGTTCACTGATTCAAGGACCAAAAGAATAAAACCTTTGATCCCCTGCTGTGATACACTTGGCTTATACTGTTGTTGTATGAATAACCACATGGATTGCTCTTTGTTTTGGGGGGGATTAATTTTTTTTGAACATGTCATCTCTTTCCTGCCTTGGGCTTTTACAAATATCTATTCTCTTATGAGAAAATTCTCCTGGTTTTCATTCTCCAGCCATGTCCTCAGGTACCATTACCTCCTCAGAGAGAACTTTTCTGACCACTGTGTCTAAAGTGGGTGCCTTCTGTTACTACCTAAGCTGCTTGGTCTCCCCTTCCTCCACATAATATCATATATATTGTTATTGTTTATTTATTTTTTATTTATTTTCTGCTTCCCTCCCACCTGTATTATAATCTGAATGTTGGCAGGTGTATGTCTGATTGTTTGCTCCTGCAACTCTAGTGCCTAGCACAGGGCTGAATACATAGAAGTAAAAAAATATTGGCTAACAGAGTGAATGATGTCCATGTACAGGATACTTTCATTAGTAATATTTGCCCTTTGGCTGCAGTATAATGAATATTCATTTGTGACTCTAGCAAAATGCATGAGATAAAACCCCACATGTTTCTTTTCACTGATCTAGCAATTTGTCGCATTGAGAAACCATTGTAGAAAGCCACTTGGATGTAGTATATGGATTATAAAGGAAGCGATGGGAAGGAATTATTGTTCTATAGGACAGAATATCCCATTTGGGACAGAGAAATATTTGACAGCTTCTGGAAAGCACCTATGCTGATAGCTTCTCATGGCTTACTGTCTTGGATTTATTGATCACCTAAACTTCTTCACACATTCTTTCCCTCTTCCTCTTCATCTCCCTCTGCCTCTCCTGCTCTTTTAACTTTTGTTGTTGTTGTTGCTATGAGAATGCTGAAATTCTACATCAGGCTTATCTCTCTGAATATTGAACTTGCCGTACATGGTTTTCCTATCTTCCCAAGTTTGTTATGCATTAAAAATTGCTCCCTGCTTGACTCTCCATTTCCCCATGTACTAAGGAAGCCCCAAGTGAGAGCACCTGCCCACAGAAGTATAGTAGCTTGAGGAATGTTTTATTTCCAATAACATCAGGTATATCATCCTGTTATAATGAGGATGTTGATACTAATGATGATTGTAATAACAATAAAATGTAGATGATTACAAAGCCCACTTCCCCCTAAATGACATTCTCCTGGAACCACCAGGCTCACAATAATAGCAAGAAATGTCCTGACTTAATGCTTTTCATCACCATCGTGAGAACTTCAGCCTAGGGTGTCACTGGACAGTCTCATTTGCTCTTGATTTCCTGACAGTCCCCTGCTTCGACTCACAGTGATGGTCATATTTTCCCATGCCAATTCAGGTCGCTCTCCCTGTTGTCACCTGTCTTGATGTCACCTCTCTTGGATTGAACGAGGTCAATCATTTCTTCTCCAGAATCCCCTGTTGCTTATGCTATGGTGGAGAATGCCCCAACAGCTCATGCTATAGAACTGTAGCCCTAGGTTGTGCTCTCACGTTCTCAAAAGGACTCTAGTGGTTTAGTCCTCAAAATTCACACCTATGGACCCTGGTGCAAATTCCATGTAGGGCTGGCTGGTCTAGAATAGATCTTTGTCACTCAAATGCAGTTCCTGGGCAATCCTATAAGCAGCATCTGAGCCTTTATTAGAAGTGCAGGCTCTTGGGCCCTGCACAGTCGGACCTGTACTGTCATGTGATTCTCAGGTCGTGTGCAGCCCCCTGAGGCTGAGAAGCACTGCTTGGTGATGGGATCAACTTTTTCTACTTTCCTCCTGGTCACTGCCACCAAATTCATCTTTTCTTTACCAACCACTCTGTGTTGCCTCAGTGGTTATGGGATAACTGAATCTCTTAGTGTCTTAAAGGTCTTAGTCCTCTGGACAGCCATAGGTTCCAAGTGGTGCCCGCCTCCGAGGCTTCGCAGGGACACAAACACTAACCTGCATGTGCGGTAGAGCTTTTATGAGCCCTAGCTTGGAGCGTTAGTCACATAAGTTATACCTAAGAGAAATCATAGTAACACCAATAGGAAGAATACATGCCTTACATTGTCACTTCGCTTTTCTCTTTTCAAAGCATTTGAAGTTGCTCCCTGTGATCGGCAAACTCATTAGTCAGCAGAGCCAAATATCAACAGTCCAACGATTGAAATTTCTTTTGAGAGCCAAATTTTTTAAACTTAAACTTCTTCTAAGGCCACTTCTTCAAAATAACTCGCCCAGGCCATGGCATTTTGTGGAAGAGCCACACTCAAGGGGCCAAAGAGCCGCATGTGGCTCGCGAGCCACAGTTTGCCGACCACGGCTCTATGCATTGTGCTCTCGGCACAGCTGAGGGAAGGGGGTGGAAGTGGTAGTGCTGTAATACTGCATTTGCCGATGAAGATCTGAGGCTGGTCGTGATACATCTCAGGCCCAGGTAGCGTATGTGGCACATCTGACTTTCAGTTCTCCTTTCACTGCACTAACTAAATCAAGTTAAAAAAAGCACACGGGCAGGTGAGAATGCAGTTATGACAAAACATGGCTGCTGTTTTGAAACTCATCAAGTCCTTGGGTGGGGTTTAATATGAGATTTAGGGCCCCAAGAAAATGTTCTCATGTCTTGAAGCCTTTTGATACTAAAATCTCTTATTAAACAGAAAAAAAAATTTTTGCTGAAAAAAATATTTCAAATGAGAGAAAATGAGAGATTGTGCTAGAAAACAGCTGAAAGCAATATCATCTGCATTTTAACAGGCTTAGTTGGGTTAAAACAGTCACTAGCTACCTCCCTTCCCTTTGAAAATCTTAAAGAGATGCCACTTTTGTGTTTACATCTCTTTAACTTAGAAACCCAAGTTAATTTCAATGGTACTGGCTTGGAAAGAAATCTCTTGTGCCAGCTGTGGAACAAATCCTCTGGTGTAGGCCTAAGACAGCTCTTTACTACTGAGGCCAACGGTCCATCGGAAAGCAAGACGTTCCAGGTTCCTCCCTGGAATAAGCATAGTTGACTTGTTTTCATTTTTTAATTTCTACCCCCTTTTGCCTTTACTCAAGGAGAGATGGACTCAGCATCTTTGGAAATTACTAAACGTTCTTTCTTGGGTTTTCTTCAGAACACTCGCTTGACTTTTTGTGTCCAATAGAATAAACCGCTCCCTGTCTGTGGGACTGACTGCTCTGGGCACCCGGAGGTTCTCTTGGCTGTGAGAAAGTGGGAGCAAAGATAAATCGGGCACTGGCTCAGCTGGGAGGTATTTCTTCCCGAGCTTTCTCTGCTCTGGATACCCTGATGCGACTGCCTACAGTCATCCTATTCCCAGGGCAGATCTTACCGCCTGCGTCACCAGAAACCCACTCTCTCTCAGCTTTCCCGTTGCCTCAGCCCCTATCCAGGTCCTTTCCCTTGGCTCTCTCAGCAGCATCCCTATTTGGGTCCTTACGCTTCCCAGAACTAATGAGGCTTTTCCTGTCTCCCATTTATCTGTTTTAACTCTCAGTTCTTTTCCTCTCCCACCCCCATTTCGTACTCCCCCTCCTGTTTCTTTTCCACTTCCTCCTCTGTTTCCCATTCTTCCTTGTTTCCATCCTCTAATTCTCCTTTCAGGTTTTTGTTTGTTTGTTTGTTTATTTTTTCTGATCCCTTAAAGGAGACAACCTCTAGTCCATCCAATGAAGCACAAAGTTCAGAATCTCTGGTGTTCTAGTACCAGAAACATCACAAGATATTTGCATCAGGCCCAGATATGGCTCCTGATGATCCAGAGCCCAGTAACTAAAAGTGAAGTTATTGACCTGTTTGACCCACACCCACACTCACTGCCAGTGCTAAAGCAGGGCCTCCATCATTCCAATAAGCACTCTTGTCTGGGAAATGTCCGAGTGGGAGGGCACCACGGTCACTGGGTGGTAGCAGCTCAGAAGTCCCTCGGGGCTGACGGCATCAAGGGCTCCTCTGCCGGAGTAGGAGGCCTCCCGCTTCCTTGTGTCCTTGGTGCCTGGCTCGATCCTCTGACAGGCTTCCTTCCCCTGGTCTTTCTTGCCGCGTTTGAAGTGGGTGTCCGAGATTACACCTCCCGGCAGATGTAGGCTGACTTCTTAGCTTACATCCCAGCCTCTCCAGGGAGGCAGAAGCCTTGGCATTATTTTAAGTCATGAACTGTCACATTCTCTTTCAGTTCTGGCTGATTCTTTGATCTGTATAATTCTCAAAAACTTCCCTGAATTTCTATTTCTTTTGATATCAGTCAGCTTCATAGACTGAATATATATGAGAATTCCTTTCTACATGTAATACTCCTATGTCCTGTCTGCTTCCTCATCCCCACACCTCTCTCCAGTTCAGTGTGGATATCGTGTTCCTGTCAGCTGTTCAGAACCACACATTTTCCCTAAACAAATTTGCCCATTTTAAAGGGGTTTCTGAGTCCCACTGTGTGGTAAGCATCATAATGGCCCCCCAAAGATGCTCACGTTCCAATCCTCAGACTTATGAATATGCTGTGTGATGTGGTAAAGGGGAATTAAGTTTATTAATCAGGTGACCTGAAGTATCTTAAATGATCCAGGTGAGTCCAACGTGATCTTGGGGTCTTTAAATGCAGAGTGGGCGGCAGAAGGAGAGTCAGCACACAGTATGCCTGGCTTTGAAAACTGAAGGAAGCCATCAGCCAAGGAATGTGGGCAGCCCTTAGGATATGGAAAAGGCAAGATCAGAGCCTCCAGAATGGAACACAGTCTTGTTAACACCTGCATTTAGCCCTGAAAGACCCATTTAACACTATCAGGATTATTAGAGTACATTTTCATTATTTTAAGCCACCATGTTTTTAATAATCTGTTACAGAAGCAACAGGAAACTAACACACATTTCCATTCTCTCAGAGCTTTTAACACTGTTGTCATATCCCTAATTTAGTGTTAGTTGGAAGACAGTTTTCATCAGTATTTGCTGCTCAAAAACCATTTCTCACTGACATAATTTACTATCCCAGTAAGAGTGGCCATTTCTTCTAACCACAAGCCCCTGAATTTGTGATCTTTCTGTGTTCTTTTTATTCCAATTGTAAACCAACTAATTCTTTCTTTGGCTCATCTCGACTGAACACCTTGTCACATAGAGCCAACAGCAGCGAACACATCAGTGTCTTGCTTCCCTACTTCCTCCCCAGCTCTCCAGGTGTGTTAGGTGCACAGTGTTCCTTCCGAGTGACTCCCTGTCAGACTTACCAGGTGCTCTGCCACTGCACAACATGGATCACCGTCCTTTCAGCGCCATCAACAGCTTTCAAACCAGTTTCTAATCCATACTGCATTTCTGGGATGGTAGGAGCCCACCTCTGTGAGCTAATTACTGATGGAAAGGAGCTGTACCCAATTTACTCCAGATGGGAGAGAGAATGCTCTGTACAAATGATCCTAAAATCGTAGCAGCTTAAAAAAGAAAGGTTTATTTCTCACACCTACCGCATCTGTCCTGAGAGCTCTGCTCTGCCTTGTCCTCCCTCAGGAACCTGAGATGTGAGAGTAGCCACAGCCTGGAACACTGAGCTGGGCACAGGGGAAGAGTGTCCAACTAATCACACACCAGCTCACAGGTTCACACAAACATTCACTGACAACACCTTGGCCAAAATAGACAACAGGCTACATCAGATGCCGAGGGAGCAGAGCAATATGATCCTTCGATACACCTGTGAAGAGAACAGGAATGGTTGGTGAACAGCAGTAACGACTACCCCACCCTTTACAGATTTGTCTAAATTGACATTTATTATGGTAGGGAACAAGTATGCTCAGAAGTGGGTGCCATACTATGAGAAAAGATAACTCTGCAGAAATATTTTTTGTATATTTGCAATGAAGTTGTAAATGATAGACACGTGTAGTCAGAATCAGCTGCTTATTCTGATTTCAGGTTTTAAAAGTCCATTACTTTGCAAGTACATTTTAGAGTGTAAGTAATACTTTAAAAAAAAAAAAGAGTGGCATAATACCTACCTCAATATCTAGGTTTATTTAATACCTACCTCAATATCTAGGTTTATATATCCAGAAAGAAATCCAAAATTCCTCAAAAGGTTCCTGCTTAATAATGTGTTATTCAATGTTATTTAAATTAAAAGTTTACAATATCCCATATAGCTCTAACTAGGGTAAATCATGACACATTCATTTACTATAATATGGCAAATTCTGTAAATATTAAATACCACACATTGCTCCCAATCTGACATTAACTTAAGAAGTAGTCCATACTATTGTTTTTAAACTTCAGCTTTTACAAATATGTGCAGAGAAAAATGACTGCAAGAAGAAAATACAAACACCAATAGTGGCTACATACATACAAATGATCAGATTAAGATTGATTCTAAATATTTTTTCTATTTTTATTTTCCATATGTTCTACAGTGACAGTGTATCTTTTTTTATGTCCAAAAGAGTAATGATAATAAAGAAAAATACATTTTTCCTAAGAAGGACTTATGACTTTTCTTAAGGCCTCTCAACAAAACTGTTAAAACTAAAATAGAAAATTAAAACCATGTTTGGTTTGCAAAATTCTAATAATGTCTCCCCAAGATTCCCATCACCTGGTCATTCAATTAAACAGCTAATACCAGAATGCTCGGAGGAGACTTTGGCGATGATTAAGCTTCCTGGTCTCCTGCTCCCCAGGTGGGCCCAATGCAATCACAGGAGGCCTTAAAGACAGAAAAGGTGTGTGGAGGAGTCAGTCAGAGAAATGCAGTGGAAGAGGAGGCTGGTACTCAGAGCACAGGAGGGACCAAGCCGCTGTCGGTGGCTGTGAAGACCAAGCAAAGGGACCCCGGTCAAGGACTGCAGGTGGGTGCTAGGTGGGGAGAATGAGCCTGGGCACACAGTCAGAGAGGAATCTGAGACCTCAGTTCTACAACCGCACAGAACTGAATTCTGTCAACAGCCTGAAGGAGCTGGAAAGTAGGTTATTCCCCAAGCCCTGACACCCCTTGGTTTTAGCACAGTGAGACCTGTATTGGCCTTCTGACACATGTAAACTGTGAGATAACAAATGTATGTTGTGCCAAAACTGGGTTGGCTCAGTGGATAGAGCGTCGGCCTGTGGACTGAAAGGTCCCAGGTTCGATTCCGGTCAAGGGCATGTACACTGGTTGCAAGCACATCCCCAGTAAGGTGGTGTGCAGGAGGCAGCTGATCGATGTTTCTAACTCTCTATCCCTCTCTCTTCTGTAAAAACAAAACAAAACAAAACAAAAACCACACACACAAATGTATGTTATTTTAAGGTTCTAAATAGGTCATAAATTATTACAACACTAATAAAAAACTAGTACACCATGAGATGAAAGTGAGCAAAAATATGCTGACTCAAAGGGCTAAGGCAGTTATTGTGAATGAGGATTAAATGTGGCTTTGAACTTCTTGGAAGTTAAGGCAAGAAAGAAAACAAACAATGGATGACAATCTTATTTTACTATTATTTGAGAGTGCTCCCAACATTTCCCTGACAAGTGCTTCAGTGAAGGCCTGTGTGCCATAACCTATCTCACAGACCTCTTCGCCTTGAATTATAGGCCATCCACGTCCAGTTCTTATACTCATTGATCTTTCAACAAATCCAATCATGTCATTTTGCTGCTTATCTTCAGGAGTTCCCTATACTTACAGGGTGAATTTCAGGCTCCTTAACATAACACAGAAGGTTCCTTCAAAATCTAATTCCACTTCTTCCAGATTCACTTTCTGTCATTGCAGAGAAGCACCCACGATCCACCTACATCCTTACAGGTCTCTCAAATCAATACCCATTTTACACTCTTCCCTTCTGCAGACACTTTTCTGGGCCTCGAATGGCTTTTCCTCCTTTTCCTCATGCAGAAGACTTCAGAGTTAGCTCCAACTCCAACGTCTTCTCTTTGGTGAAGGCTTCCTCCTCACTCCCCTTGCCTGTTCCCTGTAGAAAGAGTGTAAGGCACTTTCTTCTCTTTCCTCCTCTGCTGCCCTGCTCCTTGTTCAATTGCAGTACTTGGATATTGCAACAAAATCACTACCTTACATGGCAGTCATTCCCATGGTGAATGCACTGAAAATCAGCCCCATATTGTACTCAAATGTGTGTCTTCAGAATGTAGCACTGTAACTGGCACAGTGTATACCTGGTAAATATCTAGAGCAAATGCCTGTACTATAATAAAGCCTCAGTCAGGGTAGACTAAATGGAGACAGAATAATGTAGTGGAAGATGCCAGATTTCAGTTTGAACTGTACCCAGTTGCAAAGGACTTTCTTATCTTGTGGCTTTGGCAATTATCTGAGCTTCACTTTCCTCATCTACAAAACAGAATAGAATCTAATAAGGTTATTGTAAGGATTATAATGGCCATAAAATGGATAGCACAGTGGCTGGGACATTATAGATATTTGGATGTTTATAACATGAAATATATATATGGTTATTATTTAAAACAAACAAAATGTTTTTGTTTAAAAACTTGAATGAAGTCCTAACCGGTTTGGCTCAGTGGGTAGAGTGTCAGGCCTGCGGACTAAAAGGTCCCAGGTTTGATTCTGGTTAAGGGCATATACCTGGGTTTCCGGCACATCCCCAGTAGGAAGTGTGCAGGAGGCAGCTGATCAATGTTTCTCTCTCATTGATGTTTCTGACTTTCTATCCCCCTCCCTTCCTCTCTGTAAAAAATCAATAAAATAATATTTTTTAAAAAGTTTAATGAAATTTTAAAATAACTTTGAAAAAGAAGTTAGCTAATATAGGAATAATAATTCAATAGAAAAAAATTAGCTCTAAGTTCTCATATTATAGTAACAAAGATTGGGGAAGGAAATGAGTAGTGGTTTCAGGAACTTGAAGCTTACAAAACTCCTTCTCATACCTAGAGAGGAGTTAAAAGAAAGCATTTCAGTCTTGAATTTGATTACTCTAAAGCAGTGTTTCCCAAACTTTTGACATATGTGTACCCCTTCTATAATTTTTGTAACGCTGAGTACCCCTTGTACTCATGAGAATGTAGGATTAGGTGCAGCTAAGCATGGTGCAGTGCATATCCTCACCAAACTCTGGTGCAACGCGAACCCCCATCAAACTTTTCCATAATAATGACTTTAATCTTTAGTAGAATTAACAAATTGATTCATATATTTTACATCCCTTTCTTACAACTGGAGAAAAAGTAATGGACTTAGCAACAAAAGGAAATTAATAAAATATAATGCAGTAATGCCAAATATATGTGTTATAACGAGTGGCAAAAAATAAACAAAACCCTACTACAAAAGCAATGACATGATGTTAATAAATCTAAGATAAATGATTTAGAAAAGTAGTAAATAATATTTTGGGCAAGGACTCAACCTGTCAAATGAAACCAAAATGAGGTAGCAAAGTTAACATACTACGTCAAAGCAGAAATCAAGTAAAAAGCACTTAATAGGAAAAGATAATTTAATACTGTTCAAAGATACAATCAGTGGTAAAATGTATCAAAATGTGTTGAAAGCACTGGAAGAAATGATGAATAATGCAAACGTTGTACAAAACGTCATTACATTTATTAGATTCATTTAGCCTTTAACATATCAGTAGGAAGAAAGATTCAATCTATATGGATATAGATAAGTTGATCACTAAACTTTGTATCAAATGTTTATGTATCTTAGAAAATTTACAAAAATAAATTTCAAGTGTAAAAATGCACTGACCACAACAGTTTAAAGAAAGTAATTCCTTTGGAAATTAGAAGAAAAAGAAGGCTTCTTTACATATAACTATTGGATTAAAAGGAAGATCAAACCTATCATGGTCAATTATTAAAAATAATATATCAAAACTTGAGGTAAAAAGCACATCTATACCTATAAATATATCTTTAACACTATCATAATGAAGTAAAAAAAATGTAAAGTGAATGCATGAGCATTAAATGAAATTAGAAAAACCAAAAATAAAAACCCACAGAAAATGAAATAATTATAAAAGTAAAATCAGAAATCAATAAAATCAGGGAATCAAAACAAAACTTTTTGATGATTTCAAAATCTGGGCCTTTGAGGGGGAAATCCAACTATTAAATGGCTTAATGGGTAAATGGAATTTTCAGTAAAAGCAAGAGACAAAGCAAAATACTATGCATAAAAATAGGACCAAATATGTACATAAAAGCACATTTATCAATCATATTCAGAGAATGTCAATTATCAAAAGGCTGTTTAAAGAGGTTGAAATTTTAAGTTTAAAAAGGTAAGAAGAAATGGGGGAAAATATTTGACCATTTTTGTGCATAAGTATTATAACTTTTAAGGACCATATACTTTCCATGTTTTTGAACTATTTTAGAAGATAGAAAAGTTTTTATGTTTGTTTAAACTTTGTCAACAATAATTCATCTTGGTAAAAAGGTACTCTTCCCACACAAACAACTATATGTAATTTCACTAAAAAATAAACACAAGACGGAAGACCTAACAAAAGCACTAGTAAATCATATACAATTATATATTTAAAAATAATAGATTATAACCAAATGAAATTTATTATAAGGATATATTAATAATGCAATATTGTACTAATGTAAAAATAGCCAAAGCTGGTTTTGCTCAGTGGGTAAAGCGTCGGTCTGCGAACTGAAGGGTCCCAGGTTCAATTTCGGTCAAGGGCATATGCCTTGGTTGCGGGTACATCCCCAGTGGGGGGCATGTAGAGGGGCAGCTGATTGATGTTTCTCTCTCATGTATGTTTCTAGCTTTCTATCCCTCTCCCTCTCTGTAAAAAAAAAATCAATAAAATATATATTTTTAAAATAACACAAAAACTATGACCTCAAAACAAATCTAAAAATAGAAAAGAATTTGGTACACATTAATGGTGGTACAGTTTATTAGTGTGGGGCTTGTAGGAATTACTCAAGGAATAACGCATGCTGTTGCTTAACTAGCAAAATACAAGTTTTACCTCTTATTTCATGATTCATGTCAAAAGCAGAGTGATGAACAATGGAGAGAGGGAGAAAAAGTAACTGGAGGAAGGGGCAGGGAAGGAAAGATATATATATAGAGAGAGAATGTGGCAATAACTAAAAATAGTGTGGGAAAATTATCTTTCTAAACAATAGGAAGTACTTTCTAAGCATGAAAGCAGTGATGTAAAGCACAAATAAAAATATCAACTGATTAACTCTATAAACACTAAATTTTTGTACATATAAAACTATTGCATAAGAATTCAATATTAAGCAACAAACTACTTTTTTTTAAAGGTACCACTATTAAATAATAAACTGGGTTAATATCCTTGATGTATAAAATGTATTCAAACAAAAATGGACATATAAAAAAAACACACAAGATATTAGTATTATGAGAATACACTTTTGACAGCTTTTGAACTAAGCAGAAATAACTACCCTTTCACGCAAGAATGTCCTATAACTATGATATCAAACCCAAAATAAGAAAGAATTAGTAATCAAAGCTTTACAAACGTTTAAAAACAAAATGAAAATTATCAATACAAAATGTTTTTTGGAGTAAAATTATATTTATTTTTAATTTAACACCG
Source organism: Pipistrellus kuhlii (assembly GCF_014108245.1). Lineage (NCBI taxonomy): Eukaryota > Metazoa > Chordata > Mammalia > Chiroptera > Vespertilionidae > Pipistrellus > Pipistrellus kuhlii. The sequence continues at coordinate 49,172,178 of NW_023425427.1, forward strand.
ATCAAAGACCCAATCAGTGGTAAATGTATCAAAATACAAAATGCAAAATATGTTGAAAGCACTGGAATAAATGTAGAGAATTCCCAGGTAAAAGAAATAAATAAAAATGTGAGTATAGGGAAGATGAATATGGTTAAGCTCATAGAGTTTAAGCTATAAAGTATAATTTATATAGATGTGTGTGTGTGTGTGTGTGTATAGATATATCGATATATCTATCTATCTATCTATCTATCTATCTATATATATATATATATATATATTTCTAAATTATTACATAGTTTTTGTGTCAAATATACCTGATGTAGGGAAAGTCAAAATTATCCTCTGGGGCAGGGATTTTCAACCAGTTGTGCTGCAAGAATTTTGAAAGCATGCAATACCTAACTATTTAGTCAGGGGCCCTGACCTCGTTTCCCTTAGGTTGTCAAATAAAAAAATAGCAGCCAATACAACAATAGCTGTTTGGTGTGAATGAATCAAAATTATACCTATTTTTTTTTTTTTTTTTTGTCAGATCAGCACAAAATCTATTTTTTGGTGTGCCGCAGAATTTGAGTAGTTTATGTATGCCGTGAGATGAAAAAGGCTGAAAATCACTGCCCTAAGGTGATCTCAGGTTACTGGCCTGCGGCTCAGCCAGAAGCAGAGAATCCAGTAAGCAGGAGGTCAGAGGGGATGTGGTCAAGAGCATGGAGCCGGCAGCTCGGCAGTCGTCCCCTGTTCACTGGCTATAACTGAGTTACCCCGGCTGGTGATTTAATATCTGCAAATCTCATGATTCTTTATTTGAAAAATAAGAAACTATAGCTGTTGAGACAATCAAGTTATATAATCCATGTAGAATGTGTAGATTAGTTCTTAGTAGCACTTAGAAACTATTCAGTAAGTGCTGATCATTATGGTTCTGATCACACCAGGAGCATTTCATTAGGAAATGTAATGTGGTCCTACTTTCTGAACAGTTATGAAAAGAGAAAATGTGGAACAAGCCGAGAGGCTTTGGGACCCAGTTTTCACTGTCTAATGAAGTCTTACCTTGCCTGTATCATACTACCTGTTATTTTTTTTTCTCTTTAAAGAATTGCATTTTCCCAAATGTTTTTATTTTTTTAAATTTCTTTATTGATTAGGGTGCCACATAATTGTCCTCATCCCCCCATTCCCATCCCAAACTCCTCCCCATGTATGCCCACGCCCTGTTGTCCATGACCTCTGGTTAGGCTTATATGCATGCACACAAGTCCTTTGGTTGATATCTCCCCTTTGCCCCTCCCCTCCCCTACCTTCCCTCTGATCACTGCTTCTCTGTTCATCTATTTATGTTGTTCATTATTTCCCCTAGATGAGTTAGATCATGTGATACAAGGAATTCTCTTATAAGGACCGAAACTGACACAAGCCATAATACATATAACCTGTTATTAATCTTTAGATTCTTTCATCTAAAATGGGGGTGTCACCTGCCTGTCCCCCTCCTAGAGCATAGGAAAGTGCTTTGGAAAGAGTAAAACACAGTGTTGGTGGGATTTACCACTACTCATAGGCTACTGCCAGTACTATTGTCAGTATCCCTCTTTCTTGTAGTACTAGCACCATGTCCCCCCCTCGGAAGGAAACTCGCACAGTGATCTTAGAAAACATTCACTCAGCATCTCCATACTGAGGGGTCTACTCAGACTGTACCAGGGCTTAGGAAGGCGTGGAGGATAGAAACTCTGACCTCAGGCAGAAAGATTGATCTGATAGCAACATCAATGACAAATTAGAGATGGGAGAGATTGGGCTTGGGGGACCAGTCTGGAGGATTTTGCAGTGGCCTGGGCAGGAATGACAGCCTCCTGTACATGGTAATGGAGGAAAAGGAGTGGTCCAGCCCCTGTGGCAGGGGCTTTTGTTGGTGACAGTGTTGCTTAGATCCGTGGTCGGCAAACTGGCTCGAGAGCCACATGCGGCTCTTTGGCCCCTTGAGTGTGGCTCTTCCACAAAATACCAGAGCCTGGGTGAGTCTATTTTTGAAGAAGTGACGTTAGAAGGAGTTTAAGTTTAAAAAATTTGGCTCTCACAAGAAATTTCAATCGTTGTACTGTTGATATTTGGCTCTGTTGACTAATGAGTTTGCCGACCACTGGCTTAGATGGCTATTCAAGGTCATCCTTGCTGCTGGAGCTCAGCATATCCCCACCCCGTGAATTCCCATCACTTCCAAACCCTGGGACAGAGATGATGGTTGACAGTGATGATGATCACAATGATAATAGTATTTATGGAGCATCTTCTATGTTCCAGACACAAGTATTAGTTTACTCATATTATAATAGTAATCTGACAAAATTGGTGCTGTGTATTAGCTGTGTTTTTAGATAATTAGATGGAGGCAGAGAAATATTAAATAATTTACCCAAGAAAACACTCCAATAAGCAATAACTATATTTACACCCTGGGCTCCAGCGTCCACGCTCTTCACCACTGTCCCATAGTGGTCATAATGGTGACAGTAACAAAGAACAAACGTGGCTTCCTCTGTGGTACCCTCTGCTGAAGGCCATGCATGAGTGCTCCCCTGGACTGACCAAGTAATGGCAGCTCCGCCCCACGCACTCCTTTAGCGGGACCTCCACTCTCACACGAAAGCCTTAAACCAGGTCAGTGCTGCCCACCGAGGCTGCAATTCCTCTGAGTGTGCGGTCCACATCCAGGGCATGGAGCACTCAGGGGTGGAAATGGGTCTTGCAGAAAAGCACGTTTCTGTGCTCTGAAGTTCTGCCAGCTGCCAGAAGTCCTTCAGGTGTCATCCATTTACTCCAAACAGAAGGAGGACTGCCAGTGCCTTGAACCAGTGCCGTGACATCCTTAAGTCAAGGGAACGCCTATGTCTACACAGAGAGGCTTCTGGGCCACCAGCTCACTAACGTGAGGCTCCGGAGCACGGTATGTGACTTCTCATTGTTAGCAGCGATACCTTTTCCCATGCGTTGTTGTTGTTTTTAAATTTATCTTTATTGTTGAAAGTTATACACATGCTCCCTTTTTCCCCCTATTGACCCCTTCCAGCCCGCCCCCACCTCCTGCCCCAGGCCTTCACCACACTCTTGTCTGTATCCATAGGTTATGTATATATGCATATAAATTATTTGGTTAATCTCTTTCTACCCACCCAACCACCCACCCCCTCCACTCCCTTCCCTCTGAGATTCCACAGTCTATTCCATGTTTCTATGACTCTGGGTCTATTTTGTTCATAAGTTTATTTTTGTTCTTTAGTTCCACATGAGTGGAAAGATTATGTGATGCTTGTCTTTCTTGGACTGGCTTATTTCACTAAGCATATTACTCTCTAGCGTTGTATTTAAAAAAAATTTTCCTTAATTTTGTTTGCTAATTTTGGTTCCCTCACTCTCTTGAGCAGGTTAATTTATTTCTGTGAGCCTTAGTCTCCTCATGTATAAAATAAGATAATAGTTGTTGTGGAGCTTAAATGAGGTAGTCCACATACTGTATTATGTGTGTCTGACCCATATAGTAAAGTAAGTACCAAATTGATGTTAGCTCTTACATCATCTTTATTTTCAACAATCCCACCCCATTGTAGAAGATAGCTACAGCACTCTGGCATAACTGAAAAAAAAAGTTAGTATAATGATTTTACCAAAGAACTGCCTAATATAGAACAAATATTTACAAAGATGGAATTTCTGTTTCCAACTAATTTCATGCACTTGAAGGTTAGGAATCATTTAGGAACACCAGCTGGTAGGAAATGAACTCGCCTTCTGAAACAGAACCTAAATTGTTAGAAAGAACTGCTGCATATTTCCATCAAAAAGGCTCAAGGGGGAGCTATAATTATTGAGATATAAATCATTTCATTATCTCATCCCCATTATTAGCACTTTTGTTTTACTTTTGGAGGAGAAAGGAAGTTGAATCTTGTGTGGCTAGGGACTTGGAGGAGGAAGGAAGAGGAGTGGAGTGAGGGTTATAGAAGACAGAATAGATGTTCAACCAACATAGTCTATTAGAATGCCAAAGGAAAGGAACATTCCAGGGCAAGGAAACAAAATCAGAGGAAGAATTTAAAATGCAGTGACCTATGGCCATCAGCATGCAGCTGGCTGATGAGGAGTGGAAGTCAGAGTTGTGGATTGGAACCTTCGAGCTTTGGCTCCAAAGTATGTGGAAGGGGTTCTTTTGTGGAGCAGGATGGGAGCAGAAACAGTGAGCCACATCCCCTGGCACCACTTCACCCTTTGGAGCTTCACCCTTTGGAGCCACACTGCCCCCGAGGAGTTCCCCTCCCAGAGAGGACCAAGAAGTTCAGGGGAGAGTGGTTGCTGAACCTGCTTAGCTCCTCTAAATCTTCACATCCCCCTTGAGGACAGGCAGCCAGAGCCAGGTACAAATACAGGTGTCACCTCAATTTTTCTCACAGCCTCTAAGCTATCCTCATTGTGACCCATTCTGCATTCAGTCCCTGAACACCTTCCATTCATCTCAGGTTTCTGCTACATTATTCTGATATGCATGACCTTCCTTTGACCTTGGACCTATAATTCTTTCAGCTACAGATTGGCACACCCTCAGTTCACACATGCCTTTTTCCACCCTGGTTCCCACAGGACCTGGTAACTTGGTATAATGAGTAGTTATGCACCCACAGGGTTGTTCTGGTCCTATAAAAAGGACCAGGACACATAAAACTTTTCATCTCTGTCTTTGCCAAAAGTGCTGCAGACTTTTGGCATCAGAAGTATGTGCTATCCCCCTGCTTGTCTTGATCCATCTACCCCACTTGAATCACCCATCCATTGTCTAGAGACAGTTGCTCCACTTCATTTCAAGTCGATATGGTTGGCCATCAGCACATTTAAATTACATTGATTTAAAAAATTCACATGAACAAATCCAATAAAGACTTTGTAAACTGGGTTGAAAGTTTTTTGAAAATGAATATAAATGATTTCACTGCATATTTTTAATACTCAGCCCAGAATAAATTTTAGCTTCCCAGGGAACTCAGCGTTTGATAAAAGAAAAATATATACTTTTATGACTCCATCGAGAATAGAATTTGGTAAATGCAGACAATACCTATGAAAGAGAAACAAAACACAAGTCAAATGGGGGCAGCAGTGGGAGGAGGCCTCTCTGCTTCCAACTTTTCATAAGTTTTGGAATTAAGTGCAAATAACAAAAATCCTTCGGTTATTGATGTGACTTGATTACCGTTTTAAATGTAAAACCAAATCCTCGAGTGTAGAGAAGATGGGAAATGGGAACTTTATCATGCAGCATTTTCTATGTTAAAGAGAATCTCTTAGTCTTGAAAAGAAATATGTAAGCATGGGGCAGTAGCTCTGCTGCTTACCTTCTCTTGTGGAAAAGATGACAGCAATCTGCATCATCCGATTAGTTGTCTGCATAGCACCCTTTGCGTTGCCGATGCTGAGACAGCGGCATGTGACCCTGTGCAGGAGTGACTTTTCAAAGGTAGAAAAGGCAAAGCACTTCCTACACTTTAGAGAGGTGTCCTCAGCCTTGTCCACCTGGAAACAGGACGTGAAGATTATTGCGTGGTAGCAAAAATGCCCCTGGCTTTTCCTCACATACAGTAAATGTAGAAATTGGGCTGAAAGAATAGATTGCCTGCTAAAACAATTAATAAACACAAGCCAATGGATAACTATACAAAGGAGAATGGGCTATGACAACCCTAGAAGATTGTTTAATACAATGTCAAAAGCTACCAATCTAAAAAGACTGCAATTTACTCCTGTCTCCAGATGCTGGAAAAGCTTTTGATGGTTAATTGGAAGCAGTTATTTTTGACATTGAAAAGCAGGACTTGCCACAAGAATTTATTTAATGGGCAGAAACATTATCTGATCATCCAAAAGGCCAAAATTATGGCTAATGTGTATAATTGGAGACCATTTCTTTCTTTCTGTTTCTTTTTTCTTTTTTTCTTTTTTTTAAATAAGGAAGCAGCCATAGGCCATCCACATTTACCTCTATTATTTGGTTCTTCAATAGGCTCTCTGGCAGGCAAGATGGAGAAATAAAAATGGGGTACTTAAAGCCCACAATTTTATTGTGATTAGACAATGTGGCTCAATCCTGGGTTGCATGGAAACGTGCGAAATCCACTTCTGGAGAGTCAAGTGGGAGGCTGAGTCCCCCCCCCCCTCCAGTGGAGGGGCCTATTAGGCTTAGCCCAAGAGGTGTTTTCCTCTGAAAAGCGGTCTTTATTGCTAAGTAAAGGTGGTGTTACAGATGGTGCCTGCTTTGTCCTTGAAAACAGTGGCGTATCCCAATTTCAACCTGTTTCTTCTGTTCCTGCCCATTTTTTCCCAGAGTAATCTCCGTGGCGCAGAGGAGCCAAGCTCCCAATAACAGCCATATGCTGCTACTTACTCTATTTTTTTTCTTTTCTAATTAAATACATAAAAACTCAGATTATGTGGTGAGTCGATGGGTAGATGAGATCTATAGGTTCTTACATATAAAACAACATATACACATGTTCAACAAATCATAGAGGATCTATGTAGAGAATTGCTTTAACACGAGTGGCACCTAATACAAAAATAGTGAGAGATGTGGTGCATTGCACAGTTCTCATCCTTTTCTCTCTTTCTCAACAGGTTTATTAATAATTGATATATAATGCAATTCACTCAATTAGAGTGTACAATCCAATCCATTGGTTTCTGATACATTTAGAGTTGTAAAACCATCACTTTAATTAATTTTGGAATATTAAAGAGACATCCCATATCCATTATAGTCACTCCCTATATCTTCTCAACTCAGAAAGCCTTGAGCCAACATTAATATACTTTCTGGTACTATAGATTTGCCTGTTCTGAACATTTCATATAAATGTAGTCATTCAATATGTGGCTTTTTGGGACTGGCTTCTTTTACTTAGTATAGTGTTTTTGAGATCATTCCATGTCTTAACATAAACCATAACTTCATTCCTTTATATGGATGAAGGATACTTGATTGTATGGATAGTCCATGTTTTGTTTGTCCGTTCATCTGTTAATGGGCATTTGGGTTGTTTCCACCTTTTGTCTATTAGGAATAATGCTGCTATCAACCTTCTTGTACAAGTTTTCATGTGAAGATGTTTCCATTTCCCTTGGATATATACCTAAGAGTGGAATACCAAGGTTATATGGTAACTCTACATTTACCTTTTGAGTAAGTGCCAGGCTGTTTCCAAAGAGTGTACCATTTTTTATTCCTACATTATCGATTCACAATAAAATGGTGGGCATTAGGTACTCCATTTTTATTCCTTCATCTTGCCTGACAGAGGGTATATGAGAGTTACAATTTTTTTAGATCCTCACCAACATTAGCTATCACTTTAATTATAGCCATCCTGGTGAGTGTGAAGTGGTTTTTATTTGTGTTATATTTTAGCTAATGAAGATAGACATCTTTTTAGGTGCTCATTGGTAATTTCTATATATTTGTTTTTTTAATTTGTCTCTTTACTAATGATTTTTCTGCTTATTTTATTTTATTTTCCCCATCACAATTTATCCCCTCTATTCCCTCTTTTACTCCATCTCCCCTCCCCACACATAATGTTTTAAGAGTTCTTTATATATTCTAGATTGCATGTAACTAATCATATATATGATTTGTGAGTATTTCTCATTTTGTGGGTTGTATGTTACCTTTTCACTTTCTTATAATGTTCTGTGATACACAAATGTTTTCAATTTTGATAGTCCAATTTACCTGTGTTTGATTGCTTGTGCATTTAGTGACATATTTAAGAAACCATTGCCTGATCCAAAGTCATGAAGGTCAACATTTAAGTTTTATTTAAGAGTTTTGTAGTTTTAGCTCTTATATTTAGACTTTTGATCTATTTTTAGTTAGGTTTTGCATTTGGTGTGAGGTAGGGGTCCAGCTGCATTCTTTTGCCTGAAGCTATCCAGTTCTCCCAATGTCATTGATTGAAAGAGTGTTTCCTCATTATATGGTCCTGGCACATTTGTAAAATTCAATTGGGCAAAGGAGGGGTAATTGGGGACATTTGTAATAGTGTAAACAGTTTAAAATTTTTAATTGCTTATAGAGACATAGGTTTATTTATGAACTCTCAATACTGTTCCTTTGGTCTTTGTCTATTCTTATGCTAGTACCACACTGTCTTGAATATTGTAGCTTTATAGGTGCATTTTGAAATTAGGAATATGAGGTTTCCAATTTTGTTTTCTTTCTTCAGTATTATTCTGGGTGATTCATTCATATGAATTTTAGGATCAGCTTACACATTTCTGCAAAGAAGTGAGTTGGGATTTTTGTAGGGATTGTAGATAAAAAGATCTGGAAACTATGCCTTTTCAATAATATTATCTTCTAACTCATGACATTGGGATGTCTTTAATCTTCCTATAGACTTTTAATTCTTTCAAGAATGTTTTGAGTTTGTTGCCCAGCATTGCTGGTATTAATGCCATTAGTCATTATTTATAATTCTCTCTCTCTAAATAGATATAGAATTTTAAACTGAATATAGGTATGAAAAATGTTTGTTAATATATATATATATATATATACATACACACACACATATATATATATATATATATATATATATATATAGTTTGCTAGTATTTTGTTGAAGAATTCGCATCTAATTCTAAGAGACATTGATCTACAGTTACCTTATCTTCTAGTGCCTTTGTCTGATTTTAGAATTGGGATAATATTAACCTCAAAAAATAAGTTGGGATGACTCTCTCATTTTCTGTTTTTGAAATATTTGTGAAGAGTTGGCATTAATTCTTCTTTCAACATTTGATAAATTACACCAGAGAAGCCATCTTGATCTGGCCTTTACCTTTGACAAACATATTCAAAAATTTTTTTTCTTAAGTCAGCTTTCATAGTGTCTGTCTTTCTAGGAGTTTTTTGTTTAATTAATTTAAGTAATTTTCGCATCAGTTATTCATAGTGTTCTTTTATAGACCCTTTCCTTTCTGTAAGGTCAGTAGTAATTTTCTCTCTTTCACTCTCAATTTTAGTAATTTAGTATATTTTGCTGTTGGTCAGTTTAACTGCATATTTGTGAATTTTATATTTTCACTCTTTCAAAGTATATATTTATACTTTTAGTGTAGTTGGTTTCTCTGTTTTTTATTTTTCATTTCATTATTTACACTCTAATTTTTATTATTTTTTCTTCTGGTTGTTGTATGTTTAATTTTCTCTTTTTCTAGTGTCTTAAGTTAGAAGGTTTTACCTTTCAGTGGTGCATTTGTTGAATCCTTTTCATGTTTTGACATTAACTTTAAATTACATAATTTCACATAATAAAAGCATTCTCCATGAAATAAAAACAAAATACTAAAAAGTCATCTTCCTTTCCTATCAGTTTTTTCCTGCCCACTTGCTTTTTCTAACCTTTTCATAAAAATATTTGCCTATATTTATAGATGTATAGAATTTATGGGGTATTATCTGTACATGTATTTGAATGTGTATTTGTTTATGTAAATATTATCATACTGTATATGTTTTTCTGAAAGTTGGTTCTGCCTCTCAACATTATAACTAGGATTCATATTATAATATCTTACCTAAAAACTTTAATTTTATGGTTATACATATTTTCATTTTTATATTGGCTATTTTCATGTCATCTTCTGTGAATTACCTGATTTGTTTGGGATTTTTTCCCCCCTGTAAGTTTATTGGTTTGTTTTAATTTTATTTCATATAAGTAATTTATGTCTTATGATTACTTGTCCTTTTTCTGTTATACAAGCTGTAAATATTCTGGTAAAGCACTCATTTTCAATTTATTTGTGGTGTCATCATTCTTGCAAAAGATTTAATTTTGATGTTGCCAATTTTTTTGGCTTTTTCCTTTGGATTTTCTCTTTGTGTTGGACTTAAGAAAGCCCATCACATCCTAAAGAATTAAGACATTTCTCTTTATTTACTTTAAATATATTATAGTTTTCTCCCCTTATGGAGAAGTTATACTGGCAATTTATCTGAAACTAGCTTTTATGAATTACTTAAAGTGAAATCTTACTTTACCCTCATAGATAGCCAATTGTTTTCATAATTATATTGAACATTTCTCTGTCCTTCATCTGGCTTTAAAATGTAGAATCTTATAATATTAAAGGTTTTAAAATATGCTTTAAATATATTTTTCCATATATTCGTGGTTTAAATATTGGGATCTTTACTTAATATTTTAATTTGTAACCAAAATGGCAATATTCTAATTAAAATAGTTAAGTACTATGTCTTCATATTTGGCAAGAAAGCATCATCTTTCTTATTCTCTTTTTAAATTTCTCACCTATTCTCACAAATGTAATCTTCTACATGAATTTTAAAATAGACACATGAAATTATACCTGAAAAATCTTATTGAAATATTTATTTTACTGTACATGAATTTAAAAGTTAATTTGTGAAAATTTGGCATAAATTTAGATTAATCTGTGAAAACTTGACAATTGTACAGTATTTAGTCTTCTTACCCAGGAATGTAAAATATTCCAGTATTTAATGTTTTTAATGTAATTTAATAGTTTTATTTTCTCCATGGTGATTTGAACATTTTTAGTTTCTTATTCCTAAATATTTCACAACTTGTGTTTCTACTGTGAATGGGTTCCTCTTTAATTACATTTCCTAGTTATGTTCAACAACTAGATTTTTGATTTTTTAACTAGGCCTTTGATTTTTGTGTATTGATCATAATATATTTGCTTAATTATTTAATTTTTAAAAATAATTCACCAGTTGGTTTATTGTTATTTATAAGGAGATAATCATCATTTATCAGTAATGATAGCTTTGCCTCTTGTCTTCCAAACATTTATATCTTTTCTTTTCTTACAGTATAATTTCTAAGTATCTATGATAGCAGGGAATGTTTTATGCCTGATTTTAAAGAGAATACTTCAATAGTTTTGCCTTATATATATAGTACTAGTGGCCTGGTACATGAAATTCATGCATGGGGTGGGGAGGGGGGTCCCTCAGCCAGGCCTGCACCCTCTCCAATCTACGATCCCTTGGTGGATGTCCAACTGCCGGTAGTCGGTCATCCCTCTCGCAATCTGGGTCCACTAGCTACTAACCACTCACCTATCTGCCTGCTTGATTGCCCCTAACCACTCTGCCTGCTGGCCTGCTCATCCCCAATTACCCCCCTGCTGGCCTCATTGCCCCCAACTGCCCCTCCACCAGCCTGATCACCCCTTACTACCCTCCCCTCCTGGTCTGATCACCCCTAACCACCTCTGCCGTGACCCCGCCAACATGGCTTTGTCCGGAAGGACATCCAGTAGGTCTCCCAGAAGGTCGCCCGTCAAATTAACATATTACCCTTTTATTAGTATAGATAGGATATGACATACCACTATAACTACAACATATCTACCAGTATTACTCTCTGTGAATACGTTCTTCATGCGATAGGAAGGCATCTAATACATTACATTGTATATGTTGTAAGTAGTAGGAAATACTGTATTTATGGCAATAGTATATACCCTGTGACTTCCCTTCCTGATTTGGGAATGATTCCCCAATTCTTTGAAGGTTTCTTGACCCCTGATGTATTTGGAAAGAAAATAGCTCTGAGTTTGGAGAAATTAAATTAAATTACAATCACAACTCTTAATTCAACTGCCACCTGTACTTCCAGCCAGATAACAGGAAAAACATCCTGGGGCTGGTGCCTCCTATGGCTGAGCTCTGGAGTGAGGGCCCGTGGCCCAGCGCTGGGCGGGTGATGGCTGTCAGCCCAACAAACAGGGCCCTTGGCTTCCAGCCTCTCCAGAGCTGTGGTGCCTACTAGCAAGGTCCGGAAGCTGTACCTCTGACCCTGCTGTGCTCTCCTATTCAGGGACTGGGGCTCGGTGGCACGGGGCACAGGCGTCCCATTTTCATTAAAACATTCAACCCGCGCTGCTCCACTAGTGTCCACAGGTGATGCTTGCTGCCCCCACCAGGGCTCAGGTGAGACAGCCCCACCAGACCCCGTGACTCAGACCCGCTTCCTTAACCAGGGACCTGGTGCTGGGCAGGCAGCAGCAGAGCTTCCTCCCCAGCCCATGCTGGAGCAGGTCTCTGCAGTTTCAGAACCAAACTCCAAGGGCCTTCCTGGGTGGCAGTGGCCCTGAGCCCACCGGCTCTCCCTCGATCCCACCAAGGCTTGCTTCTCACCCTCGCTTCTCACTCTTGCTTCTCACACTTGCTGAAAACCTTCTCGGTCCACTTGCCATAGTAATCTCCATCAGGGCTGAGGGGGCTGGGTGCTTCCATCTTTGTGATGCTGTGACAATCAATTTGCATATTCCATCTTTATTAGATAGGATAAGATTTGCTAACAGATTTATGATGGTTAATCTATCATTTGTTGAAATTAAAAAAAATTTATATACACACATCTCTGGATATACTAACAAGATATCTACCAAACACTAAATATGATTTTTCCCCCCTAAGGAGAGGGATTTTGATGATTTTTAGGGATTTTTTTTCCTTATTTGCAATTTAAAGGGTTTTTTAAATTATTTTTGCAAAATAAAATGAAAATTTTTTTGTGGAAAATAAAAGTAACATATAAAATATGAATTCCTCATGCCAAGCTACCAGAAAAGGCCCAAATTCTCAATGTTCAATCTTTATCTGTTTTATAATAAGGTTTTCCAAAATCTGTTCTTTAGGATGTTATTTATTATTCCTTGTAGAAAAGCTTTTGTGGTCTGATAAATTTGGAAAATGCAGGGTATAACAAAGTTAAGCATGACTTTTTTAAAGCAAGGTTTCTCAGGAACTCTCATAAAAAAATTTAAAAAAATGTAAAGACCAGAAGGACATCCAGAATTCAGCACATTTCCTGAGCAGCTCTGAACTGAGTGTCAGTCTTCTCTATTGCTCAGTGGAATTCTCATGCTGTTGCTGCAAAACTAGACAGTAGCCAGAGTTATGTGTGCCTAACTGAGCAGTTTACTTCAAAAGCACTGTGTGAGAGTAGGTGGTATCAATAGCTCTTTCAAGGCCTTAGAAAGCACACAAAAAATTTAATCACCTCCATTCTGCCCTTGAGAGCATTGGACCAGTGGTGTGAACGGGAAGGATAGCAAACTAGTAGTGTTCATGGTATTGAAGGATGAGTGTGGCTTTCAAGGAGTTTCCCATCTGATAAAACTTGTATTAAGTATCTTCCTTTTGATTCAAGGGAATAATATGACCTCTCATACCAGTCTTTCTTTTTATCAAATGTGGACACAGTCACACAGATTAGTGATAAGTCCAAGTTCATGTAGTTGGAAACAAAACAGATTCATTTGACTACATTCCTAGCACTTTATTTAATTTAATGCCTTCCGTGGGAGGCAGCTGGTACTACATCTATAACCTTGAGCACATTGCTATGCATCCCGCACTGCAGTTCTCCACAGAGATAACTAACTTGGAAGGTTGTAGTAAGTTAATGACTCATGGAGTCGTAGCCAGTATATAATTAGGATCTTTATCTACTATCCTACATAGTAGATAGCAATAGGAGATTCACTTTGGAATGGGAAAAGTGACAAGTGGGAGCTAAGCCTTTTAGAATATCAAAATAATTTACATTTGGATCCCAAATGAATTAAGTGTGGGAGTCCAAATTATACCCCAAATATGTAGTCTGCCAATTTTAAAATAATTTAAATGAACTAAATAAAATGACTTTTTCATGCTAATAGAAAGAATACAAAAAATTACAATGAATATGCTGAAAAGAATGTTATTCCTAACAAATCATAATTATTAAACTTGTGTTCCAACCAGAAACCTTGCTGGAGTTGCAATCAAACCTGAAGGAAAAAAATGACAGTTACCTATACCCAATTTGAAATATACTATAGGTATTCCTGTACTGAGAGTAAATGTTAGGTTTGGTTTATTTTAATAACCAACATATTTCTGAAGATGACACTAGTTGCTTCCAAGCAAGGAGTGTACACACATAAAATGGTCCCTGCAGAATTTTAACTACAAAATTGTAGGTTGGTGCTTCCTGTTTATTAAACCTAAACGCAGAAGGAGAATGTCCAGTTTTCTTTCTGCTTTCTCCCTCCCTTGATCGGCCTCTCTCCCAGCTTTTAAGGTTCTCTCCTGTGCCCTCCAGGAGCTCAGAAAGCCGTTCTGTAGCTTGACTTTATGAAGCTCTAACTTCTATCCTCTTTTCTCTTTTGATCCGATTGGATCTCTGTGATGCAACATGACTTGTTCCTTCCCTGGGAGGCAGCTGGTACTACGTCTATAACCTTGAGCACATTGCTATGCATCCCGCACTGCAGTTCTCCACGGAGATAGCTAACTTGGATTGTTGTAGTAAGTTAATGACTCATGGAGTCGTAGCCAGTATATAATTAGGATCTTTATCTGCGAGGAAAAGAGGGAGAATTGGGACAGATCAAAATGATGCTTTGGTTTCTCTCAGATGTTAGCCTTTCTTTGAGTACAGGATTTCTATGGCTTAATTGCTCTAGAATTCGCTAGTTGATAAGTTAACCTACTTCTCTGTAGATCAAATCAGCCAGGTACCTCTGCAATTCTTGATGCTGGAATGGACTCTTCTGTCCCTTTTTGAACTATTGAATGCCATGCAAGCACTCTCTGGCTTGGGAGAAAGACTTAAAGCCATGACCAACTTCTTCCATTCTTCTCTTGGGTCACTGTCAGGGTTAATGGGTGAATCAGCAAATGGACAAGAATGCCTTTTGTGTCTCTCAGCTCCTGAAAATGCAGGATATTGGCTGCTCCTGCTCCAGAAACCACTTCAGCTCCTGTTTCAGAATCAGACAGACCAGCCGCCTCCTCTCCTCCTCTGCTCAGTCAGTTCCTTTTCTTTTCTCCCTCAGTGTGTTCTAGAATGATGTGCTTGGCTTACACACAGGCAACGTTGCTTAAATCCATTTATGTTAACTGTCTGACTTTTATGCCCAATGAATTTATAGCACTATAATGATTATTCATATCATTAAGTATGAGTTGGATTAACTTTGTTATAAATTACATGTGATAATAGTTGCTGAGTTTTATTTAAATGAAGTTAATGGTGTTTCTCATCAAATGTAATCATTTGACTTTATGTTCTTAAATTTTGAGGAAATTTCAGAAGTTGGTAATTAAAAGAGTTGCAATGAAGTGCTGAATACAATTATGACTAAATTATGAATTCATTTATTCATTTATTCTTGCATTCAGTTAACATTTATTCAATGCTCAATACTGTATTAAGAGTATTAGAAGCGTAAATGCTATGGTTCTACCTTCTAGGAACTGACAATCTAGGGTGGGAGACATATTAGTAAGCAAACAATAACACGGGGTGGCAGGTTACTAGATAAGGATGGGGGCCCTCGCCCACACTGCGAGGCAGGACTGGGGGACACCAGGGAGGTGTTCTGAGATAGATTCCACTGGACCTGAATCCTAGGCAGCATGTAAGATTAAATCAGGTAGGGCAGTGGTTGGCAAACTCATTAGTCAACAGAGCCAAATATCAACAGTACAATGATTGAAATGTCTTTTGAGAGCCAAATTTTTTAAACTTCTTCTAGTGCCACTTTTTCAAAATGGACTCGCCCAAGCCGTGCTATTTTGTGGAAGAGCGACACTCAAGGGGCCAAAGAGCCACATGCCGACCATGGAGGTAGGGGAAAAAGGACAGGGGAGATACAGGCAAGGGAATAGCTTCATTGGGCATAAAAACAAGAAAGACATGGGATATTTGGGAAACTCTGAATATTAGTGTGAATATAGACCAATGTGTGGTAGGAAAATTGTCTAATGTGATTGTAGGCTAGTGTGTGGTGGAGAGCATGGAAGAGATCATGTTAGTATATTTGCAAGGTTGTGCAATCATTACCATTATCTCATTTGAGAACATTTTTATCATCCTAAAATAAACTTTATACCCATTAATCATTCTCAGTTCCTCCCATCCTCCAGCCTTCGGCTGCACTACTTTGCTTCCTGGATCTATGGGTTTTCCTATTACCACCTTTTATATAAATTGAATAATACAATATGTGACATTTTGTACATGGCTTCTTTCGTGTAGCGTAATGTTTTCAGTGTTCATCCATGTTGTAGCCTGTAGGTACTCCATTCCTTTTCATGGCTGAATAATATTCCTTTGTATGGATATACCACATCCATATGGTGGATGTTTGGGTTGTTTCCACTTTTCCTCTGGTTTGTATAATGCTGCTCTGGCTTTGTTTTTAGAGGCTTCACTAGGAACCTGTTATCATAAGATATATCTTATTATTATTATTATTAATTATTTTATTATTTTATTGTATTATAATTATTGTATTGCCTCTTTCTCCTGATAGCCTATAAACTCCATAAGTGTACAAATCATAGTTATCTTGTTATTCACAGGCCACAAGTTTGACATGCTTACTTTTGCATCCAGCATAGTACATGCATCTGAGAAACACGTGAACGAGTCAATTAAGGAAGGCAGTTCTATAGCTGTAAGCAAGACCTTTGAGCTGCTCCTCTAGCTTACCTTATGTCATTAACCGAGGGGCCCTGTCCCTCACGCTGCTTAGCGTGTGGGTTTGAGGTTGAGGATTCTGCTGTGGATATTTCCTGACAGTTTTGATTGTTCGGAGAGTGGAGCAGCTTCAGAATTTGTTGGGTTGAGTTGAGAGTTGCCACCTATCAACAGAAGTCAGGGGAAGGCTAGATTGGTTCTGACAGCGTGTGCTCTGGGGGCATTCGGGACGTTTATTAGTCAGGGAAGTAGACCATGATCCCAAGTTGGTCTGTTGCCTTGCCAATTAAAACTGCCTGCCCGGGCATGTGTCACTGCCCCAACATAGGATTCTTTCCCATTGGGGATACTGAAGAAGTCCACCCATGTCAGTATTTTTCCCTTTGCTTCTCTCACCCCCTCTTTGCCCAACTCTTCCTTGATCACCTCTGACCTTGTTCTGGGAGACTTTCTGGCGCTTAGTGCAAAATGTTGCCTAACTTCTCATTCTCTCTGTCAAAGATCAGAGGGTTTAATCAGGGCAGGGTCATCTCATTTATCTGTTGCTTCAAATACAGCCCTGGTTGTCGGGGCCTGCCTTTCCCTGGGACACCTCGCTCAGGCGCTAAATCCTATTTCTCAACCTTCAACCCCATAAGAACCCGAGTGGAACGCTGGGCACCAGGGCTGGGGGCTGCAAGGGCAAGGCTGGCTGTGGCTTGTGCCCTGGCAGCCTGTGCCTCCCCCTCGCTCCTGCATCTGCATCTGCCCGCTCCTTGCCTCGGGAGAATGACAGGAAGGGAGAAGGCTGCTGCCAGCGTGCCTGTGTGTGTGCCTGTGGGAGGCAGATGAAGAGGGCTGGCAGCCGTGCACCAAGTGGGCTCTGTTCCATGTCTCTGAGCTGACGGAAGGGAAGGAGGTTCAGATGCTGCCCGGGAGCTGTGATCGGAGCTACAGCTCAGACAATCCTGGAATGACTGTTCTAGACTTCGCACTCATCTCTACACAAAGCAGCGTGGCAGGCTGAGGGGGCTGAGTCTAGAGCTATCTCAGCATTCTTGGTATCTGGATAATTATCTCCCTGTACTAGTATATAAACGTCAAAGAAAATATAAATAAAGATGTCCCTAAAATATAATGTGTTCTTGGCGGGGTAGCCATGGCTTTACTTTTTATGCTGTGTTACTGCTGTTCAGCTCTCCCAGGTGGAGGAAGATGAGTTTGGCTGCCAAGTAATTACCATTAAAGCTCTGGTTTAAAGACCCAGTGCATCCATTGTTTCATTAAGATCCAATGAATGCATTGTTTTATTTAAACTTTTATGCCAGGTTATTACAACAGATTCCAGATTCTTCTTGATGGTTATATAAACATGCTTTTTTTTTTTTTTTTTGCTTTTTTTTTTAATGTGAATTCTTAATTTCCCAGGCCAGGCTAAGACTGTCAGATAAGACTGTCAATAATCAGGGTAGCAATCATTATGACAATAAAACCTCATTTTGGGCCTGAGCCTCCATGGTGGAATTTTGGGGACACAAAGAGCCTCCCTCTACCCCCACCCCAATGCAGTATCCTGGAAGAGCACATCAGCTGTTCTTGGAGCAAATAAAACTCTGCTGTAGGCTCTGGGATTAATCACTGCTCAGCCATAGAAGGTGCTAACAGCGGACGTCCTTCTGGCAGCTCATTTCATGAAGATGTGGCTGCCACAAACGTGAGCACATTGCTCATCCTGCCCTTGTGGGTCAGTCATGGCCACAGTTTCCAAGGTCACCTTAAGACCTGCTGAAGTGGCCCAGGTGCACCAGGAAATCTTTCTGTTTTCCTTTGCTCCTCTATATTACTCCAGGGGCTTCTATTGTTGTAACTATTAAAAATATGTTGTTATTGACTTGAGAGAGTACAAAGGAGAGGGAGAAGGGAGAGGGAAAGAGAGCAATTGAGGTGAGAGAGAAACATCAATCAGCTGCCTCTTGCACGCCCCCTCCTGGAGATCAAGCCCGCAATCTGCACATACCCTGACTAGAAGTCAAACCAGCGACCTCTTGGTGCATGGGACAATACTCAACCCCTAAGCCACGCAGGCCAGGGGGCACCTATTTTTTAAATTAAACCTTTTTGCTAGCCTCCTGTTTTCTTGAGAAACTTGAAATAAATTATCTTGAGATGTATCAGAGCATGTCTCAGAAGCCTTCGCTATTGCTCTCAAGTAACTCTCTCATAGTTAGTGTCCCAGGACAGACACCAGGCACTTCAACTCTGTCACACATCAGTGCAAATTCCCTCATCTGTAAAATTGTCTTAACCTGCCATCGTTAGACACCAAGTTCCTTAGCACTGTTGGTCCTAAGGGGAGTGGAGGGGAGGCTGCAGGAGCTCACAGATGGGTTTGTTGGAGCTTCCTCGGAATAAACTGCAATGCTATCATAACAAACAACCCGCACATCTCAGTGCCTGAGAACAAAAGAAGGGGTTTGTGTGTGCATTTTGTTTCCTCAGACATGTCCAGAGGCAGTGGCATTGTAGGTACCTTGGAGGATCACACTAATGGAGACTTGTCAGCTTCTGGCCCCTCCGTCTCTCCTGGTGTTCAGGCTTTGCGTAGGAGACACCAGGTCAGCGGTGCTCAACCTGTGGGTCGCGATCCCTTTGGGGATCGAAGGACCCTTTCACAGGGATCGCCTAAGACATCCTGCATATCAGATGTTACATTACCATTCATAACAGTAGCAACATTACAGCTATGAAGCAGCAATGGAAATAATTTTATGGTTGGGGGTCACCACACATGAGGGTCGCGGCGTTAGGAAGGGTGAGAACCACTGCACCAGGTAAGCAGGCTCTCAGACACTTCCACTGGGAAGCGATGCATTTCATTTCTGTCCACTGTCCCTGGCCAAACCAAGTCTCTGAATAGGCGTTTTTGGTGAATTCTGGAAGGGAGGGATGGAGGCTTAGCCAGAAGGAGCTTGGGAGATGTCTGAGTGGGTTGGAAGGTATAATGAAAAGCCCAGAACTGCCACAATCGGTTTTCTGCTGGTAGCATTTATCAGTCTTGCAAGGGAGCATTTATCATCCACAAGGGAAGCTGACATCACTCAGCACAAGGTCTAGAACTAGTAGATGATGCTCTTGCAGAGCCGGGCTATTTGGAGCCTCAGTCTTTACCAAGAGCATGAAATGCCACAGAACGGCAGAAGTCAGTGTGTGAGGCCCCTCCGGGTGCCCCTGTCCTGCCAACATCAGCGGTGACGGGAGAGCGTGGGAATCACTGCCAGTACGCCAGGTCCCGCCACAGCACCTGCGGGTGAGCACGCACCCGCTGCCCGTGGGAAGACACACTCCCTGGGTTTGAAACAGGAGTCGAGTGAGCGGGAAGCCAGTCCTCCCCATGTAGACAGTGGGTTCGTGAGTGGCTCATCACACATCTGAAACTTGCTTGGCATGGAACCAACACACAGGGGAAATGCAGTTTTTTAAATGATGTAGAATTTTCAGCCATCGCCTTATGCATTCCAAGCACATTTATTATTAGATATGCCATGCCACATTGTTCTTAAAAAGTGTAATAACCAGTTTTAGCCTCTTTGGCTGCTTTATTATCTCCTTAGCACTTACCATAATGTAACATTCTAAAATGTTTACCTATTTATTGTAATTATCTGTCTTGCCCACTAGAAACAATTCCCCTAAATGTTACAGTACCTGGTGCAGCGAAGGCCCTCATCAAACACTTATTTCATATGTGAGTGAGCAGTGCTCATTCTAATTAAAGCTCGCTTCTTAGCACAGTGATGCATGGTGTGCCCTCAAAACATGGCCTTATTACACTCTCCTGTGTTAGGAATTTACTAATAAAAAATAGTATCCCGGTTTACCTTCCTTTACTGTTAAATATGCCATACTTTCGAGCAGCTACTACATGCCAGGCATTCTTTACATCCAGGCGTAAAACACAGATCCCAGGAGGATTGATTGTCTTCTCAGGGTGGCAGTGGAGGGAAATAGTCAATAAACACAGTAGATATAGTAGTAGTATGTGTTGAAGCCACACATGCTGTGAAATAAAGAAACAGAGAGTAGGTGAAGAGGATGGAATGGGTAGGGGAAAGGGAGGAGCAGAAGCATCAGTTTGGATGGTCAGGGGGAGCCTCATGGACCAGGCGAGATTTAGACATAGACCTCCAGGACCCTGAGGTTGCGGGAAGTCACCAGGCCTCTGTGAGGCTGCCGCTGAGTGCTGGCTAGAGGTCTCAGTCCCAGCTGGAGGTTTAGACAGGGACAGTGATGGCAGAGATGGCAAAAAGGAGTCAGATTCACAAATATTTACCAAATTTCTGTCTAATCACTGCTTCTGGCCCTGCCTGTGGTAGGTGGGGGTAAGTGTACGCACACTGTGGAGGCCCCGGAGCCTGCCTTTTATGCCCAGAATCATTATAAGTGTCTTGGTTACCAAACATTGTGTCCAGCACTGAGACCCACGTGGCCAGGTGCACACTGTGAAGAGAAGATTTAAAGCGGGGGAGAGGGGGAGATATGTAGGAGAACAAGCCATCAAGACAGTGGTGGGTGTGATATGGGCACAAGGGAAGAGCAGATCTCAGGGATGACTCCTGTGTGTGTGAGATGACAATGGCAGGCAATGTTGTCACGCACTGATATAAAGAATGCTGGAAGAGGAAGTTTTGGTGGAGCTTACAATTTGATACTAGATGGGCTAAGTTTGAGGTCTGCTTTTCTCACTACATACCTCAACATTTCTCCTTTATTTTTAAAAATTTCAGGTATATGTAAATATATGTTTGCATATGTATTATATATACATACATATATTATGAGATATTATTCCTTCAAGGACTGTAACAGTAATCTATCCTAATTTTGATGACTTTATTCACATAGAAATTCAGTTAAGTGATAGATAAGTATAGCTATTCTTAAACAACTTTATGCAAAAGAAGGAAAATACTGTTAAGCACCAGCTAGAGATAGACTTTCATTTCATGCTCACAATTAATCTATGCTGTACATACAAAGGTGGGTTTTTTGTTTTTCTATTATGCTGATATGTAAAGGGAGGCAGGGAAAAGTTAATTAATTTGCTCAATCTTTAAGCTGGGAATTGAACCCAGCCAAATTTTTCTTTTTCTGGAGTGAGCTGATAGACTTGTAACAATTGGCTTATAATTTCTCATTTAAATGACACTTCACCTGAGAGAGCTTCCCATATACTCTCCCCCAAATCCTAGAAATATAGTCTAGATGTACCCTCCTATGAGCTCCCCAAATTCCATGTGTTTCCTTTGTCCATAGCACTCATTCATTACCTTTTCATAGACTGTAAGTTTTTTTGAGGGCAGACTATTATTTTTTATTTTATCTTCATTTCTTATCATACTGAGCAGAACTTTATAAGGCAATAATTGTTTCTGAATTGAGAGTTAACCTCCTCTCTGCTTAAGGGCTGTTAAACTGGTATGTTTTACCTTTTACAGGGTTGTGAGTACATATTCATGTGGGACACCCTATTTCAGGGCTACAGTACTCTTGCCCTTGAGAATTTTTGACTGAAAAGAAAGGAAAGCAAGCAGAGCCAAACCAAACAAATCAAGCAGCAAAATAGCAAAAACACTTCATGAATCTCAAATTAGTGGACGTCTGATAGGAGAGATGTTTGGAAATAGATGGTGGTTTAGCTAAAAGGAATTGAGTTCTTGAGTAAAGGAATGAAAATGAGACAATTGCGTTCATCAGCTTCAAGTATTGGCTTAACTCACTAGGCATTTAAACACCCCCATGTAATAGAGGTCACAGTGTTTTGAGGTTCCTTATCACGTGAAGACATGCAGAGGTCCTGCCTGCAGGCACTGGGCCGGTGGAATTTACTTTTCAGAGAAAGCTACAGGTTTCAGTTCACTCTCTAATCACTGGAATCCACTTCAAGGTGGATTTGACATTTTGCACAGTGGACATGGCTGACTTTCTTCCCTTTGTATCAATGAAATAAAGGCTTAAGGGACATTTTTCTGGCTTAGTCAACAAAATATCCTCTTCCTTATGACTTTTGACTTTTGAGTACTATAAACGTATCACTTTCAACTCTTGCGTGACCAACACTGGACCGTGGGCAACCTCCTGCAAGTTTGTACCCACAGCTTCCTCATTTGATTTTTGTGGTCAAAGACATCCACCTGCTTCTGAATTTTGAGTTATGGTGAAAGGTTGGTGGACATGGGAAACTGGAAATCATGCAACACAACCCTTTGGACTCTACTATTTCCCTTGCCTTCACTTAACTCCACTTTTTCTTCTCTTCTTTTCCATATATTGAAATTGCTACAGCGCAAACTGGGACAAAGCCTTTAGTAGAAGGAAGAATAGGATTACTGACTTTAAACCAAAGCACAAGACCCAATTGGCACTGAAGTTACATTGGGTTAATTAGTAAACATTCTCAGTTTTGTTTTGAAGTAATGTCCTCTCCTAAGTTACTGGAAGGTACTGTGAGTGGTCTAAGCAAGGCATAATTTACAGCGAGCATGTCAATCTCAAAGGCTAATGCGGGCCAAATAAGCAAGGTTTAATTTTATGTGGGCCACCAAAATAACATAAGCTTCAATTTTCATAGAAACACAGGTTTATTTCGAAAAGTATAGTATAAAATAGAACAATGATAAAATTAATGTTTTCTTATATACCGTTATATTGGCTGGGCTGCAAAGAATATTTGTTGTGGGCAGCCCCACAGACTGCCTGTTTGACATGCTGGATTCACAACATTGCCTGTGACCTCTACACGGTTAGGAAGAAGCACATGAACTCCCCCTGGCCAGTAATGTGTGAGAAGATTGCTGGGGAGCAAGTATGAGATATTTTCTCTCTGGTAGTCATATATAGGGCAAGATATTTGCTTTTCCTGTGGACGTGGCTGTGCCTTTGTCGGATGCCTGGGCATCTTGGGACAAGCTGAGGGACATGACATGCTGACGTGGGTAGAGCAGAGACATGGACAGCCTGCTATCTGTTTCATTGGGGCTTCTTATGTGCAATCATAAATTTCCCTGTTACTTTGGCCATTCAGATCTGAGATTTCACTGCAGCCAAGTCCATCCTAATAGAGTGATTTGCTGGAGTAGGCTCAGAGACACTACTTTAAAGAGTTTTCCTTCCATCCTATCATATTTCCTGAAATTCTACCAATAGACTCTTCTGTGGATTAAAAAAATCGAGGCCTCTATTAACTATAAATCGGCTTTCTGTAGGGGTGACACATTAACATTTTAACGCAGTATTTAATAAAACTCATTTGTCATCAAGTCCTGAGGAAGTAGCAAAAGAATCAGCAAAGTTTGAAGGGAGAAAGGAGCAGGAGCGACTGGCATGTGGGCTAATGCCAGGCAGAGCAGTTTGAGAAGATGGACTTGAACATGGGCGAGCAGTGGGCAGCATGGGGACACGCTGAGCCCAGGCAGGGACCAGGGGCAAAGATGGCTCATCCCAAATGGAAGGTTTATAACCTGGGGCTGCAGTCACTGGCATAGATCTGAGCCAGGGCAGTGCAAGCTGCAAGGCTTCTCATTTAAACTTGCATATTCGGAGGCTCCTGCGTTCTCACTCTTCAGATGCTATCAGGCTTTGCCTGTCAAGGCTTTTCGGGTTGGCTGGAGAAACGCAGCCTCTGCGACATAATGGGATTTAATCTGAGGGCAAAATATGTATTCTTAACGAGGAAGCTCCGGGCCTGATGACTTGGGCGTACACAATTTGATTTGGGTTGGATAAGGTATAATGATTTCAAGCCTGGGAAAGAGAACATTTTCTTCTCTCCTCTTTTTCCTCCCTCCAACTAGTTACCTTCCACTTAAGAAGCCAGATTCTTTCCTCCCGTGGGTTTCAGAGTAACAGAAAGTTGTGTTTTTCCCCCTCCCTTGGTGGACATAGAGTGGAAAAAGGCCAGCTCGAATGGACTCTGCATGAAGAAATACAGGCCTCCAGCAGCCACACTGGGTCTCATTTTCTAAACAGAACCGTCCCAGCTCTCCACTGACGTCTGAGGCTGGCGCACCCCCGCAGGTGCTGCCCACACGAGCGGAGCATATGGCTGTGCTAATGTGGAATAAAATGTGAGCGAAGCCATTGAAGCCCGCTCTCTTCTGGGAACAGAGAATCTTTCCAATCAGTTCTCTGATGATCCTCCCAGCACCTCCCTCCCCGATGCTTCCAAGCACCAGCTCCTGGCTGCATTTCATCTCTGCCTATTTGCTCCTTCGAGGCTAATTCCATGAATTCCATTTGCCACTTTTAGAAAGGGGGGGGGGGGGGGGGAGGAGGTAAATCAAGAGATGGAGTTGTTTTGGAGATCACCTTAAGGCAATTTCAATAATAAATGACTCCAGGGCTGAGTTTCACATCCTAATTATAGGCGACTACTTGAGTAGTTGAGCTCTTCTACAAAGTGCTTGAAATTATGGTTGGTTCTAAGCCTGGTGCTATTTCAAAAAATACTCCTTCGCTTTATTATGCAGCCCATGAAATGACCAGTATAATTAAGTTGCCACAGCTTTTCCTCTTTCTTTATCACCCTCTCTCTTCAATTACTGCAAAGTTTCTGAAAAATTCAGCTTAGTGCCTTCAATTTCCTACTTGATCCAGGCAAACGAGGCCAGAGTAAACAGATGGTGCTGCCACTGCACTCCTGCAGGAAAGAGCCTCAGATGCTGCTGGACTAGAAGAGAGAAATGAATGGATTGTAGTGCTTTGGGGTCCAAGTTGTAGACATCTTTACTCCACAATTCAGAATCACAAGTTTGAACAATGGGATCATCTGAATTCTAGGAGAAAATACTCAGGGAAAGTAGAAATGTATATGGGTGTCAGCAGTTGGATTCAATATTATCTATATATATAAAAGCCTAAGCAACCATTGCAACTAAACAGATGACCAAACAGGCTGTGTGGGGCAACCAGCCAGCAAGGGGATCAGTGAAGGGCAACCAAATGACCAAACAGCAGGCTGCATGGGGGCAAAGAAGCTGGCAGGGAGGTCAGTGAGGGGCGACCAAACGACAAACCAGCAGGCTGCATGGGTTGACCAGGTTCATGGGGGTGGGCAGTTGGGGGCTACCGGGCCAGCATGGGGGGCGGGGGGGCAATAAGGGGCAACCAGGCCAGCAGGGGGCAAAGTTCGGGGCAACCCGATCAGCAGTGGGGGGAAGTTAGGGGTGATTAGGCAGGCAGGCAGGTGAGCAGTTAGGAGCCAGTGGTCCCAGATTGTGAGAGGGATATCCAAGGGATTCCAGATTGGAGAGGGTGCAGGCTGGGCTGAGGGCCCCCCCTCCTCTGTGCATGAATTCCATGCACCAGGCCTCTAGTAATAAATAACTACACATTTATTAGAGTGCCAGATTAACTAATTTTCACCTTATGAACTTGAGCTCTCAATTTAGTAGCAATTTTGCCCCTTTATAGTAAAATTAAATTAGTGCCTCTGCTGAGGGTCCTTGAGTTCCTGCAATTATTGGAATGCTTTCTGAATCACCCAAGAGAGAGACCACTGTGGTCAGCACAGTTAATGTTACCTTAATTCTGTGTTCCATTTTTAAAAATATGGTGCTCTCTCCTTGACTTAAATGGTAACTTGTGATCTTATGAAATTTATCATTGTATTTTCTATTGGGATACTGTTGAAAATATTGTGTGCACATGACATCCATGTGTGAGGATTACAGGATAAATTAGTTTAGATCTGCAAATCAGGAAGATCTGCCTGGCTGATTATCTAATTTGACTAATTGGTTTCACCTGTGACATTTCCTGCTTTGCTTTGGCTGCTAGGAAGCTTAGTGTCTATGCAGGGGTCCTCAAACTTTTTAAAGTGGGGGCCAGATCACGGTCCCTCAGAGAGCTGGAGGGCCGGACTATATGAACTACTAATTCCTACTGTAACACCTCCGCTGCGCTCACTGCCCAAAAAACCTGGCGGGCCGGATCAGACTCCTCTGCGGGCCGCATGTGGCCCGCGGGCCGTAGTTTGAAGACGCCTGATAGGATATTAATGCATCAGATGGGATGCTAACTTTATTCCTTAATTTATTCCCTTACCTGTCTTTTATTCTGTCAACCACTTATTTTAGTCTTTTTTGCATGTGTTTTGGTAAATTTTTTCACTTGTGGATGTTAGAGGAGATCATTGAGAGAACATAACTACTGCTTGACCCAAGAGCTGGACCCAGGCAATCCAAAGTTTCTCACCCCCACCCCTATCCTTGGAGTGTACATTTTACTCACTATTTCCATACTAGGAGTCATCTCAAGGGTCCACCTTTAAAAAAGTAAGATGTTGTTGAGACCATCTGGACTGTACATGTGATTGAACCTCATTAATGCCTCTATAGAAAGTTTTAGGATTCTGGTATGCAGGTGTGGAGGTCTATTCATCTTAAGGCTACTACCCAAGACAAAT
The DNA here is from genome assembly GCF_014108245.1 of Pipistrellus kuhlii. Classification (NCBI taxonomy): domain Eukaryota; kingdom Metazoa; phylum Chordata; class Mammalia; order Chiroptera; family Vespertilionidae; genus Pipistrellus; species Pipistrellus kuhlii. The sequence goes on from NW_023425427.1 coordinate 49,199,184, forward strand.
CTTGAAATTCCCCTTGCTTATTAAAACTGTCACCTAGAAATCTGGAGTGTCCTACCACTTTCTTCGATCTCTCCCGGTCCCCTGTGTATGGAGGCTATTTCCAGATTTCACCCAGTAAGCTTCTAAGGTTCTGAGCCAACAGTGGAAAGGCTGGAAATGGAAATGTTGTGTTTCCTTGGCTGGGCCAAGTTTAATTATTTTGTGAATGAAGCTCGCCTAATTTTAAAGGGTAAATGTGGGCCAAGGGTCCAAATTTATGGGGAAACTATGAAGTGAAACATTTCGGTCCTACATGCATTGTAGGGTATGTATGCATCCAGTTGTTCTCCATTTATATTCTAAAACATGAAAATGACTTTAAGCTCATTAATGGATACACACCACCACAATTACCAAGGGAGTAAATCCCCCAGTAGTCTTGGAACAAGACTAAGGTGACCAGACCTCCCACTTTTGGCAGGACAGTCCCGGTTTTTAACAATTTGTCCTGCATCCTCCAGTGTTTTAAAAAAGTCCTGATTTTTAGAAAAAAATGTTAAAAATCGAGACTGTCCTGCCAAAAGCGGGACTTCTGGTCCCCTTCCTTCCCTAGTGCGTGCCTAAAACTATTGATAGTCTGGCCAGCATGGCTCCTTGGTTGAGCTTTGACCTATGAACCAGGAGGTCACGGTTTGATTCCCAGTCAGGGTACATGACTTGGTGGTGGGCTTGATCTCTGGTGGTGGGCATGAAGAGGCAGTTGGTCAATGATTCTCTCTCATCATTGATGTTTCTCTCACCCTCTCCCTTCCTCTCTGAAAATAATAAAAATACTTTTAAAAAACTATGGATAGTGTTTTCTTTTCTATACATATATATCTACAGTAAATTTTATAAATTGGGCACAGTAAGAGATTAGCAATGATAACTATAATAATATAGAACAATTATAATAATACTAGTGGCCTGGTGCAAGGATTAGTGCATATTAAAAGGAAATTAATTGGGGGGGGGGAGAGGAACAACTGTAATAATCTGAACAATAAGATTTATTTTTTTTTAAAAAGGAAATTAATTAGAAGAAAGATTCATGTGGTAATTATGTTATTGTAAAAAAATTACATGTCAAAATAGTATATATAACATAGTATTATAAAATTAAAACACACATGTGAATTGCTCCAGCAAGAGTTTTATATGTATCGTGCATGCGTGAGTCAACTTTATTTTTAAATTGCCAGTGTGTGTCATATGTACCAGCCGGTCTGATGGACGAACATTCAGTCACTAGCCTTTTATATATATAGATACTGTAATAAATTTATGTGAATGGCTTTGGGGCCATTCTTATAGATTATTTGAAGACAAGCACTGTGATACTGAGACAATAGATCTGATAAGACACTGAAAAATGGAGCAGTGTGGCTGGAGACTTCATTGAACCACTCCAAATGGTGCACAATTTCAAACTGATGATTTATTTCTGGAATTTTCCATTTAATATTTTTAGACCACAGTTGGCCATGGGTAACTGAAACCACAGAAAGTGAAAACTAGGATAAGGGGGACTACTGTACAGACCATTACATGGTTTAACCTCCCAGCAATCTGACTTCAGTACATGGAGAATGATTTTTTGTAAGGTATTATAAGATACTACATAACGAAAAGAATAAATTATGTAGCTGCTTAACCTTGTAGGTCCCATCTTGGTCACAGTCTCATTACTCACTTTTAATGGAGCAATATACAGTATTAATACTCATTTTTCAAGCCTTGTAGTCTTTCTGCAAAATGTGTTCACATAAAAGGCTGAGGAAGAATTGCTTTCCCTACTTAAATTGATGATGAATAAGCAGGTCATATGCTTTCTCTGGTGTGTTTGGGGGTGAGGGAGAGCGAGGACAGTGAGAATCGCTGGGGTGTTAGGGTGAATGCCGGAGCCATCCCCCTTTCCCACGTGTCCCAGGAACCGTAATTCCAACTCCATTAGTGCAGAATGAGAGGCCATTTGGGTAAACATAGTCCCATAAATATATCATTAGGCAGTTTTGTAAAATTCACATTATTTACTCAAGCAAATATGTAATTAGAACATTTTTTAAAACACAGATTATCTACCAAAGAGACTCAAACTGTTCCTTTGGAGCATTTAAGCCTATTGGGTAAAACTGTAATTAGGCCATTAATTAAATCCAAATCATATTATTTATTAAAAGGTGCTTTGCTGATCTGATAAGCATTTTCTTTGCTCTTTTAAGGCATTTTAATAATAGATTATTGTAAACCCTTTGGCTATCCCTCGCCCGTCATTCATCCCTTTCTGACTTGCTTCTCATCTCACTTTATGATGATGGTTATGGATTTAGACTTCCCTGTGGACATCATGTGCAAAAACGCCTGATCAGGCATTGCCATCCCCCCCCCCCCCCCCCCCCCCCCCCCCCACGCAGCCCTTCAAAGCTGGGAGGAGGAAAAGCAAGCTCTCTATAGATTTAATCTATATCACACTCTTTGGATTCATTTTTTAGGGGAAGTAATTAGTAGTAAATTGTCCCCTTAATTTTTTTGGTCATTGTTACATATGGACTTGATCAAAGTTCTTTTCAAATTTGAAAACACTGAGGTGGTGTGAGCTTTCTGGAAATGGATTTATGCTGAACCAAGTCAGAGTCCCTCTTGGGGTCATTTTGTGAACAAAGCATGTATATTTGAATCTGTCTAATTCCATGCCGTCTTCTCTTTGTGATCTTGAGGAGGGATGACTCAGAGAGGAATCAAAACTTTAACCACCGTCTCTGGTCTCTGGTTTGTGGAGAGCTGTCGAGCTGTCTTCCAAGGAAAGCACGTTCCTAAGGATCCCCGAAGATGATGTGAAAAGAGGAGCCTGTCTGGGGCTTGCCTTGCTCTAGTCCAATAATTGCATTATAGGTCATGATTTGTTTTGCCTTTTTTTTTTCTTTCTAAAAAAAAATGCAAACTAACCAATTGGTTTTTCAAAAGATTATAATCCTTTTCGGCCTCAGAGCCTTTGCTGTGTCTCCTCTCTTTGTTCGGAACCCTGCCTGTCTCCTGAGTCTCTTTTGCCCAGGCAACTCAGAAACTCGGTGCAGCTTGGCGTTAAGAAGAACACAGAAGTGGGAGCCAGACTGTCTGGATTTCAATCCAGCCCCCCTTCTAATTAGCTGAGCAAACTTGGCAAGTCACATACCTGCCTGGTTCCTTAGTTTCCTTATTTACCTCCCTCCCGGATGAAGGTCATCGGGAATTACGTTGCATGGAGTGCTTACGTAGCAGTCGTTCTTATTTAGGCCTTTGGATTCTGGGAAGCCTTTCTTAACCCTCCGTATCTTGATTTTCCTGGAACCTCTTCTGCTTTAATCCCCACTGCACTGTGCATTGTGCTTGCTTATTGATTACCTTTCTCTAACGCTGGACTAAAAATTCCGTGAGCAAAGAGATGAAGTCTGTTTCCTCTACTGTTCCCCTTGCCGAGCCTCGCACAATGCTGGTAAAACAGGGCCTGGCTCAGGGAGCACCCACGTTGTTTGCAGCAGTGTGTTAGGTGCTGAAATAGAATAGTGAACAAAAAGAATGCGGCTTACTTTCACGTACTGTACAGTCTAGGTAGGAACAATAGACATGGAGCCAGTAAGTATATAGAAATTATAAAACTGCAGGTAAGACAAATGCTATCAAGCATATATGTATGTGGTTTCCAGAGACTACAGCAGGGGCATTTAGTCTCATCTGGGAGTTATGGAAGACATCTCCAGAGCAGTGGTGCTTGGATAAAACCTGAAGGCTGAGTGGTCACTAAATAGAAGAGGAAGAGAGAGATTCACATTCCAGGTCCAGCAAACCGCCTGTGCCAGAGTCCTAGGTATGAGCCCAACAGGTGTGATGAATTGCAAAAGGCCCACAGGTTCCAAGTGGAGACATTGAGGAAAAGAGGAATGCTAGATGAACTTAGAGAGATAGACAAGAACCACTGATGGAAAGTATTTGAAGGCTATCATGAAAAGTGTTTTGTCTATCATAAGTTAAATGAGAAGCCACTGATATATTTTAAGGAAAAAGAAAACATGATTATATTGGCATGTTTTAAATGTTACTCACTTGGATGTGTATCTGTAAGGTGAGGGATAGATTGAGTGAGCACGATGTAGAGTAGATGTACATTCAATAAAATTATGTCTTGTACAATCTCTAAGAAATGGATTATGATAACATGAATTAAGCATGTAGTTGTTAAGATAGAAAAAATAGATGGTTATGAGGGAAATTTAGCTCCAAAGGAAATAGGATATGATGATTAGATATGGGGTGGTAAGAGAGATGGAGTCACAAAATGAAGCCCTGATTTTGGTAAGCAAATGAGTGATTATTTTCATTACTATTTTCTAGCAAACTATAGGAAGAAGACAAAGTATGGTAGGGGAATAATGAGATTTATTGTGGACATGTTGAACTTGAGATGTTATTGAGATATCATAATACGATTTTAAATAGGAAGTTGAAAAATGATTCTGGAGCTTAGAGATGAAGTAATATATATGTGACCATATGTACAATCTATTAATATGTATATGAATAGATAATTATGATATAAACAATCTATTCATATAAATATATAAATCTGGGTATCATCTGCAAATGGGTGGATATTAAAACTATGGATGTGGATGCTATAACTTAGATAGAGATGTTCAAGTAGAGGAAAGGGCCTAGGATTAAGTCCTGAGGACTCCACATATTGTTGGCTGGCAAATGGTAAACTGATAAAGAAGCAACCAAAAACAAACAGAAAACAAGACAATTATATTGCAGAAGCCATGTGAAGAGCATGCTTCCAAATAGGAGGAAGGTCTAGCATGTCTACAGCTGCTAACTGTGCCTTTGGATCTTGTGACACGGAAATCATTGCTGACTTTTGTAAGAATGATACAATGAATGAATTCGTTGATGGAATAAATTAAGTAGAAGCTGGATAAACAGAAAAAGAAAGATTCCTTTAAAGACTACTTTCTCAGAGCCTGTAATAAGATATGTGCCATGGCTCTCAGTGTTTTCCGACCTCATAGTCCTTGGAATTCTTTTCCTGGTGCATTTTACAGGACAAGATTATTTTTAATAATCATTTTACAATCATTTTACAATCCCAGTTAATAAAGTTTTGAGCCAGCAGTATTCCTTAGGCCAAAAAAAGTCTTGATTCTGTCAAGTTTCTCATTTCATACAATGCTTTGCATCTACTTTTCCTTGTCTAATGCTACACAAGTGTATTAGAATGTTGTGTTGGTAAAGAGAGAAGTCTCTGAAGCCAGAATTCTAAGATTTAAATCCTCTTGTATATTGGATGACCTAGAGTAATGTTAACTTCATGTCAATTTGACTGAGTTAAGGGATGCCCACATAGCTGATAGAACTGTTTGTTTCTAGTAGAGATTAATATTTGAATCAGGAGAATAAATAAAGGAGTCCTATCCTCAACAATGTGGGCAGGCATGATTCAATCTGTTGAGAGACAAATAGAGAAAAAAAATCAAAGAAATGGAGAATATTGTCTCTCTCTTTGAGCTTGGATCCCCTATCTTCTCCTGTCTTTGGACATTGGAACTTTTCAGTTTGAAGATGATACATGGCAGGACACCTTGCCTCCATATGGAGTGAGCCAATTCCTATAATACATCTCATCTTCTGTATCTCTCTATATATCTTGTAGTTCTTGTTCTCTGGAGAATGCTGACTAATACAAATGAGTTATTTAAGGTCTCTCAGTGTCTGGGTTTCCTCACCTGTAAATTTCAAATGGTGTTATTTGTGTAATACTTAAGTGCATTAATGCATGCCAAGTACTTAGTAGACTAACATTTAGTCAGTAATTTAAAACTGTGTTGATAATTATGATATAAACATCAGAAGGGACATTAGCTCTTTTTAAGAGTCTCATGCTCTACCGACTGAGCTAGCCGGGCACTCCCTAGCTCTTTTTATTGTGGCAAGAAATGAAATAAGCAAATTTATATACTAAGGAGAAGATGTTTTCTTTTGTGGAAGGTCTACTTGGTTTCAAAGGTGGAGAAAGCACAAGCTGGGAATATACCCCATTCTCTGCACATTTCAATTTCTGATTTTTTAAACATGTCTATGAGTCTTTCAGAGAGTCTAGAACCAGCCTGATGCTGTGCATGTGTGCCTGTATGTGTGCGTGCATATGTGTGGGGGTGTTGGGCATCTCTTCAGATGCATATCAGGTTAGGTACTTTAAATTTCACAAAAGAATCTGGCCTTATGTTTCATTCATTTGCTGAATGAAGCCTGCAGCTTTATCATTCATATAAAATCCTTGCTTTTGCCAGAGAATAATAATTGTCTGTTGCTCAACTTTTAAAATCTTTGTTAAAAAGAAAATGACTGATATTCTTGGAGAATAGCATAAAAGACAATCATTTGACATTTCTCCCATATTCTCTAAAATTTATCCCTAGACCATCAAGCTATGAGAGTGGTAAGTTTATAAACCATTATTGTGACCTCCCAGAATTATTTCTCAGCTGGGCCCTGGGTGTGCCTCGAGGCATGCTATAAAATGGAACTGTGAAAATCACTCTTAGGAATTGCCAGAGGAGATTTTCTTTCTTAGGCCTCAGTGCCTTTTCACAAGCCATTGATAATGCTATTAAAGATAAATACTATGATTTTTGGAGCTAATTATATTTCTTTTTCTGTTCTGGCTGGTTGCCCATATGTCTCTGACTAAATTTGCCAACTTATATTATGTGTTGATATCTTCTCTTTACTCCCTTTTCTGCACACTGCACTGCTCCCATATGGATCACACAAATAAAAGGTGTCCTGTTATTTGTACTACATGTGGCTACTTATTATCTGTCACAAATGTGTGTTTTTGAATATATTTCATTGTTTGTATTTTTTTTTACAGAGAGGAGGAGAGAGGGATAGAGAGTTAGAAACATCAATGAGAGAGAATCATTGAACAGCTGCCTCTTGCACACCCCCTACTGAGGGACCTTTCAGTCCACAAGCCAACACTCTATCCACTGAGCCAAACCGGTTTCGGCTGTCACAAATGGTTGGTTTTTTTTAAACCCTAAGTGTTCAAAATCTCTGAATTGTTTACTATCAAGGGGATCCTTTGCCCTCTGGCTTCTATTAAGATTTGGTCCGTGAGAGGTCTGAGAAAGATCTGCAGGCAAGAAGAGAATGAGACTAAGAACTTATTCTCTGAGCTCTCTGCAGGTTAGAACACTGCAGGTTAGCTGGTGCCCTTTGTAAGTCTGCACCTCCTATCCCGTGGACCTTCTCCACAGAGTTCTTTCTTTGGGTACCACTGACCTCTCACCTTGCCCTGCCCTTCAGATATAGTGTACTAAAAACTCCTGAAGGCACTCCACAGCCCACTTTCTTTCATTTTTTAAACTTGTCTCAAGCCTTTTGCAAGCAGTCCCCTTGTTAAACTCTCTTTAATAGATTCCATTTGAGTGTGCCGTCAGATCCTGCTGAGACCCTGACTGATATATTCTAGCAACTATGCTGAGGATCAACTAATTGCCTCCCATTTCTGCTTTTCTCTGTTTTATTTATGGATTATCTTTTAGCCATTTGAATTATAAATACCTCTGTTCTACAAAGCACCTCAAAATATTCTTCTGTAAAAAGGCAATGTAAATAAACAAATGTGTATGCAAATAAGTATGCCAAGTGTTCTGTTATATACTGGGAGTGAAAAGGCAATTAAGTCTTAGTCCTTGGGGAGATCACCGTCTGTGAGGAAGATATTCAAGGAAGCAAATAATCACAATGCATTGTGGTGATTTATAATGAAGGTATAGAATATGTCCTATGGGGTGGATATGAGGGATGAAGTTCCTTATGAAGCATGGGGCTGGGGTGGGTGGGGGGAAAACTGGGTGAGGGGCGGGGGGCAGGGCAATGTCAGAGAGACCAGCATGGTAGTGGGAGGAAAGAGAAGATAACTGAGGTGGTCACAAAAGGTGGACCTATTAAAGTCACATGAACAGGATTTTTTTAAGTTTAATTCAAATGTGGCACTTGATGTAGAGGGCCAATCATGGATTTCCCTGAAACAACCATGATCTTGCTTGGCATATTGGGAGCTCCCATTCATCTCCTGCAGGGTTGATTATTTGTTACTTAAGAAGTCTTTACATTTTTAAGCCTTGATTTAGGAAAAAGAAAAAAAAAAAAAGAAAAAAAAAACTTGGAAAATGCAAAATACTTTGTTATTCTCCAAAGATTTAAGTTTAATTCAAATGTGACTAATGAGCCTTGCAATAAATATATGCCCAATTATTTCCCCTTACATGTACACACTACAAGGCTTACATGAATCAAGTACCCACTTCATCAAACATGTTTTTAAATTCAAGGTAGATTATACTGAGAATATGAGCAGCAGGAAAGTAATGTCCAAATAGTAAAATACACACACGTTGGTTTCAATAATATGTAGATGAAACTTGTAGCAGTGCTTTGAAAGGAAATTGTGACTTACTGTATGGTCTTAGAATAAGCCTGCTAACGGTCCACCAAGAGCCTACAGGCAAACACAAGGCGCCCCGTTATTTGTAATAGATCTGGCTACTTCTTCTCTGTCACATGTGCTTCTAAAAAAGACTAAGCGATCAAAATCTCTGAATTGTTTAGTTTGGGATTAATCAGAAGATGAAACGTGGACTCTCAGTCTTTTATCAGCCTTCAAAATGAGTCCTGACCCAGTCTGCTAACTTAAAAATAAAACCAATGCAAACCTTCCCTGCTGTGTGAAAGGTTTGGCTAGCAGGTCTCCTAGACTTTTTTGTCTGTTGAGTTTTTAATGAGGACCAAAGTCAGGGTTCTGGAACATTGTGGATTTTGATTACAGTGGGGTTCCATCCTTGTTGGAACGGGGGAAATGTCAGAAACCTCGTGAGCTCACCAGCCAGCATCACGATGAAAGGCTGTGGAGAAGCTTCTCACAATGCTGCTCCACTCTGGGTTTCTACCCAAACTCCTGCCCTGCGCTCACAGAGGTTCCACAAGCACAAAGCCCCGTGAACCGTTGACTTTTGTAAAATATCAATTTCTCCTTTAGCAAACAATGATAAGGCGTAATTGTTAAGAGAAAATCAGCCGACCATCATAGATTTTCTGATTGCCCATTTTATTTTGCGTCTCTATAAATATCAAAAAGATGATTGAGTTTAGTACAACACTGTGTTTTTGTTGAAATCCTGACATTTCCAAAGTGAGCAGAATCTTCCATGGTCTCCATCTCCAGGGACAGCTCCTTCGGGGGTGTCTGAAGCTAGAGAGGGCTCAGTTTCTGAGCTTCTCTCCAGGGACTTCCTCAGAGCCTGCCCGTTAGTGATTTGATGGATGGTGGTGGTGGTGATGGTGTGTGTGTGTGTGTGTGTGTGTGTATTTTAATGTACTAAAATCCATACTTCATGTAAATGCCATTATTTTTTTACATAACGGCCTTTTCTGTTCCAGTGTCTCCTCCAGGAAACTGTAATTCATGTTGTTGTCATGTATCAGACTCATGTCTATTGTGACATTGTTATTATTATTATTATTATTATTATTATTATTTTATTTTATTATTATTTTGCTTTTCTGTTTCCGATGACTTTGACAGTTTTAAGGAGTACTAGTTAAGTATTTTGTCGACTTGTTTTTCAGTTTGGGACTTGCCTGATTTTTTTTCCTCATGACTAGATGGGGTGCAAAGACCACAAAGGGAAAGCATTATTTTATCATGTCATATCAAGGGAACATACTATTTACATGACTTATCACTGATGACAAAAAGCTTGATCCCAAGGTGAAGGCAGTATTTTTCAGTTTTATGTACTATAAAGATACTTTTTCCCCCTCTCTGTTTTCATAATGTATCTTTTTAAAATAAAGGTGCTGTTAAATTACTAAGAATTCTTCTGTATAGGAGACCAGCTATCTCCTCAACTTATTTATATAGTCATTTTGTATCAGCATGGACTCATGGCTATTTTACTTATTTCAATATTTTGGTTTATAATCCAAAACTGCATCACTTACTTTCTTTCTCAAATTGTTTTAGTTCTTGCTGTTGAGGACTCTTTCAGTTAGCCTTTGTGTCCCTTTGAAATATATCCCATTTCTTCGTGTGTGCTTGTGTGTGTGTTTGTGTGTGTGTTTAAGCACTCCTTAACTTGCTGCCACCATAAAATATTTCAGGTTTATTTTGTATACTTTGCCCAATACTAGAACCAGCCATTTCTACAAGGATTCCTGATTTCTTTTATTGAAGAATGTTAAAAACCAAGATCTGAAAATGAACATATTTGTTGTTATTGAGGTGTCATTGCTTCTACACCTTCTTAGAACACAAAAATATGTGTATTTATTTCTACATATATTTTTATTTATATACACATTGAACTTGTCAAACAATGGTCGGCACCAATTCAAGACCAGCAGGAGACCTCAGTATGGAATGAGGCAAAGAAGGCAACTTTATTAGTGCAAATAGCTCAGCAGTGATGCAGCACAGCTGTGGAAACAGCACAGCTGTGGAATAGCTCACTAGTGCTACAGGGTGACTGAGGAGCAGATCAGTAGTGCTACAGACTCTGTGGCTGGGGAAACAGCATGGCTGAGAGGCTAGCCTGGGGCCAGGACCCTCTTCAGCCAGGCAGCTCTCCTTTGCTCAGCAATGGCCTTTTCCACTCTGTTCCAGGTATGCATCTCGGTGCTTTAGCTAGCTGGGGAAATGTCCTCAGTCCTCAGTGGAAAGGGAAAACATGCACTTACTGAGTGGTTTCTATGTGCTGATAGCCATCAAGACATAAGGATCATTTCGAGCAATGATCACTGAGCCACTAGGCTCTAAGGTTTCTGTAATTAAGTTTCTGTAAATATCACATTGACACATTGCTATAAGTCGACCCACTCTTATCCAATTTAAAGTAAATAACCCTTGTTCACAATATACCCGCTAGATATTATTGATGCATTCATGCTACTCTGATAAGGCAAAGGATTTTAAACTCTTCAATTTTCCAACTCATGTTGTGAAGCAGAGGTTCTGTGGGCCACCCAGCAGCAGTTTGGTTCTGTTTGCACCTGATAAAGTGAGGAGATGGGGTATGTTATGGGTGTGTGTGTGTGTGTGTGTGTGTGTGTGTGTGGAGGGGGAATGCAGAAAGACATCATTAGAAGGTGAATAATATGGCATTAAATGGGATAAGCTTTTCTTAAATATAACAATCATTTATTGTTCTTTCATTCTTTGAGTATTTATTGAACCCTTAAGCCCTGTGCCAGGATTCTGTAAAAAGATTAGCTCTAATCCTGACAGGTAAGCATACAGTCCTGGGGAGCTCACATGAGGAGCATCTAACTAAGATCAAAGGAAGGGAAGTTTCTCTTGTGGAGGTAATACTTTAGACAAAGTTTAAGGGACAAGTGGAACATCAAAAAATAGAAATAAGTGTATTCTAGTAGAGAAACAACATTACGAATGGCAAGAGACAAGTGAGAATCTGACATATTTGGGGAGCAAATATTCTAAAGCAGACACCATCAGTATTCACATGGGATATGCAGACATACATAGTGTATAAATTCAGAATGTAAGTCTCATTATGAGAGTAATGTTAGGTGAAGAAAGAAATCACTATCTTCTTCTGGGTAATAATATCCCCTATTTTTGTTTGAAAAATGATCCTTTCTCTACTCTCATCAATGTGGTTGAGATAGCATTGACACATTGCTATTATATAAGTCGACCCACAGGAACCTGGTATCCCCTGGCCAATTGTACTTCTAGTAGTTCAGAGGGACCATGGCATAGAAGGTTAGCAGGGAAGACTGGGGAGTAATGAGGCTGAAGTGGTGAGTTGAGACCAGACCATGAATGATCTTGTAGACTGTGGTCACAAGTTTTGATGTCAGGTGAAGTCAGTTGGTAACTGTTGGATTTTAAATACAGAAGTGACATACTTCATCTGACCTCTTAGATAAAACTTTAAAGGTAGGTGATAGAAATGTAAGCAAGTAGTTCTCCCATTAAGACTGATGAAAATGTAAAAGACCTGAACTGAAACAGTGACAAGGGAGGAATAGAAGACAAAAAAAGAAAAAGAAAAAAGGCAGGGGTGTAGGGATGAATGAAGATTTGCAAGACATCAAGGTAGTGGAAGCCACAAAACTCATTAATGGATTATTAAATTTGAAAATTATGTTGAATATTTGAGTGGAGATAACTAGTCAACCTTTGTATATAAATATGTAGAATTAAGCCAAGAGAAATTTCAAAGATGTCAGGAAAGTTAATGTAACTGATGGCAGTGTGGAGGGTTATTTGTTTATAATAGATGCCATCGTATAAAGTCTCGGTCCTGCTAACAGAGTGCCCACATGAGCATTGTGTCAGTGATCTGAATAAATTATATGCCACAGAGGTGCCATCAAAAGAGCCTTTGGCCAAGATTCTGGCTTTTGGGATTTAATAACAATTAAAAGGAAAATTAAACTTTTTTTTAAACTTTTGCAAAGGTGTTTACCTTTTGAGACTTGGTTTCCTCAACTCAGAAATGTAGAAAGTGGTAAGCATTTGGCCTGCCAGTCAAATAAGAGTAATCTTCATTAATTTTATACCTTCTTTTATTGTAATAAAATACCTGCCAATATAGAAATTTGTGTGGAGAATGCACATGGCTAAATATTTTCAGTAGAAATGGGGGGTTAGAGAAGGGAGAGGTACATTAAGCTGTCCATAAATCCCCTGCAACTTCCATTTTGCCTCTTTATTCCAAACTCCTCAAATCTCGCTAAATATGGGTCACACATGGGTCTTAGGGTGAACTTAGCTCACATGTATGTTTTTCTTTTCTTTTCTTTCTTTTTTTTTTTAACCTGCAGAGTTGTTGTTGTATTTTTTATTAAAATGGTTGCATCACTGAAAAATCAGGTTTACATAAATTCTAGTATTCTAGTTTATTGACGAATCAGAACACCTGGGCCAGTGGTTCATGTCTTTTCTGTGGTAGTGAGCATTTGGAACTGAGTAAAGATTGCCCCCTTTAAAAGAGCATCTGCTCTTGGTTTCACCACGTTCCTACCGTTCCCTACTTCCTTACACATGGCTGGATACACTCAATCATTTTTCTGGCTCATCTTGGAGTTTTGGTTATGATCCTGGATTGCTCAACTCCCAAACAATGACTGAAAAAAAATGGAAGTAAAATATATCAATAGATTCAAAAGTAGGAAGAACGTATAAACTGAGTTGTATTTTCACAATTCCTCGTATCCTGCTTTCTTCAAAGCACTGATTTTTTTCTTACTTGCCTTAAAATGCATTTAAACATGGATAAAGGCACTTGCTATAAAATGTGGCACAGTTCAGTTTCATCTCTAGCCTCTGAAAACTTGAATCTGCTTTTAAGAAAAATACTACACATACTGTTACTGTGAAACTTTGTGTTTCCAACTCGCATTTATGGTGACATCTTTTCAGGGTGTGAAAACTGGAAAGTTTCATATTTTAATTTGCAAAATTATTTTAACTATTAGTGTAAACATGTGCTTAACTATTTGGATGCCAGGTTTTTAAAACTTTTACTTGATTTGTGACCAAATTTGCAATTATTCTGCAGTTACATCATTGCAAGTTATTGCCAATGGTCAGCACTTGACCTCTAGTACTTTTTTTTTTAAACTTAACTGCTCAGGTGACCACAGTTGCATTTTAGTTTATACATGACATTTCCTATCACCTTTTTAATGGATGAGTATTTATTTTTTTCAGTTTTGAGAACTGCTGCAAAATACTGAATTGCCCCAGTGGGGTTTGAAAAGTGGACAGTGAGAATAATTTCCAAGAGTGCTGTGACGATTGACCAAGAGGACACATTTAAAGTAGTAAGCTAATAAGACATGCATATTTTCTACTTTCCTACAATGAAGGGTGGAGATAATATGATAGTTACTGAGCACTGAGTACATGCCAGGCCTTATACCAAGACCTTTGTATGCCTTACCTTGCCTAATTCACAATATCATGAGGCGGCAACTAACCCTAGTTTTATGAAGAGGAGTTAAAATTCCAGGAATTGAAGCCTCTTGCCCAATATCATTCTGTCAGGATTAAAATCTAAACTCTTTGACCTGAAGAGCAGGGCTGTTTGCCATGTGGAAGTGACAGGCATAGAGGACAGGAGGGAAGGGAAAGCATAACCCTCTTAGACAAGTGAGCAGTAAATTAGCTTGACAATGTTGTCTAACTCTTTGCTACGTGACTACTATCTCTAGTTCAAAGAGCTATATTTGCCAGTCACTATAGTCAGCAGTGAATGCCTGTCCCTGTCCTGTATCGGCAGGCAGGGTCTACATGGCGCTTTCTTTGTCATGTTTATTGGTGAACATTGTTACCTGGCCACTCACACACGGTTCATTCCTAGAGAGCTATATGTTGAAAAGTTACCAAAACCTAAAATTTTTTTATGCTTCTGAGAAAGCTGAAACATTTCAATATGAAGCGTCATTTCAGTAAATTTGATCTATTATCCTCACATCTTCAAATTCTGCTGTTTAGGTAACTTGTGTTTTGCCATTAGAAGACTGCTGATGTTCTCTAGATAGCATTTCTGTCATTGCCATATGTTTTCCCAAACTTCAAGCTAATTTAATTTTGCTTTGGACTAAATAGGAGAATAACTTTATTTGGAGAAAATTCTAAAAGTCGGTGTGAAAAGCAATGCATATCCTTATTCATTATTATAGTAAAATGATTTTAAAATATAGGGCTTTATCATTTAATTGCAAAGCTCAGAGTTTTAGAATGACAGTGGCCTTGAACACAAGAGGCCCTTGGGTTTGGTCACAACTATTCCCTTAGGTATGAGTTTTACCAGTTGAGGATTTTTCTGAGTAGAGGATTCCCAGTAGAGAAGGGCAAACCAGTGTTCCTCTCTTGGGTTTGGTGTTTGTGGAAAATGTCCACTGCTAGAAGACACAGCTAGTGAAAAGGAAAACTCAACTGCTGTGAGTGGTGAGGGAGGGAAAGAAAGAAACTTAAATTCCAAAGAAGATGAGATGTAACAGTAAAGTTAAGAATGTTATCGTTGGGAGCTACCCACAAACTCTTTGGCTCCTATTTACAAGTCATTGCTCTCCCAGCCTCAACCACCAAAGCAAATCGGCATGCATTGTCACCTCACATTCTACACATTATGCTGTGCTCTGTCTTTACAAATTGTTTAATAATACCTCAGGAATATCTCTGGATCAGTAATTCCAGGATTTCACACATAGTTTCAAAGTGGACGAGAATAATGGAGTAAAGAAAGAAAAGATGAAGAGACTGTAGGTGTTCACTCCCACTGTAAAGAGGGGAGAAACATGAAAACTATGGGGGAAATCACATGTTTGTGACATTGACCATTAGTGTATTGCAGGGACAGATAGGAGTTAACATTTATTGAGCATCTTCTAGGTGTCAGGCAATATATGGAACAGCATACACACAGCACAAAACAGACTTGAACTCTGCCTTCAGGTAAGTATATTAGGAAAGAGAGAGAATGACCATGTAATTAAGTGTTTTGAGAGCTGCTGAAGGAAAGTACCATGTGAATATATACAGATTGGATTAACCTGTCTAGGCAGCCTGGGTAATGTCACTAAGAAAGGGCGTCACTAGTCAAAGTAATGGAGTTGTGAGGGAGAAAGGTAATAAGAAACATAAACACATAAAGGCACATTGTGAAGCAAGCTATAAAGAAATCGACAGAGACCATGACAGGAGGACATACTGATAAAGTGGTATGAGTAGGCTTTGCAGAAATGAGGTTTAAGTGGTATCAGAAGGATAAGAAGGAACTAGCTATGAAAGAGCAAGGAGTAAGGTGAATCGGGTAGGAAAGACAGGACATGAGAAGGCCTTGAGCAGGCATGCTCCCTGAGATATTTAAGGAACTGAAATGAGGCCAGAGTCCCTCAACACGGTGTGTCAGCAGAAGAGCAGCGTGAGACAGAGCTGGAAAGGAAGGCAGGGGCCAGATTTAGCAGGTCTGAGGGACTCTATGCTGTTTATAGGGGAAGTCATCGGGGAGATTTAACACATGGCTCAACAGCATGCTTAGAGACCTCGACATAGCTCTGGAAGAGGAGGAAATTGAGACCATGAAAAATTAAATAGGTTTCTAAATTTTTGCACGCAGTGAATGACAGCCAGCTTTTTAACCTGGATCTATTCAACTCCAAAGCTCGTGTTCATTGGGAAGGTCTCTGTGAGTGGATCACTCAGACTAGTGATTGACAAGGAATAGCCTTGAGAAAAACATGTTCAGAAAGAACTTTGGGATTTTTCACACTCCCTGCTCCATACACCAAAGTCCTGTGAATGGACACTCACCGTGTTTTAGAATCGACTGTACTCAGATCAGATGCTAAAGAGGAAACAAATGCCACCAAACAGAAAAATCAAGACAAACACCACCTTCCCAAAAAAGCCCCCCACCCCCCAGATGGTCTTTTTAACTTCTCTTTATTTACTTAAATATGTAAAGGCAAAAAATACATTTTTGGACTGAGCAATCTTCTCGTATTTTATAAATGCAAATGAAATAGATTTCCCCCCACCCTCCTTTCTTTTTTATAGTCCATTTGTGACTTGTTTCCTGTTCTATTTAAATGTGTCTTGGCTTATGGAGTTCTGAAATTATGTTGTGTTCTTTATTGATGGTGACAGTCAGTCACCTAGTGAGCTGGCATCTGCTTCCCAATTCCCCATCTTTATTGGCACAAAAGGGTGTCCTCCACTGAGCATCTTGGAAGAACGGTCAGGCATGGAGTGGGGTCATGGCCAATGAACAGCTCATAGAGGGACACTTTTTATCCTTACTCATTTGGGCAATATTCTTAGTTGTCTTCTTGAAGGATCCTTCTGGTTATGACATTTCCAATGAACATTTATTTTTTTCAGAGTCTTTGAAGAAGAATGGATTAAATCAATCGATAGGAGAAAAGGGTTGGAACTGAAAACACTGCCTAATCATTGTGGTGAACACCGTCTGTTCACTGGTGATCTGGGCAAGTAAGCGAGTCCTGGAGACTAGACAGCTGGCTGGCAGATTTCTGAATGAGTGAGGAAATTTTCCAGTTCATCTGTGGAGAATTTAGTCCAACATTATAGCATTAGGCTACCCATCTGCAGCCCGCAATTGGTACAGACAAGAGAGTCATTATTACTTTGTGGAGACAAGCCACAAATCTGGAATGAGGCAGACTGGCCTTGCCTATTTGGGGGTTGGCAGGGCTCAGGTTTGGTCTATTGTTGCAAGATGGCATTACCAAAGGAGAGTGAGAGTGTGATTGCATTAGCCATTCATCACACACAAAGTGTCTTAGGGTGGATAGAATAAGTGGAATGAACTGAGAAACCCTGATTTTGTAAAGGCTGTTGTTCATGTTCCCTTGCTTGTGGTCTGTGCCCTTCCTAATGGGCTAGTGTCTTTTTGCCTTCAAAGGTCATCTATTATGCCAGATGGACAGCTCTGTTTTGATGCTGATATCAGTTTATAGGTTGTTTTATCTATTGTATTTGTAAATGATGACTCAAATGAGGAAACTAGGAATGGAAAACACTCTATTCACAAACTGAATAGAAGTTGGCAAAATGAAAGTGATTCTATTGGAAGTTTGAAAGCCTCAGTCAGCCAACTCTGAGCCTCTGATATTACTAAGTGGTATTGAAGGATGAGGAGGAACTAGCTATGAAAGAGCAAGGAGTAAGATGAATCGGGTAGGAAAGACAGGATCTGAGAAGGCCTTGAGCCAAAAGTTTGTGGGTAGCTACATTATTTGGGGCACTGCAAAGGAAATAAAGAAAATGGAAGAGAATGTACAGAAAGTAACTTAGAGTTCATGCAGTCCAAATGGCCATCTAAACAGAAGACTGGTTTCCTGCCATTGGACTTGTATTTTAAAGGGGAGGAAAACTTTTTTTAAAAAAAAATGTCTTTGTTTTGGCACAAACAGAGCAAGTAGAATGTTACCTTTCCTTTTTTTTTTTTTTTTTTGCGTTTATATGAAGTTGGTTGATTCAAAAATAGTTACACTATTAGTAATATTAGTAAAAAAAAATAATAAAAATCATTGCAATTTATTGAACTCTTAACAAGTGTCAGTTATTTTATAAGCATTGTGTCATTAATCTCTACAAAACTCTGAGATAAATACTACCATTAACTTCCATTAAAATATGAGGGTTTTTTAAATGCACCTAGATTTTGTGGCCAAGATCAGAGAGATAGCAGTGAACAGAGTCAGTATTTAAACCCAGACAAAGAACCTGAGGTTGTCTCTACATTAGAGGAAAATTAGATCCTCCATCATGAGAATTGAGACAAATGCCTTTTCCAGCACTTACAAGTTTTGTAAACTAGGACAAGTCTTTTCCACTCTCTGAGTGTCAATTTATTCATTTTAAATTCAAAAATAGTGGCCTTAAACACATAAGAAATAATCATAAAACATAATGCATGTGAACTTGTTTTAAAATTCAGAAACATCGCTAACCTGATCTTTCATTTGGGCAACAAACATTAGTTGAGTGCCTCCATTGTGTTCAGCATTTTGTTAGCATAATATTAGAATACCAAGACTTGAGAGGGCGCCACAAAGAGCTCAACTTATTGTGGGAAGAGGTAAGCAGATGATTACACTGTAATTAGATAACTGTCATATCAGAGAAGGAGAAACAAGAAACACTGTGTGGAGAGGTTGAAGATGAATTTCTAGAAGAAGCAGTGTCTTAGTTTTTGCCTAATAGAAAAGCAGGCTTCTGTCTGGTCAAGAAAACAGCTTAAGATGTTTATGGTGTTGAGGAGAGATGAGGAAAGCATGGTATGTTAGGATAAAGGTGACAATTTTAAAAATATTTCAAAATAAAGTTTTTACTTTAGATTTACAGAAAAATTGTGAAAATAGTAGAGTTTTCCTATATACACCACACCCAGATTCCCTTACTATTAATGTCTTACATTAGTATGATAAAATTGTGATAGTTAATGAAACAATATTGATATATTATTAACTAACATCAATAGTTATCCTGATTTCCATAATTTCTACATAACGTGTATTATTTTTTTTTTCTTTCTGTTCTGGAACCCAGTCCAGGATACCACATTGCCCTTAGTCAGAATGGCTCCTTAGGTTCCTTTTGGCTGTGATGGCATGTTCCCTTGCTTTGGATTACCTTGAAAGTTTTGAGGAGTGATAGAGTGATAGATAATTTGTTGGATGTTCCTCATTTGGGATTTATCTTTGATATTTCTTTTGACATATTATCATATGTCTAATACTGTTGCGATTAACCTGACTTACCTGGCAGGCAGACAGGTGAGGGGTTAGGAGCAAGCAGTCCAAGATTGCAAGAGGGATGTCTGACTGCTAGTTTAGGTGGGATTGGGCCTAAACTGGCAGTTGGACATTCCCTGAGGGGTCCTGGATTGGAGAGGGTGCAGGCCAGGCTGAGGGACACCCCTCATGCACAAATTTCATGCACTGAGCCTCTAATATTACCTAATAATAGACAAACATGTAAATTGACCTTACCTTCGCTACACCCACAGCCAACCAGGAGTGAGTATGCAAATTAGCCTGACAAAGATGGAAGGTTAATTTGCATATGCAGGCACTAAGCATCCAGCTGGGGTGGGAAACCTGCTATGAGGGAGAGGGAGGGGAACAGAGAGAGCTACAGGAGCAGTGCTCTGGCTGGGAGCGAGAACTTGGTGGCCAGG
The DNA here is from genome assembly GCF_014108245.1 of Pipistrellus kuhlii. NCBI lineage: Eukaryota > Metazoa > Chordata > Mammalia > Chiroptera > Vespertilionidae > Pipistrellus > Pipistrellus kuhlii. Next base: position 49,218,983 of record NW_023425427.1, read on the forward strand.
GAGTGGGGACTTGGTGGCTCCTGGGCGGCCTGAGAATGGGAACTTGCCAGCTCCTGTGCAGCCAGGAGCAAAGCCAGGGGAAGGAAGGAAGGCATAGGCCCTTTAAGAGGAACTGTCTGGGACTCCAACAGTCCTCTGTCTCCTTCAGCCTCAATCCCCATTGGTTTTTGCAGCCAGAAGTTATGGGGACTTCTCTTCCTGGCTCTGAAAGCCTGGAACTGTGGCCTATTGTGGGGCTGGAATCCCTCATTCCTCAGGGGGCACCTCTCCAGCCAATATATTCCTCACGGTTTTATCTTCCACATGTGGGTATAGAACCAACAAGTTCCACATTTCCACCCCTCCTGCCAATCTTGATGTGGCTTCTTCTTTAACTCCCTAGTTGTAGGACTTCCATTCAGCCAGATTTCAGGCAGTTCTGAATGATGGTTATTCTGTAGTTTAGTTGTAATTTTGATGTTATTTGTAAGTATTTTTATATGAAACCATCTGTATCAATATTGAGCTAAGCATGAGCTCATGCTAATGTGCCAACTCTAATCCATTTCAACATGGATCATTCTAACCCTCTACTATTGTAGATTCTTTGGGATTTTCAACATAGACAATTATTTGAAATAACAGTTTCATTTGTTGGCTGTGTTTCTCTGGATGAGCCAATTTACTCCCTCTTGGAGCATTACAGCTTGCCCTGCCACCTCAGTTCTCTGATGGGTCCAAGAAAAGTAATTTTCAGTCTTTCCAGTTTCTAATTCTTATAAGGGCAGGGATGGTGACTTCTAAGCTTTTGTAATGTTGGGACTTGATGCCAAAAGTACAAGGAGAACATTTTTCATGCCAGGCTAAAGTTTAGACTGTACACTACAGGCCAGAAATGTGCAACCATGGAAGAGTTGTAGCCAGGTAGTCACAACCAGCATGATGACACTGGTGGCAGAGTAGGAGAACTTCCCTCGGGGGCTGGAGGGCAGATTTACACAATTGCATTATACACACTCCTCCGATTCAGGTATCTTAGTTCCGTGGTCGGCAAACTGTGGCTCACAAGCTACATATGGTTCTTTCGCCCCTTGACTGTGGCTCTTCCACAAAATACCATGGCCTGGGTGAGTCTATTTTGAAGAAGTAGAGTTAGAAGTAGTTTAAGTTTAAAAACTTTGTTTCTCAAAAAAAATTTCAATACTTGTACTGTTGATATTTGGCTCTCTTGACTAAAGAGTTTGTCGACCACTGTCTTAGGTGCATTTCATGCTTTCCGTTAGTTGTTATTTCAACAGGCCGCATGTCATTGTTTATTTAATTGAACTAGGAAGAAAGCTCTTTGTGTTGTCTTGTTCAGCCCTGCTTTCCCAATGCATGTACTTACATAGCAATTGAACTGAGTGAATACAATCATCCAGGAGTTTCAATGCAATTTCACCCCGAGCTATCTTCAGCAGCTATGTTGTTAGAAATATAGGTTAGAGGTGAATTTATATATTATTTTCATACTTTCGGGTGAAAGGGATATTTCCTCTCCTGCTTTTTCAGAGATTATTATGTGCAAAGCTAAAAAGAGGATCATTTTAGTACCATATATATTTATAATGTTAAAGTATAATGTGATTTAAAGTATATACATGATTTTATACACATGACTCAACAGTTATAATATAGTGGTATATTCTACCAGCAAAGCCCAGGAAATCATTGTATCAAATGCAAACGGACTTGACTCAACAAGCAGTAAGCAGGCACCATCTATAAGTCAGGTACTGTTCCTAGGCACCCTAGGTAAAAATATGAATGTTGTAGACCTGCCTTTAATGACTCAAAATCTAGTGATTAGGAAGGCATGCAGTTATCTATAGTATCAATCAGTTTATAATAAATGAGGAGATAATAAAATTCTATCCTTTTCATGTTTACTGTGTAGCCAAGACCTATTGTAAGCATTTTGTAAACATGATTACAATCATTACAACAATACTGATACGTTGTCATTGTACCCACTTTAGAGATGAGAAATATGAGGCTCAAAGACATTAAATCAATTGTTCTCAACATTTCTAATGTCGTGACCCTTTAATACAGTTCCTCATGTTGTGGTGACCCCCAACCATAAAATTATTTTCATTGCTACTTCATAACTGTAATTTTGCTACTGTTATGAATTGTAATGTAAATATCTGTGTTTTCCAATGGTCTTAGGAGACCCTGCTAGCGGTTCTAAACCTGTGGATTCTCTGATGGTCTTAGGCGACCCTGCTAGCAGTTTTCACCACAATATGAGGAACTGTATTAAAGGGTCGCAGCATTTGAAAGGTTGAGAACCACGGCATTAAGTGCTTTGCCCAAGGTCACAGCAGAGGAATCAGGATAGAGATGAGATCGTTCTGACTCTAATACATTTACTTCCATCTGTTCACTCTACATTAAGGTATAGGGACACAAAATTGTGATTAATTATATCTGGATGAGTTAAAAAAATTCACAAAGAAGGTGGATTTTGACAGAGGAGTTGAAGACTGTCAGGAAATATAAAATAAAATAAATAAAATAAAATAAAATAATAAAAAAATAAAATAATAAAATAAATAATAAAAAAATAAAAAAATAAAATAATAAAATAAAATAAAATAAAATAAAATAAAAATAAAATAAAGGAGCATAGAAGACAGAAAACAATGAGAAGAAAGGTATGGAAGGATCCAGGCCTGGTGAGACCTGCAGTACAACAGGAGCATGGCTAATGAATGAGATCTGTGGGTACAGAGGCCTGACCTCAATGGGGCTAGGATAAAAGATGAAGGACATTTGCTGCCATGTGAAAGCATAAAGTATGAACCAGGGGGGATTTTAGAACACAAGAAGTAGTGTTATCTATAATATCACTGTTATCAGTTTATAATAAATGTTATCAGTTTATAATAAATGTGGAGATAATAATAGGAATATTATTATATTAATTTATTATATAATAATAAATTCTGAAGGCATTTCCTGCCCTAATCAGTTTGGCTTGGTGGATAAAGCATTGGCCTGTGGACTGAAGGGTCCCAGGTCCGATTCCGGTCAAGGGCATGTACCTTGGTTGTGGGCATATCCCCAGTAGGAGATGTGCAGGAGGCAGCTGATAGATGTTTCTCTCCCATCGATGTTTCTAACTCACTATTGCTCTCCCTATCAGTAAAAAATCAATAAGATATATGTATTTTTAAAAAGAATTAGTGACCTGATCAAATCTAAGTTTTATCAAGGTGACACTGGAGATGTGTGGAGAATGAAGTGCAAGGAAGCAAGCCTGTAGGCAAGAGGATCATTTTTAAAAATATATATTTTATTGATTTTTTACAGAGAGGAAGGGAGAGAGATAGAGAGCTAAAAACGTCGATGAGAGAGAAACATCGACCAGCTGCCTCTTGCACACCCCCTACCGGGGATGTGCCTGCAACCAAGGTACATGCCCTTAACCGGAATCGAACCCGGGACTTTTCAGTCTGCAGACCGACGCTCTACCACTGAGCCAAACCGGTTTCGGCAGGAGGATCATTTTGAAAGCTGTTTTGAAATACAAGAGAAAGAAAGTTAACGGCCTAATTCTTAATACAAAGTCAAAAAATTTATATGCAGAATTAGAAGATTTTCATTTCCTTTATAAGAAAAAAAAATTTGATTTCCTTGAAATTTCTGACAATTCAAGCGCTCAACTATAAGTTGAAATGATTTCCACGCCTGGGTTACAGTGTTCTGAATTCTAAAGAGAACACCTCCTGTTTCTTCTGAATTCAACACAGAAATCACAAGGACAAAAAATACCAAACTGTGTTCCAACCAAGTCATCATACCCAGCATATTGCTCAACATTTTACCAAGTGAAAAATAATTATTTCATTACTACAATGTGCCAGGCATTCTTTTTAAAAAATATATTTTTTATTGATTTTTTATAGAGAAAAAGGGGGGGGGGAGAGAGAGAGAGAGAGAGAGAGAGAGAGAGAGAGAGAGAGAGTTAGAAACATTGATCAGCTGCCTCCTGCACACACCCCCACTGGGGATTTGCCCACAACCAAGGTACTTGCCCTTGAACGGAATCAAACCTGGGACTCTTCAGTCTGCAGGCTGAAGCTCTATCCACTGAGACAAGCAGGTTTCAGCCAAGCATTCTTTTAAAGAAATTCATTGAGTACCTACTAGAAATAAAGCACTGTGATAGGCATTAGAGATAGACTGGTGAACAACACAGACATGGAATCTGTTTCCAGAGGATTTATTACCTAACAAATTTGGGGTGTGCTAGGAATGTTCCCAAACTTTAACTGGGAAAAAGCATACCTAAGTTTAAAAGAAACCCTGGCCCAAAACTTCCTTTTGGTGAGATTCTTTCTAGAGCAGATGAATTCTGAAGGCATTTCCTCACTCCTTTTCCTGCTTTGTGTTCATGCCTGTGCTGTCTTCTGTTTTGCTATTTCCTTCAGGCCTTTCTCCCAGTGTGGCAAACTTGAGGCCTATTGCTTTGCTATGTGGCTCAAAACTTGCTTCGTTACTCAGGCTGTCTGTTAACTATCCTGAGCTGACTGACCTGGTCAGGGGTCCCTCTTTGAACAGGAAACTTCCTTCTCCCTCAGTGTAGCCAAGCATGTCAAACTTGCCGCAGCCAGACCTCATGCTCAACAAGGCATGAGACCTGTTGGCCATGAGTTTGACATGCTTGGTTGGTTCTTGGTACTAGACATTTGATCTTAATCATCTTCAAACTCATAATTGTTTTCATTAAACAACACTAGACCTCAGGAACCTGAACCTTGCAAATTAAAATATGCCTGCTAATTATATCTTATCTTTTATGGCTTTTTTCTTTTTTTGAAAACGTAAATAGATTTTATTGACAACGCTGGCTGAGTGGCTCAGGTGGTTGGAGCATCATCCCATACACCAAAAGGTTGTGGGTTTGGTTCCCCATCAGGGCACAAACCTGAGTTGTGGGTTCAAGTCCAATTGGGGCACATAAGGGAAGCAACCGCTTGATGTTTCTCAGTCACATCAATATTTATTTTCTCTCTCTCTAACATCAATAAAAACACATCCTTGGGTGAGGATTTTTTTAAATCTCAGTTCTATCACAATATTAAAAAAATTATTTTATTTACCTAAAATGTCAAAATCCAAAAAGGTATTTAGAAAGAGTGGTTAATAAAGTCCATTTTGTGGCAGAAGGAAGTCCCAACAATTCTTAAATGTCTGCTCCATATCTTTGAAGTTCTTTTACAAATCCTGGAAACACTTCCTTGTTAGTGACTAAGCTAGAAAGGATAGGAGAACAAAATGTATCCTGGAACTGGGGTGAGAAGTTCAGGTGTAAGTATCAGAGGAATAGCTCGCAGATCTGGTCATAAGGGGCTTCTTCGTTTCTGGAGAGGTCAGTGATGGAACTGGATAGTGGGCAGAGTCTGAGAGAATGGATAAGCTGAAGCTGTATCACAGGACAGTGTGGGTCCCTCCACAAAGACTTCTGTTCATTGGCAGTTGGTCTGCTCAGGACTGGAACAGGCTGTTATCAAGGGAAGGCAGACTATCTGTGATGGGCCATCTGTTTTCTCCTCTCCACAGTTGCACTCATTCAGTTCTTACCTTAGAACCTGCTCCTCTTGATGAGATAAACAATATGTTTGAAGCACCAGAGATGCTGTGCAGCTTAGCAGAGAAATGATGCTTTATGAAGTGTCATCCTGTGCAGCCATCTGGAGAGAATCACGTTTGACCATCCTTGGGGACTATTCCATTGATCCCAGAGTTCTGATCCCATCCACTGAAAATGGTCTATTTTTATTGGTTTAAAGATAGCATACTCCGCTGCCCCCTTTCTTAGGTGGAGGAAGGTTTCACCATTATACAGTGATTCACAGATAAAAGTCAGAGTTACTGAAGGAGAATTGTTTAATGGGAATATGACATATAAAATGATGATGCCTCACACCTTAAAAAGAGTTCCTTGGAAACCTGTTCCTGTCTCCTGTAAACTAATTAAAACTATGAACCACCCACTGCAAGATTAGTTAGAAATTGAGTGAGTGTAGATAAAAAAAAAAAAAGTCATAAAATATTTTACTTATAATTGTCAATTATACATAATTTGAAACATTTTAAGCTTCCAATTTATTAAAAATGGTGTAATGAGACAAAGACAATATTTAACACTGACAATAAATGCATCATGTAATTTTAATTCACTTCTGTATATATTTACTTTTAAAACATATTTTCTCACATAACCAAAATACCATTTATAGTCCTAACAAAATTAGCAGTAATTCCCTAATCCCATGTAATAAAAGCCTAATATGATAAGTGTCTGACCATTTGTTTGACTGTTCACTATGACATGCACTGACCACCAGGGGGTAGACACTCTGACCCGTAGGTTTAGCTTCCTCCTGGGGTCCAGCCGATTGGGACTCAGTGAGACGAGCTGGACATGCCCTAGAGCCCTTCTGTGGTCCCTTCCTGGCCGGCCAACCTCCCATGGTTCCTCCCCCGGCCAGCTGGCCCTGATCAGCCCCAAGAGCGACTGGGTGAGATGGCCCTGATCAGCCCAAGGGGGACTGGGCATGCCTGGAGCCCCCTACAGTCCTTACCCAGCCTGAATTGTGCACTGGTGGGGTCCCTAGCCTGGCCTGCACTCTCTCAAATCCAGCACCCCTCAGAGGATGTTAGAGAGCCAGTTTTGGCCCAATCCCCGCAAGCCAGGCTGAGGCATCCCACAGGCACACGAATACGTGCATCAGGCCTCTAGTAATTTATAATATCCCACCCATATTAGAATTTCTTTCAGTGGTATTAAAAATATGTTTTTAGAGTTTATTTTCTCATGTAACGTCTACTCATTGCACATGGTTGTTATGTTTCTTAAGCATCTTTCTGAATATTAGTCTAGAATAGTCTTTCCTTTCATTTTCCTCATGCGCCATTGACTTGTTGACAAAATTGGCCTAGTTGTCTTCTATATGATGGATTTCCTTTTTATGGCATAATTTCACTTGCTCCTAAGTGCTCTATATTATTGCAGAATTGACTTAGATACTGTATAAAGGCATGATTAGATCACATTAATTTTTCCAAGCCTCGTAGATGATACTCTGTACTTCAAATTCACATCTGGAGACATATAATATCCACTTTCTAATGTTTGATAATGCTGAATGATTACTGATTACTTCAGCTTTTCCTCTTATAGTTTTTTGTGTACTTTTATAGTAATTGTCAGAAAATGTTTTCTATTATAACTTGCAAAATCATGAGTGTCTAATTCTTCATTCCTCATGCATTTGTTAGAATAATTATTGTGTAAAGAAAAATTGCCACTTATCTATTTACTAGGTCAAATGAGTATGATCTATGGTGGCCTTGGGTTGGTTTCAACTTTTCCCAAAGAAATTCTCCTTCCTTTTAGTGGGGAATGGGAATTGGAGATCACAATTTGGGTTCAAAGGTTGCTCATTGCTCCTGACTTGCCACTGCTTGCTTCCAGGTTTTGTAGTAGACAGAACTAGTCAATAAGTAGTTTCCAAACAAGAGAGCATAAATCACTTTGCATTAACATTTCTTATTCAATTTGAAGATATAGGGCTTTTTACTTAAATTCTTGGACTTAATTCTTTCAAACTGAAAATTTTTGTTCTCACTGACATTGATGCAATCCTTTTTTCACTTTTCCTACAACATCCTGTAGTTGTTTTAAAATGTAAATATTAATTTTAGTACTGACATCCAGTCTACAGAATATAGTTTAATATCGCCACTTCCCTAATTATGAATGAGAAGTGATTATTTACACACACACACACACACACACACACACACGCACACATACACACACACATATATTAGCATCCTTATTTTTCTGTGGTCTCTCTTATCTCTTGCCAATTTTTGTCCTGGATACTTGATTACTTCTTCTCGTTATGAGTGCTTTAAATATCAGGAATTTCAAAACTCTATAAGTTATATAAACATTTTCTCAATTTATCATTTATTTAAATTTTAAGTGAACATCCCCTCACTATCTTATATTTATATTAAAACAAAAGAGGAAGCTTAAAACTGAATCACTTGGCCCTTTCTCTCCTTCTCCCAGTTCACTATGTCTGCATCTCTGAATAACCAGGCTTCTTTTAGATTTTTTAGTTGGGCTCAGCAGATTCAAGCCTTAGCACAATCTTCCTTGGAGTTTTAGCCTTTTCCCAAGAAACTGGCTTAGTCTGTGCATCATACCCACTCTGTTTCCTGTCACAATGCCACTCGCTGTCCCTGCACATATATAGAGTCCTGCCTTGCTTGTGCAGTGTTGCCTGTGGACTTGGTGCTTGCTACACTCATTGTAGAAAGTCCAGCAAGTTTTAGGAACATTCACCATGCTTGTGGGAGCACTTCCAGCATGGAGAGAACTCTCATTTATTATTTTTTTACTCTATATGTTTTATAATGCAATTTTTTTTTAATTTTTATGTAGTCAGACTTATTAGGTTGGCCCTATATTACTTCTATTGTAGATTTTAAATCAGAGGAAACTTTTATCTACCCCAGGCTTATCAAGGAGTCTGTCCATATTTTTCCTACAACGCAGTTTCTTATTCTGAGGCCCTTGATACTCGTACGGGTGTATGGTGTGCAGGGCAGCTTTAGTTTTCCCTTTTTCCATATGGCTCCACAGTTGGCAAAACTGTTTATTAAAAATCTATTTTAGACTTCCATTTCTGGGTGGAGTGGGCTGGCTTGTATCTTGATAATACAAAAATAGAAGCAGTAAAATAAACCTGATAAAAAGTCATACAAAATGAATTGTCTGAAGTTGCTGTTAAGCTATCATGTCCTTCAGGATTTGAGGGGTCCAGTTACTGTAGAGCAGGGAAGTGCTCTGAGATGAAGCAGATATTTGCTGCTTCCTGACCTGTGAGGACTTTGCTGATGTATAAGTGGCGGTGGCTGAGGTGCTGCTAAGCCACACATAGAGGAGTTAAAAGCCTGGGAAGATCTTGAGTTCACAATTTAATGAGTTTTGAGTGTAACCAACACTCAAACCAGATGTAGAATATCTCATTACCCCAGAAAAGTCCTCTGTGCTTCCTTCCAGTCAGTGCTCTGATGAAGCAACTGCTGCTCTGGTTTCTTTCACCAGAGCTTGGTTTTGCCTGTTTTTTGTTTGTTTGTTTGTTTGTTTGTTTGTTTGTTTTTACTTTTTATAATGGAATTATTTAACATTAATTTATGTTTTTCTATTCTATTAAATATAATGTCTTAGATATCCATTAATAGAGTTTTAGATGGTTTGCTTTCGGGGAATAGAACTGTACCCTAAACTATAACTCAGTCACTTGGTCATTGGATACTTTGCTTCCCTGCCTTACCTATTGCCCTTCCCTCTGGGGCTAGATGTCTCTATTTCTGTGCGCCCACTTGGCATTATGTAGACTCCTGTGTCAGAGCCTATGACTTCACCATCCCTTATCTCCAGGGTAAGCATAATTTCTATTACACAGTGAATGGCCAGTGTATAAAAGACAACAGAATTCTGCTTTTAATGAATTGATCACCTATAACTGTGGCACTGCCTCTCCGCAGTTGGTCACCTTGGGACCACCCCTCCTCTCTCGCCGTGAACAAACCCACAAATTCGTTGCCTTGGTTTGATAGGTTGCCTCATTGCCCAACATTGTAAGTAGCAACCAGAGCACTGTGTCTGTTAAGTAAGAATGCACATTACTTGGCATGGCCAAGGAAGTTCCGCTGACTCGTGCAATCAAGTCTGGTCAAACGATGAAATGATTCTCACTGTTTCAAAATTGCAGTACATTTGTTTTCCTTTACTGGTGTTTGCCATTTTTTTTTTCAGTCCATGCTGTTTTATATATATGGTTTCTCCTTCAGAAAGTAAGTACCTAGCAGTACTTTTTTCACTTGCCATGCACCGAGCTACTGAGTTACGCACACTGGACACTCAGACATGTAGAGAAAGAGTGGTGATGAGCACAGAGCAGAATAATGAACAGATCTAATCCCTGAGGTGCTGGATAACATACAATGCCATTTAAAAGCTTGTGATAACTGTCACTCTTGATAGCACAGAAAAAGAACAAAACAATAGAAATCAAAGAGAACATCTGGATAAAAAAGTGAGAGGAAGCACAGGAAGAGAAACTTCTCCATAAGAATGTTCTGTGGCTGTGAATTGCCAAACTCAAGGGAAAGGTTTAGAAAAACGCTATAGGCTCCCCTTACAGGGAACTTGGTTTTCTTAGCAAATGGATTCAGTAATTGGGATTTGTGTTCCTTATTTTCCTCCGGGAGTGTATGGATGAGTTAATTAATGTGGTAAGATTTTGCAGTATCTTTGAAAACTAACTTTTTAAAGACCCAGATGGCACTATGTCTGTGTAATTTGGGTGATGACATACGGGAATGGGTAAAGAAGACCGAGCCCTACCAGATCTGTTCTCTGAGGTTCCAGGCCCCAGGATTAAGATTCTATAACTGGAAAAGAAATACATGGAGGATGACAATACTACAGATTATGACAGGTTATTGTCAGCCTAATTGCATAGCTTTGTGCATAAACCTTGCCTGTTAGGCTGTTGAAGCAACTTTCAAATTTGCGTGCTCAAGTTGAATTCCACAGTCTCTAAATCTCCATCCACTTCATTATTTTCTCCTATCTCTCATGTTTTCAGAAGTTGTTCAAGTAACCTTGCCCAAACTTAATAATGTAACTCGACTATTTTATAATGCCTACAAATGCTGTGGGTCAGAAATTCAGAAATCCTACAACTACAGGGATGGCTTGTTTCTGCTCCTTTATCTCTGGCTTCCTACCACTGAGGGAGAGTGCTCAAATGGTGACAAACGTCTGGAGGCTTCTTGCTTACTTGCATTCCTAATCTCTAGACTGGGGTAACTGCAAATTAGTCTCAGTTGGGAATGTCTCTTCAGCTTCACTCCAGGTTATGGCTGGGTTCTGGGTGGGAGAGTCTTGAGACAAAGCATTCCCAGAAAGCCAGGTAGACAGCAGTACTGGTCTTTGTGTCCAAACCCCACAAGTCTCAGGTCTTCACTTCAGCCATGCTCTGTCATCATAGCAGCCAGAAGAACTTTGAGATTTAGGATATGCAACCCACCTCAAGGGCAGAGTGTCAAAAAATCTGCAGCGATAAAGGAAAAAATAACCACCACATCTATACATTAAAAACAAAAATAAAGGATGGCATTTTATTAAGCAACCTTTCCAAATTTGCTCAGAGGAAAGTTTATGCATGTTTTCTGGCCCTTTGGCTATTAAGAGTAATAGGGTTCTGGGTTGGCTTCTGCCAGTGAGGCATTTGCCTGATATTTGGAAATTGGAAGAGAGGCCATTTTTATTTCCTGGCAGCTGTGGGTAGATCACACATCTCCGTTTCAGCTGAGTTCATCAGTGGCTGTTTCTTTGACTGTCCACAGCTTCCGATTTTCCTAAAACCCAAATATCTTTTTCCTTTTTCTTTCCCCCAGCCCTTCCATCAGTTCTGTGAGCACTAATTACCTGTATTAAGCTCCTTCTTATTTGAAATGCCTACAGAAATGTCAGTTTCCAAAACTGACCATTTACACTATATAATGTAATTACTTTACATATTTATGCTTATATTGAATCAGGAAATTCTTTCACAGATAGTTTCTAATAAAGAGGCATATTCATTTTTAGGTTTGGCAAAAATTACCTTTATTATTTGGTAATAGCTATCTTTACTCAATTTATATTGAGTAAATTTAAAATTTTGAAATAATTAGAAAATTTTTGCAATCAAGTATTGTAATTAATTTGCACCTGAGATAAAATTTAATAAGAATCAAAATACGGAAAAGAAAAAAGAATATTCTGACATTACCCCATTTGGAGATAAAATGCCACGAATAGAAGGAAAGCCTAAATAATTTAATAAACCACTCAGGGATATGATCTATACTGAATAAACAATAATACTTGTGGAATCCTGCTATTTTAAAATACATTTGAATTAGCAAAGAAAAATGTATGTTCTTATTTAGCTTATTTTGTTCCTTTTTTGAATTATCTTCCAGTTAAGTTTTTATCAGTGTCTGCCTACATTACACTTATGGACATAAATATCTATAATACTGCTTATCTATATTTATGGAGCAGAAAGTGGTCATGAGATAGTTCACATATTTAGTCATTAAATAAATATTGAATATAATATATGCAAGAACACTAGCAAATCTATAAAACAACACTGTCTTTGCTCCTGAATATCACATTATTATTCCAATAATGTATAAGAAAATAAGAACAGGTTTAAAAAGGATTATAGTCAAGCTTGAAAGTAACTGAGATTGGAGCAATACAAAAGATTATTTTGGGCAAATTTCCATGATTTCTGACCACTAGAAGGAAGTTCCGAGAAAAACATATTATCTTTGGTCCTTTAAATATCTAGACACACCCTCCCAAATAGAGTCAGACTGCTTAAAACTTTTTAATTTGGAGTTTGGTAGGCAAATATCCCTATGCCAATTGAGACTGAACTAAATTTAGGAATTCTGCTTTGATAAATATTATGCCTTGAATGCTTTGCACTCTGATATCAGCTTATAGATAAATCTGAACCCAGAGGCTAGGAAGCACGTGTGTGCGTGTGTGTGTGTGCGCACGCGCACGCACATGAGTGATATGTTAGTGTGTTGAGTGTACTATATCACCTTCTTCATGGTGAGAACACAAGGTTATTTTAGGTTCTGGGTCACCTAAACCATTTGGACCCATTTTGCTGTCTGACCATATTTATAACCTTTGCTAATTACCCTACTAATGAATGCTTTGATCACTGAGGGGATTGAACAAAGATTGTTGAAGGATAGAAAAATTCTACATTGCTAAAAAACAAAGTCCAAATTTATGCTTGTGGATTGGTGGAATGATATTTGTCTTATAGGATGGCATTAACAAATTATTGGAGCAAAATGTCTATCTTCAATGATATTCTGCCATGCATTCTGGATAAAATATCATTTGTGTACATGTTCAAGGAGCTCAGAGACTTATAAAGAAGACATAGAGTGTAAGCAAATGAACATAATGAAGAGTTATGGGGGTTCTGATAAATCTCTAAAGAGCTGATTGGGTGCAAAAATCAAGGACTATGGTGGCTATAGATTCAGAAAAGCATTAAGCAGAGGAAGTGACACAAACAATGCATTAAAAACTTAATAAATTTTCCAGGGGGAAGGGGATTGTACTCAGAAGGGACAGGTGCAAAGACACAGGGCCACTGGGAAACATGGGTAACTTGTTAGAGATTGAATCCATTGAGTAAGCCGACCCTGAGAGAAGCCCCATGGAACAGAGGACCCAAGGAAAGGAAAAGGCCAGATGTGGAAAAGCGTGTCTGCTGTCTCAGTTTCATTTTGTGCAAAAAGAAGAGTCAGAAAGGATCTGAGTCATCATCGTACAACAGGCCAGTGTTGCACTTTAGAAAAGATCACTCTGGCTGCACAATGGAGACCGCAGTAGAAGTTTACTGTGGACAACTTGAGAGAACTTAATGTAGTTTATACAAAAGTGAAGTCTTCCTAAAAGCTGAATGTGGGTGAGGCTACCCTTAGGGACTTCCCAATACTTTCTACCTTTCGTGGTGGAGAGATGTGTATCCACAGAGAAAATGAATCGGGCATTGTGCAAAACCTGTAGCTATCTCTCTCTACATATAAATTCACAATTCAGACCCCATCCCTGCCTCTTTCTACAAAGTAGACTGGTGAGGAGGGAAGAGAAGGACATATTTAAAAAATAAAGCCAAGACTGAAGTAGTCAGGCATGAGTTATACTAGAAGCACAACAATCCCCAGTTTCACGGTTCTTCAAAGACAACAAAGGGCTAGAATGTTTAGGACTAAAAGTTACCAAACAGCTCTGTGTGGAAAGAAATCAACAAATGAAGTAGGATCAGGAAAGAAATCTACAGCTAAGAGAGAAGCCCAGGTAGGTCAATCTAACTTAATTGGTGATGCCTTAAAGAAAGACCATTTTTAAGCAATAATCTGGAAAGACGGGAGATTTAAGAAAAAAAGAACAGAGGATTGGAAATATATTATGCTTGCTGGCAGGAAACATTGCATTGATTTCTCCTTAATACATTTTTAATGGGCTCCTGAGTAGAATTCTTACCTTAAAATATGGGGGACATATTGGGCTTTGTGAAGAAACCAAGACCTTTGAAAATTTACCAAACTACTGGCAAAGTAGAGCAACTCAGGACATACCTTTCAAGGTGCCAATACTAATCAACAAATAATTCAAAATGGATGAATTTTAAGACAATTTCATTCATGAGTGCCAGTGAAATGAATAGAAAAAATCATTGTGTGTGTAATTTGATGGTAATTCAAGTTGAAAATAAGACTTAAAGAAGCCAGATGCCTAGCTCTAAGTTAAGGAAATCCCAGGAATATAGCTGAATTGAGCATTTAACCCTGGTTACTATACACTTTTCTGAGTCTCTAAAAGTCTGAGGTTAGGGCCAAAAAAATATATGTTGAGAAACTTAAATGTTTATATTTTTTGGAAGTGATCTGTTCCAAGAGATAAACTACATTCACCAGACTCCTGAGAGTGATGAATAAAACGGGGTAATGCATACATTTATAATGAGAACATTTAGCTTTAAAGCAAATTGAAATACTTGTGTCAGCTCAGTGTGAGAGCAGCGATGTATGAAGGCAGTCCATCATCAGAAGACTTCCTGGTAAATTGAAATAGGAAGAACCATACTAAATGATGTAATCTATAGGAATCTCTTTCACGTCCCACATTGAAAGGGTTCCTATTCAGGGTTCGAGGGTTTGAGTTCTGGAGAAGGGCCACACACAAATTAAGAGACTTGAGACTTGAAGAAATTCTACTTGGCGATGGGGGGGGGGGGGGGGGGGGGGGGGGGTGTAGGCGGTAGTCTGACTCTAGTGGGAGAAGTACTCCCTGCTCTGGCCCTGCCATCCCCTTTTATTAAGGCTTTGAGGGAAATATCTTAAGCAACATAAATAGAAATTTACATGTAGCCCTTAGGCAGGAAATAACAGAAACTTACATGGGACAAACAAGGTGGAAGCTGCTTCAGCTAACAATGTCTCTAAGGGTAAGTGGTTAGAGCAATTAAGGTTGTTGACCAGCCTTCCTGGCTTCCTGTCAACATCTCTTTTTAGTGAAACTGATTTGCTTTCCAGCAGTAATCCAAATAGCCAGAGACCTAGCGGCAGGATATTGTAGGGTTCTCAAGCACTTCAAATGGATCCAAAGCACCAAACTAGGCTTGCTGGTCCTTGAGTATATGATCTTCCCTAAATGATGCAGTTTTGGTAAAAGCTGCTTTTAATTGCTTTTTATTTATAAATGTTCCTCCCTGTGTTCTCTTTCTGGGCACTGCCCAAATTCTATTCCTTTCTAGTTCTGGCAGATGTTAGAAGGATAAGAAATCCAAGATCTTTTTAATGAGTCTAGTGCTAGAGAGATGCGAGCGGTAGGAGTTTCCTGGGGCTAGAGCTAAGCCTTAGGATGTGACAACTTTAGCGGTTTTGACCTGAAGCAAGATTGATGAATTGAGTCTCTTGGGATAAGCATCAGGGATGCTGGCATTGTTAGAGCTGAAGGCAGCTCAGCTTGTGTAGGCTAGGCAGCTATGGCGTCAGTGGTTTTCCCCTGAAGCCATGGAGGTAGATGTGGGGGTAAGTCTTTTTCTCCCAGACAGCAAATGGGAAGTTTGAGGTTTAGAGGAAGGTGAGAAGATGGTATAACATCCTGGATCAGAAATAAAGATAAAGAAATCATGAAAAAAAGAAAAGAAATCTTGAGAAGGTAAGCATCTGTGAGGTTTTGGTAAAAGCTGCTTTTAATTGTGAGCAATTGAGACTATCCTATGAAGTCCTTATTTCCATACATTGAACTCTCTCGAGAAGGAACAAACTCAAGCAGGAATCAGAATGTCAAAGACTGAAGGACTTCTTAGGAATGATCAGCATGCCCAAGTGGGAAGTTCACAGAAAACTCATGGGTGCTGTTAACTGGTGGCTACCTCTTTGTGCTGAGCCACGGGGAGGTCCTGCATGCAGAACTGTGGACGCCTGCAAAAATGCTATATTTTGTTCACTGTGCCCCTCTGCACTTGTAAATGCTGAGCCTCCTTGGCCATCAGAGCGAGGTGATTTGAAGGCCTGTCCCTCCGATGGCAGCCACAAAAGTTCAGGTCCAGGGAGAAGCTGGGGAATTGGTTTTATTGTTGGGCTAGCCCTGTGGTCGGAAAACTGTGCAGCTCTCGAGCCACATGCAGCTCTTTGGCCCCTTGAGTGTGAATCTTCCACAAAATACCACTTGTGGGCATGCACATACAGTGCGATTGAAACTTCGTGGCCCATGCGCAGAGGTCGGTTTTCAGCTCTCAAAAGAAATTTCAATCATTGTACTGTTGATATTTGGCTCTGTTGACTAATGAGTTTGCCGACCACTGGGCTAGCCAGAAGGAGATTGGAATGGATATCAATGCTATTGTAAAGATGAAATCATGCTGCCCATATTTCCACTAAGTTGGGTGAGTCCATTTTTGCTTTAAAGCAAATTCCAGAAGCTATTTTCTCTATTAAAGGGGTCATATTTGATCATGGCTCCCATACCAGCAACATGCAGAATCCATGCCCAGCTCAAGCTTGTGGGGCCCTCAGATGCAGGCCATGAACTACAGCATCAAGGAGCCACGGCAAGGACCAGTTGATGGCAGATATGTTTCAGCGTGTTGAAGGATGCAAAGGCTTCCTAGAAATACAATTCCTAAAGCTAGTACTTACATTTAATTCTCAGCAGGCTTCATAGACAATGAATACTTATTTTGATAAAAGAAAACAATTTTTCAGCCTAAACTGTTCTGAATAAACACAGTATAGAGCCCACAGAAGAGGTTTAGCAGGGGTTGTATATTAATGAATTAAAACTAAAACTACTTTTTAACACCCTGGCAAATGGTATTCAGTAAGCTTTTAGTAAAGAAGATATGAATGTGTATTTCAGACATCCCACTATAATAATTGCATGTGAGTATGCTCAGGTGAGCTATACAATAAATTGTATATAGTGCCCATCCCATTGTATATAAATAAGACTTTTCAAACAAATTCCTTCATCATATTCATAAATCTTAGTTATGACCTCAACAGCATCAGCCACCTCTGCTATGGCTATAGATAGATTAGGATGGAGCAAACCTGACTGATGATTGAATGGGATAAAGTGGATCCTAGTGGGATAAACTGGGTAGGCCATAACATCTGCAGAGTGTTATGCACTCGGCCTGTTTCTTTCTCAGAATGATACCCAGTAAATAAGTAGCATTGTCCCAGCACTCAAGTCCTGTAAGTAGGGGGGAGGACTGACAGATTAGGATTTAGGTCAGGAAAGGGAGTGGGTTGAAAGGTACGCCTGCTATAATAGGCATCCATGATGAAAACTGCAGAGGGTGGGGCAACAGTAGGTTTACAGTTCATGTGGCAAATAATACAATGATTAATAAGTAATAGTACAAGAATAAAGTGTTTCCCGTCCTCACAGCTGTAAAGTATAAACATACATTGTCCCACCTGCATTGGCTTTCCTGTGTGTTTCCAGAGCTTGCCTGGTACCTTCCCAGGTAGGTCATGCCTTGGCCCCGCAACACAGCTTTGGCACTGCCTTCAGATCTCTCTTGGTGTGAGGAGGGGTTTCCTATCAGCTGCCGCGTCTGGCACCAGTTGGCACAGGATCTGTTGTTCATGGAAACGAGAAGGCAGTCACTGCCAGCAGCTCTGAAAATAAGTTAATTCCAGGCCTTCCTGGCTTGGGGAGCTTGGGATATAGACTGAGGTGCTAATTTTAAAATCCTCAGATATTGCAACCGCGCAGGGCTGGGAGCTTGGTCTGACAGCAGAGGTGGGCATTTTGTAAAACTGTCAGATGATTGCTGGTGACAGAGTAGGATGTGCTGGGGAACTGACTCACTTAGTGCTATCCAGGCTTAACGCCCTGCTGCTGCTGCTTAATGGTACTCTCTCAGACCTTTTGTTTACAAATCATTTAAATGAGCTTTTCCTCCAAAGGGCCGGGGGATTAGCTCACACATGAGGGAGGAAAGTGCAGCGGAAACAGGTGAAAAGAGTGCGCAGGGTTATGTGGCGAGGCTGTGAGGGCAGACAGAGCTCCTAGGAAAACAGAAATCCCCGGAGTCCTCTCCTGACCCACCAGCCACTGTGCTGTGAGCCACCACACCCCTCCCTCCAGTGAGCTTTGTGGCTCTGGAAGCTACTTTTGCCACAGGCAATTCATAGATTATCTATTTGGTGCTCACAGCTATAAATAATCTCTTGGCAAAATGCATTTGAGCTGCAGAGTGAGTAATAGAGCTAAAATGTCTTCATTTGACTCTTGAATCTGCTAAAATCTGGTTTTGCTCAGCCTCCCAATACTCGGTGTACAACCTCTCTGGAGGCCTGCCAGCCCCCTAGAATATTCAAGGAAAGATGGATTGCATTTTGAGTGAAAATATGTTCATTTCTGGCCTTGGCTGACTAGAATGATGCTTTGGGAAATGTAAGCAGTAGACAGTTATTAAGACAATGCCCCACATCTGACTCCCACATCTGACAGCCCACGTCCATAAACTATATGCCTTTTGACTCACAAAAAAAGTGAGTAAATCAAAGCTACTGAAAATATCTGGTGCTTTTTTTTTATTTATTATTATTCCTTTTAGGTGTTATCAAAATATGAACTATAAAGATATAGGGATATTTCTTAATCACATAATTAATGACTTTGAGATGATGTGTCTGTTTCTATGGAGTGTGAAGAGATTAAGGCTTTTGACTTTTTATCTTTTGGTGTAGATGGTTATGTTTTCATATCTGAACAGTCAGGAGGCAATATTTCACTGAAAATGGAGCATGCCTAGTCAAGGACAGATTTTTGAAGTATTTATCCTTTGTTTTATGGCTTTCATACTTTTCTTGACTCCTCCTACCTCTGGTTGGGCCAACCCTCCATTTGTTAGTCTGACTGGAGCATGTCTTTACCTAAAGCCCTTCTCCTAAAATTCCAAAATTGCTTGGCTGTTTTCCAAGTCTCTGCTATGAAAGAACTCATTTCTCTGGGGATCTCTTCTGAAGTTTAGGAGGGAAGTAATTTAAGGCAGCCTGTGGCTCTTCGTAAAGGACTTAATTGTTAAACTAATTCTTTCAGAGTTATTTACCTTTCAAGATGGGCTTGTTAACCCAAATGGATCTTGATTTTGTAGAATTTCACACCTGAGAAGAGGGAAAGCCACATTTGAAGAGTGAGGAGGAGGGATTTTAAGGCAGCTGAATACCCTCTCTCCTGGCTTAGCATATGAACTTACATGTGAGGTTAGATAGCTATAAATATTGACCAAATTGTTTATAATTTGATCATTAACTCCCTGTAGAATATGATTGATTCAAACAGGTGATTTTGAGATGACATAGATGGATATTTGATAAGAGGTTTCTGGCTTGTTGATCTGATTCCCAACTCAAAATTTAGGCACATTACTTGTTTGGACTCTTAGGTGCTCATGAGCCTTCTGCCTACTTGACATAGTACCTTTCTCACCTTGATTGGAATTCACACTCCAGATCAGTAGTCAGCAAACTCATTAGTCAATAGAGCCAAATATCAACAAAATAACATTGAAATTTTTTTTGAGAGCCAATTTTTTAAACTTCTTCTAATGCCACTTCTTCAAAATAGACTCACCCAGGCCATGGTATTTTCTGGAAAAGCCACACTCAAGGGGGCAAAGAGCTGCATGTGGTTAGCAAGCCGCAGTTTGCCGACCACAGCTCTAGGTCACTAGCGAATTATAAAACTAATAGAAGTAACCTCTGTTGTTTAGTAGTGGTTTTCTCTCCCTCTTCTACTGGTGTGGGGCTGAGTTGATGACTTAAGATTAATAGAATGAGAGATGAAATAATTCTAATCTAGATTTCTCTCACAGCTGCGATAGAATGACACATATATTCAAAGGAGCTGTGAGAGCTGTCAATTATGGGGAGATGGAACAGAGGAAGACTGATGGCAAACTGCACTCCTCTCAGATTTCTCCCACAGGGACATGCAGATTTGGTCGTAAGTGAAATGGAAAACTTTCGGTTTCTAGTACTGGGATTCCAATTCATCATTCACAGTCTTTCTGTTTCTGCAATAACTTAATAAAGAAGAAGGCGGATTTGGCTTCCTAGAACTGGAGAAAAATTAGGATGATTGTGAAGCCAACAGGCCTCATGGGAGACAGGCAGTTGGATTACTTAAGATTCTTTTAAAGCAATGTGTGTTTGATTGAAGACATATGTAGGTCACAGAAATCACCTCTTAAATTAGCCCTACTTAAATATTTCAGTCCGCAGACCGATGCTCTACCACCGAGCCAAACCGGCTTCGGCCCTACTTAAATATTTCAGCCTCCAGCCAACATCGTTACTGGAGAGGATATAAAGATGGAGGAGGATGTTTACAAGAGAGACCAGAGGAGTCAGTGACCTTTACTGAGCATGCTCATCCTAGCAAGTCCCCGTTCTGGTTCTCCTTGGGGGCTCCTAGCATATCCCAGGGTTCTGTCCGTGCCTAGCAGCATTGGGTGCTACTCAACATCTGGGCAGCCATTATATGGTCTGTATTCTACCTTACAGGCACTAACAATAGATCCGGTGAACACTTAAAGGCTGTCTCCTCGGGAAGGTAAAAGCCATCTGAGGTTATAAGGCAGTATATAGGTTATCATTAGCTAACTCTGTTTAGTAAAGAAAATAAAGACCCAGAATTGCTTGAGACTGCATGGCAAATAAATGTATAATTATAATTTTCTGAGTGTGAAGAAAATAGGGGAAATCATTTGAAATGGTACAGATTTGAATTCAGATCTATCACGTGGTAGTCTAGGGCAGGCTTCCTGAAATAACTCGGCTTTCCTTCACCTCGCCATAGCCCAGATGGCCCCAGGAAGAGAAGCTTAGTCCCACAGGGAGTGCCCCTGCAGAGCCCTTTTTCTGGAAAACACTCACTTCCAAATCTCCCTGTCACCTCCCCCTCCCCCTGATCTCCAGGCTCTTCTGGGAGCGAGATGGCCTTTTTTAGAGCAGGGACAGAAACAGCTCATTGGGGAGCAGGGGGGTGGTCATTTTCTTTCTTGCCTTGCCTGGCAGACTGCCTTCTTGGAACACGTGCATTCTAGACAGTTGTCACACAACTTAATTATATGGAGTCCAACTGTAGATGACACAGAAAATGTATTTGCTTCTCTTGGGGAATATTTGGTGGAAAATATGTGAACTTCAGTCTGAAAAAGCCCACAGTCCTTGTGCTGTGGCGGGGGGGCCTGCGGAGTTAGCAGGATGCAGAGAGCTCAGCTGTGCTTTGCGCTGTCCTCAAACCTGCCTTTTCCTCCCGAGTGAGCCCCGCGCTAGGATCCTTGCAAGTGTTGCCTCTGCTTCTAGCTAATGAAAGTACCTCCCACTGTTGTCTCTGTGCACACTTTTTTTTTGTTGAAGTTTTAAACCAAATGGCATTTGCTATCATCCAAGTCAAAGAGAAACAGATTTTGTTTATAATTACATGCTTTGGGGCATTTTTTATGTCCCTCATCTATGACTAAACCTTAGTCAGTTGGCCGAATAATACTCTAACATTTGCCTTTCTTCACGGCGCTTGCACTCCCTGAAATGATCCTGTTTATTCGCCTACTTGTTTACTGCCTGTTTGCCCCAATGGAATGGAAGCTTCAAGGAGGCAGAAACCATGGCTGCCTCATCTGCCACCATATTCGGAGGACCAAGAACTGTTTTTGGTCCGCAGTAGGCACAGAATAAACATTGCTCGGATGAAAGAATGAAACAGAACTATTCTGCACTGAATGAATAAACTCAGTGCTATTGTTTCTTTCTTAATTTTTTTTTATCTTTAATTTCAAAGAGGAAGGGAGAGAAAGAAGGAAAAGAGAGAGAGAGAGAGAGAGAGAGAGAGAGAGAGAGAGAGAGAGAGACCAATGATGACAGAAAATCATTGATCGGCTGCCTCCTGCCTACCCCATTCTGGGGATCAAGCTGGCAACCCCAGCATGTGTCCTGACCAGGAATCAAATCATAACCTCCTGGTTCATAGGTCAATGCTCAACCACTGAGCCATACCGGCTGGGCTGTTTCTGTCCTAATTTGATTAGAATTCCCAGAGCATCTGATACAGTTTATTCTTCCTTCCACAAGGAAGTCCTCTCTGCCCTGGGAGTCTATGCCAAGACATTGTTTTGCCCTGGCCACTCCTCAGAGCCTCTGGCAGCTCTTCCTGCGCTGACTTCTAAATGTTGGCATTCTCCAGGACTCTGGCCTGAGCCCTCTCCTCTTTCTTAAATCCATTCTCGCTTGAGATATCTCTGTTTCCTTGGCTTTAATTACCCCGTGTATGCTGAGAACTCCCAAATATATGCAAGGGGCCAGAATGTCTCCTATGCAAGCCAGACTTGAATATTCTACTTCCTGTTTGATCTGCACTTGAAGGTCTCATGGGTTTCTTAAAATCAACTTTTACCCCTAGCCAGTTTGGCTCAGTAGATAGAGCATCTGCCTGCAGACTGAAGGGTCCCGGGTTCAATTCCAGTCAAGGGCTCGATGCCCAGGTTGAGGGCTCGATCCCCAGCAGGAGGGAGCATTCAGGAGGCAGCCAGTCACTGATTCTCTCTCATCATTGATGTTTCTCTCTCTTCCTCTCCCTTTCTCTCTAAACCAATAAAAAGTATATTTAAAAAAATAAAAAAGATTGGTATGGTTGGTTTAAAAAAAATAACTTTTAAATCAAACTCTCAACCTTTCATGCAGCCACCCTCACTAGCAACCAGCCAGCCAACCAAAAATATGAGCAAGCAAAATAGTAAACAAATGAAACCCATGCTTACCCCATCCTAATCAGCTTTGTTGATTGATGACACCTCCCACACTAGAGCTCAGATGAGAAACCCAGGAGTCATTCTTGAGTCATGCACTTCCTTAAATCCCACAGCTGCTCTATCTGAATGTCTCCTTGTTCTTAGCACCAAAATATATCTGGACACTTTTTTTTTTTTTTACCTTTTCTGTCTTTACTGCTGGTGGGTGTTTTTCCTTTAATAATGCTGCACCATCATAGTTCCCTCTCAGGACTGGCACTATGACGTTCTACTCGGCAACCATAAAGCAGACGCCACTGCTCCCTGACTGAAGCCCTCCTTGGCTTCCCATTCATCACTCTGGCACCTGAAGCCCTGAAGGATCTCATGGCAGCCCTTCTTCCAAACCCCTTCCTCATCCACCATGCGTCACCCATGTTGACTCCTCTTCTTTTCCTTGTCATTGTCTAGCTCTTGCCAGACAGAATCTTTATCCATGTTTATTGTGACAGGATTCTTTCTTCTGCTCATAACTGGGTTAAATTCTCCTTATCTATTCATGGTTCAAGAGAGCTTCCAGACATCCCATGTAAGACTTCCTGACCAATACTGCCACTCAGGTCTCTTTCTCTAGACCTTGTTTATTTGAAATTTTATATCATGGTAACGGTTATTATTTTTTACTTCCTTCCATCTGAACACATGGGGGGCCTGTACTCTCTTTGAATTTAAGTGTGGCCATGTGACTTTCTTTGCACAATGAAGCATGAAATAGGAGGAACATGAGCAACTTATGAGCAGAAACTTTAAGACCACTGTGGAATTTGCTACATTCATTTCCCATTGCTGTGGAGAGTGTCAGAAACACATGTTAAGATAAAGCCTTTTGCCGAAACCGGTTTGACTCAGTGGATAGAGCATCAGCCTGTGGACTGAAGGATCCCAGGTTCGATTCCAGTCAAGGGCATGTACCTCGGTTGCAGACGCATCCTGGTAGGGGATGTACAGGAGATGGTTAATGTTTCTCTCTCATTGATGTTTCTAGCTCTCTCTTCCTCTCTGTAAAAAAATCAATAAAATATACTTTTTTTTAAAAAAGATAAAAAAGCCTTTGTCACCCTGAGTCCCTGCATGACAACAGTGTGCAGAGCCTTCCTATAGACTTGTGGTGAGCAAATCCATGAGTGGAGGAAACACTTAGCTGGTATGAAGTCATTGAGATTTGGGGATTGCTCATCATCTGATCCATCCTGAGAAATGCATACAGTAACTTGCTTGCTTCATTTCTTTATTGTCTTTCCCCCACAAGACCACAAAATCATGCTTTGTTTAAGTCATCCATGTCCACTTAGAAAGTACTAACTAAATACGTAACACACAGGCACTTCAAAAGTAAAGTTGAGTGAAAGAAGGAATGAATGTTCCCTTGGTTGCTAAATATTATTTCAAACCATCTTATAGACATTTTGTTGAAGTTATTAGGTATAGTAATGCTAGTATGCATTGAGGCGGTACTTTACAAAATCAATAAAATATATTCACTCATTTAGAAATCTCTTGTGCTTCAACATTTGTTATATGTCATAAATGCCAAAGGTGCACAAGAGTATAGATAAAAGTATAGTGGTCATCTGAATGAATGTTAAGAATTCAGTACAGCATGTGGGAAATAATTCAAAGAAAATCCTTTAATGTACATGCTGTCCCTGATTCCCTGTTCTTCTCTGCTGACCTTGTAGTGTAGTTGGACTTCTGTCCTTGATGTCCTTGCACCTCCTCTCTAAAATGATACCAAGGGCTTAACAATTTTTTATAATTCCATAGTTTTAAATATTTTATTATCAATAAAGTTCACTGGCCAGCATTATCTCAGTTGCTTCTCCAAATAAAATAATCTGATATCTCAGGCACATAGACATGGCTAGCTCAACTTTTCATATGAGAAAATTGAGATTCATACAAATCACACAATGGCAAGCAAGTAAGTGGCATAGCTAAAGATCAAACCTAGACTTTGCCTTCTAGTCATTCCTGTTATTTTGGAGGTAAGTTTATATATACCAAATATTTTAAGTAAATTTAGTAGGGAGCAATAGTGTTCCTATTTTACAGATTAGGAAATGGTGACTAATCCGACCTCAGTTATTTAGATGCAGAGCTGTTTATTATTGCCTCCCTAATTTTCTCCTTTGGGTTCTTGTGGATCTTGTAGATCTAGAGGCCATTTTTGACCAAACATATCATGCTTATCAGATTGTTCGCTTCTATTTTTTTTTCTGTTCTTTTAAGCTAAATAATTGCTAGTTACCTAAACTACTAAATGTTCCAACAAATACTTAAAATCCTCAATCTAGCACTATGCTATAATGTAACCACAATGCTAGGGTGCTTACTATAAAATCCAACAACATGAAGAGGGAACTGACTCACATTGCTGGACATGCTAGTTACTAGTGGCTAGTTCAACCTGCTTTTTCCTGTATGAGTCTGTAGCATCTATTCATATCTGCCACCAGGAGGCACAGTGAATATGACAGTTACCTTCTGGCTTCTTAAGGGCAAATATGAAGATTGTTTTAGCTACCTAGAGGGAGAAGAGAGAGTTTTTGAAAGCTTGAAGACTACAAATCTTGCTATTTGGGTCCTAAAATTAATGATTATTTGAGACAGCATTGCTTTTATATACTCATACTGTTCTTTTCTACTCTAGAATATGTGGATAGGTTCAAATTTTGATGGGAAGACCCGGGAACAAAGGCAGTAATAGCAAAACAAATTTTGGACCTTGAATGCATTGCAGCTGATTAATAATAAAAGATAAATAACCCAATGAAAACATACATATCTGAATGACTAATAAGCTCTTCTCATTTTTATGAGCTTGAATACAACACCCCACAAGGGTCTCTTCCTCTTCAAACTCTTATGGTATGTTTATTTTCCATATCATTTTTTTGGCACTTGCTATCTATGATATCATGTGATGTTGTTAGCTTGTCCTCACTACTCAACTGGTCTATAAATTTGGAAAGTTTTGGTCCCTAGAGCTTCCCTTTCTGCCCCTTATGTCCCCATTTTTTAATACTAAGCCAGGTATTCCAATTTTTTGCCAAAATAAGGTGATCTTTCATATCTGGGCACCTCCTCAGAGGTAAGGATTGGCCCTTGTTAACATTTATGATTACAAAGATCTTTGGAAGTTTTATCATTTGAAAAATTGGATCATAATAGTATCTTTTCACAAAAGGGCAAGTGGAATGATAAATGTAAATGTGTTTTGTAAAATGGAAAGGAGTCTGTGGTTTTTATTAACAGAAATGTGTTAAATATAGAGATAATAATGACTATCTCTCAAGCTTGTGGAAAATTTGAGAAAACTAATGAGATTATATTTATAACACTCTCCAGCTTCTTCACAAATAATTGGTATATAATGTCATGCATAATTAATGATTAGTTATTTACTTTGAACTTGGTTCAGGGAAGCTGTATCTTTTATGTTTGATTTAAAAATAGCAATGGATTTGAAAATGATCACAGTGAAAAATAATTTTTAATTTGGCCCTGGCAGGTGGTTCAGTTGGTGAGAGGATTGTCCCATACACCAAAAGGTTGAGGTTCAATCCCCAATCTTGGCGTGTATGGAGGCAACCAATCATGGTTCTCTCTCACATTGATGTTTTTCTCTTTCTCTCTTTCTTCCTCCCTTCTCTCTAAAATCAATGAAAACATATCTTTGGGTGAGGATTAAAAAATAACTATTATTAATTTGGTAGATGACACACCTAGACATATCAAAAAGTAAGATACCCAGGATGTCATATTATCTTTGAGATAACAAATTTTAAAAAACATCTAGCTTTGTTTACTATTTCTCAAGACTCTGTGAATTTAATGAAGTCTCGTCTGATTTGGGATGGTATAATTTGATATGAAGTTGATTGTTAACCCTGTTTGAATGATCAAATTAAACTCTATTTTTAAAACACATTTTTATTGATTTCAGAGAGGGAGAGAGAGAAAAATAATAATGATGAGAATGAATCATTCATCAGCTGACTCCTGCATGCCCCCTATTGGGGTTCAAACTCACAACACAGGCATATGCCCTTGACTGGAATCGAACCAGGGACCTTTCAGTCCACAGGCTGGTGCTATATCCACTAAGCCAAACTGGGTAGGGCTAACCTGCTATTTTAAAAAAGGAACCTACATTAACTAGAATAAAAATGGAAAAATACTACACCAACTGCATATATTGCTAGTTGAAAGTGAGACTTCTTAACATAGGAGAGTTGGCAAAGGAAACTCTGAAAACTTCCTCTTTGTATTATAGGTATAAAGGGGAAATATAGATACAAGCATAAGAGGCTTTTACATTCAATTTTTCATAGAAGCTGTAATAAAGATCTCTTGCAGTCTTCAGATACCCTAATCATCACTATCTGATAGCTACTCTATGCAATGTAGTATGCCAGACTCTGCTTTCTCAAAGAATTGCACACTGCTTTGTGATCTTTCCAAATTTATAGACCACTTGAGTAGTGAGGGCAAACTAACAACACATGATAGATACAAGTGCCAAATGAATGATATGGAAAATAAATATACCATAAGAGTTTGAAGAGGAAAAGGCCCTTGAGGAGAGCTTGTTAGGGATTTGTATATATTTTTATTGGGTTATTTATCTTTCTGTTATTGAGTTAAAAGGGTTCCTTACATGTTATAGACACAAGGTGTTTATCAAGCATATTATTAGCAAAATTTTTCTCCCAATCTGTGACTTTTTTTTTTAATTTCCTGAATAGTATCTGTTGAAATTCAAGAGCTTCAATTTTATGATGTCCAATTTTTTCTTTATGAACCATATTCTGGGTATTATATATAATAGCTGTTTGACTAACCCAAGGTCATGAGGCTATCTTTCCTATGTATTTAGTTTCAGCTCTTACATTTGCTTTCTTACCAACTTTGAGTTAATTTTTGTGTATGAAATAAGACAAGGCTCTAATTCATTTTTTTTACATGTGGATATCCAATTGTGTCAGCACTCTTTGTTGGAAAGACTATTTTCCCCTCATTAGGTTGCCTTGGCACCTTTGTAAATGTAAGGATTTACTTCTGCACTCCCAATCATTTCTCTTTAATTTATATATCTTTTGTCAGTACTACACTATTTTGATTTCTGTATAATTATAAGTTTTAAAATTGAAAAGATAAGTCCTCTTGAGTGTGTTTTTTAAATGGTTTGAGTTATTTTCAGTCCTTAGCATTTCAATATAAATTTTAGAAATAGCTTGTCAATTTCTATTAAAAAAAAAACTAACAATCTGCTGATATTTTGATAGATATTACTTTGAATCTGTAGATGACTTTGAGGAAAATTGTTAATCTTGACAATATTGAACATAAACATAGAATACTTCTCCATTTAGTTGTATCTTCTTTCATTTATCTCAGCAACATCTTGTAGTTTTCAGTATATAGGACTTAAATCATAGGTATTTTTTTAATCACTTTTTGAGTTATAAATGGAATTGTGTTCTCAATTTCATATGTGTGTGGTTCAGTGTTGGTGCACAGGAATTAATTGATGTGTCTATATTTATCTTGGTTCATTTGAATTTGCTGAACTAATAACAGTTTTAATTTTTTAAATGAATTATTACTTAGAACTTCCTATAGACAAGGTCATGTTGTTTACAAGTAAAAATGGTTTCTAGTAAGCATCCCTTTAATTTATTTATATTGCCTTCTTTCAGTGGTGAGGACCACCAGTATAACGTTTAATAAAATGATGAGAGAAAACATGCTTGCCTTATTTCCAATCTTAGAGGAAAATATTCAGTCTTTCACATTAAAAGTAATGTTAACTGGTGATCTCTCATAAATGCTCTATTAGGTTGAGGAAAATCTCTTTTATTCCTAAATTGTTTAGAGATTTTTTTTTTCTGAATTGATATTGGATTTTCTCTGTTGAAAGGATTAAGTATTTTTGTCATTCTATTAATGTAGTAAATTGCAATTATCAATAGAGACATAAATTATTAAATGGATCCAGATGAAAATTTTGGAGATAAAAATATTACTAAAATAAAACTTACTAGGGGACTTAACAGCAGATTTGAGATGGTAGGAAGAAAAAATTCATGCAAAGACAAGCAAAATTGAACAGAAAAGAAAAAAAAATAAAGAAAAGGCAGCAGAGCCTCAGAGACCTTTGGGAAACAATGAATATATGCATAAAGGATCCCCCGTAGAAGATAAAGAGAAATTGTAGAATAAAATATTTTTTAACAATTGCTATGGTAGTGGCACAAGAACAGACATATAGACCAATGGAATAGAACAGAGAACCAAGAAATTGACCCAAGCCATTATGCTCAATCGATACTTGACAAAGGAGGCAAGATTATACAATGGAGTCAAGACTGTCTCTTTAATAAATGGTGTTGGAAAAATTGGGCAGACATGCAAAAAAATTAAACTAGATCACCAACTAGACACCATACACAAAAATAAATTCAAAATGTATAAAGGACTCAAATGTAAGACGGGAAACCATAAAAATCTTAGAAGAACCCATAGGCAACAAAATATCAGACATATGGCATAGCAATATCTTTACTGATACAGCTCCTAGGACAATAGAAACTAGGGAGAAAATAACCAAATGGGACTACATCAAAATAAAACGCTTCTACACAACAAAAGAAACCAACAAAACAACAAGCCCATTGCATAGGAGAACATTTTTCCCAATATTATCTCCGATGAGAGTTTAATCTCTAAAATTTACAATGAACTCATACAATTTAACAAAAGGAAGTTAAACAACCCAATCAAAAAATGGGCAAAGGACCTAAATAGATACTTTCCAAAAGAGGATATACAGAAGGCTAAGAGACATATGAAAACAAGCTCAAAGTCACTAATCATCTGAGAGATGCAAATCAAAACACAATGAGGTATCATCTCACACTTGTCAGAATGGCTATTATCAACAAATTAACAAAAGACAAGTGCTGGAGAGGATGTGGAGAAAAAGGAACCCTAGTACACTGCTGGTGGAAATGCAGATTGGTGCAGCCACTGTGGAAAACAGTATTGAGTTTCCTCAAAAAATTAAAAATGAAACTCCTTTTTGACCCAGTAATCCCACTTCTAGGAATAATATCCCAAGAAACTAGAAACACCAATCAGAAAGGATATATGCACCCCTATGTTCATTACAGAACAATTTACAATAGCTAAGATGTGGAAACACCCTAAGTGCCATTAGGAGATTAATGGATTAAAAAACCATGGTACATCTTCACAGTGGAATACTAAACAGCTATAAAAAAGAAGGAATTCTTACCATTTGCAACGTGGATGGACCTGGACAGCATTATGCTAATTGAAATAAGCCAGTCAGAGAAAGTTAAATAGCACATTATCTCACTCATTTGTGAAATATAATAAGCAACATAAACTGGTGAACAAAAGTAGAGCTAGAGTCATAGAAACATTAAACAGATTGTCCAACCTAAGAAGGAAGGCAGGGGAAGACTTGGATGCATGCATATGAGCATAACCAGTAGAAGCAATAAGGGGTTGAGGGCAAGCTGGGGGCTGAGAGCAGCTGGGGAGAGGTCATTGGTGATAAAGGAGGCTTATGTAATATTTTAAACAATAAAGAATTTAAATTTAAAAATAATAACCCTATATTTGAAGAAAAACATTGACTTAGACTTCCAAGAAGCTCAACATATCGATATTTGAAATAGGATAGACACAAAGAAGTTTATATCTGGAAATACTGTAATCAAACTTTTCATAGCCAAAGACCATAAGAACATCTTGAAAACAAAGAGAAAAGCAGCTCATCACATACAGAAAGAAAACAGCTGACTTCTCACCAGAAATGATTTAGTTCAAAGGGTAATTGGGTAAGTACTGATAAAAAGAAAAGGTAAACCAAGAACTCTATATTCAACCAAACTATATTTTAAAAATGAAAGTGAAATTCTCAGATAATCCTGTTTGAATGTATAAAACCCCTAAGAATCTATCAACAAATTCTGAAACTAATAAGTTTAACAAGATCGGGGATACAAGGTCAATGTAGAAAAGCCCACTGTTTCCAAGCAATTAACATGTGGTATTTGAGACTTTTTTAAATGGCATTTATAATAGTTCTAAAAATAAGTATTTAAAAAAGTTCCCCTGCTCTCCAAAGTTGTATTCCTATTAAACCTTTTGTAAACTGAAATGGCACAAAGCTCAGGGTTTCCCTGCTTTCCAAAGGTTGCATTATGTCATTTCATTTTTATAAAAGACCAACATTGGTAGCTATTTTTGCTAACAAATAAATCCAAAGTGGATTTTTCACTTTTACAAAAAAAAAAAAAAATCATTACCATACTAATGTATTTCCAAAAACAGTATAGCACAGACTTCAGAATGTGGTACATACCTAACAAAATATGTACAGACTCTGTGTGTGGAAAAATATGAAACACTGGTAAAAGAATGGAGGAGGATCAAATAAATGTAGAATATACCTAGTAGTGTGTACTTTGAATTTTAATTTATATCTGTATTGATACTATTTATTGGATCACTTGTCATACTTTAATTCTATAAATATGGCTTCCTTTAGTTCCTTGAGCTTATTGAATTTTGTGGTCTTTGTTCTGGCTAACACGTATAAAGTTACTTGTATATGAGTTTTATTCTTTTTATGCTTATGGTTTATCTTTCTGTGGCACATCTAGAGTAGAATTTATTGTAGTGTTAGTTTATCCCTTACTACTCATCCTTCTGGAGTCTGTTCTAAAAGTCTCGTGTATTTATTGGAATCTTTCTACTCTGGCTGGTAGAAAGTCTGGTTCTTTGTGAGCTCTGGAAATTATTTAGCTTACTAGATGCCCAGAGCATGAAATCAAGCAGGGTTGGGGGGAGGTGTCCCTCAGCCCTGCCTGCACCCTCTCCAATCTGGGACCCCTTGAGGGATGTCCAACCACTCATTTAGGCCTGATCACAGTGGCCAGTTGGACATCCTTCTCACAATCCAGGACTGCTGACTCCCAACTGCCCTCCTCTACAGGCCTGGGTCCCTACCCTCCCCTGCCGTCCTGGTCCCTCCCAACTACTCCCCTATTGACCTGATCTCCCCCAACTATCCTCCTCTGCCAGCCCGGTCCCCCCTAACTGCCCTCTCTTTCTGGCCTGGTCTCCCCCAACTGCCCTCCTTTGCAGGCCTGGTCACCCCCAACTGCCCTCTTCTGCTGGCCTGGTCACCCATAATTTCCCACAAATGCCCTTCCCTACAGCCATCTTGTGGCAGGCATCTTGTGGTCACCATCTTGTGTCCACATGGGGGCAGTCATCTTTGAACACATGGGGGTGGCCATCTTGTGTCTTGGTGTGACATTCAGTTTGCATATTTTTCTTTTATTAGATAGGATAGTGTCTTGCTTATTTTTCTTTTTTAAATAGTTGTTTCCCCTGCCTCATGCAATTTTATGTTAACCAGTCAGTCAAGCACTCGATGGATATTGTATTTGTAGAGGTCTGTTTCCACGTAGCTATCCTCCATGGCTTGTGTCCTATAGTGTTTAGCCATTTTGGCCTCTTTGGGGTTCATATTTTCTGGGGGATATTTTGGTTCCCTTACCCTGAACCATAGTCCAATTTTGCTTCTAATGTGAAAGCTGGGACTGTCATGGGGCTCACATATTATTTTTCCTCCTCTCAATTGTCATAGCCCAGTGAGTGCTTTCCAGTGTCCATAGGCTTTGCTAAATTCAGCATATAAAAATACAGAACAAGTATCTAAATTTGTATTTTAGATGAACAACAAGTACTTATTTAGTCTCACTAGGTCTCAAACATTCCACGAGACAGACCAACACTAAAACTGTTTATCTGAAATTCATATTTAACTTGCTTCCCACATTTTATCTGTCAATTCTGAGAAACAATTATTTTCTGCATTTTTTTTTTTTTTTACATTTTCTACTTTTTTACTGTGGGAGGACATTCTTGTAGCAGTTACACTCTTCATGGGTATAAGCAGATGTCCTGATATTATTTGTCTATGAGGATTATATATTATGAATCTCACATTGTTGATTTTCTCAATGTGTTATCTTTGAAAGAGTATTGAAATTTATTTTTTTCTGGCACCTAATTAACAATGGCTGAGCTTTATCATTTTGAAGGTTTTGAATGCTTTCTTCTGGTGTTTGTACAGTGGCCTGTACTCTAGGGCTAGTTAGTTCACTATTAAGATGTGACCCCACTGGAATTTCTATTGAATGTTTTAGTTTTCAACAATTTTCATTACATTGTCTAGTCAAAGCTCCACTATCCCCAGAACTCTGTGAGCTCTGGGACTTGTTCAGCTAAATCTCTGAAGTGATTGTTCCTTTCCCGCTTCACGGAGTTGTACCTTATATAATATAAGCACAGCACAATATCCCACCGCAGACTCAAGAGGATCCCTACGCAGCTATCTGGGGCTCTCCCTCTGCATAGCTCCCTCCTCTCTGGTACTTTGCCCTGCAAATTCCAGCCACCTCAGCTTCTCCAAGCTCCAATCTGTGTCTCCTTAACTTGGCAAGGCCAGAGTGCTCTGCTTGGAATCCCCGCCCTGCGCTACAGTCAGAAATCAAGTCCGGCTCAGTGTTCCGTTTGTGCCTTCCCTTCTCTCAGACTCCAAGCTCCTGTTCTATTTCCAGATCCACTTAGTTTATGATGGTGGCCAGAAGTGGAAGTTTGCCTTTTTAAATATTTTTATCTGTCAGGCACTTACCGTTCTTCAGTCTCTTTATAAACTGCACATGGGGGGAGTATCTGTCTCATACCTATGTTGTTAACCTCATAGCTCTAGTATTTGGTTTCTTCATTAAAAGTGAAGCCAGGCAGAGGCATGGAAATGGAGTGAACTGACAATTCTTGGGGGAAGGGTGTTAAGGGGTGCTGGAAGAGATTAGACAAAGATCTTATATGCACATATGTAGTGCCTATGGATGCAGACAATGCCTGGGGTGGGGTGGGAACCGGTGGAGGGGAGCTATGGGGGAAACAAAGAGGGGCTTCTGTAATAATCTGAACAATAAAGTTTTTTGTTTTGTTTTTAAAGTGACGCCAGGAAGATCACTGGTTTAAAACACATGTTGGCCTCTGGGCTCCATGCTCTAGGCAGGTCAACATTATTTCTTGGTTTCAAGGATCCAGGAACAGAGTAGATGTACAATAAACATTTAATGAAGATAAGATTAAATTAATAAATGTCAAAGCATGGGGATCGGAGCTGGTGGTTGGTTCCTGATTTGGAGACCTTACAGTTTAGACATTGGCCATAGGCAGTTGAAACCAGTGTAAATGGGCATAAGCTATGCCAAAGTGGTGCTCTTTAGAAAAGACTCCAAGAGCTACACTAATGTGACATGTTTGATTTAAGAAAAGCAGAAGGCAGACCAATGAAAGAGGCCCAAGTGGAAAATAATCAACAAACTACACATTTCAATGAAAGGTGGTCTTAGGATAGAGTCCAGTGGTCAGCAAACTGTAGCTCGAGAGCCACATGCAACTCTTTGGCCCCTTGAGATTTTAGCAAAGGCCAGCTTAGGAATACCCTAATTAAGTTAATAACAATGTACCTACCTATATAATAATAGTTTAACTTTAAAAAATTTGGCTCTCAAAAGAAATTTCAACCGTTGTATTTGGCTCTGCTGACTAATGAGTTTGCCGACCACTGGGATAGACCAGCTTTCTTTAACCAGGTGAAGCAAATAACAGTCCTATGTGTCCTGTCACAGGCTAATGAGAGCCAAAGCAAGTCTGACAGACTATTCTTCACCAAGCTATGGAAGGTGTATTAAAATCAGTGGAGAATAGGGCTGTCTAATCTTTAAGATTCCTTCCTTTTCAAAGAGTCTATTCATTCATTCACTCACTCATTTATGATTGAATATGTCCTATGTTCTGCAACTGATGTGGCAATACAAAAAGAGTGAAACTTCCCCCTTGTCAAAAAGGAGAACAGCACATCGTTATAGGAAAGTAGACATGTGAATGACTAAGTGTAATAGAAAGTTATTGATGGAAGTCTTTATTTTCCCTTTGAAGATCACTGCCAGGGGTTACAGGAGAGAGAAACAATAGCGTAAGTAGGGTTTATGTTACTTGGAACTAACATTGCATTGTGGTATGTGGGTTAAGCTTCCACTGCTGCTGTACTTAAGACATACTTTGAGTCACTCTTAGGAAATCAACAGAAAAAAAAAGACAAAATGAAGCTGGAGAGTAGTGACCATATATTCTTAACTATTAATAACTGTTCTGTATTTTTGCTAGAATAAAGACATGCCTAGGCCACATTATCATTTACTATTTGGCATTAATTTGTATGAGGATAATTGACATTCAAAAGCTGATTAGTTAATGCTATTATCATGATAATGACTGGAATGCCATTAAAAATGCCTTATTTTTATGTCAAAAAGCCCAAAGTCACTGCGGTAGACAGTGTCTCAGTGTATATTCCATGGGCATCAGTGGGGTTTGTTCTGCTCATAGAATAGGCAGGTCAGCAGTTCAGGAAAATGAAAGAGTACTCTTATTTTGTGTGAAGCTTATTTCTCTGAATTACTAGTTAATCCAGTAAACTTTGCTTCCATTAATGAGAACATTTGAATTTCTTTTACTCTAGAAAGTTTC
The DNA here is from genome assembly GCF_014108245.1 of Pipistrellus kuhlii. NCBI lineage: Eukaryota > Metazoa > Chordata > Mammalia > Chiroptera > Vespertilionidae > Pipistrellus > Pipistrellus kuhlii. The sequence goes on from NW_023425427.1 coordinate 49,254,661, forward strand.
TTTTCCTTTTTCATTAAATTTATATTTTTCATTAGGAAAGTTAATATTAATTATACGGAGTTTGGGAAACCGAGAACAGTGAAAAGGATAAATATTGTCTACCAACCCAAATAATTACTCTTAATAACAATATGTATCCCTGCATTTGTTTTCTAGCCATATTTATGTATTTTTATTGTTCTATATTGCACAAATAGTTCTATATATTTTCTCTTTCTTGTTTTCACATCTATAATAAAACGTATGCATGCCTTCCATATCTCCTATTACTAAATCATTAGGCAGAAGAAGGGAGAGAGAAAACTATACTGAATTCTGTACTTTTATGTCATGTGACGCTTCAAATCATTTAATTAACATAACAGCATGTAAAGAAAATGTTCTACTTTAAGGAAATGAAATCTTAGAGAGGGACGTGCCTGAGTTTACAAGGTAATCTAATAAGGGTCATTATCCTTGAGATAATGACCCCAGGACTATAAGACACCTAAAAATGTTCTCATACATCTCAACAGAAAGAAGAGAAAAGAAGGAAGGAACCACCCTGGGGGCTGCTCAGTGACTGGCAGAAGGGATTATGAAGTAATAGGTTCATTTCCAAAAAACAAATGTTTCTTCAATTTAACTTTAATCTAAAATTAAGAAAATACAATTGAACAAAGGGAGAAATAGGAGAAAGAAAAATAGTTCAAATTCTAGAAAAAAATAGTTTAATTTCTTTCTTTTTTTAGCTAAGCAATCTTATGACCACTTGAGTTATATTTTTACACTATCTTTGGAATCTGATGATTTTAACAAGTGCTGTCCAATTGCTGTGTTATTTAAGAGAAAAGCTGCTTCTATTTCTAATTAGGTTTTATTTTTAAAATATCTGTCATCTTAAGGGCCTATGAAGATTTATGTCTCCTACCTGTGAAGATAAAAGGTTTTCTTTCTTTCAGCTGATTTTGCTTAGGTAAAGTCACTGAAGGCAATTTAAATTTTGTGTTTTATTGTTGGTCTGGATGCAGGTTTGAAAATCTGAGTTGGTAATAAGTTATTTTGCAAAATATAATTGAAAGATTAACCAGTCCGCTTGTGAATATCTTGATTTCCAAGAGAATTGACATGAAGACCATGCATCCTTTTTAGAGAGGTCCTTAGCTTGTATTTCCTTATACAGAATGACTTCGCATAGTCAGTCCATCCTTGAGTCAAACTTATGACATAGAAATATTCAAAAACCCAACTCATAATCGCTTTAGCCATAATCACCAGCCTAGCAGTGTTTGCTTTTTAAGAAAATCTCAACAATCCCCTATCTGCTAGTGATAGGGCAACCATAATAATGCTTCCATAGTAAGGAAACCGAAGAATATATTTATCTTTCTTTTTTTAATTTCATCTATCCAACTACTTATAAAATGAAATCATTTTTCTTCAAATTCATTCCCAGTTTTATTATTTCCTCTTCAGTCCCAGGGGTCATGGTGAGATCATGAAAAAAAAATTTTTTTTATTATTGAATTATGGCAATTGCCTCCTAACTGGCCTTCCTAGCTCCCAATTTCCTTCGATTTTCAACATATGTAGTGATGCATTGGTAATAATCTTCTTCAGGCAACACTTTGATCATCTTGTCTTTGTGCTGAATGCTGGGTGATGCCTCTTTGTCTCTGGCCTGTGAGCTCCCAGAGGGTGGCGTCTAGTCCTTGTCAGTACCTATGACAGAGTCTGGTTCACAGTAGAACATGGATGTTCATTTAGTGAATGAAGAGTGGGTGTCCACTAGACTAACGTAGGTAGGAGGTGGGGAACTAGTAGAACGACATGGACATTTTCTGTTATCTTACATTTTCAGGTAAAACCTCAAAGCTAAGGATGCACCTTCACATTCCAGGGAGGGTTCCAGAGTGTGCTCCTCAGATTTTACTTTTTCTGGCAGATTTCAAAGTTCTTACTTTACATATTGATATTGCTGTCAGCTAAAGCACTACCTTTTATTACTAGTGCTGTCTCCATTCTGAATTATTAAATATGCTGACACTGAGTTGAGTGAGAAATGGGTTTCTCTGAATTGCATCAAAGGGGGCAAGAGCTCATTCAGGGGATGATCTCATCCATTAGCACACGCTAGCTGGTGCCCATGTCTCCACCCCCAGGGACACCTGTGAGCAAAGAGGAGCTGAAATGTAGCACGTTTAGGATAATTTTTATTAGATCCTGTTGGTTTTCACTGTTTTGATCTTAAAACTCCCAGAGAGCTCTGATTCTAAGTGTAAAATTGAACCATTTTGCTACCTTATTTGTCTAACAAATCATACTAAAATGTTCATTAAATAAGCATGTATGCATCTAAGAAAGTAGTGAGCTAGAAGTCAGCACTCATTAGGACAGAGTCTGGAGTCTCAGTTGGGCTTCTTTTAAAGCATTAAAGAGGATACTAGTATTTATAACTGTTTGCCTCCCTGGGAAAAGTCAATGTCTATAAAGTATCCAAACGTGTTTGCATTCCTAAATGAAGCTTATCAGGCCTCAGTACAATTTCTGTTGCAGATTTTAGTTTGCTCTGCATTTACCATCTTGAAATTGGGAGACTGACTCCATTTTGAATGTAAAGGTATATCACCTGGAGAACTAAAATTTCTATTAATTTCTGGGACTTTGCACAATGGAGAATGGGACTTTAGCCTTCTTAATAATGAAGCATCCTTTTAACCCTAGGAATTGTCTCCTTAGTAGTTGATGAGGAAAAAGACCTTTTCATGTGTTCACTGTCTCATTCGTTCCATGATTTTTCTCTCCTTCACTTACCTACTCCTTCATTTAATCATTTATTTACTACTAATAAATGATTCAATGCTGTGATTATTCCCTCACTTCCATTCTGGAATCCAATCAATCATTCAATAAACCTGTATTGAATTTATTTTAATGAAGATGTGTCTATATATGGAGCAACTCAGAAGACCCAGGACTATTCAGTTAAGTCAGCAACACTATAGCTAAAGATTTGTGCCTCTTGGTATCAAGAAGTTTGGTATTCCTATAATTTCTCAACTTGCATTTCTCTTTTAGATCCCTTACCTCTAGATTAGTGAAATGCAACACCATCTATACATGATCTGTACAGACTGATCCCAGGCTTAATCTCTTCAAATGTGTCAAACCCATTGATTCTTCAAGAACTCAATTTGAGAATCCAGACCCTTCTCTCTCCCTCACTGCTACTGTGCTGGTCCAGACCACCATCTTCTATCATAACTGTTCCTATAAGAACTTCTTACCTCAACTTCTGAAAAACACCAGTCTTTTCTACTTCTCTCCCACTTTCCAAAGAGTGATATTTAGAAAATAAAAATTCTGTAGTGTTCATCCCTGTGAACAACTTTCCAGAAGCTTTTTGTTGCCCTGATTATAAAGCTCTAAATTTCAGTACACATCTCAGTCCCTACTCACCTTGGCTCTGCTTCCCCTAGGACTGTGGTCAGCAAACTGAAGCTCCTAAGCCACATGCGGCTCTTTGGCCCCTTGAGTGTGGCTCTTCCACAAAATACCACAGCCTGGACAAGTCTATTTTGAAGAAGTGACATTAGAATAAGTTTAAGTTTAAAATTTTTGGCTCTCAAAAGAAATTTCAATCGTTGTACTATTGATATTTGACTCTATGGACTAATGAGTTTGCCGACTACTGCGCTAGGTCATCCCTCCTCAAAGTTCCCATGCGGTGTTGTGCTCTAATCTAGAGCACTGAGTCGTACTCACTGTAAAGCAAAGAGCTCATTCTTTTGTTATTCCTTCTGTCTTGAACCTTTCCTTTCTGTTTCCTTGCAACACCCCACCCTTCTTTCAGGTTTCATCTGGTTGATTTTCAATCATCTTTAAGTTTTGAACTCACACATTACTTTCCACTTGAACTGAGTTGGTTCTCTGGACTCGTGTTTTTTTCCTAGCTCTGTACCTCCTCTGACACACCGTTTCCCACACAGGGACTGGGCTCTCAGCTCTGAGAGGCACAGGCTGTGTCTTCATTTTTTTGTCACTGATTTCTCAGTGTCTAAATAATATTTGCTAATTTAGAGAATTTCTTTGAACCCAGTATCTTTGTACATTTCAAGTCTAGATGGAAGAATTATAGATATTGATAGATAAATGTATACACACACGTACACATACCTTATCGCTCCCCAGTCATTGCATTCTATGTCGCATTCTGAGGGAACTTGGGAAGATGTTGCACAGCCTAAGAATAGGGTGGGAGAATAATTCTTCATTGGTCAGGCTGCTAATCCCACATGCCTGTGGCGATAAACCCCAGACAATCTGGATAATCCCATATAGTAATCATAGAGAGCTGGAAACAGCTGTAACCACATATCAAATTGTCAAATACCACTATCATTTACACAACTCTGTATTAGGCTGTGCTTGATTCACAAGATCGTTTTCTCTTTTCCCCCTGTTATTCCTTTCACGTTCTGTGTTGTTGTTCGGTCTACCCAACCCTCTCCCATTTCTCCCTTAAAAAAAAAAAAATTATACTTTTCCCTTCTGCTGGGATTTTGACCCTAGGAATTGTCATTCTCCCTGACATTGCTCTTCCTTCCTTTTCTCTCATTCCTTCCCTCCTCTCATGGCATGGCATTTTCGGTGATTCTCCTGTCTCTTTCTTGTTTTTTACCCTTTACAGTATTTTCTCTATCTTCTTTATTCCCCACCCTCCGCTGCAACTGAAGGACTGTGAATACTGAAGTGAGTGTGTGTGTGTGTGTGTGTGTGTGGCCACCTTGAGCCCCAGCTTTCCCCTGTACATCCATGTTTATTCTAGATTAGCATCCTGTCTGACTCACAGGCAGGGAGAGGAGCTGAAATTCCATAGATAAGCAAATAATTCTTGGCAGTTTCCAAATGAAAGCAACTGCACTGCCAAAAGGCTTCTGTTTACCACACAAAACAAATGTTGTTACTATTTCAATTCCAAGAAAGCATCTTAAAAGCATCCTTTCAGGAGAACATTGTTCTAGCCTTTATGTCTAATTAGATGTAAAGAAGGTCTTTTGTTATATTTGTTACACAATTTAGGCTTGGCTGTTAGCCAGAGATAAATAATAGTTTACCCCTGCTGGGTTCTGTAGCAACACCCTTCTGAATCAAATAAGTGCACATGTTCAGGACAGCTCCTGGGAAAGGCCCTCATTTTCTACTTTATTTCTCTTTCCTCCTCATCCTGATCCCTTCCCCTTCACAGGAACTTATTTTCTTCAGGAGCTGTACAGCATGATTTCCATACACATTTGGGGGGAAAGAGCCTATTGTTTTTTTATTTCCCCATTTTATGTTTTCAACTGGAACATGCCCTGAGCCTATTGGCATCTTAGTTGTAACTGAGCTATTGCGCTGAGGCTGGAGGGGATAGGGTAGGAAGTAGAAGCATCAGAATACAGAGGGGATTGGCCCTTGCTCTATTGGCAAGGGAAGTTATACTCGTGTGTTTTTTCTCCATAAACACAATCTTTTCCTTTAAAAAAAAATATTGATTTCAGAGAGGAAGGGAGAAGGAGAGAGAGAGAAACATCAATGATGAGAGAGAATCATTGATTGGCTGCCTCCTGCATGCCCCACACTGGGAATCAAGCCCACAACCTAGGTGACCTCCTGGTTCATAGGTGGAAGTTCCACCCCTGAGCCGCACTGTCCAGGCCCATCTTTTTCTTTTTGCTCTTCCTGAAACTGAGGTCAATTGCCAGTGTGTGATTCCTTTCCTCAGTATGCAGTTTGTTCTCTTTTACATTTTTAATTTATTTTTGCACAAGCAACACACTGTATCGGCTCGGAACACAGTGAATATTCTTGATTTCCTACCTACTTGTCTTTGCTACTGATCTGATATTCAGATAGGAGTGCTAATTATAGCAAGCTCCCCCAAGTCGGCCCCCTCCCCGGCCAATAGATGCCACCTGGAGCTCAGACAGAGTACATCTTAGCACATAGCTCAAAGTCAGCAGACCTGGGCTTTTCTTCTGATTTGACCAGAGACCTCCATTTGGCCTTGAACAAATCTCTCAGCTAATCTAAATAAATTAGGCTTCCCCTAATTTGTGTTCTCATTATGGAGTCAAAGGAGATGTTGCGCCTGACATTTTCTTAATAAAAAAAAATGTTAAGTAGTACTATTTTAACATGACAAGATTTGTGCTTCTGTAAATTGTTTATATTTCTTGACCTGTTCAAATGAAGAATAAACTGGTTTCCACTTTCTTTTGAGAAAGTGATGGCCTAACAAGGCATGGTGTGCCCTACTCCACGCTGGACCCATGCTTGGTCTATGTGTTGTCTCGTCAAGAGTCCCTCCTAGAAGTGGGATCCGTCCTGCCTGTTTCTGGGGCTGTAACGGGGGCTCAGGTGAATGTAGGAATTGCTTCATGAATTCACAACAAGCGGCAGAGCTAGGATTGTACCCCAGGGTTGGGTTGTTCAACTCTAGAGTCAATAGTTTGTCCATCCCACCATCACCAATGTACTCTTTTTTCCCTATCTACTTTTTTTTTTTAATTTGTGCTGCTGCCCTTACTAAGATTAATCCAGTAACACAATTTTATTCAGCCATAGTCTTTATTTTTTCAGTATCTTGGTTTCCTTTTGGGAGTGCACCAGCAAGGTGTCCTTCAATTAGGGGGAAACAGAAATGACATTGCTAGATCAATCATAATTCTTAATTATAATTATACCTTATAGTTATGCATTCAGGTAAATATTTACTTACAATATTTGTCAACATTTATTCAAGTAAATATTGTGTGAATGTGCTTGGCAATATACCAGTATACTCAAAGACGTGTAATAGCCATGGCAATTTAGTTGTTTAAGTGAATAGTGATTTAAGTAAAGAATTTAATCAAAATTGGATAAATTAAATCTAATTTAGTCTCATTTTATAAGCAGGTACTTGCGACACTGTGCCAGGTAGAGGCGGAAATGATGTGTCTATGCAGTGTTCAGAGTGCGCTGGGTAAAGACAGAAATAATGTGCCGATTAGAAGGTGTAGCTAAGTCTCTGGCAGCTGTTTATCATTGCTATGCATCATTAGTTCAGGTTTTGTGAAGGATTCCTCAAAGTTATCCTTGCTCTAAGGCTGTCATGGGATTATGTCTTCCTTAAACTCATAAGGTTAAATTCCTCCAAGTAAATATCTTTGGATTTGATTTTTATTATTTCCTTCTTTGTATCACAAGGGGCAGCAATGACAGTTTCCATCCTGGCATAATTTGTGGGGGCGAGGATTTTGTTGTGTTTCCGATCTGGTTTCTCACTGATTCTAGATGAAGTGCTAGAGTCGCTTGCTAATAGGTATAAAAGGGGATGTCGCAGTAATAGTAACAGCAGCAGCCGCAGTGGAGTTAGAAGAGTAGCAGTCAGTGTTGTAATAATGGATGTTAGCACCAGGAGGAGAGGCTGCCAGGGCACAGACCTCTCCTGGTGACATCTGTGGTCTCCTCCTCTTGCCTCATTGACCCGGGAGTGCCAAACAGCCTGAGCCACGTTGGAGAAAGGAGATGCACCCTCCCTGAATTTAAAACTTGAACTGAACACAACACTTGTGGTGTGTGTGCGGGGGTCATTATGGCTGATGATGCTGGACCCTACGGCTGTGGCCTAAGCGACCCTTATGGCTATGTAGCCAAAGCACTGGTTCTTTCACTGTGAATCATGCTAACACTCTGCCCTGCCCTCCCTTTTACTAGTAGATGCAGCCTTTCACTGACCTGCAACCAAAAACTACAATCCTATATAATGAAAGGATAATATGCAAATTGACCCTAAGGCAGAACAACCAGAATGACTACTTGACCAGTCATTATGAGGTGCACTGACCACCACTTGGTTTTTTCCCCTGACCAGCAGGCTCCAATCGCCTGATGGCAAATGGGGAAGCAGGGGTGGGCAGTGGGGCCAGCTGCAGGCAAAGCCAGGGAAGATGGCTCTGACCACAGGCCAGGCCGAGGGACCGTACCCATGCATGAATTTTGTGCACCAGGCCTCTAGTAGTAATTATAACAATATTGAGCTTTTAGTGCAAACAAGCAATGGCTTGCCCCATATTTTGTATCTGAATCCTCAGGATAACCTTATGGAGTAGATACCATTATTTGTATTTAGTAGATTAGGAAGTTGAGGGCAGACAAGGATTAATAATTTAGTTGAGACTATACTCATAATAGACCTAATCAGCTTTCTTATCCTATATTGATGACTTAGCATGTATGTTATGCTAATGCTTGGCAACAGTTGGCATTAGAAATGGGAGGGATAAAAGGAATTGTGTGTGTTAGAGAAGAATGGTGGTAGGAGAGGGTGGGGAGGGGAGATCTAACAAACCTCTTAGAATGGTAGCACATAAAAAGTAGAAAATTCATATTAGCTCTTGGGAAAATTTTCTTGACCATAAGGTTTGTAAGCAAGGGAATAAGTTGCTGAGGGAACAGTAAAATTAAAAGCTCTAATAAAAGATTAAATAACTATTCATATGGAGCAGTTTGTGTAGGCTTTAATGTGAAGTCAGGGAGTTGGAATTGAATTCAGCCTTGAAAAACATTGTGGACTTTTATAAGTGTAAAAAAATTAGTAGCTTATAAAAAATATTTTTATCCCCATAAGGACATGCACAGCTTGTAATGTTAAAAAAAAAAAAATCCAAAATATGTATTTCACTCAAAGCATGGATGATCAGGAGTAGCAACTGATTATAGAGCTGGGATTAAATGACATTCTAAATGTCTTTACATATGTAAATTGACATGGAATAATACTAATCATTACTATTTGGGAAATCATGGAAATCCTTTCCAAACTGGAGAGGAATAAATTCTTATTTTTCAGGTGAAGCACTATAGGCTCTTAAAAATATAGACACATAATTTTGATATCAGTTTTCCTTAATAATTTTTGCTCTGTTGAGAAAACCTAGAAAAAGACTGAGGCTATCCCTAGGGACCAGCATGCATTCACTAAACAACACACACACACACACACACACACACACACTCACTCTTCATTCACATTTCCTCTTTGGAGACTTGCTAAGTCTGTAGCAGGAGAAGCCTGATGATATGGAGTATCATGATCATAGCAAAGAAAGAATCGAATGAGAAATGGGATAAGGTGACCAACATTATTATAAACATTTGACATTATGGCTGGAGTATTAGTACTAAAAAGTTATTCAATTTGGAGAGAAGCCTTTGTGGGTTTCCACATTAAAGTCTTATTGTTATCATCTCCAGTCCCACAATATCAAATGATTTGAAATGCTAGTTGTAACACATATTAAGTATTCATATACACATGATTTTCTCTCTAAACTCTATTGTTTATTTTAACATAAACATAAACTTGGTAAGTTGTTGTATAACATACATGCAAATAAGCCCACCCATAAAAAAGATCTCAAGGATATTCATAAAATTAATTCACCCTTGCCACCAGCACCCAGATTAAAAAAAAAAAGAGAGAAGAAAACTCTCGGAGGGGTCTCATGTTACACCTTTCTCATTACTGACTTCTAACACATTAGATTGATTTTATCTGTTTCTCAAGTTTATATTGAAAGAACCACACAGTCCATTCTTTTGTGCCTGGCTTATTTTGCCCAGCCTTATATTTGTGAGATGCATCAATGTTGTTTCATGTAAAAAGTTTGTTCTCCTTTATTGTTTTGTATAGAGATTCAATACATGAACATTTCCACGGTGTTTTTAATCCATTCTACTCTTGTTGGACATTTGGGTGGCATCCAGTTTGGAGACATCATGAATACTGCTGATATAAACGTCCCTGCAGTGTACAGTATGTGAATCGTGTGAACATGCTTACCTGTTTTATAGAATATATGCTGAGATAATTGCAGGATCATGGGGTATGCATATTTTCAGCTTTAGTTGAAATAGAGTTTTCAATGAGATTGTTTCTATTTATACTTCCACCAGAAGTGTGTGAGACAGTCAGTCATTACATGCTGTGATCAACTTTTGATAATCAGTATTTTTCATTTTAGTTATTCTGATTGGTATGGTGTGGCATTGATCATGGTTTTATTTTATATTTTTAAAATTGAGATATTCAAATATCATAAAATTCACTCTATACAGTTCAGTGCTTTTTAGTATATTCAGTGTTGTACAACCATCCTCTAAATCCAGAACATTTTCATCAACCCAGCAGGAAACCCCATACCTTTTAGCAGTTACTCCCAATTTCCCTCTATCCCCAGGCCTTGAAAAAGCCAATCTGCTTTCCTCTCTGTATAGATTTGCCTATTCTAGACATTTTGTGTAAATAGAATCATATAATTTGTGACTGTGTCTTGCTCCTTTTACTCAGTATAATATTTTCAAGGTTCTTCCAAGTTGTACTAGGAATCAAAAATTCATCCTTTTTATGAATGAATAATATTTCATTGTATGATACACCACATTCATTATCCATTCATCAGTTGATGGAAATTTGGTTTGTTTCCTCTTTGGGTTACTATGAATAAACATTCATGTACATGTTTTTGTGTAGACATGTTTTTAGTTCTCCTGAGTATTTACTTAGGAGTAGTATTGCTGGGTCATATGGTAACTTTTAACTTTCTGAGAAACTACCAACTGATTTTCTAAAATGGCTGCACTATTTTACATTTTCCCCATCAATATATGAGGCTTCCAATTTCTTAAAACCTCAATTATACCTTTTATTTTCCATTTTTAAGTCATAGCCATCTTAGTGGATGTGAAGTAGGATTGTTTTAATTTTCCTAATGCCATTGATATCTTTTCATGTAATTATTTCCCATTTGTGTATCTTCTTCAGAATGTCTATATAAATCCTTGGCCCTTTCATTAATTGAATTAGTTGTCTTTTTTATTGCTGGGATGTGATTGTTCTTTATATAGTCTGGATATATGATTTGCAAGTATATTCTCCCCTTTTCTGAATTGTATTTTAACTTCTTATGGAATCCTTTGGTTTGCACGCATTTTTAGGTTTGCTGAAGTGTAATTTATCAAACTGTAGTTTGGTTGCTTATGCTGTTGATGTCACATATAAGAAACCATTGCCTAAACCAAGGTCCTGAAGATTTGCACCTGTATTTTTGTCTAAGAATTTCATAGTTTTTGCTCTTTCATTTAGGTCTTTGATCCATTTTGAGTCATTTTTGTTAACAGTGTGAGTTCCAACTTTATTTTGTAGACAGTAGGGTTCCAACTTTATTCTTTTACATGTGGATATCCAGTTGTTACAGCACCATGTATTGAAAACACCATTCTTTCCCAATGAATTACTTTGACACCTTTGTGAGAAATCAATTGACCATGAATGTTTGAGGGTTTTGTAGTTTTGTTTTTATTTTCTCATAATAATCATCATATTTAGCAGTGTTCATATGCTTGTTGACATTTAGAGACACTCTGTAAAGTCTTTTGCACATTTCTGGCATTGTCTTAACTGATTAATAGGAACTTTGTGCATTTTTGTATGCTAGTCCTTTTTCTGAATGTCTTACCAATATTATCTCCTACTTTGTGGGTGATTTTGATTCTCTTAATGCTATATTGATAAACAAAACTTCAAAACTTTAGTGTAGTCAATGTCTACAAAAAAAAATCTTTCAAGGATTCTGATTTGGATTGCATTGAATCTACAAATCAATTTTGGGAGAATGGTATCCTATCTAATAAAAGAGTAATATGCAGATTGACCATCACTCCAACACACAAGATGGCTGCCCCCATGTGGTCAAAGATCCTGCCCTCATGTGGACACAAGATGGCCACCACAAAATATGGCCAGCAGGAGAGGGCAGTTGTGGGTGATCAAACCTGTAGGGGAGGGCAGTTAGGGGTGACCAATCTGGCAGAGGAAGAAAGTTGGGGGTGACAGGGCCTGCAGAAAAGGGAAGTTGGGCTGGACCCAGGCCTGCAGGGGAGGGCAGTTAGGGGTGACCAGGCCTGAAGGGGAGAGCAGTTAGGAGTGACCTGGCCTACAAGGGAGGGCATTTAGGGGCAAACAGGCTGGAAGGAGAGCAGTTAGATATCAATCAGGCTGGCATGGAAGTGGTTAGGGGGTGATCAGGTTGGCAGGCAGAAGCGATTAGGGGCAATCAGGAAGGTAGGCTGGCAAGCAGTTGGGAGCCAGCAGTTCTGGATTGTGAGAGGGATGTCCAACTGCCCATTTAGGAGTGATCCCAGTAGGATCTGGCCTAAACGGGCAGTCAGGCATCCCTCAAGGGGTTCCAGATTGGAGAGGGTACAGGATGGGCTGAGGGACACCCCCCTTCATGCATGAATTTCATGCACTGGGCCTCTATCTTTTATAATAATGGGTCTTCCAATCCATGGGCAGAATACATTCTTCTACTTATTTAGATTATTTTTAATGCCTTTCAATAATATTTTAGATTTTTCACTGAAGAGATCTGAAAATTTTATTGGATCTAGTGCTATGTATTTGACTTATTTTATGCTACTGAAGATTTATTCCTGGTCTACCATTCCTCTTTACCATTGAAAAATGTCTTCTTTTATCTCATTTATTAACTGAACTCTGTTTGTTTGTTAAGGTTATTATTGGTTAATGCTATATCCTTTTATTTTCTACTTTTTGGTATTGGTTCATGTAAGGTGGTTTTCTTATAAGTAGCATGTAATAAGGTTTTACTTTTTCATCCAGTCTAATAATAATAGACTTTTGCTTGTATTTAGTTTACTTAGTTATGTGTTTATTGTTCCTACCATCTTACTATTTGTCTAGTTTGCCCACCTATTTTGTTTCCGTTTTTGTCTTCTTCCACTTTCTTTTTTAGTATTTTACTTTTTTTTTAATCAATCTGTTTTTCTCTTTGATTTCTAAACAATCTTTTTGGTTTTGCTTTTTTCCCTAATGTTTTTCTGGTTAACCTGGAGATTACAAAAAGCATCCTAGCTTGTTGCATGAAATAATGAAAATGATTACTTTGACTACTTCCTTGATAATATTAGAAACTTGAACCACTTTAACTCCTTTTACCACCTGCTCCCCACAACTTGCATTATGTATTTTAATTATTCATGTTAAGTATATTGTGGCGCTTGTTTTGAGCCAATATATTTTGATTTACCACATGTGTTTACTATTTCCAAGGCTTGTTATTTCTTCCCGAAATCTTCATGTGTCCCCTGGGGTTCATTTTTCCTCTCTGAAGAACTCCTTTATTGTTTCTGTCCTGCATGTCTGGCGAGGACACATTTTCTCCTTTTCTTTTTACTTTGCCCTCATTGTCGCTTCAGTGTTAGGATCAGACAACGTTACCGATATTCTTTCTCTCCTCCTCTCACTTCGGCTTTAGAAATAGCCCACCCGAGGAAGGTTTAATCCTGCAGAGGAGACACATAGATGTAGCATCATTTCCTTATGGTCACAGATGGAGAGGGACTAAGAAAGACCAAACTATGGGTGTTTTGGCCTTTTAAGTCCTAAGTACTTGGAAAGGTGGGCCCATGTCTCTATTGCACCAACCAGGTAACTTACTCCTCTGGTGTAAAAGATAAAGAAGCTGGAAATTGGTCAGATGTATTGTTTCAGTAAGGTGACTCCACATGGAAATTTGAGGAATAGGAAAGGAGGTGAGGGGGAGACAAGTGGCCCTTTCCTGAGTTATCCTCACATTCTTAGCTCTTGATTCTCTTAACCTATTTGTCTGACATAGTAAGCCCGTGTGAATCCTGCTGCAAGAGGTGTCTCCCTTAATGCTAACAATTGACCTGTTGGCTATTGGTGCAAATTTTGTCTCCAGAACTCTCAGAAAAGGGTTAGAACAACATATTGATTAAAGTATATCAAGACCTCACCATATCCAGGATTGAAAATTCACTCCCACTTCACTTGTCATTGCAAAGCTCCCAGATATGTAGTCCAGTAACGTTCAACATAGGTTTTAAGACAACATTAAGTTAAAATAGTAATTTAAGGCCAACAATATAGAGCTGCCCACAATTTTAATATATATTCATTCTTTCTATAAATTTCCTGAGAGAGATTGAAGCTCAAAAGTAAGTTGCATGTTTATGCCCTTAAAAGTTGCATTCCAAGTCTTTAAAGTTCCAAATCAGATATTCTTAAAATGTGTATTAAGAGGCCGAAGAGATGAAGCTATAAAAGTCATTCTTACCGATTTACTGTTCTACTTTGTCTCTGCAGGAGGGTGTTTGGTGAGTTGAGATGGGGTTCTATAGCTGGATGTGGAACTAACATTTGGAAGATAGGGCCTTATTAGTGCTCTGTGCTACTTGTAAAACTCAATTGCTTTTGCAGTCCTGGTCTCCTTGTTTGCACATCAGGAGACACCAGAAAGTAGTAAAAAGTTGTTCTTTCATTGCTTAAAAAGCCTGTCTACACAAAGACTTTTCCATATAATTAAACCTGCTCCAGCTATTCCTGCTTAGATAAAATCTGTACCTGTGTATTTCAAGGTCAGTTGCTGAGGACCACACATTAATGCCTTATTAGCTTGACTTTTTCAAACAAACCACCCCATTAAAAATGACCTCAACTTATAAGTTCTAGCCACAATTAGCTGCTGTGTGGGCTGTCATTCTCCAAACCCCATGTGGCCCAAGTGCACCGAAGTCCAAGTCCTTAAGCACTCTCCAATTATAATTCGTTTTCTTTCTTTCCTCCCCACCCCTCTCCCCTGAGATACAGTACCAAATTAGAAGGCCAAATATTAGGATTTTAGGGGTTAATAAATTATGCCCATTTGTTCTTGACTACTAAGTGAGAAAATTTGATGAAAGCATTAGTTAATTCTGTGTGAAGAAAATGGTTTAGAAAAGGACTATGAATATGTTATTTCCAGTTTCTCTCTTCTCTCTCCCCCAATTCCCCTAGTATTTCTTCATTTCCTGCCTCATTGCCAGTCTACTTTTTGGGTAGTTTATCTCAGGAAAAAATTGGTCTCTCCACATTATTGTCTCTTTGTGGTATTGGGCCAGGGCTGGGGTTGGGGATGGGCGGTGGGATGGGATTTCATACCCATTACTTATAACCTGTTAATAGACTATTGTTATAAAAAATGCAGAGGTGGCTGTCACTTATGAACTTGGCAACTCACATCCTCTGGGGATGCACGAGTAAGGGATGGGCAGGAGGCTAAGAGCACTCATCACACTAGGAAGTCCCACACAGAAACATAAGAAAGATGGAGTAGCCTTAGCTTTCACACATCAGTCAAATCTAAAGATTCACCACTTTATCAAAAAGCTCATGTTTGGAAAACATATCAATACTTATTATGAAAATGTCCATTATAGCTGATAGTTGTAGGACAAGTGTTGTTCACACTTCTTAGGGAGGTGGAATGCTTCCTAACCTGGAGATTTTTGTCTGAGGAAGTGGTGAACAGAATAAAGCATGGTCAGAGGAAACTGTGATGGTTTAGTGTGAAGAATAGCAGGCTGGGGGAAAAGTTATAATGATTGTTCTTTTCAAGATCCCTAAGAACTATCATATGAAAGAGGCACTTAATTTATTGTGTATAACTAGGAAAGACAGAATTAGGGCAACATGATAGAAGATTCGGGAAGTAGATTGAAAATCACTAAGGAATTTTTCAAAATTAGAACTGATAAAAATGGAAAGGGCACACTTGAAAAATACTCATCTTGTATCATTTACCCAGAAGAGGCAGGGTAAGCCAGAAAAGCTAGAGCAGTTTGCCAGTCAAGATGGGGGCGGCGTAGGTAAATGCTGTACTGGCATCCTCCCACAGCCACATCAAAATTACAACTAAACTGCAGAACAACCATCATTCAGAACCACCTGAAATCTAGCTGAACAGAGATCTTACAACTAATGAATTAAAGAAGAAACATCATCAAAACTGGTAGGGGGAGCAGAAACATGGAATGGGCTGGTCCCACACCCGTGTGTGGCAGATAAAAACTGGAAGGAATATCTTGGCTGCATAACCTCCACTCCCTGTGAAGAGCAAGGGGACACAGCTCCACCCCAGGCCCCCAGCCCAGGGTTCCAGTGCCAGGAAGAGAAGTCACTATAACTTCTGGCTGTAAAAACAACAACAGGTATTGAGTTTGGGGGAGGCAGAGACTGCTAGAGTCCCAGGAAGTTCCTCTTAAACAGCCCACACATGGATTTACTCAGACTCACTCCCTCTGAGTTCACTGCTGAGGCATCGGTTCAAAAGGTACCATAAACATATGGGAAAGAACTGAGTTGTCTGGCTTTGGGGCAGGAGATGGAGAGGCAACTTTCTCCCAGAACAAAGTATAGGCAGAAACTACTGGTCCTTTGGTGAGCCCTCCCCCAACAGAGCCAACAGGCAAGCATTAAATCTGAGTTTCCATCAACCTGGCTAGTACTGTTTGCTCAACGCTGGTGATTCCCTGAGACCCTACCCTACCAAACTGGCAGACCCACCCAAGCTGTTTCCAGTGGCTTTTCCATATGAATGGCCTATGTTAGCTCATGCTTCAGACTCTCCTAAAAATCTCTCAAACTAGCAGCATCTGGCCTCAGCATGCCCTGTACTTCTAGTTACGTGGCCCCAGGCCAGGCACTAGCAGCAGCCAGCCTTGCTTCCTAGATTGGCCTCTCCTGGGCACCTCCAAATCCTGCACAGCAGCAGACATCTGGAGATGGCTTTGTAGCCTTGCCAGGAAGGCCTGGGCAGAACATATGTGGCTGCTTACCTTAGCCTGAACTTCCCAGGAGGCCAGCATACCCAGTGGGCAGCTTCAGCTCACATCAAAGCACCACCAAGCCACCTCCATAAAGTTACAGACACAAGGGGAAGACTCAGGAGGCACCAGAGCTCTGCTAAAGTAAGTCCTGCTCTGTGGTGTGGGCCCCTGCACAGCTGATCCTCCACAGTGGTTCCATCCTGTCCTTGCAGTCTATTGGACTGGATAAATCCCCCTTAGTGGTGTGCCCATAGCAATCAAGGCTCAACTACAACAGGAGGTATACACAGTCCACACAGAGTGAGGCTCAAGAGAATGGGGAGGCTGTGCCACTGGAGCCTACAGTACACCTACTACATTGGACATCTATCAAGCCTGAGAGAGATAACAGCTCTACCTAATATATAAAAACAAACACAGGGAAGCAGCAAAATGAGGAAACTAAGAAACAGGTCCCAAGTGAAAGAATAGGAGAAATCTCCAGAAAAATAATGAAATGAAATGGAGACAATCAAATAAATGGATACAGAGTTCAAAACAATAGTTATAAGGATAATCAAGGAATTTAGTGAGAAATTCAAATGCATAAAAAAGGACATGGAAACCATTAAAAAACAGTTATAAATGAAGGATACACTAACTGAAATAAATAATAATTTACAGGGATTCAATAGTAGAGAAGATGAAGCTAAGAATCCCATCAGTGATTTGAAATAGAAGGATGCAAAAAACCACCCATTGAGAATAGCAAAAAGGAAACAGAATAAAAAAATGAGGATAGTATAAGAGCTTTCTGGGACAACTTCAGGCACACCAATTTTGTCATCATGAAGGTGCCAGCAAGAGGAGCAAGATCAAAAAATTAAAAATGATTTGAAAAAAAATAATGTTGGAAAACTTCCTTAACCTGGTGAAGGAAATAACATACAAGTCCAGGAAGTGTGGAGAGTCCCAAATAAGATGAACCCAAAGAAGCTCACAGCAAGACACATCATAATTAAAATGCAAAAGGTAAAAGACAAAGAATTTTAAAAGCAACAAGGAAAAAGCAGTTAGCTACAACAGAGTTGCCATAAGACTATCAGCTGATTTTTCAACAGAAACTTTGCAGGCCAGAAGGGATTGGCAAAAAATACTCAAAGTGATGAAAAGCAAGGATCTACAACCAAGATTACTCTACCCAGCAAAGCTGTCTTTTAGAATTGAAGGTCAGATAAAGAGCTTCACAGACAAGAAAAAGCTAAAGGAGTTCATCACCACCAAAACAGCATTACATGAAATGTTAAAGGGTCTTCTTTAAGAAGAAAGAGAAAAGAAACATAAATATTAATAATAAAATGACAATAAAAGTACATCTATCAACAATAAAATATATTTAAAAAAAAACACGAACAAGCAAAACAGAAACAGACTCATAGATACAGAGAACATTTTGATGCTTGCCACATGGAAGAAGGGTTGGGGGATCAGTGAAAAGGTGAGGAAATTAATTGGTAATTACAGAATAGTCATGGGGCTGTAAAGCACAGCATAGAGAATATAGTCAATAACTTAATAACTACATATATTGTAAGATTGGTATGAAATTTATCAGGATGTTCACTTAGTAGATTATATAATGTCTAATCACTAGGGTGTACACATGAAACTAATATAATAATGTATGTCAACTGTAATTAAAATTTTTAAATGATTTAAAATTTTAAAAAATTAAATTAATTATTCAAACATACACACAAAAGCTAGAGCAGAAGACATGGCATGGGGTAGGCAGTGGACTGGATCACTCTAGAGTCTTCTGGCTTCTGATCATGTTAGGAGGTTGTCATGGTAACAGGAACATTGCACAAGCACTGCTCATGGGATACAATCATAAAGCAATTTATTTGGTCTTCCATAGTTCCTTTACATCTGCTTACTGGCGCAAATTTTGCTGCTGACCCTGAGATGAACATTTGGGCAGACTTCTCTACTCACCTTTAGGAAATACAAAGGTGTATAATAACTTTAAGTTGCAGAAAAAAATTCCCAATTCCCTAATACAGTGTTCTCTTCAATGTTGAAATACAAATCCAAAATGTGATATAAGATTGAGGCTTTCTCTCTCCTCTCCTCTCTTGGGCCTGTTGCAAATGGGACACCCACTACTGGGGAGAGGTGCTCATTATCCTGCCCCTACTTAACTGTCTTATGAAACAAGATTTCTTTGGGGTGAAAACTGGGAAGGTAATGAGGTAGAGAGAGCTGAAATGTAGTTATTTGACAGCTACAGTTGTGGTGATTTTGTTTTGACTACATTTTTGGATTAGGTGTAGCCCACAGGCACATTCTTTATCTTGTGAGAATTCTTGTCTGCATTGCCCTTTTGAGAGTGATAAAGTCATTTTAGCTTCTTGCTTACTCCTTCTTCATTCTCTTGGAATCTGGGGATATCTTTAACATCCCTCTGTTGACATCTGTTTTTTATCATTTAAGTATGAGAAACTCATCACCAGCTTTCTCTCTGCTATGTATATAGGCCATGTCTATCCCTGAGTAAACTAATGGGTCCTTTGCTTCAACAAATTCTGGGAATGTAGTTACTTACACTCTTGTAGTCTGCTATGACTAGATTATTAAGTCAGCCTATGGATTAATAGTTCTTTGGTCTGAAAAACAGTAGGAAACTGTCTACCCAAGTTGTAAATTGATACCCCCAACCCACTGGAGGTCAGTGGAGACCAGAGTCCATCCTCTCCAAAAAAGAGCATCCTGAATAATTCTCACATAATTTTCACTATATATATATATATATATATATATATATATATATATATATATATTGATATTGATATTTTTACAGAGAGGAAGGGAGAGAGATAGAGAGCTAGAAACATCGATGAGAGAGAAAACATTGATGAGAGAGAAACATCGACCAGCTGCCTCTTGCACATCCCCTACTGGGGATGTACATGCCCTTGACTGGAATCGAACCTGGGACCTTTCAGTCCACAGGCCGATGCTCTACCGCTGAGCCAAACTGGCTTTGGCAATTTCTACTCTTGAAGCTTTTATAAAACTACCAGATGCCTGATGCATGAGATTAGTGAAGGGGCTCAGCCCTGGCAGCCGCAGGGGCTTGCCTTGGCCCTCGCAGCCCCAGCTTTGTCTGGGAGGTTGTTTGGCTGTGCAATCTAATTAGCATATTATGCTTTTATTATTATAGGTCATGGAGGTAAGAAGACTTTTAAACCAAGAGTTTCATATTTTTCACACACCTATTTTTGAAAGCCTTACAGGAAAGTTTGTATTACAAATACCTTTGGTATCCAGTATCTATTGTCATAGGGTGATAGCCCAAACTTCAGTTTATTACTGTGTTATATACAATAATTGACTGGAGAATACTGAAATTGGCTATGGAGATTGTAGGCTTAAAAGACAGGCAGTGCCTACTGATAAAGTAACAGATCACCTAACATTACTGTAAATAAGTGACTTCAAATGAATGGTTAGGACAATATGGACAATTCATGTCCCCCACCTAAGGGAAAATTTTCCAAATTCCTAATCGTCATCTTATTAGTGTCCCAAAGATGTCTCACACGCAACCTATTCAAAAAATGAACTCATTTATTCTTACCTACTATAAATATATTCCTTTTCTTAGAATCTCTATTTTGGCTAATAGCAACATCAATGACTCTATTTCCTAAGCAAAATAATTTAGTGTGATGGCTTTATATTCTTGGAGATGGGAGGCCATGGAAGAAAATGCATAGTCTCCTAGGAGGTAGCCCTGCAGATGCCCTGGTGACACTTCCTTGTGTCAATCCTAGACAGAGGACATAGAATGGTACTGCTCCACTGTCTAGTTTCTAGTTGCCAGGTAACCAGTTGTTACATGATTTCAGCATTGTCTTTTTTCACAGACCTGTCAGCTTCCAGTAGGGGGCAAAATGGTCTCCTTTGTACAAGTTATGGAAATTGTTTATCGCAACATTTTTTCTAAATGT
Source organism: Pipistrellus kuhlii (assembly GCF_014108245.1). NCBI lineage: Eukaryota > Metazoa > Chordata > Mammalia > Chiroptera > Vespertilionidae > Pipistrellus > Pipistrellus kuhlii. The sequence goes on from NW_023425427.1 coordinate 49,275,354, forward strand.
ATGACATGCAAATATATGTGTGTCCAATGTGCTGGAGCAAAAAAAAAAAAATTCTATGCAGCTACGTACACATATTCCATCCTATGGAAAGGCAGACAATGTTATTTTCATTTTTATGAAGCCATGTGTAGAGCCAGTAGGTTAATAAATGAATCTGAATTATTCATCAGTCTGTACGTCATTCAGATCTTTAAAAATCAATGTTGATGTAGTAGAAACATGTCAACTCTCATCAAACCAATATAATTGTCTCCTTGTCTCCTTCCAACTCTTTCAGTTTCTAACCATTTCCTTTTATTTGAGATTTCAGGATCTGGCTAAGTCTCCAGGCATTGCCCCTAACAACCATAACACACATTAATAATTTATGTGCCTAAAGTTAGAGGATGTTTGTGAGGGAGCATTTCACCCAGTTTAATCTCATAGAAGTAACCGCAAATTCCCCATTCACTACAGTTTAGGCAGAGACTAATTTATGATCCTGGTATATTATTTAACAAAGAGTATCTGTGAATTCTCTGGGATCTATTAGGCAGGGATGAGTAGGACTTTGTGTATACTTTTAGCAAACAGTATTTGCTCTCCCTTGATTTAATACAAATCTACATGGAGAAACCATTCTCTCTAAAGTGATTTGTTAATTTCTTTCAATTTTCTCTGATGTTTGCCTCTGCCTTTACCCCTATAGATACATTTTGTGATCTTCTCTGGACTTTTTTGAAATTACCATAACTGATCAGTATTTGCTAAGCAATTCTCTGTGTTGCATTAAACCATACCATATTAAAAAAGAATGTTCTTGTCATTGGAAAGATTAATCCCTGAGCTACTGAAGCGTTGTTTTCCATGTTAACTCATTTTTTCAAAGCTTACTTTCAGAAATAGCTGTAAAAAACAGACTTCTAACTTAATGAGTTACTGAGAATATAAATAGAATAGGGGGAAATCCCTAATGTTCAAGCACCCACTAAGATGTAGACTTAGATTAACAATAACTTCTGACATTATGATGAGTTCATATATTTAATGAGTACGTACTATGCATCTATGCATCTGAGTATATACTATGTGTCAGGTGGTATTTCAGATGTTTTACATCTGTTGTACTTAATTTTCACAACCAATGAGATAAGACCTATGATTACTCTCATATATGAGGAGTCTGAGACACTGGGGGTTAAGTAACCTGCCCAAGTTCACAGCCATTAACTGGGGGAGACAGATTTCAACCCAATCTGCCTGGCTGCAGAGCTTTTGCCAAAAGCTGCTGCCTCTTGACAAGTGGGCGGGACAGGGCCCTGCATCACACAGTTATGGGGTCATTTCCTTTCCAATTAAATAGTGTTAATGTATAGTATATTCTTCAACGTGTAAATTGTAATGATTTCCATTAAGCTGCACTTTCTGTGTCTGAGAATAATACGCACAGGGATGGCATTTGTGAACAGCCTTCAAAGATTTAAGATCTGTATTCATTGGGAGGGGGCGGTGCCTAGGAATTTATATTTCCCTAAGTTCCCAGGATGTTCTGGTGCAGTAACTCTTCAGATAAGCCGGTGAGCAACTACTTTGTCAAACCTCTGAAAGAATATGCCCACCTCCACACAATAACATAAAATCTCCTGGCAAGGGACCAAATGGCACAGATGTGTGTAGGTGGTAATTAGTTCAACTAGAGCTCCCCTATAAAACGCTTCTTCACACTGTTGGTTCCAAAGCAGAGTCTTGTCCCTGGAGGGTAGAAGGATTGACTGCCAATTTTCTAGTCGCTCAGCTCAGCCACAGGATGGTGTTCTGTTCACAATGGGCACTCAATAAATAACATAATGATCACCATCATAATCACAAATCAGCACTCGCCACAAGCGGGCCAGCTGGTGTCCTAAGCGCTCTACCTGCATTAACGCTCTTAACCCTCCCCTCCTTCCTATTTGATTCCTTTTCATGCCCATTTTCCTCATCAGGAAACTGAAAACAGACTTGTTAAGAGCCAGCAATAGTTAAATGGCAGAACTGGGATAAGATTGACAATGAGCCCCAAGAAAATGTCTTGGTGATAGTTTGAAGCAAATCAATGCTCATCATTCCTCTGCTTTATTTATTCCTGGTAGGCTTTATTCCCCCTCCCTGTCTTCCTGTTCCCCATCTCTTTTCTCCCTTTGTTATAATTAAAATTGCTTATGGAAGCACGCATTTAGAGAGAGAAAATAATTATCCAAATACTTTAATAAATATGCTTGCAAATATCACAACGTAAACATGTCTTAGTTAACTACTAGCATAAAGCTTTTGAGGCATAGATCCATTTATGAGAGCAGCGACTTCAGTTTTGCTTGGTGGGTGAGAAAGAAGCATGATTTTCTGCACTTGGTTATCTGTGTACCTCTTAGGAATATCCAAGGCTGGAGCAAGTGTTAGGGCTTGGTAAATATTTCAGCTTGCCTGAAGGCTGTTGGAGGCTATCGCCTCTTGTATACTTAATGTTATAAAGGAAATAGTGACTACTGGCAGGTAAACATTTTTCACTGATTTATAGGGAGAGATGAAAATACTCTCTTGAGGTTCTAATCACCTGGGATTTGTAAAGCAGGCTGCAGCCAAGATCCTGGAGCGATACTGGCCGAGTCCTGCACTGTGATCACCCCAGTCTGGTGTGTCCCTCCTCCTCCAGGACAGGGCCATGGCTTTTCCCCATCCCTCATACTGAAGCCAGTAGCTAATACACACTGGGCAGCCAATGACAGGTGCTTTCACTGGAACTAAATCAATGAATTTATCCAACTTCCCAAATAATTCCCAACCCTTTCCTAACGGTCCTAATTTAAAACCTCTTTATTTCTAAATTTCAGTGGTCTGTATCTTCCCTTTAAGGAAATAAACCAAACAAAACACCTTGTTTATTTAAAATTACTTTTCTCATATGACATAACACTAGGCATAAACTCTTTATTCTTATAATTTGTAATTAAACCTCAAAACAAATTTGAAAGTAAATATAAACAAAACAGTAGCATTTGAGACAACACTTGTCAAAAAAAATTTTTTTTCTGCTGCTGAAATCAAGGTGCCTAAGTTAAACGTACTATAAAGTTCCAAGTTTCATTTATTGGCCATCAATGATTCTAAATGTAATCAGCCATCATTTATATCATTGTCCCTACCATTATGATCATTTTAGGGACTTTTTTAACAATGGTATTCTCGCCACCAAGTAATTATTTTGATGAATCAACTTAATGATGTATAGCAGAATTCACCACTATCAAAATGCAATCAAAATCTCTTTTGTATTTACTGATAAACTTCTAAAGGGTACATATGATAGGAATTGTATATTTGATGCTACAGTTCTGTCTCATTTGAGTTTATTATACTTAACACTACCAGGTATCCTCATCACTTCTCATGTGAAAATTCATCATTTAAAAATCTCTTTATTCTTTTATTATTGGCCCTCAACAACTAAGATAGAATATAGTTTCTCCCTATTGCCTCCTTCTCATGGTACAAAATCTAAGTCTCATTTTATTAAATAACTTAAGAAACTGAAGATTCTATGGAAAAAATGTTTTTATTGAGAATTAGAACAGCAAGAAAATTTTATTTTAACTGGTAAAAAACAGTATGAATATCGCTTTGTTCATTTTAACCCTTGTTGCCATTTTGACATTAGAAATATAAATGTAACAAGTGTTCCAAGGCTATATTTGGTCATAATATTGTCCTTCATATGTTCAGAAAACTTTTTATAAAAAGTTTTGTTTTCAGATCTCTTAAATCCTTAAGAATTTATCCACCCTTAAGAATTTTTCCACTTTTAAATATAGTCATTTTTGAGCCACTTTGTCTCCTGGGTATGATCTCATTACATCTACTTCTACACTAAGAACGAAATCATTTATTAAATGTAATCATTCATTGCGTTTTTAAAAAATAGTTTCAATTACAGTTGACATGCAATATTACCGTATTTTCCGGCGTATAAGACGACTTTTGAAATGAAATGAAGCCTGCTCAGATTGGCCAGAGTCAGAGAGGCGGTCTATTAAAAAAAGAACTGGTGTTGCCTCAGAAGTGGGGGGTAGTCTTATACAGGCCTAAACCTGTGTTTTAACTGTAAAATTATGGGGTCGTCTTATACACCGGAAAGTACGGTAGATCAATATATTTGTTTTAGAAGTGCAATATGATGATTAGACATTTCTATACCTTATGAAGTGATCACCCCAGTAAATGTATATCCATATGACAACATACATAGTTATTAACTATATTCCCTATGCTATACTTTACAATCTTATGACCATTTTTATAACTGGCAATTTGTACTTAATCACCTTTTTCACCTGTCCCCAGAACCCACCTCCCATCAATGTTTTTCTCTGGGTCTCTAAGTTTGTCTGTTTTATTTGTTCATTTACTTTGCTTTTCAGATTCCACATATAAGTGAAATCACATGATATTTGCTTCTCTCTGTCTGACTTATTTCACATAGTGTAATACCTAGTAGATCCATCCATGTTGTCACAAAGGATAAGATTTCAATCTTTTGTACACTGAGTAACATTCCATTGTCTATATGTACCACCTCTTCTTTATCCATTCACCTGTCCATGGAAACTTGGCTTGCTTCCTTATCTGGACACTGTAAATAATGTTGCATTGAACATAGGAGTGCAAATATTGTACCTTTCCAAATAACAGTTTTTTATTTCATCAGCTAAGGAGTAGAACTATTGGTAGTTGTAATTGGTAGTTGTAATTTTAATTTTTTGAGTAACATTCATGTTGTTTTCTATAGTGGCTGCTTCGATTTACAATCCCACCAACAGTGCACCAGAGGTCCCTTTTCTCTACATCCCCACCAACTGCTGTTCACTGATTTATTGATGATAGCCATTCTGACAGGTGTGAGGTGCTATCTCATTGTGGCTTTAATCATTCATTGCATTACTGCCCTTTTTAAAATTTGTCAGTGACTTCATCTTGCCTAAAATGTAAATCCCAAATTCTTTGCATGACAGACGTGGCTGTGACTTGGCTCCTCCCGTCTTTTAAAACTCGTCTTCCTTCATTCTCTTTTGAGGAACCTTCATGCCATGATTCTTAAATGCACCTTGCTTTTTCATACGTTCCTTCGCATGTTCTGTTCTGCATTAAATGACTTCTGCCTTCTCAAACCTCCCCGTCCTCATCTGAAGGAAATGGCCCCTTTAAAATTCTGTCCTACAGTGGCTTCCCCACGGAAGTCCATCCTTCACTCCCCGGGCAGCCCGGCCATCTGCCTGCTCCCCAGGTCACCTGAGCATGCTTTCCCCACCGCACACAGCAGACCGCCTTGCACTGACCACTGTGCCATCCTACACCCACAGGGTCAGCTTGACTAATTGAAATTCAAATTGTTGACACCAAATCTCCGGAGAGAAGAATGCCCTTTTCCAATAGGCTGGGACGATTCTTAAGGCCAACCTACTGTTGGGAGTGGGTTTTTCTGTGTAATGAGTAAGAAGTCCGATGCCTGGGTGCTAGATTCTGCAGCGTTCCTTTAAGATCTCGAAGGGCTAACTAAATTCCTTGCTGAATTTTATTGACACAGCATCTGTTTGGAGGGGATTTGACAGGTTTAGGTTCCCCAGAAGTGAATCTAGAGGTGGACATGAGAATGTAAGTCGGAGGTGGATCAGTAAGCCTGTGAGAAGGAAAAGCTAATAGAGCTAATGAAGGGTTCATTGTCAACAGGTTACCAGGCGGGGTAGCTGGAGTTTATTCCCACTGAAGAATTCTGGGAAGCAGCATAGAGCACACGCTTCCCACCCTTCCAGGCCTAGGTGGGAAGTGCTGTTCTCAGGGGCTGCTGGGTGGAGGAAGTGGCCCAGTGCTCCCTGACGCTGTGCCTGCAGCAAGGCTGAGGGCTCCGGCAGCCGGAACAGGTGCTCACTGAGGTCAGGCCTATGTCCAGTGACAGACATGGCAAGGTAGAGTGAGTGTGGGAAGGGCAGTAGTTGCAGCTGGCAAGCACAGCCCGAGGTGGACAGCACACCGGGAAACATGGGCTGTGCACGTCCAGCAGTAGGTATGGAGGTTGACTGGTGCTTTCCACCACAACTAGAAAAGTTTAGAGCAGCCCCAGCACCGAGTGCCCGGAGGCTCAGGTGTAGGGCAAGCCGGACTGCTCTGCTTCACAGGGGAGTGGACGCTCCCTGAGAGACAGGGAGGAGGTTAAACCCAGCTGCCTGGGCTTGTGTGAAGGTCAAGGGGGAGAAAAACCACGACCACCACCCTTCTGCTCTACACTCTGAGCAGAGCAGCTGTGTAGGAAAAATGGAGGCTCTGTAATACAGTGTCCAGTTTTTAATGAGTACATGTACACACAGTAAACTCCCTGTCCCTGGATTCCTCAAAACCTTTAGTGAACATGACGCTGTTTGCCAGTGCTGTGAGAGGATTAGAGTCCAGGGCCACTCAGAATATTGATGAGTTCTGCTTCTCTTGGGCAGAGGCTGGGAAGAGGGCAGTTCCTATCAACATGGCATCCATGGCATCCATGCTTGTAGCACTTGCTCTTTCACCAGAGTTCTAAAGCAAGTGACCTGCAGGCTAATTCAGTCTCAGGTGTAGAAGGGACCCACTCCCAGATTAAAAAATAAATAAATAAGAATTGGTACCCATACTCTTCTTATGAAAGATTTCACATTAAAGTTCCAACTTCTCCTAGGGAAAAACAACAAAAAACAGGTTCCAACTTCTCCTAGGGAAAAACAACAAAAAACAGGTATTATTATACACTGGGATGATCAGCCGAATAGTACACATCCAAATGGTCACAATCCCTCTACTTCCTATTGTTCCTCAAATATCACAATTGCACCGATTTTTCCTTTCTGAGAGAAAAAAATATGTGTCTATCAAAAATGGAAAAAGCACTGTCCAGCGTACTGTGTGACTCTAGGAAGAAAAGGGGGTGAACACGCCTCTGAGGAAGTGAGGAACAATCCTGTGTTTAATTCAGAAAGTGTGCATTAAACATGAGGTTTTAGAGGCCTTAACGGTGACCTTTGTACTCAGAAAAGGTTAGTCCTGATGGTATTTTCATTTTAAATATTAATATTTGACTTATTCAAGTTTACAAATGTAAAAGTCATTTTTTCCTTAAGCTTCTCTTTCAGCTTACAAATTTAATTCTATTTATAAGCTAGTAAACTTTAGCAATTGCTTTTAATGAAACTTAGAGGACTATTTAGCTCCATTTATAAATAGTTAATTAAAGCTCTTCAAACATTTTAAAATTCATTTATAAATTTAATGTATTTAATTTCCTTTAAGTACTTCAATTGTCTGACTTACAGCCTTCCTGTGTAATTAAATAAATCTCTTAAATGAATTAAATTTATAAATATAGTGAACCAAGTTCTTTTAAATATTCCAACATTGTAGATCAATTTAGTAATATTTCAAACTAAAACCACAATTCTAAATCAATTACTCAATTATGCTTTTTAAATTGAAATTAAGAGACTGATCATGCTACTCTACCAGACCAAATTCTTTTCAGCATTACAAAAACTTCAAATACCATACAAACATGGATTATTTTTAACACAAAAATATTCTGTATTACTTTCAAGTCTATCAAAATATATATTTAATAAAAAACATTGTCTGAGTTAAAAAAAAAAAAAGATAATTACGACTTTTCCAGGTAATATCACTGTTGATTTTAATCAGGACACTCACTGTATTCTGTTAGGACTAACTGATGGAATACAGAGTCCTATTTCTAGTCTATAGGAGGGATTTCAAAGTAAGGCAGGTGGTCATGTAACCTGGGTCCTAAAATTTTAGTCACATCATTACTAAATTTCCAATCAGCATAGGCATTTTAATTGCCATTCGAGTGGCTATGTCTCTAATTGGATTATGTATTTGTTTGGGTTTTAGTTCCCCTTTTAACTCTAAAGACCTGTGTGCTAATTGCAGAAAAACTTGCTCTTTCCCCATATTTCCTAGCTCTGTTCTAATAGTCTTACCAACATGACAATGATATCCAATGAGTACTAGATATTTCAGGTACACTTTTATTTTCCCATGTTGTCCAAGACAATTTCCAGACAGTGCCGTGTGGAAGGACTATTCATCTATTACTGGTAGGAATTTGCTTTAGCCAATTGCGAGATAGGCCATACTTGAGATTAGAAATCCAAAGGCTGTTAAAATGGAGCCCAGGCAAGCTGCGAGAGCACTCAAGTTAAAATGATGGGAGAGGAAGGGATGTATTGTTGAATTGTTCTTAACTTTTTAGGATTCACCAGCCCTTTAATCAGGTAAAAATTATAGACCTTCTGCATAGATAAACACACAAACCCTTTAGTTTAGAATTTATAAGCTTTCATGTTTCCCCTAATAGTCACCAAGCTAAAAACAACAAACAAAAAAACCTTTGGAGTAGATGGATTTTTAAAGTTCTTCCCCAACACAGTCTTGAAAACATAATCTATCAAAGTGACATATTACAGATGAGATATCAGAAATTTGGTTCAGAGGATTGGTTTTCAAAATGAATAAGGAACTCATCAGAGTCGAGCAGAGTAGAGTTCATGGAGATGGGATAAATCTTCCTTTTTACACAAGGGAAAAAAATTTAGTTTGTCCCAATTTTCAAGATTTAGTACGTTTTTCTCGGTTATTTTTTTGTTGATGTGTTTGTTTTGGATGAGTTACTAAAGACAAAATAGAAACAGCTTCTCTGTATGCCACAACCTCCACTGTTCTCATCTGTCTGGGATAATTAAGATACTGATCAGCAAGAGGAAGAGCCACATGTGGTGTGAATGAAGGAATCAAAGACATCTTGCATTCCTTCCAAACACATTCCTCCAGCAGCTGTTTTATCCGTACACACTGCAACATGTTAACCAAACAGAAATAATTCTGCATCGTGTTATTGTATTTTAGATTCTACATTTTACACAGTGATGCTAATTAGGTTAACATTTCTCATTGACGGCACAAGTTTAAAGGAATATTTACATCTACCCTCTTTGTGTCCTCTAGGTGTGGAGAGCTCAAAACTCCTAACATGCTTTCACCTTCCAGGGTATTTTTAGAGGTGCAGCAGGTTTCTGAAACTATTTTTCTGTGTAACCCCCCGAGCCAGGCTGCTGCGCGGAACACATTTAAGGCCTGGGTTTAGGCTGCCAGGCTTGTCGAGTAACAGAAAACAAAGCTCTGATGCATGAGGCTGTCAACCAGAGTGACATGCTTTCCTTAAGGTTTCAGTTCAATAAATGTTTGCCTTACGGAAAAGGTCTTTGCTTTCGGAGACATTTTAAATCATGTTTTCAAATAATATCTTTATAGGTAGAGATGGGTACAAAATGATGGGGTTGGAGTGAAGTCGAAGGCAGGAAGCTCAAGCTCTGCTATCTTGGGGCAAGTTCTTAAACCTCTATAGCTGAGGTAGTAAGAATAACATGTAAGCCGAAACCAGTTTGGTTCAGTGGTAGAGCGTTGGCCTGCGGACTGAAGGGTCCCGGGTTCGATTCTGGTCAAGGGCATGTACCTTGGTTGCGGCACATCCCCAGTAGGGGGTGTGCAAGAGGCAGCTGGTTGATGTTTCTCTCTCATTGATGTTTCTTTTTAATATATTTTATTGATTTTTTACAGAGAGGAAGGGAGAGAGAGAGAGAGAGAGCTAGAAATGTCGATGAGAGAGAAACATCGACCAGCCGCCTCCTGCACACCCCCTACCGGGGATGTGCCCGCAACCAAGGTACATGCCCCTGACCGGAATCGAACCTGGGACCTTTCAGTCCGCAGACTGACACTCTACCACTGAGCCAAACCGGTTTTGGCTCATTGATGTTTCTAGCTCTCTATCTCTCTCCCTTCCTCTCTGTAAAAAAATAACATGTAAAATAGGGAGAGCAGAGGGAGTAGGTATCGTCAGCATTTGGACAGCAGCTGTAAATGTCTGGCTCCTGAGGCTTCATGTCTCCTTCAAAATCGGAATGTGTTCATTAGATTCCATGTATGAGTGAGATCATGTGATGCTCATCTTTCTCTGACTGACTGATTTCCCTTAGCATAGTACTCTCCAGGTCCTTCCATGCTGTTGCAAATGGGAACAAAATAAACTGATGGAACAGAACAGACCCAGAGATGTAAACCCATGAACAGACGGATGGATTTCAGAGGGAAGGCGGGTGGGGACTAACCAGGGAACTTACATACATTTATGCATAGCTCGTGGACACAATGGAGGGCTGAATGTGGGGAGGAGAAGGGTCAATGGGGCAAAACAATAAAGCGAACACTTATAATAATATTTTCAACAATACAGATACACTTTTTTTTTTTAAAAAGCATTAGGATTTGACCCTTTTTTAAATGCAGTACAAAGGTGTCCACAATGGAGATTAAGCCCAGGGATTCGGAGTCTGAGGTGCTTTTGTCCCCTCCCCCAGGAGCCTCGGGATCTGGAAAGAAGCTGGCAGTTCTCTATGCATCTTCCAGAAGGAACAGTGGCCTGGATTACAGCACAGGCTCCTCAGCACCGGGGCAGCCAATCCTGACACACTGTAGTGAACGATTCCAGAACACACTTACTTCCTTCGGGGCCACATCCCTCTTTTCAACACCTCTTGTCTTCCATGGAACACTCCAGTCAGCAATTAGAAAGATAAATGATAAATGCTTCATGTTTGTGTTAGAGTAAAATATACTGTGTATTAGAAGCTAAATTTAGGATGTGCAAACCCATAGAATGAAAGCAAAATGAGTGAAAATATAATGTAAGATATATATTTAGTCCAATCATATATAAAATTCAGAAATAATGCTAACTCAGTGATTACTAGATAGATTTATTCACCTATCCAGGCATCTGATTACCCACTTATTCAGTCATCACACTCTGAGCTCCTGCTCTGTGCTAGGCACGAAGGGTAAAAAGATGAAAGAAGCAGACACCCTTTTAAGAAGACATTGCCAGGAATCTGGCAGAAACAAAACACTGGCCATAGATAGTGCCTCTGCCCCTCGCAAAACATCCTCTTTAACCCTCTGACACACTAAGAGCCTCTTGAGTGAAGACTCTTTTTTTTATTAAAGATCTTTTTTTTATTTTTATTAAAGATCTTTTTTTTTTCTTTTTTTTTTTTTTTAATGTATTTTATTGGTTTAGAGAGGAAGGGAGAAGGAAAGAGAGTTAGAAACATCGATCAGCTGCCTCCTGCACACCCCCCAGTGGGGATGTGCCAACAATCAAGGTACATGCCCTTGACTGAAATCGAACCTGGGACCCTTCAGTCCACAGTTTGACGCTCTAAGCCAGACTGGTCAGGGATGAGAAGACTTTTAAAGGGGGCCCTCGCCGAGTAGCTCAGTTGGTTAGCATGTTGTCCATACACCGAGGTTGTGAGTTTGATTTCCAGACAGGGCACATACAAGGAGCAAACAATGCATAAATAAGTGAAACAATAAATCAATGTTTCTCCCTCCATAATAACATTTAAAAATAATAATTTTAAAGGATAAGCAGGAATTAGCTGGGTAAAAAAGAGAATAGCGTTTAAAAGTTAATTATTTTTTTTACACACAGTAACAAAACTCATTTCTAGGAGGTAAAAGTTTTGCAAGACTATGATATCCATGTAAACCCCACATCTGATCTTATGTAAACCCCACATCTGATCTTATGATAGCCAGTCAGTGTATCGCTGTGAGGCTCACGGGAAGCGGGCTTGATTTTTCCCTAACACAGGCCCACTGGTTCCTCTGGCGGCAGCAGATACAGTGCAGACTCTGGCAGCTCAAAGAGATGCAGCTCGGAGAACACAGCGATCAAAACCCAGGCAGGCCCAACGTGGCAGCTCAGGTGGGTGCTCAACTCGCCCCTCCCAAGAACACCTATATTTAGAGCAGTTCCTCCCGAGAGAAAGCTGTGAGCCAGTTTCTGAACAACAAGCAAGAGAGCGAGACTGCGTACAGAGGCTAGGGAACTGCACGAGCTGTGCGGGAGCTGAGGGAACCACCCAGGCCAGGTGAGCACAACTGGTTTCCATTCCTCTGCATGTGGGCAGTGGGCGGGCGGAAGCTCCATTCCTATTCTCCAGGTACCTCCTGGGCACTGGAGAGCAACCCCAGCCTCCACACTTCCTCCACGAGCTAGATCCGGCAGTAACTAGAGCAGCCCACGAGGGGCCCCTCCATCCGAAGGCTGATCCAGCCAGTACCGCGGGGTGCTGCTTTGTGCACCCACAGGACTGTGTGCACACACGTGGCTTCCACGCCGAGAGAGGGTGAGAGCTGGAAAAATGCTGCTGTGACAGTACAGACAGTGGAGCACTACCTTGTGTTCATGTGGGGCTAGCACACGTCATGGTACACACAGACTGCCCCACCCAGAGCAAGTGCAGGGGTGGTGGGGCACTGCTGCCTGTAGGGCTGTCTCATCTGAAGAAAGTGCAAAGCTGGCAAATTTTGTGGTACCCACAAGCAGGACAGGTCCTGGGCAGATTGAGTGGGTTGCTGCTGTGCCTGCAGGCCAGGGGCCCCACTCGGAGAAAGGATGGAGCTATAGGGCACTGGACTCAGAGCAGGGTTTGAATGGAGCCGCTCTGTGTGCATAAGCGCTAACAATTAAAGAAACAGGGCACCCAGGCAGGGCTGCACGTGCATGATGATGCACCAATGCTGCTAATGACCCAGCGTGGGTGAGAATTAGGAAAGTTTGGCTGTGTTGGTAGACAAGGCTGCCCCACCTTGAAAGGGGACGGACCCTCATGGGATGTTAAAATACAAGCACAGAAAGCAGCCTTGCTCAGGCCCTACTCTGACAACAGACAAAGCAACAGGGCCCTGCCAAGAGTGCACCAGGCATCCACACACCTGTACTATAATAGAAGGGCAAGAAAGCATGCACACACCAGATGCCCCAACTTGGAACCCACTCCTTCAGCTCAGGCAATGCATCGGGAACCACATGCACTCACCCTGCCTACAACTGTCCCACTAAACCTCTCTACACAGTCTCCACAGAGACCACTTTTTCAAGATGGGGAAGGGTAGCTATTCCATCTAACTCTTAACGATACAGAAGACTATGCCCCAAATGAAGAGTAAGGAAAACATTCTGGACAAAAACGCTAATGAAGCAGAGATAAGTAATTTGACTGATAAAGCATTCAAATAAATGATGGTAATGCTGCTAAACAAAGCTGAGAGTAGAAGAGAGTAAAGAGCGAGAAACAGACTTTCAGTACAGGAAGCACAGAGTTCCAAACAGGATGAACCCAAAGATACCCACATCAAGACATAATTAAAATGGCAATAGTTAAAAATAGACAATTTAGAAGGCATCAAAATGAAACAAGTCCCTTATAAGGGAAATCCCATAAGGCTATCAGCTGATTTTCTCAGAAGCAACTTTACAGGTCAGAAGGGAATGGCAGGAAGTATTGAAGGTTCAAAAAGAAAGGAATCTACAACCTAGAATACTACATTTAGCAAGGTTATTATTCAGAATTGAGTGAGATGACAATGGCATGAAACTAGAAATCAACTAAAGGAAGAAAATTGGAAGAATAAAAATACATAAAGATTAAAACTACATGCATCTAAACAATTAATGGATGAAAAGGGTAGGGGGAATTACCTTACCTTGAGACAAATGAAAATGAAAACACCACCTTACAAAATTTATGGGATGCAAAAAAGAGGTTATAAGGAAAGTTTATAGTTATCTAGGTCTACCTCAAAAAGGAGAGGTCACAAATAAACAATCTAAATTTACACTTAAAGAAACTAGAAAAAGAGGAAGAAACAAAACCCCAAGTTAGTAGAAAGTTGGAAACAGTAAAGATCAGAGTAGAAATACTAGTAAATGAAATATAAAAACAATAGAAAAGATCAATGAAACGAAAAGCTGGTTGCTTGCCTTAACAAGCCTCTAGCCAAGATCATCAAGAAAAAAAAAAGAATACAACAAATAAGTCAAATGAAAGGAAGTGATTACAATGGACACCATAGAAATACAAATGATCATAAAGGATATTATGAGCAATTACATGTGCCAACAAATTGGACAATATGGAATTTCTAGAAACATATAATCTTGCAAGACTACACCAGGAAAAAAAACAGCATCTGAACAGACCAATAGCTAGCAATGAAACTGAATCAGTAATCAAAAAAAAATTCCCAACAAACAAAGACTTCACAGGTGAGTTCCACCAAACATCTAAAGAAAAGTTAGCGCCTGTCCCTCTCAAACTATTCCAAAAAATTGAAGTGGAGGGAATGCTTCCCCACTCATTCTATGAGACCATTGTTATGCAGATAATAAAAGCAGATGAAGACACTCTGAGAAAAGAACTGCAGGCCAATATCCCTGATGGACAGAGATGCCGAAATTCTCACCATTATACTAGCAAACCAAATTCAATAGTACATTATCAGGATTATATGTTGTGATCCACTGCAAATTTTGTTAGTGATGCAAGGGTGGTTCAACACCAACAAAACCAAGGATAAAAACCATATGATTTTGACAGATGCAGGGAAAGCATTTGACAAAATTCACATTTCATTTGTAATAAAAGCTCTCAATGAAATGGGTAGACAAGAAACTTACATCAACTTAACAAAGGCCATATATGTCAAGCCCACAGCTAACAACATAGTAAATGGTGAAAAGCTGAAAGCTTTCCTCTAAGATCAGGAACAAGAAAAGGATGCCCACTCACACCACTATTATGCAGTACAGTATTGGAAGGATGCCACTCACACCACTATTATGCAGTACAGTATTGGAAGTCCTAACTGCAGCAACCAGATAAGAAATGAAAGACATCCAAATGGGAAAGGAAGAAATAAAACTGTCACTACTTGCAAAAGACATGATATTACATACAGGAAACCTTAAAGAAACCATCATGTTAATAGAATTAATAAATGAATTGAGTAAAGTAACAGGATATAAAATTAATGTACAGAAATCCATCACATTCCTATACACTCATAATGAACAATTGGAAAGAGAAATAAAACAATCCCATTTGCAGCTGCATCAAACAGAATAAAATACCTAGGAATAAATTTAACCAATGAGGTAAAAGACCTATATTCTGAAAACTATAACACAATGAAGAACAAAATGGAAGAGGACACAAATAAATGGAAGGATAAACTATACTTGTGAATTAGAAGGATTAACATTATTAAAATGACCAAACTACCCATAGCAATCTACAGATTTAATACAATTCCTATGAAAATGCCAATAGCATTCTTCTTTAGAACAAATAATCCTAAAATTTATATGGAACTACAAAGACTCCAAAAGCTAAAGCAATTTTGAGAAAGAATAATAAAGTCGGAGGTACTACAATCCCTGGTTTTAAACTATACTACCGTTTCGCCGAAAATAGACAGTGTCATATTAATTTTTGCTCCCAAAGATGCCCTAGGTCTTATTTTCAGGGGATGTCTTATTTTTCCATGAAGAAGAATACGGTACACATTTATTGTTAAATGAAAATAAAGGAAATTTATTACCTGTTTACAGTATGGTAGTATGGTAGTTGTCAACACAAACCAGACAAACTGTGAATCCTACAGTATCAAGAATTTACTCATTTATTCAATGACAATCATGTCATCATCTTCTGGAACATCATCATCATAATCCAATTCCTGAATTTCTTGTGACTCCATTTCTTTCAGAATCAGTGGACCAAATCTCTCATGTTTGGCCTTGGGGGGGGGGGGGGGCTTATTTTCGGGGGATGCCTTATATTTCACTCAGAAAGAAACCTGTAAATAGGTCTTCTTTTCTGAGGATGTCTTATTTTCGGGGAAACATGGTACAAAGCTATAGTAATCAAAACAGCATGGTACTGGCACAAGAACAGACACATAGCTCAATAGACAGAATAGGGCCCTGAAATAAACCCTTGCTTATATGGTCAACTAATTTATGACAAAGGAGGCAAGAACTTAAAATGGAGAAACGACAGCCTCTTAAACAGTTGTTTTGGGGAAAATGGACAGATACATGCAAAGAATGAAACAGTATCACTCTCTTACAGCATATATAAAAATAAACTCAAAATGGATTGAAGACTTAACTGTAAAGCCTGAAACCATAAAACTAGAAGAAAACATAGGCAGTAAACTATTTGACATAAGTCTGACTAAATATCTTTCTGGATACATCCTCTTGAACAAAGGAAACAAGCAAAAATAAAACAGAACAAAAAAAAGCTGCACAGTAAAGAAAACCTTCAAAACAAAAAGATAACCTACAGAATGGGAGAATATCAACCCTTTATCAGATATTCACAAAAATAATCAAAATAGATAAGGAACTGACATAACTCAATAACAATTTGTTAAAAATCCGGTCAAAAATGGGCAGAGGACATGAAAAGACATTTCTCCAAAGAAGACAGAGGGCCAACAGACAGATGAAAAGATGTTTTAACATCACTAATCAGGGAAATGTAAATCAAAACCACAATGAGTACCACCTCACACCAGTCAGAATGGATTCTATTAAAAATTCAACAAATAACATGTTGGCAAGAATGTGGAGAAAAGGCCTTGTGAACTATTGATGATATTTGAGACATGATGGACCTAGAGGTTATATATGAAATAAATAGTATATTGTTTCACTTATTTGTGGAATCTGAACAAACAAAAGATAAAAATGGACTCATGGAAACAGAGATCAAAGGGATGATTGCCAGAGGGGATGGGGATGGCTGCAGGGGTGGGTGAAATAGGTGATGGGGAATCCAGTCCATAATATTGTGATAAGTTTGCACAGTAACAGATGATTATTAGTATTAATGGGGTGATCACATAAAGTATAAAATTGTCAAACCACTATATTGTTCACATAAAGCTGATACAATATTGCGTGAATAAAATATTGTATAGAAAATTCCAATCTCTCTTGTGCAGAATGCATGCACAAAACCACACAAATATCTTTGCAAAGGGACATGCGTGTCCCTTTCAACAACCAAACTAAACAGAAAAGATATATGCACCCCTTTATCCATTGGATAACCAGGGAAACTACCAGTAAGTTGCAACTACACCTCACAAGGAATACCACATGAGCCAGAGCAGCTGAAGCCACTTTTGTGCCACCTTACTGTGCTTTTATCAGTGCTAATTGGAATGTCCTTCCTGCCAGGGTTTAGCATTTTCAGATTCTTTTGTAGGTGAAGACTGAATGGACCTGACATTAAGATGTCTGTCCACTGGGTCACATAAAAGACAACTAAAGTGGGTCGCAAAGGAGAAGAGTGTGGAAAATCCAAAGGAGTGGGAGGGCACAGGAGGACTGTCAGTGTGCTTGCACAGACATGATGGCCTGTGCTGGCTCTCGCTGTTAGCACAGTGTAGGGAAGGCCCTCTGGGAGTTCCCCCGAGCTGCCTTCTGATGGGAAAACACTCAGGAAGGACGCGTCTCTGATCTCATAGTCACTGTGTCAAATATTCCCATCTCCGAAGAGCCAGTCTCCAGTCAACTCTTTGAGCTTTCCAAGGGCTCTGACCCATTTGTCCAACCTGGTGAAATGTAGGCATTTCTACAGAAGGTACAGACCCACAGCACTTTGAGAGAATGAGAGCAAAGGCATGAGGTCATGGCCAACCAGGAGTGTTGTTTTTCTAGGCCCACCTTGAAGAAGTTGCTGCCTATATTCTGTGAAAACCAAACAATCAACTGAGGCAAGCAAGTGGGGGCACCCTGGAGCGTGGGGAAGACTGACAGACGGAGGATCCAGGCCCAGCCAAGGAGCATCCAGTCCTCCACGTTAGCCCACTGTGTTGTCATAGCAACACGTAGGACCAGGATGGTCAAACCTGATATTTTAAGACAATTGGAAATAGGGTTTAATGTTAAACTCCCAAATTTTGAAATGTTGATGGCAAGTGCAAGAAACATCCAACGTCAAAGAAAAGAGAAACAGTTCCGATGCAGTTAGGGCAGCAATGGTTTGCCTCATCCATCATGCCCAAGGCAGAGAGTGGAGACCCAGTCAGCAGCCCAGAGGACAAAGGAGAGATCAGGCACCTGAGCTCTGCCTTCTGAGGGCTGGGGGAGCACACCAGGTATTAGGATATAAATGCCTTTCATGTTTTCTCTTCTATCCTCAAAACAAAGGTAATGTTAGGTTCCAGATTGCCAAGGAAGAGTCTTGGCTGGTTTAGCTCGGTGGCTAGAGCATTTGGACTGAAGGGTCCTGGGTTCGATTCCTGCTGGGAGTGCATGCCTGGGCCTGGTCCCCAGCCGTGGGGGAGGGAGGTCCATTCTCATCATTGATGTTTCTATCGCTCGCTCGCTCTCTCTCTCTCTCCCTCCTCTCTGAAATCAATAAATATATAGACGATTTCCAAGGGAGAGACATAAGCAGATACCTAGTTTTTTGTTTGTTTGTTTGTCTTTTAAAGGGTCTGTGCAACTCGATTCCCTTGCCTTGATCTCTCCCTCAGCCATGTTTATGGAAATCAGCACGCCGATTCAATTTTCTGATTCTCAAGATGCCTCCCTTTCACAGACATTAGGACTGAAGGATCTGAGTTTCCTGGGTAGTTTTATCCTGGCTTTCCTCAGCGTTTTGGGAGCTGTGAGGACAGTTTCCATAAACAAGGACGCCCCAACAGAATTTCAAGGTGGTCAGAAGCAGTCTGGGGCTGGAAATTCTGTCACAGGCCTGGTGAGGTCTCCACCACCACTGGCCTGCTTCTGTGAAGTGGGGGGGTTTGGGGGGGGTCAGAGGTGCTCGGCCCCGACCAGCAGGGCAGCAGCTTCCATTCCCCACTTCCCCAGCAATGCTGAGCGCAGGCCAGAAAGGGGCCTGGTGTCCTATGCTCCTTCTGTAAGTATCTGGCACCGACTGCAAGGCAGGAGTTGTTCTGGAGGCTGAGGATTGGCCAGCAATCCAACAAAATGTCTGCCACCATTAAAAAGCATTCCAAACAAGTAAATGTATATTATAGTGTGCGGCAGTGCCAGGTGCCATGAGAAAGGAATGGGTGAAGTGACAGGATAAAAGGCCGCTTCCCAGCATTTTTCTAAGGTGAACAGTGCATTTCCGGGTATGGAAAGGAACAGGAAATACTGTCAAACCCCTGTACTCACATCTCCCCTCAGGCAGCAACGAGAAAACACAGTCTAACCTAGCCACCTTTAAACAGACTTGAGATCCCTCATGCCTCAGTTTGCTCACCTGTAAAATGGGGATAGTATCAGCCACTCAGCTCAAAAGAGAAAATGTGGATGACACAGGACAAGGATGCACCCGGGCTGTGCAGAGCGCGCCAAGCTGCTCATCCAAGATCTAATCATCCAGCAGCATCCACCCCCAAGCAGTTTCCTTTTTCATCTCCCTTAGCGCGGATGTAAGGGCACAACTGTATCCAAAGCAGGAATTATTTTGTAGGAGAGTGTTTTGCTGGAGATATGCAGGGCTGAGCAGAGCTAGCCACTTTGGGAACCAAGTAAGCACAGTTCCCATTTAGTTCTTGTCTTCCTTTCCACACATATGTAAAAAAAAAAATAAAAAAAATGCTAATAATTAGAAAGGAGCTTTTGAAGGCATTGGACTGTCTGATTTCTTATAAAAAATTCTCTGGTCAAAATGAAAACTTCCTATTGCCATAAATAACACTAAGAAAAATTAACAGTTGTGTTAGAGTCCTTTGAAATGCTTTTGCTATAATAGGACTTCACTTTGACTTATGTAGGTTGATGACTGCCAAAAAGTTGAATGACAAAATTTTCTAATGCAAAAATAACTTTTATGAAATGAATAAAATGCTTGAAACATACATTTGATGAATAAATTCTAACCCTAGTAGAAAACACTGCCAGATTTCTCAGAGGTCTTAGAAAATGGGTCCCTTTAGCAATGCAGGTGAGAGAAAAGTAAAAGGAATTGATTTCGAATTAAATTTGCAACCCTAATCCCACAGCTGCTTACCTACATTTGGCCAAATACGAATTTAATAGATTTTTCCCACCCACCATTAAAAGGGAGTTGTTTGTTCCTTGAAAAATGCCCCTAGGAAATCTATTTGAGAAAATAATAAAGAAACAAGCATTAATTTACAAAGAGCAATTAATCTGTAGATGTGCCATACCACGTAATAGCCAGCATATTAGTAAATGTATTCCAAATTTTTCCAATTAAATCAGAAGCTGCATAAATCACAATAGATTACAAAAGTTAATGATTACCCTAGGCCTATCATATCTTCAGAGAAACCAGGCTGTGTCACAGACAGAAGAAAAAGATTTTTATATCGGACTTGAAACAATGGCTGTTAACAGGTGACTAGGCCTAGTAATAAATACATTCTGAAAACTCATGGATCATACTCAGCCTTCACAATGCCCACTGTAACTTCATGTAAATCTATTCCTTTTGGGCACATCGAATACACTCCTTACTCAGACACCTATGTCCCTTACCTTCCTCTCCTTTTTCATTCACAGCATTCATCTTACTTATTCTCTATGTACATTGGTATTTGCATAATATTTATGGCTTCTTCCCAGAGAAGACTGGAAGATCCACACAAGTAGATCCACACAGGTAGGAATCTGTAACCTGCTCAGGGATATGACCCCAGCACCTATACACTGCCTGGCACATAGTCAGCTTTTAATAAACTGTACTGTTTGGGTCAATTTAAATGCAGGATGATAGCTTGTTATTGAAAGCAACACATGTTGGGTTTCTTTTATAATACAAAGTCTTCTTCCATTAAAGACACACACAAAATTCATTTCCTAATTATGAGCCCATACTTTTCTGTGCTAGGTGCTCATATATATGATTGATTTTTTACGGAGAGGAAGGGAGAGAGAGAGTTAGAACATTGATCAGTTGCCTCCTGCACAACCCCTACTAGAGATGTGCCCGCAACCAAGGTACATGCCCTTGACAGGAATCGAACCTGGGACCTTTCAGCTCTATCCACTGAGCTAAACCGGTTTTGGCATGTGCCAGATGCTCTTAAAGCAAGGATTAACTGCAGTTTATTAAAAAAAAAAAAAAAAAAAAAATCATTTAACTTCCCCGTGAGTTGAGGAGAAAAGGGCCGTGGCAATGACAATTGCATCCTCATAACCAGTGATCCCCTATTTAGCAGCTCTGGGGCAACCACTTCAAAACGCCTGCAGCCCTGCCCTGTGGCCCTGCCCCCAAGTCAAGTGCACGCCAGCGGGACCTGCGTGTGACCAGCAGGCTTCCTGCGGGAGTCCCCTTCCACATCAGCAGTCCTTCAGCCAGCCACTCACTGCATTATGTTCACTGCACTTTTCTCTTTAAATGCAAAACACTCGAGCTGCACACTCCAAAGCAAAGCATGACTATAATTCCAAGGTACAGAGTTCTCCTTCAAATGGCTAGTCAAACTCCTCCTCTCTCACTTTGAGTCAAGCATCAAAGCATCTCTGTGTGTGTGTGTGTGTGTGTGTGTGTGTGTGTTTCCGCTTTTCCTATAAAGAAACGTGTACTGAGTCTCCTATTAAAAATGACCCTCTAATCTGAGCTTTGTCATTTACCAGCCATAGGTCCCCAGGCATTTTCCTCATTTGTTAGGGTCCATGCCGCCCAGAATTGCCAGGGTTTGGGGGTGTTGACTGGGAGGTCTTGAACGTGGAGTACTGCAGCACCATTCTGCCCAGACTTAGGCCCTCCCCCCCACCCCCATCCCAGCAGGGCCATACAGGCAGCGGCCCCATCGCAATGGAAAACCCTTCAGGGCAGCCATCACCACGCACACGTTGTACGCGTCATCTCATCGACTCCCATCACAAACCCTGATACTGACATCATCATTGACTTTTCCCATTCAGACTCAAAGGGACTAAAGCAGCTGTGGGAGAAACAGCTGTAAATGGCAGAGCTGGGGCGCCCTGGCCCACGTCCTCCATCTCAATATCGCTGGCGCAGCACCCTGGTGTGAGGTCTCTGGTCTCCTGCTTCTCAGGCAGGCCCATCCAATCCCAGCCACCCACCAGCCACCCCACCCTTCGCTCTGTACCACTGCGCCCACTGACACTGAATTACCAAGCCTTCCATCCCGTACCAGCCAGGATCTGGGAGGAAAAGACTAAAAAACCGCCCCAAACACCTCCCCAGAGAGAATCTGATGCAGGAAGTAGTTAAAGTCAGTATGGTGGATTTGTGGAACTGAAAATGTGCTCCGGGAATGCTGAGGCAACGCAGAATAAGAGTCGCCACCCTGCGGAGGGGTGGGAAGAGGTGGGGTGACGGGGACCCAGAGGCTTGGAGAAGGCCTCCATGGACCTGGGCACAGACTTCTGAGTAGTGGGTGCTGCCAGCTGGTACTGGCTGTGCCCAGACAAACTGGAGGTTGAAACTGAGGACCCCTGCCAGGTAAGGGCAGAAACAGCAAACACACAGGAGGCAAGAACCCTGCTCCCTTGCCCAGCCTGCCTCCAGGGGCCCTGAGGGCAGAATCGAGCTGGGAGCCAGCCTGACGGTCCCCCAGTCCAAACCCCACATCAAGCACACACGGTGGGTCTGGAGTCTGAGAAAGAGCTCCCCACAGGTGCAGGGTACCTGGAGGAGACGGGGCAGGCTGCAGGATTTCCCACTGCAGGTCCCCTCCAGGGGCCTGACGGGGTGTGACCCATGATGATGCCGATTGAAAAGGCTCTTCCCAGGTGGTCTGGCCACCACTGACTGGCCCATGAATGGGAAAACATCATTCTGCTTCCAAGCCCAAAATGCATAGCTATTGTACCAAGACCTTCATCAAACGCATCCTAACATTTCATCTTTTAAGATCAGTTCCACAATAACTCAGCAAAGGTGTTCTTAAAAATCACCATCCTATGCAAAACCACACAACAAAAACCACAGCGCTCACAGGAAAATAGGGAACAACCCTCACAACTTATTGTCAGTGAAACAGAAGAACTTCACAGAAACAGTGGCACGTCTGAATTTGTATTAAATGATTAAGAACTGTAATAAAAACACTGTAATAGAAACATCTTGAACTTTACCTTGAAGGAGGCCCCATGTTGGGCTGCAGAAATGGGCATCGGATGGGCTGCCGCTGGAGTTATTAGGAAGTGGTGGAAAGAGGGTTATCTGAACTTGGAGGGTCAGCTGTAATGTTGGATGTGGTGGGTGTGGGTCCGGGTTTCTGTCTTCTGAGGCAGCTCCAGTCAGCTGGGCTCGGTTTCACCTAATGTTTCCTGCAGACAAAAATCTCACGCAAATAAATACGAAACCCAGGCTACTCAAATTGCTTCCTGATATATTGATCATATTAGAACAAATTCATGGTTTAGAAATAATTACAGCAGAACTGATCCTATCTGGTAGGCCAGGAGTGTTTCCTCCTATTTTACAGATGAGAAAATGGACTCAGAAAGATCAAACATCTCTAAAAAAGAAAAAGGAAAAGAAAAAGGCATGCCAGCTTCCTTTCCTGGGCCAGCACTAAGGGTATGCTTGACAGTATGAGGGCAGAGCAGTGGACCCTGAGGGCAGCTTCGGAGCAGTCTTGCCAGTGACCTTGTCCAGGTGGTGTAAGTGCCCCAGGATGGAATGGATGAGGATCTCAATCTTCTCCAGGTCAAGGTTTAAAGCAAAGCAGAGCTGCTGAACAAAGGAATGCAAAACCACACATGTCCCTCCCACTTTCCCATGCATGCACCCCTAGGCCTGAAGCAACATGACCCTCAGAAGATGGTGGGTCCTAGTTGAAACCCCTGGGAATGAAGGTCCCAGCTGCCAAGGTCCAGAAATAAGATGTGCCATGAGTTTCTGAGTATGTTCTTCAGGCCTTCGTAAAATGCAGAAAACCATAGTCATCCTCAGAACTAGTCATCCTCAGAACCTAATGATGGTGCTGGTCCCAACTCAGCCTAGAGCCATGGATGGCAAACTGCGGCTCGCAAGCCACATGTGGCTCTTTGTCCCCTTGAGTGTGGCTCTTCCACAAAATACCACGGCCCGGGCGAGTCTATTTTGAAGAAGTGGCATTAAAATAAGTTTAAAAAATTTGGCTCTCAAAGGAAATTCCAATTGTTGTACTATTGATATTTGGCTCTGGTGACTAAGGAGTTTGCCCACCACTGGCCTAGAGGACAGTATCCTCTCCAATGTGGCACCTGCTTCCACACCCAGCTTCACCTCTGGCTAAGCCCCCACCCAGCCCAGGCTGCAGCCAGCCAAGGTTTGCACTTGCTTTTCCACACACACCAGGTCACTTTGGAGCCACATAAATCTGTCCAGACTGACACACACACACACACACACACAATAAATGTAGCCCCGTCCAGCCCTCCTCACAGCTCCTCTGATGAGACCCCTCTCCCCATGTCTTCACAGAAGGGACCACTCCTTTGGCCGGGCCCCCACTGTGCCCTATATTAACTCCTATCACAGCTCCCTGGGAGCCTTTTCTTCCTTAACCGCAAGCCTCCGAGGACACTGGTCCTGTCAGAGAAATCTCTGCATTCCCAGAACCCGCTCACTGCCTGGCAACCAGATGTGTCATAAATGTTTAAGCACTGACTGAATCCGAGACTAATGTTATCATGACAGGAAGGGTAGAGTAACTGAGATAAGCCCGAACCTTTTCTTTCTCCGCCCGGAAAGGACCCTGGCTGCACTAAGTATGTTTCTGGGTAGAGGAAAACCCACGGAATTAAGGCGGGTATCCTGGGCTGAATGTCCGTGTGACCCCCCAAATCCCTAGGTTGAAGCCCTAAGCCCTAATAGGATGGTATCTGGAGGTGGGGCCTGTGGGGGATGAGCTGGTTTAGATGATGAGATTAGTGCGCTTCTAAGGAAGACAGAGCCTCCTTCTCCACGTGCATGCACCAGGGAGAGCGCCTACGGGGAAGGTGGCTGGCTGGCCACAAACCAGGAAGCGGTTCTCTCCTGCAACCTTGATCTGAGGGGCACCTTGATCTGAGGGGCACCTTCGGAACGGTAATAAATAAAGTTCTGCTGTTTCAGCCACTCTGGAACTTTGTTACAGCGACCCAAGCAGATGGAGATTGCAGGCGATTTTTAGATGTGTAGAATAGTTTAGCCAAAATGAAGATGGCTTGGGGGCACTATCTTCTGTCAAGGTTTAAGATTCCTGAGAGTGGGAAGCTCACAGATGCCTCACACTGAAGGCAGACCGACTTAGACAGAGAGAACACCAAGGAAGTGGCAACCAGGCAGCTATGGAGGAAGCGTATCATTCATCAGCACACCTTTATGGAATTTGAGGTCTGAAAGATACCTCCTCCGCGTCATTTGAGGTTGACTAACTCCCTATTTAAGTAAAAGGAGCTAGTTCCCAGTTCCACAGCGAGGCCAACGTAAGTCACCACACCGCAAAAATGTTACAGACACTGGATCTAGCGTGTTATAAGCAACATGGTTGTGCATGGCTTATCTGGGGTGACCCTGGGCCCGCTGACTTCAAGAGATCTCTTGTACTCAGGGTGGCACATACAAACCATATGACAGTTTACTGGGCATCAGCTGGGAAACGCATGTTCTAGAAAACATCTCCGAAAGCTCCCTAGGTTTTTACCCCTATTTTGGTTAGCCATTTCTGATCACTAAGGAAAGGTAAACCCTGAGAATCCATTTTTGACAGCTCAGTATCACAGATGGATTTAGGCAAAATTAAAGGCAGAAACATAATGTGTCTTCGTACAGGGAAGATGGTCCATGGAAGCTCAGGTTCTGTATGTCTAAGTGTTTAAGGAGGCATCCATGTAGGTCTCTGTCTCAAACTCTTCTTGCTCCCAAGACCCTTCACTGGTCTTCTGCCCACAGATGTGCTGCCCTGCCCCATGTCCTATAGTGATCACTGGTCTAACTAGTTAGACTCACTAGTTAAAATCCTCCAACAGGTTTTTGCTTGTTATATTTACCTCCTCTGTCACCAAAATCTTGTCACTTCTTCCTTTAAAATATCAGGGACAGAAACATCTAAACCTCCTGTTGGCCAAGCCTTGGAACTAGAGCACAGGTTGGAACTAGAGTTGGCTGGCTGTTCTCCAAAATTCATACCGCCTGTCTGTGCTGGCATCGTGCTGGGAGGGGAACCGATCCAGTCACCTCTGCCCACTGAGAGGCCTTGCTTCTCAGCTGGGAGAGGAACCGATCCAGACACTTCTGCCCAGCCAGGGGCCTGCTTCCCAGCTGGGAGGGGACCAGATCCAGTCACCTCTGCCCAGCCAGGGGCCCTGCTGCTCAGCCCGCCTCTTGTGTTACGACGTGACCACGTGAGTTAGCTCCAGACCACAGGATGTGAGGAGTGACATGTGCCACTGCCAGGCAGGCCCGTGGAAAACTCCCCACACGGATCCTTGTGCTTTTCCCTTCTCTGCTGGCAGCAGTGCAATGTGAGGACGATGGTACCACCAAAGGGAAGAGGCCTGGGTTCTCAGTCACCACGTGAAGGAAAGTTAACCCTCAGCCCGGCAACTGCCCATTTAACCGACACATTAAAACACGTTTTATGGTATTGAGCCACTGAAATACTGCAGTTTCCTTTTATACAGCAAGAACACTAGAACCATGCAAGGTTATAAAGCCATCTCTGCATGAACAACAATAAGGGATGGATTTGCCTTTGATAATACGGCTTGAACCCTGAAGTACCCTGAAGTATACTATTGCCTTTTGAAAATAATAATTATACTATATATCGTATTAAAAATAGTCACCATGTACTGGCCTGTGTGTGCTAGGCAGAAACCATACCGGCTGTTTTATGTGTTTTGACTTATAAACATTCCCTCAGATACTTCTACTCTGCCTCATTTTATAAATAAGAACTTAGACCCTGGGAAGGTAACAGGTACAAGCCTGGGTCACAAAACACCACAGCCACCTCCAGCCCACACTGATTTTCTCCAGAGCTCATGTGTTCATTTGCTACCCTGACTTTTTTTTTTTTTTAATCCTCTCCCAAGGATAGTTTATCCATTGGTTTTCAGAGAGAGAGAGAGAGAGAGAGAGAGAAGGAGAGGGAGAGGGAGAGGGAGAGAGACATAGCAGAGAGAGAAACATCCATGTGAGAGAGACACATCAATTGGTTGCCTTCCACAAGGTCACAACCAGCGGGCCAGGGATCAAACCTGCAACCCAAACACGTGTCCTTGACCAGGAATCAAATGAGGTCAACACTCTAACCACTGAGCAATGCTCTCCAGGGCGCTACCCTGACTTAAGAAAAAAGAAAAGCACATTGTCTCAGGACTCTGCATTGTACAATGTGAATGTAAATTTTTTTTCTGCCCCAAACAGTAAGCAACCTGGTATGTTCATTAGCACACGGCACAGTGGCTTAAGCCTAGCTGCAGGGGCCCAGCCCTTGTAACGCAAAGGGCTTTCCTGCTGCTCATCTCAGCTGTCCCCGCCCCAAGGCCAGCACTCCACCCTCCACCCATGAGTCCCTCACTCACCTCACGGGGACACCTCCAGTTACACGTGCACTATCTCTGATCATGTCTTACCCACCAGCTTTCGAATCCAGATCTCTGTCAGATTTCAAAATAGTTGGCCCTCCCTAGAATGCGGCTGAAGCTCCCTGAAGTACCATTTCATCCAGGCCCTCACGTCCGCCTCTTCCAGAAAATCCAGACCACAGGTCGCATGCAGCACACCTCGGGGCAGTCTTGAGAAATGAATCTGATCTCAAAATAAATCCACCGCCTCTTTTATGAGCGGTGGCTTTCCAGATTACAGGCCGAGGGCACACTCTTCAGTCATGGAGTCTTCCTACACAGAGCAACTTCCAGGACCCCCTGCCTCTGCCAGCCCCTGCCAGCTGACCACCGGGGAGCCCATGTGTGAGGCAGGGGAGCCATGGAGGGTGGAGGCGCTCTCAGGGGGTACTGCCCCCCTCCCCGGAGAGACGCTGGACAGGTGCTTTACGGGCCAGCCTTGGCACAGAAATGTAACTTTCCAAGTTAAAATGAAGAGCAAGACAAATTAGGCACTTCGAGAGTCCTGGTTTTTTTCCTATTGCCATGGTAACCACTACTCCATTTTAGGAGAGGGAAGAGGAAGAGTGGGCTATAAAATTCGTCAGGGATGTATCAAAAAGGACTTTAAAAAAGATATTCCTTTTAATTAGTTCGCAGCTAGGAAGCTGTCCAAGGGAAATAGTCTGATAGATGTGCAAGCGTGTACACGGAAGGGACTTTGGACAGCGTTTTATTAAACAGTGGAATTGAAAAAACCTGAACGTCCATCAACTGGCAACGAGTGATGGTGTACTCACAGGGAGGAACGCCGGAGGGTTGGCGTTAGGATGCAGGGGTCTGTATGCTGGCAGGGGTGCGTGCTCCCCGAGTACCTGCAAGTCGGTACACAAAAGTGGCAGGAGAGCACCTACTCTTTGGCTCCACTGCAAAAGGTTCCCGGAAAAAACTACCTGACGCTGTGTCTCTCAAAGTATTAGCAGCGCTAGTTATTTCCGGCGAGAGCAATCTGGAGTGACTGGAAATGCTGGCTGTGTGCTTTTTCCCTGGGGTGGTCTTTCACTATTGTGTAATGAAAAATATAGGGGGACACATACCAGGAGCTGATCGCTTTATTTTATTCAGAACTGCTACTCACCTTCCTGGGCCCTTCCTGGTGTCTCTTTCTATGAAGGGGATACAATTCGTGCCTCCATAGACATCAGGGTCAACTCCTGGGTCTGCCCTGGCTAATGGAATGAAGATGAAACAAAATGAGGAAGGGATTCTGAGAGCTATGGCGTGCTCACCGAGCTATGCTTCCCCTGGTCTGGATAAGCTGCTGCTTGTGCCTGGGTCAAACCTCGGAGAAGGCGGGAGCAGATCTGGGCTAAATCGTTTATGAGGGAGAAATCAATCTTGGGTGGCCGTAACCACTGGGATTTTGGAGTGGTTGGTTACCATGACAAATTCTAGCTAACTGATAGATGAACCTTTACTACCACCACTCCTGCAAGACCAAACTACGAACCTCACAGCTAACAATAGGATTCGTTTTCATGTTTAGCAAAACCCTCTGTTAACAGTATGTAAAATGTATACGTGGCAACTTGCTGCATCTGCCTTCTGTCTTTCCTTTCTGCCTCTCCTTCCTCTTAGTCATGCAGATTACTTCCCTGTCTCCTGGGACTGTTTCTTAGGTCCCACTGTTCTCACTCATGCGCAGGCCCTTGTTCATTTCATGCCTGCACATGGTGACCATGGTCAAGGTCACCACCTTTCAATCCTTGTTATACATGTTGTGAAATGCACCTTCCTTAAACACTGCTTTGCAACTTAGCACCACTAGTTCTACACTCTCTGACCTTTTGCCTGAGAATGCAGGCCTCTGCTTAAGGCTTCAAACTCTTACCATCTTCCTAACGCGAACCCTCATCACTGGCCAAGCTAGCACATCCTTTATTTCTGTGTCCACCTGCCCAGGGTTACAGTGAGGATGTCAGTAGCTGGAAACCTCTGGGGAAAAGTGACACTGTGTTGCCAAAATCAGTTTGGCTCAGTGGATAGAGCGTCGGTCTGCGGACTGAAAGGTCCCGGGTTCGATTCCGGTCAGGGGCATGTACCTTGCTTGCGGGCACATCCCCAATAGGGGGTGTGCAAGAAGCAGCTGATGGATGATTCTCTCTCATCGATGTTTCTAACTCTCTATCCTTCTCTCTTCCTCTCTGTAAAAATATCAAAAAAATATATTTAAAAAAGAAAAGAAAAGTGACACTGTGGTGGGATGTAGGAATGAGTTCACAGGTGACTGACATACTGCCATTCAGGTTGCAGGGACTTGAGGTACAGGTGACAAAGTAGATAGGGCGACCAGACAAGGCAATAATCTCCCCATATGGCCAACAATTCCTCCCATCCCTGCACACACAAGACCCATTTCCTTTCCCTCAGGTTCTGTGACACTCTGACCAGTAGAAATGGTAGAAGTGACGTTCTGTGACTTCCAAGACCTTAAGAGACCTGACAGCTCCCACCAGCACCAGTAAAGTCCCAGCAGAATGCAGCCCCTGGGTGGCCCCAGCCAACAGCATGTGGAGCAGAATAACTGCCCAGTTGAGCCCAATCAACCCAAATACTTGTGGAAATACAACAAACTGGAATGTTCTAGTTTGGCGCAGAGCAACAGAGAAGCAAGACAACAGGTAGTCTCCTTCCTTGTGCCTGGAAACAATACCACTCCAGCCTGAGGGGGCAGTAGTCTATGGAACCTGTGATTAATATTCTTGGCTCAGTGGCGCTAGGACACCCTCGGGTGACCCATGAGCAGTGAATTCAGTCAGTGGGATAAGGGTTGGGGTGCACAGGAAATGGAGAGAACAGAATAAAGGAGAGCATATGGGAAGTATTGCCAATAGACTGACCTATGAGGCTATACCGAGATGAAAACCTAGAGGTGGTGGAAGGTCTCTGTTGAAGTTGGGGGTGAGAGCCAGTACAACTGCAGTTAATACTTCTGTGGTTTCTCCGTTCCCAAGGGCCAGTAAGAACATGAGGAAGGAGGGGTGATCAGTAACAACTAATACGCTATTGCTACTCCCATACCCTCCTTGCTCTGGTTATCAGGAGAACATGGATTCATCAGAGGCAGCAGCACAGACCTACCAGCATGTGGCAGATGGCCAGCTGGTCACCAAAGCATTTTTTGTTTCCAACACGCAGTCAGACCCCATTCCCCAGTTACACGGCCAAGTTCCAGCCAATAAAATGGAGATTAAAATGATGTACCCACATCCCAGCATGCCCATCAGCAGCCTCCCTGCTCTCCCACTTTTATGGTGACCTTGAACATTGTACACTGACGATGGTGGAACCTCAAGGACACACCTCACATATCTGGCCTACTGCTTGGACGAGAGTCACACCCAAACGGGTGCATCCATTGAATGACTAAAAAACGTGCCCCAATGCTAATGTGACCTACTTGCACTGGAACGTCCTTCAGTGCCAAGATGACCAGCCAGGAGTCAGCAAATGCTCTGGAAAACTAGGCTAGTAATGAAAATCCTTGGCTATTTCCAATTGTGAAGATGCTTAATGGTTTAGGTTTACAAGCTAATTAAAATATCAGTGTCTCTGCTTTCCTTGGGCTGATCTCCTGTCAACTAGGAGCTCTGCATGGCCAGTATGGCAAAGTAACTATTCCTTTAAAATACAGCTTCTTTAATCAACAGCATCTCCCACCACAGGAAATAACAGAAGTGACACCTGGTGGTTAAAGACCTGGAAGCACGGCTCTCGTACGCTCCATACACACAGTTGGTCCCGCAGTTTCTTTTCCTTAAGAAAATGGGCATCCCAACAGTGCGCTATAAAAGCCCATTCGAAGATTGCCAAGCTACCCACGGACATTATTTTATCCTTTTCAAAGCATCAAGAATAAATCTCGGCCCCACCAAGACTGGATGACTTTGGGCCCATTACTTAACCTCAACTGCAGCAGGAGGCGCCTTCCATTTACCTGCAGTGAGTCTCGAGCTCAGAGGTCAGGGGCGCCAGCAGGATGGCTGGTTCGGTCAGCCTGCGGAGTCCCACCCCCACTGTTTCTCATTCAGCAGGAGTGGGGTGGCACCTGAGAAAGAGCATTTCCAACAAGTGCCCAGGTGCGCTCCAGTACCCCAGAGAAACAGAACCCACAGTGCGTGTGGCCATACACCCCGTGGGTTTATTTTAAGGAACTGGCTTAGATAGTTATGGGCTGCAAAGGCTAACCTCTGCGGGAAGGCAGGTGGGAGTTGCCAGTGGGCATCGACATGGCAATCTTGAAGGGAAATGCATCCTGGAACAGAGCTCTCTGTCCCATGGGGACCTCAAACTTTTCTCTGAGGCTCTTCAAGTGATTGGATGAGGACCACCAGGTTGCAGAGGGTAATCTATGTCACTCAAAGTCTATTGATAAATGGTAATCACATCTAAAAAACAATACCGTGGTGACATCTGGGCTGGTGTTTGACCAAACAACTAGCTTAGCCAGGTCAACACCAACATTCACCGTCACACCTCGTGGTGCTAAGGTCCTGGGGCTCCTCTGAGCCACTGCCCTGGCGAGGAATGCACAGAGGGAACTGGGAGGAAGCAACATCAGGTGGTTGCATTACAACAACCTCTCTTTACATGCTTTTCTATTTCTTTTTTAATACACTTTTACCTATTCCAGAGAGGAAGAGAGAGGGAGAGATAGAAACATCAATGAGAAAGAATCACTGATTGGCTGCCTCCTGCAGGCCTTACTCTAGGGATAAAGCCTGCAACCCAAGCAAGCCTGGGCCCTGACCACCACTGAGCCATGTTGGCCAGGCAGGCCTTTCTATTTTTAATCAACCAGGGAAATCAGATTTTCACTCCCCAAATATTTAAGAGTGGGAATGTGTAAAGAGAGTATGTGTAAAAATGTGCATCAGTGGTTGCTTCTGAAATTCAAATAAGCAATTTCTGGATTAGCCACTTGAGTATGCTACCCGAGCCTGTGCTCCATTAGTAAGTATAAAAGATGGAAGTTTAGTTCCGGTCCTGATATCCTCGCTCACATTGACAGACATGGGCAGGAATGCAGGGTTATTCCTCAAGCCTGTGTAGATCTAAATTTAGAAACACGAATTTCAAAATTAATGCTGGAATTCTGACCAGGCACTTAATGATCACATGTTACATGAACACATGAATAATTTTATATGTTGAAAAGTGGTAAAGTGATAATAGAAACGAAATGCTAATTATTCTCCCTTAAGAGAGCTGTTCCCTACTAGGATTAAGTTCTTGCTTTTTTGACACATTTTAAAAATCTGCACTTCACAGCAGTTAGGAAGCAGCAGAACTTGGTTCTGATTTAATCAGATGAGAATGAATTCAGCTGGAGGCCAAAATCACACTTGGTGGGAGAGGCTGGGGAGCTTCACACTCCATTTTTTTTAAAAGAACATATACATTGCTTTCACTCTTCCCTTGAACTTTCACTCTGCTTGATACTCTTCCTAGATTTACCGTATTTTTCGGACCATAAGACGCACTTTTTTCCCCCCAGAAGTGGGGGGGAAAAGTCCCTGCGTCTTATGGTCCAAATATAGCCTACACATATACTTTAAAAAAAAAAGTTTTTTTACTTGCCCGGCTCTGTGTGGTCTCTGTGTGCTTGCCCGGCTCTAAAATGGTTCTAAATGCTGCTGTTTACTTTACAGGGTTGATTACATGTGTTTATGACTGTGATGTTGGGTTTTAATGCACATAAAATATTTTAGGACACTATTTGTTTCAGAATCTTTTTTTCTTCATTTCCCTTCTCTAAAAACTGGTGCGTCTTATGGTCCGGAGCATCTTATGGTCCGAAAAATACGGTAGTTCCTAATTCCCCAAAGGGTAGTGTTATCATGTAAGACACATCTTTAGTAAAGAAGTTTCTACAATACAATACTTGAATCAAATGAGTCACTTTTTAAAAACTGACTTAGGCAAGGATGCCAACAATAACATTTATATACATAGACACAGATACATACACACACACACACACACACACACACACACACACACACACATATATCCAACCAAAGTCCAGTCACAGCAAAAATATTTGGCTATCCATTTCACCTAAATTCATTATTACTGTATTTCACAAATTACACTCCATACAGTTCTCTGAAATAGGTGTTCAAACAGCTGCTGGTGGGGGTCGGGGGGAAGGTCTAGGTTAAATAGGCTCTTTTATTTCTAGAAAGTCTTGGTTTTTGTTAAAACACACATGTACGTGTATGCACACGAAGTATTCACTACTTCCCATGTCTATTTGCCTGTGAACAGCCTGTGTTCCCCCTTCAAAGAATCTCTTAGGACTAAGGTTCTGCTACAACATGTTATAAAACAGCCTGATGATGCATTCAGGGTGGGCTTATGCTAACTACTCCACTCAAGCAAATGGACACACCCGGGCTCCCTCTGTCCCCAAAGGGCACTGGGTGTCAGCAGATCAGTTCCCCCACCTAGGCAGGCAGGGAGCCTCTAACCTTTATTTCCTGCTTCCTTCATTTCCCGCCTTCCAGAAACACCATTCCCTCCAGTAATACCAACCTATGGCGTTTCAAACCAATGTGGACACACAGTACAACAACTGCTCAAACTCCGAGGAGAGCCCTAATGGGATGCGATAAAAGAAACCAAAATATCAATAGTTGTCATTTCCAGGTGGTTAAATTTCAGGAGATTTTTCTTCTTCATGCTGCTCTGGGTTTTATGTTTCTTAAATAAGCTATCCTTTTCTAATCAGAAAATAAATCTATCATTTTCAAAGGTGGCCTAATGCATTTGCTCCTCAGGGGGACCTTTTGTAATGTAAACGTTTACAAGGTCATCCTTTTCATCTTCATGCCAGTAGACTAGACAACCTGAAAAAGGACCAAAAAGTGCTAAACTTGCCCTTGTTTTCTCTGTCAGGGTATACGAGCTGACCCTCATGTACAAAGGAGAACCTTTACTTCCACGGGAAATACACAGCAAACCAGCCAGCTCAGGTGAAAAAGAAAAAGTCAGCACTATAGTCCCTTCCAGAGCAGTCACTTCCAGAATGGCTCATTTGCCTGCGGTGGGCTGAACGATGCCCCCATTCCCCAAAAAGGATATCCATGTCCTGATCTGCAGAGCCTGTAAATTTTACCCTAGGTCAGTGGTCAACACAGCCAAATATCAACAGGACAACGATTGAAATTTCTTTTGAGAGCCAAATTTTTTTAACTTAAACTTCTTGTAACGCCACTTCTTCAAAACAGACTCGCCCAGGCCGTGGTATTTTGTGGAAGAGCCACATTCAAAGGGCCAAAGAGCCGTAGGTTGCTGACCACAGCCCTATGTCATAAAAAAAAAAAAAAAAAAAAAACACACACACACAAAAAAACAACAACAACAACAAAAAAACACCATGGTTTTTCAGAAGTGGATCATTTAAGATTTTGAGATGGGAGGTTATCCTGGATCATCTGGGGGGCCCTAAATTAAGGTGACCAGACATCCCGGGACTTTTTTCAAGGGATGCAGGACAAATTGTTAAAAATCGGAATGTCTGGTCACCTTACCTTAAGTGCAACGCCCTATGTCCTCATAAGGGGGAAGGAGAGGAAGGTGTGACACAGAAGAGGAGGCATGTAACCATAGAGACAGAGGGAATGTGATGCCACCACAAGCCAAGGATGCTGGGAGCCATCCGAGCTGGGAGAGGCAAGGAACGGATGCTCCCCAAGAGCTTCCAGAAGTTCAGGTCTGCCGATACCTTGACTCTGGCCCTAACTGCACACCTCGGCGGGAGAAGGCACTTCAACTGTTTTAAACTGGCAGAATACACCTCAGCTGTTTTAAACTATCAAGTTTACGGTCATTTGTCACAGCAGTCCTAGCAAGCTAACACGATGCTCCGGATCTGAAGATGCTCCGCATCTCGATTTACAGCACCTCAGCCAGTGGTCGGCAAACTCATTAGTCAGCAGAGCCAAATATCAACAGTGCACAACAAATGATTGAAATTTCTTTTGAGAGCCACATTTTTAAAACTTAAACAATATAGGTAGGTTCATTGTTATTAACTTAATTAGGGTGCGTGGTATTTTGTGGAAGAGCCACACTCAAGGGGCCAAAGAGCCACCTGTGGCTCGAGAGCCGCAGTTTGCTGACCACGGGGCTAAGCAATTCCTGAAGCCAATCCGTTGGGTGACTGTCCCTTGGGCCTGGTACAGGGGAAACCGGGACACTGGCTTGCCAGGTCTGAGCACACCTCTGAGTCACACACTGTTACAGTGAGTGACGTCTAGGAGACATGAGCCCAGTCATGTGAAAATCATCTGGGGTGATGTGCACTTAAACACATTATTTCTTGGGATTTTTTATGCATGTCTAAAATCACATCTCTGACTAGGAAATTCTTGAAACGCGTACCTGACGCAATTACATACACACCTATATTCCCAATGTCAACCAAAACGCCCCGCAAAACTAGTACCAGAGAGTGTTTTAAGCAGAAAACAGGTGAGAAAGAAACATTTCACTTGCCTTAGTTATTGACTAAACTTTTGAAAGAATAAAACACACACTGCGGGAAAATCAGCAATTGGAGAGAGAATTGTTGCACTTGTAAATCAAATTCCTTCCACTTAGGAGCTCCATTATCTCCCAGTAGCACCAAAATTGAAAAGAGGTTATTGCTTCTAAAGGTTTAATTTAAATGTAGGCCCTTCAACACCAAGTTCAATGATTTATCACGCCGACTGAATTCTAATTCTCTTCCTCTGTGGCATTCCAGAGAGCCTTTCCTCCCAGCATCAGTACAACTGAGACACAGCCCCACTGACAGGAACTCCTCATCCTCCACAAACTGAAGTCATTCAAAGGGCATTTAATTGAATGGCACAGTGTCACTGTCAGAGGGATTAAGCTAATGGCACCATCCACACACAGGTATGAGGAGGCCTGGCACATTTTTTCCTCGTGGTCTTCTAGAACACCTGCCTTCACAAAAGACAGTGTTGACAGCTCAATGCCTCCTAAATACAGACTGGCCTGTCACTAACCAGAGCACAGAGACCACCACCTGAACAACTCGCCTGCTTCAGGAGGGGCTTCCTCTTCCTCCCTCCTCCTCACCCCTCACCCACTCTGTTTAGAAAGTACAGTGGACCCATGGGTCTCCAACTGAATTCACTCCAGAAAGCTGTTCGAGAAGCAATTTGTTCAAAAGCTGAATCATTTTTCCCATTAGAAATAATGTAAATAGAATTAATCCGTTCCAGACCCCTCCCCCAAATGACTCCCTGCTTTAACCTTTCTTATATACAGCCCATGTCTAATGTAGTGTTTAATCTATAAATAATCGCTTTAAAAAACAAAAAGGACATGACATGTAAATGAAAACTTAACCAAAATGAAAATAATTTATGCACGAGAACTTACCGTTAATGTTGAGAGCTAGGGAGGACTGAAAAGGGAGAAGAAAGGAGGAGGAGGGATGGATGGATGGATAGCTGTTCCTGTTGGGAAGGGGAGTGCCCTTCCATAAAAAACATCAGGTAGCCGTTCCTCTGCTCCTTCCTTCCTTTCCTCTCTTTGCTCCATTAGAACTTGCTTCAGCTGCCTGGGCCTATGTCTCACTAAAAGCCTACCCAGCGGAGTTTGCTTTTGCCTGCATTTTAACACTTGCCTGGAGTGAAACACCGCATTGCCACGGAACAAGTTGATGGCGCAGTTTGCTGCTGCTTTGTCAGGGTGATATTTCTCAGTAACACTTTGCGTTTCTCCCCATTTGCAAGCATCCCCTTGATTAGTGAAATAGGAATCACCTTCCTTCCCTCCTCTGAAGAGCACTCCTCAGCTGCCCTCTGTGGCTGCTCCCTCGGAAGGTTCTGGAGCCCCTCAGTGGTCTCCTCCTCATCATCAACACCCACCTCCAAGCTCAAGGACTTGCCCAGATGCAATATCCTCCAGAACAGACCCCGGCTCAGCCTCACAGCCCTCAAAGCTCCTTCAGCAACAGACTCCGGCCACAGGGTCCTCTGGGAAGACCGTTCCCACATGCTTCAACTAAGAGCCTCAAGCCAGTGAGGGCATTAAAATGTTCCTTCCAGAACTCCCTGAGGGTTAAATTACTTTCAGAGGGTTAAATTACCTTCACCTCTCAGTGCCTCTGGGTAGAGTTGTTTTTTTTCTTTTAATTGGAAAGGACCTGCTGTCCCCTGGGCTGGGTGGGAGCCTTGTGTTCGGGGGCAGGAACCTCACCCTGGTGAAGCTCTGCCCCTCCACCAGCCTGGCCCCGAGCCTGCAGGGGGGGCAGGAGCCTTGGGCAGGACAAGAAGGGCCCTGGGCAGGAACTGTGTCTCCCAGAGGCATTTCCTCACACTGGGGCCAGCACTTCCTGGATCCACTCCCATCAAAGACTGCCCGATTACCCAAGGGTTGCTATTAGCCCTCCACATCACATTCAACTTATTTTCTTTTCTTCCCTCTAACTTATTTTTCATTACATTATTTTCAAAGCTCACAGGTTTTCGGCATGGTAGACAAATAGAGGCTTCCACTGACAGCCCCTCCCCCATTCCCAAGCAACAAGGCCAGGCTGTCCTTCGTTGCCTTGCGTCCTGGCAATGACTTCTCCTCCTATGAGATGCAGGTGCTCTCGGCATTTTCCTCCAAAAGAGGCTTGTCTCACCGTCACTGAACACTTGTTGGGGAGCAAATTCCCCCTCCCCCCACCTTTATGTATTTTGTCACCAAATTGTCAGCTGCTACTTTGGTAGAACCGGCAGTCTCGCCATGCCTTGCTGCACTAGGAATACCACTGTTTCTTAAATTCACCAAACCACCCCCTACCCCTCTTAAGCGAGTCACCCAGTACTCATTCCAGGGACGTCTTGCAGGAGGTCAGCACAAAGCATCTTCGCCTTCTCACATATCACTGCCTCCGAAATGCTGTCCCTGCCTAACTACTTTTCCTTTATCCACATCAACAATTTTCCTACCTCTTCAATTGCCTGTGATGGTTGTTTTCTGAGCACTTCCACCCCCTTAGCAGCATCAGCACTGCTGATGGCCTCTTTATGCTTTAAAACTGTGCTGATCGTCCATCTGGCCATGCCATACTCAATAGGCAGATCAAACACGTGAACTCGGAGATTATTTATTCTTAAAGCTATCTTATTGTTCTCACTTTCCTCTTCACTTTGCTGCTATCATGAACCTACTTACTGTATTTAATAATAAGCAAAATAAAACAAAAAACAATTCACAAAAATATTCACAGCACAATTCCCTGAGATGTTAATGCAAGGTTTGGTGATAAACTGACTCATACTCCAGCATTCTCTCCTTTGTTTCTCACCTGAGAAATGTGTGGCTGATCATGCAGGGATCAGCATGAAAAGGTTGTCCGGTCGAAAACCTAGTTTTGGATTCGATAACCGAGACATTTTTCCATGAACAACTTGGTTGAGATGGTTGAAAACCGAGGTTTGACTGTAATGAGAATTCAGATCTGAGTGTGGATCTATTCTAAATACATCTTATGGCAGAGATTTGCTAGCTATTCACAAACCCTGCCCATCCTCCTCATGGAAGTCCACCTGGAGTAGATTCCCCAGCCTCTCTGGCAGTTGGGGTTGAACCAGGACATTGTTGGGCCAGTCAAATGCAGGGACGGGGATGTGCATGACTTCCAGGCCTGGCCCATAAGCCCCCAAGGAGACTACCCTCCCTATCCTTCTACACCAAACCTTATAGCCACGTGCTGTTAGAAATGCCCAGCAGAGCCGAGAGGGAAGGAGCCTGGAGGAATCAACTAATGATATGTCTTTCTTGAAGCAGTTAGTATCAGCTTAACTAACAGACTGCTGCTGCTTGATTCGTTCATTTTTATGTTGACTCAGTTAAAACAAAAATACACTGGCTACTCCAGGAAATGAGGAAACAAATGACTCAACCTAGAAAATTCACCACTCAAGGAGACAACACAAGAAAGAGATAAATGTTCACACCCCACCCTCTGATCTATATAATTCATGTGACTGTTCATACTTTAATACACACAACACATATGAATTAAAAATAGAGCAGGTGCTGGCAAAGTTGAGTGTGCAGTAAAAATCTGATGGTATTTTAAATAAAGTTTTATTGGAACACAAGCATGCCCTTGTTGATGCACTGCCTGTGGCTGTGGCGCTCCAGCAGTGGAACTGGTTAGCTGTACCTGAGACTACATAGCTTATAAAGTTTCAAGGGTTTTCTACCTGGCTCTATACAAAGACAAAGACTGCTGACCCCTGATCTAGAATATAGGTTTAGTCATCCAACAATCTTGTCATTGTCTTTGAGAAATTTAAAGTTTTAAAGAACACTCCTACTACCTTTATTTAAAAGACTCTATCTGACCACTAATGTCAATATAGTTGTCCACCCAGAAACTGATAAAGGCACTTGCTTTGAGGAACACTTCACTGTATTCCTTCTGTGCATTTTAACTATTTGATTGAAAGCACACATTAACCTCAATTTCTATGTATACAGTTAACTAACTAGTATACTAGTTAATTAAAAATGGCTCTAGCAACCAAATTTGCGGATTAGAGGTTTTGTTAGGGTTCAGTTTAACTCTGCAATTATAATAGTAAAAAAGTCATCTTAAGAAAAAGTATCAACTGCATATTGATAGAACAAAAAATAAAAGTGACAAACAGAAATCACTTACCTATCCAGTTTTCAAAGAAATGGCCATGAAATGTGGTATATCCACTCAATGGAATTCCACGGTGCCTTTACAACAGTGAATTAGATGTAAATTTCCACTGATGCACATGGAAGTATTTTCACCACCTGGTATTGAGTGAGCAAAGCTAGAAGTAGTACAGTATGAATCTTGTGATCCCACTTTACTTTGACAAATGCATTTATGTGCACATATATGCACTGAAAAGACAAAGAAAATACATAAAAATGTTAACATTTATTTTCTATAAGAGTATAATTTCTTCTGTTTGCTTCTCTGTCCTTTTAGTAATACAAACATCCCTTTTCATTACGGAAGAGAAAGAAAATTTTTTAAAAACTATAGAGTAGAAGGGAGCACACGGGAAGCTTCTGGAATGCTGCTCCTGATTTGGTGCAAAGTGTGAACACCACCAAACTGTGTACTAATGTGGACTCATTAGGATTTCAGGGCTGGACAAAAGTAGGTTTCCAATTGTGAGTAGGCGAGACACAGATTTTATTCTTGCATAATTATTATGCTACTTCCCTATGAATAACTGAAAACCTACTTTTGCCCAGGCCTATATATATTAGACATCAATAAAACATTTTAAAATACATTATAGGGCTCAAAAAAAGAAAAGATGTATATACCATCCTTTATAGAATTTCATTCATTCAGTCAGCATTTATCAACTACCTCTCACAGACTGAACCCCATGCTGAGCACTAAAATCATACTAAAATATACGCAGCATGTACATTTAGAGCTTGGTAGAGTACCAGGCAACATAAATAAAGTCACACAAATAACTACAAACTTCAATGGCCATCCGTTGTAGGATTCAATTACAAGTTCATAAATATTTAACTAAACTAGCTCAAGCAGAAGCCTACAGCATACATGATAGTGCCCCCCCCAAAAAAACCAAACCCCCAAACAAATAATAATTTGGTCCAAAACGTCCACAGTGCCAAGGTAGAGAAACCCAGGCCTGTGTTACTGTAAGTGGTTTGTTGAGCAAAAGCAGCTGAGAGTTCAGAATCTTGATCCCAGCCCAGATTATTTAAATCAGAACCTTCCCAAGGTCCCAGATGTCTCAAGGCGTGAGCAGCACTATCCTCAGCTTTTGCAACACTGGAGCCAAGAACGGATTCTGTGGGCAAGTCTCTCCCCAAGACGGCAGTTCTACCTCACACAGAGGTCCTGGTGGCTGTGGGCTCCTGAGGCTCACACCTCACACCTCCGATCCTGGGAGAGACCAGCTCTCTCCCTCAGGAGCTGGGCTTACCCAGTCACAGGCGGCCCTTCTAGCCACAGGAAAACAATGAGACACCAGACACACGAGACCTACCTGGATGTGGGAGCACCACACTGACCATGTCACTGATTTCTGAAAAAAGGAGGACGCTGAGGGAGACCAGGCACCTGTTCCGTTGCAGCTGCTGTCCTGGCCCTGGGAATGCAGCTTCAAAAAGGACAAAGCCCTGGCCCTGCCCTGAGGAAGAAGAGCTTATATGCTCCTGCAGACCCACAGGGGAGCAGAGGCACACCAGAAGACAATGCTGAATGGGATGAAAGCTAGGAAGAGGAGGAAAGAAAGGATCTGAAAGTAAATGATGTGGCAATGACTAGGACACAAGGACAAGTATTTTAAGAAGGATTCTAACATCTGAACTGAGACGTGAAGGATAAAGAGTCAGCCAAGCACCCAGGGCGGGCAGTTTTATAAGAGAGATCAGCCCTCAGGAGGGAGACAGCCTGGTGGGTGAAGGGTGAGGGAAGGAAGGGGGTGGAGGCCACAGAAAAGAGGGGCGAAGCTGAGGGTGCAGAATGAGGGACACGTGGGCCAGGGAGTTTCATGAATTACACTGATTGACCTTCAAGGAGGGAAAGGGGGTGTTCCACACCGAAGTAGGATCCCGTGTGAGTCTGGGGTCCAAGAAGGGTTGGCAGTGTGACCTCCTCCAGGGTCGTGAAGATTACAATATGTGAAGGGGTCTTAGAACAGGCCCACTGCCTGTTTTCATACAGCCTGTGACCTAAGAACATTCTCTTTGTACATTCTCAAACAGTTACATTTTAAGGGATAAATCCCTGAATTATACCCTCGGTCCACAAAGCCCAAGATATTCACTGTATGGTCCTTCTCAATACAAGCCTGCCACTGAACCAGGTCTGCACGCAGTGGGCACTCAGGAGGCGAGAGCCTCAGTACCCTCTGCCACCACACGAGCCCGGGGGACCCCCGAGGCAGGACCGGAGGCCCTTCCTGTAGCATCTCCCAAAATAACCCCTCCTTGCTTAACAGGTAAAATGCAGGCAAGTCAGTTTCCTAGAGCACACAATGTAACTCTAATTCTTAAACTAAATCCAGAACCGCTGTCTTTAAAACCCATGGTCTTTCAGTCTATTCTGCAACCTTCACACAATCACGTCTCCTATTCATCTGTTCTCCAAGCCAGATGTTTTGTTCCCTGTGTGTGTGACACACAAAACCAATTAAGATGGAAGTGAACTTCCAGCATGGTGCTCCTTGTACAACCAAAAGAAAAACAACAACAATAAACAAAGAAAACAAAAAACAGGTGGGGCAGTGGTCGGCAAACTCATTAGTCAACAGAGCCAAATATCAACAGTTACAACAATTGAAATTTCTTTTGAGAGCCATATTTTTTAAACTTTAACTTCTTCTAAAGCCACTTCTTCAAAATAGACTCTCCCAGGTTGTAGTGTTTTGTGGAAGAGCCACACTCAAGGGGCCAAAGAGCCGCATGTGGCTCAAGAGCTGCGGTTTGATGGCCACTGAGGTGGGGGAATAAGAGGAGGTGGTTATTTTTAATGATTATACTTAAACCACTTTATTGTCCCTCATTTTTAATTTTTCTTCTTTCCCCAATTTTCTAAAATAAATGTTACTTTTATAAGAAGGGAAAAATACTTTTTTTTTTTAAATAAAGAAAGCAGACATAACCAACCATACCCAGACTA
Organism: Pipistrellus kuhlii; assembly: GCF_014108245.1. Lineage (NCBI taxonomy): Eukaryota > Metazoa > Chordata > Mammalia > Chiroptera > Vespertilionidae > Pipistrellus > Pipistrellus kuhlii. The sequence goes on from NW_023425427.1 coordinate 49,318,595, forward strand.
ATTGTACTTTTAAAAGACAGCACTATTTTGACAGCCCAAAAAAGGCATTTAGGAATACAATATTATAAATTCAAGATCATGTCTATGAACTTGGCTTGAAAAAAAAAATCCTCCGCAAAAATACAACCTACCATCTGTGCAATGTATTCAAAAGTGATTAGCACAGTATGAAAAAAAAGGATGCTGGGGCGGCAATTTTTTTTTTTTTTTTTTTTTAAAGAATGCTTCCTGTTCTGTATTCTTTTCCGAGTTCTCCAAAGGTGTTAAAACACGGCAAAATGGAACTTCAGGTCACGAAGAAAAGAAAGAGGAAGTCAACGGCGGTGGAAAGAAACGTTCAACCTCCTTACAGAAGTGCTGGCGCTGCTGGAGGAGCATTGTCAGCGGTGCCCACATGGCCAGCGGCCTGGGAACCTCCCTTCAGACTTCAAAGGTGACTCCTGAGCCTGCGTGCACTGGCTCAGCCATCAGAGCTGTTCTGCCACGGCTCTGCCAGCAGGACTCTCGTCCCGTGTCCCTCCAAGTGACTCACAGAGCTTGCAGACACAAAGCCCTCCAAATGCCCTCTCCATGAGTAAAGGTCATTGAGAGCAAAGATCACTGCAAGCAAGCCACCGTGCTTAGGGTGCTGGGCTGCACAACTCCCCACCCCCTTCCACACCTTCCTCACAGTGAAGGTGGTCGGCTGAGACCCTCCACCAATAAGCCACCCTAGGCTTCTGTGACCTTGAATTATCATGATGTCGCATTCACATTTGTGAATAAACACACTCTAATCACATAAATTTCAAACATCATCTGTTTTAGGAAATTGTGTCCAAACAATAAATGCTCAGATGTGTACCCCAAACAAGGAAACGGTACAGGTGTCCAATTTCTTCCTGTGGGAGGTATGTACCACACAGGAGCAGTTTCCCGGGGGCTCGGAGGCTCTCTGTTGGAGTGGCCAAGAGGAAGCCCCAGGCCTGTGTGGAGGCACAAACTCCAAGCTCTCGGGGCCGGAACTGCTGAACGAAGGCAGGAGACCATCTCTGGGCATTTAAACCTCAGTAAGAGAAGAGCTTTGAGCTGCTGTCACTGCGCCTCTGCCCCTCACCTCTGACACTCTGCTCCTCTGTGCTCGGGGCAGCCTATACCTCTAGCTGGGCTCCTGACACCGCCCAGCGGGCCCTTCCGGGACCCACACAGTAGGCTTCTTTAAGGCTGGCTTTCTTCAGGCTGCGGACAGAGAAACTCACACCTATGACAACAGGAAGCAGGAATCTTCCACAGAGTTGCAAGGAATCCATTCGGGACCCACGCTCAGGACGACGGGGAATGCTGGTAAGGCTCACTGGGGCGGACACAAAGGACTGCCAGGTGCCTGACTGGCTGCAGGACAAGTCCAGGCTCTGGACCTACAGCTGCACGTGTTCTCACGAAGCACAGGATGATCAAGGCCAGAGATGCCATGACCGGGCACTCAGAGCGAGCAGAGCAGCCCAATGCCGCCAGCGGGTGCTGCATGAGGCCTGCGAGGCTGCCACAGGGAGAGGCCCAACCAACAGAACGCACCCCGGGCCTTTGTTCAACTTTGACTAAATCTCCTTGGGGTCTGGGAAGGAGTAAGCTTTCTTCCTAGCTAACCAAACTCTTTCCTGGCTCTAAGTGGGCTTGTGCCGGGCCCTCCCCCATCCAATCCCTTTTCTGGATCTCCTGGGGTTTCACAGCCTTATGCTATCCCAGTGGTCGGCAAACTCATTAGTCAACAAGAGCCAAATATCAACAGTACAATGTTCGAAATTTCTTTTGAGAGCCACATTTTTAAAACTATATAGGCAGACACATTGTTATTAACTTAATTAGGGTACTGCTAAAATGGCCTTTGCTAAAAACTCAAGGGGCCAAAGAGCCACATGTGGCTTGCGAGCTGCAGTTTGCTGACCACTGTCCTATCGATCCTTTTCCTAGATTAAGATTCCTCCCTTTTATGTCACCATTTTAGCCCCTACTGTGCATGCCTCAGCAGAGGAATTTCCCCTACTGTTTTATTCCTCCATCCCCACCCCACTCCCCCCACAGCCCATAGTCCAGGGGAAGCGCAGTTTACCCAACCCCCTGGAGACTGGAAAGCCGTCTTCCTGCCTGCTCAGGGATCCAGTCCCTTTGGCTGTCCCCTGGAGTGTCTGAAGCTGTAACTTCCAGACTTAACCAGGCTTAGGCTTAGAAAGTTTGGTTGCCTTCTCTTCTGTTAACATCTCATTAGCTGACCACCTACTGTAACAGCTCCGCCAAGAGGCACCTACGGGTTAGATGCAATGAACTATGACTGCCTACACGGTTTTGCAGAGACCGCGGAATAAACTAGCACAGATGCTGGCAAACTTCCTGCAACAGGCCAGTGATAAATACTGTTTTGCAGGCTACAGAGTCTTGGTTGCATCTAATCGACTCCACTGTTCTAGCACAAATGCATCTACAGACACAAGGTAAACAAATGAGCCACAAGCAAGGCTGTATTCCCATAAAATCGTGTTCAGTGAAATCTGAACTTCCTATAATTTTTGCAGGCCACAAAATACTGATTTTTTTGAACCCTTCAAAACATAAAGAGCATTCTCATGAGGCATGCAAAACCAGGGGGCTACGGACTGCCGATTCCAAATGAGGGAATGAGACAATGTCACGTTAAGCATCCTACACAGAGGAGGCACAGCTCTGAGCCCTCCTCCATAGGCTTGGTCATTCCGGAGTCACGCTGTTCCCTCCCCAGGCCCAAGCCTCCAAAATATTCCTGTAGAGCCCGCGTGTCTCCACCTCCTCGTCTGTTCTCCCATCGCCCTTCCCTGCTCTCTGGCCAGCACCAACAGCCATGGGCTTCCAGAGGAAGAAGGGTGCTAGGCAGCCAGAATAAGCTCCAAATGCATTACCAGGACTCACGGGTCCTGCCTCTCTCCCCTATCTCATCTGTGCCCCTCTCCTCCTTTCTGACCTTATGTGACAGTTAATTTTACATCAGCTTGCCTGGGCCACAGGGCGCCCAGACATCTGGCCAAACATTCTTGTGTCTGTGAGGATGTTTTTGGATGAGATTAACATTTGAGTCAGTTGACTGAGTAAAGCAGATTGTCCTCTGTGTCACTCAGGGTTCTCCAGAGAAACAGAATAAATTATGTATGTCACTAAGTTACATATCGATATATAAAATGAGACTTATTATAAGGAAATGGCTAGTGGGAATACGAAGGCTGTGAAGTCCCAAGATCTAAGCCCCAGTCCAAGGGCAGGAAAAGACAGATACACCAGTGAGGCAGAGAGAAAGAATTCGACCTTCGTCTAGTTTTTTGTTCAAATTTGGGCCCACAGTGGGTTGTCGCCCAGACCGAGGAGGGCGATTTACATTATTCAAGCCACCAATCTGAATGCTCATCTACTCTGGAAATGCCATCACTGACACATCCAGGAAGAAGGTTTAGCCAGATAGCTGAGCATCCTGTGGTCCAGTCAGGTTGACACATAAAATGAACCGTCACTCCCTCCCTAGTGAGAGTGGGCCTCATCCAGTCAGTCCAAGACCTGTCCCTACCATGGATTGCGTGGGTTGGTGGTTTACCTGTTAACACAGGTCCTCAGTGTGAATACCAGTCCAATCAATGTGAATACCGGAGACCAAGAATGCTGACCCTCAGGTGAGGAGGAGGAAGCTTCTGCCTGCTTGGAGCTGAGACCTGTACTAGTCAGGGTCTCAAGCCTGCCAGTCTTCAACCAAAACTACCCTCCCCCTCTTCCTGGGTCTCCGGCTTGCCAACTCATCCTGCAGACCCTGGGGGGTATGCCTCCCTCCATCACCACAGAACCAACTCTTTATAAAATAAACACACACACACACACACATTGGTTGTTTCTCTGGAGAACCCTAGTATAGCAATAAATGATCACACTTTCTCTCTCACTTTCACTTCAACAAACACAAGAATGCTTTGCTTGTTTCCTGTTTCTGGAATATTCTTTTTTACACTCTTTTACAACTTCCTTCTTACACGAGTCTCAGCTTAAATGTCTCCTTGTCTGATAACCTTTGAAAACGGCTTCCTCTCACCCTCTGCCAATGATTCTCCATCCCAGTCTCTTGTTCCCTTCAAAAATGTTTCCACAACCAGTAAGGGAGTGATGATTCTGATTATGTACTTAGTCATACTCTATTCATTAGGGCGACACCATATCTGTGCTCTTCAGTACCCTTGGACACTAGGATAGGGCCGGGCATAAGTTTTTAATCAATATTGTGGAATACATTAATAACCTGGAGTTTGCATCCCTTTGCTCCCTTCCTTGGATCTTCTATCTGCTTTATTAGAAAACAATGGTGTTTGAACAAAAGGATCTTGGTAATGATAAAGGTCCCCATAAGATGGTGTCTGTTCCCTACCCCACAGTAAAGTCCTCGGCCATCTTTATGCTGTTCTTGATCTCTGAGGCCATCACCAAAACAGAGACTTGTTCTCACAAGGGGCTATTCTTCCTAGTTGACTGGTATTCACACTGATGATCCCTGTTAACAGGTAAGTCACCAACCCACCCAATCCATGGTAGGGACTGTCTACCAGCTGGAGGTTCTGGGGACTTCCGGTTTCCAGCACACAGCAGGTACTTAAAGGTTTGCTGAATGAAATCAACTTATCTGCCATCTTACTCATTCAGCTTGCGGCTTCTCTTGAGTCAGCAAGACCCGGAAGTACCGTGTTTCCCCGAAAATAAGACATCCTCCAAAAAAAGTCCTACTTACAGGTTTCCTTCTGAGTGAAATATAAGGCATCCCCCTGAAAATAAGGGCCCCCCTAGGCTCTGTCTCAGAATGAAAATTAATTTACGAAAGAAAAATAATTCACGAAAGAAAAATAGATCAGATAATGATTCCCGCAGGAATGACGGCCTATCTCCAGACTCTTGATATTACAATAAACAAGCCATTCAAAGACAATTTGAGCATGGAAATTAATGACTACATTGAAAATAGAATGGAGAGAAATCAGCGTGGAAACTTTGTGAAACCTAAACTACAAGAAGTTGTGACTTGGGTGAAGAATTCATGGGAGAAAATCACTGACAGTTGCATTGCAAATGCACTGCGAACAGGCTACCTTGACAAGAAGTACTCATTTAAAGACAGTGCTATTGCTAAACATGAGAGATTTGGTCCACTGATTCTGAAAGAAATGGAGTCACAAGAAATTCACCAGGAAATTCAGGAATTGGATGGTTCTGATGATGTTCCAGAAGATGATGAAATGATTGTCATTGAATAAATGAGTAAATTCTTGATACTGTAGGATTCACAGTTTGTCTGGTTTGTGTTGAAAACTACCTTACTACTGTACCGTATACAGGTAATAAATTTCCTTTATTTTCATTTAACAATAAATGTATACCGTATTCTTCATAGAAAAATAAGATATCCCCTGAAAATAAGACCTAGCGCAACTTTGGGAGCAAAAATTAATATAAGACACTGTCTTATTTTTGGGGAAACAGGGTAACAGTGCGGACCCGTGGCAGGGGAGAGAATTAACGGGCACACTCTTTAATGAGAGTCTTTGCTTAGAAACGCAGGATCTGAGAGCTCATGGGCTTGATGTCATCTTCTACTAGCAATTGTTTTTTGCCCTCTCACTTTCTGCTACCTTTGGCAGGTTCCCCCCAGGCAGGGCTTGCTTTCTGGTCCTCACCCTGGCAGCCCAGAGAGCCAGATCTCCCCAGGACAGAGCGCAACGTGGAAGCAGGACGGACACTCACTGACTTGTCTGTGGCTGGTTCGTGTGGAGCAGACCGGCTTCTTGCTCCTGTGGTCCAGCTTCTGCTTCACAAGCTGCAACAGAGAGAGCATCTTCAATGTAGGCAGAATGGTGTGATCGCAGGGCACGCTACAACTCAATTGGAGATAAAATAACCTGTCAGGGCCAGTTAGTGAGCTATCTCCCTGCACCCAAACAAGGCCAGACACAGCCCGAAAGCTGCTGGCAAGTCCAGGAACCGGGCCCTGGGAAATCTCCCTTTGCTAGAACCTCTTTGTCACCTGGAAAATCAGACCCCCCCAGATCCCAGCTCCTGTGTGGGCCTGGGAAAGTCTGCTCACCTGGCCCTGTAACGCAGAAAGTGCCTGGAGCATGAAATGTGTTCATCTCCTGCACAATTTTTTTTTTCCCCCCAAGTAAGGAGAACACCACTGCCTGCTCTGCTGAGAGAGAGGCTTAATCCTTTCACATTGCCAGTGTGAATTGCATGCCACAGGAGGCTGTTTTGGAAAAACAAGGCAGTTATTTTCATCCCCATCTCTCCCACTGCCTGCTCCCAGGCTACGGGAGGATCAGTGGCGATGCCTCCCCAGGATCTCTGGAGAAGATCCTCGATTTACCCATGACTGGCATCTGGGCATTTCCCCATTGGAATTCAATTTCCTTAACAGAGCAGCACCTGGCGGTGCAAACTTCAGAACAGCAACCAGAGCAAACCTGCAGGCACCGTTCCTCCCGGCTAGCTCCAGACCCGACGACGCAGGCGGCTGTTTTTCCTCTCTCTGAGGTTCCACCGGGTGCGGTCACACCACAGAACGGGAGCCAGGGATGTGGGCGACACTCTAGTGATGAAGCGCTGGCCACAAAGCCTGTTCTCCAGAAGCGTGCTTCGCAGCCCTGCATTTTCACAGGGTGCTGCTGTGCAGTTTGCATTGTAGTTCTTCAAATATAATAGTTTTTTATTTGCCTAGCAGTTGTTTTTGCCCGGTTACTTCCCCCTGCCTTTGGCAGGTGCCTACGACTAGTGAGCTACTGCTAAAAGTCACACAGGAAAGAGGGCAGTCGTTGATCATGCATCTCCTAAAGCTTTATTTCCACAATCCACAGGAAGGGCTAGAGATGGAGGCAGGTCTCAATTTGTAAACCTCCAACAGTAATTCTAACAACAGGGAAGACAACTACGGGGTCTAAGCACTCCTCAGCGTCTGGCCAGCGAAGCCTTCAATGGCAGCTAAGATGTGGCTCCTACCAGGACTTGCCCCCCTCTCGTCAAGCCTGCGTGAGAAAGGCAGTGGTGTCAGTTTGATTCCAATGATACATCATTCCCCGACCTTACATTTGTCTTAGGATAGGGAAGTTTAAAGCCAATGACGACAGTAACAGTAATCAGTGCCATGGGTATTCTTACTGAGCACCTGCTGCCTCTTGACCTTGCTTCCACAACAAAGGTCCCACGGGCCTTTCCAAGAGTTCAAGGCCACGAAAGCCCCATCGATGTAACAAGAAATGTGTATCCTAACAGTCAGAGCCGGTCAGCATATCCAGCAGCATAATTCATTACATGGAGGGCTAGACGCTCTTTCTGATCAGGAGGTTCAGAGTGAAACAAGAGTTAAGAAGGGACACTTTCCTGCAGAATTCCTCTGGGCCTTTAAATCTCTCACATGTGCTCTGGATCCCTTAAAGCTTACCCCTGAATTCTTTTTCATAAAGAGCAACTGTGCCGTGCAGGGCCCGTGTTGCGTGGAACAAACTTTCGGAATCTCTGGGATAGGCCACTTAAAAGTGTCAGAGACTCTTCTGTCACACACACACTCTTCACCATTCCCTACCTTTCCATCGGAAGCAGGCTTTGCACAGTACAGGGTGCAACACAGTATGGCCACACAGAAAGCACATGGGACAGTGAACACATTTCGACATGCTTGTGGCATTGAGATGCCTATTTCGTCCTTGCTGGGACGTGGGGCAGTTTGGCAAGGGCCTTTTCTCAAAGCCCACGGCGATGTGTGTGTGGGGGGCATGAATGAGCAGAGCGAGGGGCGCACAGAAGTGCGGCTGCCACATCTGTCAGCAGCACATTCGGGAGGCCTCCCCCGGCACTATATATATTCAGGAATAACGACAAAGAAGTGAGGTTCCCCCAGGCCAACTAAATGGAGGTGCAAATGAGAATCACACCTCCAGTCTCATTTCGGTATCACTTCTTGTCTGGATAAACAACACTCGCTCTCACTCCCCCACTCATGGCAAGTGGCCGCTGTTAACACTTGCATGAGGGATCAGTCACAACAGATCACAGTTCAGTTGCACAGGGCCCTGCGGGAGGCTGCCGGGCCCCCGGGGAGCACCAAGGTCCCAGAGGCCTGTTCCCAATTTTGAGGTCATAACTGGCGTTGGGGCAGGACTGGCCCCGTATCTTCATATTTCTGTGCAGGGCCCTTTATTATTCTCTGCAGACAGCACCCATGGGGAACTCTGCAGAAAGGGTGATTTTAATCACCAATCATACTCAGGAACACAAGAGATCAGTCCTGCTCAGCTGTGAAAGCTCTGTTAGCGCGGGAAACTACCTGCGTGGATTAGGAGCACAAACAGATTCCGCTTCCAGTTAATTGTGTTCGATGTTAAACTTCGGGGATGCATGAGGCACACATGCACCACCACAGAGAAGGTGAGGAACATACAGGCTATCGACTCTGCTCCATGAGTCTGCCCCATCTGAGGGGAGAGAAGAAAAAGGGAGGACCTAACTGGGTCCTTTGCTCCACCTCTGGACACTTTCTACACCTGTCAGTTTAGGCCTCTTCCAGGATAGCTGTGATGGCTGTGATACCATACAACCAACTCCTCTCCTCCCTGCAACCCTGGGTCTCCCCACTGCTCCCCGTCTCCGGATGTGAGTAACTGAATGTATGTCAAAACCAAGTTCAAAATCTCACCCTCATCCAAACACCTACCTTTCCTTTGCTCTTATTTTGAATATAATTTTTAAAAAGTTTCTACAGCCCCTAATTTCTAGTTATACAGGTTTCAGAATTGAATCCCATCCTCTCTCATTTGCTTTACAGCAAGATCTGGCAGATGTCCTTGCTTCCCATCTTTACTGCCCTCCCAATCCTTCATCTCTATTTTCTAAACTGATCAAAACTAACTGCATCACTCCCCTGCTTAAAACTCTTCAAGGGATGCCACTGGCCCTGGATAAAACACCCACTTTTTAACATGGTGTTTCAAAATGGGGCCCATGTTCACACCTGCAAGCCTTGCCTCTCACTTCTTCCCCTTCTTGTCCCCAGGCTCCAGTTAAAAAGAACTCTCGGGAAGTTCTCAAATTCACATCCCTTCGTTCTCAGGTCTGCAGAGACAGGCCAGGCTCTGCACATGGCATGCCTCTCCCCGCTTCACACTGGTGCCCAGCTAGTTCTCCTGCATCTCGGCTTCTCTGTGACTTTTGCCAGGAAGACATGGGTCTCTTTGGGGCTGAGTTAGAAGCCCCTCCGGCGCCTCCACAGCACCTGGTACACCTCCCTCACCGTTCCGAACTGCGATGGCCTTTTTGTCTTTCCATCATCTTAAGCTGTGGAGGATCTCATCATTAAATCCCAGCAATCTCAGGCAACTGTTTTTCCATGATAAGCCGATCCCACTGTACTTACTCATATTTGCTCATTTTCCATAACTCTTACCCCCACACTGAAGAAAATACTAAAGAAAATAAACAGTATTTACACAATTTCCTCTACTCTCCTCCTCCTACCTTCTATCAGATAGCAACCTCAGCTGGTCCTTTGAGGGCTGGACAGACACCTGTGAGTGTGCCAGTGCAACACTGAGTTTACACAGTACACAGAGCAGAGTATGGCAGTGATGACACCATGTACAATTTTTCATGAGACCACTGTATAAACTCTATTAACATCAATGAGTGGTGCCTAAAGGCTAGAAATAAGATGGCAGAAAATATGCCCATATTCATCCCTCTACTCACTACAGTTCCTTCCTTTCTTCCTTTCTCACCCATTCTTCCCTGTTATGTGAAGTCTCCCAGTAAAAACAAGCTATGAGCATTTAAGGCACTTGTGTCAAACACAAGGCCCGCGGGCCAAATCCATCCCCCCAGGCCTTGCAATGTGGCCCGCACCGCGCTGTCATCACTGCACTCCGCTGCGTTTCCATCACAATGACAGTTTATGACTGTTCAGTAAACCATTCGGCCCGCGATTTAGCCTGGATTTTACAATAGATTTTGGCCCCTTCTCTGATTGAGTTCGACACCCCTAATTTAAGGTGTCCATGTATCTCTAACAAGATGTGTATTTTAAGTGGGACACAAGCAGTTGCCCAATTGTTTGACTCCTCTGATCAAAGAAAGTACATCTTAAAAGCAATGCACACATGTGTATGCTGCCTCTCAGCCACTTAGCAAAAAGGAATTCTCCACACCACATATTCCTGATCACAAATAAACAGGCCAGCACTTGCACATGTCTAATAAGTCACTGTCTCTTTAAATTGAGCAGTAAAAGGAAACAACGTTCAGATGGACACAATTATAACCCCTCCCCAGGGAGAAGGAAGAGAGAGGAAATGATGCAAAATAGTGCTGATATATTTCACTGATATTCACATTCTAGCTTGTAAACAATTTCTAATTCACTTGCCTAGACAAGTTAGCCATCAGTCTGATGTGAAGCCTTTACGCCCAAACCAGGAAACAGGAAGTGTTAGTTCAGTCACAAGTATGTTTATTTTGGTGGCTCACATCTGCAGCCTTTTTCCTTCAATGTATCCTCTCAGAGCCAAGAGGGGGAAGGGAACCAAGTTACAGGACCTAAATCCATCACAGTGATTGCAATAAGCTGAACCACCCACAGCATCCTTAGAAGCAAGTCATTAGTTTCGTGATGAAGAACTCCAACTCCTGTGGAGGCAAAGTTGAGAAGTAATTGTCTGCTCCACATGCCTGCCTTCAGTCAGCACTCCAAGGATGTCCAGACTAAGCTGGACACCCTCAGTTTAGAAGCGGAACGTCTAAGTTGATGTTCTGAGACTGACTTTCAAAGACATCCTGTATTCTTCTGGAGTTGTGTTAATGATGAAATTACTTCCAAATAACCAGAATGGCATAAAACAGTGGACATCGTGAAGGCGGAGGGCAAAACTACCTTTAGAAATCTAAGAATCCAAGAGTATAAACTTCACAGCATCAGCCTCGACAACCACACTGCATGAACCCAAATCCTATGAAGGAATTATCTCCTACACTGAATTCTGGTGGTCTAAAATAGGGTCAACACACCATGGCCTGCAGCCCAAGTCTTGCCAGCCACCTCTTTTATTCAATAAAGATTTGTTGGGACATAGTCATGACCACTCATCCTATCTAATAAAAGAGTAATATGCAAACTGACCATCACTCCAACACTCAAAATGGCTGTCCCCATGAGGTCAAAGATGGCTTCCCCCATGTGGACACAAGATAGCCACAACAAGATGGCCAGCAGGGAAGGACAGTTGGGGGGACCTAGGCCTGCAGGGGAAGGCAGTTAGGGGCTATCAGGCTGGCAGGCAGAAGCAGTTAGGGTCAATCAGGAAGGCAGGCAGGCGAGCAGTTGGGAGCCAGCAGTCCTGGATTGTGAGAGGGATGTCCGACTGCCCTTGGGATCGGGCCTAAATGGGCAGTCAGACATCCCTGGAGGGGTCCCAGATTGGAGAGGGTGCAGGCTGGGCTGAGGGCCTCTAGTTTACATATATCAATGGCTGCTTTTGTGTTACAATGGAAGATTTGAATACTTGTGACAGAGATCACATGGCCTGCAGTTGTGACAGAGATGACATGGCCTGCAGTTCTGACAGAAATCACATGGCCTACAAGGACATTGTTATCTGCTCGCTCTTGATAGAAAAAGTCTGCTGATCCCTGATCTGGGATGATGACTCATTCACCAATCTTTGCTCTACAAAACCAGGCTCTGGATCAAAATTATTTTGTCTTGATTCTATAATTCTTCACTGAAGACCCAGAATCTAAGGCTTTGGGTTGGCCCAAAGACAGCACAACCCTCCACTTGGCAACTCTATAGGAACGGGTCCAGGTGGCAACCCTGCAGATCTGAGCAGATGCCTATTTTTCTTCTGCCCATGAGACAGATGGTCCTGAGAGAGGGGAGAAGAATTAGTCCGTGAGAGAGAATTCTCTGTGCAGCACTAATTTTGGAAATGTAGTCCTGCTCCATCTGGCCAAAAAGGATTCCTTAGGAGAACCTTTGCCATTTGAATTTGCTCAACATTCAGGAGGGGAATCCTAAGTACCAAGGCACGAACCTCAGGTTTTCACTCTCTGTCCAAATGCCAGTCAAGCATTCCGATTCTGCCCTTGAGACAAGAAATCTCAAATAATTGAAAGGACAGAAGATAAAGAGCAGAATAGCTAACCACTCTATCAGGCTCCATTTCAAAGAACTTACTTGCTGCTCTGACAGTCAACCTCTCAGGTGAGAAAAGCAACACCCCTACCTTCATGACACATGCAGAAGGCAGGTGGAGCAATGGTTACCGCCTCACCTGCTGGCAGCAGCCTCCACTGGACAGAGCGATGCTTTCACCTGCTCTTCAACCACTCTCACTCAGCTTTGGTATTCTGACCTTGTCCTAAAGCAGTGGTCGGCAAACTTCAGCTCACGAGCCACATGTGGCTCCTTGGCCTCTTGAGTTTTTGGCAAAAGCCAGCTTAGGAATACCCTAAGCAAGTTAATAACAATGCACCTACCTATATAATTTGTTTAAAAAATTTGGCTCTCAAAAGAAATTTCAATTGTTGTACTGTTGATATTGGGCTCTATTGAGACTAATGAGGTTGCCCACTACTGTCCTAAAGCGTTTCTCTCCCTGAGAACAAACCATGTATCTGCCAGCTTAGTGAACTTAGATCTGATGTTTCCCCCCGTTTCATTCCTCATTCAGCTTTATAGTGTGTAGGGTGTACACTAGGTCTGTTCATAGATAAAGAGTAGGCAAAATTAAGGTCAAAGAAGAAAATTTAGGAAACATAGAAACAGAGGCATGAAGGATTCTTTTCATTCAGCCTCAGCTGGCAGCTTTGAAATCCAATAGACTTGGGTTCAAGTCCTAGTTCTATTATATTGATATATTATCCAGATAATCTCACAAGCTTCATCTGTCAAACTATATCATAACCAAGTTACCTGTGGAGTTATCGTGAGAACTGAATGAAAATACACATAGATCACTCAGCTGTCCCTGAGTCACAGCAGGTCCTTAAGGTGTGGTTATCAGCCATTCCTGAGCCACATTCCGCCTAAGATCACAGTTGCTGTTGGAATAAGAGACACAGGGAAGGCTGTGAGCAGTCTTGAGGGAAAGATATCTTCCTTGCCTTTCTTCTCAGTCATCCACTTGGAGACAAGGAAAATTCTTAGTGAAAAAATGTTACTGAATTCTACATCCACTGTTCCTATCATTAAGAATACTATAATACTCCCACTCACAGAATACCTTTGGTCCCAAACCAGCTGTGGGGTAACCTGCAGGGCATCCAACACTGCCTCACCCAAGCTGCAGCATCCAGGGAGGAGATGAGATGCTGCCTCAAATGACAGAGGTGTCTTCCCATGATGCTCTGCCACATCAATTAATCAAGAGATAACTGCCAGCCAGCATTATTTAGGCACCGAGTGGGTTGTTCAGAGTTCAAGATGAGACCAATAAGAGTTCAAGGAGCTTATCTGAGGAAAGCAAAGAAAAGCCTTATACGATTTCATGTCACTGTTGAAAGGCCCAGCGCAATCACACCAGAGGTCAGAAGAAAAGGACTTCCTTCTACAGGGAAGGTAAAAGTGCTGCAATGTCAGGAAATGGTGTCATTGACCTGCTGTCATCAAGCACTTACCTTCCATTCAGCCTTACAATATGTTCTTACGAATACACTAGTTCTTAATTTATAAAATCTAACTCAAAGTTTTTTCCAGAATTGGAACACCTTCCACATGTGATCCCCAGACACATGTACAAAATACAGGGACTAAAAACACAATGAACTAAAAATAAACCAAGGAATGAGGGCCAATGTTCAAGAAAACCAGACTCGGGACAAAAATGACAAAGGGCTTTGTAAGTGAACTCAATACTCGAAGTGTACCTGGCAGTGCACAGGTAGCCAGGACAGACTACAGAACACACTGCAGGGATCAAAGCAGCTGGGAGCCACTGCTAATCTCTGAGCTCCCCGCCCCCTACCCCTTAGGCAGCTCCCTAAAAGCACAGCAAGGTCATCCCACACCCTCAGCAGATGCCTCTCTTCCCAGCTCCAAGGCGCTCCTTCCATCTGAGCTCAGTTGCATCCATGTTGTCAGCTAATTACAAAGAATCCAGAAGTGTGGGAATGAACTGGGAATACTGTGGGCTGCTTGCACAAACCTTAGCACCATCTGCTGAAATAGTAAGATGCTTGTTTAAAAAAGTTGGCTGCCAGAGAAGGAGGTCACAGCACAAACAGTGGGAAGTTCTCCTCAATAATTATTTTACTTCTCTTTCCTGCACACAAGCAGGGCGCTTAGCCAAAGGTGAACAGTCCAAAGATAAACAACCTGTCTGTTCACCTTCTCAACCTGGTCCAGGCACCAGCAGGAGAGAACCTAGAGATATAGTCAGTTTGCATACTTCAGTGACCAACCACGGTTATCTGAGAAAATATTGAAGAACATCATTAAAACCCCTTTCTTTTTTATAATTGGTTGCAGAGAGACATTTAAAGTGCCTGTGTGCTTAAGGAAGACAACTCCCTCAGTAATTTGAGCTCATGGGATGTGGGGGCTGCCTTTGTATGCTAATGTTTCTCAAATAGGAACAGTTGAAAACAGCCTCGTGTTCATAGACAAAGATCAGGCCAACAGTCAGAGTTCAAGAGGTTTAGCTAAGGAAAGGAAAGAAAAACCTTGTACGATTTAATGTCACTGGTTACAGGCCCAATGCAATCTCAGCAGAGGTCAAGATCTGAAAGATGATGGCCCTGGGACTTCCCACTCTCTCAGCGTAGGGGGGAAGTATAATCATTAGTTTCCTTTGAGTGATGACAATAAAAAGAGTAATAGCAATAGCAGCAGCTAATCTTTTTTGAGCACATACTATGTACCAGGCACTAGGCAAAGGGCCTCATCTGTTCTGTATTAACACTCTGAGGCAGGTACTGTTAGAGGAAGAAAACTGATGCTTACAGAGGGCGAGGACCCCACCCCAAAACTCATCAACTAGGAAAGGGCAGATGGCTTTAAAGCCAAGCACTCAAAGCCAAGCACTCAGACTTCAGTACCATGGACAGCACCTAAAGAGGGCCAGCTTAAACAAGTGTTACCATAGCATGTGAAAGGTAATGAGGAACATAGGAATCTCACAGGAGTTAGGAAACCCAAGTTCAAGAGTCTTCATTCATATGACATGATAGCTGGGACTCAGCTACTCTGCCCACCTGCTTTTCTGCTCTCTACCAACTTGCTTCCATGTTGTAGCTTTCCCCACCTAGCCCCACTTACAGACTGACTGAACTTGGTACCAATGGTGCGAAAGCCTGGGCCACAAGGATTGCACACACCATGGCCTCAGCGTGAGTCATGGGAGGCAGACAACCTTGAAGGCCTGTGAGAAAGGAGGGCCTCCTGCTGCTCGTACAGTACAGAATGTGGCTCTGCATCTGTATTGGGTGATCCAGCCTCACAGTCTCGGCATTTAAGAGGTTCTTTATATCCAAAGGGCACAGAGGATTAGTGCTCAGTCCCAACAGTCCATGCACATTGACTATACAGATGAACAAATATGTACACGAGGAATTTTCCTACTAGTAAGCACAGAAAGTACCAACAAAGACAGGTTGGTCACTTATGAAAGGATTTCCTCCCCTTCTTCACTCCGTGCTTGTTTCAATGTCCTGTTTCTCAGACTTTAAAAGTGCATGGGCTCTGATTTTCACTTACTGAAGGCTGGTCATTTTTCATTGTAGAGAGGTGGCTCCGAGTTTAGCTCAACCATCTGTCGTCCCTCCCCAGCCTGAGGGACTCACGCAGGACCGGAGAGTCTGCCAGCTCTCTCCAGCAGGCTCTCAGGGCAGGGTCAAAAGTCATTCCTCAAGCTTGGTGGACCAGACAGGAAGCACACACCCACACACATGACTAGGCAGAGCCAGACACTCGGGTCTGATGATGTGTCATGATGAAAGCAAAGTCACCCTTCAGGGAGAAAGAACCCACCCCTGTGACATTCACCATCAAAGATACAGTGTTCACACTGGACACTACCTTCAAACTCTAAAGGTCTCTCCAGCAAAGAGGCTAAAATGTTCTACGGTGAGTAAGGGCTCTTTTTTATGCACACACACACAAAAAAATTAAAGATTTAGCAAACAGTAACTGCAACATAAGATCAACAAACTTTTACAGTAAGCATGATCAATCCACTGGAAAGAAAACTTAACTTTAAAAAGGGGAGGGCAGCCCCACCAGTGTTGCTCAGTGGTTGAGCATCAACCTATGAAGCAGGAGGTCACAGCTGGATTCCCTGTTGGGGGCACGGGTTGTGGGCTCTGTCTCTGGGGGCCTGGAGAGGGATGGGGTGTGCAGGAGGCAGCCAATCAATGATTCTCTCTCCCTCTCTGAAATCAGTAAGAATATATATTAAAAATAACAAAAGTCAAAAGGGGAGCACATTTAAAAACCTTTTTCCCTTCAGGAAAATTAAGCTCTGAAGACAATGGCATTAAATAGTATTAGATCAGGCCCCACGTCACCACACATTTCACCAGGTGGTCCTCCGCAGCACACAGCTTCCTGCCAGAGATGGTTTATATGGGATGGGGGGAGAGGGAGGAAAGGTATATTCCACAAGCGTTTTTACAAACTGCCACAAAACCCTGAGATACTCTGCTTAACGATGTGTCCAGCCTCTTTTATACACACTTTTAGCCAGCAGGGAGGGCAGGCCTGAGAAAGCATGCCAGGTTCGTAGTCCACAGCAGTGCTTGGCCTTCGTCTCTGCCATTCACTAACCTTGTAAAATTCAGCAAGTCCTGGCCTCTCCGGAGTTTCAGATTCTTACCTACCCACCCACTCCACCAGCAAATTAGTACGTAAGCATCTGCCCTGTCCACTTCACAAGGTTATGTAGATCCAATTAAATTACACATTTAAAATTTTAAAATTCTGATGTAGGCATTAGGCATTTTCACGGCTACCACAGATTCAAGTCTCTTTTACGTAGCTCTCAAAAAATAAGGCTCAACATTCAGTATGTTGGCAGTGTTGAGAGTAGGTTCTGGACTCTACGTTCTAACCCAAATTTCAATCTCTGCTCTGCAAAGAAATCTCAGAAACTGATGTAAGCCTATTTCCTCAGCTGTCAGAGTGAAAGGGACAACTCATGTCACAGAACTGTCAGGGGCCCCGCAAGTGCTGGGTGTTCCATGAAATACTGGATGTCTTCCTCGAAACCTATGGTATCTTCCAAATAAAACATGTGCAATTATCTGATGGCTCTATGATAGCATAACATCAAATAGTAAGTAAATACACATGCCATGCCCCAAATGAACACTAAACCCAACTTTTTCCTAGGACATATTTTCCAGAAAATTATTTACGAATTTTTTTCAACCTTTATTTTGTTCCAAAAGCAAAACAAACAAAAAGTGGAAAATGTACAGAAAGTACAGCTTTTAAAATTGACATCATAAGGAATTTCCCCCCTTAATATTACTACACACGCGCACGCGCGCGCGCGCGCACACACACACACACACACACACACACACACACACACTAGAGGCCCAGTGCATGAAATTTGTGCAGGGGTGGGGAGTGTCCCCTCAACCTGGCCTTTACCCTCTCCAATCCAGGACCTCTTGGGGTATGTCTGACTGTCAGAAATCCCTCTCACAATCCTGGACCACTGGCTCCTAATCGCTCACCTTCCTGCCTGCCTGCCTGGTAGCCCCTAACTGCCCCCCCTGCCAGCATGGTTGCCCCCAACTGCCCTCCCTACTGGCCTGGTCACCCCCAAATGCCCCCTCCACTGGCTTGGTCACCCCTCACAGCCTACTATTCAGTCATTTGGTTGTCCCTTCACCAACTCTCTTGTTGTAAGCTGCCATCTTGTGAGGGCCTGAGGGTTAATTTGCATATTACCTCTTTATTACATAGGATATGTGTGTGTGTGTATAAATAAGTTTGTGTAAACAAGTTAGTTGAAAACTAAGGGCAAATGAGTAATAAGGCCACTTACACAAGCTTCATTTGCAAACTTAAAAAAGCAATTTGCTGCGTATCACACTCACCAAATTTGTTTTCTTTTATTAAGGCATCAAATACTTAAACTTTATAGGGGTAAAATCCTCTGGAAAAAATTACTTTGGGGATGTGTGCATTTTCCAGTGCCACTGCTGCTTTTAAATTTCATGAAACAAACCAGAATATGCTTAAACTCAAAGAGTTTTCCTTCTGACACAAAGGCACTCCTACTTACTGAAACCCATCCATATCCACCACCCTGCAGATTTAGCAGTCTTACCCAGCGGGCTCAATACTTCCTGACCACACTAATCAGCAGGATTGTTTGCAAGCCTCAGAGGCACACTATCCACTCCATAGATAAACACAAAAATACACCTTGAGGCAACGTAGTAGGTGGCCAACTCTTGCTTGCACAAAAACCACCCTAAATTATTTTAAAAAGAGCATACGGATGGCCATGCCAGCTACTAAGGTCTGGTCTGTGTGCCCTGTACTTGGAAGGGGAGGGATGAGCAGTTGTCATGTTCTCAGGAGAAAGTGGAATCTTAGAAAAGTTGAGATGTGCTCCCCCACCTTTTTTACCTTTTTCTTCTCTTCTCTTCTCCCTTTCATATCTTTCTTTCGTTTCCTTCTTTTCTCTCTCTCCCCCTCCCCCCCCCCCCCCCCCCCCCCCCCTCTCTCTCTCTCTCTCTCTCTCTCTCTCTCTCTCTCTCTCTTCTCCCAGTGACAGTTTTCCATCCACCTCAGTCCTCACAGGGTAACTCTGCAATAAATAAAAGCGGGACTCTTGTGGACTCCCTCTTAAGCCCTTGGTAAAAGGCCCCAGAAGTGATTGCATAGGATCTTAACCTCATTGAGTTCAACCATTCAAATAGCAACCAATGCTGCAGGGGGGTCCAGGGACAGGGAAACTCCCAACACATGTACCCCAGACCCATCGAGTGAATCTCTGGGCCATCACTGTGTGCTCAACAAGCTCTCCATGTCACTCCCCAGCACGTTCAAGTTTGAGAAACAAGCCTTTGAGTCCTTCTCCAGTGTGGGTGTGCACGTGGATCAGTCTGGGGATTCTGGTAAAAGGCAGAGTGTGGGTCAGCAGGTTGGCGGTGGGAGGCAGTCTGCACATCTAACGAGTTCCCAGGTGCACCAACGCTGCTGAGCCACAGCCTCACTTAGAATAGCAAGACCTTGGAGAAGGGACTCCAAAGCTCCCATTCGGTGCACTTTAATAACTTATTAGCAATCTAATTAGGAAGCCAAGGTTATGTGAGATTGAAGGGAAGAGGCCGTGATGGTGTCCATGGACCCCTGCCTGAAATACTGCGCATTTTATTTTAGAAAAGCCCACAGCTTCCAGTTTTATGCACTTCGATTGAGACTGTGAGTGCTGCTGCAAAATGTAATTCCAGGTATCATTTCACAGGACACCGCTCAGTTTCTAAAGCACAGCCCGGCACCTGGAGGTCTGCGGTTCTGATCACAAGGTAAGTGCTCACCACTGGTCAATTCAATTGCTTCTCCCTTCCCTGATTTCTTCGCCTGCCATACGGAGGCATTTCTATCAACTAATCCACAGGCTTATATCCTCTTTACAGGCACAACAACATGCACGACCAATAGGAAAGAGTAAACACAGAAATAGCCACAACTGCTCCAGAGGAAGAAGGTTCTACCCACAGGAAGCAATAAGATAACTGAGCATCTTACCACCAAAAGAACACATGCCCTCCTGTCTCTGAAGGCAGAAACATTAAGTACTAATTTGAGGTTCCATTAAAGTTTACAGGACTTCTCATCTCTTGGAAGTGCATGTACTACAAGACACGAGGAATCATCTGAGTTCCGGTCCCAAAGGTAGTTACTGAATACAGTCGTACCCTCCCCCTTATCCATGGGGATATGTCCAAGATCCCCAGTGGATAGCACCAAATCCTATTTATACTACATTTTTTCCTTTATGCATATACCTATAATAAATTTTAATTTGTTAGTTAGGCACAATAAGAGATTAACAACAGTTGCAATAAAATAAAGCAACTGTAACAATAATTTTAATTAAAGTTTTGCAAAATATGGTCTCTTTTACTTTCAAAATATCTTATTACTCACCTAAGTGAGGCACTTCATAGTTTCCAAGTCGCCAGCATCACCACTCTTGAGCTTTAGGGTCCTTAATAAGGAAAATGAGGGTGACTTACACAAGCACTGTCATACCATGACAGCTAATCTGATGGATGACCAAGATACCACTAAGAGACGAGTGGGTGAGGAGCGGCTACAGTGCGGAGAGGCTAGACAAAGGGGCGACTCCCATCCGGGGTGGGATGGCATGGGATTGTATCACGCTACCCAGAACGGCAGAAAGGCAGGCGATTTAAAAATTATGAATTGTTTACTTCTGGTATTTTCCCTTTATTTTTTTTTAACCTCAACTCACCATGGATAACTAATAAAAATTATGGAAGGTGAAACTGTGGATGGGGGAACTATGGCACATACTTTATCACTTACCTCCCTGGAGATGGAGAACTCTGCTTTATGTGTTCGTTATCAGTGAGGAAAGAAGTGAAGGCATTTTTATTCTATCAGGTTCCATGGTCTCCCCACGCCTCAGGTTTCCCCATCTGTAAAACAGGGGTGATAGCATGACCTTCCAGAATCACCATGAAATGTGCAATAACCAAGGTGAAATGCCATGCCCTGTGACGAAGTCATGGTTGATATTCAACAGAAGAAAGCCATAAAGATAAGACAGTTTTATGGGATGACTCTGATAGTGAGTTAGAGATACCTGTCCAAATACACCGTACACTTCCACATCGTATGTCGCTGACTGAATGTTTCTGCTCCCCCCCTCTGCCAAATGTTCACGTTGAAATCTAATCCCCAGTGTGATGGTATTTGGAGGCAAAGCTGCTGAGAGGTGGTTAGGTAACAAGGGTAGACTCTCATGAATGGGATGTCAGGCTGCTACTTTTCAGGATGTGAGGTCACAAGGTGAAGCCTACAGCCAGCAGCCTGGAGAGGGGCCTCACCAGAACCCCACCTGCTGGACCCTGACCTCGAAACTCAGCCCCCACTCTAGGAGATAAATGTTTACTATTTATAAGCCTACCGATCTACGGTACTCTGTTCCAGCAGCCTGAACTAAGAAACTATACTTAACATCCTGATATTCTTATGTGACTCTCGTAGGACTTCGATTTGGTCAAGAAATCCCATTATTCAAGCTATACACTCTAAGCAGGAAATATTCTGTTACACAGAGCAAATTCAAAGAGGCCAGGTTTGTTTTTCTGGCTATTAACACCTAATGCACACATAAAAATGTGAAGAGCTGTGAAATCTTATATGGATAAATGTACACCAAATGCCGGGCCACCTGGGATCCTGGAGATGCTGAACCAAAGATTTCAATTTATCTTTATAGTTCTGCCTCACACACATTCAGACATGGGGCCAGCTCATACCCTGTCCAAGAGGAAAAAACAAACAAAAAAATAAATAAATATCCATGTCCATATAGTCACACTTTACAGACCTTCTTATCCAGGGGGAATAAAAGCAGAACATGTGGCACAAAGGCCCTGGAGTATCGACTGGCACTTCTTCCCGGAGCACAGTAATTCCTTTTCCACACTTTTCTTATCATCCTTTTACAATTTAGGTATGATTTCCTATCGTGACGCACCCTCAAAACAAAGCAAGCGAACCGGAAGTATCTGTGAAACACAGATATTAGAAACACTAATTTCCGGACAGAGAACATAAATGTAAGACCAAACTATGTCTCACAACAACCCTAATGTTGAGCAAGCAGCAGCTGCTCGAACTTCCTGCTTCCTTTTTATGTGGACAAGGATTCCGAGCACTTACGATGTATAAGGCACCATGGTGGGCACAGAGGAAAGAGAACTGAGCTCAGCCCCAGAAAGACCCTTTCCTAAGGGACTTCCCAGTCTAGAATGGGAGCTAACACGTGAAATGGCATATCTACATATTGTAGACTTCACAAAAACACATAAAATGCACACAGAGTACCAGCTGGACTCTTTTCCAATAGGAGTTGCATCTGCAGCAATAAAACCAAACGGCCTCATTTTGGGGTAAAATCTACTATTTCCAACACAGCAGCCCGCTGGTAACCATTCCGGTTGTTGGTCATGAGGATGGCTGGCCCTAAAGTCAGATGGTGAACAGCATTCTGGCCACTCAATCATTTACTGCCTATAGTCCTTGGACAAGCGTCTTAACCTCTTTAACTCTCATTTACTCCTCTGTAAAATAGAGATCATTAGGGTACCTCTCTTGTGATGTTAAATCTGACGCACTGCATGTAAACTTTTTAACATGTTCAAAACATGCAAACAACTATAGGTTTTTTAGGTGAAAACTAAGATAGGAGTAGACAACCACAGGCTCCTCAGGCCCTGAAGAGAACAAGAGAGAAGGGAAAATAGGCAGAGCAGGGACACCTTGCCTTCCTACATCCTCAGCAGCTCATTCCAACCGCTAGACCAGTAGGAGCCTGTTCCGGAGCCTGTCTGGGACTCACCCTAGTGGCAGTAAACCAGAAACTAGGGGTGAGCCTTAAGCATCTATATCAATAAGCTTCAAAAGGGAGTATCATGCACACCTCCATTGGAGAACCCTTGAGGAGGGCAGCACATTCCATAAGTAATGCAAGATCCGCATTAGACATGATTCCACTCAGATTAGATGCTTTCCTTTGAGGTTAATATCACTGCCTGTCTTCAAAACCTCAGGATCTCTGTTCAAAATCCCATCCAGAAGTCTCCTTAACGGGGTGCTCCCCTCAATTGCCGTCTGCTGTGATGGAAAGGATATCGTCACAAGGAGGTGCCCTAGCTCCTCTGCTCCAATATTCTGGCCAATCTACGTGAACTAGTTTACTTCAGAGTATTCTGCCACATTGCTTTCAAAGGTATTTATAGTCAAATCTGAGTATTAAAAACTTTGTCCAATAGACACACTTCAATTCTAGTATATGTGGTATCCTAGTATACACTGGTTGGGTTTCCAAAAAGTTTAAAAATGTAAGATGTCTCATAGAGTCTGAAAAATCAAGAAAGCCATCCACCAGTCATATTTAATCTTCAGGAGAGAGGAAGGAACAAAGTCTTGCATTTTGCTGAATTTGTGCGTTCAATTCAAGTTAGAATACTTTTAGAAGACTATGGTATTGCTTAAAGATAGTCAGCAAAAAGAGAAAGATTTCACAGAAAATTTTCATTCAAGTTACTAAATTAACATTTAACTCACCAGTGTTCCTACTTCTCCATTTATATGAACATTGTATTGGAAGAGGGTGTGATTAAAAACTGCTCCAGTTGACTAAGTAATAGATCTAAGCTGGCTGAACAAGCAGGTTGCCATCTAGTCAACCAATTGCCATGTGAAAGGCTGCTTTAAATATATCTTCATAGCTGAGACCTGTTTGGCTCAATGGATACAGCGTCGGCTTGGGGACTGAAGGGTCCCAGGTTCGATTCCGGTCAAGGGCATGTACCTTGGTTGCGGGCATATCCCCAGTGGGGGGGGGGTGTGCAAGAGGCAGCTGGTCGATGACTCTCTCATCAATGTTTCTAACTCTCTATCTCTCTCCCTTCCTCTCTGTACAAAATCAATAAAATATATTAAAAATAAATAAATAAATATATCTTCATAGAAGTGTCTAAATCTAATCAAAACATAATGACTTCTAATTAACTTTTGCTAGCTAGCAGGAAACAACTTCCATTGAACATTCTGGACCCCCAAAACTCTCTGAGATTCCCAAGTTATTCCTTCAAATATAGACAGGAGTTCACTCTACTGAGCCAGCCAGATCCCACTCTACCGAGGACCCACTCTGAACTGGTCTTGTGCCTCAGAGCAAGCTCCGGCAGCCTTTAAGATCAAGCCATTTCATCAGCCTGCTTCAGCTCACCATGCCAGCAGTAAAACACACCAAATACGACTTTCTTATCTTCCAGAGTAACTGGCTACAGCACAGAGAAGTTGAGCAGGTGGCTGGCTACTTGCCGACCCTGAGACTATCTATTCTTCTGCAATAGAAGGACAAGTCCCTGCCTCACAAGGTTACTGGGAGATCCAAACAAGAAAATGTACCCCCAAAAAAGCATATTGTGAATTCTGAGCAATATGATTTTTAAATATGTGCACACCCGTTCTTTTCTATCAAACCTACTTCCAAAGGCAAAAGTGCAGACGCTATAAAAGCAGCAAAGCAGTCCCCTGATTGCACCGCTCTTTCTGGAGTGGCAGGCATCCTACAGGAGCCACTGTAGGAAGGCCCTCTCTCCTAAACATGTACTAGTGTGTTTGTGGGCCTCCTTCCCACACTTAACACATGCAAATGAGTCCACAAAAGCCCCAAGAAGTCAAGAGCCATACTCACAAAAAGGACAAATTGTTGAGGAGAGAAAAAAGGGGAGTGTTTTGGGATGAGCCCTATCCAGGTTAGCATGGGGAGGGAAAGGGCTGGTACAGGTTCTTCCTGCACTAAGCGGCCCCAGCCAGGGGCTTCCACAAAGCAAGGTGTGTGGGCACCTCTGAAGGAGGCAAGCATGCCGACAATCCCCTGAAGCACTTGCTCTGGCTCCAGACCGCCCACCCGAACTGGCCAGCACGGAAGATTCCAGAAGCAGCCAATGAAGAACCATCCCCATGCAGATCCTAAATGCACGGGAGGCCTTTTGCGGTCTCCACTGGAGCGTACGGTATCTAACAGCTGCAACTGTGACTGTTCTAGCTAATTGCTCTCGGCAACCAAAATAAACAATCGCTCCAGGAAGGAGACTGCACCCGCCAAATATTAATAAATTTTCAACTGCCGGGTAGCTCAAGTCTTGGTGGGGAAGCCTTGCTCCTGGTAAAGAAGTCTGAGAGAGCAAACAGGGCTGAGGAAGCCAGAAGGAAAGTCCTCATGTTACCATTAATGCCCTCCATCCCATTCTGCTACCCACACCCTCACCTCCAAAAGAAGAAAAAGAAAAAGAAAGAAAAAAGGAAAGTGCCTTGTGTCTGGGAGAATTTAAGCAATCTGAGATATTTTAACTCATGTATAACTTTTTAACATATGGGGGAAAGGAGTCGCATTGATTGGAGCTATTTTTAAAGTGCAGCGCTCCCGTAAAAATAGACATTTACTCATACGGGTGCCTGCATAGAGAACAGGCCCAATCTACGTCTCATTGTTAAAGAAAGGGGCGAAAAGGCTGCCTGCCTCCCGGAGCGCTGTTTGCGGGCCACCTGTGATGTCATGGCAGGATCCAGATGCACGCTAACGAGCATCTTTCAGCTCCCTCGATCCTTTTTTAAAGTGCTCCTCTGCCATCAACGACTTCTCAGAGCCCATGCACAAAGGAGCCAGTGTTTACCCAGGCCCCGGCAAGACACATCACTGCAATCAGAGACCCATGGAAAAGAGGGAAAATCACTCACCCTCAACTGGGCTGGTCATCCTCCCCTCCTTGTCTCTGTCCAGGAAGGGAGCCTTTCCTTTTGCTAAAGAGAGGAAGGAGAGAAGTTGGCTTATCAGTACTCTGGGCATCTCTGTGTCCTCTTGTCTCCAAGGAGGACTCAGAGCTTCCTACACACCCCCCACCACCACCACCACCACCAGGCTCCTGCTCCTTAGTTGAAACTTGCAAACCAAATTGCCCACCTTGAGAGTGGCTAGTAACATGGAGGCACCTCCCCAAACGGCGATTTGAAGACATCACCCCTAGGTTTCTGGACTTCAATCTGTCTTCAGCCTTGATAAAAGCCTGGAGGATGGGTGGTAATGGAAAACCAAGCAGGGTTTCTGATTTTGACACCTCCCTGACAAAATGTCAGCAGAGATCCATGCAGTAAAAACCAGACAGCAGCTTGCTTGGACTATGTCTTAAATCAAAATTAGAAATGCATTAATTTATGTCTGTTTAAAAAAATCTTTTCCATACACTCATGTAAATAAATCACAAGGGGGGAAAACATCCTTCTCAAGGGGAAACCCCCCCCCCCACAAATATGAATGTTTTATCTTTATGAAGAAAATATTAGATATGGTTACATAAACTTAACACAAAAAGCATCCGAGAAAATAGGTTATCTTTTTTAAGGGAGGACTGGATATCGTATTTTCCGGCGTATAAGACGACACTGTGTTCTAGTAAAAAGCCTGCTCAGATTGGCCAGAGTCAGAGAGGTGGTCTATTAAAAAAAGAACTGGTGTTTCCTCGGAAGTGGGGGGTAGTGTTATTCAGCGAATATAGGCCTAAACCTATGTTTTAACTGTAAAATTAGGGGGGTCGTCTTATACGCCGGAAAATACGGTAACTTTTCCTTGTACGTGCTGTACTTAATAAATTTTCTCCAGTGACTACATTATTATTGATTGAAATTACCCACAAGAATGTAAATTATATAGAATGTGTCAAATAGAATGCTACCTGTACTTACCTCTACTCTAGTCAATTTCTAGATGCCTTAAATATCCTGCAAGATTCAAGAGATCTGACCCCACAAAAGGGCGCAGTTAATGCACGTTAATTCAGTTTATTTTAGTACTTTAATGACAACAAAGAACAGCGTTCCAAGAGTTGCTACCCTGTTTCCCCGAAAATAAGACAGTGTCTTATATTAATTTTTTCTCCCCAAGTTGCACTAGATCTTATTTTCAGGGGATGTCTTATCTTTCCTGGCGCTAGGTCTTATTTTCAGAGGATGTCTTATTTTCGGGGAAACACGGTAGAGCTGGGGTCACGCGCCAGGTCTCAAGTTAGGAAAGAACCTTAACTTCCCGGGCCTGACACCTCTGCAAAACAAGGAACTGAACAAGACCCTCGGGGTGTCCTCCAACTCAAAACCCGAGTAAAAACAAACGAAATCTTCAGCCCTGAAAGACAGCACAGCAACTGGCAGAGAGCAGGAGCTCCATGTACAGTCAGTCAGAGAAGTGCCAAAAGGGACGTTTTTAAAAAGACAAAGCGCTGAAAGCAGAGCTTCCCAACCTGAGTGCCACGGGCGTGCCGCACCTCGGTCCCAGCTGCAGTGCAATCCAAGGTCGGAGCCACCTTGCCAACCGTGTGCTTCAATCCAGAGGGTGGGTTCCCCCCGGAGTGGCTGCCGCTTCCATCCTGTGTCCCAGGAAGTACAGAGGGGCTAGCTGCTTCTGAAACTGGGCAGGGAGGCTTCTCGGAAGGAGTGCACAGCGACAATCAAGGTTACTCCTCGGTATGAAAACACAAAGCAGCCAGCCCTTTCCCTAAAGAGCTGTCTAAACCGGCTGCTTTCTTTCCTGCATTTCTCCTAACCTCTGTTGCTTCCAAACCAAAAATAAAAAGCTATGAAGCCGAAACCTCATCTTAGAAATACCCCAGAAACATTTGGATTTTATAATTTTCCCCTTACCTTCTATGAAGGTGATTCTTGAGTGATATGGGTAAGAAAATATAAAATATGTCAAATTTTAAAAGTAAACCAGGCATTACAACACTAGAAATTCTATAAATACTAAAAAAAAAAAAAAAAAAAAAAGGCTTTTATCATCTCAAATATTTGAAAGGTATATATTCTGGGAAATACACTAGTCCAGTCTGGTATTATTGGGAGATTTTTTGTTTGGCCTTTTTGAGTACTCTGAACCATGTGCTCTATTAAAAAAAAAAAAAAATCACATATAGCTTACCCTGGAAGATATTTTTAGATGTTTAGATATTCTGTAATTCATTATGGCCTTCAATGTATGACTCCTCTGAGATTTTAGTCCTGGACACAACGTTTAATGAACTCAGGTCTATATTAAATATTGACCTAGGCTAAAGAAGGCTTACCATAGGTAACATGTCTTTGACCAGGGTTCTCTTCTTAAATTCTCTCAATCTCTTCAACCCCACCTACTCTTAATGGCCCAGTGCAACTGCTCTCATTCCTGTGCCATCTCCCACTCCCACCCAAGGAATTACTCTCCCCACCGACACAGCACCCTTGACTTTGACTTGTATGGTTAATTGTGGGCATGGCCAGAGGAGGAGCATAAGAGCAGCTGAGTGAGAACAGAGGCACATGCCTTCCCCGCACTTAATGTCTGCTCCTTTAAAGACACTGTATAACAGCAGGGGTTCATGCCTGCTGGCTATCAGGTATTTGTAAACATAAGAGCCATGAGTGTTTCTGGGGGTTAGTATCAACTACTGCTTCTTAACCTACCTGGTTAAGCTAAAAGGAATGTTAATTCTGAATGTGAGACCCCCAACACTGTGACATGTCTTGATTCAAAGTAGAATAAAGTCAGTCAGCATCCTTTTAATATTCAGGGTATCGTACCGTATCAGTACTCTGCAAATTATTACTCCATATATTATATGTTTAGAGAAAGCAAGAGAATCCAAATGCCTCCATTAACCCAACTAGCCAGGTAGTGTCTTACGGTATGTAACTTTTATTTTGTCTCAGAAAGGATTTAGACAACTGAATGAATATAAGAGCATCTTCAGATTCGCCACGCTGAAGGATACTGATGTCAGACTGAAGCATATGCAAATGAGCTAATCACCAATCCAAATAAGGAAAAGCAGCTTCTGTAAGAAGGGCAGAGCAGGCTCAGTTTTGCAAGTTGTAACTGGGTTTATTTCTAAAGAAGCTACAGCCCATTATCCTGACGCCTGCTCCTGATTACAGTATAAGGACAGTACAGCCTGGCCTGGTAGCTTGTCTGTCCTCCCTCCAGGGTGACCATTTCCAAGAAGACAAAGAGCCACATTTTGTTCATCTTCATAGACTTAGGAAACAGCACAGTACAAGAATAACCAGTAAGCCTGTGCTGCACAACCAGAGAATTCTAGTTTATTTCTATGAATTCTATTTCCAGAATTCTGGAAAGCTTAATACAGGCTTCCTGTGTTAATGATGTAGATGTTTTAATCCTTCCAATTTGAAGGGCATTGAGCCAACTTTGGTGAGTTTTCAGAGAAACGGTACAAAGAACAGTAAAAAATAAACCATTTGTTGCAATAACTGAAGCTATAAATGTTCTTTAAACAATAATAAATGCTGTCACAATTTTAGCGATATTCCTGTGTTCCTCACTGTTTGAGGTTCTAAAATGGAGGCACAGGCAAAAAGGAGCAAAACCACTGCCTCCTTATTTTTGTATCTTCTACAGAATAAAAGATATATGCATGTTGTTCTACAAGGCTATTAAAATTTCAACATACTTATTGTTAAAATACATGCATTTTCTTATTTCTGGGTAACGCTTTGAATAGGAAGTTACAAGTTTCCACTACATTTTTTGATCCTCATTATCAAGTAATGGTAGGATTCTTGCAATCTGTTTATCTAAAAAAATAAAAACACACAAAAAAACAACACAGGAATGTTAAATTGCTAACACTTTTTCTCAAGTAATATTAAAATAATATCAAATGATGTTAAGATTAAAAAATTTACACTGGCTATTCCAACTCTAAACGGTGATACCCTAAATGATTTATTTCCAAGCATTAGGTGAGAAAACATTCTAAGGAAAACACATTTCTCAAATCAAGCAGTTTCACAAATCACCTTTCCTTGGGATGTTTCCACTATCTGCTCAAATAAGAGCACTGCTGGCATGCAAGCGAGTCAAAACACTGATAGGCATGTCAGAGGGAGAGGTAAGGGAGGGCATTCTAACACCACAAAGTTAGAGTGTGGATTCATATAATAAAGAAGGGAGTGTGGGGATCTGTGATTAATTGCACGTTGCAAGAAAAGGAATCGTCTTGTCACTCAGATCCACTCTTGACTGCTAAGTTGTGAATTCAGGACAATTACTTTTTAGAATAGCTTTTTACCAAAAAGCTTACAGATACAAGTAAATGAAAGGAAGTTATTTATTATTCTTCATTAAAAAAAAAAAAGGGAAGAAAAAAGAACGTCAATGTTTTATATTAAATTTTCTGAAGTTCTATAGAAGTAGAATCTTTGCATATAAGATCAGCAAGAAACATTCTTCTTCCTCCCCAGGTGTGCTAGGGATGTCATAAGAATGGAATATATATACCTGAAACACGGGATGGGCACAGCTCATGCTTTGTATGCACTACTCACATGGACTCTAACTTAATGAAAATCGAGTTTATGATTTTAGAGAAGAGGCTCTTGGACAACAAATACAAACTTCATACACCAACAGTTAGTTCTACAGGTGAGTCAAATCTCGCTAGGGAAAGCAGAATAAGTGACCTTCCTTCCATTTGATTTTTCTTTTGCTCAAAGAAATGTGTGAGAACCACTCCCATTTGGGGGGTTGGGGGGGGGGAGGTGATGGTTATTAAATCAAAGCTATAGAATGATGTATGATGTCAGCATCCAATTACCCAAACTTTACAACTAGTCAATGAAAGCATGTATTCTTATAAAAATTATTCACCAAGTGATATGTGAACGCTACCTAATCAGAAGGTGTCATTCAAAAATTTTTTTTTTGCACATTCTACTTTAATTAGCATGCCTTTAGGAATTCTTACTTTCTACAACTCCGCTTTCAACTAACACTTGGAGGGAACCTCTTTTAATTCCATAGAGCAAGCTGATTAGTCACAGCACAGAGCCCCCAAAATATGTGTGTAAAGACCTACTCACCACACTGTTCTTTCCCTTCAACTTTGTTTATTGATGTACTGAACATGAAAAAGTACAAAGAATCCAAACACAAAAGAAAACATGTACAGCCTCTTAAATACTCAACAGAATATATTTTCTATTCCAACAGATGTGAATTAAGTCATACTGTACAACTTCAAATAAATACCAGCCTTACATTTTATTAAGTGCTCTGATAAACACTGTAAAGTGAAGCACAATTTGCATGCCCTCTCATCAATGCCTCGGTTTGCTACAGTAGTATAGGAAAGAAGCATGTATATGCTGTTTTCCCGCCAGGGAAACCTTATTTTTTTTTTTTTTTAAGTATATACATGTATTTTGTTTTTCAGTTTTTTAGCTTTTTTTTTTTTTTTTTTTTTTAAACGCAGAAGAGGTTAACTCTGACAATCTAAATGCACCTAAGGATATGAGAAAGTGCTAAGCCAATTGATCTCGGAATAGCATTGAGTGGGTCAGCATGAAAACTCGCTTATTCACTTTAGCACGCGCCTCACAGTATATGTACTGTACTATACTGAAATTTTTTATAACTACAATTTTAAATAATAAAAAAGTAAACTCAACACAACCGCAAAGATAATGTACAACTATGTTATGCATAGCACATTGCCTGTTCTAGGGGAAAGCATGTGAGCATCTCAGTTTATACAAAAAGCAGGACGTGACTATATAGTTCTCAGTGCATCCTGATGAAGGCGTGTCCGCCTTCAGCTTTTTTGAAAATTTATTATAAGCTAGATGCTAATCAGAAAATATTTTGTATTTGTTAAAATTTCTTTCATACATGGTAAAGACTTATTTTATTATTTTTCCCCAAATAGTGGTTTAAGCATCATACAAAGTTAAATTTCAATAGCATACAGATATTTATGATTTCTTGTATGAAAAATGTAAGGAAATTTGTTCAAAACCTATGGTTATACTCATTTTTCTTTTTTTTCTTTTTTACCACAAACATATTTATAAATGAAAAGGTAGCATCACCATAAACAGCGGAAGCTAGACTATCTACAGACGAAATTAGCAACAGATCTGATGCACTGTAAATTCAAGTCCTCAGGACAACAAAAGTGATTAAGCAAGACCTCAAGTAACAATGTCAATGCCATTTACAAAGAAAAAAACCGATACAAAAACATTCAAAACCTGAACATCACTTGGCATGTAAGGGGGGAAACGGAAATCAAAATTAGCTGAAAGGGTCATAAACACAAGGTCTTATTTACATTACACAAAGCTCAGGTGTTAGCCTTGAACAGAACCTTCAAAATACCTTCAAATATATCCAACTCAGATCGCGTTTGCCGATTTGCTGCAGTACAAATCATGTGCAACATCGTTTTCCTTTAAGACAAAACAACTCTTCAAACAATACTGCAAGTACATCACTAAACACCATGAGCTCTATCTGAAGGGATTTCTTTAGGAAGAACAGATTTTTTTTTCCCCCATCTCTTGGTAATTTAAATTTCTTGCCTGCTCTTATATATTCTTTTGTAAATTTTTTTTTATTTGTTTCAAAATCACAAATCAATGTGAGCCGCCTATCACGTAGTAACCAGGATGACCAGACGCTCCACTGGTGATTACAAAAACGAAACCAGCAGCCTTTGACTCCCCCCAAGGATTCTACTCCTTTCGTACAAAGATCTCAAAAGTATTTTTTCTACATCATAAATCTTTCTAAATTTTCCAACCACTGCAAATTTCCTGGTAAATTTTAAAAGCTCACTAGGTGTCATATGAAGAGATTTCTCAAAGTATTCAAGTCAAAATATTTGTTCCAGGACCAGTAAAAAGTTTCTCCAAATTTTCTTTTTTATAAAAATAGATGCTTTTTTTAAACCCACATCAAAGAGGCTCTTATCTCTTTGGCAAGGTACTGCTTTACGAAAAGTTCTCCAGTATTCTTACAATAAGCGTTTATAATGTAGCCCCCCCTGCCCCAACCCAAATCATAATTATAAAATAAATACTGTGTGTAACGTCATAAATAAAAATGTAAACTTCAAAATACTTTTTCTTAGACATAACAGCGATGCTTCAAATGTAAACAAAACACAAAGCTAATCAGAAAAAAGGGAAAAAGGGGGGGGAAAAAAGACACAACCAACTGAGGAGTTACAACACAAAGCCTCAAGGTTTACTCACAGGTTCAAGGCAGTTATGTAAAAAGAAAAGAAATGTCATCCCTTAGCTGAAACACTTTTAAAAGGTCCACCTTCTTCAAAGAAGGCAATAGAATGCAATGTGACAGGTAAAAACCCTGTACCTCTTGTCCATATTCAAACATAAAAGATATTTAAGAAGTTTTAATTCAAATACTAGCAATAAAAAATCTCACATATTTCTTAGGATGCTAAGTAGTCATTTGTTTTTTTTTTTTTTTTTAATCCCCATCTCAACACTGACTTACAAAGACATGTACTAATGTAGAAAGTTTCTCTTAACTTGCCTTTGTTGGGTAGTTTTCATATAGAAATGGACCGAGGACAGGAGCGCATTAGGCCTTGTGCGTTTTGTTGGTCTTAAAGGAGACCTGCAGTACTCTGTCCCCCAGGCGGTATCCATTGAGGCTTGCAATGGCCATGGCGGCCTCATCATAGTTTGTCATAGTCACAAATCCGAAACCTTTGCACTTGTTGGTGTTAAAGTCACGGATGACCTTCACGTTGGTGACTGCGCCGAAAGGCCCAAACATTTGCCACAGGATGCTCTCGTCAGCGTCGGGGGCCAGGTTGTACACAAAAATGCACCACCCTGTCCCTGGGTGCCCGGGGATATTGATTCCAGCCAAACTGGTCATTCCGTCAATGGTCATTGGAGAAAACCTACTAAACAAAATGGGAAACACGGACACGGACACACACACACACACACACACACACACCAGAAACAGACTGTTACAGCAATGGACTGACTTCTTTCCCCTTCCCCATCTCATAGCTTCCATAACTCCCCTCCCCCCACAGATGCATACAGCTGTTTGATGTTTCAACCAAAGTCTGTGTGTGACTTGCAGCGAGACATGCTGTGCTATCGAGGTATGAGTACATTATGAAATGGCCATTATATGTTGTGCTGAATAGTACTGTCCACAATAGCAAAAAATATATATATAATATGAATATTGAGAAGGGGCTTCAGGAATTTAAGCAGGGTTGGGGGAGGGGCGCAACACATATGTAAACATGCTGTAACGTCGCAACGCAATATAAAATGAATGATGGATTTTTAAAGACCGGGTGGCATCCAGTGATACAAAGATATCCCTTAAGTCAACCGTGCTTCAAAAGGCAGCTTTCCATTGGGTACATACATGCAAAAGAAAACCCAACGCAAACTTAGAAGGGAGTCACTCCCCCAAATCAAAGAAACCGATCACTCAGGGAAGGGAATATGAGCATCATGAACCTCTATCATTACCTCTTCACTCCATAAGCCATATTGAGCAGATTGTCCAACCTGCAAAACACACATTTAGCAAATTTCAGTTTTTAATTGTTCCCCTTGATGTCCAAGAAAGCTGGGCTTGTTACTGCCCTCTTCCAAGGGGACATGTGTATACTATAATTGGATGGGACATCAAAAATTGGGGCTTTTCCCAGAGATTGGGTTCCCACTGCCACAAGACACTAGCTCTTCTGATGGATATATCTCTATGGGGGCCAATGCCACACACAGAAAACACCGGTGGTCACTGAGGATGCTCTCAGAGAGGAAGTGTGAAGGTTCTGGAATAGTTAACACTTGGGTTTTCCTTCTGCCAGGAGGTTCTGAGCGCTCCACTTACACCACACCTACACATACTGAACACTACCTTCAATTCTCACAGTTCTATTGCGCATGCTGAGATGCACATACAAGCTTAAGTGATTTGCCTCGGGGTGGCACCCGTAGTTAAACCCTTGCAGTTTGCAGGTGTCCATAAACTTCCCTTCAACCTCCCAACTTTGAAGGACTTTCATTTCTTAGAATCAAAGTGTGTTATAACAGGTAGAAAGAACCTTCCTTATACACAGCCTCCGCTAAGCCCCCCATTTCCCCCTGTGCTCAGTGAAGAACCAGAGAAAGAAAGACGAGAGACTCCCCACTCCAGGCAGCTGTGCAGGGCAGAGTTCAGGCCCCGAGCTTGGGGCTTATTTTGCTACAAGGAGTGTAACCCTGCTCAAGGGGTAAGAAGCCAGGTACAAACCAACCAACCAACCTGAACTTCTCTTAAATGTTTTAAAAAGCTAGTATTTGGGGTGAGTCAGTACTTTAATGTAAAACTCTCCACATCTGTTTCCTACTTCGGAAGTTAAATGGATTGTATAGAACTTAGCATTTGGAAATAGTTCCCAATGTCCACAATGCATACCAATTAATTACACATGTTTAGGGGAGGTGTGCACAACTTAATGCACTGCCCACATAACCACCCTTCATGGCCACAATGCTGGACACTCTCCACATAGGACCTCGGTCCAGGGAATAATTTTACTCTTTTAATTCCTATGTGAAAAGTAAGTTTGAAATTAAATGCTTCACCCTTATGGTCTAACAATCTTCAGCCTCAAGTGAAGCTCAAATTCACCTGAGAAAATCCTTCTAGTGTTATAAAAGCCAAAAAAACAAAACAAAACAAAACACCACCTCTCTTTCTGGTCTTTCCCAATTAGAAAAAGAATTTCATATATCCCTCATCCCTATTACCCCTGGGCAATTGTGTACTTTGTTAAAATGCAAATAAAGAAATGGACTGATGTAATGCGAAGTGTAAGAAGACAGAACAAATCAGAGATACCAAGGATCCTCATCTGTGTGTGTTTTGTCCCACCACCCTCTCAGGACCAGGGACAGTTCATCCTCACTGTATCACTGATCTGGGAGCAAGGACCTGGATCCTGCAGATTTAACTGAATAAAAACGACGAGGTTACCAACATTATCCTTAACTGCTTACTCCAGAATCAAAGCAATCAGGAGAGCTGGCTGGGGGGCCGGTGTGACCTGCACAGGAGAAAGCACATGTGTGGAGAGACTGCACAGGCGGGAGGGCAGTGTTTCTGCAGAGGTGATGACCACCGTCAAAGATGCCATGTCTTTATACTCCAAAATGAAAGCCACAAGTACCAGAAATAAAGATGCAAACAAATCCCATCACCAACCATAAAGTAATAAAATACAGGTAATTTCATAAAATTGCTGGAATGACCAACAGAGAATGCACCTGGCGTGTGGTATCTGTAGAACAGAATAGCACACTGAGATACTGAGGTCTCCTTCCAAGGGGAGGAAGGTCCAGAGGCAGAAGCAACCTTATTAGTTCACTCAAACTAGTTGTATCATCTGTGCCCATTAACTGGGCCCATGCAGTAACTGTTACACTCTGCCACCAGCAGCTTAGACACCAACCAAAGTACAGGGACAGCCTCTCCTAAGCAAGCTTTCACTATTTTTGTGACAGGGTGGAAACCGAAGTGAATTATATACTTGAAGGGAGAGAGAGTTCATTCCCCTCTCTCCACCCCGGGAATCTCCAGGGAGGACGGAGGCCTAGGGCTTTTAGCCTAGG
Source organism: Pipistrellus kuhlii (assembly GCF_014108245.1). Lineage (NCBI taxonomy): Eukaryota > Metazoa > Chordata > Mammalia > Chiroptera > Vespertilionidae > Pipistrellus > Pipistrellus kuhlii. The sequence goes on from NW_023425427.1 coordinate 49,354,878, forward strand.
ACTCTGAGAACCCTCTCAGTGGGTCTCACAATTGTCTGACCTGTGAAATCCTTTGTGATACCAGGACCCTCACTGATTTTATTTTATCCTCACCTGAGGACATTTTCCCATTTCTTTTTAGAGAGAGTGGACTAAAGGGAGAGAGACAGAGAGAGAGACAAACAGATGTAAGAGAGATCCATCAATTGGTTGCCTCCAGCACACACCCTGACCAGGATCAGGGATGGAGCCTGCAATCCAGGTACATACCCTTGATTGGAATCGAACCCAGGGCCCTTCAATCTGTGGGCTGATGCTCTATCCACTGAGCCAAACTGGCTAGGGCTCTCCCTGAATTCTTTACTCAGTGCTTATTTTAGGAGAAATTTAGTTCTCTGAAACTTAAACCCATTTATCTGCCTCTACCTCTCCTTCTCCCCTCCCCTTCCCCACATGGACAAGGTGTGCATGGAGGAGTATTGGACTTAAGAAACAGGACCTACGTGATGCTGAGAACTCCTACCTGGGAGCAGGTGGGCCTAGCAGGTCTCTCTTCTCTTCTTTCTCAGAAACAAACACCCATGCTTCTCATGAGAACTGAAAGTAGGCACAGGGGTTCCATACGGGTACCACACACCCCAAGTCCTACAGCAGCGGGCAAACTATAAACTAGGCAGTTGTAAGCGATCATGGCACATACCACCATGTTCTCTTGTAATGGCCTTGTTTCTAATTAGCTGAGACACAGGCACCCCCCCACCCCCCGCCCCGCCCATTCTCCAGATTACACATCTTCTCTGAGAGGTCATTTAAAAATGGTAGCCAATGATTAGTGGAGACCAAGTCAGTAAGTAGCCTCCAGAATGATGCAGGGGGACTGTGGGATGATGTAGTGCAGTGTGGGAGACCTCTATCAAGTATGTATTTTTAAACTTTAAAAAGGTATTTTTCACTCATATTTAATCAGTGCAGTGCACCCAGGGTCCTCACTTACGTGCCTCACATATTCTCCCGAGGGAAGGTGGAGCGGTCCGCAGAGGGACAGGGCCACTCTCTCTCAGTCTTCAGGCTGGATATAGTTCCTTTACAAAGAACTCACTAAGTGGATCTGGAGGATTAGATACGTAAACCTAGCTTCAATGAAACTAATCCTCAAAGAGTAGGTAGCTTCAAAAAGATTCCTGCGAAAACCACCACCCTCATCACCACCCGAGTGAGGGTGACAACAGTAAGGGTCACCCACATCATAAGGAAGGAAAGGGAGAGCTGGCTACATCTTCGACTCCGAGTACCAACTGCATCAGGAGATCAGACACAAGACAATCTGTGTCGCACCTGAAGTCAGACCAGAAATTCAAAATTATGAAGATAATTCTGTGACACTTGCTTTAAAAAGGTATATATTATCCATTAAGATATTGGTAAATGAAATATAAAGCCAGTCAGCACAATGAGCAAGACCTTTGATGTGTTTATTTCATCCTCAGCCTATCTTCATCTTCTATGTCTGATCAGGGTTTCTGAGTGAATTAATGCAATAGCATAAGCCCAGGTACCTCTAGTTTATGGAAAAATATATACTGTGGATACAAGTGCAAACACTTTTATATTAATAAGAATACAACTCAGCCTATAACTAGGTAGTACTTTGAAGAGAACCAAATATTAGGGAGAGCATTCCTATTTCCAAGCTAGGTGTTGATAAGTAAAGAATAAAATGAAGGCACCTGCCTAGTTTCCAACACATTCAGCTAACACACTATGGGAGTAAACACTAGGGCACACTATGACCCACACACAAGTAGAAGAGAAAATTCAATGTCATCTCAAGTCAAATAAAAATATAAAGAGAGATGACTTCCAAAGGTTAAGAAAACAGAACTCTGGACCCTAAAAGTATCAGCTCTCAAAAATGCTCCAAAGCCCTGCCCAAGATCTGCTTGGAGGTTAAACCAAAATCTGCTTGGAGGTTAAGTCAACTTACCCCCTTATCCAATTAGGTAGTATCATCTGTTCTCTAAGAGAGAAAATAATCATCCAGGAGAATTGATACTAGTTCCTCACAAAAGGAAATTCTGATAGCGCAAGCAGCAAATGCCTTAAATGCAACTCCAGGGCTGATTTGAAAGGCTCACTGAAAAATGCATAAAGGCTTATGGAAGCTGGCGCACAGGCCATTAGACTAGATCACATTCAATAAAATTAAAGCTGCTCCACACGGAGAGAGGGGGGGGAAATCTGGCGGAAAGTGTAATTCAGACACCATGTCCCAAGAATATACTTAAGGGGCTTAAATTACACTACCCATCCAAATAAATAAGAATGGTTTTATTTTGAAAACTGGAGTCAATTAAATACACAATTTAGATCAGCAGTGCTCATGTTAATTCTCTTTCTAATGATTCATGTGGGTTGAGTGAGTCATAAACTTCACAAGCCCACTTTTTAAAAAAATATATATTTTTTATTGATTTTTTTTTTTAGAGAGAGAGGAAGGGAAAGGAATAGAAACATTGATGACAGTGAAACTACATCCATCATCTGCCTCCTGCACGACCCCTACTGGGGATCAAACCAAAACCCAGGCGAGTGTCCCGACCAGGAATCAATGGAAAAAATATCCTCAGGTGATAATTAACAACACCACCACAACCAAACACACATCAGGTTAAACCTGAACTCTAGGGATAAAGGCTCTCGTTTCTCCTAACACTCGTCTAGATACACACCTTCATTGAGTTCAAAGACTAGTTCAGAATGTACCATCTGGACAGAGGTTTGGGGAGGAGTGGGAAGTAGAGTGATGGAGACAAGAGCTAGAAATATGAAATGACAATAAGATGCTGCCCTATTTTCTGAAACCAAATTTCCCTTACAGCAGCCAACTCACTCCCTCACCCACTCACCCCTGAAACAAATGTTTACAGGAGTTCAGAAAAGAAAAAATTCCCAAGTTAATAACATATGGAGCTAAAAGATAAAAGCGCATAATGGGAACAAGGTATTTTAAAAGGTATTAAATTTGTCCATGGGAATATTTTGTAAAACGTTACCCTACTGAAAATAAAAAGCAGAGAGCTTGCAGGCAGGGGAAGTTGATCAAGGTGAGAGCATCACAGTGTTATCAACAGCCTCATATTGGAGTCACCAGCATGCCTTGCCATTTCCATAACCAGGGACTCTCCGGAAGATCCTGTCACTTCAGTCCTTTTGCCCAATCTTCCTCAGGATTCAATCTTGATTCTAAAAAACCCAGTTTTACTAATGACCATAAAACAAAAACCAGAGCTTAAATTGGAAACACCAAAAATAACAATTTAAACCTACTAACGTCAAACATGTTACACTCTCACAGCGTTCAAATCAACAAGTTCCAGAGAACTTGCCTCTCCCCGTCTGAGTCCCAAGGAGCTCTGACGTTAACGAGTTGGCCTGCCTAGGAAACACCTCCAGAATTCCTGCGAGCTCGTCTGTGCTAAATTTACAGCGCTATTTTTCACTGAAGATGCCACGGAGGAATCCTACAGGCAAAGCTAAAAAAAGAAAGAGCGGAAGGCTTTGTAGGATCCCTTTCTCCCCAAGGGCAGCATCAAGCAGCCCCATGCAGCCTCCCTCCAGCCCATCATCACACCACCCACCTCAGCCAGAGAGGGCAGCGCTTCCTCTCTAACACGCTTTTTTTTTTTTTTTTTTTAACCTCACCAAGTTAAAGCGCAAAGTGAACACAAGGCTCAATCGACTGGTACCCAGTCATCCAGTTCCAAACAGAACCTTTTCAACGTGTCACCTCTTCTCTCAGAGCAAAGCCACCTCAGGAGGAAGGAACAGAGTGTTTATAGCAATGTCTTTCTCAGACCTCAGATGGCAGGACTGTTATTTTTAAAAGGAAATATTTGACTGATTTTTATCCCCACTTTCTTTTCAGCACTTGAAATACCGCAATGAAAAAAATGCATGGGATTACGCTTAAAAACACATCACTCCTTATTACGTTTCATTTGTGACTATATATTTGATAATTAACTATTCTGCTCCAGCAAGGAAAGGAAGAAAATTTATTTAAAATTGCACTTGTGATTTAAAAAATATTCTGGAAAATAAAAACTGAGTGATAGTGCCTTGTGCGCTGTTTAATATTTTAAAGTTACTGTTCTTTGCACATGCACATTTAGGGAGGTGTTTTATTTATTTATTTTTTTTAAATGACTGGAGGTTTGGTTGTTACAGCAGGATTAGCACAGAACTTCAAAAACTGTAGTATTTCTACTTATCTATAAGACAGAGCATCTTCTCTGCGAAAGATGCAGGAGCATTCCAAGAACTTATACAGGGGTCTGTAAAGTACCACCCACAGGCCACGTACAGACACAGTCTGTTTCACGGGGGTCCAGGAGGCTTTTACATTTTGATTTTGTTTTTTAAAGACATACATGCAACAGAGACCCTGACCCACACAGTCTAAAATATTTACTATCTGGCCCTTCACAGGGAAGGTTCGCCAACCCCTATACAAGTTTAAAGAGGGGAGAGGGACCAATTTATAGAAACTTAATGTAGTCAAATAGGTTATATATCCTTAGAGTTAGATCTATTATAAACCAAAGTAACTGAAAGATCTTGACCTAAAATCAGAAACAGGGGGGAAAAAATATATGTTATCAAGAAGAAGAAGAAGAAACCTAAAAAGGGGAAATAAACCAAAAGCACTGGAAACAGTTAAGAAGAACCCAGTATTGTATAGGTCGGGGTTCCTCAATGTTGGCACTGCTGAAATTGGCAGCAGGGATAATCTGTGGTGTTGGGGGCTGTGTGTAGAATATGAGATATTCAGCTACTACCCGGCCTCTACCCACTAGATACCACTAGCACCCTCCACCCAAGTTCTGCCAACCCTGAGCCAAGTGTCCCCTGAGGGGCAAAATTATACCACCCACCCCCTGACCCCTGACCCCAGCAGCTGAGGTTCGATGCTGTAGGTTACTGTCCCTTTGTCCCTGCGTGCAATACTAGCAAAAGGCACTATTCCCCAAGTAGGTTTTCGCTGTGCCCTAAGGGAGAGAAGGAAAGCAGCAGTAACAATAGTAGCAAACCAGAGATCCTGTGAACACAAGCACTGGACAGTGAAGCTGAGCGTTCGGAGTTGAGTAGCCTGGCATCAGAGCCAGACCAGACTTACCTAAAACGCTGTGCCTGCTGAGCTAATGGTCCCGGGTACCTTCTGTTTGGAGACTGGTACAGCTGGGAAAGGATGGCCTGATTGGTTTTTTGGCTTGGATTATTAGCAAACTTTACAGTGATTGGCTCTGTGGCACCAGGAGGTTTCTGGCCGTTTAGGCCTTTGATTGCTTCTTCTGCCTCAATCCGCTTGTCAAATCGGATAAACCCTACACCCCTTGATATGCCTATGGTAGATTTGGGTAAGGATTTGGGAAGGAGAGAGTGGAGAGAGAGAGGAGGAAAAGAAGAAAGGATACATTAATTTTTCCCTTTTCAAGAAATGTGTTTTCACCCCCACATTACATCTGCCCAAAATCAGAGGAGGAGACTTTAATCTTAACCCAGTAGTCATTGAGTCTAGAATCACAAAGTGTGCCTTTTAACGCATGAAGGCACCTGTACCATTTGAATACCCAATACACTAAGAAGAAGAGGGAACACACTTGTTACGTCCATGTTTTCTCTCCCTCCAATACACTCTCTCCAATAATGTCAGCTGCATGCCTGAGTGTCATTTTCCCAATTATGCTGCTGGACACTCAGTAATGATGGGCACAGTAGCTCCGTTTCTTGTAACAAGGAGAACAGAACCAGGCACCCGCTGAAAACGCTTAATAGCTGTGCTAAAAATACACGCGCAGGGGTAGAAAGATTTACTTCAGCTACATTTTTAAATATCATTCAACTAAATAATGTAATACAAGGATACCGGTCCTTTAAGGAAAACGTCTCAAGAGGTTTTCAGGGTTCCCTGAGGTTTTGCTGCTGCTTTAGCCGAGCTGTGCTTTATATCAAAGAGGTGAAAGTGGTTTTAAAAAAATAAATAAAACAGAAGGGAAGCCTCAAAGCGCCTGGCTTTAGCAGCATCCCTCCCGAGCACAGAACGCCCGTTCCCTGCCTCCCGCTGCTCCCACGTGGAGAGAGGAGAATGGGAACGCGGAGGGATGACCTCATACCTGCCCAGCTTCTGATAAATGGTGGGGGGAAGCCCCACTCATCCCATTTAATTAGCTAAACAGGCCAGTGGGGGTGGCCGTGGCTGGCCATCCTGAGATGAGCAGTTGCAGGGAAAGGAAACACTTGCTTGGCCAGCGAATCGGTACCAGCAGTACCAGCTCGGGACTAGCAGCTAGAAACGGCTGGATGATTCAGGGAATGTCACTGAAGAAGAGAATGAGAGGCTGCTGAGGAAGATGAGCTGAGAAAACGATACAGGCCATCCTGATGTATGGAAACTTTGAAAACGCAGGCAGGCCTCCTTGCTTTACGGTCAATGGCTTAGAATTTTATTCTAAGGTTGGTAAGGTTTTTCCCCCCCAAAATGCTTACCTCAGACAGCCCCTGTCACTGTACCTTCCCTATGTTCGGTGTATCTGTTGCATGTTATTACCACCTGATGGGTGAGTAACACAAAGGCAGGGTTTTTCCTGCCGGGTAAAACGAATAGTTTTTGCCTTGAAAGCCATACGTATAAAGATGAAATGGTGAAATGACAGGGAATATATTCTTTTAGGTTATGGACTTGCTCCTATTAGGAATTAGTAACCCCTGGGGCTTACCCATTCCATGAAGAAAACATCAGATTAGCATTGAAATGGCCTCTACACAGCCTGTCATCTAATCCAGGAGTCCTCACACCTGAGCAGGCGCCAAGCCCACCCTCCCAGTGTTCTGCATGAGGTTTGGGGTGGGGCAGCCAGGACTTTGTGTTTCTAACACTGTCCCGGGAGGACTCTGATGCTGCAGGTGCAGGACCAAGCATGAGAAATGCCGCGTAAACCAGGTGGCAGGGCAGGTCCACCTGTGAGCCTGAGGACTCAGGACGAACTTGCAGGTCAGACAAGGCCCTTCTGTGACACAGGTGATACCCCCTCACCATCCACGGCAACACCTACGGGTCATCCTCCCAAGCATGTGTGTGGTGGGAGCGACTGCTCTACACAGAGCTCTTCCGTGTGGCGCTGGCCTCCTGTGAGTCTGATGAACAGCACAGGGAAGCGTAACCTGGGTGGCCTCTATCAAATTCAAATCAACTAACTGGCCTTCCCTTGAAGAATTAAACACAGATTCAAATCTGTGATTAATCCGCCTCTTTTAAAAACAAAATATGATACTCTGGTACACAAGGCATCTCTAGCGGTATTGTCATCATAAGAAAAGGAGACAGAGAGAAAGAAAAGGAAGAGGGAGAATGAAAGAGGGGAGAGAGAAAGAAGAAATACAAAGAAAAGAGGAAAGCCTACTGTTTTCATTTTAGAAACTCACAAAGGCTTAATGTGAGTGCTTGAGTCTATGGCACTACAGGTGATTTCCTCCTCTTTTCTCTATTTTCAGTATGTTTTAAATAGAGTAAGGACTGCGCTTGTAATAGAAAAATATACCTGTACTACTTTATTTTTAAAATCCATAATCAGATCTAGATTGTTAGGTTTCAACTAAAGGCTTTCCCGGGGAGCTCCCTGGCATACAAAAGTTTAATGAACACACTAGTCTTCTCATTTCCGTCTGGTTAAAAGTTAGCATCAGGCATAAAATAAATGCTTAACGTTCAAAATTTCCAAGTCTTCCACGTGCCTACACAACACAGCACGGGCCTGGAAATCAGCCTGAACAGCAACTGCCAGCGTTGCTGTAGTGTGACCTGCCCTTGGAGAGCTGGCTGCGTGTTGCTGCACTGAACTACGTGTTTCACAAAAATAAAATTGCTTATTAGCGCTTTACAAGGAGGACGGGGGCTTCTCTCACGCAGCAGCTCGGGAGCGAAGATTACAGCATCTGTAAATTTATTACAGGCCGTGAAACAGGCTTCCACCCTGCACCTTCAGGGTGGCAATGACTCAAGCTCACTCCCTCCACTCCACCAGCCTATTCTTACCCATGCATATTTATGAACAATTCCAGCAGAAAATCGCATTTTCTGGCCCACATCTACCTTTGATGTGTTCCAGAGACAAGATCGCGGTATTGGAAGGCAGCACATTTCACGACCTGCCAGGCAGGAAGTGTGAAAGATTCCCCGGGGCGGCTGCCTACTTACCAGTGACCTGGTCAACCAGGATGCGGGAAGTAATAATGCGTCCATATTGGGAAAAGAGCTGTTCCAACTCCTTCTGGGTCATCGTCTTCGGGAGCCCACTGACATACAGATTCGCATCTCTGATAGAGGCGGAACTTGGGCGGGCATAGGAAACCTGGAAAGGGGAACACAATCAGACACACAAGAAAACCGAAGTACCTCCCTGCAGAGCCTCCAAGGCAGCCTCAAGCGAGGGAGTGGTTTGTCGGTAAGGACGGTACAATGAACACTGAAGTCAAAGCAAGCCCAGCACGGAGTAAAACAGAAATTCTAAACCAACGGGAAATGCCATCCCGCTGGGTGGAGAGAATAGTTTCCCCTAGATTTATAAGTCTGAAAACAGACCAGTGATGCGCACAGCACATGGCTACTTGTTCTTAACAGATTGTTCTCAACTAGGGATTTAGGCTCAATCCAATGATTAAGCTTAAGGACTCTATAAAGTCATCTGATATTATTATAAGCTGTTTTCAACTCTCTCATCTCCAGAGGAGATGGTGCCACATTTCTAAACAATTTACCGTTATCATTAAATATGCCCCTTTGATTACTCCAAAATAGCTTTTTAGCACCTCTAAATTCCCAGATTTAAATGTGTGATTGAGCTGTATCGCCTATCATCCTGTCTACTGCTGTCTTGCCCACAAGTCTTTCTAATCTTGATTTCAAAAGATCTTAAATCTGTTTTATTGACTTTACCTGAGATTTTACATAACCTGTCAACCCATCTTTGACATATAGTACCCCAAATCCTACTAGGATGGAAGAGAAAGTAAGTCCAAGTTACTTATAATCAACATTCTTTACTTAAGTTCATACAGCTAACTCTCTTATCTCTTATCATGGTATCCTCAATCTCTTGGCATGTGGTAGATGCTAAAATATTTGCTGAGTAAACCAATGTAATACCCCATTGATCTGACGGGTCACAGCCGCTTACTGGACCACAGCCTTAAAGGGACAGTTCATCAAGTCATCTAGACTTTCCCAAATTGTAATTGGTTGCTCTCTGCCTATAAGCTATCCCTGCCAAGTTTTAGATAAACTGAGTCTGTCTAAACAATAGAAACTTCACATTATACCTCCTCTTCCAGATTATTCATGACAAAGGCAAATGGGTCTAATTCTAGGACTGACTTACATGGTATCCTGTTATGGTAAATTCTACCTGCTTTCATCCATTAGTATTCACTTTTAATCTACTTCATTGCTTTTTGGCTCAGTGGATAGAGTGTTGGCCTGTGGACTGAAGGGTCCCAGGTTTGACTCTGGTCAAGGACATGTACCTTGGATGCAGCCACATCCCCAGTAGGGGATGTGCAAGAGGCAGCTGATCAATGCTTCTTTCTCATAGATGTTTCGATCTCTCTATCCCTTTCCCTTTATTTTTTTTAAACTTTTTGATTTAAACAGTCTTTGACATGAAATATTTTCTCCATGGTTATTATGCTCATAGCTCTTTGTTACCTTTTTTTCATTTTTATTTCCCAGGGGGTATAAAAGGAAGGCCAGGTTTAATACTACTTTAATAAAAGGTCTTGGCTATATTTTATCCCTGTCCTAATAGTGTGAATACTCTTATCCTTCATTCAAAGTTTGATTAACAAGCAAAAATATACCTGTTGTCCCAAAGGCTATATTAGCACTGTCCTGACCTCCAGGCAAAAGGACTCAATAAATACTCATATGCTACTCTTTTTTTCTGCCTACACCCTTAAGAACGATGAACTTAAGGAACCATGGACTTGGGGAACTATAATCTAAGTGAAAAATAAGAAATGAAGGAAAATTCCAAGTGACCAAGAAGGCAACAAAAGTGGACTCCAGTCCTGGGACAGTGATAAACAGATACAAACATAAAGCCAATGTATTCCTATGCAGTCAGTGAGGACAGAACAATCCCCAATCCTCTGGGTAATAGAATCTCACTGCTTGGATGCCCTGGTATCTAACGGTCTCCAGGCTTTATGTCAGGGGCAGGGAGCTCTCAGCAAGTCAGCTGTCAGTCTGCTCCAGATCACGTGAGAGAAGTGTTCCTTTTAGGAAGAGCCACTTCCCATGGGCAACAGAGTCAGCATCCTCTCAAAGTCAGGCGGCTAATGTGCAATGGCTGAGGAAGCAGGCAGCAGAGGCGGGCAGGCTCTCCATGAGCTCAAGCACGGCATGAAAAGTGTAACTCAGTAGGTGTCAAGGTGACAGATTGCTGAGCAATGTGCCTGACCTCAAAACAAGGCTCCCTTGCTGAAACTGGTTTGGCTCAGTGGATAGAGCATCGGCCTGCAGACTGAAAGGTCCCAGGTTTGATCCCGGTCAAGGGCATGTACCTTGGTTGTGGGCACATCCCCAGTAGGGGGTGTGCAGGAGAAAGCTAATCGATGATTCTCTCTCATGGATGTTTCTAACTCTCTATCCCTCTCTCTTCCTCTCTGTAAAAAAAAAAAAAAAAAAAAAAAAAAATATATATATATATATATATATATATATATATATATATATAAACTATTTAAAAGAGAAAAAAAACTAGGCTCCCTTCATTATGGACAAATTCTTTAATTCCATTACACATAACTATACTGGTTTTATATAGTTATTAGGAATAATTAAATAATCTCTAAAGCACATAAAATGCTGAGCACAGAGCCTAAAAAGAACAATTCCCAATCCTCTGGGTAAGCTAGGTGACTATATTATAAATATTATTTACCTCTGCATGCCCCTGAAAACGTAGGTAAGGATCCAGACTACTAGGCTTGGGAGTAACCTGAGCCCATTACCGTGCTCCCAAGAATTTACTCACGCAGCGACATTTACTGCTTTGTGCATTTCAGAGGAGTGTGGGTGGAGTGTTTTAAAAGTTATCCTAAAATATATTTAGGAAAACGGGTTTATATTTAGTGCTTATATAAAAGCTTTGAAAACATACTTGGGTCAGTTATGTTACCTACTTTTAGTTTTCCTTTCAGTTCACACTGCTTCTTTAATTCCCAGCCTGTGCTGACTAGACTGTCTTATTTTCTGTATGCTTGGTACATGTAGGGCCTTGATCCTGAAGAGCCTGCCCCTTCTTAGAGATAGTAAATCACTCCCCTGGTGAGCACAACTTTGATATACAAACCAACCAATCGGGAGCCCACACTGCTATCTCCTTGATCTAACTCACCAAACCAATATCCCCTCCAGCCCTAAGTCACTTCAGGGCCAGGCACTAGACACATCTAGGAACCAGCCTGTAGCCCAGAGCTCTCCAAAATTATCCCACCTACCGAACGCTAACTTTACTCACCTCCCTCTACCCTGCCTCACCCTTTCCTTCCACAGGAACCCCAGTGAAGGCTCTGCCCTCTCCCCTGACACCTGACTGCCCCTGGTGCTTCCCCATGTGGCCCTACGTAGCATGCTGCGTCGGTTTCTAGACATGTGTGAGTATAAACTTCTTTCTTTCTAACAATCATTTCTGTGTCTGCAGGTCTTATCAAACCTGACTAACACAAATCCTGGATACACTTTCAGCACACAACCATATTGTAAAGGCCCCAAGAACTAATAACAAATCTCAATACAGTATTTTTTAGTAACTTTGTCAATGAACTGGTTCCAATCAGGCAGGACAGGGGTATAAAATTGTATGCAAACTCCTGGAGGTGACAAACCCTGAGACTTCATTTGCCATCCATTTTCAAATACAGTTATTTTATTTGTGCCTCACAACAACCCTGTGAGGTAGGTAGGGCACACGTTAGTATTTTATTGCTGGGGAAATAGATATCGACGAGGCAATTAACATGCCTAAGGTTACACACACGTGTTGAACTCTTGATTCAAATTCTGGTCTTCCGACCCCGTGTTCTTGTCTACTTGTCTGGTTTCTCTGCCACACTACCACACGGTAGTAACTCGCTTGGTACACTTGTTCTGAGAGTTGAGAAAAATTAAATGTCCCTTGGTTATTTCTTAAATGCAGAGTGAAAGTGAGCAGAGCAGAAAACAAGATGGTACTAGAAATTATAATTAAGTCAAAAGTTATTTTATTTCATTTTCCATTAATATTTTTTAAAAGTCACTTTTTCCAGGAAAAGGATGAGTGGCCACCAATTGCTATGAACTAGAGAAACTGCACATCGTTATCAGAATTTTGGAATTAGTTTTATACTCCCTTATTTTTAGGATGTAATTAAATGAGTAATGCGCCACCCCTACTCCACCCCTGCCCACTTCCCGAAATTTTGTAAGGGCAACTGTCCCCCCCTCCCAGACCACTATGCTGTGTCTCAGGCCTGAAACTTTATTGTTTCTAGGAGCAAAGTTGCTCCCTTTCTCTCCCTTTAGCAAGGAAGACTCTCCCTTCCAGGAAAATATGTCTTCTCTTTCTCCCACCGTAAAGGATTATACATGGAAACAACACTGAGACCAAAGGAGGAAGAAAGCTGACAGTAGGATAAGGACTTGCACCTTTGAAGAGCCAAATATGTTTCCAGATCAAATTTTGCATCTGGCAGTTGTCAGCTACCTTCCTTATTCTGATGTTTTCTGTGGCTCTGGAGTACGTACTGGTGCCATGCTTTAATACCCACTGAGAGAACCACGCTTGGGCTATCTTAAACCTCAAAATGTTGTCTATCTTTGTGTGGTTCTTCCAGACTAAAACCCCTGGAGAAGACCCAAGAGGTGGTTTTGTTTTGTGGCGAGTTCTGAATGAGAAATACGTCAGTAGGATGGACCTCCAGCGTCTGTCCCAGCGGGATCAGAGAAGCCACTCCTTCACCAAGCGCAAGCTGCTCTCCAAACACCATTCTCTGGGTTAATAGATGGGTTTGGATTTTAAATTTTCACTGCCATTTAAACAGGTGAATATTTAATGCCTGAGAAGCAAGGTTACAAAATGTCAAAACGACTAAGTGAAGGATCTAATTTAAGAGGCAGCTAGAGAGTCTGCAATTTAAATATTTAAAGATAACACAGGGAGTACTACACTGAACAGCAATCTACTCCAATGACAGCAATTTAAAACTCGGGTTGATGCAGGAATTTCCCACAACCTTCCAAGTGATATAATAAACAAAGACAAGCAATCCTAAGATTACTTGAGGGAAGAGAGAGGGAGGCAGTTACAAGTACCAGGCAAACAAATGCTCTGGCCAATGGTGTCTCCATTTGTTCTTCACAAATGAGATCAGGTTGGACACAATAGAGATAAAAATAGGTGTAACAAAGTAATTAGGTCTCAAAAATGGAATAGTTTAAAACACAGTATATTTCTTACAATTAAAAACTCATTTCTTCATTCGCAACTGAAACTAATTATACATTAAACATTCAAGGAAGCATATGAGGAATGAGCTATCAAAACCAAGTTAATCACGTTGGCTGGGTGGCTCTGCTGGTTGGAGCATCACCACATGAACCAAAAGGTTGCAGGTTCGGTCGTGGTGGAGGTGGGTACAGGAGGCAACAGATTGATGTTGCTCTTTTATATCAATGTTTCCCTCTCCCTTTCTTCCCCTCTTTCTAAAAACCAGTAAAAACATATCCTCAACGTGAGGATTAAAAAAAAAAAAAAAAAGGACACAATTACAATATGCAGAATTAAAAGGAATGGAAATATGGATAATAACTGGTATTTTAAATGTGCATAGTAAGGTTTAAAAATCCCTGAACATTACTTTCAATACAAGTCCATTTAAGTGCTTTTGTCCAAAAACATAACTGCCTCCAGTTCTGATTCATCAAGGAAAAGATCAGTGACAATGGACATTAATGCCAGAGATTAAGATGATAAGGTCTATAGATGAACACAGAAATTCCTCCTTCATTAAACGAGGGGCATTTGAAAAATCTCCCACTGGTGAGATCACCATTGAACAACTTCTATCACTTGTCAATTACTGACCTAGGACTACAAACATCCTGAAAATTAGACACTTGCCACTTCAGAAGCTCCTTTCAATCTCTCCTGCAGAAGGGAGTGCACACGGCCGGTCATCGCTGGGCCTATTTAAATGGAGAGTTAATTGCTGTTCTTATAAAAAATGGAGCCTTGATGGGACTGTCTGAAAAATGACACTATCACTAAATGAAAATCAGCTATGACTCTGGAACACAGTAACAAAGGTCTTGTTAACAGCAAGGCTTTCCGGACAGGTGACTGACTACACTGGACCCTCCAAAAGCCCTCAGAAGTAAAGTACACAGAAGAATGTGATCTCTAACCTCAATTCAGGCCACCGACCTCAAAGTTCACCCAAAAGAAGGACATATACCGTATTTTTCGGACCATAAGACGCAGGGACTTTTCCCCCCCACTTCTGGGGGGGAAAAGTGCGTCTTATGGTCCAAATATAGCCTACACATATACTTTAAAAAAAAAGTTTTTTTACTTGCCCGGCTCTGTGTGGTCTGTGTGTGCTTGCCCAGCTCTAAAATGGTTCTAAATGCTGCTGTTTACTTTACAGGGTTGAGTACATGTGTTTATGACTGTGATGTTGGGTTTTAATGCACATAAAATATTTTAGGACACTATTTGTTTCAGAATCTTTTTTTCTTCATTTTCCTTCTCTAAAAACTGGTGCGTCTTATGGTCCGAAAAATACGGTACTTAGATCTTCTAAATGCAAAACCCTAGCAGGATCAGGATTCAAACACACATTGAGGCACCTACAGGTATCTTAGGCCAAGATGAGGTTTTACATAAAAACAGATAAATTTCAACAAAGGGTTGCAAATGAGTAAGCCTGAGAGAATAGAGCAAACAGAAATAGATCCATCAGAAACTAAAGCAAAGATGTTTGAGCTCTAAGGAATAATCACACCTAGCAGGAAGGCTTAGAGAAGGTATAGCCGCTTTTCATAGGTATTTCAAGACACAGAATGAATTTAGAAAAACTACATCAATGGGAAATACAGAAGGAACCTCAAATGTTACTGAGCCTGGATTTGTTGAATTCTTTAAGTCTACACAAAGATTGTGTTCATTCAAGCGAGTAGCTCAGATACTGAGGGATACATCTGATCATGTTATGCTCTGCTTCAATTCCCTCAGGGGCTCCCTAATGCTCTAAGATTAATTTCAAATGTCTCAGTCCTTTATGCTCAGGACACTAAGTATGTCTTCCTTATAAAAACACACAACCTTCAATGTTTCCCATTGGTGGCAGTTAAGTGAAATTCAGTACCGCAGTGGTGGTGGATTTAGTCATGCCAAGGTCAAAGCAGGTATCTACCAATCAAAATATTCCATATTCCATTTCCAAGCCCAAAGCCATCACTTAGCCCATTAACATTTTAGGAAGCGATTACATAAAAGTGGCGCGCACACACACAAAATAAATGGAGTTCCAGCTGTAACCAGCAAAGTCCATTCCTACCCGCTCTGCCTTAGGAAGTGTCAGTAGTGGTTAAGAGAGAAGACTCCTTTTCTTTTAACATGAAAAATGAGACATGAGCCCAGCCAGTGTGGCTCAGTGGGTGAGCATCGACCCATGAACCAAGATGTCACCAGTTCAATTCCGATCAGGACACATGCCTGGGTTGCAGGTTCCAGCAAGAGGCAGCTGATTCTAACTCTATATCCCTCTCCCATCCTCCTCTCTAAAACCAATTTTTAAAAAAGCAACTATTAAAAATAAGTAAGAATGAGAAATGACCCTGTATTTATATGGGCATATAATCTTTAAAAATTTTAAACATAAATAGGAGGTAGAAGAAAATGCATTATTACTGGTAAGGCTCTGGCCAGCACAGAGAGCAATAGGAAGTAGTGGCCAGAAATTAATGCTTGCACCACAGCAAAGTCAAGGAGTAAAAGCACAAGCTATAGAGGCGCACAGAGCTAGGTCCAGATCTGGAGACTCTTGTTGCTTGCTTGCCAGTTACATAACTCTGGAATAATTCCCTTTGGTACTTTGAAACCTTCATTTCTGTGTTTAGTACTCCTTACCTCACAGGGACCTCATAAGGATTAAGTAGAGTAATAGAACTATTAACACAGAGCTGGAGAACCATAGTAATGTTTTAATTATAATGTAATGATTTCCTGTGTATAATCTCTTAACAACACTGCTAATGACAGCCCCCGACATGCATTAAGTTCTTCCCATGTGCCAGGCACTAGGCTGGGTATGTTACATACACTAACTCAACTGAGCCTCACAAGTGTATGAACTGAGTATTATTTTCAGCAGCCCAGTTTATGAAAGAAAAAACTCAAACATACCACTGTCTCTTAGATCAGGTAAGAAGACACAGACATGGAGACCTGGACACTAGGAAGAGGCATCACTTTTAACAGAAAAGCAGTTCAAAGCTGAAATAACTAAGATGTTTTCCAAACCCATGGCAGTTAAAAAAAAAGTATATGAATTATTACATTACAATACAATGTGTAATGCAAATTTGTAATTATGGCTTATAATTATGATATTATAAAATATTGCTTGTATTTTGTAAGGCAATGGCAGGTAAGAGTGTGAGAGAACCTGAAGCCTGGATAAAGCATGAGGCTGGTACAAAAGGCCAACTTAATTTTATTTCTCTAATCAAAACCCTCCCACTCCCTCCTTCTCTCTTATAGAGATAGATCCTCAAGAGGTGCAGGATGAAACACAGAGGATACTTTTTTGGGGAGACAGTGGTAGAAACAATGAAGGGATTTCAAGCTGCGCCTGATTTGAGCTAGGGCTACATGTATGTTTCTGCATGTGGAAGGGGCTACAAGGCTCTGCGATCAGAGTCTAAAGCAACGTGACTGCACAGAGAATAAACCAACACTAAGAAGGCTACACTAGTAGGCAGCACTGTAAACGCCTCACTCCAGACACTTCCATTAAATACCCTCTAAGGACATGAGCGACCTGAGGAGGAAAAGGAAGGCTCAGGACTCAGTATCCCAGGTGTTCGGGCTTCTACGAGGCCAAACAGCAGGCTGCCCAGTGCCTCCTCCGGGGGCAGCAAAGCTGTTATATTATCAGGCGTTGAGCTCCTACAGGGCTGTAACTAACTCTTATAGATATATGTCTCACACACCCCACGCAGGCACTCCAATACCTGCCGAGTAAGTATTTTCCAGGGGCTATTGTGAAGTGCCTCTCAGGCAAGATGATTAGAAGGCGCAGTACTGGCCCAAACTACCTGCCTTTTTATGCCTATTGGAAACAATACAGAAGTTAAATTGGCTTATGCTGGTGGAAAAACAGACGTACTCATCCCCTTCTTCGAAAGCCGTTCTCCTGTAACAGCTTCTTAGGGTCCTTTCAGCACACCGCTGTGACAGCAGAGTGGGGCTGTTTAAGAAAAACCTTGGCCTGGTGGCTCAGTTGGTTGGAGCATCATCCCGTACAGCAAAAGGTTGTGGGTTTGATTCCTGTCTCTCTTTCTCTCTCTCCTTTCCTCTCTTTCTAAAAGTCACCAAAAACAAATCCTCATGGAAGGATTAAAAAAAAAAAAAAAAAGAATAAAAGCCAACTAGTACTGATTAGCAATGTATGGGGAAAACAGTTTTCAACAAGCCAATGTCCGTGGGTACACATCCACGGGCTTTTACAAACTCCTTCATCTACAGTTTGATACAGAGAGAAAATATATATCAGAGAAAGAGGGGGGGGGGGGGCTGACAGACAAAGATAAAGGCAGAAGACTTTACATAGAAAATCTTCCATAAAGGGATAACAACAGTTAAATCTTCATTTATTGCAGAAAAAAAGAAAAAGGAGCAGGTAAGTCCTTCACACATCCTTCATTTGATTATATCTTCAGTGAGTAGAAATGCCTACCAAGAAGTGAGAGTTGCAGTTTTTTCTCTTTGAGAATCCAGGGCGGGTCTATTTCTTATCAACAATATGGAGAAACTTCCTCTTTCAGGAATTATTACCAGGGCCCAAGTTTTCTGTGAGGTGCTCTGAAGACAAAGATGCCTGCCCTCAGAGAGCAATCCACAACCAGGAGAGAAAAGGCATGTGCACTGAAAACTAAGTCCTTTTAAATGCCAAATTAAACTTGGTAAACAATGACATTGGTATAGACTAGTGGTTCTCAACCTTTCTAATGCTGCGACCCTTTAATACAGTTCTTCATGTGTTGTGGTGACTCCCAACCATAAAATTATTTTCATTGCTATTTCATAACTGTAATTTTGTTATAAATTTTTTAATATAGTTTTTATTAATTTTTTACAGAGAGGAAGAGAGAGGGATAGAGAGTTAGAAACATCGATGAGAGAGAATCATTGATCAGCTGCCTCCTGCATTACCCCTACTGGGGATGTGCCTGCAACCAAGGTACATGCCTTGGACCAGAATCGAACCTGGGACCTTTCAGTCTGCAGGCCGATGCTCTATCCACTGAGCCAAACCAGTTTCAGCATAAATCTTAATGTAAATATGTGTTTTCCAATGGTCTTAGGCTCTATAGCAGCGGATCTCAACCTGTGGGTCTAGAATTAGAAAGGTTGAGAAGCACTGGTATAGGCAGAGGGAAGACTCAGATTCTGCATATTTAAGGATGAAGAACCCTGCTGAGATAAAAATTCTGTAGGACAATAAAAGCACTGCATAGGGAGAGTTGGGGCAGATTCTGAGCTCTTCATTGTCAGGTGAGGCTTTCCTGGCTAAGGCAATGACAATCTACAGAAACGTGTATGTCACATACCTGTACAATATGCACACAGTTTTGCCATCAGAAGCCAGGTGAGGAGACTAGTCAAGATCAGTGTGGCAATACAAAGCTAATTTAAATGTCATCTGCAATTAAGTTTTCTTTTGTCCTATAGCTAGAAGAAAAACTGCTTGGCTACGAAGTTCACTCAGCTATCCACACACAGTAATGAAAACAGAATGGCCCTGTCTCTGTGTGGACACTAAACACTCTGTGGAAAATGTGCATTGTGTTGTCATACCGAGACTTGGTTAAGTCACACCAGGGATCTTTGCAAAATGAGGCAGATGTGTCCACAAAAAAAATGAATTCATCTGCCCAAAATTCATCCTGTAGCTCTGATAAGTTAGGTCATCACGTAAGAAGTATACATGTAACACATGGGGCCAGGTTGAATCAAATTTTGCTACCAACCATTTTTTGGTAGAAGGTTATTACTTGGTAAAATAAGCAGACTTGATCGCTTTCAGGTGGAGTTTTTTCCAGGAAGTACATGTCACTTTAAGGCCTGTCCGCACCTTTGGACGAGACATTCCTTCACGTGTCACCTTTCTTCTTCCTCAGTGACTTATCCATCCACCGTTCTCTCTTTCCCTTACACATTCAGATGATGGCCACATGAGCCAGAGCTGTGCCCCTGCTGCACAATGACATCCAGGAACAGGCCACCTCTTGTCATGTTTTAGCTCCGCTGCCCAGTGCATCCTAGGCACTTAAATGCTTGATAAATCAAGTACTTGTTTAATTACTCACAGGTGTCCCAAGATGGTATTACCATAACTGTCAAGTATCTAGTGTGTGCAGATGTGTATGTGTACACACACACACAAGCACAAAAATTTTTAGGAAACCAACTCACTTTCTTTCAAGGGTAGCCTGTCCTTGGTAAGTTTAACTGGTATAAACCATATACCATTAAAAAATACAGGGCAGCCTGGCCACAGTAGCTCAGTGGTTAAGTGTCAACCTATGAACCAGGTCACTGTTTGATTCCTGGTCAGGGCACAGGCCTGGGTTGCAGGCTCAATCCCCAGTGGGGGCCGTGCAGGAGGCAGCCAATCAATGATTCTCTCTCATCACTGAATCACTGATGTTTCTATCTCTCCTTTCCCCTTCCTCTCTGAAATCAACTAAAAATATTTTAAAAAACAAAACAAAAAACAGGGCAGTTACAGGAAATACTTTGGATTATCTTTGGCATGCCCCATCTCTCAAATAGGCCTGCATGAAAATCTGTGAGATATGAGAAGCATATATGTGTGTGTGTAATGTATGATAAAGAAATATATATCATATGATTTAAAAAGAGAAAAAAGGATAATGAAAATGTTATTACAAGCCTTCCCAGAGCCAAAGAAAGTTTTACCTCTACATATTTTATAAATATGGCATAAGTTATAAAGCTATGAAAAATTTATTCAGTAGATAATTTAAAAGGAATAGCCCCTGAAATACTACTAGTACATTACTAGCCCCTACAACATTACTGAATGTTTTATAACTTCAAACCTGCCAAGGTATTTTTCTCTCAACATGATTAGACATTAGAGGGTAATCACAGGGAACGCTTTTCTAAGTGAACTGATTTGCAGGACTAATAGTCTCATCTGAGACAATCCCTCATCCTCCAAATACCTATTAGACACCTGAACCATATATTTCCCCCAAACAGTTTTAACAGAAAGTAACTGTTGTATTCCTAAAACCTTGTATATGGCGGTTGTCCCAATTTTACAAAAATGAGTGCTTTTAAGGGAAGCACTTACCAACAACCTTCACTGGACATAATCAAGAGATCGTATCATTCACGCGTTGTCATTCACAGAACTCCTCCAGAAACTGAAAGAGGCAATACCTTGGCTGCTCCCCTACTCCAGGCATGTGGGAGCACCTCGCTTTACCTTCAGAAGGCGGTAAATCCTGCGGCATTTAATTGCACTGCTGGGAGCACCGAATGGTCAGGCACCATGTCCTCTCCCTGGGCTGCTGAGTGATAGCATCAATAACATTCACTGGCTGTAATTAAATAGCCAAAGTGGAGACCCTTTGCCACTTGGTAAATCAATGTTATTTAATACTCAGAGAACAAAGCACAGAGGTGAGAGGGCTGTTTTCAGCCCTCACCTTCACAGTACATTTGACTTTGTGCGCCAGAGTAGTTTGCAGACAAGGCATATTTCACAATTTCCCCAAGATACTGGTTAATGAAGAACCAAAGAAAATCCTACAAGTTGGTGACGATGACTTATTAACCCATTTTTGCAAATCTGAGCAGAACAGAGGCATGCTAAGCCGCCTGGCAATACTACACAGGGCTTTCATATAACTATGGGAATAAATTCAGCTTCTAAGTCAAAAGGTTTATAAATGAAGGCAGCATACAATAATTTTTCCCTTTAAATACTTATAATATGTTCTGCAGGGATGTTCTTACGATAATAGAGCAAATTCAGATTTGTTCAAACCATGACTCAAAAGTTCAAATATCCAGACACTGGGGAAGGCTGGGAGGAGAGTGCAGTTAGTTAGGAGCCTATAAATGAGTCAAGTTTTAATTGCATTGTAAAAGCAACTTCCATAACCTAAGGATTCACAACCACCCTGGGTCATATAATTCAACTCCCCATCTTTATACGACAAAACACTCACTTTAAATAAATGGGTGTCAGAAGAACTATTCTGTAAACTCCCCAATGTCAGAATCAAATATTAAATGATGTTTATGTACTTGTAATGCTAAAAGTATTTAATATCATTCCAATACCCTGAAAATGAGCAAATTGTGTGTGTGTGTGTGTGTGTGTGTGTGTGTGTGTTTGTAAGAGAGAGAGAGAGAGAGAGAGAGAGAGAGAGAGAGAGAGAGAGAGAGAGGGAGGGAGGGAGGGAGGGGGAGGGAGGGAGAGAGAGAGGGAATAAGTGTATATTTTAAAGTAATTTCGGTATTATATTTATTAAAAGTATATCTGTTAATCCTAAATACCCCAGATAGTGTATGATAGAATTCACAAACAAACATCCTATTTACATACAGATTTCTTTAGAAACCCAGACCTTTGCAAGCACAAGTCATTAAGGTCCACTATGGTTCTCCCATCAGACCACCACCTGGTAAGACGCACCTGTGGTGGCATCAAAATAAAACTCCCTTGGCCTCATTCTGCGGATAAACAGAGACAGCAACTCTTGACTGGGGTCCAGAAACTTGAACTTCACCAACTGCCCTACTTCTGGGATCCTGAGGAACACCCTTGTCTTGGCAGTCCCTTATACAGAAGGATTTAATACAGGTAATCCTCAAAATCGGGGGTGAATCAGGGTTCCCTGGAGAACTCTCCTCCTCACCACCCACCAATGTTTAAGTGCCTGGTTTCTGAATAAAACCATTTCCCAGGTTTCTTGAAATATAAATTACCCACAAATACAGAAATGTAAAAGAAAAGAAAAGCCCATAAAAATCAATCCAAAGGTATTTCCAGGAATCAGACTGGCTGGGTCAGGCAGTCCATCAGTTGGGCCCATCTCTGCAAAGGGCTGCTGTGCTTGATTGACTTTGAGGTCAGAGCTTTCAGGCATAAGAACAGGGTCGCCGAAACCGGTTTGGCTCAGTGGTAGAGCGTTGGTCTGCGGACTGAAAGGTCCCAGGTTCGATTCCGGTCAGGGGCATGTACATTGGTTGCGGGCACATCCCTGATAGGGGGTGTGTAAGAGGCAGCTGGTCGATGTTTCTCTCTCATCGACGTTTCTAGCTCTCTCTCTCTCTCCCTTCCTCTCTGTAAAATATCAATAAAATATATATTAAAAAAAAAAAAAAAGAACAGGGTTGTCTGGGTAAAGCAAGAGGCAACCTTTGGGTTCCTAGAGTCATTAATGACAAAATTTGTGGAAACTGGAGCTTTTTCTGAATCGCCTGTTTCCAGGGCCGGGCAGATGCTCTGCGGCTCACCGGAAGGTCGCTTCAAGACTCATTACAACCCTGGGACCTAAGCTGGAAGGACTGAACCTCTGGTTCCCATGGGAAAAGGTAACCTTACACCAATGACCACAAAACAGATCGCATTACCACGATGTATTGATTTTTTTTTTCTCTCTCTCCAAAATCCATCTCTCTGTAACACCAGGTATCTACTGTAATTTTTAAAATATCCAACTAAATAGTGTGACTTTCTTCAGAGTAAAAGTAGTTTTTCATTCCTCCCCAACTAGGTTTCTAAAACACGACTTCCTATGGAAAAGGAAGATAGAAAAACCATGGAATAGTCTCCATCTTCTCTCTCTGAAAGTGACAGTTCAGCAGCACAAGTACTACCTGCCTCCAGATGTCTAGAAAAGGTTTCCCAGTAACTGTGTAGCCTGGTACCATTGCCCTCAGTTCATAAATGAGAAAACTACACCGAAAGAACAAAAGCAGGGCTCAAATCCAGGACGTGCATCTCCAAGTCCTGAGGCAGCATTCAAAGGATTCTTCACAGGAGGGGTGGGGAGGGAGCCCAGACCAGTAGCAGACTCCTGCATTGTTTTTAAAAAATAAAAAGCCCCCCTCTCGCTTGCACATAAACAGTGTGTCCAGAAACTTCCCGAAGTAAAAACTCCACAAGTAATTCTGCTTCAGCACCTGTGGCTGAGAGCTCAGGATCAAGGCGATGACAGGATAATCTGGCTCTGGGGGGCAGGGAGAAAGAGAAAACGGAAACGGGTGCTTTTCTAAAGTCCACACTAATTAGAGACAGACACACTTTGCTCTGTTTTTTTAAACTAGCACCTATGACCTGCAAGAATCTACCAGAAAAAAAAAAAATGGTTAAAGGATGGGTAGCACCCGATAAAACAAAGATTCGGAAAATCACTCTAATAATGCCTTTACTGTCCAATTACCAGTGAAATGCTGAAATAGATGTTAACTGACTGAGCTGCTTCATATGACCCCCAGGTACGTGTTTTCCTCCCAAACTGGAGGTCTGGCTGGCTGAGTGCTCAGCCTGGAAGAAAGCAGAGGTATCCCGCCCTGGGCACAGCCCCACATCCTCGCACCTACAGAGACCTGGTTCGGAAAGTCTAGTGACACTAAATGCCCCAAATTCAGGTCCCCAAGAGAACATCCACTTTGTTTACGGCAAAGTCCACAACACAGTTCTAAGGAAAACATTTGGATATCAATAATGTGAGATGGAAACCATCAGCAATGAAAGCTACAGGTATCCGCCAGCATTGCATTCCGGTCCCGGTGACAAGGACTGTTAGCCATGTCGTTTTTTGAACAAGACTCTTCACCTGAGCTTCATTTCACTGATCAAAGGGAGTATTTGCCTATCTACAAGAGATGGTTGTTTTTGAACCCAGACAAGTAAAAGGACAAAAGCCCTAAGAAAACATTACACAAAGCAGGTGCAACAATGAATTAAGGGGCCCTCCTTCAGAAGTTAGCACACCTACTTAACCTCTCAAACCAGCTCCGTAAGACAGACTGCAGCCACCACACGGACCTACTCTGGAGCCATAAAGGAAAGGAAAGCCTCCTCGCCTGCCCTGCCCTTAAAGGACAAGAGGAAACCACGCAGACAGGCGCTAACAGGGCTGGCAGAAGTGCCTCTGCTGATGCACTTTCATGAAACAGGTAGAATGGCAGAGGCATGCTCAGGTAAGAAAAGGATCTATAAACCCCCTCCCGGAAAGAAGATGGTTTAGTCAACAGCGGAGACCCTCTCCACCACCACCCTCCATGGCTTCCCAGCAGGCCTGAGCAGGAAACAGGCTCGGACAGGGGAGCCCTCCGCCTCAGCCTTCCCTCTGTGCGGGCACAGCCTCTACCCCAACCCCTGTGGGAAAGTACCTAGAGAAGAGCCATTCAGGGACTACCCAGTCTCTGTCCTCTGGGGAATTTCGAATGTCTAATTCCTACTTTGGTGAGAGCGTGGGAGGAGCAGGAGTAAGACAACAGGTCTGATGTCACCACCACCACCTTGTGGACCCCGCGAGGCCACCCAGCCACACTCTCTGGATCAGCAGTCGCCAATCTTTCCAACCTCAGGACCACCAGTGGTCTATGGACCACGGGGGTTGGCAGCTGATGCTCTAGATCACCCTGTACAAGTAACAACCTTGGGGGCTTTTGTGTCACAAAAAAAAAAATTACAGAAGAGATCAACCAATGAACTTGTATGCATAACCCATGGACAGACAATATGTGGTGAAGGCCTGGGGTGGGGTATGGGGATGGGCTGGAAGAGGTCAGTGGTAGAGATAGGAGGACATACGTAATACTTTCAAAAATAAAGATTTCAAAAATGAAAATTACTTTTCACAGATTAAAAAAAAAGTACCATTCCCTTTCTAAATAAATAAATAAAAATAAAAAGGGAGTGTGTAAAAAAAAAATCCCCAGCTGACAATGGAGCAGCCTTCAGACACAGGCTGGCATTACACAGATAGCACACAACACCACCTGTTATTCCTCATTTGAAATAGGACTGTGTGAACTAGACTCAAGACAGGTAAGGATGGGTTTAAATGCATTGAGGAGTTTCTGATAATCAGGTATAGGTGTATACTGTTAAAAACTGGCACTTGAAAACTCTGGAAAGCTCCAGACCATGGGTTAAAATTAAGTTAGAAAAATATGCCCTCCATCTATGTTTTTAAAAAGGCAAATAAATTTCTTACTCAGTCTCTACTTTTGCCTCTACTCCCCATATGTTACTTTTTATACTTTTTCTGTCCCTCCACAAACAGAACTCTGACCAACTAAACAATTTAGGCTAACATCTCAAAAGCTGTCATTTAATGTGAGACCAATCCTTCAGACTATTACTTCCAAATTTTCCAACTCTGGTCAAGGTAAAGGGTCATTAATGACCTCTATATGCCAGTTTTGAAATAAGGGGTACTTTATAGGAGATGCTTTATAAGCGTGTGGAAGCCCACACTTCTTCAACAAGTCTTTGTAACTTCACAGAAAACAACATCAACTACATGAGCCACAGGAACACAGGGTTTGCTTGAGATGCTCCGAGAGATGGGGAGCCCAAATAAATACTCAGGTCCAATGCCTTCACTGCTCTGCTCCAACTCTGGTGGTTCTCTCTCACCTGCCATACACAACTATGACTGCTGGGCAAGGTACCCCTACCTTCTGTGATCCCTATCTGCTCTGGGGCTCATGGCCACCTCACTCCCCAATCCCTGCTCTCTGCTCTAGTACATGTGGTTTCCTTCACATCTGCTTTCAAACTTCCCCAGAAACGCATGAACTCTCGGCATCAGTGCTACTTTATAAGCCCATTTATAGCCAACACCCAGAACAGTGAGCGCTGCAGGAATTTGGCACAGCATCTACCAGGTGGCAAGGTCGGAGTCTGGCTTCACTTGCATTCCCTGTCATGCCTTCCTTTCCTTGTACACAGTGGGCAGTCCAATTAGGCAGCACCTGCAGGCTAGTTACCAGTAAGTAAATGCCAACGCTATCCCTGATGAGCCTGTACCAAAAAGAAGGTCAATGCCAACCCTATCCCTGATGAGCCTGTACCAAAAAGAAGGTCAAGCTAGAAAAGTGTTTCCCGGCACTTATTTTACTGTGGCTGCAAACTGTCAACAGTGGAAGGAAGCAGTTCAAATTATGTCCTCAGGGCTGCATTTCATCACTAAGTCATTCTATATGATAAGAGATCATCAAAAATAGTTACTTAATATGCACTCAGATAGACCATGAAAACTTTTAAAAGAAGATGTAAGAACTATTTTAAACAATAAGTAAACTCATTCATTTTATAGGTGCAAATGGAAACTTAAAAGACCAAGATTTTGTCCAAGATCACAGAACCAGTTAAATCATGTTAGCACTGTCCAGGAGGGGAAGATTTCAAAACAGTAGCTCTATATTCCTCCCATATTAAAGATAGAGTCCAAGCTAAAGAGAAAAGGAAAAAAAAAAAAGTCTGTGGATATGACATTTACTAACTGAGAAAAGGATAGACTAATTAGGGAAAAGTATAAATTTAACAAAAAAATAAATAAAAGCAGTAGCTTAGAATAAATGTTTATCAGCTTTCTTTACTCTCTAACAAAACCAAGTGCATTAAGGAATAGATATTATTATTTGTAATTAATATCCCAAATTTCTTACAATAGAATTTTTATGTGTTTAAATATTGGTTCAATTCTTTTAGAGAAATTTCACATTGTTGAATACCAATTCTTATTACAATTACTAGGGTAACACTGGTTAATAATATTCTGTAATGTTCAGGTGGACAAGATTATAATGGGGTATCTGTGCACTGTACTGGGTGCTCACCACCTGCAGTCCAGCTTCCTTTTGTTACTGTATATTTGACTCTCTTTACCCACTTAGCCCTCCCACCATCTTCTTCCCCACTGGTAATCACCCTTCTGTTGTCTGTGTCTATGAGTTTGTTTCTGTTCATTTTATTCGTTTGTCACTTTCTGTCCCATATTCCACATATGAGTAGAATCATACCATTTTCTCCTTCCCTATCTGACTGACTTCACTTAATGTGATAATCTCAAGAGTATCAATTAATTTTTAAGCAAAGGTAAAATTTAGCCTGGTCTATGTCTGAATGATTAAGAAAAAGATTCATTTAATTAAAACCAAGCTGAGGTACTTTTCCTATTCAGGGAGTACTTTCAGGCAGGATTTTTCTCTTTGGGGGTAGGGAGTAGATGGATTCCTGGAGGTAGCAGCTATCAGTAATGATGAAAAGTTCTTATTCCTTGAGATCAGGGCTCCTATTTTCCAGATAAAATAAGCTCATTTCAAGAATAATTATGTTTCCTCGGCCTGTAGCAGAAGAGGGGGAACTCAGGAGAGAAGCCTAAGAGTCCAGGCATCCACGTCACTGTGTGGGTGATAATCACCTAGTCACAGTACTTGATGGAGAAAAAAGCCTCTAAGTATTTTCAGAAATGCATGAATTTAATCATGCGCTTACGTGTGACACTATGAACCCAGGCAAAAGGTTAAAAGCACTGGCTTTAAGCCAAACATGTTTCACAAGTCTTTAGATTTTATCAATGCTGTCCTTAAACCCCTTTAAAACCAAAATGAGTAGAAAAGTCACACAAAGACTGAACAAAGAAGTCACAACCACTGGGGCTGGAATAGTCCACTAAATGACAGGTTCCTAAGGGGGGGCTCAGAGGAGAACCCTGGCCCCTGCATGTCTGAATTGTACATGTGCTACCTTTTCCCTGCCCTCCCTGATAGAAGTTATAAATATTGTAATATGACATGCCAGTTACCATCTCAATGCCAGGGACAGGCTTAACCTGCCTTGCTTGCCTCCCAGACAATTCAGAGATGGTGTAACATCACCAGCAAGGTAAACTGCTGGGACATTGCCCCAACCTGAGAAAGAAGTGATCTCAGGAGAAGAAAATAACCATATTTCGAGACTTTAGCTTATGAAATGCTATTACTTAAAATGAATACCTTTCTAAATGAGATGAATAATTAAGGTTTTCTCATTTCTAAGCCTCACTTGTTAAAAAGTGGAAACAGTATGGACTACTTTCTACCCTGAATGCTAAGCTATCCTTCAGCAGGCTCTGGAGAAAGCATGGTTAAAAGAATTATCCTTGAGAGGATTACAAAGGTAAAAGCTAAAGAAAGACTGAACTTTGCATGCAAAATTATTGAATGTTTAGGAAATCCATTCAAAAAAGGGGGATGTTTTGGAGGTTCCTAAATGCCAGGTCTTAGACCTGCCTTCACAGGCTTCCTGGGAAGCACTAGAAGAGATTCCTGCGTCTCACCTCTGAACACGGACCTAACCGGTCTGAAGTGGCTCCCGGAGCCTGTACTACTAACTCCCTCGCCTTGTGATTCTGATGCAACCAGGTTTGGAAGTGCCCGGGGGGCTCCACTTCATGCACTGCAGAAATACTGAATAGCTGTCATTTGTTCAGCACAAGATCCATCTGCACAAAACCCTACTGGGCTAATGCTGTTAGGAAGCCCGAAGAGAAACTGCTAAATAAACCACCGTTCACAGCACTGGATGCACTGTTTCAATACTCCAATAACCAGGCATTTTACCAAATGCATTACATGCTAGGTGGCTTGGAAAACAACAGAAACCTGCACTCAAAGAGTAGACAAACTTGTGTATACCTGTGTATACCTGTATATACCATGTGTATTAACTATTCTGCTGCAGCACTCTACAGCAAGCATGTCAAACTCGAGGCCCAAGGGCCACATGCGGCCCACAAGGAATATTTTTGTGGCCCAGCCAATATAATGTTATGTAAGAGATGTTTTAATAAAAATTTCCTAACTTAATTTTCATAATATCCTGTTATACGTAGTTATTAATAACTACAATGTTCGCTAATGACTGATTACTATAATCATGTTGCATTCATTTCCCTATGTGCCTTACATACAGGCACACCATTTCTCACCACTAATACTACTAGCAGCAAATATTTTAGCAGCCAATGGCCACATCATTAGTCTTGGACTGACTTGTTTGGTGTGTACAGTAGGCAATATTTCGCTTTCAGAGAACAAGAAAAATAGGTTTATTTGTGCTACGCTTACTAATCTGTGCAAGTTACTCAGTGTCTGCTAAGTTAATGTTCAAAAAAAATAATAATTTTTATTAAAATGTTCTATTATTTTATGTCAACAATTACTCATTTATTTTAGCCCTTTGTATTCAGCATGCCTCTGTCAAAATAAACCTACGTTTCCATTAAAATTGAAGCTTTTGGTTTTTTGTGGCCCACCTAAACTTAAACCTTATTTGGCCCGTGTTAGCCTTTGAGTTTGACATGCCTGCTCTACAGGAAAGAAACATCCGAAGACAAGGATTTGAGTCCCCGCTCTATCTTGAACTCCCTGTTCTTAGCTAAACTACTGGTCTCATCTTTTTCATTGGGGGCAGAAGGTAATGCTTTCAGACCCCAAGATTCCACGGTTTCTCAAGGGTAAAGAGAACAGATTTCAAAGAAGAGGAAACCCAATCCAGGCTGCTCCAACCCAGCAAGGCCCCATTGAGCTGACAGCAGCCCCACCTCGGCTCCCTTCTTTCCTATCACCTTCCTAGGAGCCAACAACGCCTGGGCTCTCCCTGTCGCTCCTTGCTTCCTCAGGCCCTCCTTGCTAAGCCAGAGGATATGGGGAAGCAGTAGGGAAATATGTGAGAATTCTGAAAGTAGCACGAGGAAACTATGTTTCTTTAAGATTATCCTGACACCTTCCAGGGCGGACTGAAGGAAGGGGAAAAAAAAAAAAAGTAATTTATAGAACGGTATCCCAGGGAACGAAAGGGGCTTAAGCACAGCTCCTGAAAGGTAACTTTGAACACAAGAAAAGAACTGGCTCAAGATGTTGGATAAGAACACAAAACATATCTAATTGGGGGAAAAAAAAATACACAGAAAGAACAGACAGACCAAAAAAATGGTACTATGTACGTAGTTTTGGAAAATGGTCTGCTTTGCCTCTCGAGAAATCTGGGCCAAACTGAGGAGACCAGCTGTTATCTGATATTTTTGAAGGAGCCGAGTGGGGGTGGGGAAGGAAGGAGCCTGCTGCTTACCCACCACCCCCACCCCATCTCAGAAAATCAGAAGAGCAGCAGCAGATGTCACA
Source organism: Pipistrellus kuhlii (assembly GCF_014108245.1). Taxonomy (NCBI): domain Eukaryota; kingdom Metazoa; phylum Chordata; class Mammalia; order Chiroptera; family Vespertilionidae; genus Pipistrellus; species Pipistrellus kuhlii. The sequence goes on from NW_023425427.1 coordinate 49,385,408, forward strand.
GAGTAAAAGCCACCAGGCAGGACTGCCCTATCGCCCATGCACTCCGCCCAGGCCAGCTGGGCCTTGCAGAGAGGCCGGCAATGGATGGTGAGGAAGCAGCTGCTGTCACAGGGCTCTCTTGCAGGTGATTGGAATCTGTTCTATGGCGACCCATTTCCCCTGCGTTTCTGCTTTCTTGTGGACAATGTGACTCGGAGCAAACTAACTCACTCACTAGAATAAAGTAAGGGTGGTTATTTCTGGAGCAGAGAAGAGGGTATATCCTGAAATGAGCCATCCCAACCATCTATCCCAATTTCTTAACCACAACCCAGAACTTCAAAATTATGATCACTGAGCAGCAATTCTGGCAGTAAATTAGGTTGGGAAGCCCTTGAAAATGTGCAACAGGATCAAGAACACACAAACCAATCTGAAGATAATCAGATATCGAATATATTTTTTAATGAGAGCATTTGCTTAATAGTGCTATTAAAAGGATCATCTCTGTGATGCAAACCAAAAGTAGGAAGAACAATTAGAAAAAGCAGTCCAGACTGGAAAACCAAGGTCAAAAGCAAACTTAAATCTTGGTAAGCAGAGACTGTATGAGAGAGCTAATTTTCCCTCCTCCAATTCTGATAAAAGAAACCAATTCATTTTCTGACCCAAGGGTGAACCTTTTCACACATTGGACATTTTCTTGATCATGAAACATGTAGAGCTCTTGAACATCTTACATCCAAGTGCATTTGGGGGCCAACACATGTACTTCTCCTTTGGATGAGTCAGGAGTGAGAGGCATTTTTTCTGTGGGCCAATAAATATAAAGAATGAGGTGACAGAACCACCTAGGGCTAATGAAGTACTTTAACTGACAATTCTAAGAGAAGCCACTTATAAGCACAAAGATGACACTGTGCTTCCAGATGCCTGAAGAAATGAGCAGAAGAAGTCTCTAAGCAAGATGGATGCCACAGTCAGCCTTGACTGACTTCCCCTCACCACTTCAGGCTATAATCTGAGCACACTTCTTAAATCAAGGTTGGAAAACAGGTTCCAACTCGAGTCAATTGATTGAGGTTGTCTGGAACACTATTTTGAAAAATATTTGGGAGCCACATCCAAACTCGGGAAGAAAGACTGCAGTGATTGATTGGCAATGTCTGCACCGAGCAGGAGAGGGAAAATCGATGGCTCCTATACTAAGAGTTTGCCAGAGGCAACATCCCTTTTATTTTCTAAAGGGGAAAAAATCTATACCTCCAATTGGATTAACTTACCAGAGAGAATCCTGGTAAGCATAAGAACTTCAAACGCGCACACACACGGAAAAATAGCCACAATTATTTACCATATGTCTTAAAAAAAAATATGTAACAGGAGGAATGACCTGTGTGGCATCTGAGTGCTCTTAGTCAGTCTCCTCAAAGCCAAGTTGAACCTGCTAGATCAGAGTCAACCTCCAGCCCAAGGACTGCAGCTGGTGTGCCCCTATCTTTCTATAGACTATGAACTACAGAAGGAAGGTTTTTATATTTTTAAATGATTGGGGTAAAATAAAAAGACTATTTTGCAACACAGGAACATTACAGGAAATTCACCTGTTGGGGGTCCGTAAGTAAAGTTTTACAGGATCACAGCCACACATATGAGTTAGCCATAAGAGCAGAGCTGAGACTCTGTGTCAGTCACTGTGGCCCATAAACCTTACCATATTTGCCACTTGGCCCTTTACAGAACAAGTATGCCATTACTGCAAGAACTGGCCTAAGGATTCCTCGAATTATATGGAAGGGAACTAGCTATAAAGAAAGGAGATTTAATTCACTAGGCTTCATAAGGTACTTGTCTTAGAAAGTTGCTGCTGTCCCTTTGTTAATATAGGAGTGATTACATGAAGTACTCCCAAATAAACTTTCCCCATCATGTAACAAAGCAAAAAACTCCACTAAACCCCCAGAGAAGTGTCTATGTGGGCACAAAATAAATAAAGGAAAGAACTACAAGTAGACCTTAGTCTTTTTAAATCTCTGTTCTGCAAGCAGATATAAAAAGAAAAACCAACATACTTTTATTGTTTTGGTTTGAAGTCTCAATCCATTGAGGGTGTTGATCGCTTTCTCCGCATCCTTAGGGTCAATGTAGTTCACAAAGCCATACCCCAAGCTCTGTCCTGATGAAAAGAAAGGAAAAAGGCATACATCAGTTCTACACGCTGATGACAGAGATCCCCTTTCATTCCAGCATATGGTCTTGCCATTAACACCAGCATACTTTCTCCACAGAAAAAAAGAAATTCCCTTTAATTCCTTTGGGAAGATGGACATGATCTTTTCATCTCCTTTCCACTACGTCTGCATGTTCAAACATCAGAAAGAACTCGGCAAGTTCTACCACTTAAAAACACACCCATCCCCAGATTGGCAGCGCACAGGCCCTGCCTGGGCTGGAGCGCACAGCAAGGCAGCCCTCAGCTTTGGGAGCCGGATTTTTCTTTTATAAATACATGGAGTGGGCTCCACATGCATGACTTTTTCTCTTCAGTTTCCTCCCCATTAAATGGGAAGGCAGGAAGCATCAACCAAAAACCTGTGGGTGTTCTGTACATTGCATCCTAACAAACTTACAGTCTTTACCAAGTACAATTATTTCAGAGTCTAAAATGGTGAAAAACCGTGTGTGTGTGTGTGTGTGTGAATATGTGTGTGTGTTGTGTGTATGTGTGTAGGCATGGGCAAAAGAAGGTTTACAGTAGTAATACAAACAAATAATTAGTAAATAATACGAGAACCAGCTCTATTTTGTGTACTCACAATTGTAAACCTATGTTTTTCCCACTGCTGCATATACCGTATTTTTCGGACCATAAGACGCTCCGGACCATAAGACGCACCAGTTTTTAGAGAAGGGAAATGAAGAAAAAAAGATTCTGAAACAAATAGTGTCCTAAAATATTTTATGTGCATTAAAACCCAACATCACAGTCATAAACACATGTAATCAACCCTGTAAAGTAAACAGCAGCATTTAGAACCATTTTAGAGCCAGGCAAGCACACAGAGACCACACAGAGCCGAGCAAGTAAAAAAACTTTTTTTTTAAAAGTATATGCGTAGGCTATATTTGGACCATAAGATGCAGGGACTTTTTCCCCCCACTTCTGGGGGGAAAAAAGTGCGTCTTATGGTCCGAAAAATACGGTATGCAGACATGTATTTCAAAGGAGAGCTTCTTCAAATAAACTGAGCTCACTTTTCTAAAAGGGGTTTGATGGCCTAGGTGAGGAATACAGGGAAATATGAACACAAAGATTTGCACTAAGGATGACCACGTGCACGAGAACATGTGGGAAGGAAAAAAAACAGCACAAAGATAACAAAACAGGATGTTTGGAGTGAGAGTTGCTTCCAATAAGTATTTTGATGGCTGCTTTTCCCTGTCATATGAGCCCTCTTCCCCCTGGCTCAATCGTGCCCCAACTCTAAAACAACAGGAAGTGACAAGGGGTTGGAATCAATGAAATGCACAATTAGGAAAGCCAATCAATCCTAGAGGCCTGGGTTTTTCAACAAGGGGAAGGTTTCCCGGTTTGAAAAGGTGAGAAGAACTACAAAACAGACGTAAACAGAGGTATGGTCCACTGGAAGAAAAACCACACTTAATGAACATTTTCCTGGAAGATGCCTAGTAAGGTCCAAATGCTTTGCATTAAATACCGTCTTTGGCCCTGGCAGGTGTGGCTCAGTTGGTTGAGCAACATTCTGTGCACCAGAAGGTCGCTGGTTCAATTCCAGGTCAGGGCACAACCTTGGGTTGTGGGCTTGATCCCTAGTAGGCGGGCATGCAGGAGGCAGCTGATTGATGTGTGTCTCTCTCTCCCGCTCCCTTCCTCTCTCTCTCTCTCGAATCAACAAAAACTTACTTTAAAAATAAATAAACACCATCTTTGTATCGATCTCACCAAGAGATGAGGGAGTGTTTCTTCTTTTAAGAAGGGGTAGGGAACATCTAGCCCGCTAAGGCCCACAAAATCATCTGGTCTGGCCCTGCCAAGGCATTAGGAGTAAGTTAATTAAATGCTTGACCAAATATAGCAAGCTGATTTTTAAGCTGGTAATTTAGTGTGGCCTGGGAATGATGTTATAAATATCTAAATGGCCCTTGGGGGAGAAACATTCCCCACCCCCTGATTTAAGGGATACCTTAGTGGTTATGAATACTGGAATTTCGGATAGCCACTCTGGTTACCCTAATGTGGTTTTACACAGAAAACAATAAAGACAGGGATGCGGAGGGGAGAGGAGGAAAGGAGAGAGTGGGGGAAGGTATGGAGGCAGGTTAAACCACAGTACCTAATAATCACCAAAATTTGTGATTATACTTTGGAAACCACTATCCTTATTTGGCCTAATCATTGCTAAAGTTGTCCTATTATCAAACTGTATTTTTTTGTTTGTTTTGTTTTTTTAAGGGGAGAGTAAGGGATAGCTAAAGTTAACTCATTTCACCCTTTTCTCTCATACTAATCATAGAGAATGTGTTTTACTCATGGTTCTATTTTCTAAACATTGCAGGTGAAAGAAACCACTGTCATTTTAAACACTCAGCTTTATACTAATTCGACCAGCACCACGTGTGCCCTGCATGCATGGTGAGTGCCTTCTTAGGAAATGTGCCTCAGCTCTACTATTGCTGAGAAGGATTCAAATTGGCTGAACATAAAAAAATCTGCTCAACGAAGCAGTTTATGATGAAAAGAATACGGGCTTTGGAGAAAGACACAAGGACTTCCAATCCTGGCTGTGCCACTTACCAGCTACGTGACTCTGGAGAAGCCACTTTGCCTCCCTGAGTCACCACTTCCTTATTTCTAAAATGAGAAGGAAAATCCCTAACAAATGAGGTTGCTGCAACAATGATGAGAACATCTGCAATGATGGAAGATTATTCTGGCCAAAAGATAAAGTGAGGAGCCCTGGCCAGTGTGCTCAATGGTTAGAGAGTGTCAGCCCACACACTGAATCAGGTTCAATTCCCACACAAGGGTGCATACCTGGGTTACAGGTTTAATCCCCTGGCCCCATTTGGGGCGTATGCGGGAGGCAACCAATTGATGTCCCCCCACCCTTCTCCTCTCCCCTTCCCTCCTATACGCTCTAAAAATCAATGGAAAAAAATATCCTGGGGTGAGGACTGACCAAATAAAAAGGAAAAGAAAAACATAAACTGAGGGAAAAGTACCTGTATTTCTATTATAGATTAAGGTGTTTAATACAACCAAAGAACTTATATGCTTATATGCATAATGCATGGACACAGATAATACTTTGGTGAAGGCCTGGAGGGCTGCAGGGCGGAGGGGGTCCATGGGGAGAAAAAGGAATATCTGTATGACTTTCAACAATAAAGACAAATTCACAAATAAACTAATAATTACATTACATCAGGAAGATGGGAAATAGAAAGGCAAGCCAAACATTGTGTCCTCTGGTCACACTGCTACTCTGGGACAAAATTAATCAAATCATCGATTGTACCAGCATTAGGAGTCCATTTCTCCTAGCTTCTGGCACTACCCTCACACCTGCCTTTCAGCAGCTTCTCATCACAGAGCTTTCTCAATCTTGGTTGCACAATGAAATAATCCTCCAAGCTTTAAACAAAACAAAACAACACTGAGGTCTAAGATCCAGTCCCAAAGATTTTTATTTTACTGGTCTATTACAAAGCACTGGTACCAGGTGTTATAAATCCTGATGACCAGTGCTGAGAGTCACAGTGTTGATGGTGAGAGATAATTAAGGGCTACATATGAGGTTTCTGGGAGCCTGAGGAGGGCCAAGTGCTGTGGTCTGGACATGTGACGTGACTCTGCAGGGAAGAGTACCTTTCACAGATGCATTTTTAAGATCTAAGTGGATGTCCTTCTTCTAAAATCATCACATTACCCATCCCTTCAGAGAAACAGTTCACTGGCCGGCTGAGGACAGGCTGAGCACAGCAGTGCTTGCGGAGCTGGGTCACTGGGTGAAGTGAAAAGCTCAGTCCCTGCTCAGCTGTCCCCCAGGCTGGCCTCTGAGCTCTCACGCCCAGCACACTGGGCACTCGAAAGCTTGATAAGGGACTAAATGAGAAGCATTATGGTGTTGTGCATTTAACCAAAGGTATTATCAGCATCACCATCACATGGCCCATCCATTTACTGGATCTTTGACCTGACTCCCTGGAACAGTCATGGGTAGCGATAATAACGATGAGTCAGCCAAATCGCTATCACTATTAGCCCAAGCAAAATAATCTCAAGGGTCTAACTGCTGTTAATAGGCTGCATTCCTAAATACACTCTCCTAGATGCATTAAAATGTTGGCACTGGAACACAAAGGAGTGAGGAACCTCACAGATTTTCTTTTTAAAGTGCGTTAGTCAAGTCAGCCAATGTTTATTAGATGTTTAAAATTAATAAAAATATCACAGATGACACCAAGATAGGCAAAACTCTCCCATTCTCACCTTTCAGCGATATACACTGAGTGGCCAGATTATTATGACCTCTGAACGCATAATAATCTGGCCACTCAATGGATATCCTATATAATAAAAAGCTAATATGCAAATTGTCCCCTCTACCAGGAGTTCAGCCAGCAGGCAGGCTGGCCAACCACCCATGTCCCCCTCCCCTTAGCTAGGCTAGTTGGACCAAATTCATGCACCTAGCCTCCTGTGTGTGTGTGTGTGTGTGTGTGTGTACGTACACACACACACACACACACACACACTGAGTGGCCAGACTATAATGCATTCAGAGATCATAATAATCTGGCCACTCAATGTAATGTTTTACTATTTAAATTGAGCCTCACATTAATCATGTGAGATACTTACTCTTCCCCTGCAGGGAGAAATGATATCTGAAGGTAGGCAAGGTCAATCAGCTTCTTCAGACTAAAAAAGCAGGTAGGAAGCTATGTCAGGACTTGAATCCATGACCCGCAAATGCTACATTCTTACTCAATTCGAACTACTTTATATCTGAGCCCAGAATATCTTTAATATGCCTGAAGTATCATGTAACAGGCAGGCATTTTCTAACAAGGCTGTTAGAAAAAAAAAAAGGGGGGGGGGGACCAAGATGGCGGCATACGGTAGACACCCGAATGCAGCCTACCACAACAAATTTGAATTTAGAACTGGAAAACAGGGGAGGCATTGCCCTGAAGCACCGGATGGCTAGCTGAGAGGAGGCTCTACCATCTGGGAAGGAGAGAGAAGGCACGCTGAACCTCAGGAACTGTGAAGGTACTGAGAACTGTGCGCACGAAAAGGCGCTGGCTTACTCCAGGCGCGCGGAGAGGAAGGGTCGGACCAAGATTGCTGCTGGCATACTCCTGGTGTGCAGAGAGGGCTGGCCAGGCTGAGTTCGCTACTGGCTTACGCCTGGTGCGCGGAGAGGGCGGACAGCTAACACGCGGCTGGCTTTCTTGTCCGAGAGGAAAACAGAATCACCCTATTGCTCTGATAGACGGCCCCAGTCAGGGAGAGGCCAGACTGTCAGGCAGGGGACAGAGATCTCTTGGAGGTGTGTGAAGCCAGAGGTCATTACTGCGGGACTTAGGGAGGAGCCGAGGGGAAAATAAAGCTTGCGTGCACCAACCCAAGACTCTGCCCCATCCAAGCTGAGCACAGAAGTTCTCCCAGAGGCTGGCTTTCTTTAAGGAGGGACTGGCCAGAATCCAAAGCTTATCTATGCCTTTACCAAAGAGGTGTACACGCCTGCAACCAATCTTCTGAAATTCACCGCAAACAGGACTTTTCTAAGGCGAGACTAACAGGGAACCAAAGATTGTCTGTACAGAAGCCTTCCTAGCTGAGACACTGCTGATCCTCACAGCCAATTGGCTTGGAGATCAACGCTTCCCAATGATACCAACAATAAGCAAGGCTTAACAACAAGACTGCACACACAGCCCACAAAGGGCTATACCAAGACTGTCCACCGCAGGTAACTGGGAAGGCTGTGCTACTGGGCTCTACCAGGACACCTAGCACACAAAACTATTTCATCAAATCAGGGAAACAACTAAAATGGAGACAAGAGGAAGGACAAAAAGGAAGGAGATGGAGGAAAAGAAAAGATTGGACATTGAGTTCAAAACTACAATTATAAGGTTATTCAAGAATTTCCTAAAAAAGGCCGATAAAATAAATGAGACCTAAGAGGATATGAAAAGGGAGCAACTAGAAATAATAAGGGATCAACTAGAAATGAAGAAAACATTGTCTGAAATAAAAAATATTACACAGAGTCCTAAAAACAGACTGGAAGATCGCAAGAATCAAGACAAAGATTTAGAACACAAAGAGCCAGAGGACACTCCTCCACAGAAGCAAGAAAAGAGAATCCAGAAAGTTGAAGACAGTGTAAGAAACGTCTGGGACAATTTCAAGCGAACCAACATCAGAATTATGGGGATCCCAGAAGAAGAGAGAGCAAGATACTGAAAGAATACTGAAGAAATAGTGACAGAAAACGTCCCCCACCTGGGGAAAGAAATAGACTTACAAGTCCAGGAAGCCCACAGAACCCCAAACAAAAGGAATCCAAGGAGGACCACACCAAGACACATCATAATTAAAATTCCAAGAGCAAAAGACAAAGAGAGAATATTAAAAGCAGCAAGAGAAAAACAGGTAGTTACCTATAAAGGAGCACCCGTAAGATTGTCAGCTGATTTCTCAACAGAAACCATGCAGGCCAGACGGGAATGGCAAGAAATACTCAAGGTGATGAATAGCAAGAACCTACAGCCAAAAATACTCTACCCAGCAAACCTATCACTCAGAATCAAAGGCCAGATAAAGAGCTTCACAAATAAAATAAAGCTAAAAGAGTTCATCACTGACAAACCAGAATTATATGAATTGCTGAAGGGGGTTATTTTGGAAGAGGAAGAAGATAAAGATAAAAATTATGAACAACAAATACGTAACTATCAACAAGTGAATCTAAAATCCAAGGGAATTAAAAAATCTGATGAACAATATTAACTGGTGAATATAATAGAATCAGAGGTATGGAAGGGGAGTGGACTGACGATTCTCAGGGAAAAGGGGAGTGGGGGGTGCGGGAAGAGACTGAACAAAAACTGTGAACCTGGTGGAGGGGTGCAATTGAAGGGGCAGGGAGAGGAACACATTTGTAATAATTTGAACAATAAAGATTTATTTTTTTTAAAAAAACTTTTTTGCGACAGTGGCCCACTGTTTTTCAAATTCCTGTATTTCTTTTTCTTTTCTTTTTTTTTTAAATATATTTTATTGATTTTTTAAGGAGAGGAAGGGAGAGAGATAGAGAGCTAGAAATGTCGATGAGAGCGAAACATCGACCAGCTGCCACTTGCATACCCCCTACCGGGGATGTGCCCGCAATCAATGTACATGCCCTTGACCGGAATCGAACCTGGGACCTTTCAGTCTCCAGACCGATGCTCTACCACTGAGCCAAACCGGCTTCAGCCAAATTCCTGTATTTCTTATACAAATATCAGTATCCCTATATATGAATTACTCTGCGTTTATTAATTCCTATGACAAAGTAAATTGTATCTTATATAGCGCCTATTTTCAGATTATTGTGAATGCAGATTTTTTAAAAATAAAACTATATCAAGTCAAACATCAATAAAAAATATATAGCCTGGATCTACTTTTCCCTGCTCTTATATTCATCAGCTAGTTACAGTCACAAACCACCAGGGAAGGCTTGCAAGCCAAGCCTCGTTTATCCATATCACCCAAATCTACTTTTCAAATCATTCTGAATTTAGAATGTGCATATTGACAATCCCAAAACCAAGAATCATTTCTTTAAAAAATTTATGAAGCTATACATTTAAATTCCAAATATAGCCATTATGGAAATCAATATGATAAAAAGAAAATTTTGAAAAAAAATGACAAAACTAAGGTGTTCGTTTTCTGACCCCCCACCCCTCCCTCCCTCCCTCCCTCCCTCTCTCTCTCTCTCTCTCTCTCTCTCTCTCTCTCTCTCTCTCTCTCTCTCTCTCTCTCACACACACACACACAAACACACACACACACACACAAACACACACATTCTGGTTTTAGAAACCAAAAAATAACGCCTTCTGGTAACTGAACATCAAGAATGAGGTCAGCACTACTTGTCCCCACAAACTACCTATAGTCACAGACTATTAGGAATTTTTGAACCATTATACCAAGCCTTGGCCCTGACAGCCATGGCAGGGACTTTGCTATGAAGCAAGCTATGTGAAGAGCCATACAGCCTAAGACCTTCACACAGTACTGAGAACTCCATGTGGACGTGCACTTCAGCACATGTTTTATGGACACTGTGTGAGAGAGTGCCTTTGTTTTGCCTCCTCTTTTTCAGTCTAACACATTTGCCACAATAAAAGATCTCTTCTTCCCAAGAGGCGAAACTCGCTTATAAATTATGCTTGGCAAAAAGAAAATGGTTACAGACAGGCTGCATAGAACCAAGGTCAAGTAATCTAAAGCACAGAGTGGAGATTCCCACAGGCCTCTGAGTGGGACCAAGGCCTGGTGAGAGCCACGTGAGGGTCAGAGCAGGAAGGGCAAGACAGGAAGAGGATCCACATAGGGACAAAGTGCTGGTGGCAGACACAGTAAACTCCAATTTATGCCAAACTGTGCATAATTCAAACCAGCAGCATTCCCCTGCCACCTACACTGCTTTTAATGGCACACTTTAATTAAAATTTTAATTGCATATTTTAATTAAAAACACACAATCTTCTGGACCCATTTAATTCAAAGGTCACTTTATTTAGTCTTTTCTACTTCAAATTACTACCGATGTACAGAACTGTCCCCTCAGGTTTAAAGGTAAAGGCAACAGACTGCCGTAATTCTTGATTATAAACCTGGCACATTAATTTAATTTTATCCAACCAACACTAAGCGAGAACCTTCTCAACATGGGATTGTGACAAATAAAATTCTGTATTTAAAAAAAGGGCAGACTTCATTATTCCTCAGCAACATTTAGCATTCGCTTGCTCAACAGTCATAGAAAGTCTACATTTTGGTAGTCCCTGAGTTTATAGCGAAGAGACAAAAAAAAATTCCTCTTCATAAAACGTATATCCTGGTAGAAGGGACAAAAGAAATACCTAACCCTGAAGAAAGTTAGAGTGAATGAAGGAAGGAAAAGGAAGCAGAGGGATGAGAGTGTGGGGAGTGGGGATTGAGGGGGTCAGGGCTGCTATTTAAACACAGTGGTCAGAGTGGGTCTCAACCTAGCGGTCGATCAGACTTGGAGGAAACAGCTTCCAGGCTAAAGGGAAGCTGTGCCAGCAGTCTTATTTCAGGGCCAGGTCTGCCACACAGGTATCACCGCCTGCCAGGTCTCCCAGCCCCACCTGCCCCTCCTCCCACCTCTCTGCCTCAGCACAGGTCCTCATGTCTCATGTGGATTACTGCTACAAGGCTCTATGCCCAGCATGCCTTCCCCAGATTCCTGTTGGCTTCAAAACCAGTCACCCGCCATCACGATGTTGTCTGGTGATCTCTCTGAGAGAGGAATCTGTGCTCTAGTCTCCAAGGTCATCATCATCTTCTTGCTTATTATGTTCACCACTCCAACACATGTTCCCTCAAGTGCACATCCCATTGTCCTGCGCCTGGAACCTGGAACAGGACCTCTCAAACTGCCAACTCCCGTACATCCTTCGAGACTTTCTCTGAGACCATTACTACTCCGATTTGTCCCACTCCAATACACAGTGCTCCATGTTCCTTCTGGTCCTTCCACAGTCCTTATATTACCCTTTTTTAAAAATATATATTTTATTGATTTTTTACAGAGAGGAAGAGAGAGGGATAGCGTTAGAAACATCGATGAGAGAGAATCATCGATCAGTTGCCTCTTGAACACCCCCTACTGGGGATGTGCCCGCAATCAAGGTACATGTCCTTGATCGGAATCAAACCTGGGACCCTTCAGTCCACAGGCCGACGCTCAAACCACTGAACCAAACCGGTTTCGGCCTTATATTACCCTTTCATCTTAGTACATATTTGGGTATTGGGTCCATCTGGATGCCTCCCCTTCAGACTACTGATTAAGGCTTAGAAGATCCTATACAGATTATTAACTACATGGTCACTGAATGGGGGGAGGGGGGAATGAAGGAATGAACAAGCGAGCTAATGAACAAGGAACAAACGAAGAAGCAGCCATCTGCCTTCCAGGAGCTTATGGTGAAGACGAGAGCTGCCCTTATAAACATGCTCCCCATGTCCCTGCATTGTACCAGATGGATGGCAGAACAAAGGAAGGCAAGATGCTCAAATGTTACCGTATTCTGACTTTGTAAGGGAGTGATGTGAGAGATATTTTTAAATAGTTCCTGTAAAATTTTTCATATGAAAATTTTCTACAAATACCATTTAAATCAATTCCCAGTTTTAAAAAAATAATGTCACCTCAAGTAATTTGATAGATTTACATAAATCTGTTTCACAAATCTGTAAGTATGAATTATGGCATGTCAGCATATAATTTTGTTGAAAGTGCTTTCTCACTAATATAATTAAGTCTGCCAAGACTATTCAAGTACAAGTCAAATAAAATGCAGAGTGAATTCTGTAAAAACCGGGTAGTTGAATCAACATTCTAAGGTGACTACACTGATTGATGTGTATCTATTATTTCATTTAGAGCAGTAGTAATATATTATGAAATAAAAAAAAGGACAAAGAGCAGCATGAATCTTTTTAAAATCCCACAGTAAGCAGGAACAGGTCACTATGATATGGTCCTCTCTGACAGGCAAGAGTATTTGCAACCCAAGGACTAATAATGTAACACTTGGGAGAGGGGAAGGGAGCGTGGAGAGACAAATTTAAACTATCTTCAGAAACAGCCCTATATAAAACTGCATCCCTTAACATTAATTTTTTTTTTTAAAGTAAGCATATAACTTGATATGGAAAAGCAACTTTTCCCTCCAAGGTATGTGTGTATGTGTTTTGTTTGTTTTTTTTGGGGGGGGGCAATATTGGTTTTTAAGGACACCCCCACAGCTTTTCCTCATTTTCATACCCTTCCTTCTTCCTCCTCAAACATACAACAAAGCTGCAAATGTGCTGTATTTTTTCAGATGGACTTTCTGTTCTTGGGCACTCGTTACATGTGTCTGTTCAGACAGGCTGTGCACTGCAACTCTGGCACCAGAGCAACATACACCAGACTTGACAAAGGAGCTTCTAAATATCTTCTGTCTGATATGTAACAAAGCCATGCAGGTGCTGCAGCGTAGGGGAAAGGTTTGAATCTCAGAACAACAGAGGGGAGCAATCTTCTCTAGCCCCACTCCTCTCCGTATGTTAATTCCTGACTCAGCCGAGTCCCCTCCCCTGCAGCAGGTCCTCCCAGTTAAACAGCCCATGCACGCAGGTCAAACGGAAGGGGTCCTCCTGGCCGCCCTCCCATTAGAGAGGTCAGATGGTGAGGTGGGAGGCCGGTGGGATGCTGGGACTGCAGACCAAGCCAGCCTCCCTGAAAGCATGGAGCACTCCAACCGGCTCCCCAAAGAGCATCCCCGGGGATTAGCACAGGCTGGAGAATTCAACCTAGACGCTGGCATAATACAGAACAGATGGGCTCGCTCCGAAGCCTTTTCCACCCAAATGCTGATCAAGCTGGCCCCTGCCGGAACTGCCCCGAGATTGTAAGGCGGTGCTCAGGACTTCACAGAGACTTGGAGATGTAACCTAGAAATGTTTCGATTGGAGCTTGTCTGCGGAAACCAAAGTTGTAAATAGTGATGGTTTGGTAAATAGTCCCTAAACGGCCTAATTCTAGAGGGAGCAGGCAATGACCTGGGCACCGGGGTATTTTCCTTCCGAGTCCATTTTAATGGCCATCTCTCTCCTCAGATTATGTAACTGGTAGAGATCTATTTTCCTATAGCTCCAGTCCCAGTAATTATGAATCTGCTGGCAATGCAGCGTGACCTTGCTTAAGCTGGCGAAACCGTGGGCTCTTAATACATCACAATTTGGGGATACATTAAGAACTCCCACACAAATTCAGTCCTGGGCTGTGGAGTGGCTGTGGAGAACAGCAACGGCAGATCCAACCCTCTGAGTCCTCCATCCTGCCCCTGGGTACTAAGATGAAGAAGATTGGGGAAAATGCTCTTTATCTAACGTGGGAAAATGAACCAATTCACCCGGAATGCACATCCCGGCATAAGACTTAAAACTTAGCAGGCTCTCTAGCTTGAGAGACAAGAGAGTGACTTATGGTAGCATCTTTACACCACTGTTAAGACAAAAGCCAGTTCTCGTTACTTAGTGATTTAGGTAGTTGCTCTAAAAGAAAAATCAGCACTTCTACCTTCAAACACCGGAGCTGCCCCGGTGATAAGAGACAAAGCCAAAAAGCTGTCAGTTTGGCCAGAAAGTCAGACTCAAAAAAAAAGTTACAACATTAACAACTCTGAGCTAAGGCGAAATCTACTCCCAGTGAGAGATCTGGGTCTGCTGCAATATTCTCCTTTCTTTTTAATGATAAGTAACTCTGCCAGTATGCAGAGTCCATGCCACACGCTCCCTCCCCTCCCCACAGAGGGAGCGGGGGAGACTGCGTGACTTGCTTTATCTTGTGCTTACTTAAAAGGCGATGGAGTTGTTCAAGTAAATATCATGTGAGATGAAGGGAAACGAACTACATGCCGCAAAGATGATTGTGGTAAAGGGGGAAACCAGTGAGCAAGTGCAGTAGTAAAAAGGGCATCTGCTGTTGCTTACCCTGCCAGCTGGTGCCAATCTAGACGCGCACGCGCGCGCGCACACACACACACACACACACACACACACACACACACACACAGACACACACACGGAAACTAGTACTAGTAAGCCGTCAATCAAAAAGCAGTATGGCTTCTTAATGTGTTTTTCTCTGTGTGTAACAGATCATTTTTCCTCAGATATTGCAAGGGAAAAAAACAAAACAAAACATACTAAAGACCCTGGGCTCTATAATGAGCTCAGTGCCCTTTCTGAAACCCTGTCAGTCCTACAACTACTCTGGATGAGCTCCCAGTTTTGACCAATGGGAAACATTGGTCAGACTACAAAAATCCCACCAGGTCCACATGATAAAAAAAATTTTCGTTAGATATGATTAATTTTCTTCTTGAACACAGAATTGTTGTGGTATTTAAAAAAAAAAATGCGTGCTCTCTCTGTTTTTATCTCTCTCTCATTCAAAAGTTAAAAGGTCCACCAGTCAAAACCTACCAATCTGAAAAGCCCCCTACATTTGGGAAAAGTTTGTTCCCATAAATGCTTATATCTAGCTTTCTGGAAGCATATATTGTCACTGCTTAATTAGAAACCGCTACTAAGCACCTTAAGAGCTTTATATGACATAGAGTTATCACATTTATTTCTCACCACAACACTTTGTGTGGATAATGCCTCTAACCATTTTACAGATATAAATATGGCGGTTTGGATACTGATTCACTTGCTCAAAGGCACAGAACTAGCTGGTAAGAGGTAGGCAG
The DNA here is from genome assembly GCF_014108245.1 of Pipistrellus kuhlii. Classification (NCBI taxonomy): domain Eukaryota; kingdom Metazoa; phylum Chordata; class Mammalia; order Chiroptera; family Vespertilionidae; genus Pipistrellus; species Pipistrellus kuhlii. The sequence continues at coordinate 49,400,978 of NW_023425427.1, forward strand.
GTTTTTTAAATCAAAATTGGCCTTTCCCACTTTGGTCTTTCTGGCACACATTGCACACTGCCTTTGAACAACTTTGGGAAATTATGTGGAGGTAGACACCTGTGCACCCAACATTCATAACTTTGCAACCAGTATATGCATCTTAAACTCCAACTACACCTGCATTGTTTTCTGGTTACTTGTCATGTGATCTATTGACTAGAAATTCAACATTCTTTCTCAATCCATCAAGATACTATGTGTAAAAGAAAAAGAGTAGCATCCTGCAGGTACACAAATCACGTAAACCCTCAAAACAACTCTATCGTTACAAAACAGACAGATTAGAGATATCCACATTATAAAAAGACTCATTTAAAATAGGATTTGATTTACATACTCCTTTTCCAGAAACTCAGAAAGCAATTCTTATGGCTAAAGCCAAACATGTCTGCCACTGCCAAAACCGTCTCCCACACAAGACACTTCTCCAGGCGGCAGATTGCGCTAACACGCTTTCCTAGGCTGGGGGCAGCTCCATAGCGGAGAAAAGCAGGTGGGATTGGTACCACATGCTTTCTGCCCTCTAAGTTCTGAAGCTCAGAAATGTAAAGCATGACAGTCAATAAGGGAGATGTAGGCCACCTAATGAACATGGAATTCCTATGATTATGATTAAGCCGTGGGTGTCACAGGTAACCAGAACAAGCTTGAAAAGAGGAGTCTTTGGTTGGTGGAAAAGGGGGGGGAAATGCAGGGGTTTCTTGACAGCCTAATTAAGGAATTAGGTTTCTGGAGAAGAACTGGTCTGTAGGGAAGTACAGAGATGGTCACACCAAAGACTCACGTTCTCTGTGTAAGTGGTCTGAGCAGACGTGAGGGAGCAGATGCTCACCCTGAAAAAGGGGTGCCCCATGGGAGGGAAGGCTAGTGGTGGTCATACTACAGGATGCATCTCACAGGGAGGCACAATGAGGACAGACTTAGGGAAAGACCATTAGCAGGTATAGGATCAAGGAGACCATTCAGCAAAAAGCTGTGCTGGCCCAAGGAGTAGACCTGACCCAGAGCCTTCCAATCAAGTCCAGAAGCTCTAAAAATGAAACATAAGGATGAAATGCACCATCTCTTTCACAAAACCCTACAAACTGCCCCAATCCTAAATGGCTAACCTCTCATCTGGCAAACCCCAGCCCAAATCTTCTATCCAAGGCACACAGAACCTTTCTGCTCATGCTGTTCTCTGAGCCGGTGCCAAATTCATGCTTAGCTTAGAATAAGAATTAACTCCATCCAAGTTCCCGTTTCCCCCAAAAATGAACCTCTGGGCCCAGTAATGTTTCCCCTTCAGTGAGCCTTCCAGAATCAGAGCCAGGGTTGGAATCAAAGGCAACCCTCACTGCCCCGGCATCTGCACTTCCTTGGCGTGGTACTTCTCACCTTTGTAAGAGAAATAAGAGGGCAAGGAACCTTTTGAACCTTAGTTTAATGCTCAGAGGTTAATAGAGCACCAACTCAACAGTCTCTCCAATGTGTATTTCCCTATGCATCTAACAGGCATGGATGGTAACCTCAGCCACCAAGAAGGTAAAGCCCAAGACAACTGCCCGGAAAAGCTTTTATATGGCTGCAAAAACGTGTCCCTGAATCCTTTTGTTCCCATGGGTAAGCTGCTATTATGAGTGGACAGAAAATGTTAATTATTACCGGAAGTTGGCCCAAACAAACCTTTTTTTTTTGGCATTTTGTGCAGCAATCATAAGATTACATACGACTTCTGAGGGTACACACATACCTAAGTTTTTCACATATAATATGGCAATACCGAGTCAAAACAGAAAAAGAGAGAGTGAGAGAGGAAGACTAGGTCATTCAGGAAAGGGCTAGTAGAGAGCATCTTATCATCAGGGGGAAAAAAAGTTTCAAATAAAGTAAAAGCAGATGGATATTTTCACCTTCCTATCCGTATCACTGATAAAGCATCCTTCCTGTACCTTATAAAGCTCCCATCTGGCACAACTCTCCACTGTAGTTCATTTCATTTCAAAAAGAAAGACCATAATTAACATTAGTGATATTTTTAGCAAAGACAAAGGAGGTAAAATTTCAGAGGACATCCATTGTCCCCGGCCGGCACGAAGAGTCAGGTATAAATAACATGTGATTTTCCTTCTTTGTATGGAACATTGTGTTTGGTTTATATTTAATAGAGAAAGGCAATTACATTTTCAAGAGAGTATAAGGAACATGTTTTTTCCCCTACCCTCTCAATTTAAAATAGGCACACAAAAGCACTGATTTTTATTCTTAGGAGAAATCCCCAAACAGACCCATTGTGTTTGGGCAGGTTAGGGTATAAATGCTGACTATAAAAGAAACCTATTTAAATATTGCAGACACAGCTCCCAGGGCCTCCAGGAAGCCTTCTCTGAAGCAGTAAAAGGGAAAGGATCCCAGAGGGACACCATCTACAGAGGAAGCGGAGCTGCGCACGGTAAAAGTTTAAAGGCTGTGGGTCAGATGGGAACCATGGTTACAAATTAAGTCAAAGAGGTACCCTGACAGAAATAAACATCCGCTCTGTTTTTATAAAGGGACAGCTCCATGACAGCACGCCACTCGGAGACCACAGGGCAATTTGCCCACCAATTAAACAGATGGCTTCGAAAGAGAAATGCAAAATGGTCTAGCTCTTAGGATTGCCACATTCATATCACACAGGGGCATTGCGTGCAAAGTCACCTACTTTGAAAGTTGGAAAGATTAGCTGCTGAAATCCTCCCAATTTGAAATTCACATAAACACTTTAAGAGGCAGCAAACGCTTAAGAGATTCTGCCTAGACAATGACTCATGAGCATACGAAAGTGATGAGACACCATCCACCACAGCATCAGGGGAAATGCACCATCACACCCACCCGGGGAAGAGCTGGGACTTCTCTCTCACGGACTGAAGAGTATGTTATTAAAAATGAAATGTTCAAGTCATGTACTCCACAGCCTAGTACAGCGGGCCACTGATGTGACCTCTAGACACATTTCCCCCCATGAAAGTAGGAAAAATCTAAACATAAAAATAATATTTTCAGTGTATTACCATTTTATCACCTCAAGTACCCATGAGCTTGGAACAACAAGAGGATGGAGTAAATAGAATCATAATCAAGAAAGAACTTCCCATCTCAAGAACCTTTTTAAAGATGCTCTTTCGTTACTTGATTACTTACTTAGTCACATATCTGAGGTTCAATCTTGGGGAAGGGGGCTGTGTTTTCACAGCATCAGATTAAATAATTAATTATAAGGAGTATCTGATGTGGGAAGTAACTTCTATAGACAGACCTTCTCAGCTCTCAGGCCCATATGACATGGCAACTCTGCAAAGACATTTCAGGATCTGGGGAATGAGGTGGCAAAAGCATTTCATTGGGAAAAATCTATCTTTTGGCCACAAAGTGTCTCCTAAAGAAAAGGAGATGACTGGGCATTTAAGGCTTCTGCTAGCTGGCCTTACGTACAATCTGTTAAATTATTCTATAAAAAAAAAAAAAAAAAAAAAAGGGGTGAGCTAAAGGTGCTGTCCTCTCCTCCATCTCCCTCGTTTCAAAAATAAAATCGGACTTATGCATCAGAACTAGAGTTTGCTATGCTGTAGAAAGCTATACAAAACGTTAGGTACTCAATTACGAGTACACCACTCAACTGAAGATCTCACTGAACATTAGTCTTTCCAATATCCAACAGCCTTTAGTGTCAAAGAGTGTTCCTATTTTGTTGCTGACAATTTCTTCCTTGCTATTTATAAAGTAGCAGGGGAGTTATATACCGCAAATTAATCTGCTTTATTTGGGGAAAACCAGCTAAGCCCTATTCCCAAATATAACAACTATAACCTATGAAGGTGGTGCTAATTCTAGTTCTCCTAATCCACACCATCATCATTAAGGTATTCCATTATATCTAGATCACCAATCTAGTTTTCCTCAAGCAAGATATTTCCTAGAAGAAAACACACACACACACACACACACACACACACACACACACACACAGTGACCAGGAGCTAAATTAGATTAATTAGCTTTTTACAATCTCCATAGGAATGTTGTTCTTCCAATGCAAAATCTACAGTCTAATTAAACTGTTATTCCAAGATTTTCTGTATCATCTCCTAAAACCTGGTGATACCCTGGCCAGGCCATCCCTCTCCCCACCCTCCCCTATGTTTTTATTTGAAGCCACTTGACCAGATAGCCCATTCTAATCCTTTAAGCTTACCTAAGTAGCTAAACAGGGTGCAAGGGAAGCACATCAAATTGATTGGATATTCACACAATCACAATTATGATTCTGCCTCAGTGACTAGTTAGAAACAAAAAGACTATCAAGATAAAAACAGGATTTGATCTTTACAAAGAGAACTGAAGACTACACCCGCCCAAAAAAACAAACAAAACTGATGCTGATGATGTATTCACTGACTCCATAAGACACAGAAATTTAATGCCTCCAAGCATACCTATGACCCCATGTGACTAGACACCAAAGGGTTTTAATTAAATGATGACTAAGTAGCAGAAGAAATAAATGTGGGTCATTCACAGGAAGCCTGTCTTTGTGCGAGGTATATATGGCTCTCATAAGCGGCTACACATGCAGAAGTCACAATATTACTGACCTCTGAAGATTAAAAACTAGAGATAAAACACCCAGAAGGGTATCACAGAAGATGCCAGTCCTCTCAGACATTCTCCAGGCTGTTCTCGGTCACACTCAATGAAAGCAGCGACAATAAAACATAATAAAATGGGGGAGCTGTCACAAGATGTTGCTTGGGAGGGACAATCAATATTCCTCTCTGTTCCTCATTTTTTTTTTTGCATAATTATATTAGAACTTGGATTTCCCCTAATACTTACAATGTGAATCAAATGAATCAACTATTTGAAAGACAAGTGACTTGCCGAAATAGGTTTGGCTCAGTGGATAGAGCAGCATCGACCTGCGGACTGAAAGGTCCCAAGGTTCAATTCTGGTCAAGGGCATGTACCTTGGTTGCGGGCACATCCCAGTAGGGGGTGTGTAAGAGGCAACTGATCGATGATTCTCTCTCATCGATGTTTCTAACTCTCTATCCCTCTCTTCCTCTCAGTAAAAAAAAAATCAATAAAACATTTTTTTTAAAAAGACAAGTGACTATTTTCAAAATACACACCTATCAAAGCATAGACAAACTCCTTTACCAATCAATAGCTTTTGTTTTCCTTAAAGTTAAAAGTCTGATGGTACCAGAGGGAAAGGGGTGGGGGAGTAGAAGAGGGTATAAGGGAGATAAATGGTGATGGAAGGAGGCTTGACTTTGGGTGGTAAACACACAATACAACCTGCAGATGATACATTATAGAATTGTACACCTGAAACCTGTATAATTTTGTCATCCAACTAGAGGTCTGGTGCACGGATTCCTGCACTGATGAGGTCCCTCAGGGATCGGGCTAAAACCAGCATCCAACATCTTCAAGGGATATAGTAGTACGCAAAGCAGCAGGCGGCTGGGGAAGAGCTGCTCCTGCTCACCCTGGCCCTACTCATCAGGTCAGCTGAGCATCTGCCCCCCTCTTCCACCACCGTTTCTTGCATCACTTGGTCTGCTGCACCCAGCTATGGAGAAGTGGGTCCCTAGGGCAGGGTTCACATGGCCTCACTAAGGGTGCAGTCTTAGGCTCAGAGAAGTGGGGTGAGTCTTAGGCTCAGAGAACTGGGGCAGACCGGGAAGTTGCGGTAGCTGCCCACTTCACGTGCCCTCCTGCAAGTCCTGGGGTGGCTCCGGTCTGATAGGAGGAGGTGGGCACTAGGGAAGGAGTTCCTGGTCTCTTTTTTCTCTCCCTCCAACGTTGGTCCTGGCTGCCCGGAAGGACATGGCCGGAGGTGTTGACGGGAGTCTGGGGCACCACGCCTCTGGACCAGTGCCTGGGGAGTGACGGAATTTGGGCCAATGGCCCAGCCGCCCAATGCAAACTGCAGCTCAGCCCCATATGCTTGAGATCTTTCATAGACTAAATGGCCTGTTTCTCTTTTCCTCTGTCCAAGTTGACTTCCTCCTGGTGGTATGTGTCAGAGCAACTGGTTGCTTAGGCTTTTATATGTATACTAGAGGCCAGAACTCTCCTGCAGTCCAGGAGCCCTCAGGGGATGTCCAACTGATGGCTTAGTACTGCTCCCCATGGGGAGGGGGCCTAAGCCAGCAGGTGGACATCCTTAGTGGTGCTGCAGAGGCAGGAGAGACTCCCACCACCACCGCTGCACTGGCCAGCAATGAGTCCAGTTCAAGGCTCTGGATGAGCAACATTCCCCCTGTGGGAGGGCAAGGACCACCAGGGGGCATCTCCTGCTTTGAGCATCTGCCCACTCGTGGTCAGTGCCTGTCCTAGGGTCGTTCCATTTGCATATTAGCCTTTTATTATATAGGACTAGTAGAAGATGTCACCCCAATAAATTCAATGAAAAAGAAAAGAAAAAAAAAGAACTATAATCCAACTCAATAAACTAAGAAAACTTTGTCCCACAAAGAAAAAGGTCTGAGGGCAAGTAGGTAGTCTGCTTCGGCAGTTCATCCATCATAGCTATGACAATTAGGTTCAAAGGGAGAAAACTGGGACCCTGCAGACATTGGGGGAAAGGTCAGGAAGCCAACTTTAGAGGACTTTGGCAATGAAGGATACTCTACAAAAGGGGTGACTGTTTTGTTAGAAGTGAAAGAGTTTGTAAACAACAGCCCCCAAACTCTGTAGCAGAGGTAAAAACCATTCCAGACAAAATAAAAACTATGCCTTTCTTCCCTGTTCAGCAATACATCTGAATAGCTGACGCTAGAAAGCAATCCAAGTTCTTCTACACCACAGATGCTTCAGAGGACCTCGTTGAGCGTACCAGGTACTTTAAAGACTAAAAGTTCAGGTTAGGATGATGTAGGTGTGAAAGGTATTCAACTAACTGGCATGTCTTATGACCTGAACCAGAAAAGGACTCAGTCTCCCACTTGGATTCAAAGAACTTCCTAACGGAAAACTCTGTTTTAAACGAGATGCGGGCGGCTTCACTGCGTACTTTCAAAGGCATCCTGAAGATGATGCTTGAGACCCCCACTTTCCTTGACAAGCCTGAATGGCAAGGTGGCGAGTCCAAAGCAGGGAATTCGGGGCAATTACAAAAGTTATTCTCTAATGGCTCGGGGGGAAAAAATCAACAACAAAAAATCAATAAGCTTACTTTTGGATGTGTTGAAAGTGGACTCTGACATAAAGAGATAAAAATGTGAACAACACATATTGTTTCTGTGGACTGCTAAATTATAACACAAATTGACTCTAGCTAACTAGCTGAAGGGGATTATGGGAGAGGCACAGAGGCTTTGCAGAATTAATTGGGGCTGGGAACTATCTGGCTCCAGAGAGCTAGGAAGTTCAAAGAACCACCACCATCTCAGAACCAGGACGGACTATGATGAGATGGCTCACTGTCAGTATCACATCCACCCATCACTTCCTTGAGAATCCAGGTCCCGGCAGAAAATACCTAATTGGTTTAACGTGGGTCCCACACTAGCCCCTTGCCTCCTACACTAAGGCAGGGACAGAGAGGACCTTCCTCATTGGCTTCTGGAATTATCCAACCACAAGCCACCTAACTAGCAAAGAGAATTCCCCAATATGGAATAGTCCTAATTAAAGAGGGAGACTATCTTCCCTTAGATCCATAAAGGGCCTTACACATGTCTCCATACAAAAAAAGGGCAACTCCCACTTCTGTTTAAATAAAAGACTGCATCAAAGATGAACTATCAAATAGGATAATCAACAAATCATTCACAGACAAGATCATCCATGCATATATGAAACACTGCTTCTAAATTTTGCTCAAAAGTAAAGTTGCCTGTTCAGCACATTCTGCATCTCCTTCCCAAGGGGCCAGGGAGGAGGTCCCTCCACCTCCGTTTCACCTCAATAATTAAGTGCCACTGTAAGAAGCTACACTCTCAGTGTTCTAGAACTCAGGATCTCATCAACAGATAGAACCTACCTTGAAACCAAGTGTCCCAACATGGGCTGACATCCGTTAGCATGCCCACGATTCTTAGACAAGCCTGCCACACTACGGGCTAAGCTTGCATCACCTTCACCACTGTTCCCAGGCAAGACCTCACAGCCCCCGAGGCAGAGCTCCCTCATCCCAGTAACAGGCCTCGGGAAGCTCCCCGCTAATCAGGCAGTGGAGAGAAGTAAAGTCTAGGTAGGTGAACTTTGTATGAAGACCTTAAACCATAAGAAGTATGTATCTTTATTAGGTTAAACTCACACAACCTGGGGGAGGCATTCTGCTAGGTCTCAATTCATGGAATTGCTCTTCAGTTGTCAATAGCCAACGTTTGAAAATAAATACAGTCACTAAGTGTGAAATAATGTTCCTGCAGCCAGCAGGCATTTGGCTGATGCCAACAGAGAAGGCAGGAGGCCAAGCTAAGAGACCTGAAGTTTTAAAGGAAGGCTGCTCTACTTCAGTAACACAGAATCTGAAATAATGTAAAGGCAGAAATAGGCCACAGGCCACCTGCCTCTAAATTCAACCCACATCAGCATCTGTCTCCCAACGTTGCTTCAGGAAAACGCTGAAGGCTTCCTCCCTACGGGCTAAAAAAGGAATGTGTGTGTGTGTGTGTGTGTGTGTGTGTGTGAGAGAGAGAGAGAGAGAGAGAGAGAGAGAGAGAGAGAGAGAGAGAGAGAGAGAGAGAAAGAGAGAGAGAGAGAGAGAGAGAGAGAGAGAGAGAGAGAGAGAGAGAGAGAGAGAGAGAGAGAGTGTGTGTGTGTGTGTGTGTGTGTTTTGGGAGGGGAAAATGAAAGGAAAAGCTAAAACTATTGAAGAGAATTTCTACTTCTCCCTCTTTGGCACCTTCTACTGAGGAATGGTTTTCTGCCAAGATTTCCATCGGGTTCTCAACAGAAGACATGGGTGTGAGGTAGAGGAAATCAGAACTGCTGCTCTGTGACCCAGGACCCCCCTCAGATGTTCCTCCCTGGCTGCTGTAACTCTGGGAGAAGAAAAAGCAGGAAAGCGCAAAGGCAGAGACTACTGGGGAGCAAGACTGCTTGGTTCTCTCCTGTCTGAATCTACTATATGCTGCTGCCTCTTCCTCCAGGTGGCCTGCCATCTTGCTGAGTGATGGAGATTGGAGGCAACTTCCAGGAAGAAGAAAACAAGGCTGAACCAGGCCGAGCAACTGCGGAGGGGCAAGCAGTCAGCAGTGTGGTGGAGGCTACACGAATTCCCCATTTCACAACTGGATATTCCTTTTATGGGAAAGCGGCAAGAACTGAGTTTGAAGATAAATAAGCTATTTCGGGGTCCAGAGGGGTTGGCTTCTAGCCCGAGAAAGCAACCTAGCATTTCCTGAAACAATTGCTATAAATTACCTTTTAAATGCATTGGTATGACATATGGCTTTCACTTTTTGTTTATACGAGAACAGACAAATTCAAAGAGACAGAAAGTAGAACAGTGGTTTACCGGGTCTGAGGGTGGAGTTACTGTTTATGGAGTACCGAGTTTCTGTTTGGGATGAGAAACAGCTCTAGAAAAGGATGGTGGTGATGGTTGCACAACACTGTGAATATACTTTTATTTATTTAATATTTTATTGATTTTTTTTACAGAGAGGAAGGGAGAGTATGGATAGAAAGCTAATAGAAACATCGATGAGAGAGAAACATCAACCAGCTGCCTCCTGCACACCCCCTACCAGGGATGTGCCCGCAACCAATGTACATGCCCTTGACTGGAACTGAACCTGGGACCCTTCAGTCCGCAGACCGATGCTCTATCCACTGAGCCAAACTGGTTTCAGCAGCTGTGAATGTACTTTAATGTCACTTAGTTGCACACTTAAAATGATCAACTTTATGTTATGCATATTATATCACACTCAAATTATTTTTTTTTAATTTGGTGTATACATCAGTGTAAATTTACCTATACACTCAAGAGTTTCAGCCTTAATTCTAGGGCTGGTCATCTAACACCCTATCATGAATACAGTCCAGGAGTCACTGAGCAGCAGAATATAAAGGTGACTGCTACACGCCTATCTGCTCTCTATAGCTAAATCAACAACCAATTCTCTGCTCATGAGCATATGGGCTTTTTGTTCCTTAAGCTAGTTACTTGTTAGTGTGATAGAAGTTAGAAACGGGGTCTCCTTGGTAAAATTAAAGGTATTCAAGGGTGTGTAGATGGGCTGAATTAGAGACATCAGCCGCTATTGTATAAACAGGACATTTGTGTCCTTTTGGACAGAACCCCGAAATGTGAAAGGTCCTGGGTCCAGCCTCTGTTTAGAAGGGTTTCTTTCTGCATGACGCAAACAGGGGCACAGATCCCTGCCTCTGGAATGGTGTCAGTTCAGAGTGAACAATTCCTGTGTTATCCAAAGACCTTCACAAGAACACAGAACTGGGACTTCCTCAAGTAAAGCAGTTCTGTCAATCACTCGGGCCTCCTTGCTCAATGTCTGCACACATGGCAGAACTGGATCTTGAAAAGAGGTCATTTCACTCCTCCCTCTTTGGTGCCCACTTTTTACCTACCCAAAATGACCTACAAGCTGTATACACTAAACTGGCATAGGTCCATTTGCAATAATCTCATCCCTAAAATAAAGGAGGGAGGGACTCTTAAAAAGTCCAACATCCACTGAAACCGGTTTGACTCAATGGATAGAGCATCGGCCTGCGGACTGAAGGGTCCTGGGTTCCATTCCAGTCAAGGGCATGTACCTTGGTTGCAGGCATATCCCCAGTGGGGGGTGTGCAAGAGGCAGCTGATCAATGACTCTCTCTCATTGATGTTTCTAGCTCTCTATCTCTCTTCCTTCCTCTCTGTAAAAAATTAATAAAATATAATTTTAAAAAAAAGTTCACCATCCTGCTCTAGAAGCCAGCAAAGGATATCAGATGCCCTCTCTACATGGATGCCTCTGCCCACTTGTGCTGCTCTCCATAAACACTCAAGAGAACTGACATGTCAAATAAGAGCAAGAAAGCAAAGCCCCAAAGAGTCCACACTGTACTTCTAGATAGCATATTAGGTCCTATTTTAATGTTCTAGAATATGGAATTTGGGGATCTAACACATCCAATGGTATGGTATCGTGCCTTTTTGCAAAGGCTTCTAATTTTCAACACTTACAATAACAAATGTATTGATATTGATCTAAAACAGACACAAATCATTATTGCCAATTCTGTATTTTAATCCAATTATAACAGGAATAATGGTACTTACCCCTGAAATAAAGGCCCAGAAATACTCAGAATATAAGAGTCTTAAAAACAAAAACAAACAAACAAAAAAACTGGTTTAATTAACATCTCGAGGTTAAAATATTAGATCCCAAACTATTCTGCTTGAGAGGTGCTTTTGGCACCTTACATCAAATCCTTTGGCACTACGTTTAAGAAGAGATACATTAGCAGTTGTGGTCACAAAAGAGAAAAATCACTGAATTCTAGAGCTAGATAATGGTAAGAGAAAACTCTATTTCAAAGCTCTCAGGACTAGAATCAGAGTCGCAGACTGATTCAGAAAACACTGCCTTGGTGTTAACTGACCCAGTGACTGCTTAAGACTGAATTTAAAGAGTCAAAATGAGGAAAGAAAGTTGTTCCCTCCAGGTTCCAGTGACCTTGAACCCAATGAAATGATTCTGGTTTACCTGTTTACATGCATCTATAACTCCTTCAAACCTCACTTTAAAATGAGAATTTGAGCCTAGCTGGCATGGCTCAGTGGTTGAGCATCGACCTATGAACCATGAGGTCATGGTTTGATTCCTGGTCAAGGCACATGCCCAGATTGGGGGCTTGATCTGGAGGCAGCCAATCAATGAGTCTCATCATTGATGCTTCTATCTTCCTCTCCCTTTCCCTTCCTCTTTGAAATCAATGAAATATGTAAAAATTTTTAAATTAAGAGTAGAATTGGGCTTTCTCAGAATAAAGCCTGAAAGTCAGACAGGTGGTGAAGAGTCAAGGCATTTACACCTGTACTCTGCAAGGAAACAAGTAACCAAATGCGAAAATGCACATTTTAGTTGAGCTGGAGGGTGGGATTGGAAGACTTGCAAGCCACATACACTCTCCCTTCAAATCAAAGCATCATGCAGAAAACAGTGTTCCAACAAAAAGTACAGTGATGAGAAAAAAAACTCATTAAGAGCTAAAAATAAACTCTAATTCACAATTTGCATAAGGATTTAACACACACAAGGAAAACAAGATGTAAAACTGCATCTGCTAAGTTAGCCATGGCCTCATGGAAATCACCAGCCCCCTTCCACAACCTAAAATCTGTAAAGTTTTTGATGACTGAAGAAAGCAAGGCTTTCAATGTTTTCAATGAATATTTCAACAGAAAGAAAACAAAGGGACAGCAATCTTTTTTCTACGTGCTCTGATCCACTAATACAACAGGAATATTCTCAATAACCGAGTACGCAGGCCTCTGCATTCCCCTAGTTGAACGTCTTTCTTTATGAAATCAGAATATTTAGCAATAGGATTTACAATTTATGTTAAAAGGGTGTTAATCTTAAGGGAAAAGATGCCATAAAAGTGAAAACAAGCCCTTCAGTTAAGTTTTTATCTAACCAATACCTCATGGCTCCATTTCACAACTTGCTGACCTCCCTGGACAATGACAGTCCAATGGGGAAGCTGGCTGAGAGTTCCTTCATATTCTAAGTCAAGCTCGTTCATGCTGAATAACATTCCCACAACACCACACAGAGCAATATCACCACCAAGAGCTCTAATCCACAGTTGTTAGTGTAACAGAATTTATCTTCCTCTGGGCTTCCAAATCCTGACTTGTACTTACTTCCTATTCCCACTTTGCAATCACCCCTAGAAAATCAAATGCATTGGTCTAATCACCTAGAAACTAGCAAAGGATAGAAAATTAACGTTGCATTCTTCCCACTTTATGAGAAACTGTAAGTATACTAAGACATCAGATCTATAGTGTTTCCCAAAAAAGTATACACACACTTGGAGTGATTACAAGGCTGTGTTTATTAAAATACATTTCATCTTCAAAATTGAGCTATCAGCTATTAAAGTACATATTGGGGGGACACCCTGTCCTTGGAGATTTTATCAAAAATGAGTTTTCCCAGGCTGGATGGGTGGCTCAGATGGTTACAGCATCATTCCATACACCAAAAAGTTTGCCCGTTTCATTCCCAGTCAGGGCACATACCTAGGTTGCAGGTTTGAGCCCCTGTCGGCGCATGTACAGGAGGCAACCAATCAATGTTTCTCTCTTCCTCTCTCAAATCAATAAGCATCTCCTCAGATGAGGATTGGGAAGAAAAAAGAAAAAACGAAAAAACGAAACAAAACAAAAAGACAGTTTACCAGAAGAAAATAGTCTGCAATTGTCAAGTAGCTGATGATTAACTGGTAAGAAGGGAAAAGCAGAGAGAGAGAACTGCTGTGTGCCAGGCACATCAGAAAGGAAACTCAAGCTGGGAGTCCAATAACTCACACAAGACTATGAAGTAAGTAGCTAGGCTAGGATTGGAACCCAAGTGCAACATGTTCTTTCTAGGCTAAAACCTCTAAAAGTAGTGCGACTGTAGGCCACCTCCCTAGCAGGAAAGAAGGTAGCAGGTGTTTTGTTTCAATGTTAATCCTGAGAACATGATCCCAAGCTAAGCAAATAATAACATAGGGCTTTGGAAAATCCTATTACCACTGCCTTCAGGTCCACCGCACATGGGAAGATAAAAAGAATGCTTATAAACAGTTTAAAAAATTAAACACTGCCATCTTGCATTTTTTTTTCCTTGAAGGAGGCATACAGAGTGAGAATTTTTCTTCTAATTTAGAACAATGTAGAATGATCCCCCCCTCCATAGCTAACGATGGTATTGATGGGAGAAGATTCCTGAATAGTTAGAACACAAAAAGGCAGTTTTCACTGAGGATCTGTATATGCACCGAAACTTGGGAGAGCTGCAATATGGCTTTACAGCTGAGCTGAGAGCTCCTCAAAAAATATCTGATGACAGGTACTGTTATCGGCAGAAGAGACATCCAATGGTGTCAAATACTGGATCTAAAACTTTAAGAAGCTAAACCAAACATGCTAAATGAGCCGCCACATAGACCTGACAAATCAAGTGATACAACTTAAATGCCAAAAAAAATTTTTTTTAGGTTGACCTTTTTAGCTGGAAAGGCACACTTTCCCCAGCTCTCACAATTCAGAAGCAGCAGTGTACTCCACTGAAAGGCAATTAACTTAGAACATGTGCAAAAGAAATTGCGAGTTTTGATAGTATTTTGTTCGGGAAATATTTAAAATGAAATGTTCCAATAGGTGCAAAAAAAAAAAAAAAAAGCATTGCTCAAGTCATAATTTAGAAAGTTACAAAACTAAAGGCTGGTGTGCTCAGGTAGTATAATACTAGATAAGGGAGTAATAGAGAATAAAAATCAGCCAAAGAAAAGCAGGTTTAATTGGGGGTTGGGGGTAGGAGGGCTGGAGAGGCAGGCATGGCTATTCAGTCAGTTTCATACCTAAGGAGAAACAGGATTTTAACATTCTACAGATTACCAAAGGAAGAAGAAATCCTATATCAGAATTTAGTTGCTCTTTATCTTCGCCCATTAATTCACGATCTTTTTCTCATCCCCATTTTTCCACCTTTACCAGGACAGCCAATAACTAATAAATTGAACATATAGTAACAGCAATCTCCCAATGCAAAGGTAAACAGAAACTAAAAAAAAAAAAAAAAAAAAAAAAAGTGTGGAAGGTGCAAATAGCACACAAACAGCCATACCTTACTCAGTTTTAAGGGGGAAATCCTTACAGAAGAACTTCAACCGTGTTTTATTTTCTATGGACTAGGCATTACTGAAGTTTGTGTTTCGTATCAAACTAATAAAAGAAAGTCAAAGGTGCTCAACAATTGTGCCTCCTCAACTGGCAAGACAGGTACGGTCACTCTAAAAATCCTAGTGACAAGGCCAAGAAAGCACAGAATTCAAACTCTTAAACCTCATTTACCCAATTGGTTCAGCCTCCATTTCCCAGCAAACAGTCTTAAAAAGCTCTTGGCATTTGAGTTTCTAGTTCTTGGGAGTTGTGATACTTATTTCATTTCCTTCTGGTAGAATAAAATATAAAGTAACACAGACATCAACATCAGAAATCAAACAAAAAAATCCAAATGATTTACAAATTAACCAGGAATGGTTGTTTCAACAGTTGTTTTTTCTTCCCAGCAACTAGCCACTTAAGGTTTCATTGCCATAGAATATGCAAAGAAGAAACCTTTCTGTTTAGTTTTGCTTACTGAGAGACAATTTGTTTCATGGTGAAGGGCTCCAGCATGGACCACCCCAAATATGCCACTCTGGCATAAGGGTTATTTTTAGCTGAAGGCAGTTAAGAAGCAAACACAGGCAGGAAGAATGTTCTGCCCTCTCCTTTCCCACCTAAAAGCAGGTCATGAATTTCCAGTGAGTGAAGGAATCCTCTTTCCTGTAGCAGGAAGAGAGAGCAACTCTCACCGCCAAGGTGGAGAGCCAACACCAAGACCCATACACAATCCTCGCTAAAACAGCCTGACACCTCTGTGACTTTCCACCATGTGTGTCCCGGTCACTTCCCCAACAATTTACTGAGCTTCAGAGTCCAGGCCCTCCCTCCCTCCTAAAAATGGGATGTAATCCCCCTTCCTTGAGTTTCAACTATTGCAATATTTCCTGTGAACTTCAGTACACTTAAAATTATTAATGGAAATTATGTGCCTCTTTTCCTTTTAAACTATTCCCCTTAGTTTTACTGAGATAAAACCAACATATAACATTGTATTATCTGTCTTGTTAGGTGCAGTGACTTAGGGCCTGTGAATAAGTTTTTCAGCCTTAACAATGGTAAAAAATAAATAAATAAATAAATAAATAAATAAAATGTATTCTATTTCTTAAATTGTATACATTTCAAATTTCATTGTCCTGAATTTTTTTTTTGTCTAAGTTAATCAACACTGACACTGAAAATTGTTCTCTAAAACACCCCAGTTCCAGGTTTGAGTAGGAATAATGAACCTAAAATAAATAATTCTTAAGTTTATGAAATGTTTCTATAGTGATAATAGCAATTTTTTTAAAATGACTGATTAGTAATTACCTTTGAAAAAGACAAAAGTACAAGGTAAAAGAAATTAGGTTTTAGAAAATACAAATTTCACTATTTACAAATGTATCGATAGTCACTAAACTCTCAAGTTAGCCATACTCCAATGTACTCATCCCACAGGTAACACACCAGGGCCCTCCAAAGCATTTATCCATGGAGCCCTTATCTTATTTCCTGAAGACCTAGCCTCACACCATCCTTTCTGGTAAATTTCTAACTAAATAGCATCCCAAGTCTGCAAAGTGAGGTGTTTATTAGGCTACCACCGCCCCTCCCCCCCATCCTACTTTTTTCAGCTACTGTTCTTCAAGAATCAAGATTCCTGTCCTCTTGATACCATCTATGGTGGTCTAACAGTTGACATTAAGACTGTAATTGACACATACAACCACCTTTTCAGACTGATGTTCATCAAAACACCCCAACTCAATATGATTGACTGATTGCATCACAGTAAATAAATGCTATTGAATTTGAAATTATGTATTAGTCTGATAAAATACTACTTATCTGTTTCAATCCCAAGGAGCTATGATTGTATGTTAAAAAGAGAAAGGGAGGATACCATGCCATTAAAATGAAGTTTAAAATCACATTATTCTGATAAAATAAACCAGGATCAAGAAAAAGTAACTTTAAAGTTGTCAAGAAGCAATAAAACTTAAACCGTGCTGGGAACTTTCATGTATGTGCGCACACACACACGAGTGGCCAGATTATTATGATCTCTGAACACATAATAATCTGGTCACTCATAGTGAGAGAGTGTGTGTGTGTGTGTGTGTATTTATATATTGGAGGCCCCATGCATGAATTCATGCATGGGTGGGTTCCGGCCAATCTGGCCAGGGGGAGGGGACATGGGCAGTTGGCCAGCCTGACTCATGGTCGAGGGGACAATTGGCATATTAGCCTTTTATTATAGGATATACAATGAGTGGCCAGATTATTAGGCATTCAGAGACCATAATAATCTGGCCACTCAGTGTACACTAGAGGCCCAATGCACAAAGATTTGTGCAAGAATGGGCCTTCCTTCCCCTGGCTGACAGCATGACCATGGCTCTGATTGGAGTTGCCTTTTTGGTCTGGCCCAGAGCTGCCTTTCTGCCTTCCCACACTGCCCAGAGGCCTGGAGTGGCTAGGGCCCCACCCCCGACCGCTCAGCACTTGCATTTGCAAATCAATCTGCCATCTTTGTTGGGTTAATTTGCATACCCACTCCTGATTGACTGGGGGTGTTGTGAATGTATGGCCAATTTGCATCTTACTCTTTTATTAGTATAGATATGGTTTTCTAAAGGGAATAAAAGGGAGGCCAGTGAACCATCCATGGTACTGCCAATTCAGGCATAATTCATCTTGGCAAGGTGCCTTCTCGGGCCTCTTCTGCTTTGTAGTTGGTTGGTTGTTTTGGTCTTTGTTTTTTCCTTTGGTGTGAAAGCTTCTAGTTGGCAGCTGATGGGGTCAGCATAGGACCCACCTCAAACAATTCCTAGAGTAAGAGTGAAGCCATCACACCAAGATTTAAAAGAGCAACACTCATTCCCTGGGGTCTTCAACAGACCATATTTCTCTACCTCTTCTTTTAGAAGGAAGGGAAAGTAACAACAGAATAAGCCATCCTGGAGTTTTGACAACTAATTACACCACACACACACACACACACGCGCGCACGCGCACACATGCATAAACAAATGCTTTCAGGGATAGGTAAGAGGTTCAATAAAGACACAGCCTCATGACTTTTAAATGCAGATCTCTAGTCCTGAACCCCAGGAATGAACTCATCGGTAATCACTGCTGAGGAGGGGCAGCACCTGAAACTAGTCAGCCATAGAATGAGGCTCTGCGGTTACAACACCTTTCTCCCCACCACCACACAGAATTCAGGTAAATCTGGAAGTCCATCTATAGTTGTATCTCTTGGCAAAGTAGGGAAAAAAAGTGGATAACTCCCAGGTACCTGGAACATTCTAGGCTCTACCTACAAAGATTCTCATTCAGTGGGTTGAGGTAAGGCCCAGGAACATCACTTTCTGGCAGTCATCCCATTGATTCTAATATAGGTACAACCCACAGACCACACTGCAAAAAACTGAGTCCCTGAAGGGCTTGCTTGCCCATCATAATCATCTGTGGAGCTTTCTGACAAGATCCCCAAAGCCTCTGGAATCTTTATTTTTAAAGGTCAGAAGGCAGCCAGATTTGGAACAACTGGACTGGAATATCCAAATTTGCAACCACAGATTATAAAGTTTCTAGAGAGGCAAGGGTAATCTTCACCTTATGGATACCTCAGTCCTCAGCTCACAAAAATCTCCCATAGGCCTTCCGATCGAGCCACACTCCCCACAAGCTGCTCCCCTCCAGCACAAGTTCTGTGTCTCACTCTACATTCATCAGCTACTCTTGCACTTCATTATTCAAGACTCTGAGGCAAGGAGGAAACATACCAGGAAACAACAAGAAAACCAGAATCCTGGTTCCTGCTGAACCACTTCATTGCCGCATGGCCTTGGACTAGTCATTTCAACAAGCCTGGGCCTTTCATGGCCTGTCAAGTGAGAGAGTTGGCTACGGTCACCTCAAGGGCTTTTCTGACTCAGAGGCTCTATTATTCATTCCTTGCATCATAAAATCCATTTCACTCCTCTAGAATGCAGCATCAGCAGGTGTCAAGGACTCTGAAGTGCGTTTAACAACTCAAAGGGATGAACCCACAGCAGCTAAGCTGCACAAGCGGCAGCAGCTTCTCGTGATGAATGCCTCTAGATGGAAACAGAAGCAAGCACCAGGCTGGGGGCGAGCCCAAAGAGAGGGCCTGGAGAACAACACAATAGAATGTAGGCTGGAGAGAAGACTGTTGTATTTGCTACTGAAGACGTGTCTTAATGTATTTCCCTAATCCTCCTTCTATCAAAATAGTGACATTGATTTGCTAACACCAACACAATTTGAAAATTGCATACTTTCTTTTAGGACTCGGGAAAGAGGCCTACACTTTCCTAAGTAGTTATTTTTATACCTGCGGTTGTTTCCTAATTCAGCATTCTTTAAGGAAAGATTTAAGAAAAGGGAAAAGGAGGGATTTAAATTTTCTTTCCGAAGAATTACCCCCGAGTTTTCTGATGACCCGGACAATTAACGCTCACCTCCTACAAAGTCAGAATACCAAGAGCAGGCCTAAGTGCTGCCCAGGAAGGAGGGTAAATTGGGTGATTAAAGAGGGACCAAGGAACTCTGACCTGACCCTAAACGTGTAAACTGAGGGATTGCACCAGCTGGCTAAAGCCAAACACCGCAGGGCAGGGTCCCAAATCCCCACACATTCATTCAAACACTTCTAGAGACATGGTAATATAATAATAGCTTCTTAGGAAGACATGCCCACTTTGCAAAGGGCAACCATTAAAACCAGGTTTTAGAAATCTGTAATTTCGTAGACTATTTTGTTCAATACACAACAATTTACAGAAACCCAGAATTTAAAGAACAACAACAAAAACTTAAGGTAACTTATGCTCGAAACTAAGTAAGTCAGACCATTCTGAACACTATTTTAACCGATCCAAAGGATAAGATGTCAATGGGCCAAATCAAAACAGAATTACTGGAAGAAGAGGTCCTTTGTATTCAGATTTGCTGCCCAACTTTTTTTAACTCATAGTTCATTATCATGGACTTCCATTTTAGGAAACATTTTATCGTAGTGAAAAAAAAGGTGACGGATGAATTGTCTGATAACCAGTTAATAAGTGACTTTAAAAGCTTTAATAGTAACTTGTCCAATGTGAATCTAGTGTGTGGGGGACCCACAGAATGAGTTCCGTGGTCAAATGATGCTGGGGAGCTATAAGTCACACCAGTTTCTCTTTACAGCAAGGTTTTAGCAGTTTTAACGTGCTAACGATCTGCAGTGTGGGTCTTCAATAGGAAACTGTGGGAGAGCAGAATTTCTCAAACGTGTCTGTCAATGCAAGACTTATTCCAAGAAATATAGCTTGAAACTTAGAAAACATCCTTTGACCCTCATGCTCGCTGTCAGTTTCCTTGGGAATTCCACTTGGCTTACTGGAGATGTCAAACAGAAATGTTACCATGGTGGGAAACGCTATTAGCTCCCTTCAGCGAAAAGGGCGGTGGTGGGGAGTTGGGTGGGGGTAGGTGAAAGAAATGGACAACAAATATTAATGCAGTTTGCCAGTATTAATTCAAGCATCCACTTTTTTAAATGGCAGGGATAGTTACTAAGCCGTCAAACCAGAAAACACGTATTTATAACACAGCTTTCATACCATTTACCACACAGCCATTATAGCAAAGAGTTTGAAAAATTCATACATAAAAGACATTGTTTTGCTAAAAATAATAGAATCATAACAGACACATCTATAATAAGCAAAATATGTAAATTGACCAAACGACCGAACAGCAGAATGACTGTCTGGACAACCTTCTGGAAGACCATGCTATGACACGCACTGGCACCAGGCCAGCCAAGTTGGGTGCGATATGATTAGCGGGGGGCCCCCCACCATCACCCCACAATCACCCCACAGAGGAAGGCCTGAACCACCCTCTGTGGGGCTATCATTGGGTAGGCTCCATGACTGATCACCCCAAAGAGGGAGGCCCAGGCCATCTTCTGCACGGCGATCAATCATGGAGCCCCAGCGGGTGGCCCACTTCACTGTGATCAATCACAGAGCCCCTTGACTGATCACTTCAGGGGGAGGGCCGGGCCATCAGCTGGTGGTGCTGAGGTGGGTGAGCAAGACCACTGGCCAATGACACTGTGGTGGGTGCTGGGTGTGCAGGGCCAGCCAGCCATCACCCCACAGAGAGAGCCCCAGGAGAGCCAGACAATTGCACCCCACGCCTGTCGCCCACAGAGGGAGTCAGCAGGTGGGGGAGTGTTGGGAGAGCAGGGAGCCAGGGGGAACAGTGCTGCATAGATGGCAAGCAGTGGCAACAGCCAGGGGCAGGGCCAGCTGCCGGCAGCAGGAGGAAGGAAAGCCCAATAGACCCTGATTGCTGGCCAGGCCTAGGGACTCTATCGGAGGAGTTCCGAATTGCGAGAGGGCGCAGGCTGGGCTGAGCAACAGCCCACCCCCGCCTCCAGGTGATAGCTCTAAGAACTCATTTATCTTAGAGAAAATAAGTCCTATCTTTTTTAAAATATATATTTTTTATTGATTTCAGAGAGGAAAGGAGAGGGGAGAGAGAAAGAAACATCAGAGAGAATCATCTATTGGCTGCCTCCTGCACACTCCCCCCGACTGGGGATAGAGCTGGCAACATGGGCATGTGCCCTGACTGAGAATCGAAGGGTGACCTCCTGGTTCATAGGTCGATGCTCACCCACCCATACCACAGTTAAAGCCATTTCAGGTCACCACTGACGTCAGAAATCACCCAGTGTGACCCTGTCCTCTGCCGTCTACCTCATTTTACCAGGGGAAACCTGAAGCCAAGAGGTGACATGTCCAAGGTAACTGAGCAAAGTTCAGACTCCAGGTCTGACTTGTCACGCTGTCTCTAAGTATCTTTTACGCACTTGGAATATTTGGTTTTATTTTTGTTATAAGCCCAGTTAAACCAATTTCACAGACATTGAAAAAGCTACACGTAACTTCACACAGCCTCGGTGTTTGAAGAGAACTTCTGCAGGAAGCACTCACCCTTCTACCCCAAGAGCTCGCTCTGCATTGGATTCTGGCTTATTCTAAAAATGTAGTCAAATCTTACAAAATACCAGGGACATTTTCCACTACCTAATATTCAAAATGTAGCATCCATCATTAAAGGCCAAGTTACCCATTCTTTCCTTCGTATCTTTATAAGAGGAGCAATCCTTTCCTCGTCAAGGAACAAAACATAAGATCTTGCTAGGCTCAAATGGTATCAGTGCAAATATTTATACACTGACAATGTGAATATTACCACTTCCTCTGTTCATATATGTCATATGCAGAAGGCCTATACAGACTTAAGGGAAAGGACATTTAAAGAGTTTTTTTTTCCCCTTATCCTGACAAACGGTATCCTTATTATCTCACTGCTGAAATGCTAAGGCATGTAAGCTCAGGAAGTAAAAACCAAAGATTAACATGATATTTGCTGTCCCAGACACATGCATGGTTAAAACAAAGATATTATACAGTTCAGAGTGTACAAGTCTAATTATAATAGATACTGCCCATAAAGCAATTTTATCTTTAAAATAAAAAGTTCATAAAATTCTTAAAACTAAGTTTCACACCGGAAATAACTAGATGCGTAAGATTCAGGACAAATAGTAAAATTATTTTCTTGCACCTTGGAACACAGTCCTTTAAAGATGAGTAAATATATACAACTGCATACCTGTTATTTTGTCTCTTACAAGCTTACAAGACTCTATCTCTCCGATGCTCCCGAAAAGACTCTTGAGCTCCTCCTGGGTCATGTTCTGAGGAAGGTAGTTGACTATTAGGTTGGTCTTGCTGTCCTCCGTGTTCCCAGAGTCCACTGGTGACGAGCAGTTGTTGTTGATGGTGGTTGGACCATTGGCTGTGTTATTGCAAGTTGGCCCATTAGACAGTTGTGTTTCCATGGCAGCAATTACCTGCTAAACACAGAGACGATAAGAAATGTCAGAATTCTGTCAGAATTCATATTTCACAAACTATTAAAAATCCCACCCTAAAATTTACACACAGTCATTCTGCTGTAAAGGCAATAAAGCTTCAACACAAAGTGCAACGCCTATGCCGATTTTTACTTCATATTAAGCTATTCAATTAAGGTCACAGTGATACTTACAGGTACATATTCCATACATGCACATAAGCACAATTTAAATCTTAAACATTCTCTAGAACCACCTTCTGAATCTACTCACATACCCTTACTCACCTGCAATGTCCACAGACTTCAGAAAATTTAGTACCAAAAGGCACAGAATCAAACCCTGACTAAAAAACAAACTAGAAAATAAAAGGCTTAACATGCTACCAAAAATAAACAAAAAAAATGTTCTACCTAACTTTGAAGAGATTTTCAGTTAGCCTAGGAATTTCAATCCTCTAAAAACTGACAGACATCCATTAATTAAAACAAGGAAGCAAAAGTACTTTAAAAATATAAATTTGTCAACATGTACTGTTTTGGTTACATATTGAAAATGGTTGTGATTGACAATATCTTATACCCCTTCTGTTGGTAAGAAATAAGAAAATATCAGATGTTATATGCTAGGATGTGAAAAGGATTTGTAGGGTATCTTGGGAAAGAAGCTATGAGACTTACAGTGTACCTTATAGGATCTAACTAGCCATTTTTGTCAACCTTGACAGCTAAAGATCACCAACAAGGCAACTGATCTAAGCATCAAAATGAAATCCCCAAACAATTCAACATGGATATTGTGCCTTAAGTCTGACATTTAGAAAAAATAAAACTATCCAGTCCACTAAAACAGCAGTGTAAATACATCAACTTTTGCAAACAAACCAGCCCAAGGAATTTTCAATTGAGCACATAGCCTGCTGAAAATGCATCTAAAAACTCCAAATGCAGCATCAACAGCAGAGTTGGGGAAATAGCCTCAAA
Source organism: Pipistrellus kuhlii (assembly GCF_014108245.1). Classification (NCBI taxonomy): domain Eukaryota; kingdom Metazoa; phylum Chordata; class Mammalia; order Chiroptera; family Vespertilionidae; genus Pipistrellus; species Pipistrellus kuhlii. The sequence goes on from NW_023425427.1 coordinate 49,424,817, forward strand.
TTTTTCAGGGTACTCTAAAAATCACTTAAGGAAATTTGTATCTAATTCTCTAAAAATCAACCCTATGCTCTTTGAGCAAGAGACATTCATAACCAGAGCCCCAAATTTTCTAAAATCATCTTTCAATAGCCACAAGGATAGCCACAATTGTGGGGGAATCCAAAAACCAAAGCATTGCTGAAAGGATCGCCATTCCTCCTTCATCCAATACACCACTCATCTTACCAAAAAACCACTTCTCAAAAGCGACAATTCTGAATGGATGGGATACTAGTTTTGGGGAAGTGTTAACATACAAAAAAGCAAAGAATCTGAGACAAAATTTAAAAAGCAAAGTAGAGGAAAAAGGTGTCACAGGAAAAGAGGAAAAGTTTTTTAAAAAAAAAACAAACAAAAAAAAAAACATTATTGCCTAGGAAAAACAAAAAGACACATCGGTGCATAAGCAAACAAGAAGAAATCTCTGCTGCAAGAGATGTTTACAAAAGAAGGCAGCAGAGAACAGATTGAGACTGACCAGACTGAGGCTGGCCGCATGGGACAAGAATCAGTGCTATCATGATAAAAATAAAAAATAAAAAAAATAAAAATAGCAGACAAAGCCAGAGGACCTAGGAAACATCGAACAGCCCATCACCCCTCCAGGACTTCATTTCCTTTTCAAAGAAATGGGTCTTTATTCTACAAGCTGCAAGCTACATCTCTAGGACAAGTATTCTCAGGGAGTTGCTTAAAGGAGTAAAGAAACGTTTAGGAATTTGCATGGGGAGAAAAAAAAAATCTAACACAATTCAAGATGTGCATTTTATTGTAATTAACAAATTTGCCTGAAATTGAGGAAGGAGGTTTCAGATCTCCTAATACAGTAAAGCATAACTGTTCCAATTTGTATAATACTAGTTGTGGGTCACTTCCCACAGCAACATTTTTGTGGGATTAACCTTGGCCCAGCAGTTAGGAAAACAATGAGCTGCACGATGAAAGAGGCCCAGGCCAATAAAAACAACTTGCTATTCAAAAGTTAGGGTTATGCACGTGTAGAAACTTCATAGATGAGCCTCCAAGATGAGATTTGGACTGAAGCTCACTGGGATGGCATTTGAAACATAAAAGTGTTCACTGACTGAGATTAGCAGGATTTAGTAAGGACAACAAACACTCCTCACTTAATTGCACATTTATTTCCATGTTCAGGTGGCAAGAATGAGCTCCTAAGCCAACATTCAAGTGAACAGCTGCAGTAGGCTGTGTGCACTGAAAATTACAGCATCTCTCAGCTATAGGACCATCTGCTCAGAATAAAATGATACTAATGTGCTATATTTTACAAATAATGCATATTTCATTGATAGGCTCAACACAACTGTTCACAGAATGCAAACTCTTTCAACAGTTACTGGGCAAATAATTTCCAGCCAGATTTACCGTTTCAACAACTTTTGGGGAGCGTCAGGAATTGTGAATAGCTTCAAAAATTTAGTAACCAAAAAAATACATAGTAAACAGAATGTAAAGAATTACGGTAACTTAGCATTCAGACCATACCAAAACTTTTTTTTTGTTTGTATTTTTTTTTTTAAAGAAAGCTTGTCACTCTTTTTTCTTTGAGTCTGCACTAAGTCCTAATTTAGAATAGAAAAAGTCAGAGACAAAAGCATGGTTCTGATGCTGCATATACCACCGTGGTTAGAATTGCCAAGTCCTAATGATGGCCATACCGTCACCGGCTGGATGTAAGAGTAATTCGTATGCCAAATGAAAAGTTCAAGTGTTTGGTATGGCCTCAGCACTTCCTGCAACATGCTTGAAAAAAAGCAGCCTACAGAATTTAAGAAAAATCCCACAGACCCCAGTCCAAGGCTCTGCTGCCCACGAACCACTTCTAAGCAGAGAAGCCACATCACACAGTCTGACTGCCATGTTAGTTTGGAGTTGCCGTCTGCAATATGGACACAAAAAGTACCGTATGTTAGATGAGCAAGATAATGCAACAGATCAGTTTGTACAAAATTTACAGTGATTGCATTAATATTCCCAGCACGTCCATGCAGTGTGGCGTAATTGAATTTGAGGCAATTCCAATCTAATCTTTCCAAATTCATTTTAACATGTCGTTTTCTTGCACAAATTAAGCATTTTAAATTAAGAGCCTGCTTTCAAAACGGTATTAACTAGTTACCTTGGCATCTATCCTAAAGAGCTACCTTTAAAAAAAATATATATTTGAAATCGTAAAATGAAGGAAAACACGGCATGCTGTCCTAACTCTTATGGATGTGGGAGAAGGGAGGAAATGCGAATGAGATTTTATAGTGAGAAAGGCAGTCATGCAATTCATAAGTGAATGCTTTGCATAAAAGCACTCTTTTCCTCAAAATATCAGAAGGGCATTAAGAGAAGCTATATTTGCCCACAATGTTACATTATACTTTAAATGATCCTTAATCCTGGGACTGAAAATTAAAAGTGAATCGGAACCCTGAGAGGTTATTCTGCCACAGTTTCACTGAGAATTGTTCACGTATACTATAAGAGGCAGTAAACCAGCATCCTTCAATTGAAATAATTGGACCAATAAATAGGATTGTTTGGAGTAATGCTTATATAGGATGTCAGCTTTGTCCCCAAATGGAATCAAGTGAACATTTTTTAATATGCAAATTGTAAACCCAGCACGATTTGAAATTAGTGCTGCTATGAGGCCTCCAATATAGTTAATGGGCCATTCACGACTTATTACAACTTGCCCGAACACGAAGCAAAGCTGCCACCGGTACTGGCAGGAAAGCCAAAGTTTACAGTTAGCCATGTATGCAGATGATTTCCATGGTCAACGTAATATTCAAGAAACAAAGAAAAAAATAAAAAGCTCAGTCTCTGAAATAAAGGATGAGCAACAAAGGGTGGGAAGGGGGAGGGGAAACAGCTTTCACTTGCATATTGATGATGATAAAGACTTTATCCTCAGAGTTAAATCTGGCTGTGATTTACTCTTCATGCAAGTGATGGCATTAGTCACATGGAACAATGGACTCCATGTCCTGGCATCTGCCCTCTTTACAGGATGCCATGAAAATGCTAAGTCTTCTTCCCTTCTCCCACTGTTATCAGAGAATTCAGTCTGATTTCTATGTTATTTAAAAAAAAAAAAAAAAAAACACAACACAACAACTTAAGAGCTGAACTGAACCTGTGAAAAAAATAAAGTGCTTTAAAACCCATGATATATTTTGACAACAACCTATTTACCGTTAGCCTACATGGGGGTGAAAGGGGTGGAGGACCTCACCCAACAGGTCAAACCAAGCTGGTTATACCCTAGTACCCTTGGGAGGTCCTATCTAAATATGTTCACTACCTAAAACCAGATTCCAACCTAATGGCCTCCATCCCTTCTACTCCATAGCAGGGGACACGAATGAACTAATCTAGTGACACCCCAGTTTCTGGAAGCCACAGGGGTGCCAACAATCCCTTCACTGCACCAACCAGGTGGGGGAAGCTGTGGATGGAAAATGATTCTGCTGCACTTTTACATTCCAAGCGCCCCAGACAGTTCCTCCGCTTGAGGCAGACACGTACCTTTGTGGGGAAGTTATAAATAAGCTGCTCACATGGCCCTTACCTTTATGCTGGCCAACAATTCCGTTACTAAAAATGTAAAGCTACTTCCCCTTCACTTAAGGACAGGCGAGTCTGCTCTACTCAATCTACCACAGACAACCAGGCTGGCACTATTTATAGATTCCACTGGCTCTGAAACTCTTCGGAAAGAGGAGAAAAGGCCGTATTTTAATGACACGAAACCATTAATTTTAAGGCTTAAAAAAAATGTCTCAATGTACGTTCACGTCTCAATTTTGACATCAATTGGGCCAACGGAGACTGCTTTTCCTCCTGTTGTTCACCAACCGGTGATTTATGAAAAGGCACTTTCACACAGATCAGTCTAGAATATTGTAAAGGTTCCCTGGATTCCAAGAGAAGAAGAGGAGGTTAGTTTTGGTGTGGCGTGATTTTATTGGAGGGGGGAGTGACCTCTAAGTTATCCCACTCACAGTTTACTTCCCATATACCTATACAAGCATTTAAAATTGAATTGTTTTCTCTTTTACTTCAATGGCCCTCTGTGTACTCTAAATTTCAAAAGTTAATCACAATGGTACATTTTAGGAAACCAATGCTATTGCTTGATTTCTCATATCTGGGACCAACAGTTTTCTGGTCACATGAGAGAAAAGGAAATGTTCCTATCTTCCAATTTTCCTAATCTAAAAAATAAAATAAAAATCTGAAAGCCTCTTTGCTATTTCAAACCTCTGGGAGACAGCCACCAAACAAAACAGATTGCTAACCAAAAGCATCCTAAATGTATTCTGAGAATTCTCTCCGAGTACCTTATCTGCATTGGAGGTTTCTAAGGCCTAGAACCCACGTGACTTGGGGACCAGCCTATGCAGGTGGATGGCAGGACGGCTGCCAGGGCCGCTGCACATGCCCTGGAAAGGCCTGTCCGTCTGCACTGGTCTCTTCAATGCTATGGTTAGCGTTCTGACCTGGGCTCTCACCTCTCATCTGGACCAGTACATCCCAGCCTCCCAAAAGGTCCCCTCATCATTCTGATCCACATAACACTGTTCCCCAACAAGACTTTCCTAAACCCTCCATGGCCAGCCCCCTATCCTGCCTATCAAATGAAGCACAAAGCACTCTGTACAAACTTTATAAATATCGGAGAGCCTCCACAAGCCCATTTATTCAAGTAACAAAAAATCTGAAACATTTGGTGTTGCTCCAACCATTGCAGAACAAAGACATCATACAATCTCTGGCTTTGCTCATGGGGTTCCATCTCTGTGGAAGGCCCCCAGCCAAACCCACCGCACATCCCTGCCAGGGGGTGCAGAGACTAAGCATTTGAAAACATAAATAAGGACGAGAACAGTTCCTGTAAAGCTCGGTAGCCTGTTTTCCTATTCCATCTCAAGTATTTCAAACCAGAGAGATTCGTGAAAACCTGTTTTCAATTTTTGGCACACTTCATCAGACATCCTTAAGAACTAAAGTCCAAATTCTTGTCAAATGGCATGACAAAAGAAATTACTTTCACCACTTGTGTACTTTAAAAAAAAAATTTCTTTTTTCACTGATTTTAGAGAAAGGGAGGGAGATACATATATATATATATATATATATATATATATATATATATATATATATATATATATATATATATATGTGTGTGTGTGTGTGTTAGAGAGAGACATCGATCGGTTGCCTCCTGCACAATCCATGACTGGGGATCAAACCCAAAACCTAGCTATATGCCCTGACCAGGAATTGAACCCAAGACCTTCTGCTTTTCAGGAGGACCACAATCAACGAAGCCATACCAGCCAGGCGCCACCTGAGTACTTTTTATTTTTTCAAGAGCTTAACATGCCAACTACTAAGAAGCTAGAAGCCAAGACAAATCCAAAAACATGACACAAATGTGCCCCAAACCTCTGGTCAGCAGGGCTTGGGAGCAGTGGCATCTGGAACCTGCATCTAACTTGAGAAAAATGGCAGAAGCAAAGGTATGTGTGGGGGGGAAATGAGATTTTAACACAAAGGTGTTAAAAAACACATCGTAATAATTAAGTTATGAACTTCAAACGGGTTTAATTCAACACAAACTAGAAAGTTTAAGCAAACATTCAAAACAACAGCTCTAAAAAGAATTAGAGCTAAGGTCAAGGGCAAGCATCTCTCACACTAGAAAGGTCCAGCTTGGGTCAAGTGACCCTGACCTATACACTTATTTGCAGCAAGAGGGTTCTCTGAGAGCAAGATGCCAGGGCAGAATTAGTACCAGGGCACACCGCTCCTCTGACCACATAGAAACCATCTGTCTCTCAAGTTCAAGAGCAGAACCTACCTAAAACAGCATCGATGGCCAAAACACATCTAAGCACTCCAAGTAATCAGTGAAGGGATGCAAGCTTACTGGTGAGAACTGGATAAGTAGCAAACGGGCCATCTGTCTAACAGACACCATTCCTTCAGAACCATGTTTTGTCTTTCCCACCAAAATGGCATTTTGGTGGATATATTTCAGCTTCACAGAATCAAGCAATGGAAGAGTCAACCAAGCCCCGAATCCATGGGGCTGAGATGTCAGCCCCAGGAAGGAGCCATTGGTTTTTCTTTAACGCTCTTCACTTTGTGCTTCTTAAAATTGTAAAGGTTTGTGGCTTGACACTTCAAGCGATTTCCTCAATCCCAGAACCCAGAACCACTGTCAAGTCCCCGCCCCATTGCCACACCATTTTAGCTGCTCGCCTGCCCTATGGATTGCTCAGCCCTGTCCAACTAGCTTTTGGGCTTTGGGGCTAGCTAACAAGGGCAGCAGCTGCCTGAGACAGGGGGATGTGCTTCGGCTGTGAATGCTACCATTTCTCTGTCTCTGGTCCATTACGGCTCCTCCAGAAACACTGCTTTCTTTCCAAGGCCAGTCCTTGTGAGGCCAGACCACAGGCGGCCTTGGAGGCATAGTGGGGAGGAACACATTTTCTTCCAAAATCCTAAGGCCTCTGGCTGGGTGAAAACTGAGCTGACAAAGACAGACGAACAAGAGAAAAGCATACCATCTTCACTGAATGTTTGTATCTACATGGGAGCCTTCACAAGAAAAATTGGAAGGCCCAAAGATGTGATCCGAGTAGAAAGCTTTTAATGTTTGTATGCTTAGACAAACACTAAATGTCAGAAGAACTGACAGATAAAAAGGGTCCGGGCTAGGGACAGGTAAGTGAGGAAGAACTAGCAAGGTAAGTTTAATGAAATTTGTTTGTACAGAATTCTTGGCCCCGCATCCCCTTCTCTGGTGATGAGAATGTCTTCCTTCTTCATGGTACAAGGAGGGAACCTTTCACTTGCGGCATTTGGGGACCTGTTTCAGGGAGGAAGGGGAAGGACGGGGGTGGTCAAAGTGAACTTTCTGCTCCTGCTGCTTTCTCAATCCCCGTCAGCTCAAGACAGTCACTATGCCAAGCGGCCGCCATATTTTGGGATCGTGTTCTAAACCCCACCAGAGGCCAGGGTCAGAAAGGAAATCACAGGGAGGTTTTAAGCCAAAGAGTTGATGCTGTGAAAGTAAATCAGTGTGATTGTGTGGGAGGACTCAGTCACTTTGAAAGCAGGAAGATCAGGAGGAAAACAACTGTGTAATCAAGGTGTCTGATGTGGGTGACTCCAGCCAGGAACAGATCAGAGGGGAGGGAAGAGGGCACACCGGAAGGAAACCTGTCACTAACGGGCTAATGTTAATTACCGCAGGGAGCTGTTTCAATCCGTTATCAAGGTAGCAGTTTAGATTTCAATTGCTCACATTCAAACAAACCACCAATGCATTTATTAATTTCCAGGCACTAAGAATACAAGGTTAAGTAAGCAAAGTAAGCTTCTCATGTCAAAGGAAAAAAAAAGTATTTTAAAAGAACCTGAATTTATATCAAACCAAGAAGTGATTCACTTAATAGCAAATGTAAATTAAAAACAAAACAAAACAAAAAAAAAACCCAGAGTAACTTAAAAGATGCAACTACTAAACGGAATACTATTCAGAAACTGATTTGTAATTTATGAAGCCCCATTAAAGCTGTCAAAAATGCAAAATAAAATATCTCCCAGTTCCCTGCACCCCCCAACGTTTGAAACAAATCAGACAGGAATAAGTTACATCTTGTGAAATGGAAGTAAACTTTAAAATCTGTATTCTTCAACTGGACTATTTATACACCTCCACAGTAGTTAGTGATGATTAAGCGGGGAGTTAACTCAGTCTTGGTTACGGGCCTGCATACACTCTGCATACACTGGCTACCTTCTAGTGATGCATCATTCCAACCTCATTCTTTCATTCCACCCTCAGTGGGCCTCATTAATGACCATGTCATTATTTGGCTACTGAACCTAGAGAGGGATAGGAGTGTAACAGGAGAATGTGAAGTCACAGCTAAAGGGAACCCCCTCAGGGCAGTACCAGTTTGTGAAAGACTGATTGGAAGTCCTCTAATCCCTGGAGTTGGGAGTTTCCTTTAGGTAGGTGAAAAACATAGCTCCTAAGTACTGTCATACTCAAGTTCCAAAACAGAAAGTATGCCCAGTCTTTCTTTTTTTTAATATACTTTTTATTAAGTTCAGAGAGAGGCAGGGAGAGGGAGACTGAAACATCAATGATGAGAGACAAGCATTGATTAGCTGCCTCCTGTACACCCCACATTGGGGTTTAAGCCCACTACCCAGGCACATGCCCTTGACCAAAATCAAACCCGGGGCCCTTCAGTCGGAAGGCCGACACACTCCATTCATCGAGTCAAACCAGCTAGGGCCGTGATTGGTAAACTGCGGCTCAAGAGCCACATGCAGCTCTTTGGCCCCTTGAGTACGGCTCTTCCACAAAATACCATGGCCTGGGCGAGTCTATTTTGAAGAAGTGGTGTTAGAAGAAGTTTAGATTTTAAAAATTTGACTCTCAAAAGAAATTTCAATCGTTGTACTGTTGATATTTGACTCTGTTGACTAATGAGTTTGCCGACCACTGGACTAGGGCAATATGCCCAGGCTTGCCAGGAATAGAAAACACAAGGAAGTTTTATGGTCACCAGTGGAATAAAGGACCACAGTACTCCGTGTGGCTCTGGAGAGCTATGTGACTCGTCACTGTCACTGGCTGGCCTCACATACAGAAAACCAAGAGTATAATTAACTTCAATTAGCTTACACCAAAATAAAAGTCAATATAAGTAAAATGTAAGAAAAATAAGGCCTATTTCCTTAATGATGGTGGGAGGCTACAAACATTTCTGCTGAACTTCAGAAAAACTGGAAATGATGAGGGGCAGCCCTAGGACATATAAAATCTTATGATTAATAGATACACCAGGGAGAGGGGGAAAGGTCTCTCCCCTGCTGCCCCACCACCACCACTACCACCACCACCACAGGAGTATAAACCTGATCAACACAGGTGCCAGCTCCTTCCTCTTGCAATGTCAGAGTCTCCAACAGATACTTCACCTACTTCCACTAGGAAATGTATTTTTCTTTTCAGTTGACACTTAAAGTTCTGTGATTCCCAAGAGAAAAATCCTTTTGATTTAGAAACATGGATAGGAATTATTTAGAATGGAAGCTAGAACATCTTAAAAAAAAACAAACAAAAAAAAAAACAAAAAAAAACAAGGTTCACACTAAGAAAGAGACTATCTCCTTTGGTCTAGCTATAGTATTTTCCTTCTTCCTCCAAAGACAACTTTCTTTAAACTTCACCACAGCTAGGAAAAAACACCTAAGTACCTTGTGTCTTCCTTTGGTAATTAAGCTCCTGGTTATTTACTACAATTTCCAGAGGGAAGAGGGCATGGAGAATTGGAATTCAATTAAAGTGTTATTTTTAGGCCCGGTGATTCCAACTAGGGGAGGTGGGTGAGGGAGAGGATCAAGAGGAAATTTCTGGGTAATGTGCAGCCTAAGAATGTGAAGAGTTAAAGCTGGAAAGGAGAAAGTAAGTTCATTTTTTAGACTACCGATACACACACTCCTGGCATCAGATCTGGGCTACCTCTCTAATAGGGAAAGGAAGTCAAAATGTTTAGGTTCTCCGATAAGGACTGTCACTTCAACTTCTCACTTCTCTCTTCAAAAATTATCTTAATATTGCTGAGATAAAGCACATTTTAATTAAGTGTTTAAGCAAACTCAAAGTATATTGGGGCAAGGCCTACTCTGTAAGCAAGGGTTTGATTGAATGAACATATGTATCTCTTATTTATGTACGTACACACATTCTAAGAGTTGATAAGAAGCAATATCCATTTCCCTTAGCTGATGTTAGGGCACTTATGTTAATAACAGGATGCATCTTAACACGGGAAATTTTTTCTAAGACTCAAACCACAGGAGCATCTAGGATTTGACATATTCCCACACTGGTAAGAGGGAGAGGGGATAGGGGTCAATGTTCTTCAAAAGGCTTTTATTAAATATGTATAATTTAATCAAATAACATGTGAAAACACATTACACACTGTAAAGTGCCAAGTGAATATTAGAGGCTATTATCATTATTGTTGGACAAAGGAAGATGCCCCTTTTAGAATGCTACCACAGAGAATCTGCTTCTCTGGCTTTGAGGTAATGGATTAGCCTTCCCCCCCACCCCCTTCCATGTCCAAATGGACAACAAGGTTGCAGAGCTGTGTCGGGACCCTCTTGACGTGAAGAACACTGTGGATGGAGAGTGCAGTAGGCAGCCTTCTCCATCGTGACCGCCAGCTCCTGTGTTGGGCTCTGCAGCAGATGCTACGCTAACCCATATTTAGCTCAGCCACAAATGGTGACGAAGGAGGGTAAGAATTTTTACTTGAAGTGCTGCAATGTTTAATCCCAGACCTCCAAGGCCTACTGAAATATATAGGATACCAATAGCCTAAGTGTTTCACATCACAATTTCAACCTTGTCTATTTTAGTATACCTTACTTTAAAAAGCACACCACTGCTGCCCCCACACCCGCCCCCCCCCCGCGTGCGCGCTCGCGCACACACACGCACGCGCGCACACACACACACACACAAGTGCACATATGTCCTATTCTCTCCAACTCGGTCTGCTCCTGCTCAGCTGCTCAGCCACTTGGGATTCTAATATTTAAGATTAGAAATTACTACCTCTCTGTTCCTTTGCTAGGAACGCCAAGGATGATACAAGCATCTTCCAATTACATTTAGATTTATTCTTTACAACAGAAGGAGAGAGTATAGAAGTCTCATCCATGATTGACCTCTAAAATACAGGATGATAACATGCAGATTGAGACATATCATGTGGCGTCATAGCTTCTACAAATTACACATAAGGGAAATGACCCCCCACACACAACTGAACAATCTCCTCCCATTTTTCTCCTACTGCAACTTTCAAAATGATCTGAACTTCAACATTTTCCTTCTAAGCATGCACTTCAGTTTTAAGATCATTTTTAATTAAAAGGAAGTAAGACTAAACATGGCATCCTCCTGAATTCTCTGAACCAAATCATAGGATTTAGATATCTCTTGCTGCAGAGAAGAGATTCAGATTATTTGACTGCCTCTTGTAGAATTTAATGAATCCCAACTACTGAAAGAGGGTAGGGAACAGCCTTTATTGATCCTTCATTCCAGACAAGTCCTCAAGTTAGATATTTTACAAACAAAATCCCACTTAATCCTCTCGTGTACTAGGAGCTCTGTACAGTAGCTTCAATTTACAAATGAGAATCTCAGAACTTCAAGAGCCCATACAGCTATCAAGTAGAGAAACAAGGGTTTCTAAACCAGTGCTAAAACTTGACCTAAAGCCTCCTATCTGCTTCCAGTCTTGCCCCTCCATCCATTCTTCCTTCCAGTGCTACAGTGATCTACCTAACAGGGGCCAGTAGCACACAACCATTCCTCTTTTTAAGACCTTCGTTGACTCCACACTGCCTACACAGCAGCAGCCCCCAACCTGACCTTGTTCCCACCCACCTCCCAGGGGCATGCCCACCACTCCCAGCTGCAGAGGCCCTAACCAGCCCCAGTGGTTCCTCCCAGGCCCGAGCTGCTTCCCACTGTGCCTCATGCTCTGTTCTGGGCCTGCAACCGCCTCGTTACCATTTTTCTCCTGTGATGGAAACACCCTAAGCTCTCAGAAGGCACAATGCCTCCAGGAAGCCTTCCGTGACTGCTTAGTCTCCGTGCTATTAGCCCAGACACTCACCTTTGTCACCTCAGCAAAGAATGTGCAGAGACCCATAGCGAGAAAGAGCATCATTGCCCTGAGAGGCACACAGCAAGTAAAAATAATCCCCACCTGTTTGTGGGATTTCTCATGGGCTTTACATTCCCTGCCATGTGGGAAACCTTCCATTGCAACTCTCTGTACCTGGAGGGGCCAGCATCTCCACCGATTATTAATAACAGGGAAGGTAGCCCTGTCGCAGGCTGTCATTCCCCCACCACTGACACACACATATGCCCTTCCAGATACACCTACTGATGCTTATATTATCTGCTCAAGCTTCAAGTTGAATCAGCATTCCAAAAAGAAAAAGGAAAAAAAAAAAATCCTAACTAGAAGCCTTTGTTAAAACAACAAAAGCCTCAGGAAGGAAGAGAGGGGGGGGGGGGGGGAGACGGGAGTGGTCTATCGCCAACAAATCAGTTAGAAATAAGCAAAGCTCACCACCAACGTGAAAAACCAAGACCGCCCCAGATGTCCACCCCCCTCTCTGTCAGCCTAGCCAAGGTCTCCGGAAGCTGGGAAGAAACGGCCTGGGGCCAGGAAGGCAACATCTCTGACTCAGTGGGCATGACAGGAGCACCGTGCTAGGCGCGAGGAAGACAAGGACACCCCCAACACACTTGTATCCCGCCCCTCCAGGATCTCCTCCACCTGCACCCCAAGAAGCCAAAGGCTTCCCAGGCAGTCTCTAAGAACCTACAGTCAGAAATAACCCTCTCTCTGGGTGACCTATTCTAAAAATTGTACTATCTAAGAAGAAAAAAAAGATAAAAGGGCAAAGTCATTGCTGCTATGGAAACTACCACATCTAACTTACACATCTGAGCCTGGGCATATATTTAAGAAGACATGAAGCACTCTGCTTCCAAGCGTCTAAAGTGCCAGAGAATAATAGGAGCTTGTGCAGAGCCTTCGCATTTAAACATTAAACTGGATTTCTGCCTCATTATAAAAATTTGAAACTACAAAGGAGCAAAGGTTGAAGTTTTTCCGATTCCGGACTGCTAAGAGTTGCTTGGTATCCATGTCCTGCTATGCCGTAAGAAGAACAAGCTTCTTTAGAAGAACTCCTCAATGCAGTGGATTTAGCACATCAATTGTTTGGCAGTGGGAACGCAGAGTTTTACCAATGGCAGGACTTTCAGAAAGTACCTACTGTGTAACAGGCAATATGTACTAGTCCACAGCAGGAATGACTGCAAGCTCTTTCGGATCAGCCTAAAGAAATTTTTACCATCATCTACTACTTTTATCTCAAATGCATTTGGAGGAAAAAGAATCCTCAAGCCAATTCTGATTTATACCATATCTATAAAGAGAGCGAAGATCTACAAAAGTATAGTTTCTTAGACATATTGTACAGAGTTCCTTGACATGATCTTGAATCTCTGGCTGAGAAACATCGCATAACAAATGCACAGTGGTAACCTGAGCCTCTGACTCTCTCCCCTACCCCCAACCCCCACCCCCAACCAACCATGCTTTTGTGAAATGTATCTTTTGTCAGGAAGAGAACCCAGGATTCACAACAAAGACCTAGGGAGTGTGGGACTTAGAACTGAGTTGAGGAAATGGGATACTACTTTTCATTCTCTAATTGGAGGAGAGCAGGAGCACCCCTGGGGGAAGGGAATCATCAAGGTAGAAGCAGGAGCAGGAAATTCAGACCTGAGAACACTTCCAACAACACTCACTAGAGCGAATTTCACTGCTGCTGCTATCAGATCAAGAAGCACTATGCATCACTAGCCAGGACAGCAGTATTTTGCCAAAGTCACTTCTAATTGCGAATGCCCCATCTTCTTGACTTGCTGGGACTAAAGACAGCTGACTTCCTACACTGAGAACTGACCGAAATGCAAACAAATGAATCCTCTTATTTATCTGTCCAGGTTGGCTACACATTAACAAATACCTATAAGCAACACAGCCAGGTGGCCACGTGCAGCATCCTTCCTGGTGCAAAATTCATCACATACCTGATGGCATGGTGAACAGAGCAGTGGCTCTGACCAGCGGGAAGAAACCTTGGAGAAAGAGGGAGCCTAAGGTAGGAGGGAGTCAGAAGTCTTCCTAAGCTACTACACATTCTAATAAATGGCCGAGAGTCTGAGAACCAGTTAGTACAGTCAAAAATAAGAGTAAAAGGTGGCAATGGACTCGGCTTAAATCCATGCATGAAGTCAGAAAGAAGCTACAGGATCACATTTGAAAGGCGGAAGAAAGAAAGGTCCCAAAACAGTCATCAGTAACCACCTATGATCATGCCTGTGGCTCCTGGAGGAAAAGCAAGAATAGAAGCAAGCAGCCTGGCAGTGAACAGCCAGGATCTCTGCCCAGAGCCACACTGGAAGCCAGGAGGTGGGGTGAGTCCACGTCTGTGTTATCTGCTCTAGCCAATGTCTTCTTATAAAACCAGTAGTGCTCAACCTTTAAAACTTTACCAATTTAACAATTTCACATTTATTTAAAAAAAACATGACGGGCTTCTCTTTAAGAAGTAACGGAAGCCAATAAACAGCAGAGAAGACTGGTAACAGAGGCCACATTCCCACGGAGCTGCTAGCCAGCAGGCTTGCCCTTTAAATGGAGCACTTTCTGTGCAGTTCTCCCAAGACCAGCTTTATGTAAAGCCTTTGCCTGAACGCCCTGCTTCCTGCCAGGGCTGGATCTCACATCGAACATCAGAGCCTAAAGGTCAAACACGCTGAAGGGGGTAATGGCTTTTCTATCGCGATGGTTGAGGATTTCGGAGGTCGAGAGTACTGACATACTGACGTGGGAGTGGAGGAGTAGAAAGGAGAACTCCTATGCAAAATGCTTGAAAATGTCACTGTTGATACAGCACAGAGGTACAACTAATAACGGGCTGGGGTGGGGTAAATTAATCTTAACTCCTTTTGACATATCATAGTCATCTAAATTCAGCATCTTTAATTTTAGACCTAATAGTCCATGAAATGTTCCAAGGGGTAACCATAACAAAGAATGAAGCAAAAGAGCATACATCCTGTGTTCCATACGTCTTAATATGATGGCCACATACCTTCAATGCACTAGGAAATGAGATCCATGTTGGCATCCTGTGCTAGCCGGATTGGTCTTGTCCACAAAGAATTAAGTACGTATACCTGCCCCTTCCTGAGTTAACTCAGTCCTAAGTAAATATTTTCACACCAGAAAGAAGGGGAGGGGTCTACTAAGAGCTTATCTCCAGGATTGCAAGGATGGGGGGGGGAGGGGGGGAGGGACCAGCACATGCAGAAGATAAAGATCACCTTGCATTATACCAGAAGCCCTGAATGAAAATAAACAAGCTTTAATTTCAAAGTCTGTAAAAACTGTCTCTCGTGGCCAACATAAATTACATTTGAGGTAGGATGGAGCGTAAGTAGGGACAAAAGTGTATAAAAAAAGAGGTCTTACTGCACACTCTCCCAGCTGCTTCAGCTTCACCAGAAAGATCCCCATGAAACCCTGCTTGGGACCAACAGCGCAGGCAGGCGGTGGTGGACACAGACGGCCAGTAGCGGGGCCAGCGGGCAGCAGGCCTGAGGCCTGGCCACTTCACCAGCAGTGGGAGCTGGGAGCCGTGAAAGGAACCACTGGAAGGCGGGGTGAATGTGCTCTCCCACAGCCCCACTGCTATTTTGTTTCAGGTGTAAGTTTTCCAAGCACTGCCAAACTGCCCCTGGGTCCATTTGGCAATATCAGGGCAATTACAACTTGGGTTAAAATCATGAGGCGATTAACTCTCCATTCTTTGCAAATTTCTGGAAACAAGAGGTCTGTCTGAGCCAAGAGCAGGCAACACTGATGCCTAACAAGGGTCTCCCCAGAACCTGAGTGAACTGGAACTTGCAGCGATTTCAGGCAGAGACTAGGAGAAAACGATATTTTTCACCTCTTCTCATTAAGCCAAAAGCCACAGCTAAACATAAAAAGCCAAAAGAACTTCCAACATTGAGGGCTTTATAGAACCTGTTAAATTATTTCTCTCTCAACTACAAATCTTTAAAGCTGCCAAGAATTTATTTTTAATGGGTTTTTGTGTGTACATGTGTGTGTGTGTGTTTCCCCAGAACTCCTGCTAATTTTCCTTTAAAAACTTTCCTGTGAACTTCCAATCCCTATTATGAGGAAGGTGGTTAGGGGTCCTAAACCTGGGAACATCCTGCCCATCCTGCAAAACCTCATTGTAATTTAGGGAGATCCTCTCTTCTCCCAGGGCTGGATTATAATATGTGAACCGGGAACAGACCAACATTGGGATTACACAGCAGTACATTATGATAATAATTTCTTATTTGTTTACTAATCTAGTGTATGAGATTCCAAAACTAGTCAAACAGAACTTACTAAAAAGAATCTGACACTCTCACACTTTATTTAAATATAAACACTGACAAGTATTTCAGTTCTCCCCTCAATACCTGATGACAATTAACCCTTCAGGTGAAATTTCAGCCTCACAAATTTAGGGGGGGAAAAAGCTTTCTACATACTAATACTCCCAAATATGACAAAAGTTTGCAAGTATTAAGTCCTTATGCATCTCTGTATTATCACTTTCTCGTATTTTTGGTCCATCTATTATGCCCTTATAAAGTTAAAACACTAGAATACATGAATACCTGATAAAAACCACATCATTAATTATGTTGGCCTGCACCAAGATTCTTACTATATCCCTCATAGAAATAAGTGCTCGAATCAAAATGATCAAGTATAGCACAGCCGCGCCCCAGCACAGCTAGTATTTCCCATATCTAAAATATCGAAATGAAATGCACCTATTTGTAGTAAAAAGAAGGCTTTGGGTCAGGTCTTCAGAAGAGTTAGGAGAGCAGGTAAACACCACGGTGGAGAACACAGGTCTCAGTACTTGGTAGCAGGCAAGGGAAAGGTGGGAGTGGAAGCTTTCAACAGCAGCTCATGTCAGGGCCAGGAATTGACTTCCAGGGATCAATTCTCCTTCCAGATCCTAGTCTAACACAACTAATGAGGGTTTGGAAACACAGTAAAAGTAAAAATCCTTATGAAGTAAAGAAGCTGGCTGCCAGTCCCAATTGTGTTGCTTAATAGTTTTTTGATCTTTGAAAAATTGTTAACATCAGTAACTTCTCTCATCTATTATATCTAGATTTTCCCACTCTGACTAGCAAACAGGGTTTTTCTCAAAGTTAGATAATTGATAAAAGAGTGGCTTCTAAAAATTATAAGACACCATTATAAAGTATTATTTCTTAGACCTTGAGAAATCTTTTCTGCTATCACTACCTCATTCCAACAGCACATTTCTAATGTATGCGAACATCAAGTTGTTCAAAGTTAACAAAAAGACACAACACACCCCTGCATATAGGTGAGATATGCTTTCTTCTCTCAGCTGGAAAGAGGGCCACTGTATACCTTAAACTCACCTGTAAACAGGCCAAATACCGCTATATTTTCCAGCTATAAGACGACCCCCTAATTTACAGTTAAAACATAGGTTTAGGCCTATATTCGCTGTATAAGATTAACCCCCACTTCAAAGAAAAGACTTATTTTGCCATCAAGATCTGCAGGTAATTTTTGTGCAATTTTGGTCTTTTGCCCCGATTTTAAGTTGACTTTTTTTTGTTTCAAAAGTTGTCTTATACACCGGAAAATACAGTATTCTCATACAGTAAGTTCCAAGTACCAAATATTTAAACTACCACAGCAGACAGAATAGTCTATTTGAGTAAAGTCTGTTTAACATAGAAATGCTTAAGCAGATACCAATTAAAAAAACAATATGTTGATAGATAGCTGACGGTGGTGTTTAGATGTTAATTTAAGAATCATACCCTATAGCTATCCCTATACTATACATGGAGTGGCAAGATAATGATGATCTCTGAACACATAAATAATCTGGGCACTCAGTGTGTGTGTTTGTGCATGTATTTTAGAGGCCCAGTGCATGAATTCATGCATGGTCCAGCCAGCCTGGCCACAGGGAGGGGACATGGGCGGTAGGCTAGCCTGTCTGCTGGTCGAACTCCCGGTCGAGGGGACAATTTGCATATTAGCCTTTTATTATATAGGATATATAAGATATACACTGAGTGGCCAGATTATTATGCGTTCAGAGATCATAATAATCTGGCCGCTCAGTGTAGGTAATCATCATACACTATAGAGAATTCATAATAAGGTGTCTGATAAGATCTGCTCAGGGCCTACCATAGTGCTTAACACAGGGTCATAGCATGGTCAACAAACTGACTCACCTGCCATTAATGTTAAGTGCTTGGCATTCCTAAAAAGTCTAAGAAATTAGACCATTTTAAAGAGCTAGAACTATGAACTAAACTTAAGCCTGAAGATGATTTTGCCATATCACACTAAGATAATAGTCTGCTGATGAGGCAATCCTCCTGAATTTACTGATAAACTATTGACATGCCTACAGAACAGACTTGGGCACCAGAAGAAAGCATAACTGAGGAAGGGAACTCCAGAGCACTGAAGGTAAAGGTGGCCCTGGAGGGGGCGTAGGAAACAAAATAGAAGAAAAGCTGGAGGATTAATTAACAAGTATATCAGCTGCCCTGGGAGTTCACCTTCAAACAAAAGGAGGCTCCACTTGAAGCCTGGCTTAAGAAAATGGGAGGATTCCCAGCGCAGGCTCCAGGCCATTCTCACAATTCACTCCACAAACACCTACACACCTCTGCCTTGAGAAAAATCAGTCCTACATTCCCACAACTGAATACTATTCAGCAGCAAAATAAGAGGGCCCATGTACAAAACAAAGTATATTATAAACCGATAATTTTCATGAGTGCAATTCTGTGTCCTGCAAGACAAAAAAAAAAAAAAAGAGGAGGGGGGGACTTTCAATCTTTGAACTTATTACAGCTGCCCTTAGAAGTCAATTATAGCCAAAAAGAAACATTTTAATTACATATATTCCAATTCTTACATTATACGTTTTCACAAATAGTGTGGGAACAAATATAACGGGGGGAGAGCGGGGGAGGAAATGTCCTTCAAATTGGAGCTATTATAAGTCCTCCCTCACCGTCTCATGTCTGGGTAACCCAAAGCTCCCACTGCCGGCACTCAGCTGTAACAGAACCTGGACCTATTCTGCCCATTAGCAGCTGTAAACAGACATTTCTATAGCCTATGACCAGGTTTGGCCAGCGAAGAATAACAGGTTAAAACTGGAGAAGGAATATAATGGGGGGAAAAGTTAACCAGTTGGTAGAATTCTGCACAGAAGCAGCACAACCCTGAGTCCCACCTGAAGGAGACTTATCTCAACCTTTCCACAGAGTTTGCAGTCCCAGAAGAGAAACAGCGACTAACAATCCCAGACCCTTTCGCCCTGAAAGTCCCCAGATGGGGTCACCCTGAACAGGAATCCTCCCAGAATGCTGACTGATCTACTGCAAGAACAGTTAGCTGGTCTTCACTGATGCTACACTCTATTTTGGACACTAACTGTCTCAGGCTCGCTGAACTTGAGAGGTTTCTAAATCTTTCCAAGGACATCAGAAACATTGGTGTCTGTACCAGAGCATTTATCTCTGTTACTGAAGAAAAGTCACCTTCCAGAAGAATGGCTGTGAAAACCCACATCGTTTGCACTAAAAGTAACAGAGAGAAAGAAAAGCCATCTAAAAGCACGTGTACTGGGAAAGTCAAGGTGAACTCCAAGAAAATTAAAACCTTACCATCAAATTCTATCAAAATGATGCCAGTAACAGAGATCTAATTTATATTGAGATGAACTATATAGCTCAGACTGTGCCAGGCAAGGAACTCAGGCAGGCTTATTTCATACCAAGACTTGTAAGACATGAATGATTTAGAAACATACTGAAGCCTGAATTGCTAAAATGAGGACAATCCAAAGGTGATTACCGACTTATCAGAAGACTGACTTAACAATGGGAGCTTTTAGGAAGAGTGTCTCTTTTTACCTTCCCTTCATCCCAGAAAAATGCAGTTTAATAAAAACCCATCTTTTTTATGAAAAAAAAAAAAAAAAGTTACTCCTTTCAACTAGTGTTGAATTGCCCTTTATCGCTGGAGATAGACTGTATCACTCAGAAAGTTTTCCTGAAGACATAAGCATCTGGGGGGGGGGGGGGGGGGGGAGTGAGGAGGTAGGGAATAAACTTCAGGTAAGGACAGGACTAGAAACCTATTAAGGCAAAAAACTAAGACCTCGCCCTGGCCAGTGCAGCTCTGTGGTTAGAACATCAGCTGCACACCAAATGGTCTTAGGTTTGATTCCTGATCAAGGGCAGGTACCTGAGTTGGGATTCATTACTGGCCCAGTCAGGGTACTTATAGGAAGGACCCAATCCATGTCCCTCTCAAATTGATGTCTGTCTGTCCAGGTGTCTGTCTGTGTCTCTCTCTCTCTCTCTCTCTCTCTCTCTCTCTCTCTCTCTCTCTCTCTCTAACTCTCCTCTAACCCCCTCCCTGCCCCATTCCACTCTCTCTAAAAACCAATGGAAAAATATCCTCCGGTGAGGATTAAACACAACAACAAAACCTAAGACCTCATGTTCCTAAAGTATATTAGCATACTTTTGTAGTGGGTTCAGTAATAATACACTTTTAGTGACAGGGGGGAAAAGGAAAGCCTTTAAAAATTTAAGCCACTGAACTTTTAAAATGACACACACATGACCCAGTTTACTTTTCTACTCAGAGAACTTTTACACTATATGTCTATTTTCCTTGTAAGCTTTTTATGTTTAATATCTTTTAAGAGGTATGATTTTACTTAAGCACACAATGGAATAAAACATCATTAAGGATCTTGGCCCTAGAATCCGATTCTAATGGGAAAGACATAACTTCAAACAAGGGCGGAAAGGCAATATACTACTATAAATGGCAAATGTGAGCAAGAATATGGACACTGGGGAAGGAAGACATTCTTGGATGGAGTGAGAAAGACAGCAGCTGTAAGTTGAATTTAGGGTGCACCAGGCAAAACAAGCCCCATGTGATCCTAACAACCTAAAGAAATGGATCGTTTTCTCTGTTTTTTCAGAGGAGGAAACGGGCTTCAAAATATTAACTTGCCCAGAACTACAAAACTTGTAAATCCAGGTGTATTCAGACTGCACAGCACATGCTCTTTGTCACACCTCAGTAAAGAAATTAGCACACCAATGCTGGGCTTCTCCCCAGACCTCGTATGTAAGAATCTCTTGTGACTCTAATGTGCAGCCAGGGTTGAGCGCCCCTGCAAAGACCTTCATGAAACAAGCGGAGTATCAGGTGGACGGTACCGGCAGGCAAGAGTCAAGCAGCCAAAGACAGGGGAGCACACCAGCTTCTAGGGAGAAAAGGGCTGCCCTGCGGCCATCAGTGGGATGTGAAGGCAGAGCCGGCAAGAGCATGTGCGGGGCAAGCGTCACCAGAGCAGTGACTAAAGAAACAGAGAAAAGTTGAGAGCACAAAGTACAGGCCAGGAAATTTGTACTTTTTAAAAACTCATCATCCAAGGATATGTTTATTGATTTGAGTGATGGAGGGAAGGAGGAGGGAGGGAAATGGGGGAGAGAAGGAAACTAAGGGAGAAAAGAGAAGAGAAGAGAAGAGAAGAGAAGAGAAGAGAAGAGAAGAGAAGAGAAGAGAAGAGAAGAGAAGAGAAGAGAAGAGGAATCATGGAAACCTAAACCTAGGTATATGCCCTGACCAGGAATCAAACCCGAAACAGTTTTAGTGTACAGGACAGCACTCCAACCAGCTGAGCCACCCCGCCGGGTTGCGGGCCCGATTATCCAGTATGGGGCGTGCAGGAGGCAGCTGATCAATGATTTTCATCACTGATGTCTCTCTCTCTCTTTCCTCTCCTTTCTTCTCTGAAATCAATAAAAATAGATTTTTAAAAAAGACTGTAGGTAAGAAGGGGGAAAATAACTTTTATAACTAAGGTGACAAAAGGGATATACATTTTAGAAAGGAAAGGAAGAAATAACCATGGACTAACCTAAAGCTAATGGCAGAGCTACAAAAGGACAGGTAACAAGCAGGACTTGCTGAGCAATCAGAAGTGTTTACAACCATAAACTCTCCAGTGACCCTTTCTAAGCATTCACCATTCTAAGCCTCCTTTAGAAAATGGAGGAAACAGACACATCACCTTGCTCACTTATTGGTAAGAACAAATGAGATAATCCAAATAAAATAGATTCAGAGCTCCTATATTCTAATACAGTACAGTATGAGAAAACAGTATCCGAATTTTCCCCTTCTTACCATTACACCTCTAAATGGCCTCGATAGTTTTCAAGGCTCAGAAAAATGCACCTGTCTATTCAAATTCTATTTTTTTTAATTTATTTTATTGATTTTTCACAGAGAAGGGAGAGTTTCTAACAGTTTCTAGAGAGCTAGAAACATTGATGAAAGGAGAGAGAAACATTGATCAGCTGCCTCCTGCACACGCCCTACTGGGGATGTGCCCGTAACCAAGGTACATGCCCTTGACAGGAATCGAACCTGGGACCTTCCAACCCACAGGCCTATGCTCTATCCACTGAGCCGAACTGGTTTTGGCTCAAATTCTATTTTCAATCACAATACTCTCTCCTTCAGTCCAAGCTATGAAAATTAAAATTTTTCTAAATGGTAAGGTGCAACACACACTATTTCACAAATGGCTGGTAAATTTATGTAAGTGATACATTAAATGTACATAATTTGTACATTGACTTATATACAAAATTATATATTGATAATACTCTGTCCAGAGTATTGATAATACTCTGTCCTTGAGTGAATTCTTGGGGCCAAGTGTTATTCAGAAAACAAATCTAGTAACAGGATTGGTTAAACTTTCAACCATTGGTTAAAACAACCCACACAACTTAAAATCTGACACCTGCCAGATGACAAAGCTTGGTAGTAGTCTGCGAGATTTCCTATTGAACATTCCTCTTCACTGACCTTATTTTTAAGATGACTTCCCACACACTTAGTAGCTAATCTTCCAGCTAAGTGATCTTTAAACTCACACTCTAAATGGCAAGAAATGTCTTCCTGAATAACTTATGCAAATTACCATGTCCAGTCACTATGATGGAAAACTGAGTTGCTGTGTAAGGGTATCTTTCCTTCCCCAAGAAAATAAGCATTCTTACAGAGAGGGAGAGGGAGGCCAAGATGGGGGGAAATAGAGTACAGGAGTAAAAAGTATTAGCTTCTCATATCTTTCAAGCCTTTCCCAAGTGTAGTTTACAAATGAGAAAAAGATGTTGAAGTTGCTTTTTAAAGATCTGTGTTCCTTTAACCCCCTCTCAGACTTAAGAGGGCACATTTCTAATTCCTGAAACCGGTTTTCAAAGGGAAAGAAGATAATGCTTGGATAACCCATGAGACACATGGAATGACAGTTGCTGTGAAGAAAGGGGGGGAAAGCCTTTCGGTAAATGAGAAATTTTTTCTGAAATCATTCTTTGTCTAGAGAACCACTCTGAAAGAACTGAAGGGCCTGTCACCGTCCTCTTGTTGTGTGCTGGAAACAAAATAGATCTAACGGTTACACCGAAGGGAGAGGTCAGAGAGGGAATTCTAAAATGGAAAACCTAAAATGGCGAAAAGGGTTAGGAGAGAGAGGGCACCTAAATACACGGAAATGCCTGCTTGATGAAAAGATGGAATGGCCCTAACTGGTCTGGTTCAGTGGATAGAGCGTTGGCCTGCGGACTGAAGGGTCCCAGGTTCGATTCCAATTGGGGGCCTGTACCTTGATTGCGGGCACATTCCCAGTAGGGGTGTTCAGGAGGCAGCTGATCAATGTTTCTCTCTCATCGATATTTCTAACTATCCTTCTCCCTTCCTCTCTGAAAAAAAAAAAAAAAAAAAAATCAGTAAAATGTATTAAACAACAACAACAACAAAAAAGATGGGATAATGTCACCAAACTGTTTGAATCCACATTCTCTTTCCCGGTTCTGTGCCTGCACAGGTAAAGTGAAAATATCGGTTTGCTTTTGGAATGGATTTTCTAGTTAGGATTAATCACAAGCATTATCAGCTGCCCTGGGAGTTCACCTTCAAACAAAAGGCGGCTCCACTAAAGCCTGGCTGAAGAAAATGGGAGGATTCCCAGCTCAGGCTCCAGGCCATTCTCACAACTCACTCCACAAACACCTACACACCGTGGCCTAGAGAAAATTCCCCCGCATTCCCCCAGAGGAGACAGTAAGGGCAGGATCCCACAGTTACCCTGAAGAGACAGAGAGATAGTTAAGTTACGGCAGGGCCAGTAACTCTAGACCAGGGTTCTTCAAACTTCTCTCATTATGAGAATCACCTGGTGGAGTTGTTAAAACACAGATTCCCGGATCCCAACTATAAGAAGTGCTATCAGGAATCTGTGTTTTAACACCTCCACCAGGTGATTCTCATAATGAGAGAAGTTTGAAGACCCCTGCTCTAGACTGATCTGCTAATACAGTCATTGCTAGCCATTTACATCCAACCTTTGGTTTTGTGTTTTATTCATGACTAGGGGCCCGGTGCATGAATTAGTACACCAGTGGGGTCCCTTGGCCTGGCCTGTGGGGATCAGACTGAAACCGGCTCTCCAACATCCCGAGGGGTCCCGGATTTCAAGAGGGCGGTTCCTGGAGGATGCACCCCAGAATCGGGCTCCTCCTCTCTGGTTCCAGGTGTCATAGGAGAAATGTAGCTGCCAAGTCATTGCAGCTCTTGCTTTGAGCGTCTGCCCCCTAGTGGTCAATGGGCGTTGTAGCTTCTAGCTGAATGGTTGGCTGGTTGGCTGGTCATTAGGCATTTATATATATATATAGATGGTTCCGCTGCAAATTTGTCCTCATTTTAAAAGTCGTGACCTTCAGAGGTGGGCCCTGGGCAACTACACAAAGCAAAAGAAACAAAAAAAATGTCCCTAACCTCACATCTCAGCATTTCCAAAACAAATGTCACAGGTTCCAGGATGAATGCTGGCCTCCTGATGGCTCAAGCCCAGGGGACCAGGTCTCAGAGCAGCAGACAGGTGAGGTGTGCAGGGAGAACACTGCGAGACCCTCAAGACACCTGTGGTAAAGCATCCTGTCTTCCAACTCTGCTGTTTAAGGGGCTTTTAAAGCACTGGCACCTGGCACGGTACCTTTAAAGGCAATTGTAACAAGAGGTCAGGCTATAGAAGTGAAGAGGTGAGAGAAGAAATCAACTGTCTATCAATTGTCAAACTCAACTTTAAAAGGCAGAGCTGGTCAGGTGCTGTTGTACAGAGTGGAAGGGGCGGGGAAGGGGGAAAAGGGATAGGGAATCCCCACATTGGAAATGCCTGATCCCTGGGGTGGGAGCAAGGAGCCTTTGACTAGTTGTCAAGATCAGAAAATATTTTTTATCCATGCTGAACAAGAAAAACTGTGGATGGAAAAATCAAGGGAAAGAGACTAGTTTCCCTTCGTCCCCAGAGGAATCAAATGCCTTCAAGTCCTGTTCTGAACTGAATGTGTCCCAAAACCCACTTGTTGAAGTCCTTATGCCAATGTCATTATATTTGGGGGTAGGGTCTTTCAGGAGGTAATTAATATTAAGGAGGTCACAAGGGTGCATCCCTAATCCAATAGGGCACCATAGAGAGAGAGGAAGACACACCAGGCGAAAGCCCACGGAGAAGGCAGCCATCTACAAGCCAGGAAGAGAGGCCTCACCCCAAACCAACCCTGCCACCAGCACTTGGATTTGGGACTGTCGGCTTCCAGAACTGAGAGAGAGCAGATTTCTTTTGTTCAAACAATCCAGTCTGTATGTGGTTATGGCAGCCTGAGCAGACTGATACAACCCCCAAACCAACTCTTTCTCTCCGTTACAGTTTGCTTTCTAATGCCGCCAGCCAACCCTGCTGACTCCTGGGCGGTGAGCAGAACCACATCTCAGCACGTTTGAATCCACAACTGTTTGTTTTTGCTTCAGTACCACCAGCATCCACACTTCCTTCTCCAAATTTCCCTGACACCAGGGCAAGCCCGTGTTACCATATGTAATTCTTCCTCTCTCCCCCCACCCCCCAACCACCTACTCTTAATTCCAACCTGACTAGCTTCCCCTTCCCAAGAGCATCACATGCTATATCATCTGCTCCAATGCCATCAATTACATTCTTACACATCTGCACCCAGGAGCCTTTTCAACTGTCTAACCACCTGCCAACCCTAACGTTTTCTCACAACCTCTCGTAAAATAAAAAATAAAAAATAAATCCCTGCACAAGGTCAAAATGACTGACAGCCATACTGTGAATATCTCTTGCATTTTCCTATTTCCTTGCTTTTATTGACATTGTTGCAACAATTTATAATGTCCATTCTGCTCTATTTCCTCTTTAAAATGGTGCCTGGAACAGAGAAGTTATGAAGAACACTGTCCCATCACAAGGGACTGCGAAAACAAACAAACAAACAAAACAATAACTCTAAAATGCTGCTCTGCCAGAAAATGTGTCTCATTCAAATAGGCTGCTAGCCCCACCAAGGCATCATGCACAAGATCTGGAAGATGGAGCCACCTAGTAAAAGAAAAACGAGAGCAAAATCACAAATTTCATAACATGCCCATGCATTCCTTAACACATCCAAACTATTTCTGGTTGGAGAGTAGGAAGGAGAAGAACCAGGAGGCTTCCACCGGCCCTTGAGAACAGACTGCATGCTCCACTTAGAGCCAGTGATGTTTAACTTCCCCAGCACAGAAAAAGCCCCTCTGTATAAATAGGAAGCAGGGACTATCATACGTAATTTCACACATAACTGGAAATCAGAAAGTTTCAAATGCTCATCTTCCCTGAAATGTTATCATCCTAAGTTTCACATAAGGTACGGAGACCACGAGACACCCAGAGACTGGCCTTGGAGTGCACGCATGTCTCCTCTCAAACCTCCTGTTTTATTTCCAAACCCACCACCACCACCTCTATCTCAGCAATAAAACTTGTCATGGAATTGCTCAGATTTTTCCCAATTTTCAGTGACCCCTCTCTATGAGTTCTCCAGAGAATTTCACAAGCCTCCTCCACCCTCTTTTTGTGAAGACAAAACTGAGCTTCAACACCTACGCCAGATCCCTATTCATTCTTTTTTTTTAATGTATTTTTATTGATTTCAGAAAGGAAGGGAGAGGGAGAAGAAGATGGAAACATCAATGATGAGAGAAAATTATTGATCAGCTGCCTCCTGCACAACCCCTACTGGGGATCAAGCCCACAACCCTAGCATGTGCCCCTGACCGGAATCAAACCTAGGACCCTTCAGTCTTCAGGCTGACTGACATTCCATCCACTGAGCCAAACCACCTAGGGCCCCTATTGAATTTTTCATCATGTAGTTGACAAATTAAAAAACAAAACAAAAAAAACAAAAAAAAACAAATAATATAACAAATTGAATGTCTGGCTCTTAATTTTATATTCTCCCAAAAGAAACTCCATCCTGCTCACTGGCCTTTCCACTTCCATACTTTCACACCTGCCATTCTCTCTCCACCTGGCATCTTCCCTCCCCTACTCCAATCCAGCCATGTGCTCATCACTATGAAAACTTCACTCACCTTCAAGTCCCTCCTTCCCTTTTGAAAAGTAGAAGAAATTTTTCCTGGTCACTTAGCTTGCACTGCATCATATACTTTTAAGACCCCCGTGAAAATGACTCCACCTATTAGTGTAGTTCCTATGTAGAGACCTAACTAGTACGGAGACCCTATTTTCTGGCGTATAAGACGACCCCCTAATTTTACAGTTAAAACATAGGCTCATGCCTATATTTGCTGTATAAGACTACCCCCCACTTCAAAGAAAAGACTTACTTTGCCGTCAAGATCTGCAGGTAATTTTTGTGCAATTTTGGTCTTTTGCCCCCGATTTTCGGTTGACTTTTTTTCATTTCAAAAATCGTCTTATACGCCGGAAAATATGGTAAATTGAAAGAGCCTTAGCTCTATGGCTCCAACTCAAATCAGAGAACCTGTTGTCCACATTACCAGAGACTCTCCAATGCCACAGACTAGCCACCAAGAGCACTCAACCCGCTGGATGCGCTGCTTCCCCACTCTAACTCAGCGGTGAAAACACAGAGAAATGGCACCACGTGGATCCACAAGCAGGGTGCAGAATCAGAAGCAAACTGATAGTATAACACGCAGACACGTCACATTTCTCTTTTCCTGGAACACCAAGTGCCCAGGAGGGCTGGGCAATCAGCTCCCCATCAAAAAGGGGAAAGAACCACCCACTTTCTAGGACAGATTGACTGTTCCACACATGCACAGCAGGCCTCTCGCAGGAGAAAAGGCAAGCTGTCCTGCCAGAGTTCTTAAAAGCTTCTGAGGACAATTTTTTGAAGAGGTGAGAGATACGTTCTAATCTCACTGGGTAGAGAGCCCCTTTCTCCATTCAAGTCTGAATAAGAAACCTTTACATTGCAAAAATTCCTAGAATTTGAGAATTCCAGAATATAAATATTTCTCAGATCAAATAATTACATTAGTCAAACCAGACTATTAAAATTACACAAAGCTTGTACAGTCAAGTCCTAGTGTTTAAGAGAAATCATTCTAAAACGTCTGTGGTTAAAGGCAACTTAAACTTTTCAGAGCCAGTACACAAAACCACTTGGCATCGCTCTCTCCAATCTGGTAAGATTTCCTGTCCAATAGGATTAAAGTAAAATATGGCAAAGTATGCATTAATACTTCTGCCTTTTATCATTATGGTAATCAGCAAAGGCTCAGGACTATATATGGTAGTTATATGTAGCTCCCAGAAAAATAAAAATTAACAAAAGCTAAAAGGATTAACATTTCTCTTTAAGCAAATACACAAATTAAAAGATACCTGTATCCATACCCTACAAATCAACAACTATCAAAATAAACCACAGGAGTAAAATAACATTATTGCTCTTTAGACCGTAAAACACATTTCTAAGCAGTATTTTCTAAGCCAACTACCCTGAAAAACAAATTAAGCCCCTGCCTTCATATACCATAAGAGTAATAGGCTCATGATTAAGCAAGTAATTTATTTGGTTTATGTTTTATAAAAAGATTCTGAGAGTTCAAGATCCTACCAGTGACTATTAAGACACTAACAAGACACCATTTTAAGTATTGAACAGTAATAGGTTCATAGTCACAAATCTATATATATATAAAAGCCTAAGCAACCATTACGACCGAACGACTGGTCAACCAGTCACTATGACATGCACTGACCACTAGGGGGCAGATGCTCAATGCAGGTGCTGCCCCCTGGTGGTCAGTGCATTCCCACAGCCAAGCTCCCATGGCTGGCCAACCTCCCGCAGTCCCTCCCACCAGCAGGCCGGCCCCAATGGTCCCAATCCAACTGGCCAGCGGTGGGAGGGTCTATGGGAAGTTGGCCTCTGGCTCCGATCAGGATTGGGGGAAACTGCCCCAACTGGCCCCAATCACCAGTGCATGAATTCATGCACTAGGCCTCTAGTAGAAGATAAAATGACCTCAAAGAGAGGTCATAAACATCTTACAATGGAATTTAAAAATCTCAAGATTTCACATATGTAGAGAAAAAACATTCCTTTTCTCATTACAAAGCTGACACAAAAACAAGACATTTAGTGGCAATGTGTCTCCTCTCTAAAAGCGGATGTATTGCTATTTATCGTTTCCAGGAAAGTATTTTCCAAGAGCTAAGCAATCACTTTTAATACTTACTCCTCTTCACAACCTGCTCTGAGGCACCACCACCTTCTTACAGATTGGGGAAAACACTTCAATGACTGACTGACTTGATCTCACTATTTTTTCCCCCACCAGGTTGTGGAATATCACACAGAGCAAGTGTACTCATTTTGTCCTTCGAGTTTTCATGGAGTCTTACTTTTATAGGAAACAGAACTATGAAGAGGACAATATTTCCGCAATAAAAAAAATAAATAAATAAAAAATTTTTTAAATGAAAAAAGAAAAATGAGGAACTTTCTAGGTCCCACTACAGAAGGAGTGCCTACAATAAAACATAGTACTAGAAGGGTAATAAAGGTAAAAGCATAGTTCTGGTTCAAGCCTTGGTCTCAGTGCTTTAGCTGGGTTACTGAGGTTCCCGGTATTTACAAATGTGGAAGGTTATTACATATAAAAGCTCTTAGTTCCAATAAGCTCTGGGTAACTTGCTATCTCCATTTTAAAAGCCTCTTCTTCACAATTACCCTCCATTTGAAGAGTGATCTGACCCACACTCTGTCCTTTGAGACTTTGTATAAAAGGACTCACCTACTCGAAAATCAATCTTTTCAATTAGATGAAAACATAATGAAAGCTGAGATCATCCTGATGAAAGCAAAATACTGCCAAAAGGCAAAAACAGCTTCGCACTCTAACAGTAAATCCACAAAGTTGCCAGATTATAATTCTGTGATAGAATCATTATGGTCCAAGATCCGTGAGTTTATCTCACTAGGTCTGATTTTTTTATAAGTAAGG
Organism: Pipistrellus kuhlii; assembly: GCF_014108245.1. Lineage (NCBI taxonomy): Eukaryota > Metazoa > Chordata > Mammalia > Chiroptera > Vespertilionidae > Pipistrellus > Pipistrellus kuhlii. The sequence goes on from NW_023425427.1 coordinate 49,455,122, forward strand.
TATTCAGGGTTTACCGTCCTTAGGGGACCTTTACATTGTCATTGTCAAAATCTATGTACAGATTTGATTCTCTAAACAAGAAGGCATTTAATCTTAGTTCTATAATTAAGTCTCTTTAAAACACAATATCCCCAATACAGGAAAGGTATTTTGAGAAAAACAGCACCTGTCTATGCCTTTGTACAGGTAGCCCTTCTGGGCCAGTATCATGATCATTTAGTACAATAGAGGGAAGGAATTTAGGTTTGATTATCCACTCACTTTATCCCCCTTCTGTTTATGGTCAACAGGAAGGACGCATGTGATAGATGAGGGATGCTTATAGGATGAGGAATGGGCTGATGGAAAGCAAATCTGGTTAATGTAGAGTCTAACCCACATGTGTCAAACACAAGGCCCGCGGGCCAAATCCGTCCCGCCAGGCCTTGCAATGTGGCCCGAACCGCGCTGTCATCACTGCACTCCGCTGCGTTTCCATCACAATGACAGTTTATGACTGTTCAGTAAACCATTCGGCCTGCGAGTTAGGTTGGATTTTAGATTTTGGCCCCCTCTGATTGAGTTCGACACCCCTAATTGTAGAGTGAACCCATAGACCTGACATGGTTGTCAATTTATCTAAGTGGACACAGGTTGAATTAACCTGACCTTTAGTTTCAATGTCCTGATTTATACAATGGATACAACCTGCCCAGCTCTGTTCCAGGCTGCTAACAATAGGATTTGAAAAGCTTAAGTTTTGAGGGGGGAAATGAGCCAAAATCTAGCATAAATCCTACTTTTTGTTTAAAACCAAGTGAAGATCCATCCGCTCTGTTAAATAAAATATAAGCATGATTTTTTTTAAAAAATGCAAACAACAGAAGCATTTCAAAAAAGGTATATTTTCTAAAAATAATTAAATTAAATCTTAAAACACAGCCCTAAGTAAATGCATGATCCCTAAGTCTGTAATACATCACAGGATCAGTGTAAATATAAACAATACTAAGTGGGAAAATGTGTGAGTCATCTTCATGATATAAGGTTAATCTCATGCAATACACACTTAAATGAGCCTTGAGTGCCAGGCACTGGAAAATGAAAATTGAAAGTTGGGTTCTGGTTGTGGGGGAGGGGGATGAGATAATGAAAGAACAAATAAAAGACAGGAGCTAAGAGGAGGTGAAAAGGGAAACTGTGTAGGATTTGAGATTGCTATAATGAGATATATCTGAATGAGTAAAAAGCATGGGTTAAGAATCCGTTGACCATGTTCAAGTAAAAATATCACGTGGCTAAGCTCATACGGTGAACATGGCACTTGGGAGAGGATGGAGAACTGTGAATACCTGAAGTTTCTGAAGTCTGGCCTACAGGGAGCCAGTGAAGGCTTCAGGCAGGAGTGGCAGCGCCAGAGCTGTCCTTCACCTGTCTCCTACATACAAGGTTCTAAACTCAATGTATCTAAATCTTACAAAGTTATTTTTATCCAAGGAGATGGTTCATAAAAATCAATGCTAAAAAAGTTACAAAAGCCAAACAGTACTCCAACTGGCCCACAGTGTTGAGCCTAAAACCTGGACACCTAACTCCAGTACCGTGATAACGGAGCACTCAGGAGCCAGACTGCAGGAGTCCTAATTCTAGCTCTGCCATTCGCGGTGCCTCGGCTCACATTGACCTCTCTGTGCTGCAGTTTCTGTAAAGAGCTCTGAGAACTGGAGATCAGTGCCGGCCCAGAGAAAGTTTTCTTCCAAGTGAAGCAGGCACAATCACTCCTATGCCATACATATCCTTTGGACATCTGACTGATATTACAGCATCCTATCCTCTATAACAAAAGCCTAATATGCTATGTGCCCGGTTGTCCAGTCATCATTCAACCAATGCATAATATGTTAATGATATATTAAGGCCACTCAACTGCTCGCTATGATGTTGTACACTGACCACCAGGGGGCAGATGCTCTGACTAGTAGGTTAGCTTGATGCTGGAGTCCAGCCAATCAGGACTAAGCAATACAGGCTGGACACACCATGGAGACCTCCTGCAGTCCCTCCCTGGTTGGCCAACCTCCTGCATCCCTCCCAAGCCCCGATCAATCGTGCACCAGTGGGGTCCATTGGCCTACCATGCACCCTTTTTGCAATCCAGGACCCCTTGGGGGGATATTGGAGAACCTATTTCTGCCTGATCCTGCAGGCCAGGACAAGGGACTCCATTGGTGCACAAATTCATATAAAATGAAGGAATACTGATTGATTCAGTAGCCTGGGGGGTGGGGAGGGAGAGAAAAGAGTCAGTTTTTCCGTTCCTGTCCTCTCAAAACCACATGCTAAAAGCTATATATCTAGGTAAACACTTTTCCTTTTCAATATGTCTTATCCATTTTCCCCTCAATGGCCTAAAATGGTTCCCAAGTACACATACACAATTAAAACTCATTATCCTAAAAAACTGCTTTGGAAAACCAGCAATCAAATCTGCTATCATTCTTTCATATGGGTAGACATAATTACAACCTAATAGGTATCATTTAATTAAGACTTAACAGTTAGGTTCTTAAAGCCAAAATTTGATCATTTTCTTCCTTGATAAGGGCACAAAATCTTCTCACAGGTGATGGTCATGTGAAGTGAAGGGCAGAAGAACTATTAAAAACTTGATCATAATAGCCTTCTAATGAACTAATTATTATCCAATTATGACAGACACTCTCTGAGCAGCTTTTCAAATTTTTTCACCTCAGTCTCCAAACAACTGCCCACAAAATGCCCGAAATAAAAGGTAAACTATTTAATTCTCACCTACTACTTCTACACAAGAAAACAAAGTCACTCATAACAGGATGGAACCCTTCCCCTGGTTTTGACATCAAGTCAGATAGCTAAAGGAGAAAAGCAATCCTACATTTGGCTCCCAGGCACACAGATAGAAGAAAACTCGGAGAATGAATGAAGGATGTGCTCTCCTAAGACACTCAAGGTCAAAGCAAGGCTGGAAACCCAGGTCTCATCCACTACAAAACTCTTCCCTCCACTCCCTCCGCTGGGTGGGAGAAATGGAAATAATCTAAAGGGCCTACATTTTCAAGTCTGATCACTGTGCTGCTCACATTTAATTACAATCTCTACCCCCACTTCCAGCTAAATAAGATTAATTCTTAGTCATTGGTGCTTAATAGTAACTCCTGTTTCTCCAGGCAGCCGACACCCCGGTTTGAAAGGGATGTGGATCACTAATTAGTGCCTCATCTATTGAGAGCCTGTAATTGCCTTACCACACCCAGGTCCCTTCTGGCTAGACTAAGCTTCTTTAGGGACCTGATACACCAAACAGGAGACACACAGTTGGGCAAGAAATCTATTAAGAATTAGAAAACCCTGAAAGGGTTCTATTTATCACTGAAGAGAGAAATCTAAGTTCTTTAGTTTTGCATTCTCTTCACTTTCCCAAAAGCTGTGAGAGCCAAGCCTTTGCCCTTCACCTTAGCTATCCAAGGGGTCTCTGGTACATAGAACAGATCCGATATTTCATGCAAAATTCAAAGGATTCTAAATATTGTAGAAATAAAGCCCTAAAGTCAAATAATTCCTCATAAAATGATCTCATTAACATTAGCAAGTAGCTCCAGTTTCCCAAAGAACTCTGACTCAGGAACCAGAAAAGAAAGCAGCTACTGTTTCTGAGAGCTTTACTACAGCATCCTACTCAACCTTTCATCACCGGTGTCATCACTATTCCCATCTGTGAGAATAATTTTTCCAGTGAAAAGCTGGAAAGCTTGGAGAGTGTGGGTGTCTGGAATAAGGACCCTGAATTCTTAACCTCGGATGTAACAATAAAGTTCTAAAACACAAGAGTTCCTATTCCTTCCTCCCAGCCCACCTAACACAGGCAGGTGTCCCCACGCTGTCAGCTCATGGAAGGGCCACTGCACAGCCCCAGATGGCGCTGCCTCAGAGCAGCTCAGCTACACAGGGAGACGCAAATGTCAGAGTGCTTCAATGGGAACCTGCTACCTGAGCACAGGTTCTCCCCCCAGTCCTCTCCTCCCACCCAAGGGCAACTGGAAACGGACTGCAGCATTTGCTTTCTTAAAACACAACTGAAGTTTTAGAGAAAGGCTTCCAAAGACTCTAGGACCTCAGTGGTTCTCAACCTTTCTAATGCTGTGACCCTTTAATACAGCTCCTCATGGGGTGGTGACCCCCAACCATAAAGTGATTTTTGTTGCTACTTCGTAACTGTAATTTTGTTACTGTTAATGAATCATAATGTAAATATCTATGTTTTCTGATGGTCTTAGGCTCTACAGCAGCAGTTCTGAGAATCATCAGAAAACACATTTATTTACATTACGATTTATAGGGCAGGGAATGCTTTTTAAATCTCCTCAGAGGATCTCGTTCTCATTTACCAAACAGAAGCCACAGGAAAGCTGGCATAAACACCTCTTCCTGTTCTTGCAAAGTTAAGCGCACCTTTCTTGTGCTTTTTCAGATCCAGGTCCATTATGTACCAATAAACCTTACAGCTGGACCCAGTTTTAAGCCTCAATATGGTGAATGGCACAGCAACCCATCCTTCCATTTTTGCATTTCATTTCTATTTGGATTAGGTAACAGATGCCCTGATCTCCAGAGGTTATTTTTTCAAAACAGCCCTTTGCCTTTAGAGATACCCTTAACAGGAAACACTTGAAAGTATCCTGTATAATAAAAGGCTCATATGAAAATTGACCAAACGGCAGAATGACCGGTCACTATGATGCACACTGACCACCAGGGGGCAAACACTCAACACAGGAGCTGCCCCCTGGTAGTCAGTGCACTCCCACAGGGGGAGGGCAGCTCAGCCAGAAGCAGAGCTCACAACTGGTGAGCATAGCGGCAGTGGCAGGAGCCTCTTCCAGGGTGTCAGCTCATGGAAGGGCCACTGCACAGCTCCAGCATGCACTAAGGATGTCTGACTCCCAGTTTGGAGATACCCCAGGGGCCGCCGGACTGCAAGAAGGTGCAGGCCGGGTTGAGGGAACCCCCCCCACCAAGTGCACAAATTTTGTGCACCGGCCTCTACTGAAATATAAAAACAAACACACAAAAAAGCACCATTACTGGTGATCACCTCAAATTTTATACATGTATATAAAAATAGACATAAAGATATATAGATCAAAAGGTGTTTAGATAAACTGCTGCCTTCTTTTAAGTAAGACAGAATCTTCTCAGTTTGAAGATCTCATTTTTATAGGGATTTCCAAAATTTAAAAAGTGATGATTGTTTACATTGAGTCTTTGGTTTGAAAGGAATAAAAGTTTTACTATCATTCACTCAATATCAAGCTATTGTGTACATGGAACTATTACAATATAAGTGTCCAATGTGGCTCAGTGGGTGAGCACTGATCTATGAATGAAGTCATGGTTCGATTCTCAGTCAGGGCAGAATTGCAGGCTTGATCCCTAGTAGGGGATGCGCAGAAGGCAGCTGATCCATGATTCTCTCTTATCACTAATGTTTTTATCTTTCCCTCTCTCTTCCTCTCTGAAATTAGTATAAATTAAAAAAAAAAAACACACACACACTTTCTTTAAAAAAGTGTCTCTTTGCCCTCAAGAATTTTCAACAAAGTAAGTTTCTTACAACGAGAAATCCAAAATATCAACGATCCTCACTCACCCACCACAGGTAGCCAAGCAAAGAACTTGACTTTTAAATAGTAATCAGTACCTTTAAGAATAAGTATATTTCATTCAGATCAGGGTATATAAATGTCTGAATACTTGAAAAGATAATGCTCAGGAATTTGTTATCCAAATAAAATGCAGGAAATGTGTAAATGGGCAAATCTGAAACTTGAAATTAATTCTAACAGAATTTTAAATGTGAAAACATATACAGAGAAATAACTGGGTATCCACTCACCACCACCACCCCCACCTTGCATTTTAAAGATAGAAGGGACTAGTAGTGTGGCATTTCTTCTCTCAAGGACCACAGCAACCTGGAACAGACCAGTGCAGCCCTGCATGACTGGGCGGTTTGGGTGATGCCTCACCTTCGTTGTCCTCACCCGCCGAACGCTGTGACTAATTAGGGGAGGAAATAAATGCATTGGAGAGTTGTGTGGTTTTTGTAAGTGCAGATGTGTTCCACAGCTGACAAAAGAGGTTAAGATTCTATATACATACCCACAGTACCATTTAGTCAATTTCTATTTAAGAAACAAACTAGGACAATGAAAGCAATGCAGGAAAAAAGAAAATGCTTAGGTGAACTACACCAAGGTGCATTTTTAGCTCATGTGTCCTTCCAAAGTGCTCCAAAGGCATGTACGTAGATATGTGGGCATGTGTGTATTTATAGAAAGTGAAGTGTTGAGAGCACTATGAAAAATACATGAATAAATCATAGAACGCTAGTGCTTCAAGAAACTTCTGAGAGCGCATGCACAACCCCAAAGACGAAGCTAAGACTGGGGCCAAGGTAAAACTTGCTATTGACAGCACCAGGTGACCCTCTCTAGAGATCAGTGGGAACATTATTATTATTATTATTATTAATTATTCATGCTAGGAAGGCCCATCTGGCATGGCTCAGTGGTTGAGCATCGACCTATGAACCAGGAGGTCACAGTTCAATTCCCAGTCAGGGCACATACTCAAGTTGTGGGCTTGATCCCCATTGAGGGTGGGGGAAGGGCATGCAGGTGGCAGTCAATTGGTGATTCTCTCTCATCGTTGATGTTCCTCTCTCCCTCTCCCTTCTTCTCTGAAATCAATAAAAATATATATTTTTTTAAATGCTAGGAAGAACATTATGCTGAATTCCCCTCCTTTTCTCCTAGAGAGAAAAAAGTCTCCCTCCACTTACATAAAGCCTCCCAAGGTGCCATGCTTATTTGCCTGACTTCATGAACCCTCTCCCAACTAGGCAGCAATCCCTACCGAACCACATAATCAACTCATCCCATTGCCTGCCCATGGGCTGCCAGCTACACTTAGGGAGAGCATCCACATGGTGCTGCTTCTAAACTCCCAAAGCCATGGCATACAGCTCGGCTCAACACAGGCACCGGACACTAATAAACAGTTTGATTGTACAGAATACTGAGGATTTATTAAAATGCTCTGAAAAATAGAAGGGGGGTTATCTTTTGAAGTAATCAGTAATTATATGTTAATATTTTTGAAAATTAAAAATATGTGATGCAAAAAAATAACTATTGACCTTTGCAAAATGAGAGATTGAAATCTAATTCTCCCAACACACCCAGAGGTGAAAAGATTAACAATTTTAACGTTTTCAAAGGGATCACAAAATTGAACAAGCACAGATGAGGAAAGCAAATACACAGGGGCAGATCTTTCTATGATGCTCTTTGCTCTTGGTTTTTACATTTAAATATCAGCACACAGAGAAATCTTTCTTTATAGATGACTGTTTGATAGATATGCCCAAATTAATTGAACCAAACTGCTACTAATAAACATTTAAGGTTTCAGAATTTCAAAACATGCTTACAATAAATACCTTATACAAGAGAGTAAAAACATAAAGTTAGAAATTGCCGGTCTGCAGTCTATTTGCCTTTTTAATTATGCTAGTTGCTGCCAAAAAACCTTCTAAAAACTTAGCAAGTTACAGTCCCACCAAGGCATTGCCTGCATTTTAAAAATTAAACAAATACAGCAGCAGTGTAGAGGAGAGGGCATTGAGGGAAGAAAAGGCATGGCAGGAACCAGCCATAGGTCTGGAGTGACCAACCGCTATCACTATTCCTAAGTCATGAGGCAACACATCTTTAGCATCCGTTCCTCCAAATGCATGAAATGAGGGTGTTGGCCAACACTAGGTAAGGACCCCTCCAGCCTGCACATTCTCTGATGTCCTTGAATTTGCTTTATTTAAGAAATGCACATTAAATATAAACACAAAATATTTATTTGGGAGTGGGGGCTGTCCAGAAATACAAATTGTTGGGAAGTCAAATTGCTGTCTAAAGAAAAGTAAATGCTCTGATGAAACCCCCGCTAGAAAATGTTGAAATGGAAGTGAAGTTTAGAGCAGAGGAAATGGCCTCCTAAGAGGACAGCTACAAAACCGTTCCAAAAATAAGACACAAAGGATTATTTTAATCATTTGCAGGTTTTCATAGTTGAAGACAAGCTGTATCTCAGAAGAAATATACCAATGCGGCCATCACAAGCGCCCCGATGGCTACTAATTAATAAAAAGTCACAAACACCCCTTTCAAGTTCACCATGTACAGAGTGGATGTTAACAGGAGATATGATTTGCTAAGCTAAATAAAAAGGCTTCATTAACGAGAAGTGGCAGGATCACAACCCTGCTGCTGATAAACTGCCAACACACCCAAGGCCTTCCATGAAGGGCTGCCCATTTAACATACTGCAGCTTTAAAATGAGTTGCTTTGGAACAAACAGTGCTATGTCATGGCAGGCCTAGGACATACCAGATGGAGCTGCTGATATGAGAGAGAGAGAGAGAGAGAGAGAGAGAGAGAGAGAGAGAGAGAGAGAGAGAGAGGGAGGGAGGGAGGGAGGGAGGGAGGGAGGGAGGGAGGGAGGGAGGGAAGGAGGGAGGGGGAGAGAGAATGAGAAAATGAATGTGTGTGTGGTGTGTGTGTGTGTGTGTGTGTGTGTGTGTGTGTGTGTGTAGGGACTGGGGTAAACCACGGGTGTAGCCAGCCCAATAACCCCTCTTCAGGTTCGCCTTCTGTGATCAGAACATCCACCTTAGCTCCCAACTTGTCTACAGGCTTCAAAAACAACTCTGTGTTGAGCAGAAAGCAGCCATCCGCTGGACAGCCAGAAATGGTTTCATGCTGCTATTAAATGCCGGGCTGGCGGTCATCCCTGGAGCCTGCCTCTTTAATCCTGGCAAACACAGCCACTTCAGTCCGGTCCTGAAGCAACAGTATTTTTTTAAATATAGCACACTTTGAAGCTGTATAAAACAGGTCATAAATGCATGTATAAAAGCAGAGTCTCCACCCAAGCAAAGTGGATACAGAAAGGATCACACCATATCTTCTCCTGTGTGGTCCAAGTAAACTGTTCAACTCACCAGGCAGGAGACTGCAAATAGATACGGTCAAGTATTAATCATTCATAGGGATGGATGGAGAAAAACAGCACTGTTAATGCAAAAGATACTTTAAGACAAATTAACTACTACCAGCAACTAATTATTGAATAGTAATAATCAATGTCCATTAAAAAAAAAACATCAAGATACTCAATTTATACATTAAAAATTGTGATTAGCACCTGACCAGCATAGCTCAGTGTTTGAACCAGGAGGTCAAGGTTTGATTCCCGGTCAGGGCATATGCCCATGTTGCAGGTTCAATCCCCAGTGTGGGGCATGCAGGAGGCAGCCAATCAATGATTACCTCTCATCATTAATGTTTCTGTCTATCTCTCCCTCTCCCCTCTGAAATTAATAAAAATGTATTTTTAAAAAAAAATAGTGATTAGCTCCAACTGGTTAAATGTGTGTATTATACATAGCAATTTCACAGCAGCCAGAGTTCTGAGACTGAGTATACCACTAAAGAAGAGAAGGAAAGGAAGAGTTTGGGGGAGCGGGGGGGGGGGGGGAAAGAGAGAGAGAAAAGAAGGGAAGGAGGGATGGAGGGAGGGAAAAGAAAGACCTTATATGCAATATTTACCGTTGGCATATGTAATTTTATAACATTAATCTTTATTTAAAAGAAACAGGCCCTAAGTTTAAGGGCTAAAGCTATAAGACAGGATATCAAGGAGCTTCCAATGTAGTTGAAAACACTGAAGAGGTGCCCTAAAGATGCAAACAATTGACAGAACCACTAAGAAAAAGCCAGACACACAAGTCCGCGGGAAGTTAGTGCCCAGCCCCAGTTCCCACACCAGCCCTAATTCTCATCCCTGTGGTCCCAGCACTGTGCGAGCAGCGTTAGGATTCTCTCCTGAACTGAAACGTGCTCCAAGCTCTCCGAGCAACCCCGTTTCCAGGGTGGAGGCCACCGTGCGTATTTTCCATGGCTTCCTTTGGCATCTTAGGAAAAAGGAAGTGATAACTAAAAGCTGTGAGGAAATAAGATCCAATTAGAAAAATGCTACATCCAAGTGAAACAATTCTAAATGCTTAAACTAACAGGAATTCAAAGTTTTCATTACCACATAATATTAAAAACAAGAGAAGACAACTGTTCTAGCCACCAGAATCCGCCTTTCTGAAGATACTAATGAATTAAGTAGGCCCTAGCTCATTTGGCTCAGTGGATAGAGCATCAGCCTGCGGACTGAAGGATTCCAAGTTTGATTCTGGTCAAGGGCACATACCCTAATTGTGGGCTCTATCTCCAGTAGGGGTGTGCAGGAGGCAGACAATCAGTGATTCTCTCATTAATGATGGTCTCTCTCTCTCTTTCTCTCTTTCTCCCTTCCTCTCTGATATCAAGAAATATATATATATTAAAATAAACAATTCAGGGTGTGACAAAAGTAAGTTTACAGTTATGAGTATGTGAAACACATTGTTTGTTCTTGTAATATTATTATTTATTAACTAGAGGCCTGGTGCACAAAATCCATGCACTGGTAGGGTCCCTAGGTATGACTGGCTGATCTGTGAGGTGATCGGGGCCCCTGCTCGCACCTAGCTGACCTGGTGATGCCCCCTTGCTGGCCCCACCCCCATTACCGCTAGTCAGGGCTGTGGGCTGGGAGCCATAGCCACTTCGCTCATCAGCCATAAGCCCAGCTTCTGCCTGAGAGACACTCCCCTGTAGGAACGCACTGACCACCAGGGGGCAGCTGCTGCATTGAGCATTTGCCTCCTGGTGGTCAGTATGCATCATAGCGACCGGTCATTCTGTTGGTCGTTCTGCCATTCGGTCGATTTGCTTATTAGGATTTTATTACATAGGATTATTGCATTATTTTCCATTCAAACTGTAAACCTACTTTTGCCCCACCCTGTAGATTCTAGTAAATGGAACGATCAAATAATAAGCAGGAAGATAGTAATGTCATAAATTCACGGTATGTTTAATTCCAACGAGCTGTGTGGATGAGTGAACAAGCCACATGGAGAATTCACTTCCTCCTCCTTTTTGTAACCTCTTTTTTTCTTCTTTGTTTTTGTCTGATTACTTAGAGCAATTTCCCAGACTCTATCTCTTACAAACATAAAAAACCCTTTAGGACTAAGGGGCTGCACAAAAGCCATTCAGGTCCTTTTAAGAAAAAAAAAATTCTTTTTCCAATAAATAAATGTCTCCCAAGGTTTTACAAAGAAAACTTCCTATGCTTCTCCCATCCCAACAACTGTTTTAAAAAAACTGTCGCAAATTAATACAGTATTAGTGATTAGTTTAAATTTAAACGAATACTGGGGAAAACACAGTACTGTGAAGAAATAAAAAAGGTTGTCAAGATCTGTCAGAGGGGGGGGTCTATGAAAAATTATTCATTAACTAAATAATCAATGACAAACTACAATTCTGGGTGAGTTGGTAAAGTCCTTTAAACAAGGCAAAAAGCTTAATAGACATTCCTCTGTAGTGCTTACACCTCAATCAATACAATGGACAAATGCTTTCAAAAATGCTAATAAACTATACTTCAAAATCAGAAAAGGACAGCATACTTCAAGAGAAAAGAATACAAGCTCTAGACTCCGCAGACCTCCGGGTGAGATCATCTAACCACAAGGTTAACCTACGGATGCCAGTAAAACTTCCTCAGTTGAGAGTACGTTTCAAGCACTGTATTATCTTACCTTTTTTCTCTACATTATTCTTATTCCAAATTTTGAATTAAATATTTCCCAACTTCCTCATGCAAACAAGTAGTACACTAAATGCAAGAAATAAGAAGAATAAACAAGGCGTCCCCTTTCTAGAGGGAAGAATGAAAAGATTACCAGGAATCTGTTTTCTTCCCCATCTAGCCTCCACCCAATTTGGATGGTAGCTAAGTTGGAGAAACAAGATAAATCAGTAACAATCTTTTACTAGGTGGATGTTTTATTGATTTGAGTTTGGACATCGTACACCCTGTATTAAGCACCTGTCCTAAATTTCTTTTTTTTTTTTTCCCCCTCAGAACTGTATGTTTCTAAAAGCCCACCAGGTTAGGAACATATTAGTTTCAGAAACTTAACAAGTTTTCAGAACAGCCCTTACAGATTCTCTACTACAATGAGCAGGGGTTACCGAAATGCCACTTTCGCCAGGAATAGAACATACAGTATTTTGATCTTTTTTTTTTTTTTTTTCCCTTGGTTGTAATAGCATCCTAAAATAAGTCTGGACACAGTGTCTTCATCCTCTTGCGTATAGAAAATAACCAATCCATACTTCATACGGTTCCAAAGAGTAATCTTCCAAGTTGAGACTGCCAGCTGGCAACAGGAAGACACCCTCCTGTGATGGGATCCTTCTAGAAGTCACCTTGTCACGGGGTTAAAATAAGGGAAAGTCAGAATCCTGGCCCCGGGGAAAGAGTTGGTGGGCGTCCTTCCTTCTGGGGGTGGCTACCGTAGGGAAAGCTTTCAACACAAAATCTGCTTATACAACAGCCTCACCACGGAGGAGCCAAGCTATAGGCTTGGAGTCGAGATACAGCTGCTGGGCTGCCTCTTGGTAGGCCACTGGCCTCGGCCACCTTAAACTGTAATCAACACAATTACCAGAGGTGGTAAGAATATGATTCTGGGGTCACAGACCTCGGCCCTCCTTCCCCAACTCAGGAGGTTGAATCTTGGGGCAAATCTCCTGACCCCTGAGCCTCACTTTCCTCGCCTATAAACATATTACCCTTGCAAAGGCACCCGGAGAACAGAAACACTGGGTGTCACCAAGGTCACTACAGGAAATGCTGCTCCTGGCTCCATCACAGCAGGTGCTGCACCACCTTCCATTACAGACTCCACCTGGTTTCCTGTCCTAATAGCCAGGTTTGTCGGCAAAGAAAAACAGGAGGCTGGCCCTCGCTGGTTTGGCTCAGTAGATAGGGTGTCGCCCTGCAAACTGAAAGTTCCCAGGTTCGATTCCGGTCAAGGGCACATGCCCGGGTTGTGGGCTTGAGCCCAGTTGGGGGCTTGTAGGGGGCAGCCATTTAAGGATTCTCTCTAAATGTTGCTGTTTATCTCTCTCTCTCCCCCTCTTCCTTCCTCTCTGAAATCAATAAAAATTATTTAAAATTTGTTTTGAAAATAAAAATTAAAACAGGAGGCTTCTGGGGGCCTCCTTCCAATACACTGCCAACCCGACTGCCCCATTCAAAATCTCTTCCTCTAATTCCAGTCCTAAGAGGCAGTCCTTCAGAAGTTACTTCAGAAGTTGCACAAAAGAGAAAAGATCTCTTTCCCTTTCTGCCCTCGATCACAAATCTATGGTGTTCACCATGAAATCAAACTTTGCCCCCTACTGTCCATAAAAACAATACTGGTAGATGAGCCAGGCTTTGATAAAGTCCAAGGATACCCATCAGTCCCAGTGGGCCAGCTCCAGCAACCCAAGGAGCTACAGCGGGCATGTGGGATGGTCAATCACCTTGCAGGAGGAAGGGGGGAAAGCAATGTAAATGCTAATGCCCTGAAGCAGCAGCCAGACTAAGGACACCAAGAACTGGCACGAGGAAGTTACCATCAGCAGCGGCCTTGAGAACCCACGCTCCTGATGGCCATGGCCTTGGGCATGAGGGAGATGCGAAGAGAAGGTGCAGGTCGGTGCTCTGAAAAGCACCCCAGCTTCCGACAGTTCCTTCGCTCCTGCCACTAAAACTGCACTAAAAGGGAGAAAGCCAGAGGGACGTTAGCATCTTTAGAATGTTTTCCTAGGTGTCTTGAAAAACGTGATACCCAGAGGAGATTCCTGGCTCCTCATGCTGCCAAGAGAATAAAGTGATGGGGAGAGATTGGGGGGCGTCATGTGGTTCCACACACCTGCCTGGATCCGCTCTTCCTAGAACAGCAGCAAAATTAAGACAACCGCAGTGGCGTTTCTCTCCAGCCGCGACTTAGGGCTTGGCAGTTTCTGCGTTGCATAAATATTCTCCACCTGTGACTGGGCTGGCAAACCAGGAAAAAGAGTTACTCAGACCAGAAGGGAGAAAATCAAAAGGAACAAAAGATGTGAGGGGAAGGGTGGATGAAAAAAAAAAAAAAAAAAAAAAAAAAAACCTAAACAAATAAATAAATATACACACAAAAACGACCACTAGAAGCTACACAGGCCTGTCCCGGAAGCAATATGCAGTAACCTATCTACGTAGGTTAGCGATGCGATCCTGGGTTGGAATGCATAAGCAACCAATCAAAGTTTTCCTCCCTCTTCCCCCAACCCCTCTCCTCTCTGAAATCAATTTTTTTTTTAAATAATGTCCTCAGATGAGGAATAAAAAAATAAAAAAAGTTCAAAAAATACCTAATAATTTTTAATATACACAGTTAATTCAACGTATTTTTTAAATAAGCATACACTTTTACTCACACCCCAAATATAAAACATAAACTTAGCTGCGGCAGTTTTTAAAACTGCCAACATTAACCTCCTATTATGCTGAAGGGTTTTTTGCGAAGATGTTCAATATGGGGACACGTTCTTATTCCTCGTTAGGATGGGCCTAACACAGGTGACTACCAGGACAGCAGGGCCTTCACGGCATGGTTCCTGCCTCAAAAGCTACACCAGGGCTGGGTAGATAAGACTGATCTTCCTGTTTGCCAGGCTGAACAAAAACTTAACTAGAAATGTAAGCGAGGCGCATTCCCCAAGGGTAGGCCCTGCACCGGCACTGTCTACCTACTTAGCATCATCTGCATGCGCCCACCTCGCCGTTCACACACACCAACGTCGCTCTCTGCTATTCAAAGTGTGCTATCTATTATGCTCAGGAGTCGGTGGGTAATATCCGCCTTCCTCACAGGAAGATAAAATTACTGCATTGGTCCAAACAGGCCATGTGGAGCCGCTCTCTGCCTCTGGTGCCGCCGCTTGCCCTAAGGCACAGGCGTGAGAAGCTTTGCTGAGGGTGCCCTGCTGCTCCCAGAGAGGAGAAAGGCTGAGGACTGAAAAACAGAAGGGGGGGGGGGGGGAGGAGGGGAGACAACACGCAGAAGCCCCACACCTGGGAACCTCTCCTATCAGCTCTTTTTCTACAGCAACCTGAGGCGGGATGTCTTTTCCAAGCTGACACCATCAGCACATGGGCCTCTTCCAAACAGTTCATCACGTCCTGTTAGTTTTCCCAGCACCAAGCAACTTCTGCTGACCCCGAGGCATCTGAACAAATAGGAGCTAGCACGCCATGGGCAGGAAGAAACCCCTGCTCCCAGCGGGGCCAGGCCCCCTGGGGCATCGGGAAGGAAAGATCAACAGCAGGAAGCGCATCTCCTGTAGGAAGGAGACACCGCCTTGCCATCAGGGGTTAAGGCAGGAGAACTCTAAGACAAGGCTTCTCTAACTGAGGTAAAGGAAATAAAGATCTACATTTATAAGGAGCAACCTAACATTCCTCAAATGTTATTTGCAAACACCAAGAAAAATCAGACAAATGTGACGGCTTTAGAACGTTCGGCTTTATGTCTAAGCTAAACTTCAGAAACATAGCAGGAGGGTCACAGACTCGAATACCCACCATGGCCAGGCGGTCATGTATCCCTGCTCCAGAGAAAGGGTGCCCTGGATGAATGTGGGCCAGCATTGCTCTTCCCTTCCAACTCCTCAAGAGACATAAGATATGGCTCTCTGGATCTTTGCATCCTATTTCCCAACGCCTAGAGCAACAATTCACAACAGTTCGGGCCAAAGAAAATGGTTAGACAAGACGCAGCCCAATGGGCCACACACTCTGGGGTCTATGGCGGAAGCTTACACCTGCTATCCACTGATGCCCTTTTCTCTGCTTTGTCTTCTAACGGCAGCCATTCACTTGGTCACAGAAAATACAGTCATTCCCCTTAATACACAGGGGATACGTTCCAAGACCATCCCCTTCCCCCCATAAATGTCTAAAACAGGACCCTATAAATGCTGCCTTTCCTATACAGACACACCTGTGATAAAGATCAACTTATAAAGTAGGCACAGTAAGGTTTTTAACAACAAGGAAACAGAACAATTAGAACAATTACAACAATGTACTGTTAATGAAAGTTGGGTGAATGTGGTCTCACTCTTTCGCTCAAAATGCCGTTCCGTGCTGTACTCACCCTTCCGACGACGACGATGATGATGATGATGTGAGACAATAAAATGCCTTGTTAAGCCAAGAACTTCCACCTTTTCATTTAAAGGAAGCTCTTTGTGACATCTCTTTGGCATAGCCAAACTGGAAGCATCACTATTCTTGCGCTAGGGCGTCATCAGTAAGCAAAATAAGTGTGATCTGAACACAAGTGCTGCCCTCCCAGGACAGCAGATCTGGCCCCCAGGCTGCTACGTCAGCACCGACTCGGGCAGGAAGCGTCCAGGCAGCGTGGAGACGCTGGGATGATTCACGTTCTGAGCGGGATGGCAGGAGGTTTCATCATGCTAACTCAGAGCAGCGTGCCATTGGAAACTCGTGAACTGTTTACTTCTGGAATTTTCCATTTCATATTTCCAGGCCACGAGTAAGAATAAAACCTCAGAAAGGATGCGGAGGATACTGTATCCTTCCGTGAGTAAAATGTAACACAGTGCCTCAGAGCCGATGGCCAAAGTGCAAGCCGAGGAAGAACAGAAAAGGACAAGTGAGAAGGCTGCACATGACCGACCCAGAAGGGCCGGCTTGCAGTGGGACTGGCACAGGGCTCAGGAGCCGGGACAGGGGCCGGCAGGACAGGGGCCGCGGGCACAGAGAAGGCAGGAAGGCTGGGTAGCTCCAGGCCCTTGCTGAGGCCATGGCAGGGGAAGGATGGCAGTCAAAAAGCACCGATGACCTGGTATTTGGAAAAAGTCCGTGAGTCACTCCCAGCCATAGGCCAGAATGGACCCCGAGGGTTTCAACCAAGTGAGCCATCCACCAGGAAGCAAGCAGCGAGGGGAGAGAACATGGTGTTGACTAAACTCCTATAGAAATAGGCCTGACCTGGGAACAGGTTATAAAAGCTTGCTCATGCTATAATGAACTTTGTATATTTAAAATGTTCCGGAGAGCTCTGCTGTCAAGGTGGGTGGTCCCCTCCACAGAGGTACCTCCAACCCAGCAGCAGCATCGGTGAAAGAGAAAAATCTCTGTTCTGAAAAGGGGCTCAGCGGAAACGGATGATCAAGGACAGTCAGTTCTGGGAATATTTTCCCCATCTTACCCAAATCACGACGTTTATTTTCAAACGCACTGTGATTTATTTATTTGCTCTGAGAAAGGCCACCGGTAGTTGCGATGTGCACAAATGATGCCTCACGGATAAAGATGTGTTTAAACATCCTTTAAAAACTAAGCAAGTGAGCAATTCCCAATAACTTCCTGGGCAGGGCATCCATCACTGGCTTTCACTTGGGGTGGTGAGAAGGTACTGAAGCAAGCAAGAGAAATAAAGCACTTCTGTGTGAACTCCCTATCGTGATGAACAGGAATAAATCCGTGATAAGAGAGTAAGCAACATTCAAATCAGGGTAATATAGTCCAAGTATTTTAATGCAAATACTTAAGATTTAAAATTTTGATTTGTCATTGAAAAAGAAAAAAGGATAGAAAAATTTAAATTAAGAAATTTATATTCCTGAAATGTCAGCTGGCTAAATCCTCATCTTTTCACAGGTACTTTTAGCATTATTTGTGTTTTCAAGGGGGGGTGAAATGCATTTTAAACCCCCATTCCAAATTGCACCATCATGGATATATTTGTGTCTATCTCCATACTGAAATGTGCAAAGTCACAATTCTCTCAAAATCTTGCTACAGTTTAGGGATTGCCTCTTTCCTCCTGGCAGAAACATACATTATATGATGTTATGTTACAAAGAATCACTAAAAACAACAGTTCATAAAACACACTGAAGCCCATCCAAATATATAAAACCTAACCTATCAGGACCACCCCCAAATCAGTAAGCATCGCTGTTCCACTGCCAAAAACCTCAGCAGACGCTCATCTCCATCAGCCCTTCAGACGTGGAGGGTGCTGCTTTGTACCAAAAAAAGGTTAAGGAACCAAGGACATGGGCCACTGAGCCAAAACCACATGACGGAAACCTCAGACTCCCAGCCTCGTCTTTTCCACCTGGCTCTGCTAAATTAAGAATTTCAACCTAAAGGACAAAACCTCCCGAGGCAAGACAGCTCAGTGGCCAGCATGGCGGCACTGGACTCTCAAGAAGATCTTACATGTGTAAAATTTGTTTACAAAATCAGAATGGGTTTTCAAACAAACTGCAAGGAGACAAGGAACCTTGAGAGTCTGTCTTGGATGAAAGCTGAAGGCCCATCACTAACAATTCAGCAGCCAAGAGCTCATCTGAGTGACTTTGCCCGGCTGTCACCAGTGATGGGAGATGGCTCCAATTTTCAAAGTCCTATTTCCCCCCGTAAAACGTCATTTTCACACTCTTTACTGCAGAGGGCAAGATGACAAAAAACTGTGTAAAAAAAAAAAAAAGGAAAAAAGAAAGTCGTGTACATGCATTTTCCAAGGGAAAAAAGGCCCACGGGTTTTCTTCAGATGCTCAGAGATTCAGAGCTCCTCAATATTAACCAGCAATTTTACAGTAGCTCCATTAATAAGGAAGCGAGCAATTCTAAAACAACTATCGCCCCTATTCTCATAAGGAAAGGAAATTAGTCAAGAAAATGTCTACTGAAGCTTGAAATGAGTTTGACCACGGCGAACTATAAAAGCAAAATGAAATAAAATCCCATCCTGAAGGAAGTTTACCGGTGTGACATTTATGGAAAGAGGAACTTTTGTGATATTCCATTAATATGGTCGCTAAAGTTGCTGAAATAATCAGTGGTGGACAATTCGCAACAACGAAAATTCTGCAGGACACAAAACGCTAGTCGTGTAGCATATAAATGTCCTTTTTATGAGACAGACTCATTTGTTTAAGTCAAGGGGAAAGTCTCACACGAATCTATCACTGTTCGATGAGACAAGAGACAAATATACAGCTAGCACAACCCAGGAGTTCAAAATTTATCTCTTCAAAAGCAAAACCATCAACATGTTTTTTTTTTTAACTATCATTTTACTCACGGATAAACAAGTCTATTGAGAAAAGCGATCCAGTTTTATTGCAAAATAAAGAATTTCTAAAAGTGGGAAAGGGAGTCTTGCCTGCCAAACCTTTTTTGGTATTATTCGTCATATGTCTGAAAGGGACACAATGGAAATCAGCAACACAGACAAGTACAAGGAGAGTGCAAATTTAAAAACGAGAAGAGCTCGGTTACTTTACATGAATTAGACAACATACGTTGGTTTGGTTTTAATCCCATGGCCACCCAGTCCTAGGACCTCTCGCACTCCTTCCCAAAGCACCTGTCCTTTATGTGCATGAAGATTTCTTACAGGAAAAGCCCGTACCTGCCATCACACAGAGCTCTTCAGCAAGATTCCAAAGCAAGGAACATAGGAGGATCAATGCAACTGATGCACAAGTGCTGAGAAAATAGACAGGAACGCCTTTACCAAAAACAGGTTGACATAGACCAACCTCTGGAAACTTGGCCTTGGTGTTAAAGGGGAAGGTGCCTATGGGAAGGCACCTGGCTCACGGCTTCTCAAAGACTCACCTTTTGCTTTGTTGTATACAATGGAGTTACCAGGCTAGTGATACAGTCACCTCCCCTTAAAGGGAAAAACATTCTCCCGTGACCTTATTAAAATTAAAGTCATGATACACAGTATGCATGCCGAAAGGAAAATCTGTCCATTTCTTGTTAGTGAAAAATTTCCTAAGTACGCCATAAAACCTTTGTAAAATCTTACTGTACTAGTTCCTATCTTTAGTTCAGGTTCCAAGTTACCAAGCCTATGTATAGCATAATACTACACGCATCTTTTAATATGCAAAAGCCTTGAAATGAAATATTGCTTTGCAAGCTTAAGTGCCTTTCTACTTAGCAAACTTATAGTATTAAAATCAAGAAAGAAAAAGCAACTAGTGCTGCCAACACTAGGATCCTGAATCAAATAAACGGAGGGCAAATGTTCTGCCCAATGAGCAACATGTAAAGCAGTGAGCTTGGCAATCAAGTACCCAACGTGTGGGTTCTGCAAGTCACCAGAACCAGCGAAGACCTCCACGTCTGTCACACGAAACTGGACAAAGCAAGGGAACACCCCGAGCATCTGATGTCCTCCTTCGTGTTCCTTCAGGGGCTGGGTGTGGCGCCACCAGTGCATCCAGCCTTCGCCCCCACCCCCCATATGCTATAAAAAAAAATAATAATAACCTGACCAGGCCAAGTTTTGCAGATCTCCAGCCTCCCTTACTTACAAGCCCACGTTACTGATGCCTATTGATGCCGAGGGCAGCAACAAGAATGTGATGACGTAGGAGGTTTAATATGACTTCAGATGAGAGCAAAAGAGCTGACCCTACCACGCAGACCAAGAGGTCAAACCGGCAAATGGTCATGGCAGTCTTGATCAGACGCTCTCTTGGAGTGTCCAGTCCTCTGGGGGGGGGGGAAGAACAGGAAGAATGGTAACTTGCCACTGTGGAGCTCTGTACCACGCTAACCCTAGCAAGGGCAGCTAAAACAGTGCAGGGCTGTTTTCTTTTGGTTTTTTCTGTTTTAATTTTTTTCCCCCGTCAGAAAGAGGAAAGGCTGACCCCAGCTGAGAAGTCAGGATATCCTTCTGGATGGCTCTGCTGTGTCCTTAAAGAGAATCTGGGACTTGCTTTTAAAGTGTGTGTGTGTGTGGGGGGGGGGGGGGGTGTGACCGCGTTAGTATTTTTCAAAATCGTAGTAACCATGTTAGCAAGAAAAGCACTTGAAGGCTGCAATGGCTGAAAAGGGCAACAAGGATTCAGCCAGGAACATCCATCTGCGGACAAAGACCCCAAAGGCTGGATTCAGGGATGGGGTGGTAGAAATGCCACCCAGAGCCTTGTTCTTCACCACCCGCTGGGAGCTGGGCCTTCATCAAAGCACCAAAACCCAAACAGAGAAGGAACTTGAGTGTCTGGGGAAGAATCGTGACCCAGGCCAAACCAACAACAACAAAACCAGAACAGAAATTCTAGTAGCACACCCTGAGCCTAGGAAATAAAAGATGTGATAGTAAATAGTGGCTGTCACTGACCAAAATTCTGGGCACCGGTTCTATTCTGGGAGCATTTCCGAAAACTAACATTCTCTTGAACCGTGAAGAAAGAGTGCATGCAGCTGAAAACAGTGGTCCTAACGTGAATCCTAAGGACAAGCACTGGTAGACATGCCTGATTGGAGAGGGTGCCTTAAATGCTCTGTCTTTGAAGGGGAAAACAAAAAACCTCATCCCCCCCGAAAGGTTGCAGATGTTACCCAAAAAAGGGCATAAGGGACCAGAATTGATCACACAAACACAAAAATACCCTCTCAAGAAGGAAAAGAAAAAAAAGTACAGGAATCCTAGGAAACTGGATGTAAATGTGTTTCTTCATAACCTACCTTTTCCTACCCCACCCAGGCCATTATCGTCCAGATGTTTTTGTCATGCCTCCCCCATTTCCAGGGGCACTGTCTCTTAGTATGCACTCCCACACCAAAGCTGTGTTAAATCAGCATTTCCACAAACCTCTTAGAGAGAAAAGACCCAAGACAAATGCAGTGTCAGGCCAGGCCACCCAAGAAAACAGACACCATTTCTGGACCCAAAGGTCCGGAGGAGAAAGTAGATCCAGGCAAGCTTTTCCCACCCTCTCACCAAAATGGAGACCCAGGTCAGCTTCCGCAGGAAAGAGCTACCTTAGCTCAAGGAAAAATTCAGACGACTCTAGGAAAATGATTCTTGAGAAAACTGTCTTCAAGGGCAGCTACAGAGCATTTCAAAGAAATCAATTTTTCTTAAGACCATGGGGAAATTACACCCAACTGGTATTCGAGGGGTTTTAAATGGACTTATATGCCGTAAGTTTGGGGGGTGAGCTACGCTTTTTGAAAAGATAGGATTGTGATGGGCACGTCCACCAAAAACTTAAGTTTTCAAAAAGGTTTTTGTCCTTGCCGGAGGCATTTGGCCTTGTTAAGGATCGCTCTACAGGGAGGGAATCCAGGAGGATAGACAGCCAGACAGCAAGTCAACCAATCCTCCTTTCCTCGCATTTCCAGAAAAGATGAACACTGCACCTGATCTTTGAAAATGCTATTTTGCGTGACCATCTGGACAGCACACTCACAGCTCACATCGAGGTTCCAGCGCCAGCCCTCTAGGATAGCGAATGGGCTTTTCCAGAAACGCCTTGGAAAGGCTGTTTGCCTGTCACTATCACGGCCACTGGAGGAGCACCTGCTGGCAAAGCGACACTGGTCCTCCAGAGGCTCACCAATGTCATGGGCGCACACACAGGGTGGGCGCGCGGGGCCGCAGCTGGCCGGTGCTCCCGGAGGAGGAGCAGCTGCGGCCTCCCCTCCGAGGGGCCCACAGCCCGGGCCGCCTCGCCCGCGGCCGGAGGGCCCGCTCCCCCGCTTGCCTGCCCAGCGCACTCCGGTGCGCAATCCGGGAAGCAGCTGGGCAACTGACCTCGGGCTGGGACGTCGCGGGACTGCTGCCCCTGGCCTCACCTAACAGGGTCCCGGCAAGGCGGAAAGGGCGGGGGAGAAGCTCGGAGGATCCTCTTTGCTCTGCCACCGTCCCAGGCCACCTCCTCACTCCTCGTGGCCGCCCAAAGACCCGAGCCGCCCGGAGGGAGCTCCGAGGAGCACGACCCAGTGGGCGCGCCCCCAGGCCCCACCTGGCCGGGGTGCACACAGCCCCCCACACAGCGGGGCTGCCTGGCCACCACGGCGTCCCCGCCCTTGTTCTGGAAAAGCCCCCTTCCCTCTCCCCTCCAGTGCACTCACCTGCGTCCGGGCGCAGTTCTCGCGCTACACGCGGCCGCTTCGCGCACGTCCGCGCCGAGCACGCTCCCCCGCCCGGGCCCGCCGGTGCCCTCCGCCCCCGGCCCCTGTGCCCGCAGGAGGGGCGGCGCCGCCTCCCAAGGCGCCCGATTCCCCGCTCTTCCACCGCCGGGGCCGGCTCCAGGAACTTGGGGTGCGCGCAGCCTGCTCCGCAGCCCTCGCTGGCGCTCCCGCCCAGCGCCCCGGCGGCTCCGGGGCGATGCTGAGCCCGCACAGCCCTCAGCCTCGGCCGTCTGAACGGACCTCCCTCCCGGCCCGCCCCCCGGCTTTCCCCGCGGCCCCCTCGCTTGCCTGCTACGACCGGGGGCAGCAGCTGCAACAGCCCGTGCCGAGGTCCTCAGCACACAGCCTGGGGGAGGCACCGTGCGCGCTCCTTGGAGAAGCGAAGGCTGCGTCCCGGTCCCCCAGTCCCGTGGTGGCAGGAAGGCGCCTGGAACCCGGAGGAACGCCCGCGCCGCCGCGCAGCTCCGGGACCGAGCGGCTTCCTGGCCCGCCGGCAGCTGCCTCCCTCGGCGCCGCTCCGCTGTTTGTAGGCGGGGAGGGGCGGGGGGCCGGCCGGGGGCGGGGCCGCCGGGCCGTGGCGCCAGCGCGTGCCCTGCCCAGAGCCCCGCGACTCAGTCCTGGGGAGATACCCCCGGCGGCAGCTCTGAGTCTCGGTCCCTCCCGGCTCCCGATTTGCAGCCAAATCCCCGACCAGGCGGATTCGGGATTCAAGTTTCTAAACCCCGAGGCTCCGGGTGCTCGAGGAGAGCCGGAGTGATTCTGGGGGCGTTACATTGATGGATATGTACATATCAAACACATATATACATGCAGACCTACATCTGTGCACATCCATTCCAAGCAGAGTTGAAAGCTCTTTTTCCCCCACCACTTTAAGCTGAAGGACCCCCGCTGCCCACCTCTGCCTCTTTGGATAGAATCTCATGTTCAAATAAGCCCGGAATACCTGTGTGGGGTGCTATACTCTGCTTCAAACGCAGAACAGGAAATCCAGCACTCCACTCTGTGCCTGCCTGTCTGCCTGCCTGCCTTTCATTGCATATTCCGACGCCTCTCCCTCCCCACCCCCCCACACACACCGCCGCCAGGAAATGCCAGAAATGGCCAACTCTTCACCGAGGGGGCGTCCACTAGCCTCGGCCTGCCCCCACGCCTGGTGGTCAATCGCTTTTCCCAAGAAAAACCTGTGCTTGTCCTCACACTCAGCCCCGTGACTGAGAGTTAAAACTGACCCCCCCCCCCCCCCAACCAGGAGGAGGGAGCACGTTTTTACACCTGCTCAGCCGCCTAATTGCTAGAGCACCTGTCGTGCTGGGTGGCTTGGTTTTGGATTCTTTGTTGTTGTTTTTTTATATTGCAAAGGCTTCTGTCTTAACCCTTAAAAAATTAAAAAAAAAACACCTACATTTAAAAACATCACCTGCCATACATACCTGAAACCACAGAAGGTAAGAGAGGCACTGAGCAGTGGGCCACTGAGTCGCTGCAAGGCTGTGACCGAGGTTACAGCTTCAAGGGCATGATGCGGGTTTGATGCAGCAAGGTCCGCTAAGGGCGCCCAGAGCTCCCCGCCCCCACGCGACGGGCGGGCGGGCGGCGGGCGGAGCTGGGGAGGAAGGGGGGCAGGCTTCCTCTAACCCAGGGTTGGGGGCCAGGATGGCTAACTTGCCTGCTTCTTAAATCACATATAGGAAACAAGGAGGCTCAAGCACCCACCAAATGGAAACCGACCATTCCCCAATTTGGGGGGACGGAGGCTGGGGGCATCAAAAATACCTGATTCTATCTAAGTATAAGGTCATTTAATTGCAAATCTGATTGGCAAAACAACAACAACAACAACAAAAAAACCACGACCTTAATTGACTTTGTAGGGGTTCCTGGGGAAAGTGCTCAGAGTGCCTCTTTGACCTCTCTCTAAAAAAAGTGAATTATAGTGTTCTCAAATCAGGTAGGCAGGATTGCCAAAAACCCATGTTTCCAAACGTTAGGCAAAAATAAAAATAAAAAATGGGCCTACCAAATTTGCCAATCCAAGCCTAAACCTCTCAGAATGCCCTACGCCCTACTTCCTAAAGCTGACTTCTTGAAGTTACAGGAAACCTCTCTCCTCCAAAAGGCTTCTGCCTGCAAACTGCGTCCTGGTGGAAAACTCCAGAACAGGAAGCTTTACAAAGTGGGGTGCCCACGCACTTGGTTAAAGGAGAGAACGGGATGGAGCAGTGCCAGGTGTAAGCCAGACTCAGGGGATGACAGCAGTAACGAAGAGAGACGGTTAATTTTTTTAAAAAAAAATCCCCAAAAGGCAACTTTTACACACTCAACCTTTTCGGGTTTTGCGCACTTACTTGTTCAGACGCTGAGAAATGTGTTAGATGCCCCACTTAAGAAGCCATTTTACCAAGGAAGCCTTAGGAGACCAGATTCCCAACCCTTCCATTCCCCTACCACCTGCCCCTCACCCCCAAACAGGCACACCATTTCCCTGACCTTTCCAATTAGGAAAATTCCTTTGGTTACTATTGTCTGCTTTGTCCCCTCCCCCACTCTAAACCTACATTTTTTTTTTTTTTTTAGATTGCAGTGTAGGCCTAAAAAAATTAAACACCTCCATCTCCCTCCCACTCCCAACATCCTGAGAGGAGCATCATCCATAGGAGTGTGGGGAAGGACTGAAGGGTTAGAATCAGTTTGTGTGCCTGCGTAGGGGAGGGGAGAGAGAGAACCGGTGCCTTTTTGGGGAAAAAAGTACAGACACCCATCCTGGTGCAGCAGGGTTAAGAGAGCAAACACTAAAATGATTGACTATGTCTCTCACTCTTCTCTGCCACCATCCAGCCAGCAGGTAATTACCAGGGAAAATACCCAGTCTCCCCCATCCATTTCGCTCACCCACACTTGAAAAAAAAAAATGGAAAAAACGGGGGAACATAATCCAACCTCCAATTTGCCACAGTTGTATAGCTCTCGTGCTAATTCTTTACAGACGTGCCACATAGGTGGGCACGAGGTAGCAACGTGCTGGGCATACATTAAGCAACAATGGCCACTCGAGGTCCGGCTCGCCGCGGAGCTCCAGACGGTGGGCACTGCCACCTTGCCATCCCCAGACCCCTCGGCCCCCCCGCTGGAGTGGAGGAGCCTAGAGTAGGCTGGCCGAGCCTTGGCTTTTCGACCCTGGAGGGGTGGGTGGGGTGGAGAGCAGCTAAATAAATAAATAAATAAATAAATAAATAAATAAATAAATAAATAAATAAAATAATCCCAGCCGGCTTTGTACCACCTTTCCCCCGGCCCCTTCCTCTGGAGCACTCCACACGGGCGCCCTCACGCACACGCTCCCCCACCCTCCCTCGTGCCAATTATTTAAACTTCGTTCAGGCAAAGGCTGCGCCTCGCCGGCTGCCGCCGCCACCACCCATCCCCTCCGCCCTCCCTCCCCGCCCCGCGAGCAGAGCATCCTCCCCCGGCCCACCTCTCTCTCCCCCGGAGGACTCCGTCTGCTAGGAGGAAGCCGGCCGGCTGCTCCCACACCCGGGGAAATCACGCAAGTTCAAACGCAGCCATGTGTCTTCCCCCGGCATCTCTCGTCCTCGACCATCTTCCTCCCGGCGGCGTCCGTTTAACAATAGCTCTTGGAGGAAGGGCGGGGGTGCGCGGGGAGGAAGGAGAGGAGAGCTACCTACCTAAGCCGAGCTGGCTCCCGGGGAGGTGGCTGCGAAGCCCCCTCCTCCCTCCCCCCCAAGCTCGATGGGGTCCCCCCCACCCCGCGCCCCAAAGGCGAAGCCAGCCGCGTAGGACCAAGGACAGGGCTTGCGAGGCACTTCCCCGCGCCTGCCGCTGCGAGGCTCCCCCGGCAGGCAGCCGCCGCTGCACAGACACAGCTCCGAGGATCTTATTTACTCTTTTCTGAACAAAGGGAATCTCGTACCCGGCCCCGGGCTGAAGAATCCGGCCCCAAAGGAGCTATACCTTCTTCCACGACCGAGCCACCGGCCACGGGCGCCCGTGCATTCGAGCAAGCACACCTAAGCCACGACGAGTTTTGACAGCTTCCACCCGCCCCAGCCCCAGCCCCAAGGCGGCGTGGACTTTCTTCCAGTCAACTACAACTCGCTGCCGGGTTCGGCATCTCAGTGCCACCCGGTATAATCCCATCTCCCCGGCACACGCGATCGGGTTAATGCAATTAAGTCTGGGGTGCTCGCTGGTGTCTAATCTGCAAGTCCAGGCTTCTAATGATCCTCAATGGGCACTTAAGCCTCTTCCAGTCCCCCGGTTGCTTTGCGAAAAGTAGAGGCATGCATCCCCCCTCTTCTTCCCCCCCAATAACCCAAGCGATCCCTGTCTTCCCACGAAAATGAACTTCCAACCTCAATCCCCAGGCTCACTCCCCATCTAGACTTCCATTGCAACCCCCCGTGGCTCAACCGACCCCGGCCACATTTACCATTGGCATCTGCAAATATTCAGTACGTCAAGCATGCATCCACCTTCTTTCGAGTCTAGCTCTCCAGAATTAGAAAGGCAGAGCCACTCGCTTGGAAAAGGAGACAAACATGTGCAATTAACTTCATAATTCTTGTATTCCGCTCACTTACAGGTTTTTCTGGGTTTTGCCAGCGCATCGCTGCAACTAATGATTAAAGAAACCAAACCGAAACTTACCTTTCTCCCTTAAGGTTTTTGTGTTATGTGTGTGGTTTTTTGTTTTGTTTTTTAAAGTAACGGTGCAGTTCTCCCAATAAGGATGAGCAAGAAGCTGCTGCTGGATAGTTCTCTTAAGACAGCACGAGACCTAAAAACTGTGCTCGGCTTAAAAGAAGCAAATGAAAAAAAAAAAAAAAAAAAAAAGAAATGCTTTCGACCCCAAAAAGTCCAACGCTAAAAGAAATGGCGAAGAAGAACAAGAAGGAAGGGGAAAAAAATGTATGAAAGGGGAGGGAAAACTTAAAAAGAGAGTTTAAAAAAGACAGAGAGACTACCCTCCTATTGCCGCTCAACGAAACAAAACAAGGGGCAAGGGGGGAAAAAAACAAAAACAAAAACGAAGGAACAAAGAGACGAAAGAACGTTTTGTGTGTGTGTTTTTTTCCAAAAAAAAAAAAAGAAAGAAAGAAAGAAAGAAAAGAAAAGAAAAGAAAAAAAGACGATGTTCTTTCTCCTGGCTTGCTCTCTTAGTAGGTCGCTACAGGAGTGAGCTGCTGCATCTCTAACTGAGGACGGAGACCGCGGGGGAGGACGCCTGGAGAGGGCGGTGGACCGGCCGCAGATTTATAGCACCGGATCACCCAGCCCGGCTCTGCCTCCGCACCGCCGCCTGTGCAGCTGCTCCGCCAGGATCCCGGCCCGGGCGGCACGCGCGGAAGTATACGCCGCCTCGCGCCACAACGCAACTTGCTTCCTCTCCCCGGGACTCTGATTGGCCCGCGTGCTCCTATGGAGGCGGCCCGGGCGCAGCCCCGGAACAGGATTGGCTGAGGCCTTGTGTCACTCTTCGGAGCTCAATGGAGTCCCGTTTCAAGGTGAGTTGCGCGGGGCGGTACACACTCAACGCTGGCGGCGAAGGGAAATGCAAGGAGCAAAAAAACAAGGGAGATGGAGAGAGGGACGCCAGTGTGGGGAGTGTTGGAACTGTACTAGCAGAGTTTGCGAGGTGGCGCGGTCTCCTCCTTTTCCTCCTCAATCTCTCTGCTTCCGAAAGGCTCGTGTCCCTTTGCCTCGTCCTGTGTGGCACGTTTCTGTATTAGCATTAAACTCTGTCTGGTATGTATGAGTCCTGGAGAGCTCCCTCTCTTTGATCTGAGTGAAAGGGATGAAGGTACATCCATTCTTTGACCGCATGCTTTTTTCTTTTTCTTTTTTCTATTTGTGTTCCAGTATTTTGTATTGGATATTAGTGAATGTTATGTCTTTCTCAATTTTAAGATATGCATATTACAGCTCTCGTGTAAAATATATATATATATATATATATATATATATATATATATATATATATATATATTAAAGCATCCTTTTTAGGATAAGGATGGAGTCAGAAATGCTTTTAAATAAAGCTGCACGACTTGGATTAGCTTTCACTTCATATTGGAATAGAAAAGTGGAGGATAAGCATCCAGCACAGGAAAAGAGGGACTGAGCTAAGGTCCTTCACTTTGAAGTGTATGATGACTCTCAAAAAGAGCAGCTGTATATAAAATGAGGACAAGGCTTGCCTCTTCCTTTGTTAGCAGTACACTTCTTGGACCACACATGTATTGCTGACAGTCAAGATACTCGTGCCTTTATCTAGCTTCTCCCCTCTGGGGATTAAAAAGTTTAACCAGAAGACCCAGTGATTTGAACGCTTCTGCTGTATAGATGAAGACTACTTTGTTAGACCGCATATTATAATGATATTTGGGAAGCTGAAAGACTGTGTGTTTTCCCCATGGCATTTAGTTCTTCCTCCAACTGAAAGTGTGGTCCTTAGGAGCAACTTGATGTATAAGTAAAGACACTATTCACTTGACCTGGGTTCTTTTCCAGCTTGAATTTCTCCTTTCAATCTTGAAGGATAGATAGCTCCAACTTCCTATAAAGAACTTACGTTACTTACACAATGTAGTAACATATCATCTCTAGGAGCTCAAGCCTTTTCTAAAAGGAATTCCTTTACCTGTTTATTTACTAATAGTCACTACCTTTGAAAATGCCGGAAAGAGGAGTCTGAGGTAAGAGAGACTGCAGGAGGGTGGAGTGGGATGGAGGAAAGAGGGACAGATAGTCACAAAGCAAAATGACTAGAAAGGGAGGGGTGAAGTAATCAGGATTTCTTGAGAGTGTCCTTGAGTATTATTGGTAAATGATTAATGGTAAAGAATAGAAGACCTGCTTCTCTCCCAAAGAGGCTGTAGAGTATGTCTGAGTTGTGTTACTTTGCATGATAATAACTGGAGGTTGGAAAAGAAGGCCTGAGTCTGTGTTTTCTTATAATTAGCATTTATTACCAGGCTTTAATCCCTGCCCCCCACCCCTTCCACACTTTTTATTTAACATCAGGCTTGTGTTCCTAATTTCAACTTAAAACTATTCTCTAGACCTTGGTAAAGTTCATGAGAAAGAAAAGCAGTTTAAAGAGATGGGAGTCAGTGGGAGAGGAAATGCTTCGCCTTGCCTAGAATACTCACTGTGTGAGCACACAGTCAGAAGATTGGATTTGTTGTCATCCTCTTTCAACTCATCCCCTCGCTCCAGCTCAATACAGAGAAATACAATTTGGGTAAACAAATAGCACTGTTCAGTCAGACTTATCTATGAAGTGACTTGCCTTTTCTCCTTGTTAACATGCTCTTAAAGTAATGTTGGGGAAAAATGTTGAATTAGTTACATGTGTTCATGCAATATTCTTAGCACTTTGAAGAGAATATTTACCATTAACTTACAGTTACATAACTGTGTACCAACTGGGTGGAAACTAATACTTAGTTTAATTTTTCAGTGCATGTTTGTGTTCATAAGAAGGATTTGTAAATCATAATGATATGTTTCCAAAAGGATTGGGGGAGGTGGATTTGAAAAGCTGGGTGTGGTGTGGGATGATGAAAATCTAGTATGCTTGTTATGTAGTTAATTACATTACATGGGAAGTAGTAAACTTGTCCATTCAAATGCACAAAACAAAATGCATAAAAACAAAAAAGTTTTTAAATACAAAATGCTAAATTCTGCAGACTCATTGTCTATGCTTTTATCACTTTGGGGAGAAGAGCAAATATTTTCCAAAATGTTGTAATTTTCAGTGTTTTTTTTTTTCTCTGTAGAAAAATATAGTTAATATTTAAGATACTAAAAATATCTTTAAGTTTAAAAACTTTTAAATGGGTAGATATGCCATAAATAACATGTGTTTTTGGTTTGTTTTTTTTTTTCAACTTTTAACAATAAAAACTGAGCACAGCCACTTTAATCCAAATGCTATTTGGCTGTAGATTTCGCTTTGAATTCATGTTGTCATAGCCTGAAATATTAACATTCTATTTTGCAATTAATAAAAATAATGTGTACATATCACACCTCACATTAAGCCATTGTAATCAAACCCTATTCATTCAGACTTTGCATTAGAAAAGCACTTAAAAGACATTTCAGTTATGTTTGTCATGCTAGCTCTGATATCTTTTCAAAGTCATTGGGGTTAAACTGTAACAGAGAAGGGCAAGAGCTAGAGAGTCACTGAGAGCTTGGAGAAAAAGTTTACCATGGAGAAAGTTGCCAAAAGAATGGTTCTCAAAGCTGAAAATGTATAAGTTCAGTAATTTTACAAAGTTTCTTTATAAGGAAAAAGCCAACTACAGATATACTAATAAAGTATTGTGGGTAGTGTATTTTAAGATAAATAACCTCCTTATATTAGTGTGTGTGTGTGTGTGTGTGTGTGTGTGTGTGGTGATTTTAGCATTTTATGATAAAGGGCACTGTAAACCACTATTGTAACTTTTAAAAAATAAAGTAAAACAGAGAATCTATTTAAATGACTTTACAATGTTTGTCTTAGGGCAATAATTCCAAACACTATGCCCTTTCAGGTTAATAAAAATACTTAGTGTTATTCTGTTGGGCTGTTTGTTGGGCTCTCTGTGGCTCATATTGTTGGAAACGTGGCAATTTTATGCCTGTGTGTGAGAAATATAGATATTATATAGCTTGATGATTACGCTTTTATTATTCTTAAAGAAGTATGCCAAGTTTCCTTCCACAGTTTAGATAACAGAAAAAGTTTTGGAGAAAATTGACAGCAATGTGAGTTTAAGCAGAACGTGGCATGAATTAGCACCATGGACAGAGACCAGCAGCTCCTGAGCAGAGGTTGGCTCAGTCTGTGTTTTCTGCCCCTCCCTGGAGACGCGGAGACTGAAATTCCTGGGAAGGATTCATTCCACAGACTTTAAGGACAAGGCTGTCCTCCTCAGAGGACACACGTTTGTTTTGAATCGGGCTGGCTTTTGTTAGGACCCGGCCATCGTGACAAACCGCCAGGAGGGTAAGAGCCCGGAGCTCGCTGCACCCCCTCCACTGTCCCCTTGCCACACACCCCCTTCCTGGCCCTGCTGAGTCTGCCGGTCACCACAGCGGGCTGGCCAAATAAATGCAAGTCCAGGTAGTCATCCAAAAGTCTGCTGAAGTCCTCAAATTCCCAGCGAGAATCGCAACAGAAACGCCTACCCTCTCCCCCTCGCTCCCCTCCCCCACGCTTCTCCGGGCTCCCACCGCCTCCTGGCGAAGGGGCCCGACCCTTTTATCAGAAGGTGAGTGACCTCCCAGACTATTTTGTGAAAGACTCTTTCTATTGCAAACACTTTCCATCGGGGACAGGGCCCCGGGGGCGGCAGTGAGCAGGATCACAGACATAACTTTACTTTCCCTTTGCATTTCCTCCTTAAACTCCTGGTTGAGAGAAAGGACTCAAAGGAGCAGCCTGGGGAGACTTCCCCCTACATCCTGAGGTCACTGTGTGCGCATAAAGGCACGTGAATTGTTTATTGAAAGGGTTTTTTTAAATGCAGTCTGGTGACGCGGTAAATCTTTGCCACCAGATTATATTGTCCCCCACCTCCAAACCCCCACACACTTTTTTTTTCCTTTTTTTTTTTTTTCGGGGCACAATGTGTATGAGGTTCATGCTCCTGCAGGTGATTTGCCTGCAGGGACTCAGACTAAAATCCGTTGCACGTGCCCCAGGGCGTCTCAGAAAATATATTTTCAGCTTCGGGTCGCCGGATCATTTATGCACAAAAGCTCAAAAAAAAAAAAAAAAAAAAAAAAAGAAGTCCTCGGATTTCTTTTCCTCCGCAGTAACTTTTAGCCGGGTAAACTACTCGCGTCTCTCCTGAGCTTCCAAGGGCGGCGAAGGCGGCCAGGTGAGGCCAAGACACCCTGGAGGCGAGAGAGGACAAATCGGGGCTTTGTGTCCGGTGCGTTCAGGGATGCTCACCGCCTGCCCCGCGCTGCCTTCCTCCCGGAGCCCATAGGTCTCATGCAACATGAATTCACGCGATTAAAAAGAGCCCTTTTCCAAAGTTAAAGGAAACCAGCATCGGTCTCAGCGGGTGGCGATGGTTTCGCTGCCCCTCTACCCCGGACCTGGGAAGAAACGGTTCTCCTGCTTCCGATGATCCTCCTCGAGGCTCTGGCTTCTATCGGAGATGGATGTTTCCACTTGTGTGCGATGCACGTCTAATTTGAAATAATGAAGCCGGGCTGGGCGGCCAGTCCATCAGAGCTATCCACCGCCCTGCCCCCACCCCCTCCGCTCTCTAACCTTTCCCTTCCCTCCCCCCTCTTCTTTCCTTCCTCCTCGGCTCTCACATTCCCTCCCACCCCCCACGTGTGTTTAGATCAAACCCTTGCCCCACGGAGCTAGTGTCCACGCGGGGGCACGGGGACAAAGGCGGGGTTTGTGTCGGAAGGAGACCAAGGCCCTGGGAGACAGGGCGGCTGGAGGAGCCGCTGTCTTATCAGCGCGCTGCAGAGATGGAGATGGCTCGAGAGGTCCTCCACAGATAATCACTTGAATAGGTTTGCAATGCGCCAAACTTCACGCTTGATAAGGCCGGCCCAATGTAGGGAGCAGCCCGGATCCCGCTCCATTCTGTTTTATCTGGGCTGTAAATGAAGAAATTGAAATTCAGGTGGCAGAGGCAGGGGCAGCCTGCTCCCAGCCCGCTAAAGTAAACTCTCATTAAAATGCTTTTGGCAGGCGGGAGAAGGGGCACCTGGGTTGGGATACTTTTTCTTTTTTCTTTTTTTTAAATGGGGGCGTGGAGCAGGGAGAGAAAAAGCCCACCAGTTTTTAAAAAAAAAAATTACTTGGGGATGGGAAGCTGGAAGGAGGAGTAGCAAAGGGACATATCATTTTGGTCATGATTCCAAGTCATGGCTGTGCTGCATGTATGTGTGTGTGTGTGTGTGTGTCTGTGTATATATATATATATATATATATATATATATATATATATATATATATATGTATATATATATAAATAAAATACCTGATAAGGATAAAGTTGTGTGAAGTTTGGGGGTAAGAAGGGATGAAGGAACCGTTTGGGGGTAAGAAGGGATGAAGGAACCGTTTAAACCAATTTGCTGGAACACAGAATTCTGTCTTTTTCAGAGCATGGGCCGCAGAAGTCTCTCTACTACAGCATTAGAAGCAGATCCCGAATGGACTCTCAAGTTTTCCCTTTTGTGTCAGACCAACCAGATACAGAGGAGTTACCAACAACTAGAGGTTAACTTGACCTTGTGTGTGGAAGTGAGAGAGCCACCAGAGTGACTGCAGGGTGGTTTTAGAAATAACCTAAGAAGCTGTTAACCACAGAAAAGGATGTGCTCAGCTGCTTACGGGAATTAGTCCTATATCACCCGCCCCCTTTCCCCAGACAATTACTATGGGCTAATTCCGGAAACAACAAATTCCAGGTGTGTATTCTGACACCACCTGGTTGTTGTGGCACGCTTTTTATCACACTCTGGTCTGCTTTTATGAATAGGAGGCAAGAAATTCTATTCATTATTTGAATAAATGTTTCACAAAAAGTTTTAAATGTACCATGATCAGAATAGAGCCAGTGACCTTGATGCACTAAGGACCTGCTACTGTACCTTGTTCTGTTCGTAGCTGAGTAGATTGTAAATTCACTGGTGTACGATTATGAGAGTGCCGAAGTATGAGAAGGAGCATTCCATTTTTCCACAACAGCACTTATATTTTAAGTTTCAGCAACATTTCTAAAAAGGTACCTTCTGATGATAACACATAGTTAATGCAGCTTTAGAAAATCAATCAGTTTTTACTTTGTTTAACCCCAAAACTTTGATCGATGTCAGAGTGCACTTAATTGACAATATAAAGGCTGCTCAAATCACAGTGGGATGAGAAAGAATTAGAAATGAGTTTGCCAGGAAAAGTGATGAGGGGAAATTTAAGATGCTAGTCTTCGTTTCAGTAGTTATTAAACTACAGAGATTTAGTACAAAACAATACATTTAAATTTTGAAGTTGTCATCTGATTATTCATAGGGAGGTAGACAAATATAAGTCATGACATCTCAAACACACTTATGTTGAATACTTGATGCAAAAATCCTTCATATCTTGTAATACAGAACTGTTGTGTTTGCTTTTTTTTAATTCAAGTGTATGGATGAAT
The DNA here is from genome assembly GCF_014108245.1 of Pipistrellus kuhlii. Classification (NCBI taxonomy): domain Eukaryota; kingdom Metazoa; phylum Chordata; class Mammalia; order Chiroptera; family Vespertilionidae; genus Pipistrellus; species Pipistrellus kuhlii. Next base: position 49,490,357 of record NW_023425427.1, read on the forward strand.
GAGTGCTATATGTATTCGTTAAACAAGAGAAGTTTATTTTTATGTAAGTTAACTTTTCCCTTTCATACCACCACTTTCCATAATTTTTTTTCATATTGGTTTAAATCGTGGCTACTATACAAGCATTGAAGAAGTATTGCTTTTGTGAATTGTAGCCTTTGAGGCATTATTTTACTATTATCTTCAGATAATCAGATGTTTTTCTACCTGTTACAAATGCTCAAAACAATTTTGAATTGCCAGTTTAATGAGTCTCTCAAGCTATAATTTTTACTTTTAAATTGAAACTCTGCATTCAATGGACAGTTTGAATTATCCTTTATCAAAATAGGTAGGACTTTTATATAATAAGAATTTGCATAAGGGTTAAAAGATGAACTCTCACTAGGTTTGAAATCTGAAAAGAATTTTATAAATTGAAATTATATTTCAAAGCTAAAAGATAATTTTAAAAATAAAAGTTTCATTATTGAACAGGAAGAAAATTTTACCATGAATTTATTCTAAAAATCACTCCTGTCTAATTTTTATCACAAATGACATATTTGATTTCTAAAGGCATAGCAATTCATTATGAGTGATGAAAAATAAAAAATCCAAAAATGCAAATTTTATTTTTTAAAGAATTTTCCATTATTTATTCTTTAGAAATGAGCTAATAGATTTATAAGGCAAACAGTCTCTCTTTTATGTATAAAGGCAGAAATATTGGAAGCCTTGGAAATATCTCAAAGTTATAATAGTTTTGTTTAAAACTGATTATAATTCTATTACCAAAAGAAAAATCAGGCTACTCATTATGTACTTATCTTCAGGTGAGGGTCAAGTGAAGGATACATATATAATCAGCTCCTATTTCTAAATATTTATTTCTGATCTTTGACAGAAGATCTATTCCAGTTTGACTCAAGCATCTTTTGAGTGACTATCTAGTACCAGAATAATACAATTAGGTTAGAGACTAAATGCCTAAAGGAAATCAGATTACTTTTTTTTTTTTTTTTTTTTTTTTTTTTTTTTTAGGAAATCCTAGTAAAAGGAAAATGTAGGCAGTTCAACTCAAATTAACATGTTGTATAACACATCTTCACAATGTGTCTGGATTTTGTTATTTATCTTTTTAAGGTTTTGTACAATATCTCTTTATTAAGTTTTTTAATAGTTTAGCTTGTCAAAAATTAGTCCTGTAAACAGAAACTATAGAATGATTCTACTAGGAGCTACAGTTTTGCAAATTGTTAGGAGCTTAAGTCTTTACTCCAGATTTGAATTTGACTCCATCACTGTGGGGCCTTAGACAAATTACCTCTTTATAAGTCTTGATTTCCTGATCTATAAGATGGTGATAATGATTAATTTAAAATCACATTACAAATAAATGTAGAGTGAGTATAAAATAATCAAACTTCCTGGGATAGAGGATGCAGTAGATACATGGTAACTAGGATTATGAGAACAAAAATGATGACTTAGCACATTTATTTGATGAAGCCAATTTCTGATTTTATGTGTTGTCTTTTAAATGTTGTCATTTGCACTTGTTAACATCCTACCTGATAAATATCTTTTCACATTTCTAATTGTAACCCAGTTTAAAAGGCCCGGAGTAGCATAAAATTTTCTGTCTACCCTGTTATGTGGCTTCAATATATTTCCCAATACAATTTCATGAGTCACCCATAAAGAGTTGTGGGTCTTCAAAAAGCAACTTAGACTGAGATCCCATTTGACTGATATGATAATAAAAACACTTTCGGTTTTTTAGTACTTTTTATCAGAAAAAGCTCAATGCACTTTTACATATCATTTAAATCCAGGAGATAAGGAAGGACATAAATGATTTCTCATTTTCAGGAGCATAACAGTGGTGTTAGGAATTAAAGTAACATTTCTAAGAATAATAGGACTAGAGAACATCTAATATCAGTCTTTTTGCAATGTGTTATTCTCTTTGGCATTAATTATAGTCATTGTTACTTTAGTTAGTCTCAAAATTTTAGTGTTTGGCATTAAGTATAGGTTATAATTCAGTTAATTACTTGCTGAAATCAAGTTGAGTCAAATATATACCATCAGTGTCTAATCAAATGAAAACATATTGACTTTATGCCAAAAGAAACTTTTATTATTCAATTTTATATATATCTATACAATCTTATTTACAATTGTGTATTAAATCTCAGGCCAGATATTTTAAATCATTCTTTCTTTATGGCCTTAAAAGAAATCCATTTCAATCTCCTTATCACTCACCTCTCCCCAGGCTCATTCCCTAACTCTACCTACATTGTTATAGGCTGTTATATTTATTTCATTTACATAGGCTAACAGTACTTTCCTCTCCAGTTTTCTATTTCTGTGGTTGTCTGTGCCTGGAAAATCTATCAAAATAAATATCCAGTGGAATATAGAAGTAGACTGTATAAAAGGGCACAGAAGAATACACTTTTTATAACAGTTTTTTGTTTGTTTGTTTATTTTGAAACAAAATGGAAACATAATATCTACTTGACTTTGTAAAATACACAATATCAAAGAATACTAATGGATTAACATAGATGCAGCTACAGATGTGGACTGGAAAAAAAAAAAGAAAACGGATAAAAGAGTGAACCTTTATTTTAAAATTCTGTATCCTAAATGCATCTTGTAATTGGTAAGATTGATCCACCCAAAGTCAAGCCCAGACATGTGACTGCCAGACTGGTATGAGGAAGTATAAGTAGCACCAAGAAGAAACATACATCACCCAGAAGAGCCAGAGCTGTTGATTGCCATTTCACCCCAAGCCCTTTAACCCCCCATGTCGATGTGACCAAACAGAAAATCTCTTTCTCTGAATGAGTATACTTATGTGCATTTTAAGGCTGAGAATAATGTCTAATAGAAGTAATGTTCTGTTCCTTTGGTCACTGTTATTCTGGTATGACATATTAGAGGATATGGTAGTTTGAAATGTCAGTTTTTGTAAACATGGGTTGGAAGATGTAATATAAATGAATGGTGTTACAGACTGTTTAAGCTGTTTGAGTAACAAATAGACATTTCCTTGAATTATTTTGACACAATTTACTGTGAAGTTCCTTTTTTTCCCCCCTCTTGCTGATATTTCTAGATTCTTTGTGCAGACAATAAAAAGAAAAGCCTTTCTTTTCTGTCAGTGCTCATTATTTAACTCATGGAGCACTGATGTTTTCTAGAATACTAATATTTCCTAGATGTAAAATGAATACTAAAAGGGAGGTGGGTCTCCATCTTAATCATATCAAAAGGATGCTTGAAAATTTGAGCCTCTTTACAAGGTCTTTATAAAAGAAGAAAATATTAATGTATATTATGGTGGTTTAGTTCCTAGCTTTAAAATACATTTATATAAGTATTTGATGTGTGTGTGTGTGTGTGTGTGTGTGTGTGTGTGTGTGTGTATGTATGTTCAGAGCAAATGAAATGAGGTTCAGAGATGAAAACTGCAAAACTTTGGGGAGACCAGACCCACTGTAATGGAGGAAAGTCCTAGAAAGCCATAGGCTATCAGGTTGGGTAGGTATAGTAGAGTCTCATCACGGAGGGCTTTGAGAGCCAGCAGAGAAAAGTGCTGGCATAAATCTACGGCATGAGGATATATCCACTGAAAGTGTAAATTTTGGACATGCCAAGCAGGGAAAGACTCGGAGATAGGAATCGGAATCAAGACAGAAGGAGGGTGAAGGGGGCTTTCTGTCTAAAACACTGAGACCCCTTAGAATGAGGTGGCAAGGCCAGAGGATAAATAGAGATGGAGACAGACTGACAGGTATAGAGGAGGGGTTCACACTGACACTAATGAAAGTGTTTTATGGCCAAAAAGTATCAGGGTTCTGAACACATAGCACTCTGGAGCCAAAAAGCCGCCTAAACTCTGAGGAAGTGAAACCAGGATCCAGGGCTGATCAGGCTGCATTGAGCTTAGCTGTGGATGGATCTAAAACCCCGTTGTGCCTAAGGTGGCTTTAAAACTGCTAGCAAAGACACATTGTGGCCCTGAGCTGAGGCTCCTAGGCCTGGAGAAAGGAGATGTGAGTCCTGGTGTTATTTCTCCCACAAATCAGCTGGTTCTTTCAGCAAGTCACTGTGACTAAACCTCATGATTCCCCAGGAGACGACTGGATTAGTCATAATAATGATAATGGGTAACAAGTATTTAATATATACTAGGTACTCGGCAGCATTTTAGTGCTTTACATGCATTAAATCATTTAACCCTCACAACAATGCTATCGTTTTAAAGATGAGGAATCCGAGGAAGTTAAGTAATTTACCCAAGACCGTACAACTAGAAATGGACAGAGCAGGACCTTTACCCAAAGTAGTCCATTTCTAGGGCCCAAATCCTTAACCACTATTTATTAGATGACCTCTAAAGTACTTTCTAGATGTAAAATTCTAAAGAAACTCAAGATGACCTAACACTTGCAAGAGAAACAAAGCACAAGCAAAATAGGTATAATTAACAAGCTTTTTAAATTCTCACCAGAAGATATTTTTTCCATTGATTTTTTTTTTTACTCATGTCTTGCCATGCTCTTTCTTGTTGACAAATGGAAGAGAGAAAACCCATTTTTCAATGATTTGCTTCTTTAAAAATGATCAGCTCAAATACAGTAGGATTTTGAGAAATACCATATATTGATAAGATGTCCTAGGCAAGCCTAGCCTCCACATTATTTTATCTGGGGTTTGAGGAAATTTAATTATTTAGCTTTTGTAAATTTTAATTTTCAGACAAGACTTCCCCATAACCATATAGTGAAGTGTTAAAACAGGTAGAACATATTTACATTTTAACGGCATAAAGATTTCCATGAAACGTTGTGGACAGTATTAAACATCCTGAAATGGATCTTAACTAGAACATTATGCAGCGGCTATTAAAGTGTAATGACAGTAGACTTATGGTTACTTTTTTTATTTTACTTATGCTTTCTGCATTATTCAGTTGTAAAAATTCTTAACCCATATTCTGTTTTATATATCAGAAAACTGGGCAGTTTTGTGTTGGGGGAGAAAAACCTTTCTAAATCATGAGCTCAAGCTGCAGCCCTGTAGCCACCAGATGGGTGAGGACCAGTGACCTCTTAAAAGACAACTTAGATTTAGAAAGAGGGCAGATTAGTAGCCCTGGGGCTTTACAGTTTATAAAGATAAAGTAAGTATTCACGTACAAAAACAAATCTTGAGCTTTAAAAATAGGAAAAATAAATGTAACAGAGCAAAATGAGAAAAGTTTCAGAAATTGCTTTACCAGTTTCTTAGAATTAAATATCAGATGTAACTCTCCTATGCAATTAGAATTGCCTAATATTACTTAAACATATGAGCATCAACAATGCCCTTTACTTACTGTCTATATAATAGCCAAGGGACATTCTTTATTTCATTTAATTAATCATTTCCCCCCCTATTATACCCTTTCCCACAGTTTCTGGAGGATCTCATAAAATGAACCTTTTTTCCCAACTAGCAAGGTTCTTTTAAGTGATCTGCTTATATTTCTATGTCATATAAATTAATGAAAGCCATAATACAGTAAATAACTGTAATGAGATTAAACAAAACCTGGCTTCCTGACAGGTACCATTTACTGAATTGCTATTTCAGTGCCCTAAACAGTCACCTGAGTTAATCAATTTTCATCTTGTTTAATTTTTGTCTTTAAAAATCACCCTTCAGAGAATGACAAACTGCCTCACTGTTTCAACTTTATAGGATCATATACTCTGAACATTCTCACTTATTTAATTTTGCCATTTAAAAAAAATTCTAATATTATAGCCAAGAATCTAACAAGAGCTACGTGCAGGGATTATGTTTATGTTATTGCAAAATAATTTCATATGCTCAAATGAAGTTACTGTAACAATAAATATATAAATTAATAATGTATTAATATAGCAAATTTGTGTTAAAATGTAGGAATATTATGATGAAATATACAGTACTGGTAGAACTGGGAATGAAGGTATTAAGAGTACCAAAATAAAGGAAATTTATTTTTAAACACGTGTTTTAACAGGGTTCTGTTAATACCTTTCAAGTCTTATAAGTCGTGAACCTATATTAACATTTAGACAGGAGTCAGGATCATTTTGCAAAAAGTTGTTTGTCACAAACAGAGGACATACAGCGCCGCTGCCCTCGTGCATGCACTCATTTGACTCATGGCACAGAAATTCTTCGATAATTTCCAACCAAACATGACTGAGGCAATCCATTTTCGTCCAATTTATTGGGCATGAGTTAAAGCCAATTAAAAAACCATTTTTGGTGCAACTCAAGGGGAAAGATGTATAAACCCATGAAAAACAGATTTCAGGCCTAGACATGAGTCATCACTATTCTAAATAATGGTGTCAGACCTAAATCAGAAAGAACAAATCCTGCCGGCACCGGTTTGGCTCAGTGGATAGAGCGTCGGCCTGTAGACTGAAAGGTCCCAGGTTCGATTCTGGTCAAGGGCATGTACCTTGGTTGCGGGCACATCCCCAGTGGGGGGTGTGCAAGAGGCAGCTGGTCGATGATTCTCTCTCATCGACGTTTCTAACTCTCTATCCCTCTCTCTTCCTCTCTGTGCAAAATCAATAAAATATATTTAAAAAAAAAAAAAAAAAGAACAAATCCTAATATTGCACATTCCATCCCGGAAACTGCATTTATCACAATGATTCTGTACAATAACAAATACTTCTTAATGAGAAATCGCCCCGGAATGACAAGCATGATCTTGTAACATTGCCTCATTTCTGAATATTTTTTAGCCACGAAATTAAAAGGTAGTTTATGGCAGCTCCTGAGTTTCTGAATTAAGAACTAAGTTAGAAAGTCATCTGTGAACTTTATAATAAGAAAGCAACACATTTTACCTATAATTTTAAAGTATCTTTTCCCTATTAGACCATGTCTCCTTTCACAGGAAAAGAAATTTCTTTACGGCCATAAAATGAAACAATCCTTGATATTCCAGCTAATCCTAGGCTAATCAAAGCAGCATAATGGAAGCTTCTTGGTTAGAAATTACAGTTATAAAGTACAGGCATACATTTTCAATCTGTATCCTAAAAAGGCCTTCTTAAGTTCAGGGCTATAGCAGTTCAATGTATTCATCAGAGGGTGTTTGGCACAGAGCGAATCTTCTGTGAATGCCAGAACTAGTGAGACAAAAGCTCAGTGGTTTTCACGGATACCTGTGCTTCAATGCCAATACCTGTGGAGGTTTTTCCCTTCAAAGGACAAAGGCCTGGGCTCAACCCCCAGGAGGTTACTTAGTAATTCTAATGTGAGATCTAAGCGTATCCTATATAATAAAACCCAAATATGCAAATCGACCAAACTGTGGAATGACTGGGCGCTATGATGCACACTGGCCACCAGGGGGCAGATGCTCAATGCAGAAGCTGCCCCTGGTTGTCAGTGTGCTCTCATAGGGGGAGTGCTGCTCAGCCAGAAGCCAGGCTCATGGCTGGCAAGCACAGTGGCGGTGGCAGGAGCATCTAAGACCACAGTCAGACATCCCCCAAGGGGTCCTGGACTGTGAGAGCATGCAGATTGGGCTGAGGGATTCCCCCTCCCCTCAGTGCACAAATGTCATGCACCGGGCCTCTAGTGTGTTTATAAAAACCTGCATGGATGATTCTGATGAACCACTGATTTAAAGCAAAAAACAGTACAGATTTTCCCATTGCTCAGTTAACAAGGAGGTAAAGTAAACTCTGGCTTGAATTATTTTGGTTTGGCTCTCTGTTGAGCAGATTCATTGGGATAATTGTTAAATTTGTACTTTGTGTTACACTGAAAGACATTTAACTAGGAGACTTAAAAGCTTTTGTTTATATTTATCTACCTATGAGGTCACAGAGTGCATGTGCTTTCCCACAATTTCCTGTTACTACAATAAAAGGAGAGGCATGTGAGATAAAGCTGGGACATTGCAGAGTCATCCAGTGGCATGGATATATTTTAGCTACAAGATATTTTACTATATCTTGTAGCTTTTACTTTTCTTTAATAAACATAGGCTGATAAGCCAATACTACCAAATCAATTTTTTTAAAACTATTTTCCTGTTGAGTTGGTTCATTTCTATCTGTCCTATTTCAAGATAAGTGAACAGTCTCTTCCATGATAGAGATCAAGGAGTACCACACAGTTAAAAAAAAAAAAAAAAAAAAAAAAAAAGCTATCAAAAAAAGACATACTTTGGCCTGACATGACCACCCTACAAGTCACTCACCATGACTGTTTAACAAAAATGACAGCATTCTATTATCTGGGAGCAACTTTTAAACATTAAATGAAACCACTACCCTCCTTAATTATCTTCCCCTGTCGTAGAAGTCTGGCAGTCATATGACTTTGAGTGGGTCAGTCTTATACAATTATAAGATACATTTAGGATACTGGATACTGCCACACCACCAGAGTTTTGCATTTAGGGTTTTAGAGTACAGGCCACTGATAGATAATACCAAATCTGCACAATTTGGTCTGAGAATGCAAAGTGTGCAGATTTCCTAAGAATGCACTGGGAAAATTCTTCTTTCCTGGGAACATTCTAAGCTTTGGGGTTTAGAAAGGATTCTGTGGTTTAGATATGGTCCAGTGTCATATATGGCAAGCTATTGATAGATTATGATGTTGATCAAGAAGTGGATAGTCCCAGATTCTAGTTTTTGAACCTTTATGTTAAAAAAAATATATATATATATATATATAATAAAATATATATTTAATATATTAAATAAAAATAAAAAGGTAGTGTCTATTTTTCTTACTTCCAGTGGTTACTGTGAAGCCAAAATAAAATTACATACAGTATATGCAACTTGGAAAAATCACTGTGGCATAGGAATTGAGATGAAAGTAATTATTTTTAATGTACACAACCTTCTAGTAAATTGCCTGAAAGCTTTGCAGGAACCTATTTCCTTTTCTCATTAATTTTTTTTTTTTTCCTTTTTCAATATGATTCCCCAAAAGTTTCAATGTCAGGTTGTAAGAGAACAACTCCATGCTAAAACTTCAAAAAATAAAAATGAAGTTGCCTGACATTTGATGAACTGTCACAGAACATGAAAATCTGTAGAAAATGTGAAACCTTTCATCTTATTTGTCTATGAATGTAATGTTTTATGTAGGTCTGGGGACTGAGCCCACAACCTGGACCAGAATGTGTCCTTGACGGGAATCAAACCTGGGACTTTACAGTCCACAAGCCCATGCTCTGTCCACTGAGGCAGACAGACTAGGGCTAGGGCTAGTCTTATAGACAATTGGTTTCTAAGATGTGGCTCTTTGAAATGTTAGAAGAGAGAGCCCTTTCAGAATGTTCAATTTGAGCAGAGAAGTGATTGTCTTCTCACAGCTGGAAGCACTTTTCTAACCCTTTGGGTGCGAGTTCAAGGACCCTCAGTGTGCCATCAGGACAGCCAGCAATGGAGGTGCTCAGAAACATGTTCCAGTGCAACCCAATTCCAAGGCCACCCTCCACCTCACCCTAGGACTAGGGAACAGTTAACAGCTCCTGTGTTGCCTGAAGGAGACTGAAGGAGAGAGGGATTCTCTCAGTTAAAAAAACAAACAAAAAAACCCAACAACCTTCCCAAGAATGTGCTTCCTACTTCCTACCCATGGCCAGACTACAAGGCTCACATGATCATCAGGATTCCCTAAAGGGCTTCTGATGTCAGTCTCAGGATTTGCAATCTTTTCAGAATTTACTAATATCCCACCCCCAACCCCCATTGCTCCGCCCTCCCCCGATTTTTTACATTATATAGGAAATGTCCCTTTCACTTAGGAAGCATTTCTGAGTCTCTTAGTGAATACTAAATAGCTCATTCCTTTTTGAATTTACAGGAAGGAAAACAAGCAAAGAGAATTATTTCAAAATAGCTGCCATTGCGGTACTATTTATTGTATCCACTAGAGGACTCCGCTGTGAATGCTCAAAATAGCTCTCCTCCAGTCCCTGTGGCCTCTGGCATTTGAAGCTCAACTAACTCTCGGAGTTAGGCCACTGGCTACATATCTGTGTTAGAATGAAAACACCCCCTCTACTTTACCACCGCCTGCTAGTTCAATAAAGTGGCGTTTAAATAACTGAACTGGCTTCAGTGATCTGTACTTGCCATTTCCCCCTGCTTCTTAGCGAGATAAAATGGAGATAATTATGAAGGGGATGAGCAGGTTTAATGAAAGCCAGTTTCTCTTGGTATACTCCTGAAGCAGCAATCATCATCTGTTTGGCTTTTGAAGAGCAACAATTATAATCACTTAAACCCCCAAGGGGAACAAAAATAGAATTTACATTAGCATATAAAATATACAGCTGGATTGGGCAAGCCTATAAAATTCTGGGAGAATCATTCTAATCTGAACGCTATTCAAATTCCCAAGTAAAATGAGTTCAAGGGTATTTTACATGCTTCCTTCCGATAAAATAATATATATGACAATGCTGAGAGGATTTTCCTAAAAATGAACACAAGGAAAGAAAAAGAAAGAAAAAAAAAACTGTTGCCAGGAGAGAATCCCAGCGGGAACGGGCTAAACTGTATTGTCAAGATATCAGAGAGCAAAATGCATACTGCTATTCACATGAGGTATTAATCACTCTGAAGTGAAGGTTTTTCATGCATTTGGGAGTTCAATAAAGAAAATAGGATGGTTTCAGGCTGGTCAATGAAGAAACTTAATCATAACTAAGTCAAATTTCAGATTACTAGTACTTTCCTCCTCCATTGTAAACGTGAAAGCAATACGAAGGAAAGTGAAATCATTTAAGTTGATATCCTTTTGTTGTGAAAGAGAACTCTTTTTTCTGTTTTAAAACATGTTCATATATCATTTCCTCTCAAGTAAACTCTTACACCTCCCATTCCAATTCAAGCCCAGATTACAGGCAATCTCCCTGGCCACTGACTTTACTTAATTAGTGTTGCTTTTGTGTGCCTTTCCCGGTTTGCAAGGTACTTTTTATTTATTTTTATCTTTTGGTAGAGCACAGAATAAAAATGGAGCCCTTGCTTTATCCATTATGCTGCTAGCAACAAAACACTAACGTAATCGATACGATGAAAGGTTTTCCCGGCTGTGCACATTTGTCAAAGACAGTGTATCTGAGAAATTAAACTAATGAATCTTGAAAAAAAAAAAAAAATGCAGCATCCTACACCGAAAGCTTGGTCTTCCTCATCCTAAGTACATATCAATATGTAAAAAAGCAGGAAAGATATATATTTAATTTTTCTTTATAGTATTTGAAGGTCCATTATTACATTTTTGAATGGAAAAAAAAAGTCAGTATGCAAAACTTCACCTCCACTGAGAAGCACTTTCTGCATACCCACCTAAAACCCTCTGCAGCCACGTGGTGACAGCTTCCTCCGTGTGGAAGCGCTCTGCATGGACATGCCTCTGACAGCAACCATCTCACTGCTTTAGAACCAGGTGCTGACATGTCTGTCTCTTAGAGCCTGTGCATAGCTTGACAGCAAAGCTAACTTTCCAAGTGGGTATTGCCAGGCTCTTCGTACTGAGCCTAGAGTCTACTAAGCATGCAGTCGTGTGACATTTATCATGTATTTGTATTCCAAGACACATCAAAATGTTAGGTCTATGATGAGATATACTCAGTACCAACTCTGCCATAATATCAAACTCCATGGTTATAAATTGAGCACTGAGAAATCAGAAATTCAAGTCTAGATTTCTATAGAATTCTTTATTTTCCTGATCCTTAAGAAAGGAGAGGGCTAATACTTTACATTTATTAAATACTTATCATGTGTCTTATGGTTATTTTTTACTGGAAACACTCAAAAGCTGAGTTCTCAGTTCTTAATGATTATTGATTATGATCTCAGATTTCATTATAATTAAAACCATTAACACTGCCTTCTTAGCCTTTGTCAACATCTGCCGGGTGTGATGGTATCTAGCTTGTATCATTCTGCCTTTTCTCATAATCCTTCATGCTCTGATAGACATTGAAAGCCCATAATATAGAACTCATATAACTTTATTTTAAACACAAAATACACTGATTTCATGTTTTAAATTATTTAAAGGCAGATGTATAGCATGAAGGATTCCAGGACCTATGGAAGAACTATCATAAAGTCCTTTTATTCCTTTCTTAATTTAAATGTAGTCTACATTTCCCTCCCAATTTTTTAAGAGAAATGATCCTTTTGTATGAAGTTATGGGAAAATAATAGTAGAGAGGTAGAAGAAAATAGATGCCACAGACCTAACCTAAAATACTCGTAGGTTTGTAGTTAATGAGTATAGTTAATATTCTTGTCATTAGGTAAAATTCAGTTTTATGGCATTATTTATCCCATAAGTTTATAATGAGAAAACTGCTATAATAAATTTTCTTTTTTGCTTCATACTAATAGAACCATAACTTTTGTATATGTATATTTACATATATGTATTATTTATATATACAACATGTACACTTTGATGACTTTGAAATGAGAAAAAATAGTCTAGATATAGTCCTAGGTTTTTAGTACATAATAATATAATACAAATGCCTAAATCATGGATAAGTAGAAAATTAAATAATTACTTAATTAACCATCATACAACTGAGCCTGGGTTTTATTTAAAATGAGACAAGTAACTAGAATTAGGTTCTGGGGGTTAAAAATCCAACGGTCTTTCAAGGCATGGCCTCCAAGGTCAAGGTGGAGCATGTGACTGACTGCTATAATATTGTGGGGTTGAAATGCTCAAACCTCTCAATTCTTCCCTTTATAAGATGGTTCTCAAAGGTCCAAATTATCAGACTTAAGAAAGCTATCAGCACTCTCACAGTAATGGGGTTAAAACATGATAGATCTGGATGATTTCACTTTATAAAAATCTAAAACTTACAAAATGGATTAATCAATTTTTTTTAAAAGTTCTTCACTTAACCAGAGTATAGATCCAAATGTTCTTTTATTGTGTGAGCTCTCTGCATTTTTTTTTTAAAGTAACCCAATTAAAAAAAAAAAAAAGGCTTACACAAAACAACTCAGAAGCCCATGTATTGTATGAAGTGCAGATGGCAGACAGAGGTAAAGTATCATGAGTGCTTCTGTTTCTTAGCTGAAAGTGAAAAGTTGAGCAGTTTCCTGTTGAATGGAAATGATGACTTTAAACAATGTTTTTTATTGATACTTAGAGGGACTTGATGAAATCTTAACATCTCCACTTTTGCAAATCCAAGTTAATAAACAAACCCGAGCAGATGCAATATCTATGTCTCAACCTCTCAGGTTTAGAGATTTTATACATTAAAAAAAAAAAAGAGCAAATTAGAGCTTTTCAATGGCAAATAATGTTTTCTCTCCCCCCCACCCACCCAGTATTCAAGAGTCTATCAGCTTTATTATTTAAAAAGGAATCATATAATGGGACCCCATTTGAAACTTTTCTATTTTCTCTCTTACTTTCTACCTTTATGTCTCTTTGATTCACTAAATGAGAGCAGTTCTAAAAATGGAGGGCTCCAAGTCACTGAATAATTAAGGTAGAAGGTAACTGATTGTAAGTATATTGAGATAAACCCTAACTTAGAAAAAAAAATATATATTCCCCCCCTCAAATCAAATGATTTGCTATCTATAAAAACATATAACCCTTAATTTCTTTAGCAACTGTTATTATAAGTGAATTTTCAAAGTATTTAAAATAAAAATTAAATTATATTTAAGTTGATACAATGAAAACACACACACACAAAAACAAACAAACAAACAAAAAAACACACAACCAAACAAACAAAAAAACAAAAAACAACCCAGTGCTTAATTGATTTTTAAATTCCCTTTTAAGGAAAACTGAGTTTCCAGTTAAGTTTTCCTTTTATTAAGTAGCATTGTTCATGCTTATTTGAAAATACTATTATTATTGGCTTAGTCTTCCTCTGTTTTTGTTATTTTGGAGGAGGGGTAGGATGGAGAAGGCAATAAATTCTTCATAACTATTGCTCCTGAAGAATCAGCCAAACCTGCCTAAAGAATCCAAACCCAATTTGGGGACATAGTTAGAAATATTTCCATATAATTTTTCTTCAAAAATGTTTTATATGGGAAAGTGCCTAGAGTAAGAGTTATCATTCTTATCTTTAGACTTTGTGGAGATCATGTGGGTTTTATGTGGAGGGTCTCCTTAAATTTAGTAAATTATCTCATATTTTCTATTGGTTGATTCTCATTTTGTTTGATTTTTAGACCCAAGTTTAGAGTCAGATTTTGATTCAAATCATCACTTCATGGTTTATTCTCTTTCTAGGTATAGAAAAACCTACCACTTCAATGTTATGAATATTAATTAGGGAAATATATGTAAAGCACTTACATATATGACTGGGTTCATGGCTGGATCACAGTAGGTAGACAACTCATGTTAACTATTAAAGTTAACTTCTTAGCTGTTCTAGGTTGTATATTTGATATGATACATGGTAAGTTTAATACTAATTAGAAATAACAAATGAAGGTTACTTTTGATCTTTTAAAGTATAGTATCACTTCAACCATTCCTGTTTTACTTTTTTGCTTTAAGCACATTGCATGCTCTAAGCATGGTACAAGGAGTAAAGCCTGCAATGCAGGTGGTAAAACCTACATTGGGGGATCTTGCCTACCACCCACCCCACTCCCTAGAACTCATCCACTTTTCTCTTTTATGTAACTATCTATTCACTTAAAGTGAGTCAATATAATGGGAAAAAGTGAATATTTCTAGAAGAGTATTGCTTAGTTGAAAACACTTAGAATTTTGTTCATGTAAACATTATAAACTTTCTGTTATTTATAAAATTTATTCTAACGGACTGAGGTTATGGGAGAATATCAGAACATGACTACTGGAGGAGGGATAGGATGGAGAAGGCAATATTTCTAACATGACAACAGCATATAAGTAGAACACTGAAGAAAGGAATGGATTATTACATTCTGATATAAGGGAATTTCAGTGTAAGTACCTTTATAGAAAATGAAATATTTGCACTAGTATTGATTGTCATTTAGAAGACAACTTTCAATTATCCAACTTAGTTTAAATAATTTTTATAAATGTCTTGAACTGAAACAGTATTTTCAATCTGTAGGTCGGCTTTAGTCAATCTGTAGGAGGGCTTGTCTGAGATGGTGAGTATGTAAGCTATTTAAAGGGTTTTTTGTCAATTCAAATATCAAAGTAATATTATAGGTACAGATAATAGATTTAAATTAAACACCGAATGATAGTTGAGTAGTATGACCTGAAATAAAATTATGTAGTTAAAAACATTGTTAGTTGGTAACTCTAATATCAGTAGATAAGAAAAGCAAACTTCCCAATTGAAAAATTCTTACTCCTAAAATATATATAAAGTATTATATTTCAATCTAAAGATTTCTGAAAGTTTTCTTCCAAGTTTCACTGAATTGATTCCTCTTGAACCAACAGATTAGTAGTTCAGTTAGCCATTTTGTTTAAGTTCTCAAACTGAAAACTGTTTTAAGAATGGGAACTGCATATAGCAAGACGAAAAACAATATTAATGACTTTGGAAGCCAGCTGCATATGGTGTCATTTTCCTGTGACAGTTGCTGGTAAATTATAATAACTTCATGTGGAATGGACAACAAATAAGCCAGCTGTTAAAGTAAGTTATTAAAGTACATTTCCAATAAAATAACCTTTTTCCCTCTTAATTAAAATGGTCATTTTCTGTGATTCATATGATCAGAGGAACTTTATAATAATTCACGAACTCTTTATTTCAGAATAGATTTTGAAAAATGTAAGCACATGCAATTATAGCTGCACACATATAAGTGAAAGTTAAGAATGGTTTCAACAAAACATGAAACCAATTCCTTTCAGGGAGGGACTTTTCTTTTTCCACCCCATCCCTCAAATGAGAAAAGTTAGGTGGCCTTCCTATCAGAGAATGTGCAGGTCATTCCAAAAAGGGGCGTGGTGGTGGTGGGGGCAGTCATCTCCATGGCAACAGCCCTTGACAAGCTAACAGGCAACTAACTAGATTCACAAACAGAAAACAATTAGACTACTGAGCATTGTTATTTATTTTTTAAGTGCAGAGCTGGCCAAACAGTTTAGAATTTTCCGGAGGAAAGGTTGGGCCCTTTACTAAACTCGGAATTGTGACTTGACCACCCATATTAAGGTGGATACCTGCTCTCAGAAAGCGAATGAGATTAAGGGACAAAACCCAGAAATTCTCCCTTGGAACACGCCTCCCATTGAAAACCAAAGGAGAGGGATTAGGAGAGGAGGCGGAGGAAGGACCTTTAAATGGATGTGAATACTTTAGGGTAAAAAGCGGCTTGGAGGAGGCCAGAAGAGAGAGGTGGGAGGGAAGGATGTAAGCACAGCCTTTCGCCAGCCTCAAACCTTTCAAGACCACAACTTCCCAAAGGCGATAAGTGATCATCACTTAGCAGTTAAACTTTGTCTGAGGAGGATGGCTTCTAAGGCTGCTACCTGGGGCAGCGTGAGGAAGAGAAGTCTAAAGTGCAGGTGAGGAGGGCACAGAGAGAGTTGTGACTTCGGATGACCCCGCTGTTCCTTTTCTCCTTAAGGATTTGACCAGGAATGACCCCACCACTGTGCTGAGTTCAGGAAGTCAGAGCACAGGTCTTTGAAACCACACCATCACCTACCTCTTCCCTTTCCTCCCTGCCCCTGCACCTCCACCCTGGAGACTGCAAACTCTCCCCACTTCCACTACATCTAAGCCTGTTACCTTTCCAAGAGTACCAAACGGACAAACACAGAGCGTGTCTCCTGGCCACAGGAAAGACAAAACCAAAATCAGAACCACTGTGCTGGCTTCACCACCCCCTCTTCCCGGCCCTTTGTCTGGGAAGATTCCCCTTGGAACCACCCATCTGATCATACAAGAAAAAAAAAAGTAATTTTTTTGGTTTAAAAGTTCACTTACCGCGGCCACCTCAGATTGCTTTGTCATGCTTTTATTTTGCACTTAATTTTTCAAAACTGCTTGTGCGGGGCGCAGAACTGGGAAGGCAGGACTTAAAGTCTCTCTAGTAATCACAACAAAAAGGGAGAGAACAGGCACCCATCAGGATGATATTTAACATGCACAAGTCCCCCCTCCACACACACACCTCCCCCAGCCGGATGGAAGGCTCAGAAGGTGTCCGGGAGGGGGTGGGGTGGGAAAAGCTAAGCTCACAACACAAAAGGTAAAAAGGGGAGAGGTGAGTGGTTGCAGGGGAAATTGATCCAGGCAGCCTTTGGACCAGGGATGGGCTTAAAACCACCACCTCCACCTCCACCACCTCCACCTCCACCCCCGCCCCCGCTCCCAGGCTCCCCGGTGCCGCACTTCCCTGCAGCCGGCTCCGCCGCACAGAGGGATGTGCCGTCTAAGTTCCCTGGCCCCGCCGCGGGCTGCCTCCGCCCGGCGGGTACCTGCGGGGAAAGGCTTCCAGGGGCGTCTGTCAGTCCGTCAGTCCCTCCTTCCAGGCCCGGGCTGCAGGGCTGCAGGGTGCCCGGCGCGGCGGCTGAGACGTGGCCTCCCCGCCCCGGCCTCCTGGGCGCACAATGGCCCGGCCGGGCACCTCCTTAGGCCGCCGGGAGCCCGGAGCCCGCGGGCAGGCAGGCCGAGGACAGCGCGGCCCTTTGTCACGGAGTGATGGATGCGCCCGGGGGGTGGGATCTGGGTGGGTCAGAGCCGTTAATGACAGTATGTATCATCCTGTCCGTCCTCGGGGGAGAGAGAGGAGCCCCCTGCCCTCCCCCTGCGTCCTGAGCCCCCCCCCCTCTCTCTCTCACTCACACACACACACACACTCACACGCACACTTTCCTTCCCCTTTTCCGACTCCCCGTGGCATCCTATGCAGTCAGCCTTCAACCAGAGTATGCAAACCATCAGGTCATTGTTTTCTGAACAGATGATGGCTAGCGGATTCATTCATTCATCTCAGGAAAAACATCTCAGGAAACACAGGTGGGGGTGTGGGAGTGAGCGGGATGCTCTGCCGCCAAGAGTTTCCTTCCAACTAAGTGTCCAGCGGCTCGCACCCCCAACCGCGCGCGGGAGAGGCGCTCCCGGCTCCCCGGCTCCCTCCTCCCAGAGCTCGCCCCCCCCCCCCCCCCCGGCTACCGGGGGGCGGGAGGACAATACAGGAGGGGCCCCTGCACCCGGACCCAAAGCCCGACCTGAAGGGGAGGGCTGGCGAGGTACCGGGGTGAAGGCCAGGGTCCGAGGCTGCGGGTCCGGTCCGGGAGGGGTTCTGTCCCTGGCTGCGGGGCACCCCTCGGGCCCCGGTCCTCGTCCCACGGGGAAGCTCCGGCTGCGCCCTCGTCGCGGAGCGCCGCCCCCCCCCCCCCAGGGGTGCAGCGCGGCCACCCCTTCAGGGCTGGACCCCAGCCTCCCCGTCCCCCTCCCTCCGGCGGGATCTTCCCTCGCCCCCCACCGCGCCGGCCCCGGCTGTTTGCCGGCGGAAGGCAGACAGCACTGGAAAGCCCTTCTCCTCGGTCCCTGTTGTGGGAAGTCTTGGATGTCTTGGATGCTGGCTTCCCCTCCTCCCCATTGCCCCGTTGAAAACATCCGCGAATACTTTTTTATTTTCCCTTCCATTTTGTTAATGGTCGGAAGGACCGAGTTCACGAGCACTTGATTTCTCAAGCAGGGGAAAGCCTCGCAGGATGCTTTATTTCCCTGCGTGGACAAATGGGCTGTTATGTTACACTCAACTTTCCATTTCCAACTCACTGCGACGCCGCGCGCTCCGGATGCGCCCGCAAAGCACCTGTTCCAGCGCCCGGAGCGCGTCCCCGGAGCCGCGCGGGGAGATTGGTGTGTGTTATGGGAGTTTATGGAGCCCCGCGTCCCGGACACTATGTAACCGGCTCCTGTGCTCTCATCACTGATGCCTTAGAGCAGCTCAGAGAAAGCAAGAAGCAGAGCGAAAACAGAACGTTTATGTCTAATGAAGCATCTCTCTCCTTTATGTCAGCTATTTATTTGTCACTTAAAACTGGGGTGTACGTTGTGCAGCCTGTTCTAGGAGGCCAGAGAGCACTGAGATGTTTGTCCCGCCACCTCGGAAAGGTGACAGACCTGGACGCCCTTCATTGGTTCTCATAATAAGCCACGGGTAGTAGAGTAAAGGATCTTGTCAGAAGACTTAGGAAAAGGCTGTGATGATGACTTCATGGAGTTCTTTATAAACCATCAAAACCATCAAGGGCACAGAAGCCTTCCTCTTTTTTTTTTTTTTTTTTATCAATTACTTATCTCCACTTTTCACAATTTATGATTTGAAAGTAGTCCCAGACTTAGGTTTCTATCTCTCCTACAATTAAATAAAAGGGAAGGGGGAGTTGGTGAGGGGGAAAACCAGCTGGAATTAGTGAGAAATCTGAATTAATGAACTAATTAATTTATTGACTAACAGTAACACCAACTTAATAAAGCGAGCTTAGAAGAAAGCCTTAGAGATGTGTACCTTAATGAGTAAGAATGAGAATTTTATATAATTAACAAAATACTTGTTTCTATGTAAATAATGTGTAAGAATATGGAAAAATCTAAAAAAAAAACATTTAAAAAAGCCATTTTCTCTTACATTGATTTACTGACAATTAGTATAATGTAAAAGGGTTACTTCAACAGTTGTGAGTGGATACAGAGCCAAATGTTTTTGTAATATGCTAATTTAAGTGTAATAGTAAACAATAAATGTTTATATTGTTATTAAAGCTCTCCATTTCTTCAAGACCTGGATAAGTAAGATACTAACTACTTTTCTCTGAACATATTCTCCTGGTTGAAAACTACTAGGACATTTTTAAAAGAAGAGCTTGTTAGCAGGCTGGGTAAGTCACTCCCTACCCTAAACCCATGAAATTTTCAGGAGTTTTGAAGACATTGGGGAAATATACACTTTGTCAAGTTCACCCTTAATGCTCTTCTTATTAGTGCTACAACTATTAAGAGAGGAAATATGGAAGGAATTGGAATGCCAACTAGTGGAATAAAGATGTTTATCTTGACACTTCAAAAAACAGACCAAAAAACAAACAAACAAAACAAAAAAACACACAATACATTTGGGCCTAAACCAGTTTGGCTCAGTGGATAGAGCATCGGCCTGCTGACTGAAAGGTGCCAGGTTTGATTCTGGTCAAGGCATGTACCTTGGTTGGAGGCACATCCCCAGTGGGGGATGTGCAGGAGGCAGCTGATTGATGATTCTCTCTCATCGATGTTTCTAACTCTCTATCCCTCTCTCCTACTCTATAAAAAGTCAATAAAATATATTTAAAAAAAATACATTTGGAATTTGGGTCTTTTAACAAATAAAAATTTTATGATGTGATAAAAACAGCTCCAGTAAGTGTATGCATTAAATGCATTAACCTTGTGAAACATAAGATTGCACCTGGGAGAAGTTAGCACAGTTGGAGATTATTAAGACACATCAACTCACTCAGCATTAATGAGGAGAACCTAAGCTGGTGTGGAACACAGTTGTACTGAATTAGCAAGAATTATACACCTATATGTAAATTGAAATTTTTCTAGTAGGAAAGGATACATCAAGCCCGAAGAAAAATTGTGGATATGATTCTTAAAGATCCATTCTCCTGCAAAAGTGTTTATCCTACCAAAATTGCCTAGCCCATTCCACCACCCTATATGACAGAGTTGGCGCACTTTGAAAAGAGGGTGTTTACTACCTGAAGAAAGTAATATATTCTATTTTGTATTTTTATTAATTTATGTGAGGCCCTGCTTTATGTGGCAGGGAAAAATAACCAATAAAAGCAAACTGAGTCTGGAAAATATATAAAGTAGGTATTCAATAAGCCATTTGCCATCTGGAAATCTGCCACCAGTGAGTGACCTTCCAGAACCAGGCTAAGGTGTCAATGATCAATGAAGCACATGGTTAGTCCCATGTGACCAAGGCTCTCTCCTTTTAGGAACACATTTTGTTAAAAGTGAGAACAAGACCCTTGTGTGAGAATCCAGTGGATTCGTTTTCGCTTGCCTTTTAAGAGCAGCTCGATTCTTAGTCTTTGGAAAAGCATAGTCTTCTGGATGTTATGATATCTTTGCCCATGTTAGATAGCAGAGTTTCTGGAGCCAACTAGAAATTGATTGCAGTGCTTATAAACTTGATGACTTGTACAATTCTCTTTACCACGCTAGATCATGCCCTTTTTAATAACATTGAAAGAACAAGAACCAACTCTGGCCAGGTAGCTTAGTTGGTTAGAGCCGTGTTCAGCAAACTGCAACTCGAGAGCCACATGCGGCTCTTTGGCCCCTTGAATGTGGCTCTTCCACAAAATACCATGGGCTGGGCGAGTCTATTTTGAAAAAGTGGCATTAGAAGAAGTTTAAGTTTAAAAAATTTGGCTCGCAAAAGAAATTTCAATCATTGTACTGTTTTTGTTTGTTTGTTTGTTTTTTAAATATATTTTATTGATTTTTTACAGAGAGGAAGGGAGAGAGATAGAGAGCTAGAAACGTCGATGAGAGAGAAACATTGACCAGCTGCCTCTTGCACACCCCCTACTGGGGATGTGCCCGCAACCAATGTACATGCCCTTGACCGGAATCGAACTGGGGACCCCTCAGTCCACAGACCAATGCTCCACCACTGAGCCAAACCGGCTTCGGTCAATCATTGTACTGTTGATATTTGGCTCTTTTGTCTAATGAGTTTGCCAACCACTGGTAGAGTATCGTCCTCATAAGCAATTAAGTCAAAGACCAAGCCCTGAAAGATGGAGGAGAAGATGGGCTCCTGATGCCATATGTGAGCTGCTCAATTAGGCCTGGCCTGCCCACCTTTGGACTTGGTGTTTTATTTGCAAAAACAAAGTCTTCTCTACTTAAGCTATATTAATAAAGCTAAATATTCTGTAACTTGCTTTCCTATTGGACTTGTCTGCTATTGTGTAGTTCTCTGCATGTAAATAAAATCTGCCTTGATTATTCATATGACCCTGAATGTAAGCTATTTTAAAGAATTCCAGGTAAAAGATTTCTCTGAAACTCCACCCCTAAATAATATCACTGGTATTGGTATATGGGGGCAATATTTGCTGAAATTATTGAACAGGAGTGGGTATGTAGGGCCCATTTATTTCAGGAAGTCTCACAACTGACAATTCTTTTAGAGGAATGCCAATAATTGATTTATAATAGGTTGCCCATAACTGTCTTATAATAGGTTGAACCTAACGTTTATTTAGTCCAAATACCTTCCTCCTTTCCTTTTATAATAAAATTACTCTTCTGTTTTCACAATATGTAGGCTTAGTCACCTTGGAATGTATTTACATTGAAATATTTAGAATATTCACCTTGGAAGATTATTAACTTATTTAATTGATGACTCTAGTTTCCTGTCATAGCCAAAACATTTTTAGATGCTATTTTTAGGAATTGTGTTCAGACTCTGAATTACAGTTTTAGGGAATGCAGCAATGTCAATGAACATGTTCTCTGAAGAGTGGATTTGATTTTGGAAAATATCCAAAAAGTTGTTCAGAGTCAAACCTAGTAAATTAAGTAAGCAATCACTGATAAATTGAACAATGCATATTTTTGTTGCTATAATTATTAAGGAACAATTATATCTGTACACAAAATAATCAGTCTAAACACCTGCTGTATAAATGATAGCATTGTTCAAATAAACATGTTTTTTCCAGGTGACTGCTCTAGAGGTGTATACACTTGGTCATATATGTTAGCTAAATGCATCAGTCTCATAGCTATGTTCACTTGCATTTTTTAAAATAAACCAGATGTTTTCTTTTCTCTTTTCCCCTTTCATTCTGCCAGAAATGTCTTATTCTAAAATAGGCTCAGTGTTCAATCAATTCAAAGCTATTTTTGTAGTGCCATCATTTTACTTGATTTTTAAAAAAATGTACAAGTAGCAAGACAAAATAGTGTCACTGATAAGACAGTAAGATTTGGAATCAAACAAATAATCATCTAACTCTATTTTAATCTGTAAACTACAGATATAAATAGTACCTATCTTAGAGAGTTGTTGTAAATATTAAATAAGATAGTACATATGGGCATATAGTAAGTGAACAACAAGCATCACTTAGGATAATACCATGTTAGGCAAATAGTAAAGTATTTGAAATACTTAAATGTAAATAATGTGAGAGCATCTGTAGGATTTGGTACCAAGAACTGCAGCTTTACAACTCTACTTTTGAACAATTTTGAAGACGTTATGGAAAATAAAGTTTACTAAGGTTTACTTTTCCTTACCTCCCTTTCTGCTTCTCCCACTTATACCTTCTCTATTAAGAGAGGAAAAATGGAAGGAATGGGTATTGTAACTAATGGGATGAAAGTGTTTTTCTTGACACTTAAAATCAGACTAAATAAATGAGCAAATAGTTTATTATGAGTTAATTATGCGTTCATCATGGATAATTCACATGGGCTAATCTGAATATTTGTTATTTTTGTTTGATACAATGGAAACAAACCAGTCCTAGTTCCAATTTATGATTACATATAAATCTCTGAACCTACCTAAGTCTCATTTTCCTCAGTATAATGTAGGTAATGCCTGTCTTCCCAGGAAAATGTTCTAAAAAATTAGGTAAGAATTTGGTAATTACTTATTTTTCTCTTGTTAATAAAGAATAGAAAAGTGAGTGCATTTTCTAAGAAGGAGAAAGTCACAATTAACTTAGAGGTTACAAAGAATCTGCATAGGTATTTAATTATTTGAAGAATTCAGATGAAGGTAGAGGACTGTTGATTTAGATCATGTGTGTTTATGATATATCAAGTAGGGGTAATTAAACCAAAATCCGTGTTTGGTGTAAGTTACTCAATTCTTCTCAACCTGTTCCTTCAACTATTAAGTGAGAAAGTGCAATATGAATGTACTTTATTCATATTTGTTTAATTATTGGTTATTCAATTATTTTTCTTATTAATTTAACAAAATACATTTTTCTCATTTGACTCAATAAGACCTTCCCCTCAATGACCTAATTGTATTTGGCATGAAGGAGGAAGGAATGTAGAAGGGGTAGGAAGAGACAAGGGGAGAGATGAAATAAGAAGTTTCAATAGTTCTTGATTGAATGGAGTTTATGATGTGTTTAGAGTATCATCACAAAACAGAAATTATATTTTTTTTAAAAAGAGGGAGAATCAAAGTCCTCTAAAATACTTAGATTTTAAATTTTCTCATTTTACTAGAAGAGAAATATATCATAAATAATATATGTTACTCAATGCAGGAAATAGTTTATTTAGGAATAAATTTACATATTTATTTTTTTCATAGAAAAGATTCCAGTGTTCTGTTGCAGACAGCAGCAGCATCACTTGGGAAATTGTTAGAAAAATCAAAATTACTGGGCCTTATCCCAGACTTACTGAATCAAAAACTCAGGTGGACCTAGTAGCCTATGTTTTAACAAGCCTTACAGGAGATTGAGGCATGCCAAAACCTAAGAACTACTGGTGTCAGCTTAAGTAAAGGAATATGTCTTTTATAATGTGACTTTGTAGTTTCTGCCATCGAGAGAAGGAGTCTCTATGCACATCTTGGAATCTGGGCCGGACTTGTGAAGCGAATGTGGCAATAGTGACAGTGTACAGTTCTGGACCTTCTGGTCAAGAATCATGCTTTTTCTCTGGCACTGACACATCCTCAATGTGTGGTATACAGTCTGCTCCAGTCCCTCCTTAAAGAAGCTTGAAAATGCTAACATTCATTTATTTATTTTGAAAGAGAGAAGTGTGAGCGAAACATCGATTGGTTGTCTCCTGCATTGACCAGGATAGGGGATCAAACCCACAAGCCAGGCATATGCCCTGACTGGGAACCGAGCCTGAGACCTTTCAGTGTACAGGACGACATTCCAACCAATTGAGCCACTTGGCCATAGCAATGCTAACATTTTAATGAGGCAAAGATATCAAGTTATTTTTGAGGTGATAACACTTGTTTTAGAAAGATAGTTTTCAGGATTGCCAAGCAATTTAAGTACACTGTTGCTAATTCTTACAAGAAACCTACAAAAATGGATATTCTTATTAAACTCGTTTCACAGATGAAGAAATTGAAAGTAAAATAGGTTTAATAATTCACTCAATGTCACACAGGAAGTGGTGGCATTGGCATTGGAATCCATGTCTTTTAGCTCCAAGGACTATCTTTCACTGCCGTACTGTAGGAATTTTAAGTACTACAACTACCTTTCAGCCAAACCTCTTATTTTTCAGGTAAAGAAACCAAGCAATAACTTGGCTAAAGTGATACACAGTATAAATCTACCTTTCTTTTCTTCCTTCCTTCCTTCCTTCCTTCCTTCCTTCCTTCCTTCCTTCCTTCCTTCCTTCCTTCCTTCCTTCCTTTCGTTTATTTTTAATATATATCTTTATTGATTTCAGAGAGGAAGGGAGAAGTAAAGAGAGATAGAAACATGAATGATGAGAGAGAATCATTGATTGGCTGCCTCCTGCACGTCCCTTAATGGGGATCAAGCCTACAGCCCAGGCATGTTTCCCTTCACTCGAATCGAACCTGGGAGCTTTCAGCTCACAGGCTGATTGATGCTCTATCCACAGAGCCAAACCAGCTAGGACTGTTTCTTTCTTTATAATCAAAGGTAATCCAGCTGCAGGTGGGCCATGAATTTCCTGAGAAAGGTTGAGAAAAACCAGTCATGGAGCCAGGATTCAAATCCTGAGCTGAGGTCCACTTTAAGCTACACAGTGATTTTCAACCGAGGAAGAGAAAGATTCCCTCTTGGGGAGCAGTGTGGGCAGGAGGTGGTAGGCTACAGAATCATACTAAGGTCTGACTTTTCAGACTCATTCAAGGTCTGACAAAACCTCCCCCCATTCTCCCCAAATGGGAACCTTCGCTGTAATAAATGGCTGTTATTGATGGGGTTTTGTTATCTTCTCCGGCTCCCAGGTGTATAGCGGTTAACAACAACAATGGTTGAGAAGTACTATTGTCCTTCATTATGCTCCCACAATGATTTTATCTGGTTAAATTTACTCTCACTCAGTGAACTCTAATGAATAAAGGTTTCAGTGATAATGAGACTTCAGTTATGCTTTGGACACAGTAAGTATGTCATGGCGAGCTTGGGCCCTGCTTATGCAGCTTTACACCATTCCCCTGATGGGGCATTTCACCCCCACCTCACATTTAGACAACACCTACCTCAGGATAGAAGCAATAGATGGATCTCTGGGTTTGAAGTGTTAGCTTAACATTGATTCAGTCTAAAGGCTTTTCTACTTTGGCCATAATTTTTCTAATGAGACATCTCCTGCTTTGTGCTCCATTGTCTTTGCTAATGGGTATTAGCAGAGCTGCTCGTAAGCATACCAATTAACGAATTGGTATGCTCAGGAGCAGAGTTTAATTCATCACTTATCCTAGGGCTCCAAATCTGCCTTTCAGCTTCCCTTATATTAAATAACTATCTACCTGCCTGGGTATCTGCTCTTTGTTTATTTTATTTTATTTTTTCTACAGGATTGACTTGCCAAATGTGTTGTGTCTTATCTGCTCCACTCCCAAGAAGAAAAATGATGAAAAACTTTCCTCAGAATGCCCATCTTTTGGATAATGAACCTCTTGCCTTGTTTCCATGTTCTGACACCCCGTCTTTTTTGCACCACAGGTTCCCTCAAGGTAGTTGTCTCACCTACCACCCAGGTCTTCCAATGAACATTGCGGGGATGAAAGTGACTGAACAAGTCACTGGCCTGGCCCTGGAAGGGTGGTGCGGCACAGATAATCAGAGAATGGTGTCTTCTCCTTCTACACAAATGCTGTGGTTTCTAGAAGATGAGGTTACTCGAAAGAAGCAGTGAGATGCTGACAGGGAGCAAGTTGCCCAAGACAGCTGCCTCACCTTGTGCCTAAGGCCTGCCCTGTGTGCACAGTCACTCAGAAGCTTGGTCCCAGGAGGCACTGTGCCATGTTTTCACCATTTATTTACTGTTTTAGTTGTCTGTTGCTGGTGTAACAAATTACCACAAACGTAGTGGCTCAAAACAACACAAGGAAGCAGCACAAACTTTGCAGGTCACAAGTTCACAGTGGCTCTCAGTGGACTAAAATTAGTGTCCAGAGGGCTGCGTTTCTTGTGGCAGCTCCAGGGAAGGTCTGTTTCTATCTTTTCCGGTTTCCAGAGGCTGCTCACCTTCCTTGGCTGGTGGCCCTTTCCATCTGCAAAGCCAACGATGGTGGGGGCAGGGGCGGGGGAGAGGAAAATCTTTTTCAGGTTGCATCACTCTGGCACAGACTCTCCTGTCTTCCTCTTTTATGTCTAAATTCTGCTACCGTTTTTCCCCCGAAAATAAGACATCCCCTGAAAATAAGACCTAGTGCAACTTTGGGAGAAAAAAATTAATATAAGACACTGTTATTTTCAGGGAAACGGTATGATTACATTGGGCCCACGTGGATAATACTCTCTCCCCATCTCAAGGACATCTGATTGGCAAACTGAATTCCCTGTTCCATATAATATATTTGTAAATTACAGGGTTTAGGGCATGGACATCTTGGGGTGGGGCACTGTTCTGCCTACCATGTCTATGTAGTGAAGAAACAAGTTAACACATGGAGGTCCAAGACAGGATTGTTCTGGTCAGGCCACCACTCTCATCCTACCTGAACAACCCCATGTCCCCTCCGTGTGTGTGTGTGTGTGTGTGTGTGTGTGTGTGTGTAAGTGGATTCACAGGGGGAGGGCCTGCCCCAGCAGGGAGAGGCTGATGGGAGGAGGTTAGAAGCCTTATGGACCTGTCAGGTTCACAGCCCACATCAAGGCTGGGGAGGTGGGGTACACATGGAGCCCGAGTGGCATCCTCAGCCGGGGGTCTATCCTAAGCCCTGGAGGAGAATCTCATTTCCCTGGGTGGAGGTCTATGCAGACACAGGGCTGTGCCTGATCTGGGAGCAGAAGGTCCAGGGGGCAGAAGCAGCAGTGACTGGGGCCTGGCATGGCGTGAGGTATCTCCGACAGGCTATCAGTCACTGTCATGGCAGAACTCAAGCCAGGAGGAGCAGCAGATGGTCGACAAAGACCCCCACCCCATGTCCACAGTGAGGGGCTGGCAAGCCACTCCACTGAGCACCAGAGCAAGCCCAGAGTGAGTGTGGCCACCTGGTGTCTGGGGAACCTGGGCCCCTGGTTGGCTGGACAAAGACTCCTCCCCCAAAGCCGCCCAGGCTCCACAGGCAGCTCACAATGTCCCCCTCTGTCCTGGAGCGCCACGCCTGCCCGTGTTCTACACACCCGGCAGGAGAGCCTGGAGCTCAAGGAGGCAGCGCCCCAGGGTGAGAAGGTGGGGAGGTGGGGGTGGGATGTGGGCTGGAGGTGCATGTGAGCTTATGGGGAGGGGTCTAGGGCCTGCCTCAGAGACCACCCATCTGCTGGAATGCCGGTAGGGAGGACATCCTGTGGTGGGCCTGGGCTGAGGCTGTGTTCTGTCTTTTTCAAGGCGGGGAAAGGGAGGAGAGTAGAGATGGGAAGAGAAGCATGTGGGATGCAAGCACATGGGTGATCTTTTCTCCTCTTGGAACTCCAGCCCCAGCCCAGGAGGCAGAGCCTGTTCCTGGCGCACATGCTGAGCAGCCCGTGCGGGCACAGACCTGGACGCCGCTCCAGACCTGGAGGCATGGCCACCTCCAGCGGCCGTGCCATCACCAGCGGCAGCTCCAGCTGCAGCCCTGGACAGGGCCCGGCCTGTGCAGCCTCTCACCCAACTGAGGCCCCAGCACCCCTGCCTGCAGGTCCCTCCCCCGATCCCGCCCTGGTTCCTGACACAGAGCTGGCTGGAAGAGGCGTCCTGGGCAGACCCAGAGCAGCTTGTGTTCTCTTCCACCAGAGAGTTTGTTTTACCCCTACTCTTCCACCCTTTTCTCTTATTGTTATCCATCTTCTAGCTGTGTGATGGTTAGAACTTTGTTCATCCCTTGGAATCTCATTGCTTCATGGTGTGATGCAGCCATCTTTCCTGGGCAGCCTGGGCCTCTGGTGCAGGTGTTCTTGGAATGTTCCTGAGGGGGGTTGGGCTGACTCAGGGGGTGTCAGAGATCCACCAGGAGAGGCTGAGTTGCGTGGCTTTAGGGCAAGGCCTGTGTTTTCCTCGCACACCTCACTGACACCACCACACCTGCTTCCCCGTGGCCACAAATCCCAATCTATTTTAGCTCCACTGGCCTTTCCCTGAGGCCACCCCGAGACCCCGTTCCATCGATCCACCACAAAGGTCCGCAGGCCCCTGGTGGGTGGCGGCTGCCCTTGATGTAACCGGAGAGTTTTGCTGAGTGGCTCCGGCCAGCACTTGCGCTGTTTGAATCTGTGAGCACTATTGGTGAACACCACTCGGTCCAACCTGGTGACTCACTGAGTCCTGCTCACAGGACCCCTACTGCCAAGAGACTCTCTGTGACAGAGCCTAACAGGCAGCCAGAAGGTGGAGGCAGACTTCAAGTGCCTTCTACCTTTTACTGATACTTGGAGTAGCTTTGTAGCTGAATCTCTTGGGTTTTCCAGATAAACAATTTTACTAACAACTAATAATGTTCATGAATTTCCTCCACTCCAATTTTTATACCCCCCACTCCTCTGTTCACTTGCATTGCCTGATTCCTCAACAATGATTTCCTTCCACGTATCCTCGTGATTTGCTCTCTCATTTCCTCAAGTCTCTGCTCAAGTGTCATCTGAACAGAGAATGAGTGAATGAGTATTCAACATTCACCATTCAATAATGGTGGTAAAGAATGTTTTTACTTATCTCTGTTTCAATGAAACAATGTTTCCCTGGGTAGTTTGTATTTAAAAATTATTTAAAATCTGTCTTGTTTGTCAATAAAAAATATTGTTTAAATTGACCTTTAAAATTCTTTTAAGTTAATAGTTTAATTTTTTTTAATTAAATAAAAAATTTTCTGGGCAGTTAGGTCCACCCTGATGCAATAATATTAGTATTTGATTCTTTTAAATATATATATATATATATATATATATATATAATATTTAATTTATTATTATTTTTTTTTACAGGGAGGAAGGGAGAGAGATAGAGAGCCAGAAATATCGATGAGAGAGAAAACATTGACCAGCTGCCTCCTGCACAGCCCCGACCAGGGATGTGCCCGCTACCAATGTACATGCCCTTGACTGGAACCGAACCTGGGACCTTTTAGTCTGCAGACTGATACTCTATCCACTGAGCCAAACTGGTTTTGGCAATATTTGATTCTTAATAATTATATGAGTGAAGTTTAATGCTTGGCTTTATGTCTTATCCCTATCTCATTATTTTTTTCCTTACCCAAAACTTTTTATTTTGCTCCACTTTGAATATAACACCTACTTAGAAAAATGTACAAAATATAAATGTTTAGCTAAATGATTTAACACAAAGAATAACCCATGAAAGCACTATACAGGTAAAAAAAAAAAATAGAACATCAACTAAACTCCAGAAATATGGATTGTGTCCCTTCCCAATAACTATTCCTTCTGTCCACTATCCAACTGCTAACACTAAGTCAGTTGTATTTAACTTTATGTAAATGAAATCATACAATACGCATTCTTTTGCCTGTCTTCCTGTGCTCAACATTACTTATTCATCTGTGTTGTTACTTATAGATGCCATTTGTTCATTTTAAGGGTTGTTTTATAATAATATTTCATTGTGAGAATATACGACCTCTTTCACAATTGCAATCCCTTTTCCTTACACTCCAAATAGGGGTAATTGTAGTAAGCTGTTTGTTCCTTTTTTCCTTCCCCATAGAGTTTTCTGGCTCTTTTTCCATAATTATTGCCTCTTACTTTTTTTAAAATTTTTATTCTTGACTTTACCAGGCCTCTATTTTTCCGCAGCCATTCTGCTCTTAATCGCCCTGTCCTTGTTCCATTTTCTTCTTTCCTCCATGAACCCAGTATCCCTCCCTCACCCGACATCCAATACAGGATGTTATGGTACAGGAGAACATACAGCAATCGCAAGGTAAAGTACTAGCCAAAGAACTGTGCATTTTCACTTTTTAAATTGTGTTGAAAATATCTGCTCACAGAAATCTCTTAGATTTGGAATGATTTTTTCAGATGACTTTATGTCTAAAAGACATGGGTTAGTTTTTATTCTTTAGTGTAATTCTTCAAAGTTGTAAACGTGTCCATTAAAGTATTTAATAAAACTTATTTTTGATGATGTAGGAGAATTACAGCAATTTAGAAAACTAATGTATCTTATTTACATAAATGTAATTAGATATTAAAGACATGATTTGCATAAGTTAAATTATTTCTTTAAGAACAGCTTACATTATATTTTCATTGAAACTTAAACTGAAAATAAGTAGCTCAAAATATTTTTGTTTCCATTTGACTGGCATTGACCACAAAATTTTGTGATAAATTTTGATATTGCTATCTTTTAACAGCAGGAATAATTTGAAGTGTTAATCTTTATATAAATATTAAGATATTGCCCAGAACAAATGTGTTAAACTTCTCTCTCTCTCTCTCTCTCTCTCTCTCTCTCTATATATATATATATATATATATATAGAGAGAGAGAGAGAGAGAGAGAGAAGTCAACTCTCTGAAATCAACTATATATATAATACAAAATCTATATCTATAGTTGATTTCAGAGAGGAAGGGAGATAGAGACAGAAACATCAATGATGAGAGAGAATCACCCATCAGCTGCCTCTTGCACATCTCCTATTGGGAGCGGGGGGAGGATCATCCAGCCCGCAACCCAAGCATGTGCCCTTGGCCGGAATCAAACATAGGACCCTTTAGTCTGCTCTACCAACTGAGCCAAATCGGCTAGGCCTTAACCTTCTGATTCTACTAAACATTGCTCAGTTATTGCTCTAAAAATGACAATTCTGCTGCCTGATGAAAATGTGTTGGAATCATTTTATATAGTAAATGGAAGGAAAATGGCTAGTCCTGTTTGGTTGGCTCCAGGTTTGAAATAATTAACTGGATTTGCTTTCCAGTTTAACTTGTAAACAGTCTGGGGAGTCAAGATGCTTGAGTACCTCAAATGAACAAAGACACAAAATCAGTTCTTGTGCCCTAGCCAGTTTGGCTCAGTGGATAGAGCCTGATCTTGCAGGCTGAAGAGTCCCGGGTTCCATTCCGGACAAGGGCACATGCCTGGGTTGTAGCCTCAGTCTCCAGTAGGGGGCGTGCAGGAGGCAGCCATTCAATGATTTGCATCATTGATGTTTCTATTTCTCTCTCCCTCTCCCGTTCTCTCTGAAATCAATAAACATGTATTTAAAAGAAAAAAAAATCTTGAATATATAAAGGGTCCAGCAAAGCATAAACATTCATCTACAACTTAAGAGTTTTGGACTGTGTTTCAAAACCAGACAAACCAATTTATTCACCATCCTTACATCTGCAGAATATTCAGAAGTAAATAACAAAGCAATCATTTATTATTGTAATAGTAAACTTTGAAACAAGAAAAACTGCTTTCCAGGAAGAAATGTTGGTTTTTCAGATGTCACTGCTATTGGTTGATTTATCTGAGATTATAACCAGGTAAAATGACTTTTTCTAATTTCTTTCTTATTGAGCCATGATATGAACTTATAAATGAAATTAATTCATGTTAAATATACCTATGATTTATATTAATTTAAACATAATAAGTGGAGAGTTCTTTTCTTTTTAATTACTCATTCCCATAAAACAAAACCTTCACTCTCAGTAAATTGAAGTGTTATAATTGTAAATATATATGCAAATATATTTTATGTAAATTTGAGGATTTTTATAAGGAAACTAGTTGTGAAATATTTAATGTGCAAAACTTACACACCATATGCATTCTAGTTATAACTTCTAAGAGTGGGTAAATCACAGAGATCTTTCCTGAGAGAGCTATAGATGTGAAATATTTTGAAGAGCTTCCTCTTATATATGCCCAATGAAAATGTGTATTTGTTTGAAGTTCTTCCTGAAATTATATTAAAAATATCTAAGGAATTGGAGACATAAATTCATCAATGCTTCAATTGTTATTCTGAACATTTATTTTAATTCTAGTTACCTAACTTAGTGAGACTGAGGAGGAAGCATTATTTTTGCAAGAACTCAAGTCATTACAACTATCTGAAAGATGGAATAAACTTCATAAGATAGTATCTCATTATTGATGGGCAGTTAAGCAGAGGTGGCATCTCCAACAATGGTAAAGTATTGGAAGTTCTGGAGGGCTGCAGCTTCTGCTGGCTGTGTGTCTTTGTGTACGTGTTTTATGAAGAGTGGACTGGGTTGGGGGTGGTGTGGCAGAAGGGGACCAGATGATTCCTGCTGGCTTTTACCCAACAGAATGTTCTTAAAACATTGTAAATCTCCTTCCCTATCTATAAACTTACTATATTTTTATATTATTATTTTTAAAATTTTGTATTATTATCTTTACGATATAAACTAATAAATTTAACATTTTGAGCATCTGCTAACTTTTATTATTTTACCTCTTACAGAAACAAGTTGATGATTGTTTAAAATAAAATAACTCATTTATTTATGAATAACTTATACCGGTGCTTGAATTGTGTTGGAATTAGTGCCAAAGCTTTTAGTTTACCACCAAATGCTGGGACTGTAGTTTTAGAGAAAAATAGGAGGCATAAAATAAGGGGGGGAAAAAACCAAGATATTATTTTAAAAAGTTAGTCAGAAAGTTGGCTAAGATGATTTTCTGTTTAGAGTCAGATAAATTTAGCTTGAATTCCGAGTTCACCATTTTCTAGCTGTTTGATGGTTAGAACTTTGTTTATCCCTTGGAATCTCAGTTTCTTTACTTGGGAGAGGAAGAAATAAAAACAGGGAAATGGAGTCTAATCTACTCTGAGTATTTAATGAGATTAAGCATGTGGGGGATTTAGACATTGCCTTGCAAATGCTTACTCATTGTTGGCTACTAATGATAGAATAATGTTAACGGTGTAGATTGTTACCCCCATTCTTAACAGGTTAACTAATGATAGCTCCTCTGACACACCAGGGTAAGCTCTTGAGCTAAGACTAGTCTGGAAAATCTCACTTGATAGACTTTCAATGGAACTCTATAATAGTGTGTGGGTAACAGTCAATTTCTCACTTTTCCTGGTATATGGAGATCAACATATACAGATATGGGTCAGTATTCTGACATTGTCCTAGAAGGGCTAGAAAAGAGGCTGTATCTGTGTGGAAAATCCGGTCTCCTATATTCATTTGGTCCTATAAGTAGCTCTTGTTAGTAGGTTCCACTGCTGTGTGAGGGTTCAGCTGGCATAACAAAATGCTCAAGTGTTTTAAATGCATGAGCCTCGCATTCCTGTGTGACTAAATGCATTGTTTACTAATGACATTAAGTGTAGGGTAGCTCTTTTAAAAAAATCGGTCTATTGTATAAAATGAGCCTGCTTTAAAATAAGACCATGTATTTTATTTAATCCGAAAATTAATGCTCCAGAAGGAAATGCGAACCTATTTTAATGGTAACCATGCTACTCTAATAAAAAAATATCTGGCAAAAAATGATCAGCAATTACATACTGTTAAGCCTATTTTATTTGTACTGAATGGAGGGAGGTTTTTAAATTTTCTTAACTCAAGGAACATATAATAGTAGGACCCCAGCATCATAGTGTTCACAGAGAATAATGGTTTATTAAGTACAATTCATATGCCCTGTGACTAGGTGTGAATTCCTTTAGAACTTTAACATAACAAAGCAACAAGTAGGGCTAGGTTGCTCAGAAAGAAACTGACTTCTGTAAGGGACTGCTCTAAAACCTTTTCAGGGTAGGAATAGTCTAGCAAATGGTAACAAAATGTAAAACAAATCAGTCAGTACTTAGCATCATGTTTTCGGATTACACAATAGAATGTAAAAAGCACATTCACAGAAGTAAAACAAAGCGGGGTGGCAAGTCAGTGATTTCTTCATCCATTATGGGAATACCTTTGGAGACTTGGGAGGCTTAACTAATAACACACTCAGAAAGTGCGCTCTTTGTAGCAGGAATAAAAATGGCCCAATTTGAAAGACAAAGTGTTGACCATGCATACGCAGCAGGTTCTACTCAGCAAACTCTGGAGGCTTCATGTTAACATAATGAAATATTGTGCTATTCCTTGTAGGCTAAATTTTTCTTTACCTGCTTAAATCAATAGCCTAATGATATTTTATCCAACTCTGACTGCATCTAAATTTGAAGTGGCTTCACTGAGAATTATAAGCAGACTTCTCTCAAGATATTCACCATCACTTTTTACTTCCCACCCCATCCCAATCTTTTAGAACTAGTCTTTAGAATACACACACACACACACACACACACACACACACAAAACAAAAAACAAAAAACAAAAAAAACCCAAAAAACAAAAACAAAAAACCATTTAAAAGAATCACTTAGGCATAGGTATTTTGTTCAACTGTCAGGGAAGATGTCCATATATTATTACAATGATGGCAATGTTTTATTTCTCAGGCCTTTTAATACAGAAATGTGGGAGTACAATGTGATTTTTCTTGCATTATCCAGGTAATTTCTTCAAGATACATGACTCAATTATGTATAAAGGGGAAGACCATTTGGGCAGAATCTTAATTATTTTCCACAAAATTCAATGCACTGTATATTTATGAACCCATATTTTAATTCTTCTTCAATCTATATCTCTGAAGGGTTCATACCCTTTAAGTTTAGGTTCCCATCCAATGATATTGTATTTTTTAAATATATATTTTATTGATTTTGTACAGAGAGAGAGGGAGAGAGATAGAGAGTTAAAACATCGATGAGAGAGAGTCTTCGATCAGCTGCCTCTTGCACGGCCCCCACTAGAGATATGCCTGCAACCAAGGTTCATGCCCTTGACTGGAATCGAACCCGGGACCCTTCAGTCCCCAAGCCGACGCTCTATCCATTGAGCCAAACTGATTTCGGCTGATATTGTATTTTTAAGATTACATTAAAATTTTTTTAATAAGAAAGTTTCCAGATATAAAAGTAGAAAGAAAAGTAAAATGAATCCTGTATACCCATCATCCAAATTCTAGTTATCAAGTCTTTACTGTGATAGCATCATAATTTAAAAAAATATATATTTTTATTGATTTTTTTTTTTTACAGAGAGGAAGGGAAAGGGATAGAGAGTTAAAAACATCTATGATAGAGAAACATTGATCAGCTGCCTCATACAAACCTCCTACTGGGGATGTGCCTGCAACCAAGGTACATGCCCTTCCTCGGTCTGCAGGCTAACGCTCTATCCACTGAGCCAAACTGGTTAGGGCACGTCATAATTTTTATTTTGTGGGATTATTTCATATAAACATCTGTCTGTGTAACACACTGCCGAGAGGTACACAAACCATAAGAAGATAATCCTCTAGGCATCCATCTTGAGAAGCAGAGAATCAGCAGAACTTCCAAAGTTTCCTTGTGCCCCTCCCAGTCACTACTCCCAACTTCCGTGTGACTTCTGTCTCCATAGATTAGTTTGACCTGCTTTTGGAATGTCATATAAGTGAAATCATATAGTATAGACATTTTTGTGTGTGTCATTTGCTCAACATCGTGTTTATGAGATTCACCCATGCTGGGGTAGTTTACTCTTGTTATTATATGGTATTGGATTGAATAAATAGGCCATTATTTACCCATTTTTCTGATCAACATTCAGGTTGTTTCTAGTCTTTGATGTTACCGTTAGTTAACATTAGTGTACATATCTTTTGGTGAACATATGTGTGCATTTCTGTTGTGTGAACATTTGCTGAAGTATTTTAAAGCCAATTCCAGACACTGTCATTTCAGCTTTATATACTTCAGCATATTTAGTATACTCTAAAAGTATGCACATTGTCTCACACAACGGCGATTGTTCTCATCTGAGGCCATGTCCTCAATTAATAAAAATGCTTGTTCAGTACATTTTTAAGTGGGAAAATCCCTGTTCTTCAGGCTAGCTTTCAAAGATAGGCAGAAAATATTGAAGTTGATAGTAGTTTTTTAAAAATTTGGTGATGAACAGATCAAATAATCAACAAATATTTATTAAGCTTCTTTTTGCTGGGTAACCTAACTGATTTGTTTGGCAGTATTCTTACACACTTACTGACTGTCTAGAATTTAAGGGGAGAAAATTATTCCTTTTCCTAAATTGCTAGTGTTGAAATTGTTTACATTGGGTATCATAAAGTAATAATTCAATGCAAAAACAAAATGGACTATGAAGCATACTTTAATGAATATGACTTAAGTGAATGATATTTATATG
This sequence comes from Pipistrellus kuhlii, assembly GCF_014108245.1. Taxonomy (NCBI): domain Eukaryota; kingdom Metazoa; phylum Chordata; class Mammalia; order Chiroptera; family Vespertilionidae; genus Pipistrellus; species Pipistrellus kuhlii. The sequence continues at coordinate 49,527,755 of NW_023425427.1, forward strand.
ATTCCCCAAAAATGTTTAGACTAACTAGTAATAATCAAAATAATTATATAGATTATGTTATATAAAATATATGACATTATATATTACACAAATATATTTACATATGATAAATACATAATTAACATATGTAATTCTATATGGATAGAATTAAATATTAATATATTGATAAATTAATACATGATTATTATAATTAAAATCCTATATAAGAAAGGCCTAATATGCAAATTGACCAAATGGCAGACCGACTGGTTGCTATGAAGTGAACTGACCACCAGGGGGCAGACACTCAAGGCAGGAGCTGCCCCAAGTCCACAGGTCCCAGGCCAGCCAAGGTGGGTATCAGTGGGCCCTCCCCCCATCACCCTGCCAGGCACCCCACAGATTGGCCCTGATTGCCAGCCAGGCCTAGGGACTCTACCTATACATGATTTTCATGCACTGGGCATCTTGGTAGTTAATAATAATGAAAATATTCAAAAGGACATTTAATGTTAAGATATCATTTGAATTAATTTCATTTTTTAGGAACATAATATTAATTGAAAGAAGTGATCTTTTTCATTTGGGATATATGATAATGATCACATAATTTGGAATATAATTCTCATACATTCTTGGTTCATGCTCACAGATTGCATCACTTCTATTTTATGGGAAATTTTTTGTTTTTGCTCTGATTATCATTATTTTATCACTCAAAACAGTGAACCTAGTTTCAGGAGATTCTGCCTTGAGGTCTGATTTTCCAGTGCATGAGTTGTGTGATTTTGATTAAGCAATGACTTTTCTGAATCTCAATTATCTTATTTAAGTCATAGGCTGATAATTCCCACATCGTTTTACACTTATATAAAAATTACAATCTTTATCATGGAAGGTTTTTTTTTTCTGGAAACATAGTAAATATGAACATTTTATATCAATATAATATTTTAATAGCCAATTTCTAAAATACAAAGATTGGCATAAACACAATAGAAACTATTTAAGCTTTTTGCTTTTGTTTTGAATATTTTTTTCCCTTTGAATTTTGGTCACTCATATTTACAAAAGCAACAATGATACCAGCTATAACTTACTGAGTCTCAGTATGTACCAAGCATTGTGTTATTAATGAACATAAAATGTTTGTAATCTTTACAATAATGCTGTAAGATAGTTTAATTGCAACAATAGTAATTTATTCCTATCTCACCAATGAAGAAACTAAAGCTCAGAGAAGTAAAATAACGGTTTCATTGTGACATAGCTGGGGAGAAGTAGAGTCAGGATTGCAATTCTCTTTTCTTCATTTGGCTGAAGATGTCCTTCATACAATATGAACTTACTTTGTATTGAATAAATAAAATTGTGAGCTCTATGATGTAGATATGCCAACTTTTAGTAACATTTTAAAGAAATGCCAATAAATACTGCTATTTTACTAACTGCATGGGGTGTCAGGTTGTGAAAAATTAATATTCTATTAGGAAATGCTCATATTATATAGAAAATAGCATATTATAGAAACCCATTTTTACAAGGTAATAACTTTTAAGTATAGGTAAAAAATTAAAAAAAAATAATGTTAAATCTTATCTAACATTTACTCATCTATGTGTTAGGACAGTGGTCAGCAAACCGCGGCTCACCAGCCACATGCAGCTCTTTGGCCCCTTGAGTGTGGCTCTTCCACAAAATACCACGTGCGGGCGTGCACGTACAGTGTGACTGAAACTTCATGGCCCATGCACAAAAGTTGGTTCTCGGCCTGGTCGAGTCTATTTTGAAGAAGTGGCGTTAGAACACTCAAGGGGCCAAAGAGCCTCTTGGCTCACCAGCCTCGGTTTGCCAACCACTGTACAGTAAGGACACTAATTAGATGCACAGAAGACAGGAGGAACCTGACTCACTGTGATGCCACATGTGTGTGTGTGTGTGTGTGTGTGTGTGTGTGTGTGTGTGACAATGTTCAGGATCTGAGTATTCATTTTAAAGAAAAATATCATTAAAGGTTCTGTTGTAAAACTTTCCTTTTGTAATGAGGAGCCATGTAATTTGGCTATTCAGAAACCACATCGTTATTCTAATATCAAATTATATTTCATTTTCCCCACCATCTTAATAATGCCTGAAAACATTTGACTTATGTAGTTTTAGCTCTAGTCTCTTTTCTGATTAAAGATTGAAATTACTAGTAAGCTGAAAGTCAGTTATTTGCCATGCATTAAAGAAAATATTAATACTCTAAACTTAATAGATGACTACCACGAGGAATCCATATTATTATTCTTGAGGGGAATAAGAAATACTTTCTAGCCCTGCTTGTCTGCTTCTTTGGTCAATGTTTTAAAAGTCCCAGGAGGTGGAGCGTTTGTGAGATATGGTCTGTGGGTGTATGTGTATGTTTGTATAGTGTGTGTGTGTAAGAGAGACTATTTCTGTTTGTGTGGAGATAGATGTGGGTTGGAGTGGGGGTAAGGGATGCTGTGGGGAGAAGAATAAACAGAATACATCCAAAAGAAGAACTCTCCAATAAGGTTGTTAAATACACACGGGAGTTACTGCAGGGTAATGCTGTCTCATTATCAGAGTTTTTAAAGAGAGGTTAGAAGATCATTGGCCAATGTATTATGCAGGGGGCTTAGGTGTTTGGATTTAATATCAAACCCACTTGTAAAGAGAAGACTCCGGAACTCAGTGATTCTAAATAATAAAAAACTGGCTAGAGATCCTTGTATGTCAGATATAAATTAAAAGAGGAAGTTAAAAGAGGAAGATGTTTTTATTTTTCTATTTGCATGGCTATAAGCACCATTGCTTAAACACTTAGTAATAATAATGTTGTGTCTTATAAGAAAAGTTTGATTCTACTTTTAATTCTCCATTACCAACAGTAATTTAATTAAAATTTTACTTTGAGCTCATCTTCTATCAGAAACTTTGTCTTTGGTATGCCTGCATTCTAATATATCCACGTAAGTCATTCAAGCTGGTGAGCATCTCATTTGGCAAAAGGAAAGCAGTTGTTTTGTCATAAACAACAGTTTGGAAAACTCGGCCCAGAGAACAAACTGTTCACTTAGCACTGCAGTTACTTTGTTCTTTCTCTCTGGAATCTGCTCTAATTTTATTACCACAAACAAATGGGAGGCACAGGGATGGGAAGTAGAGTACAGGTCATATCCTGAATTGGCTTTCAATTGTGACTTGTTCTGAATCCATTTGTACATTCAAAAATGGCTATGCTGAAATTAAATTTGCTTGGCATGTGTAGGCTATCATTTCCTTTTGTTTGAGTCGTGTATCTTCATTCTGTGAGATGATAGGGTTCAGTTCTAGCTGGTCATTCTGTCATTGAAGGGGGTGAGGCTTGTCTCACTGAGATTGTATTATGTCCAAGAATTCTCTGTAGTTGTGGGATAAATGTCATTATTAACTTTAATTTTTCCTCCGTGTCACCTTTGGGTGACCTACATCCGCATCAGTTGGGATGATTGTTAAAATGTAGATTGCAGTCTAAATTTACAGAATCAAAATTTGTACTTTTAGCAAATTCTTCAGGTGATTCTTTAAAAAAATATGTATGTTTTTTATTGATTTCAGAGAGGAAGGGTAAGGGAGAGAGAGATAGAAACATCAATGATGAAAGAATCGCCCAAACCAGTTTGGCTCAGTGGATAGAGCGTCAGTCTGTGGACTGAAAGGTCCTGGGTTCGATTCAGGTTAAGGGCATGTACCTTGGTTGTGGGCACATCCCCAGTAGTGGGTGTGCAAGAGGCAGCTGATTGATGATTCTCTCTCACTGATGTTTCCAACTCTCTATCACTCTGTCTTCCTCTCTGATGTCATTTTTATTCTGCATGCTCTCTGATATGTGCTATACGTATGGGGGAAATTATGAATGCCCTAAGATTCTGGTTTGAATAAAAAAGTAAGACTGTGTCTACCTTCATGGTAAAGTAATTGGGAAATATAAACTTATCAGCTAGGGATGAACTATATTGATAAATATAGTTGCCCATAATAAAATTATATCCAAGCGTAAAATTCTATAATACATCATCTGTATATTGTACTGTGTGTTTACCATCCTAAGTCAAGTCTCCTTCCATCACTATTTGAACTCTCATTACCTCTCATTCCTACCTACCACACCCCCTTTCCCTCTGGTAGTCCCTTCACCTTTTTTCACCCTGAAAATGGGGAGGTTGGGGTGGAGGTACATAGCTCGCACACTTCCCAGTTTTCAGGAAACACTTCTATATACATGTGTTGTCTTGGTATAATTACTAATAGCCTCCTCTCTTACATTTGAATGGTCTGAGTTTGGATACCTAGTGTGGTGAGCTGGCATGGCCATGGCATACTCAGCTCCGGGGTGCCAGCTCAGCCAGGTTCAGTGATCCTGTGAGGGGGTGGTGAAAGGCTTAGAAAAGACAGACAAGAGAATGAATGCTGAGTCTCGGTGGAAAGCTGCTCCCTGAGAGACCAAGCCAGCGCCCATAAGCCACATCTTTATTTTATAGCAGATGCCCCGAGGCAAAGGAAGAGTGTGGTCAAGTTGTTTTCAACATTCTTCTGGATTCTGATCCTACTCAACTACATGCACCTGATAAAGCTTTGTTTACTTGTAGCCTATATCACTCAGGCACGTGGGACCACGTGTTCGGACCACAGGTTCAAGCTTACAACTACAGCTATTGGCTATAATTATGCTGGGAGGGCTCTGCCTTCCAAGCTGGGACTTGCACGTGGCCATGAGTGGAAAGTGCCCTCCCATCAGTCCTAGGCTTGAACCTGTCCAAACACTGTGGCCGTACCCCACACCTAGGATATTGAGTGTTTAACGTAGTTAAGCCATGTGACAGGGTAGAGTGGAGTGGAAGTAAGACAAGGTAGAATGCACATTCCTTTTTGCTTACATTCCTTTTACAGTCTTCCAGCTAATCCAAGAGATTCTGGAAAGAGAATGAATGAATGGCTTTGCCAGAATCACATAAAGTTAGGGGTCAATGTTTTATCACATTATTTTTGCTTCAACTGGACAATAGTTTATTATGAACTTGATAAACTTGGGTTAACCAAACTAAGTCAGAATTTACCTCATTCTTCCTCAAGATCACTAATAGTTGGACATTCACATATTGTGAGACTGTTAATATATTATAGTCTTATGCTTCTGCCTCCTAACTTCCCATATAAACTGTACTCTGAAGATCTAGTACAGGATTTGAGGAAAAAGAAATTTAAAAAAAAATCAGGAAATGCCTTTCTATTGGGAACCGATAATTGTGTTTAAATTGCTGCTATTTAGATGTGAAGGTACATATAAATTAGTACAAATTATGTGCAAACATTTTTGGCCTTCATTCATCTACCTATAATTTGAATAAAAATGCTCTTTTAAGGGAAGTTATGTAATCCCAATTTCTATAACAGCTAACAAAAATCTAGATTTTTGGTAAGGAGAAGAAGCTTAGTATTATAAATAAGCTTCTACTCTTGGAATTTTGCTAATAGTGTCATTGAATAAATCTCACTTTATGTGGTTTATATATCAAATTATTGCGTTTTGAAGAGGAGCTCAAATTTTATTGTTGAATTGATGTTTCATAGTGATTATAGTGATGAGTCACAGTTTCTGAGTAAGCTTAACTTCATACTTTCATTTTGGCAAAGTAGTGATTACAAAGCACAATTATGTGAATAAATTGCTCCCATGCTATTAATGTGCAAAGAGAATATTGAAGGAAAACTTTGTCTAATTTACATGTCACATTTTATACATACCTTATGTATACACCAAAAAAACGATCAAGATGGATGAGTCTCAAAAAATTCTTTTAACTTAACACTTTGCTGAAATATACATGAATCTATCAATAGCCCACCTTCAATCCACTCTTAATCAAGGGGGTATGCTAAACTGGCTGAAGGATATAGTTATATCATAAAAAAATGAAATTGGTGGTTGTTCAGTTCTCAATGAAGAATAGGGACTCGAGGCCCCAGTCAAAGTGAATTAATGCCGTTATCAGTGTGAAGCCTGTACCCTGTCTTATTATATCTGACTGAAGGGAGTGAAGGGAATGGGAAACCATACTTTTCACAAAATCATAAAAGTAAATCATTACAGCATATGAAAAAGAAATAGCCTGGGGGAGGAAAAAGAAATAAAAAAGAAAAAGAAGATTCATGCACTTGTGCTATTTACTAAAAATAACAATTTGTGATGGGTATTGGCATCAGGATGTGCAATTACTTCTTCACTCGCACTGAACAGTGAGGCTGTTCTCCCCTTAGGAAGGCTCAGAGCAAGGTGTTTCTGGGAGGAGAGAGGGGAAAAGACAAAGGAGCTGATCCTGAATCTATTAGCTCTAATGAACAGGTAGTAAGAGGCAGACACTGCCACATACCATAAATTACAATCTAAATGAGATGTTCCTATTTACATAAGCAGCTCCTGAGGCATGATCAGCTAAGTTCATGGGAAGAAAGTCTTCCAAATGCCATTCACACCGCTAGGGATAATTGCAGGACTAGAAGCATCCATCCCATGGCTGGGGGACCAGGGGATGGTGTTTTAATTTTCAGTTTGACTTACATGCTGTTGTCATATCATAGGGACTGCGGTTGCAGTTTTACAGCATGGTTTTTCTTGGCTTATTTTAGAACCACAGAAAGAGTAAGCTTGCAAATCTTTTAATAAGGCAATTACATTCAGACAAAGATTAGATCTCAGTGGCACAATAGATTTTTGCTATATTATTCAGTATCTTTTTGATATTCCGCTGTCACCAGACAAAGCTGTGAATAGTAATGTGACAAGTCTATTCAGGAGACAACAATGAGGGTTTCCTTAATTGTGTTCACTTGTATGCCACATAAACCCTCACTTAATTTTTTCCCCCTGTTTTGAAAAAGCAGAAAGAAAATACTATTTAGAGTCGCACAAAAAACACTTTTTAATCTGTCTTTGAAATCTGCATTTTGTATTTGTGAAATGAAAATGTTGAGATAGTCAATCATTTAATTTTCTATTTGATAAAAATATCTCATGATTCAAAGTGTCAGTCTTAATATAGGAATGAATTACTTGGTATGACAAAAACAAAAAGCCATAAGCATGAAAGAATTGTTTAAAAATAGGTACTTTGAATGACATTATATACACATGTGGCTGCTAATTAGAGAAACTTCAGACAAATATTTGTTATATACTGTATTTCCTTCAAGTCTTAACCTTCCCCTCCCCACAACTTAAAATTCTTAAAAAAATTACAATGGAAATATAAGACATATGGTCATTTTTGGAAAATCCAAGTTTACATTAATATATTAGTTTATGTGAAAGAAGAAAATCTTGGTTATATGATCTAGCATTTTGTTAACTTTATAAGTTAATATTCATAAGTTGATTTTTCAAGTTGAGTATAATGCTACTTATATTCATTGTCCAAAATTGAGATTGTGTAGCTAAAACTTCATTGAATTTATGGACCATTGTTTGAAACTAATGAGTTTTTTATTTTAATAATTCTTTATTGTTGGAACTATTACATAAGCCTCCCCCCCCCCCCATTAACCCCTTCCAGCCTGCCCCCACCCTTCGCCCCAGGCCTTCAGCACCCTATTGTCTGTGTCCATGGGCCATGCATATATGCATATAAGGTCTTTGCTTGATTACCTCCCACCCAACCACCCCCCTGCCTTTCCTCAGAGATTCCACACTCTGTTTCATATCTCTGGATCCACTTCATTCATCAGTTTATTTTGTTACTTAGATTCTACATAAAGGTGTGATCATGTAATACTTGTCTTTTTCTGACTGACTTATTTCACTTAGCAGGATACTCTTGAGGTCCCTCCATGCTGTCTCAAAGAGTAAGGGATTCTTTTTTTTTATAGCTGCATAGTATTCCATGGTATAAATGTACCACAGTTTTTTTATGCACTCATCTGATGAGCACTTGGTCTATTTACAGATCTTAGCTATTGTAAATTGTGATGCTAAGAACATAGGGATGCATACATTCTTTCTGATGAGTGTTTTGGGTTTCTTAGGATATATTCCTAGAGTGGGGTCACTGGGTCAAAATGGCAATTCCATATTTAATTTTTTTGAGGATATTCCATACTGTTTTTCACCAACAGTGTACTTAGGTTCCCTTTTCTCCATATCTTCATGAAAAACTAATGAGTTTATAGGAGGAATTATCCCTTAAGGGTAACTCGAGTAGGACCAATGGAAAATGATGTAGAGGAGAAAGCGATGGATTCTAATCTGGATTCTGCAAGTAACATTTTTACATCTTGGTTTTACTTAATCTTCTTGTATCTGCTTTCTCATGAGTGAAATAGAGGAAATGCCTAATATAAGGATAGAATGGAAAACAGGTGAAAAAATTTCCATAGATGCAAAAACAATGGACAAAGACTATGGATGGTAATAAGAATACAGAAAATCCAGGAATGTTCCATAATCATAAACTTGAGAGTTTCACATACTGAATCACAGAATGTGGTAAGAATATGATTTAAGACTATATACCAACAGTTACCCTCAAAGAGGTTTCCAGGTAGAAATTAGCAAATGACTCACAAAAAGATATGTTATAACCAGTTAGAAAATAATTGCTGGTAAAGCATTATTAATTTACCAAACTCTGACAGGAGGGAAATTAGATTTTCATATACATTTTACTAATTTCTCTTCATCTCTGACACTTCTATTATAGATAAAGGGCAAATAGCAATATTAAAATATTTTCTCTAATTAATTCCCTTTTAATGTGCACAAATTTTGTGCACTGGGCCACTAGTAGATCATATGAGTTGCATCTTATTCATCATAGCTCATAGTATGGGTGCATCTGATTGGTTAATTTTTGGTACCTTTTTAAAAATATATATATATATATATTTTATCATTTTTTTTTACAGAGAAGAAGGGAGAGGGATAGAGAGTTAGAAACACTGATGAGAGAGACATCCATTAGCTGCCTCCTGCACACCACCCACCGGGGATGTGCCCTTGACCGGAATCGAACCCAGGACCTTTCAGTCTGCAGGCTGACTCTCTATCCTCTGAGCCAAACCGCTTTTGGCAATTTTTGGTACCTTATATACAAGTATAGGCACCTGATTTTTTAAAAAGTCACTTTGAAGCATAAAAGGTAGGTGATTATGATTATTTCTTTTGTAAATCAATCAAAATCATAACTTTTTTGTCAGGTCTGCAAAGAATATATTTAGTGTGCAATAGAATTTTAATAGTTTACCTGTGCTATGAGATGAAAAGGGTTAAAATCATTGAGCAAGACTTTTCTGCATATGAAAAGCACTGCATAGCATTTTGGTATTTTTGATTGAAAATTAAAGAGAATACTTAGAGCAAATATAATAAGTAAGAAATTAATAATCTGTTTTTGGTTAATCAAGATGTTTTCACAAGCACTAGTTGTAATGAAAAGACAAACTGGGAGCTTCAACATTACTGTAAAAATCTTTACTTCTATGTGTTTTCCAGCAGCTTATCATCAGAAGGAACTTGGCTAATAGAGGTCAGACTATAATACTCTATTTATATCTGGTGTTTCCAAGAATTATAATAAAAGTAATGACAATACTTCATGATTATTAGTATATGACTGAGTTAATATTCACAATCCTGCTACAAATAAAACAAATATTGCTGTTGAATTCTTTTAAAGTTACTTTTATCTTACAATTATACAATTCAAATAAACAAAACTAGTCCCTTATAAGGCATAATTTTATCTTGCTTTTGTCCTTAAAATAGATTTGTCATGGACATTAAAAATCTCACACAAAATGTTTAATATTTACTAAAGAAAATCCTTTTTTTTTTTTTTTTTGGTTTCCCATGAGAGTTCATATATAGAAATTCTTAAATGTAATTTTTCAGCATTACATTCTACTTCTACAGATTCTAATGAATGAATAAGTTCTTTATTGACTTTGGCTCCAATGGTAAGGCTAGGAGGTGACCTAGGGAATTACCAAATGTTGGCAGAACAAAAGTGAAAAATCAATAGTAATTGATTACTTAAACTCAGAATTTCAGGGTACTCAGGCAGGATTTATTCTAAGCCAAGTCCTCAGTAGGAGCTCACTCTTTGAATCTATCTGATTTGTAAGCTGTCTAGAGAACACTTTATCATACCAGGTTCCTTTGCAACCAGAATTGCTATTTTAAACAAAGGCATCTGATTTGCTGGTGTATCTTGTATAGTTACTGCAATTTGTTTGTTTTTGTTCACGTCTATATTAGTGTCCACTGACCTCAGGCTATTTTTATCCTTCTGCATTTTGAACATTCTCTTCAGATGTTCCTCCTTCATGTTGTCTTAGTTCAGGAACTCCTAGACAGCACTCCTGCGGTGTTGTCATAGTAAATGCTGGGGGAGAGGAGTTACCTATCTGATCTCAGCCAAACCAGGCTGGCCCATCATTCAAAGGAAAGTCAAGGGGGACTCAATCAGAAAGCACCACACCAAGCTTTTTGTATATTGCACCTGCCTCTTGGGGGTCATGCTAAAAGTGGCAGCGCTTTCACAGACGGAAAAGCTGGCAGATGTTGGAGGTGATTAAAGGGATGATTAAAAACTGGCACACTCTCCCCATGTAAGTGTGTCTGTGTTTATTCTACTACACTTAAAACTTGGCACGTCTTGGAGATATGGCTAGACTGGGAAAACTATGGAAAGAAAGGATTTCTTTCCCAAGAAATTGAGATCAAATGCTAAGCGAATAAATTTGTCAACAAAATATATAATGCCATAAAATTTAATGTTTCTATGAACATAACAGAATACACTAAAATTATTTTTACAAAATGGTTGGTGAATGTTACAAATACTAATTCTCTTTTCTTTTTAAGATGTTTTTATTGACTTCAGAGAGGAAGAGAGAGAGGGAGAGAGAGAGAAACATCAATAATGAGAGAAAATCATTGATCTGCTGCTTTCTGTATGTCCCCTACTGGGGATCTAGCCCAAAAACATGGCATGTAAGCCCAACTGGGAATCAAACAGTGACCTCCTTGTTCATAGGTTAACACTCAACCACTCAGCAACACTGGCCAGATACAAATATTAATTCTTAAAATTAGAGATGTTAAGTTCTGTGATATTAGTATGCAATGTTTTTTTATGAATATTCAGGTTTTGCATGGACACATAGTTTTGTGTATAAAATTATTTGAAATTTAAACTATTCATAAAACATTTGGGCTTCCTGTAATCATGATTACATTATACATTATACTTTTTTCCCCTAGAAGAATTTTCTGCTAACATTATGTTGAGTCACTTAGTTGACTCTAACAACAAAAGCAATCCTTTTTATCTCATTGTACAATTCTTGTGGCGAGGAACAGTAAAATTCATCTTTATTTTTAGAACCTAGCATATCGTACCCTCTCAATAAATGTCTTCTGAATTAATGTGTGGATTGGATGAGAAAACACAGCCATAAAATTACATAAGAAGAATTGAAAATTATGAACCTGAGCTCATAAGACCAAAAAATAAGGACTGACACAGATCAGCTATTACTGAAGATCAGAATTTTCTAATTTTCTGTTTTTTGTTTTTTTTTAAAGAATGATACTGGGCACAGGTAGCCTAGTTCTCTGAAGTTAATCTAGAAACAAGTATAATGAAGGTAAAGTTTTCATTTTTCCTAAAAGCATCAAAAAGTGTGCAGGAAACAAATATTGATCTGCCTTATGTCCTATAGCATGCTTGCTATTAACACTCATGCCTCTTTCATGTTTGAGCCTATCAGTAAATATAAAATAACAAAACTCAATTTTGGCAAGTACCCATTATTTGCAATTAATATGCATAAGATTTCATGAAAGTCAATAAGTTATTCTTCTTAATATAACTATAAGTAAGACTAAGATCAATACATTTACTAAATTTCTTCCATTGTGAAGCTATTGGAATTTGTTCATTTTGTAGCTGTCAGTTTAAAACAAACATAAGTGGACATATAAGCACACAGGATGACTTGGGATAGTATATATATTCATGGAGTGGATATTTAGGGAACAGATTATTAATTTAAACTATAACTTATTTTGCTCTTTATTTTCATGATTGGGATGGCTTTTTCTTAAAGTTATTGCAGTCATTATAGCTTTTCATGCATTTTTAAGTTAAAGCATTATATTTTTAAGTAATGTTCCAACTTGGTTAATATTTTCACAGAATGGAGTTCTTGGTTATTTTTATAGAATGCCACATCTCAATTAATATTCCAAAATATAGCATTGTTTATTAAAGAAATTTCAATAGGAAAGAGATAAATTTGCTGCCATTGACTTCTCTTTTAGAAAGCATCAGATCAAATTCTGTCCTCAGGTATATAAAGACACAGTCATATGTTTGTAATGTATATTTATATACATTCATGTAATAAATTTTTCCAGGTACATTAAAGTAGAGAGAAATTATTATGTAATGAATCTCTGGATTATGATGGAAAGAAAAAAATAACTAAGACAAAGCACCTTTAGAATTTCTTTTACAACCTTTATCTCACAAAGATGTGAATAAGACTGTCTTTGCTAAAATGTAAAATTAAAAAAAATACTTATGGACTTAACTAAATGTTGCAATTTAGAATTCTAAGGAATGAAAGAACAACAAAAGAGTGAAAACACATTTCAATAAATGTAAGTCAGTAAACAGGAAGAAGTAGAAGAAGATATCAGGTGAAAAAGAGCTTCAGGGAACATCTGGGAAATCACACAGACACAGATATAGGGTGTTGCATAGGGGACATTAGAAGGGTAGTGCTAGTTGAATAAAAATTTTAAAACCCTGAAAAAGTGTACATGTCCAAGAATTATACCAAAGTAGCATGACTTAAAGAAATTAGGATCAGAATATCAGAACAAGAAGTTAGTTGTTACTAATAACTGAAAACATATCAAGATGTGGGTAAATTAACCTCTAGAGAAAGCTTCAAATTCAACCAATAGTTTTTAAGACTGTAAAGTTACTTCTTTACTGAATGAATGTTGGTGTTACCATAAATTCATATGGCACAGTTCAATGGAATTCAAGAGCTTTTTTAACTCATAAAAGTAAAGTCAACTAGTTTCTCCTTAAAAATAAAATAGGCCCTAAGCCAATTTGGCTCAGTGGATAGGCATCAGCTTGTGGACTGAAAGGTCCCAGGTTCAATTACAGTCAAGACGCAGGCGGCTTCAAACTACTGCCCTCGGGCCACATGTGGCCCGCAGAGGAGTCTGATCCGGCCCGCCAGGTTTTTTTGGGCAGTGAGCGCAGCCGAGGTGTTACAGTAGGAATTAGTAGTTCATATAGTCCGGCCCTCCAGCTCTCTGAGGGACCGTGATCTGGTCCCCACTTTAAAAAGTTTGAGGACGCCTGGAAGAGCATGTACCTCAGATGCAAGCTTCTCCCTGGCCTGGGCCCTGGTTTGGGCACATGCAGGAGGCAACCAATCATTGTGTTTTTCTCACATTGATGTTTCTCTCTGTCTCTCCCTCTCTCTTCCACTCTCTCTGAATTTCAATGGAAAAATATCCTTGGCTGAAGAGTAACAAAAAATAAAAATAAAAAACAATGCAATAGATTACAGACGTCTTCTATTTCAGAAGTAGGAAAGTTCTTGTGCTTACAATGCTTATTTAAGGCTTTAGGGCTGTGTCTATTCTCTTTTAAAAGAATGGGTTTAAAAGATGGGTTTTCTATTAAAAGTTTCTGCTAAAATGAAAAACAGGAAAATATTACATTAAAGTTATGCCTTGCGTGTATTCATTTAATAATTATTTAAAAATATTTCTGCCAGACATTTCAAGGTGTTGGGGATATAGCAGGAGCTTAAACAGTTGCTTTTCTCATGGTGTTTTCCATGGTGTCCTTGTGTGGCAAGACAGACAGTAATTGAAGAAAGTTGTAATGTATCAGAGTGTGAAAAGCGTTATGAGGGAAAAGCATCATATTACACGGTGTGCTATTAAGATAGAATTGTCAGAAAAACAAACAAACAAACGAAAAGCACCCTATTTGGTGTGGTAAAATTAAGCAAAGACCTGAATAAGTGAAAACCATGTGGTTACTTTGGGGGATGAGTAGAGATAAAGCATCACAATTTATAAAATGCACAATAGCTATAAGAAGATAGATACATATTACTGTCATTCTTAATCTTGTGGAAATTAAAGTTAAGAGAGGCCAATGAGCTGAGAATACCTTCCTAGTAAAGAGAGGTGTTACATGAATCCAAGTCAAATTTTCTTAATTCACTAACAAGTGCTATTGCCATTTGTTAGGCAAGTGACCTTGCAAAAGTTCCTTCCTCTAGGACCCAGTTCCCTAATAATTAAAATGGGTAAAACCTCTTGGCATTATACGAATGACAGAATAATCTCTGTTGAGTCATAGTGTTGGCAGTGGAAATGGGGTTCCTGTAGTGTCCATGAGAAAAGGCATTTTCAGGAACCCCCCAAGGAGGATGCGGTCTGGTGCGCCTCCCATCCCAGCCCCACCCTTAACTTTTTATTTGTATGTCTTCTTTTCCTTCAAGTACTCATTGGCATTTGAAAGTATCTTATTTTCCACCTTTTCTTATCAGTTTCTTTCCCACTTGACTAAAGAATCTATTAGTAGCAACTCCATCTGAGATCTTGCCAGTTATAGTGGTACCATAAATATGTTGTTTTTCTCTGTCTACATCTATTTGGTTTTGCTGCTCAGTTTCTAATGTAATCTACTAACTGGGGAAGAGGTGGTGTTGATAGGTTCTGCTCAATGTCTCCAGCAACATATAGAGGCTTTCTTTATTTCATTGAAGATGGGCGTGTACTTTATATCTCATTTGACCTTTCCCCCCACTTCATCTTGCCCTGTTTGTACATGTTTGCTCCCGTATTCTTCTAATTATACATGCTTGTATACATGTATTATCTATCTATCTATCTATCTATCTATCTATCTATCTATCTATCCATCCATCTATCATCTATCTATATAAAAGGCTAATATGCAAAGTGACCCCTCAGGAGTTTGACTGGGAGGTTGGGTATTTGATTGCTCACTATGACATGCACTGACCACCAGGGGGTGGCACGGAATGAAGAAAGGTCCCAGCCAGCAACCAGAAGGCCCAGATTTGCCCTGATCACCAGCCAGGCCTAGGGATCCTACCTGTGCATGAATTTCATGCACCAGGCCTCTAGTATGTTTATTATTGGAGTGGGGAAAAATGGGAAAATTGGACTGGAATGTGTGGTGTTCCCATGGGCAGGACGTTTCTCAGACTCTTGTCTTGTGGAGTTGAAGAATGAAACCATGGTGGTATAGCAAAGATGGAAATTTATTGAGAAACAAGCACAGACTCCCATGTGGGAAAGGGGAAAGAGTCTTACAGACAGACTCCCATGTGGAGATGGGGAAGAGTCCCACTGAGTCCCTTTTCCCTACGGTTTACAAAGGCTTCAGATCTTTGTGCCTCCATATCCCCTCTGGTTGATTACTATTCCCCTTTGATTTGGTCACTATAGCAACTCCTGAGCTCAAGTCCCAAGAGAAGTATGTGAAGTTCCTCTTCTTCTCCTTTATTGTTTTCCAATTCCCTCTGGGCTTTGCTTCCTCCCTTTATTTTATAAATGTGTATCCTTTGCTGCTCCCAGCTCCCTTGTCTTATGGAAATGTACTCTTTTACAACTCTATAGCCCTGTGCCTTTTTCATGGACCTCTTAACTTTTAAAATTTCATAAACTTGCCTATTTCACCCCTAAAAATTCCTTTCGTTATTGGGGTGGATATTTCTAACATTTTATTATTACAAGCAATGATACAGTAAATATTTTGTTCTTTTGTTCATTTTTACAAGTATTTCTGTAGAATAGTATCATTGTTGGCTCAAAGACTATGCCAACAATTTGATAGATATTGCTGGATTACTTTCTAAAAAGCTTTACAAATTCCTATACTTCTTAATAGCACCTGTTTCCCCATAACTTCAATACTGGATATTGCCAAATTTTTCATTTGAGTCAATCTGATATGTGAAAATGATATGTTACATTCTTATTTTAATATTCCATTCAATATAAGAGACTGAAAATTTGTATTATTTTATATAAATTGTCAGTTCATATCATTGCTTTCTAAAGCAAATTAAATTGTCTTTCTTAATTGATTTTTATGAGTTATTTAAAAAATTCAACATCATTCTTTTTAACTCATATATATTGTAAATATTTCTGATTTGTCTGTCACTTACCTTTTAACTTTGCTTTTGGCATCTTGCAGCCAAATCTAACATTTTTTCCCTTGTGGCTCTTTGATTTTGTGTCTTGTCAATGAAGAACTTCTTCAATAAAAAATTATAAAAATATCTCCCTATAGTTTCTTTTGGTAGTTTTATGGATTTTTAATGTTCATATTCTTCATCATCTATAATTCTGTTTAACTGTAAGTGATCTAAATTAAATTTTCCCTTAGTAGATAGCCAACTGTCTCAACATTATTTACTGATTTGTCAATTTTCCATCTTTGATTTAAAATGTTAATTTTATCTTCTACTATATATCCATGGTTATTTCTTGATTTTTATTTATTTTTCTTTAAAACAGAATTAAAACTAGTATATATACAAGTTGAAGAATAAGATATATACAAAAAATGCACAAATTATAAGTAAACAGCTGAAAAATTTTTACAAAGTGAACATACCATATAACTATTAGCTAGGTAAAAAATAAAATCATCACTATTTCAGAAACCTCCATTTTCTAGATAAGCAGTCTTATCTTCAAACATTGACAACCATGTCTTTTATTTTTTAAAATTATTATTATTTTTAATTTTTTATTGTTGAAAGCATTACATATGTCCCCCTTTTTTCTCCATTGACCCCCTCCAAACCCCCCCAATCCTCCCAATCCCTCACCACCCCACTGTCTGAATCTATGGGTTATGCACATATGTATTCAAGGTCTTTGGTTGATTACCCCCCATCCATCTACCCTCCCATACCTTCCATCCAAGAATCCACACTCTGTTCCATGCTTCCGTGTCTCTGGATCCACTCTGTTCACCAGTTTATTTTATTCAATATATTTCAATGAGATCATGTGATTCTTGTTTTTCTCTGACTGACTTATTTCACTTAGCATGATACTCTCCAGGTCCCTCCATGTTGTCTCAAAGGGTAAGAGATTCATCTTTTTTACTGCTGCATAGTTTTTTTTTTTTTTTTTTTTTTTTTTTTTTTTAGAAATATCTTTCTTTTGTTTATACTCTGGGCCAGCAGTGCTCTGGTTTGGTTAACCTTCCTGTGACATGTTGGGAGGATTATGAATGAGTGTCCCTCTATGCCATCTCTTCCATTGCTAACTACTGCCATACCTGTTTCCTCTTTCCACCCAAAAGGATATATATTTTTTAAATATATATTTTTATTGATTTTTTTACAGAGAGGAAGGAAAAGGGATAGAGAGTTAGAAACATTGATCAGCTGCCTCTTGCACAACCTCTACTGGGGATGTGCCTGCAACCAAGATACATGCCCTTGACCAGAATCAAACCTGGGACCCTTCCTGGGTCTGCAGGTTGACACTCTATCCACTAAGCCAAACCAGTTAGGGCCCAAAGGGTATTTCTTAACCTATAGTGTGTGACATTGTGAAATTCATCCTGAACTTGGTTGGTGCAGACAGTACTTTAGATTGGATTCACCAGGTGAGAAAATTATATAAAATAATTTATAATTTTTCAAGATTGACATATTTTAAGCCAATTTATTAATGGTTTGAATTATATTAATAGATATTAATAGACAGCTTAATCTAGAACTTTCCTTTCTTGTGATGCACTCCTGAGTCTGATTTGCCAGTATTTATTTATCATTATAAAAGTATCTATTCATGAGTAAAAGGAATCTATGGTTTCTATGTAAATAATAATGATTCTGATACAATGTTTGATAAGGTTCTTACCTTTAGTCTTATGATTTGAATGAGTTTAAAAAACAGGAGCTATCTATTCTTTCTAAATTTGGTAGAACTATAATAGTTAGTAAAACTGGGCTTTGTGCATTTTGGGGAAGGGAAGATATTGACTATGCGTTCAATACAATTTTTTTTTCATTGTCGTTTGGTTTAGGTTTCTTATCTGTTTTATTTTAATTTATTTTAAAATAAATTTTAACCTTACAATTACAGTTGATATGCAATATTACGTTAGTTTAGATGCACGGCATAGTGATTAGACTCATATAATTTAGGAGTGATCACTCTGAAAAGTCTAGTAACCACTGACACCACACATGGTCATTACAATACTAAAGGCCCAGTGCATGAAATTTGTGCATGGGTTAGATCCCTAGGCATGGCTGGCGATCAGGGCTGATCAAGGCCTTCTGGCTGCTTGCTGGGGCTCCCTTCCCCAGCTGCCAGCTGCCTTTGTTATCTGCCACCCCCTGGTGTTCAGTGCACCTTATAGAGAGCAATTGAACTCCTAGTCTCCTGGTGGAACTCCTGAGGGGACAATTTGCATATTAGGAATATATATATATATATATATATATATATATATATATATATACACAATATATATATATATAGACTATATTTTGTATGCTGTGCTTTACTTTAATGGGATCATTTTTATCCCTCAATTTATACTTCTTTTTAAACTCAAATTTTGTAATTGTAAACCTTTCTAGGAAATTTTCTATAGTTTTCCATTTCATCAAATTTCCAACCTATTGGACTCAACCTCTGTGTTATTATCTTTAAAAATTATCTCCCAAAGTTCTTTTGCTTGTTTCTAATTATTTATTGACACATTTGATTAAAAAAAAACTTTCTAAAGTAATGGTTTCTGCTTCTTTTCTAATTTTAACTCAAAATTTTTATCTTCACAATCAACTACTTATTATAGGTTGACTTTGTTAATATAATTTGGCTTTTTGTATTAAATACCTCACTCACTTATTTTCAATAAATTTCTGGTATATGCATTTAAGTATATATATATATGTGCTTCTTTGCTTATCACATAGATTTTGTCAGTATTTTCCTAATTGTCTCTAAATCAACATTTTAATTCCTTTTTAATATAAGTAATTTTTAAGGGTATTTTCAAATTTCTAAGAGAGATTTTATTTTAGCTGTTTTTCATCACACATATTGAGCAACTTGATTACTTTTTCCATTTGCCTTGCATTATGAGATAATATCTCAGTTTAAAAACTAATTTTCACCTGCATTTAGCCTGTTATTCAGTCATTTTGTTTTGTTTTTATCTTAGTAAATAAGTTTTTAAAGTTTCAGTTACTGTCTTTTATTGTAGCTTATTTTCTTTTAAAATAAAGAGGCAAAATTCTCAACATTTTCTGAGAATATTTTAAAAATGTAATTTCCACTTTGGCTGGAACCGGTTTGGCTCAGCGGTAGAGCGTAGGTCTGCGGACTGAAAGGTCCCGGGTTTGATTCCGGTCAGGGGCATGTACCTTGGTTGCTGGCACATCCCCGGTAGGGGGTGTGCAAGAGGCAGCTGGTCGATGTTTCTCTCTCATCCACGTTTCTAGCTCTCTATCTCTCTCCCTTCCTCTCTGTAAAAAATCAATAAAATATATTAAAAAAAATAAAAATTTCTACTTTGTGTAATAATTCTGATCCCTGGCAACATGTGAGTTCTATTTCTGTCTTATCATTGACCCCCGTCATCATAATTGTTGGTGACTTTTGGCTGCCTATTGGTACTTACAGACAGCGATTGTGGGTTCTTTATCAGGTATCAGGGCTTTGACAGTTTTGTGGACGTCGGAGTTGAGTCTTAGGACTGTGTGGCATTTTTGTTGGATGAATTTTTCTTTTTTCTGAGGAGGCTCTCTGTCCCTTGTGATGAATGTAAGTTACCGGGGCCAAGGCCTTTCCCCACTCACGCTGTTATCTCCCTGGAGGAGAACTGAGCAGTGAACCAACCAGCCTCCTTCCAGGCCCCCTTTCTCCCAGCTCTCACTGTTCAGGATCATGAAGTGGTTTTTGGTTCCTCTTGGTTTTTGGTTTCTTGGCTGTTGCATTTCCCCCAACATTCATACACATGTCCATGCACACACATCTGCCTGTGCTCAGAGGCGGCTGCGCCAAGCCGGCACGTGGAGGTGAACTGCGCATGCGCAGGCCACAGGCTGCAGTGGTTGGGGGTAGGGGTGGGGGGTAGGGGGTAGGGGGTGGGGGTGGGAGGAGGGGCTGCGGGCAGCCACGTGCGCTTCTGGCGGGAGCCCTGAGCCCCAATTCAGTGCCTGCTGAGGGCCGAGTCTGCAGCAACCTGAACCTGCCCTGTCATGATGACACCGGAACATCAGGGTGCCAGGCCAGCAGAAGATCGAAACGGGAGGTCACCCGACAATATCCGGTGCTGCTAGCATCGGCCGCCCCTTCCCTACTGCCTGCGGAGGTGAGTCAGTGTCCCCCCAGGCCACTTGCTTCTGTGTCCGTGCAAACCACTGACCCCTGCAAGCCACAGCCCTCCCTGCTTAGGGCCTTCGGGCGCTGCAGCTCTGTGTGCACCTGGACGCGCGGATCCTGGCCCGATGTGGGCCGAGCCATGGGATTGGCGCTCCTCTGCCCCAGAGGCCCTAGAGGAGGGCTCCCCTCAGCCTTTACAGCCCACAGGTTACTGCGTTTCACTGACACCCACCCACCTCCCAAACAAGGCTTACTGTCCCAGCTGTGGTCCAGTGCACGTTTTCCCTCGGAGACCGAGCAGCTATCCTATTGAATGGAACTACCTACTCAGCACAAGTTGAGCCCCCGGGGGGCAATCGACCCTTATTCCCTGAACCCCGGATGAGCACGCAATGTAGAGCTGGTGCTAAGGCACCTCGGGCTCCCCGGCTGCACCCTGCTCTGGAGAAAGAGAAATGCTCAGACACATTAGTGCACTTCACACGTTAGGGAGAATTAAAAAAAAATATTACACACACACACACACACACACACACACACACACTGCACTCAACTCGACACACACAGACTGAAAGGAAAGGTTTGGTAAAGATATTTCATGAAAATGGAAAAGAAAAAAAAAAAAAAGAAAGCCGGGGTAGCATTCCAATACCAGACAAAATAGAATTTAAACAAAGGCTATAAATAGAGACAACTAAGAACCCAGCAATTCCATTTCTGGTAATTGATGTGAAGAAACCCAAAACACTAAATAAAAAAGACATATGCATCCATATGTTCATTGTAGCATTTACAATAGCAAAGATATGGAAGCGACCTAAGTGTCCATCACTAGATGAATGGATAAAGGAGAGGTACATATATGTAATGAAATATGATTACGCCATAAAACAAGAATGAAATCCTGCTGTCTGCAACAAGGTGTTGTGCTGAGTGAAATGAGTCAGACAGAGAAAGACAAACGCCAGATGATTTCACTTATGTGTGGAATCTAAAAAGCAAAATAAACAAGCAGAACAGAAACAGACTCATAGCAAACATTTAGTTGGTGAGTTGGGCGGGGGGGATGGTTGAAAAGATGAAGAGATTAAGAAATACAGATTGGTAGACAGAAAATAGTCATGGGCAGTGGTCGGCAAACTGCGGCTCTTGAGCCACATGCAGCTCTTTGGCCCCTTGAGTGTGGCTCTTCCACAAAATACCACGTGCGGGCACACAGGTACAAGTGCGATCGAAACTTCATGTCCCATGCGCAGAAGTCGTTTTTCAGCTCTCAAAAGAAATTTCAGTTGTTGTACTGTTGATATTTGGCTCTGTTGACTAATGAGTTTGCTGACCACTGGTCATGGGGATGTAAAGTACAGCTTATGGACTACAGTCAATAATATTGTAATAACTATGTATGGTGCACAGGTACTAGATTTATTGTGCTGGTCACTTCATAAGTTATATAAATATCTAATCACTGGGCTATACTGAAATTAATATAATATTGTATGTCAACTGTAATTGAAAAATAAAATTCATTTAAAAGGCTTAAGCATATGTAGTCTCTTACATCTATATCTGGCTTCTTATGTTTATCATGATGTATTCAAGGTTCATCCATGTTGTACCAGGCATCAGTACTTCATTCCTTTTTTTGGGTGAAAAATATTCCATTACATGGATATCACCACATTTGTTTATCCATTCATCAGTTGATGGACATTTGAGTTTAGTTTTTTGAATATTAAGAATAATACTGCTATAAATATTCATATGTAATAGTTTTTGTGTGGACATATGTTTTAATTCTGTTGGGTATATACTTAAGAGAGGAATTGTTGGCTCATATGGTAACTATGTTTTACTTTTTGAGCAACTGCCTAATTGCTTTATTAATTGGCTACATCATTTTGTATTCATATCAGGTATGTAGGAGGCTGCCAATTTTTTCACATTTGCCAATACTTGCTATTTTACTTCTTTTTTTTTTTTTTTTTTTTAAAGTATAGCCATTCTACTTGGTGTGAAGTGCCACCTAATTGTGGTTTTAGTTTCCATTAATCTGATAACTAATTTTACAGTTTCTTTTTAATATGCCTATTGGCCAGTTATACATCTTCTTTAAAGAAATGTCTGTTTCGATCCTTGCCCATTTTTAAGTTGAGTATTTGTGTTTTTATATACAAATCTCTTGTTATATAGTTATATATATAACAAGAGATTTGTATATTCCAGGTACAAATCTCGTTATATATATGATTTGCAAATTTTTCTTTCATTCTGTAGGTTGTCTTTTTTTGAGGTGTGCTGTTGAGCATAAACATTTTTAATATTCATGAAGTTCACATCTATTTTTCTTTGGTTGCTTGTAATTTTTAATTTTTTCCTGGTGTTTGGTTTGTTTTTAATAATCGTCCAGACAGATCACAACATGCTGGTGAGTGGAAAAATAAAGTTAGCAGTCAGTGCAAAACTGAGTTTCAATTATGAGGCACCAAACAAAGTCAATCAAGCACTTATAAGGTCAGGGAAAATGATCTTGATTCGGTCTCATTTGTGGGAAAAGGTATTATATCTAAGAAACTGTTTCCTGATCCAAGGTCACAAAGATTTACTCCTATGTTTTCTTCTAACAGTTTTATAATTTTAGTTCTTACATTTAGGTGTATGATCTTATTAGATTAATTTTTGTATACAGTTGAGGTAAGGACATTTTTCTAATAATTAAAAAAAATTATTCGGGTATGGTTTTAAAAAATTATATCTATCTATCTATCTATCTATCTATCTATAAAAGCCTAACTATCTGAACAACTGAATGATTGATCAATGATTGGTTGACCAGGGGATAGACTCTCAATGCATAAGATCGGGCTCCCTCCTGTCTGGTTGGAGCCTGCGGGTATTGGGCTGAAACCCGCTATCTGACAACCACAAAGGAGTCCCGGATTGTGAGAGGGTGCAGGCCAGGCAGAAGGACCCCACAGGTGCACACACTTCATTTGCCACCTGCAGCACCTTCAGTTTTCTGCGCATGGTCTGTTTTGGCATCTCCATTTTCTGCAGGGTTATTCCCATCCTTGCCAGTATCAGCCTTGTCCCTTTGGGTACCCTCTCTCCCTTCTTTGCAGGACCGTTTTAGGCTTGGGCTCTGGCTTTGGAGGAGCGGGGTTAGCTGATAACCTGGCAGCTCTTCTCTGTGGTTCACCTTGGCTTTATTTCCTTCAGCATCCCCTTCAGGGATGGCCATGGTGGTGGGATGTCAAGGCTGGATGCCGGGATGCAGCAGCGCCTCGCTTTAGGTTTGGTCAGCTCCAGGGTTCTTCACCTCTATTCACACTGATCTCATGCCCCAATTTTTCCTTTTTTGTCATCCTTAGGCCTCGCTGATAATACCTCCTCTGGCAGCTGGTGCATTAAACAATTGCCACATTAACAGACATTAAATATTGCTAATTATTTTCAACAAATGCCCTGGGATGGGTCAGTTTGCACAGAGTGCTCTCTGTCTCAGCTCAAATAAAGACGAACTTGAGTACGGTGGTTTTCAGGGAGCTGCTCCACAGGTCAAATCATGATATTCTCTGGGGTGGGGGCTTTGGGGGAATTCCAAACTCATCCTTCCTTCTTTGGTGATTGCTAGGCTCAAGGGTTTCACAGCTGCCTCTATTGTGAAGCTGGTTTTCAAGGCCATGCAAGGCTGGGGAGAAGAGACAGGATTAGGGCAAATTAAAATGCCAAAAAATTTGTTGTTCTTATCAAATTCCAGCTGCTTTTCTTTCTTAGTGGATTATTGCAAGGCTTTAGGTAATTTTGGAGTTCTGAAAAGTTTATTTTGATCATTTTTGCCAGTGTTCATTCTTACTGCTTTTACAGAAGGCACATTTTCAGAGGCCCCAAGTGCCATTCTCCGAGTGCTCCGATGTATTAAATGCTGATTTCTTTTCTAACTTGGTGTTTTGTTGTGCTGCATTGGCCTGGCCAAGGGTGAACCTAAGTGGGGCCAGTGAAGGATTTAGAAAAGACAGACAAGAAAAGAAAGCAACTACATGTAAATAAGAGGCTCAAAAGCTTCATAGAATTGTGTCTATCTTTACTAGTTAAGAACATATAACTAGTTCTTGGTAGCAGTGGCATCTAAATGTCAAATATGGCTTGCCTTTGTATTTTCTACTCTCAGAGTATGCCATTACCCAGTAGTAGGCACTAAATTTATCGAATAGATAAAATGAAAAGGATATCGCTTTTATAAATAGTACTTGCACAAATAATGAATAATAAAAAGTAAATTAAATAGTACACAAGTAAAGATTTAAATTAAGCAAATGTGCATAGAGACATTTTATATAGCTTTCACACTCAGAGAATGAAAGCATCCTACACAATCTTGCCTTTGGGACTCAAGACAAGTAATTGTCCAAGTATTTTATTTAGCTATATATACAATCCTGAGTACTTGGTAAGCAAATATTCATAAAATTGTAATTTTTGTTACTAATCCTTAACTTTGAGTTGGCATCTATGAAGTTTATTGGAAGAATGCAGAGAGTATATCAGTCCCTTTAGAAAGTGTATGAATTTTATCAGTCAAATGTGATAGTTATTTTCCAAGAATTAGGGCATCTCCTTATTTAGTTTTGTGCTTCTTGTTGGGTTTTGGTGATGATCATGTATGCTATTCACATGTGCGATTTGCTCACCCAGTCCAGTCACTATTTTCAGAGATTACCTTTGTGTTCTTCCCTATTTCCTACCCCTATTCAGTAAGAGATTTAATAAAACAGTTATTTTGTAGCATATTTTACATCTGATTTGAAATTTTAAAATGTTACTCTTTTTTTTTCAAGACAGACATGTAGAGTGTGAGTCCAGAGTATGCATAGAAAAAAAAAAATGTAATTGAAATACCAGTACCACCAAACTCAAACATCTTAAGCCAGACGGTTCCTCTAGCTATTTATATTACTTGGTATATATATATATATATATATATATATATATATATATATGTAAATGGACCTAGAATTATTTGATAATTGGCATCAGTAGTGCTTTCTCTAAGGACCATAGAGATTCCCAAGTAAAAATTGGAGGAAGACTAATGTTTTTTAAGAGAAAGGAAGAGGGAGAGAGATGAAAACATCAATGAAGAGAATCACTGATGGGCTGCCTCCCATCACACATTACTTAAACTTTACTCCAATCATTAGTAACACTCATTACTATTTCCTTTTTGTTTTTTTATATTTAGTAAATTTTTTTGTAGAGAAGTTAAATATTTTGGCATAGGTCATACTACTAATATAGAATCACAGTATCAGCCTTGGTCTGCCAAATACCCAATTCCATGCCATAGAATATTCTCAATATACTTTCTTTAGAGTAGTGTAAATGCTCAGATTAAGGAGGTAAATTAACATTTTTATGAAATATAAAATATTAAAGAGAACATTTATGTAGTTTTTAGAATAGCAGTAGTTGTTCAAGAAAGGCAGCAGTAATATCTTTCCCAGATGTTGATAAGTAAGGAAATAAAAATCAGGCAATATTACTTTCCCTCATGCTACTTCTCCCTTTGCTCAAGAATTTAATTTAATATTGTAATTGGCTATAAAACAAAACAAAACACCTACATAGGGGCCCATTTCTGCCATATAGAATGGCTACGTGTCCAAACATAAAGGGCCCAATGACTACCTGACTTAATAAGGCCATTTATTTCTTCAAAGGGACACTTAAAATTCTCATTATGGCATATGGTATTTACTCTAGAGATCCAGAGTTCTACTTGGAGTAACTCTTCAATGATTATAACATTTGTTATCTGCTGTGTCTACTAATTTCTTTGGCCCATCCGGACCCACTCTCCACTCTTCCCTCTCTTGTTGGTGTCCAGGGAAACTGACCTTTATGAAATATGTCAATGTGACTTCCTGCTCTCTGGCTTCCTGTTGGGATTCCCAAAGGCAGTCACCAACAGGAGATTGGAGGGCTGTAGGATAATAAGATTTGGATATTTCTTCTTCCTGATCTGTTTCCTGCCATATCTCCATAAGGTTGCTTGAATCTAGCCACAACAGACCATGGCTGCTGTAGCTGTAGTTACTCTATTCAGGTTCCAGCAACTTCTCCTTCTGTATTTTTCTTCAGACCTGGGAGTAATAGCAGCTATAGCTTGCTGATTTCCCTTATGCCTGTCTACAGTTTCGTAAATAGTACCTTTGTTATCCCCAGAGTGTGAAATCTGTTTCCTCCTGGGAGCCGGACTGATATACAACTGAATACTGAGCAGCAACATACCAGCCTGTGAACCTACACAGAACAGAGTGTGGCTCTTAACTTATGGGAAGATACAACTAACATGCAAAAAAACAGACATCAGAACATTTACAATGAAATATACTAATACAATTTAATATAATATTCCAACAATAAGTGTGGATATGGAATAAAAAACGAGTTAGTGAGGTTTATTGAAACTTCAAAAATATGTTTTATAGATTAAAGCTAAATATATATATATATATATATATATATATATATATATATATATTTAAATTGCTCTGAGTATCAATTCTAAGCACTTTTGCTCTCAAGTATAACGCAAGACCTGAATTGGATCATATTTGATATAAACACCCAGAATTGATTTCAGAATATAATAAATGAGAGCTGTTCTCTCCCTAAGACGTTGAATGAAATTTGCCATTTGAGTGCCTTTATAGAATTTGACTTTTGCTGGTTCAGTCCTTTGGAAATTGACCATTTAGTGATACATTCTTTATGCAAATTCTTCTTTGTGTGGTGCAGTTCGTAGGGAATTTTATCTCTACTGGTACAGTTCTTATATATATTTGACCAGTAAAATCCTTGGATGTGTGTGTTCAATGGGATAACTAATTACAATATTCAGCAAAGTCACAACCCATATCAGATAAAAGACTGGAACCCAGAGTTTATAAAGAACAATAAGAAAATAAATAATTGGCCGAAACCGGTTTGGCTCAATGGATAGAGCATCGGTCTGCGGACTGAAAGGTCCCAGGTTCAATTCCGGTCAAGGGCATGTACCTGGGTTGCGGGCACATCCCCAGTAGGGGGCGTGCAGGAGGCAGCTGATCGATGGTTCTCTCTCATTGATGTTTCTAACTCTCTATCCCTCTCTCTTCCTCTCTGTAAAAAATCAATAAAATATATTTAAATATATATATATATATATATATATATATATATATATATATATATTTTTTTTTTTTTTTAAAGAAAATAAATAATTGAATTTAAAAAATGGACACATGTTTTAAGTAGACATTTCACCAAATAGGTACAGGAAAAGATGCTCACCATCATTAACAAAGAAATGACAAGTTAAAATCATGCTGAGATACCACTACAGAGCCACTCTCTGGCTAAAATGAAAAAGATTGACAATAATTAGTGATGATGGGATTGTGGTACAATTGGAAATCTCATATGTTGATAATAGAAATGTAAAATGATACAGCCACTTTGGAAAAAAAACATTTTTTTATACAGATAAACACACATCGTCATATGATTAGCAATCCCACCTCTAGGTATTTAACCTAAAGAAAAACAGACTGTTTCACACAAAGGCCCATGCTCAAATGGAAGATTACTCATAATCAAAAACTAAAAGCAAGACAACTATCGATAATAAATAGTGTTATGTTCATACAATAAATGCTATTTAGCAATAAGAAGGAATGAACTGTAAACACTTGAGGGAACATGGATGAATCTCAAAAGCATTATGCTAAGTTAATGAAGTCAGAGATAAAAGACTACATACTGGAGGATTCCACTTATATTTCATTCTAGAAAAGGCAAACCTATTGGAATAGAAAACAAATTAGTGGTTGCCTGGGGGTTAGGAGGATGCTTGACCACAAAGGGGAACAAAGGAACTTTGCCAGTTGATGGAAATGTTCTGATTTTTTTTTTAAATTTTATTGATTATGGTATCACATAATTGTCCTCATCCTCTCATTCCCATCCCAAACCCCTCCCCACATATGCCTCCACCCCCCTGTTGTCCATGGCCACTGGCTAGGCCCATATGCATGCACATAAGTCCTTTGGTTGATCTCTCCCCCTCACCTCCACCCTCCCCTACTTTCCCTCTGAAGTTTGAGTCTGATCACTGCTTCTCTTTCTCTGGGTCTGTTTTTGTTCATCAGTTTATATTGTTCCTTATTTCCTCTAGATGTGAGAGATCATGTGATCCAAGAAATACCCTTGTAAGAACCGAAACTGAGTCAAGCCATAATGGTTATGCTGAGAGGCAAATGAATCAGTCTGTAGTGAGTTCCTTTCTGGGCCAACAGTTCTTTTGAGTCCCAATTTCAATGTCAAACAGTTTCTTATGTGTACATGTCAGTCATGATATTTCTTCTGATTCTTGCTTGTGGTGCTGTTTACATGACTGTCCATTTGTCAAAGCTCAAACTACACTTAGCAGAATGAGTTTTATTGTATATAATTATACCTCAATAAAGCTGACTTTAAGAAAAAAGAATTCAGCGAAGTCAGCTTCTTGATAACGGATGGGTATTCATTTACTCTCTGAAGTTGTTGATAATATATTTTAATATTGGGTGTATTTCAGTGTAATTAGCCTTATTTGGAATTCCCAGCTCCGAAGAATATAAGCTTATTTATTCTTCTGAATAGCATGTTATTAGAAAAGTAGAGCAAGCTAATAGAATTTATTGTTTCTGCTGGAGAAAACCTTACTTATTTGCTCTTGTGTGACAGATACTTGTGCATATTATGAATGGTGGGTAAAGATGAAGCAGCTGAGAAATTCTAGGGAAGGTGGTAAGACTAGAGTCAATGGTCCTTGAAAATGATAATTTCCAATTAAGGAAAATAAGCAATTCAAAGAGCTCCCTCCAATAAAAACCAGTTTTGCATAAATCTAAGCAAATCAGACTAAGGAGTTCTTTTTGGAGTTACCTGGAAGAGCTCTGGAATTAACACCAAAAGGACTCCTTAGTTATATCTCAGTAAAGCTGAGACGAAGAAGAAAGCTATGGAAATCACACACATTCATGTGCATTTATTTTTTGTATTATGTTATACCCACTTTGATGGATAGAAGGAGACAAGATTTCATAAAATAATTTCTGTAGATTTCTCAGCATTTGATTAGTTTCCAAAGCTTAAGCTGAATTAAAGTAAGATTTTTCAGTTGGCAATCCTTGTTCATAAAGATGCCTTGGCGGTGTTATTTTTTATTGCATGTTGTATTTTCAGATGCCTCCAACCTTTTCTGAATCGCCAACAAACATGTTTTTATGATTGTGTATAATTGGGAGAATTATAAATACATATATTTTGCTATAATCATGCCCTTAAACAAGTTCTGAGTGCATTCTACAGTCTGTGATAGTTTATAGACAGTCTAAAGAAGGCCTGCAACTGTTACCTAATGAGTCAGGTTCTGCACTTAGACCAAACATCTCTGTAAAAAATAGCTCATCCAACTTTTGTTTGGTTATTTCCACTAGAAAAAGCTATTTATCAGTAAGTTTTTGACATTACCTGGAACTTCAATTAAATTACTTAAAGAAAAACTGAATTTCATATCTTTGAGAAGTGGGTGTATTAAATGCCATAGATTTTTATTTTGGGTGATTCATTCAAATTAAAATGGTTGAGAGCCTGCTGATAGAATCCAAAAGGAACTTGGCACTGAGTCTAGTACACTTTGAAAAGATAGGATCTTTGCAGATTTTATTAAAAGTTGTTCCCCTCCTTTCTGCTTTATCATCCAGTCATTAAGACAATTGTTATAGGAGAGCATGGAAATTGATCCATTGCTTACCTCAGTGGTCCTTTTGTGAGCTTCTGCTTATTACAGAAGTACACAAAAGGATCGTTAAATATCATTAAATTAATGATACTTCTGGCCGAAACCGGTTCGCTTCAGTGGTAGAGCGTCGGTCTGCGGACTGAAGGGTCCCAGGTTTGATTCCGGTCAGGGGCATGTATGTTGGTTGCGGGCACATCCCCGGTAGGGGGTGTGCAAGAGGCGGCTGGTCGATGTTTCTCTCTCATCGACATTTCTAGCTCTCTAGCTCTCTCCCTTCCTCTCTGTGAAAAATCAATAAAATATACTTTTAAAAAATGATACTTCTGGATTTTTTAGAAGGATTTAGAAGATATATTATTTATTAGGCATTTACACACATATCCTACCTTCCCTCAAAGAGTTTATAATAGGGGAGTAAGACATACATGTAAGTACAATGTAAGGCAGAAGATGAATTCAATGAAACTGGCCTATATCAGTTTCCTGTTCAGATCAGTGAAAGCATAACTTCTGAGGCTCAAAGCTAATGGGAGCTTTCTGGAAGGGGCTGCATTTGGACGGTGCCTCATAGGTGACAGTGGCCCAGCAGGGGAAGGCATTCACCTCATAGGGAAGGACTAGCTGTAGACACAGGAGTATTTTTCATGTGTATGGAGCACTGGAGTAGAGCAGTTGGGCTTGAAATAGAGTTATCAAATGGGGAAGCAAAGTGAGACACAGGATACTTGGCTAAGGAATTTAGATTTTATTACACAGCCAGTGGGGAAATAATTGATGCCAATGCAGCCATTGGAGGACTCAGTTTTTCACAGAGAATTCCAGTTGTCTTCAATGAGGGGTTTTAAGAAGTCATTTAAGTTTTTATTTTTCTTCAATTCTTTCCCTCTCTCTTTTCTCTGATATGCTATCTAACATGTCAGAAGTAAACTTTTCAAGATTTCTAAGTTATGTATAATGGCAACTCAAATCTAATCAGCCTAATGATTTATTGAACTATCAATATGTGCAAGACACATTGTGCCAATTGTGAATTATTCTAAGCCCTTTCTACCAAAAATCCCAAATGCACAATGCAAAGCATCTTACCTTCAGGGTTCCAGAGACACAGCCCCAAAGAAGCCACCAGTACATTTCCTTAATTTTCTTTTTAATTTCACATATGATTTTTTAAAATTAAAAAATGTATCTTTATTTTTGAAACTATTACAGATACCCCCCCCCCCCCCCCCATTGATTCCCTGTACCCTGCTCCCCACTTCACTGGCCTTCACTGTACTATTGTCTGCATCCATGGCTTGACTTTTCACATGTGATTTTTGTTTCTCCCCATCTCTGTACTCTGCTGGAGCTCATTGTCTGAATGACTGATTGAGCATTTAGCATACGCTTCCATGTACTGATTAATATATATATATATATACACACATACATACATACTAGAGGCCTGGTGAACGAAATTTGTGCACAAGTAGGGTCCCTAAGCCTGGCCAGCAATCAGGGCCTATCGGGGCCTTCTTCCCTTGGCTACTGGCTGCCATCCAGGGCCTTCCTTCCTTCATCCTGCGCCACCCCTAATGGTTACTACACGTGATAGCAAGTGGTGAAACTTCTGATTGGTCAAACTCCTGGTCATTGAACTCCCAAGGGGACAGTTTGCCTATTAGCCTTTTATTATATAGGATATATATATTCAATGGACTAATATATATATTTATATCTTGTCTTATCAACCAGCACTTAGCACAGCCCTTTGCTCACTATGTCTTGCTCCTTAGTACATGTTGACATGGGGATTTAATGGCAAATATGTGGATTGTAGGCTTTGGTTCAGATGTAATGGCTTTTGGTGAATGGACCTGGAATAATGTAGATGGATCCAGTTTGAGTTCTGGCTTGACCACTGACCATCTCTGGGAGTTGCTTAATATCTATTTCAGGTTTTTTCTTTTTTTAATCTAGAGGACACCAAGTAGACTATGGTTGGGAGAATTGTAAAAGATTTGCTTTGAACAGGAGCATTTTTCCTTAACATGGTGATCTGGATTCCTCTAGCCTCCCCCATCCAGATAAGATTTTTCATTTTATAGTATATTTTTAATTTTCTTCCGTGGTAGCACAACCCTTGTCACTTTTTCCTACCCACTCATTGTCAGAGCCCCATATAATTTAAAAATAGAGATGTTTCTGCTGTGTATTTTTATGCTTGGGTGTTTGGGGCCAAGTGGGTGGGAATACTGACACCTAAATTGTCACATTTCAAAGCGAGTCTTAGTAAATGTATAAAAACTGTAAAATAAAAATAAAAAACCAAACATTTTTATCTGCCTAGAACTATCACTCTTTCTTTCTCATAAGTGTACCTCCCAAATGTTCAGGTAGCTGTCCCCTGCCATGTTGTCTGAATGTTTCGGAGGAAGTGACCACACCCTGCCTCCAAGGTTAGGTCCTGGTTGTCTAAGGCTCATCAGTCTTACCTTTTATTCACAGATACTGTGCGTGAGGACAGGCCAAACCAGGCAGCTAAGTCAGTGTCTTATTCAGAAAGGCACAGGGAGCTCAATGTGGATTAATGAAATGCAAGGGGACAGAGTTGTTTAGAACTTAAATACTAGGTTAAGCCTGTTCTGAGGCCTCACCTACCTCTTGATTTGCACTTATGAGAGTTCAAACCTTATGGTTTAAGTCAGTTTGCCTTGGTTTTTTTGTTTGTTTGTTTGTTTGTTTTTGTTTTGATATATTTTATTGATTTTTTTTACAGAGAGGAAGGGAGAGAGATAGAGAGCTATAATAGAAACGTCATGAGAGAGAAACATCGACCAGCTGCCTCTTGCACACTCCCCACCGGGGATGTGCCCGCAACCAACGTACACGCCCCTGACCGGAATCGAACCTGGGACCCTTCAGCCTGCAGACCGATGCTCTACCATTGAGCCAAACTGGTTTCTGCTTGCCTTTGAGCCAAACTGGTTTCGGCTAGCCTTAGGTTTTGTGTTACACACATCTGAGAACATCTTACATTTCCATACCATTTTAAAATTAATATGTTCCCTGGGGATGAAAATGTGCTCTAGCCCAGGACCACCCAATTGCGTATTCCATTCAGTTTATGCACTAAATGCACATGTTCTATGTCAGGGTGGCCCAGTGAGGTAGATACTGTCCACATGTGGTTATTGAGCAGTTGAAATGTGGCTATAAAAAACATCAAGAACCAAATTTCTAATTTTATTCACTTTTAATTAATTTGCATTTAAATGGCCTCATGTGACTAGTAGCTATCCTATTAGATAGCACAGATCTAGACCAGTCAGCCTTCAGATTGTTGAGACCACACTGCAGCATTGCTCCAAAGCTGTTTCCAAGTGATCACTAATAACTATTCTGAATTAGCCTGAATTGTATTATATCATCCTAAAGCAAAATAAAGTTCAGATTTGAATACACTAAAATGTCAGTGGCCTCTCTCTTCCTCTTTCTGTATTAAAAATTTCCTACTTGCTGAGATTTATATTTCATGTAATAGGGACTATAAGAAGAATAAATATGTGCCTATTCCTTGCCAAATAGTCTAAGACAGTGGTCAGCAAACTCATTAGTCAACAGAGCCAAATATCAATAGTACAACCATTAGAATTTCTTTTGAGAGCCAATTTTTTTAAAACTTAAACTTCTTCTAACACCACTTCAAAATAGACTCGCCCAGGCTGTGGTATTTTGTGGAAGAGCCACACTCAAGGGACCAAAGAGCCACATGTGGCTCGCGACCTGCAGTTTGCGGACCGCTGGCCTAAGACAAACACACACAAAAACAACGCTGAATAACCAGAGCAGTGTGTGATGATGTGTATATGTCTGTAAATGCTGAACGAGTTAGGAGGAAGGTTGGGAAGCCTCACTCACAATCTTGTTAATGTGGCTTCCTAGAAAGGATTGCAGTGACAGGTATAGAGATACGTTTCTACTAAGGAAACACTGTTTCAAGGCATTTATCATCCTTTTGACGGCCTTTCCCATTCTCCCCCCCCAATCAAGAGGCCTCAAGTAACATTATTAGCATTTTATTACCTTCTTACCAGGAGAGAAACATATAAGTAGATGTATGCCTTTTCTGATGAGTCTGCATTTTGATTCACTCTGTTCTGGATGGCCCTTTCTTTTCCCTTCCCTTTTCCTCCTTTTCTATTTTTCTCTTCGCTGTACTTTCCATAGACATACCTACAAAGCATTGTGTCTTTTTCCATTCAAGAAATTCCTAACTTTGATACTGTAGTCATAGCATGGAGGGAACACAATTTTCGGTTGAATTTTTCATTCTCCAGGTCGCTGCCAATTACTGTCAGGAGCAGTGGTGACTTTTTGTGAGGGGGATGATTGTTCATTAGAAAGTGGCCTGAAACAATAAATTCCCTTCACACAAACCATTGAACTATCATGAGATGGTAACGACTTTCTGTCACTCCCAACAGAGGTCTCATCCAAACTCCTGACCCAGAGGTGGAAAGGCTTTGTAGCTCATTAGTGATCCCCCTGGAGCCATCAAGTGCCAAGTCTCCAGTCACATGGAGCCTCAAGTGAAGAAGTACTGTGCACCTTTTAGCATTAGCAGTGTTTTAATGGCCAAAAAAAAAAAAAACCCAAAAAAAACCAACTTAAAAGTAAGAGTACACATTTTCAGTGTTTTCTGTGAGGCTAGGGGGACCATGTTAATATGACTCAAAATATTTTATCATAATTGCCTTATGTTATTGAAACTTTTGTGAAATCTTCGTGAGGATAGTACTCCAATGAATGGCAGAAATGGATTTCCTCATCTATTCTGGGACATAAAATATCATTTTGTGAACTCACAACTAGTTTGAGGGGAAAGGGATAGTACTAAATGTTGGACTGAAGATAGTTTTGCTTATATGATCAGGACCACTGAGTTTCCTTTACCTTTTCCTGAGTTACTTAAAAAAAACACACCTGTAGTTTGAATTTAAATGAGAAAAAAGAACAGAATCTTTAAACGCAGTTTTGCTGTTACTAAGTTATTATAGCAAACGTTGGTGCCCTAAGAATGCTCTTTTAGCTCCGTAAGCCTGGTCAGGTTTTCAGGTCTCGGCAAGGTTTGGATTTTAGATTATGATGAAATG
This sequence comes from Pipistrellus kuhlii, assembly GCF_014108245.1. Taxonomy (NCBI): domain Eukaryota; kingdom Metazoa; phylum Chordata; class Mammalia; order Chiroptera; family Vespertilionidae; genus Pipistrellus; species Pipistrellus kuhlii. Next base: position 49,563,180 of record NW_023425427.1, read on the forward strand.
TTTTGCTACTTCAGTGAAAATAATTTAATTATTATTACCTCTTTCTCTTCATGTTTAAGCTTGAAGCAAAACTCTATAAAGCAATGGGCAGATTTTCCAGACAGGCAATCATTTCATTTCAGTTTTGGGGCCTATCAAACCAAGGCATTATCAATTTCATGCTTCCAAGCATATACATTATCTATGGTTCTCTATACTTCTAAAATACATATTTTTGTGTGAAATGATATGCTTTAATGTAAGAGAAAGCAGAGCAATTGAACTATTTACTAAATACAAAGATATATTTATCCCAAACAATATGTAATATGCATAATGGAAGCATTAATCATTTTATATGGAATTAAGGATCTTTAATGATTCTATTACAGCATCCCATTTTAAGTTTTTATTTGTTGAAAATATTTCATCATGAAAATAAGCTTGATGGCAAAATGCAAGTGAATATGAATAGTTCCTTATCTTCTTAGCTTATTTTTAATTGAAAGTTAGTTATTTTAGGCCCTAGTGATTTATATGTTTACAATTATCCAATTTTAATTGAATTAAATGAGAAAGAATTTAGCTCAAACAAATTAATATATTATAAATTTATGTTTAATAGTCAAGAGATAGCTCAAGTTGACATGCAATTGTTGCAGCAATTTAAAATTCTTAATAACTTCTGAAGACAAATCCTTTTGAAAGTGGCAGACATGTTAATGATGATCTTCCGTTATCACATCTCTATCATAGCCAGCACTTTGTAAGCTGATACTCTCTTTGCTAAACTGACCAAAGTCAATATATACTCCAATTATAGCAGGATGAACCTGACAGCTTGTATCCTCTTCCTGAAGGCTGTCTGCCCCATGGTGTGGCCTGTACAGACAAGCTGCCAGAGCTTCATTAATAGCTGGGCTGCTTTTCTTCTGGTTAGAGGAAGTGGTGTTTGTCTGGTAGATCATCCAAAGTGTTCTGTGGTTTCTTGCATAGGTTAAATTTTTTTTTATTTTGAGTTATATTTATTTTCCTCTAAAATTCAGAAAATTTAGCCACTAGTCAAATATTTTCACTTTGTATAGTTTGTTGTGCCATTTTCTTATTGCGTCTTCATCCCTAGAACAGTGCACTGTGCTTATATTAATTACACACATTTCATTTCAAAAGCATTTTCAGATTTTATACCCTTATGAAAACACTTGAAGTTAAATTAAAAAGATGATATAGTTATCATTATTTAATCAATAAAATATTGGAAATACTGTAGTCGGAGGATAATGATTTGCCATTAATTAACCACCTAGTTATTGGTGGAATTTTTCTTGAAAATATATTGCTTTTTAAATGGCCATGCAATTATTATTATTATTTTTAATGAAACCCAAGTCCTCTTCAGAGAATAGATGACTAAATTTGCACATAGTACAACCTAAGTGTCTTATTATTCTCTTTAGGAGGCCATTTTAGTCACATCCATGAAAAATGTCTAGTTAATTTTTCTCTTAGGTCTTTTAGCACTCACAGACATAGATACACAATAATATATTGCTCTGTATTGTTCAAGGTTCATTTTGTATGTGTTTGTCTTCAATTATTTGGCAAGGTATAGGGATGTGCTTTTTGTCCTATAGCCCCCATTGCATGAAATCTAAATCTGAGCAAATAGAAAACTTTCAATATCCATGCATCCCATTGACATTTAAAGTCATCAAATCTGAGCTTTGTTTTGATTTACAATTGTTTAATACTATTTAAAATAGAATTCAGATTAGTTGTTACTGATTCCTCTGGGACAGAGCTTTGGAGGAATGATGCAGAGTGGTACCAACTATCTGAAGCTTGACTGGTTTAGATCTGTGCTAGCTAATCAGATAGCCACTAGTCACATGAGGCAACTTAAAGGCAAACTAATGACAACGAAATAAAATTAGAAATTCAGTTCCTCAGTAGTTCTAGCCACATATCAGTTGCTCAATAGCCACATGAGGACAGTGGCTACCTTGCTGGGCAGCACTTATACGGGATGTTTCTATCATCACAGAAAGTTTTACTGGACTGGACTGGTAGACTGCATTTTCATTCCTCTGTTTATATTTGATATTAAACCATAATGTTATCATTCTCTATAATGCTAAAAATAAAATAAATAATTGGGAAGTATAGTGAATGCTAAGGAAAACCCAAGATCCAAATACATTAGCGTCGGGAGCTTGTATAAGGCATGAGTCATAAAATCTCCTGTTAGTTTCTATATGTAATGTATCTATTTTATATTTCTATAATTTCAGATACTTGAAAAATTAGATTTTCAGGAGTTAAAGGAAATTGGTGGCTGTTATTTTTTGCAAAGAAGATGATATTAATAATTTGGTGTTTTTATAACTTGAGTTCTAGTGGATAGGAAAAGGCATGAATATTAATTATAGGGTTCTTCTGGGATCACTCAAGCTTTTTAAAAAAATAGTACATACCTGCACAAGCACAAACCCAACCCCTATTTAATAGACAAGGTCGTTAAAAACATCTAATATCTTAGAGAGATACACTCGCTCATCAAAATATTACACCTGGAAGAGGATACTCAGATCTGCTAATTTACCAGTTTGAAATATTGTCCTCTACATTGTTCTATTTATGATGACCTAACTGAAGACAAAGTTTAGGGGTTTTGGCGGATGGGAACAGGGCTACGCTATGCTGCAACTGTTGACAAGTTTAATTTCATTTTGAGCCATTATCTTAGGGAATATGTGGGTGTTATCTTAGTAATCTGCCATTTTCTGAGCTTATTCATAACAGTCAAAGGAAAGATGGTATCTCGGTGCTTATAGTGAAAATCTTCGGAAGGCAGAAATCAAAGTCTTTTATTAAATTTTTGTCCAGGAGTTCATCTGTCAGGGCTAGTTATTGTTACCATATAACCAAGATTCTCTATGACTGATATGGAAAAAGAAAACATTCAAAAAGAATTCGGCAAGCAGTGTGTCCATGTTGTCCTTGCCTGTCATTTTATAATTGAACAACAGTTCCTTGTATTATATCCTGGGCAGGTCTTCCAGTGCAAAGTAGATCTGTTCAAAGTAGAATGCGTGGAAGGAAGGGTGGTGTTCAAGAAGCAGGCAAGACTTTGCAAAGAGTTAAGGATGATATTGCTGTCTTATTAGAAACCATATTTATAGGAGCATGAACAGGCAATATATTGGTCAAAGATGAATTGGTAAAATTTTCCATTTAAATGTGCAGTTGGAGTGCTGAAGTATAGTAGGTATTAGAAATTTTTATAAAGTGAATCCTTCAAGTCTTAACAAGTTAGTCTAATGATCACTTAAAAACGGCTAGGGCTACAGCAGTTTGGATTTAATCTTAATAAGTTAGCCTAACGATGACTTTAAAAATGATTAGGACTGCAGCAGTTTGGTGTCCTGTTTTAACCTTACTGGCATTATTAATTCTGAATGGTTCATAAGTTCCTTTTGCTTCTACTTTCTCCTAGAGAACTCTGTCCTTTGCTGCGCCTCTCAAGGAGAGAACACAAGAACTTATTTACAATAACACAAGTTTGCCTGAAAAAAATGCAGTTTTTTATAAAAAATAAAGTGAGCTAGGAGAAACTGAATATATCATTTCCCTTGTTGTAGGTGCCTGATATCTTAGCTACCCACCATGTCAAACAACAAGCATTTTCTTTCATGAATAAAGGCTGATATTCCACACTATCTTGGCAATGGAGTCCCTTTATTATAAATGCCAATGCAGATGTTCAACTTGCCATGAGAGGTGAGGGTACATGAATAAAGATCAAAAGCAGAAGGGACTTAGTGGGAAACCATAAGGAATACCAGGAGAGTGGAGAATGTATTGCAGTGCAGAAGGAGGTGATGTGGCCTTTTTTCTCTTCCCCAACACTTTCCTTCTGCAAAGGTAAATACCTTCTGGCCTCAGCTTTACGTCTCAAATTGTAATCAAGACTGAAACAAACCAGTCCACTGAGACTCATTTGTTTTCTTTCTGAGTTAAGGCCAATGGATCTAACTGCATCTTAATACCAGGCAGGTGGGCTTAATAGTGTGGGGATGGGTGAGGAGGAGGAGGCAGAGGCAGAGGAGGCAGAGGCAGAGGAGGAGGAGGAGAAAGAGGAGGAGGAGGAGGAGGAGGAGGAGGAGGAGGAGGAGGCAGAAGAGGAGGAGGAGGAGGAGGTAACTAAGGGAAGACATCAGTTGTAATTTATCTTGACTTCCTAAGACTTTTCCTTTTTCAATGACATGCTGACTACAAGTGGAGAGTTAAGTAATTGCTCAGGTCACTGCAGGACGTCTGGGCTGCATTAGCTGGGGTCTCATCACCAGTGCTCACCTTCCAGGTGTGGGTGCAGGATCCAAGCTACTTAACGTCTTCATCAATGACCCAAGATAACGGAAGGGAGATAGCAGGCTCATTAACTAACTTTAAGAAGGACCTTAAGTGACAAGGGGCGGCTTGCACATGGTAGGGTGGGTACACAATTTAAAGGGCCTTTGCCATGATAAAGCACTTGTCTTTTTCATTCATAATCTCAAAAGCTATGTGTGTTTTGTGCATCCCTGCAGGCAGGTCTAAGAAACAAATAGGGGAATTCTTGCTCATGTGCATGTATATATTCTCTTTGCTAAAGCACAGGGCACCAGGAGTTTTGTTTTGAAAAGAAACATTTATTTCTCAGAAGTACACCCCCAATGGTTTTCTTCCCTCCGTGTGGCTCTTTCCTGGAATGGGAAGGCAGTGCCATATTGGTGAAAGGGAGGGCCAGCTACCTGTTTGTGAAGCTACAAAGGGAAAACCGGAGCCCCTTATTCCCGAAGCAGGCAAACTCCCATTACCCATTCTGAGATGTAAACCTGCTTCCATTCTTCCAGTCTCTCTTTGGCTCCTCAGGGTGTTTTCTTTGATGTTCAGTGTCATTCCAAGAAAAGAAAAATTAAATACTAAATTATTAGCATACATTTTATTTGCGCAGTGCCAGTTTCAAATGCAGTTTGAAAGCATTTAACTAGTATCTGTGGAATCACCAGAATTTGTATTCTGTAGCTCATACATGGATATGCATTTCTTTATTACCAGAAGTGTAAACTCCACACAAAATTAGCTCAGTTATTTTTTACTTCACTTCTGATAGGCACCCGTCCTACTAATACTCATCACCTTTGGCTTACTGATGAGTAGGGAAGGTCTGAAAGGAAAAATAAGTTACTGTGGCCCTGTCTTTCCCTCGCCTTCTATGTCATCATCTCCAGTATAAAACGCGGGCTAATACAGGGAGGTAACACCAGTGAGAAAGGGTCGACAGTGTTCCCAGACCGAGTGTGTTTGTAGATCACTGCTGTTTCCTCTGTGCTCGAACCAGGCCCCGGTTTGAACAGAAAGCATGGCCTCTCAGGGCTGGCGGGGCCTCTGCTTGCTCCGTCTGTCACCCTCTGACTGAGCACTCACTCTGAGTCTTGATGGATGTGAGCTCTGGCGTGTGGTAGGCCCACCAGACTTCAGTGCCCCCCGGGGTTTCCGAACACCCCTGTGAAGGGGGTGGTAAGGAGTGGCAGGGCCCATATGGCACCTGTCTCCTCTGTGCAGGCACACGCTTGATGGTCCCAGTGGACTTCACTCACAGTTCTCAGTTTGGGGAGAAAATGATTGAGAATTTTAAGATGATGACGGAAGAGCACGGGGGCACTGGTGCTCACACCCTGAAGCTGGGCCTGGGTGGGATCTTCATTCACTTCCTTTGCTTGCAATGCCACAGCATGGTCACCTCCGTCTGGCCTTGGCCACCAAAGACAGCCAGCTGATCACGTCTTTCTGCACGATTCTGGGATTGTCTTACTTCCACAGGAAAGAAAGCAAGAACTTCCTTGACCAGGTTGGCGCAGGAATTGCCAAAATATAAGGCTACTTCTGAAACCCCAGTATTTAAACATGCAGCTGGGTGGGTGGTAGAATTCTCAGGCTCAGGCGTAAAAGAAATGCTAAACTTTATTATTATTTTTTTAAGTTTTAGGCTATCTGTTACATGTTTTGGGGTATTTACATCTTCTTGCACGCAAGGCTTAAACAACATGCTCAGCTTTTGTCTAATTCGGTGCTCGTGGGGTTGCCATGATTTATCATCCTGCTTCCAGCTGTTGGCACCTCACCGCCGGAGAGGCCTAACGCCTCCACCCTTAGTCCTCTGTGAGGGCACTGACAAGGCTTCTCCAACCCGTGAATTTATTGTGACTTCGAGCAAGTTTTTAAATCTGTCTGAGTTTTACTTTATCATCTGCGAAAAGGGATCAAGCCTATCTTGCAGATGTAACGTAAGGACTTAATGAGATAATAAAAGTGCCTAACAGAGTCCTGTTGCCTGTGCTTTTGTAAATCGGGTTTCCTGAGACCACGTTACTGTGAGAAATAAATCCCTGTTGGCACCGCAGTTGGCACTCCATTTGTATGGGAGTTTAGAAAGTTTAATTATGATTCCCACAAACACTTATTTAATCTTATTTCCTAAGGGTTTCCATCTTGGGTGTCTTAGTGGATTTTGTGCCTGCCTGCCTGCCTGCCTGCCTCATAGTAAAATGCTAACATATAATAAAACACAGCTTTACCTTTTACCAGCCACCGCATTTGATGCATCAGCTGTGCAAATTAATTTTAAAATCAGGCAGAAGAATACGATTAGTGTGGCTCACATTTACAACTTCTAACTCTTTCCCATCTTAATTACACTTTATCCTTACATTCCTTCTCAGTTCAGTGTTTTTTATTATAAAATTTATATTTATTTAGAGAACACAGAAAAAAGAGAATAAAGAAAGAATTGTACACATGAAGATAATTGATGGAATGGTTTGCTTTTTTTTTTTCTTTTCATCTTATGGTCTTTAATTTCTGAGTATAAAAATACTGTTAGGACACTAATATATATATATATATATACACACACACATATATATATATATATATATATTGCATATATATATATATATATATATATATATATATATATATATATATAACATCTATCCCCTGCTTTTTAACATAACATTATATTATAAAGGTTTTATATTATAGTCCATATGAGCCTTTTCATGACTGCAGAATATATTATAACATGGGTTTATTTAACAGCTCTAATTTCTGACATAATTTCATTCATAGTGAATACCATGCTGAACATCTTTTTTGAATAAAACTTTTTCAATTTTTCAAGATTATGTCTTTAGGGTGAATTCCAAGAAGAATATTCCCAGAAGAATATTAAAGCATCTCAAACATTTTAAGTCTCTTGATACTTGTTGACAAATTGCTTTCCCAGGGAATCACCACTAGTTTTTACCTCGGACAGGGATTTATCACAAGGCCAGCCCCTCTCCTTGCATTAATCTTCCTTATTTTGATAAATGAAAAGTGAAGGCACTTTGTTAAATCCAGATAGTTGTTATTAGTGATCACGGGTTTATAGTTAATATATAAAAATAGTAGATTTATATAATCACATAATAATCCTATATAATAAAAGGCTAATATGCAAATCAACCAAATGGTGGGATGACTGGTCACTGTGATGCACTCTGACCACCAGGGGACAGACGCTCAATGCAGGAGCTGCCCCCTGGTGGTCAGTGCACTCCCACAGGGGGAGTGCTGCTCAGCCAGAAGCCGGCCTCATGGCTGGTGAGCGCAACAGCGTTGGCGGGAGCCTCTCCTGCCTCTGTGGCAGCGCTAAGGATGTCCGACTGCCTGGCTGAGGGAACCCCCTCACCCTAGTGCACAGGTGTCAAACACAAGGCCCGCGGGCCAAATCCGTCCCGCCAGGCCTTGCAATGTGGCCTGCACCGCGCTGTCATCACTGCACTCCACTGCGTTTCCATCACAATGACAGTTTATGACTGTTCAGTAAACCATTCGGCCCGCAATTTAGGCTGGATTTTAGATTTTGGCCCCTTCTCTGATTGAGTTCGACACCCCTACCCTAGTGCATGAATTTCATGCACTGGGCCTCAAGTTTATATATATATATATATATATATATATATATATATATATATATATATATATATATATATATGTGTGTGTGTGTGTGTGTGTGTGTTTTCTAACTCTAATTCTTCCATCATGAAATACAGTAGTTCCTTCAGGTTCTTTGATAGACCAGTTATTTTTACAGTCATGAGCTCCTAGCAAGAGGGGAGGAGAAGAAAACACTAAAAATTTTCTATAGAGCTTGTGTTATTTTCATTGTCCTCATTTCTTTATGCACCCCTCTCCTCATAAAAAATTAGGCGGAACTAAATTTGATTTCTTGCCATAGTGTATGAGCAGGCCTGTTTCCTCCCTGCCTCTGTCCTCCGCATACCCCCTCATAAAACCCCTGAGCCGCTGCTGGTGTTCGTTTACATTTACATATGGCCAGCGCTGTTTTCTATTTCTCTAGCAGCCTGACTCTGAAATGCTTCCCAGGGTTTAAACAAAATTATTTTATTTCATTTAGAGATTTGGGCAGTTTTGCTATTCTCAGGAATGCCAGAGAGAAAATGTTAGGGAAACATTGTATTAGGAAGCCAAAATCTCTTTCTCTCCCTGCAGCTAAAACACACAGAGTTCCCACCCTAGGAGCCAATTCTATAGAAAACAAAGCTACGGGGGAAATGAAATGAGAGGCAGCCCGCACTAGATTTCATTTAGGCCTATTGTTTAATTTACTGAGCCCCCTGAGTCCCTTCAGGCCCTGGGCACGCAGGGTCCGATTCTCGGTGTCTGGCCACTCCATATTTCATCTTGTCCTCAGGCCATGCTTCTGTGGGGGAGGCTGCGTCAGTCAGCCGGCCCTGCATTTTGGGGAAGGCTGATAGTCAAGTGGGGCATTTTTTTTTTTTTTTTTTTTTTTTTTTAGCACGTCTGTTGCTTCATGTTTTTTCCCCCTTAAACCTTACTTGGCTTTCTACTTTTTGACTTTAATGATATGATGGCTTCCTTCTTTGGAGCCAGTTTTAAAGTCTTGGTGATTTTTGTACTTGGTTTAGTTTTTGCCATATTTTGTTTATTCATTTATTTCTAGCCCAGCCCTGCAACAGACCTGGGGGTCTCCTGAGAAAGAGGATGAGTACACACTACAACCTGCATTGTGGACCTTTGCAGCTTGGGGGTGGGTCCATACTGTGAGCCATGTGGCTAACAGGATATGATTGCCTCATTTCTGACCCAGCAGTCACGGATGCTGTGCTTTGCTGGAGGGAAGTGTTCACAGCAACTGCCTTTCTTGTGCTTTTTTTTTTTTTTTTTTTTTTTTTTTTTTTTTTTTTTTTTAGGATTAACAGAAGGCCTGAATTGTTAGGGTTTCCTATATGGTTGTTTGCCGAGTTGCACTAACATTGACTTAAAAAAAATAACAGAAAACACCTCCTCACTTTAGGGAGAAGCAAGTCCCGAGTCACTTAGTATTCCTTACACTCTGGAAGGCCCGCTAGAAAGGCTTACACTTCCTGCTGGGCCTGCATCCTCCCTGAAGGAAACGAAGCAGCTACATGAACTCAGTTCTCGTTATCTGCACGGCGAATCTGAGGCCCGGTTTCTGCAGTCTTCCCTGTCTGCCTATTTAATACACTTACCGCTTCTCTGTCTGGCATTCCCCTATAGGAGAGATTGAATTTAACAAATGTACAGTAAGAATGGTAGCTGACACTAATTCAATGAGCTGAGGGTGAAATCCAATCATATAATTCCTGAGGTAATGTGGCCGGGCCGGGTATGCAGATCGTCTGAAGAGTCACAGAGATTAAATGAAGCTCTACGGTGCCTTTGACCATGTGGCCACTAGAAAACTAGATGAGCATCTTAAGATAGGGTGATATCAGAGCCTAATTTTTTTTTTTTTTTTTTTACTGGTAAATGAACAAAGCATCACAGTCAAGCTGATGCAATAATTCCTCCGTCCCCGGAGCTGTGAGACTCAAGTGAAGAGAGATGTTAGCTAAATACAATCTGGAACGAGTACATTAATTTGCACAGTCCCTTGCCCCCATCGTGCATAAAGTCTTGAATGATTTTAACTCAGATCGATTTTAGTCCATGATAAAAACTGGAAAGCCTGCCTATAAAGCTTTTAAAAATATAAATAAGTCACATTAGGGATTCAGGAGTGGGAAGGGAGGGAGGGGAGATTTGCAAAGACTTAAAAAGAAAACACACGGCTTGATTTAACGTCTGTAGATGAAAGCCGTGGACAAGCCCTTCCCAGGAGACCCCGCGGTGGAGTGCTGCTGATGGCAGCTAACAGAGAACTGACAGGAAACTTGCAGCTGGGGTGCTTGCTGGATCCTCCTCTGACAGCCCTTCTCAGTGGGATGGAGGATTAGGGTGAAGGCTGAGGAGATAATGGAGTCTGTGCAGGCCTGGCCTGATTGCTCCCCTGATCTGATCACTAGTATCGGGATGACAGTTGCTTTTCCAACCCTCTGAGCAGCAAGTGGCAGAAAAATGTCAGTAGCACATAGATCTTTAGCAGTCATACATCGACAATTAAGGAGAAAGTGATCACTCACTGATGTATTGCCCTCACCAAAGAGTATATGAATATGTATTGCTTTCAACAATAAAGATTAAAAAAATAGTCTATGAAATATTTAGCCAAAGACTGGGAGAGTTCAATTTTTGCATGACTGAGCAGGGTTTTTCTTCTAAACTATACACTAATCAGTGAATTATCATAATTCTTGGGTTGGTATGGCTGTGTTAAGATACTGAACGTTTGATTTGCAATTCACATACATACCTCAGAGGAAGACTGTCAAGTTTTAGGAATGATGTAGTAGTACATGATAGTGGAATTGGGCTGGGTTTGTTAAAATTCAACGTGGAAATGATGGAACAGCAAAGAAACAGGAAAGAGAATGCTTTGTGTTCAGGGATTAAAGCTTCTGAATTAGTGGCTTAGAATAAAGAAGACACCATTAAAAATAAATTACGTAAGTGTATTTTTTTAGGAAAGGAATGTGGCTAGATAAAAAAAAAAAATCTGCTAGAATATAGCCTAAATATTTAAAATGTTGCATACCTTTAGACCTGACGTTTTCACATCAAGGAATAGGTGATGTTCATTTATTCCCCACTTAAATAATACATCTTTGTTTTTTTGTTTTTCAACTAAAAGACTCTCCTTAGTTCTCTATTAAAATCATGTAACCTTTGACAAAAATAACATATGTATTACAGATATGTATGTAGTGAAACGTAATCATATCTTAACACTAGTGTACCTACATCCAATAGGACCCTGACCATTATGGACATCTTTGTTTCTTTCCTATCTTGTCTCATTTTCTCCTACTAGTAGGAGAATTTTCTCCTACCTAGTAACCTGATTCCTCCCTCCCCACCCCCCAAAAAAATATAATAGTTTTGTCAGAAAAGTGTATATTCTTTTTTCATTTTTTCAAAATTAAGGGATAATTTGCACACCGTAAATTTCACCCAGTGTGGAGTACAATTCTGTGGGTGCTGACCCACATGTACACCGTGACAATGAAGATACAGAGCGGTTCTATCACCTCAAAACCCTCCACACCCGGCTGGAACCACGCGCTTCCTCTTGCCCCAGCCTTGGCAACCACTGGTCTGCTTTCTGTGTCAATAGTTTTGCCTTTTCCAGAATGTCAAGTAAGTGGACTTCTGAACCTGCCTTCTTTTACTCCGTGGAATGTATTTGAAATTCATCTGTTTTTGTATTAGTTTTCTTTTTATGATTCAATAGTATTTTATGATACAGATATATTTTCTATAGTTTAAGGGTGCAACAGCTAAAGAACATTTTGGTCTGTTTCCAGCTTTTAGGTATTACAAATACATCCGCTATAAACATTTGTATGCACATTTTGGTGTGAACATAGTAAATTTTCACTTAACCTGAGTTAATAGCTAGACATGAGATTTCTGGGTCAGATGTTTAATTTTATAAGAAACTTTATAAGATATAGCAAGTATTTTCAAAGGGGCTGTACGTACTATATTGCATTTTCACAAGCTATTCAAATATTCAGTTGTTTTGCATCATCCTCACTACTTAATGTTGTCAATTTTTTAAATTTTCAAATCAAGCTATTTTTTATTAGTTAGAATGCCATTAATTCATACTTCCTGAATGACTAATGATGTTGATTGGGCATCTTTCATGTGCTTATGTGTGGTCCTTACATCTTTTTTGGTGAAGTGTTCCAAATTTTAAAAGTGGATTGTTTAATTTTCTTATTGAATTTTGAGAAATTTAAGACATATATATATATATATATATTATTTATTTATTTATTTATTCATTTATTTATTTATTTTTAATAGAAAGGAAGGGAGAGAGATAGAGAGACAGAAACATCAATCAGCTGCCTCTTGCACTTCCCCAACTGGGGATTGAGACCACAACCTGGGCAATTGCCTGACTAGGAATGGAACCAAGACCTCCTGGTTCATGGCTTATTTTGAGAATTTTATTCACAGATATAAACAAATCCTTTAACAAACGTATAACTTGAAAATATTTTCTTTCAGCCTGTGATGTACCTTTTACTTTCTTATTAGTGTCTTTCTTTAAAAAAAAATTATTTTTTTTACTGGTATTGTTGACAGTATTAGCGATGTCCTCTTTTTTTCCCCTTTGAAACTCCCTCCCTTTCTCGTTCCCCTCCCCAGGCCTTTACCACACTATTGTCTGTGTCCATGGGTTATGCATATATGCATATAAGTTCTTTGGTTAATCTCTTCTCACCTCCTCCTCCCAACTCATGAGGATCTTCAGTCTGTTCCATTCTTCCATGTCTTTGGATCTATTTTGTCTGTTCATTTGTTCATTAGGTTCCACATATAAGTGAGATCATGTGATACTTCTCTTTCTCCAACTGACTTACAATATTTCACTTAGCATAGTACTCTCTAGGTCACTCCATGCTGTTTCAAAGGGTAAAGATCCTTCTTTTTTACAGCTGCATAATATTCATTTGTGTAAATGTACCACAGATGTTGTGTTTTTTAAAATCCAATCATCTACCAATGGGCACTTGTGCTGTTTCCCGATCATAACTATTGTAAATAAAGTTGCTATGAACATAGAGGTGCATATGTTCCTTCTGACTGGTGTCTCGGGTTTCTTAGGATATATTCCTAGAAGTGGGATCACTGGGTCAAATGCAAGTCCCATTTTTAAGTGTTTGAGGAAACCCCACAGTGTTTTTTTATAATGGCTGTGCCAGTCTGCATTCCCACAGGGGTTCTTCTTCTTTTTCTCTTTCTTTTTTCTTTTACCGCATCCTTGCCAGCACTTGTTTGTTGATTTATTGACAGTAGCCATTCTTAAGACTATACTTTCAGGGGTTATTTATATAGTTTGTTCATAGTGTCTTTCAAAAAGCAGATTCTTAATTTTGTTAGTGCCCAACCTATCAATTTTTTCTTTTATGAATTAAGCTTTCGTAGCTAAGAAACTTTATCTGACCCAAAGTCACAAACATTTGTTGCTGTTTTCTTCTAGCAGTTTTATATTTGCAAATTTTACATTTAAATGAGAAATCCATTTTCAGTTAATTGTAATATATATTGTGTGAGCTATGTATTGTCATTCTTTTTTGCATACCAATAACTAATTGTTGCAGCATCATTTATTAAAAATAATATTTTTTAAAATGATATATTTTATTGATGTTTTACAGAGAGGAAGGGTGAGGGATAGAGTTAGAAACATTGATGAGAGAGAAACATCGATCAGCTGCCTCCTGCATTCCCCCTTCTGGGGATGTGCCCAAACTGGTTTGGGGAAAAATAGTATTTTTTTTCTCAGTTTAATTGCTTTTATATTTTGCTTATTGAAAATCAAGTGAATACATTGAATACATATGTGATCTATTTCTGGTTTCTCAATTAAAAAAATATTTTTAAGACTACTTACCTTTTAATATCATATTGTCTTGATGCTGTAGCTTTAAAATAAATCTTAATATCAGGTAGTTCAAAATTGGGTAGTTTATTTAAACTAGGGGCCCGATGCATGAAATTCCTGCAAAAGCCTTGGCCCCAGCCCCTGCCTGCCATGGCCACGGCTGCTGTGGGGTGGGGTGGGCGGGGCCTCTGCCACCTCTTCCTGGGCCCCCATCTGCTGCAGCTTTGTCCAGAAGGAAGGATGTCCAGGAGGATGTCTGGTCTAATTAGCATATTATGCTTTTATTATTATAGATTATCTTGGCTAAATAATTTTTCTTCACTTCACATACATTTAGAATCAGCTTGCCTGTTCTTACAAAAAAAGCTTGTTGTAACTTTGATTGAAGTTAAACTGAATCTTTCTGGTAGAAATGATACCTTAACCATAAAGAGTCTTCCAATCCATTAAGAGTGACTTTTCTCTTTATGTATTTGCATTTTTTTGATTTTTTAAAGTCAGTGTTATGTAGTTTCTAGAAGACAAATCTTGCACATATTTTTCTTTGTTTTATAATTAAGTATTTAATGGTTTTGGTGCCATTATAATGGCACTTTTGAAATTTTAATTTCATGTTCATTGCTAGTTTATAGAAATACTATTGATTTTTGTGTGTGTATATATATATATATAACACATATATTATATATATATTGTGTATATATATATATATATATATATATATATATATATATATACACACTTTGTATCAATAACAGAAACCTTGATTAAAATATCTTATTTTTAGTGGCTTTTAAAAAAATAGATTTTGGGGTTTTAAAAAATCCCTATAATCTCATTTTCCATGGATAGAGAGTATTTTATTTCTCCCTTCCAATAGCTATTTATTTATTTATTATAATTGTGTTATTGCATTGTCTTGGATGTCTGGTATATTTATGAGTAGGAAAGTAGATATCTGTGCCTTGTTCGGATCTCAGGGCGAGGGCATTCAGTTTTGTATTAATAAATATAATGTTAGCTGTAGATTTTTTAGATGCCCTTCTATTTCTAGTTTGTTGAAAGTTTTGAAAATTTATAAATTATAAATCATTGTTGAATTCTGTCAAACTTTTCTGATTTATTGAAATGTTGGCATGTTTTTTCTTCTTTATTCCATTGATATGGTGAGTATATGGGTTACTTTTTAAATGTTAAACAAGCAATTTAAAAATAATCCCCATTTGGTCATGATGCATCATTAGTTTTTACATATTACTTGACTGAACTTACTGGTATTTTATTGATTTTTTTTTGGTTAAATTTGTATTTTTCTTTCTTCAATGTTTGGAAGAATTTTCCCATGTAACCATCTGGGCCCAGAGTGTTCTTTGATGCAAACTTTTAAATTAGGAATATTCTTCCATAATAGATATGGGATTATCCAGGTTTTCTGTTACTGAGTTTTCATAGCTTGTCTTTTAATATCTATAGTATCTCTTTTGAAGTATTAATATTCATAATTTTTGTATTCTCTCTTACTGTGTTTCTCAGTTTGGTTAAATGATTACAATTTTTTTTTTCAAAGAAAATGCCTCTGGTTTCATTGATTTTTTTAAAGTTTAATTGATGTTCTTTATATTTTATTTCTTCTTGTTTTGGGTATAATTTGGCCTTTTTCTAGTTTTTTAAGGTATATTCTTAGATCACTTATTTGAAACTTTAATTCTTTTCCAATATAAGCATTTTAATGCCTTATGAATATTTCTTGAAGTGTGTTTTAGCTGTATCTTACAAATTTTGACATGGTGCTTTTTCATTTTCATTAAATTAAAATTATTTTCTAACTTTCTTTGCAACTTCCTCTTTTACCTTTGGGTTATTTAGAAACATATTGTTTGTTAAATGAATATCTTAAAAATTTTCAGATATCTTTTTGTTATTTATTTCTAGTTTAATTCCATTATGGCTAGAGAACATATTTTGTATGATTTCAATTGCTTTACTGTTAATGTTTGGTTTTATGACCTGAATATAGTATACTTTGTGTATGTTCCATATGTATTTGAAAGGAATGTGTAATCTTTCATTGTTGGATGGAGTGTTTTATAAATGTTAATTAGGCTAAGTTGATTATTTATATGGTTAGTCTTCTATATTCCTTCTGAGTTTTTGTTTGCCTGTTTTATTAATTAAGAATAGAAATCTTCAGAAATAATTGCTTTTGTCTATTTGTTCCTTTAATTGTATAAGTTTAACTCATATGTTTTGATACTTTATTATTAAATGCATGCATATTTAAGATTAAATCCTAGTGAATTGTTACTCTTTATTCTGTAATTTTTCTGAAGTCTACTTATAATCACTACAGCTTTCTTTTGTTAGTGTTTGCATGGCGTATTCACTCCCATCCTTTTGTTTTTAACTTGTGTACTTACGTTTGATGTGTTTCTTGTAGACAGTATAGTTGGGTGTTGCTTTTCTAATTAATCTGACAATTTTAGTTTTTAAATTGGTGTAGGTTTTGGCATTCTAGGTAATAATTAATATTTTTTGATTAATCTACCACCTTGCTAGTTATTTTTTATTGTTCCATCTGTTTTTGATATATTATTTCTTTTGAATTGAGTATTTAATTATATGAATATTATATTTTATCTAAGCCAAATTTAAGTTTACCTCTTAAATTTTTTTTCATAGTTTTCTTGGGTTTTATACCTTTAATGATTCGTATTCTATGATTATATAATATTAACATGTAGTATAAGGACCTTATAATGTTATACTTCTAATTCTTCCCTCCTCTATGCTTTAAACACACAACAAATTGCTACTATTTTCTCCTTGACAGTTCTCTGTCTTTCAGATCAATTAAGAATTATATTTGCATTAGCTGTGGCCTGTGTGGCTCAGTTGGTTGTTCTGTGCACTCAAAGGCTGCAGGTTAGATTCCTGATCAGGGCACATGCCTGGAATGCTGACTACATCCCTGGTGGGGGCCGTGCAGGAGGCAGCCGATTGATGTTTCACTCTCACATCAATGTTTCCCTCTCTCTTCCTCTCTCTAAAACTAGTCAGGGTTTTTGCCTACCAAAATCTCTACCTTGTTTCCTTCTTAAAAAATTCAAGAAACTTAAATATATATTTGCATTCCCAGAATAATATTAATGAATGCAAATATTATTCATATTATTGTGTAGATCCGAGTATCTATCTGGTGTTATATTCCTTTTAACTAAGAAGTTTCTTTTAATAATAACATTTCTTATAGTTCAAATGAGCTGGTAATGAATTACCTCTAGTTTTGTTTGTCTGAAAAGTTCTATACTTGCCTTAATTTTTAAAAGATCTTTTCAATAGATATAAAATTCTGGGTTTATATTCTTCTTTGGTAATTTAAAGATATTATATCTTTGCTTCTCTGTGTGTAACTATTACACCCCCCTCCCCAATTCCTTTAACATTTTCTCTTTATATTGGTTTCAAATTTGAATAAGATATGATACAAGTGTGATTTTATTTAGTTTTTATTCTCTTTGGCATTTTCCGAGCTTCATAGACCTGGGCTTTGTTGTCTTTAAATAATTTAATTTTAATAACTAATTAATTAATTAATTTTTTTCTCTTTAGTTTTAGAATTTTGTTGGTCATTATCTTTTCAATTATTTCTTCTGCCCATTTTTTCTCTCAGCCTTTTTCCTCCTTGTATTCCAATTATACACATGTTAGACCAATTTTTTCCCCTCTAAAGGTCTTGAAAAATCGGTTTTTCCCCATCCACTCTTTCTTCCTCTTTTAATTTAGCTTGAGTAATTTTCATTGACTTTTATTCAAGTTAATCAGTTCATCCCTCAACTTGTTCAAATCTATTTATGAACCTGTCAAAAACATTCTTCATCTACCATATTTTTTATTTCTATCATTTCAGTTTGAATTTTTTCTTATATTTTCATCGCTCTGTTGAAATTCTCCATCTGTTCATGCAAGTTGTCTACTTTTCCACAGGGCCTTTAAAATATTAATCACAGTTATATCAAATTCCCCGACTGATAGTTCTAACATCTGTCACACTGAATCTGGTACAGTTAAAAGCTTTTACTTGTGACATTGTATTTCCTTCTTATATTCTTATTTGTGTGTCCTGTAATTTTGGTAAAAAATGGGACACATTGTGCAGGATACTCTATGGCAGGTTAATACTGTTAAAGTTTATAAGTGGGTATGCCTCTTCTTTTTGCTAGACCTTGCATCTATCTGTTCTTGCTATAACTTCTCTAGTGCTCCAAAGTTTTCAATTCCCTTAGTTTTATTTTGTGCTTAGGATGAGGATTAGTTGGTGAAAAGTTTTTCTCAGTCTACTTATTCCACAATATGCTTTTGACATTCAGTGTCAAAATTTTACCTCAGAAGATTCTTTGCATATATGTTTACTTCTCTAGCAGTTAAATATTTTCCGTTATTTGCTTATTTATTTATTTATTTATTTACTTGCTAACTACTTACTTGCTGTGTTCTTACTTTCCTGGCTGTGTTTGTGTGAAAAGGGGAGCATTTTCTGGAGTTCTGATGCAGCTTCTGCCTAAGCATGTGTTGTGTTCCTGGGTCTTGACTATGAAGTCTTAGTGGTCCCGCTCAGCTACAGGGGAAAGGAGAACTTTCCTTCGAGCTAACAAATTACCAGAAACTGGCTGGCTTGGTACAAAAGAAATTTATTTGCTCATGGTCTGGGGACTGCAAGTCCAAGGTCAAGGTATTGAGAGGAATGTTCCTTCTGAGGCCTCTCTCCTTGACTTGCAAATCGTCAACCCTCTTGCAGCATCTTCCTATGCATACTTTATAGAAGTTCAACCCCAGCCAGGTGAACATCATTCTCCCACAAGTATGCATGGGGAAATAATCTATTGAGCTATATTCAATTATTTTCAAATATATGCTCTGAATAGTTTCAGTGTCACAATTGTCTTTGGAGTAGCCAGTATCTGCTTTCTTATGGCTAAAAGAACTTTCATTTAAACCAGAAACTAAATAAAAATTAAACTGTTAAAAATGTGACTCTTTTAACACAGCTTTTCTATTTTGGTTAAGTAAGAAAAATAATTTCTTACTTAAAGGGTATGTTCTTTTATATTCTACAAAACATTTTTATAAGGAAGTTTTTATTTAGCAATCAAATAAATGAATAAATTATATTTGAATTATGGCTTGAAACCTAACTAAGTCAAAACAGGAAGAATGAGAAAGAATTTAAAAAACTAAAAAATTTCATATGAACTTCTTGATCATCAGGAGAATTGTCAGAAATTAGAGGCTTTTCTTCTGGTCAGTATTTCTTCTAGTGCATCAACTTCAATGTCATTATCTTCTTTTTGATTCATGTGAGAGGAACCCTGAGGTCTTTATCTGTCAGCACAGAGAGACCTCTGCACACAGGTTAGCAGCTGCTCAGCTTTCCTCATCCGTGTGACTAGGATTGGTGGAGCCCATACCCCCTCCAATTCTCTGCAATTCCATCATTGCCTGATGGGTTAGTATCAAAAATACATCTTTGAAGATTTGTGCAAAAATTTCTTTGGGGTCACCTCTTAGGGTGAGCACAGCTGGGGGAGGCTGTGCACCTGTAAAACTTTGGCAGGCCCTGCACACTGTCCTCCAATGGGAGGGGCCGCCCTGCTCCTCCTAGGAAATCTGCTGGAGCCTCTGCTGCCTCACTTTGTCCCCAGGGCTGGCCTTCACCAGACAAGAAGCCTGCCTGTCCGATGGTGACCGTGCCCTCCCCCAGTGTTGACAGTGTATCTCCCCCCATCGGGGAGGTGGGACATCTCTGACATGTGCTGGTATGTGCCCTGCCTCTACATAGACTGTGGTGATGCTTGTCTAACATTGTGAATTCATGCTCAGAAATGGCACCATTTAAAATTCAAAAAATGACTTTATTTCTTAGTATGGATTATACAACAAAAAAGATAATAATAAAAGCAAAACCACACCAAAACCCCCAAATAATGAAAATAACAAGATTAAAAAAAAAGAATCACGCCATAGAGAACATAAAAACAAAATGAAAAAAGAAAAGGAAAGGAAAAGATCAAGGAGTGGCAGTATAATAAGTTTTCCGATTGGGACAGGGTGAGCACATTCTACAAGGGGCCCCTGAGCTGGGCCCTCCAGGGGCAGCACCTCTCCTGAGGCAGGAACCAGCATGGGCTCCAGGGAGGGTTCTTCATCCAGTGGTGGTGGGGCCTCAGTTTCCTCTGGGACCGGCCCTGGCTCCACACCTGCAGCTGGAGAGGCTGCTGGAAGTGGTGAAAGCACCTCCAGCTCGGCCTCAGGCTCCTCTGGGTTGACTTCAGGTGTGACAGGAGCCACATCCACCTCCTGGGCTGGTGCTGGAGTTGGGAGAGGAGAACAGATCACCCAGGTGCCTACATGTCCATCCGTCCCCCAGAGACAGAACACTGGGCACAGCCTGGGACCCATCAAAGGACGTCCTCCATGTCCAAGTCCAACAGATGGCCGGTCAGAGGGGGGCTCCCCATGTGTCTGGCAACAATCTCTCCCCATAGCTCACATGAACTTCTTCCCCCATTCCACACACACCTCCACCTCCTCCTCCTCCTCACCCTGGGGCTCTGCTTGCTGGGGCTCCAGGTCTTCTGGCCTGCTGCGATCAACATGAGTATAGTGGAGCCTCAGGATAGGGCTGAAAATTGCCCTCCGCGTGTTGGGACTGAGCGGCTTCAAGGTTGGAGGCTTGTTGGGCCTGGGCGGCTTTGGTGGAGGAGGCCTCCTCCTCAGTCTGCCCACAGGCCCTGGCTCCCCAGCCGCCCAGGTGGCCACACTCACTTCAGGCCTGCCCTGGCCCTCAGTGGTGTGGCTCACCAGCTCTCGCTGCGGGACATGGGGGGGGGGGGGGGGCTCTTCCTCCACCAGCTCCTGCTGCTCCTTGATCCGGGTTGAGCTCTGCAATGACAGTGACCGGCAACAGGTCAGGAGGACCCAAGCCCTGTCTGCCCTAGTCGCTGCCGCTTCTGCTCACTGCACCTTCTGCTCCCCGATCAGGCCCAGCCCTGTGTCTGCACAGACCTCCTCCCAGGGGCAATGGGAGTCACGTCCAGGGCTCAGGATAGACCTCGGGCAGAGGGCGCCACCCACACTTCATGTCCACCCAGCCAGCCTTGACCTGGGTGCGAACATGACTGATCCTAACCTCCCAACCCAATCTGTGTCTGTTGGACAGGCCTTCTCCACGTGAACACCCCTTAACCCTCACCAACACACACACACACACACACACACACACACACACACACACACACACACGGAGGGGACATAGCGCTGCCATCTGAGTGGTGGTCTGACCTGAACAAAACCTGTGTTACCTCTGTGTCCCGCCGAGAAAAGGGCCACAGGTGTCGCCTGGGCTGAGTCCGGACCCAGCGGCGGGCAAGTCTAAACACACTGTCATCACTGCCTCTCCTGTGGCCTCGGCCTCGGGACACGGGGAGACAATACGAATACATGGTGTCCTCTCCAGTGCCTCTGTCCGAGTGAGACAGGAAGGGGCAGTTATAGAAAGTGGTGCGTGGTTACCAGGTTCCGTTGTCAGGAAGTGAGGTAGAGATGCTCAGGATAGGGGACTCATGGGTGACCTCACTTCCTGAAGATGGAGTCCAACTGAACCTGGTAACCACGCACCACTTCCTATAACTGACCCTTCCTGTCTCACTCGGACAGAGGCACTGGAGAGGACACTGTTTTCATATTGTCTCCCCATGTCCCGAGGCCGTGGCCCTTTTCTCGGCGGGACACAGAGGTAACACAGGTTTTGTTCAGGCCAGACCACCACTCAGATGGCAGCTCTATGTCCCCTCCGTGTGTGTGTGTGTGTGTGTGTGTGTGTGTGTGTTGGTGAGGGTTAAGGGGTGTTCACGTGGAGAAGGCCTGTCCAACAGACACAGATTGGGTTGGGAGGTTAGGATCAGTCATGTTCGCACCCAGGTCAAGGCTGGCTGGGTGGACATGAAGTGTGGGTGGCACCCTCTGCCCGAGGTCTATCCTGAGCCCTGGACGTGACTCCCATTGCCCCTGGGAGGAGGTCTGTGCAGACACAGGGCTGGGCCTGATCGGGGAGCAGAAGGTGCAGTGAGCAGAAGCGGCAGCGACTAGGGCAGACAGGGCTTGGGTCCTCCTGACCTGTTGCCGGTCACTGTCATTGCAGAGCTCAACCTGGATCAAGGAGCAGCAGGAGCTGGTGGAGGAAGAGCCCCCCCCCTCCCCCATGTCCCGCAGCGAGGGGCCTGTGAGCCACACCACTGAGGGCCAGGGCAGGCCTGAAGTGAGTGTGGCCACCTGGGCGGCTGGGGAGCCAGGGCCCGTGGGCAGACTGAGGAGGAGGCCTCCTCCACCAAAGCCGCCCAGGCCCAACAAGCCTCCAACCTCAAAGCCACTCAGTCCCAACATGCGGAGGGCAATTTTCAGCGCTATCCTGAGGCGCCCCTATACTCATGTTGATCGCAGCAGGCCAGAAGACCTGGAGCCCCAGCAGGCAGAGCCCTAGGGTGAGGAGGAGGAGAGGTGGGTGTGGAATGGGGGAAGAAGTTCATGTGAGCTATGGGGAGAGATTGTTGCCAGACACATGGGGAGCCCCCCTCTGACCGGCCATCTGTTGGACTTGGACATGGAGGACGTCCTGTGGTGGGTCCCGGGTTGTGCCCAGTGTTCTGTCTCTGGGGGACGGATGGACATGCAGGCACTTGGGTGATCTGTTCTCCCAACTCCAGCACCAGCCCAGGAGGTGGATGTGGCTCCTGTCACACCTGAAGTCAGCCCAGAGGAGCCTGAGGCAGAGCTGGAGGTGCTTTCACCACTTCCAGCAGCCTCTCCAGCTGCAGGTGTGGAGCCAGGGCCGGCCCCAGAGGAAACTGAGGCCCCACCACCACTGGATGAAGAACCCTCCCTGGAGCCCATGCTGGTTCCTGCCTCAGGGGAGGCACTGCCCCTGGAGGGCCCAGCTCAGGGGCCCCTTGTAGAATGTGCTCACCCTGTCCCAAGGGGAAAACTTGTTATACCGCCATTCCTGGATCTTGTGTTTCCTTTTCTTTTTTTCATTTTGTTTTTATGTTCTCCATGGCGTGATTCTTTTTTTTTTTTTTAATCTTCTTATTTTCATTATTTGGGGTTTTTGGTGTGGTTTTGCCTTTATTATTATCTTTTTTTCTGCTTCTATCCTTTTTTATTGTATAATCCATACTAAGTAATAAAGTCATTATTTGTATTTTAAATAGTGCAATTTCTGAGCATGAAGAACACTCACAATGCTGTTTTAGCATCACCACTGTCTAGCTGCAGGATGTACCATCACCGCAAAAGGAAACCCTGTACCAACAGCACTCACTCCCCACACCTCCTGCCCATGGTAATCCCTGGTTTGCTTTCTGTCTCTGCTGCTTTACCTGTTCCAGATGTTTCCTAGAAATGGAATCTTGCAGTAGGTGCCATTTTGTGTTTGCTGAAGTATTGTGTGTGTGTGTGTGTGTGTGTGTGTGTTTTTTGTGTGTGTGTGTGTGTTTTTAATCTGAAATAGCATTTTTGTTATTTGAAAGGGAAATCCCAGGTAGTGATTAAAAGTTAAAAAAAAAAAGCTCTTTCAGTAAGTGTGTGCATGAGCTATGATTTCCAGGGAGAGACCTCTGTGCTAAATGTGACCCCACGGCCAGAAGCCAGTCAGACAGTGGCTGGCTTTTCCTGTGCTCAAAACAAAGTAGGAGAAAAATGCAGAAATCTAGAAAGAAACCATAAGCTGGAAAGCACTCCTTACAACCCAAGGACCCAAGAGAGAGGTTTAATATCCCTGTGTCAGAGAAAACTCCCAAAAGTTGGTGTTTTCTAAAGGGACAAAGGGCAAACACAGGCACTTGCAAAGAGAGGCAGTTCACATGCCAGGATACGCCAGAGTTGCTTGACTAACCCAATGGGGAGAGCGCACTGTCACCATCAGACTGGCAGGCAATGGTCTCCTGGTGACCAGGCCCCGCCTCTGGGAGGACCGTGCGGAGCTCCTGTCAGAGCCCCACAGGGGCACACCTGCACTGGACAATGCTCACCCAAGGAGGTTATCCCACAGAAACTCTTGCACAATCATTCAAAGATGTATTTTCCCGATTACCCGTCAGGGCACTGATGAAATAGCTGGGCAGCAGACAAAACACTAATGTCCATGGAAAATAAATCCTGGTCCACATGGAGGAGGGAAGCTGAGCAGTTGTTAAAGTGGGGGCAAGGGTCTCTACGTGCTGACAGATAAAGACCTCAGAGGTCCTCTTACATGAGACACATGGAAAAAATGTCTACACCCAGGATCCCATCAGTCAGACCACATATATGTGATGTCAACAGGTAGACACGCACATGTGAAAATGACATGATACTGTATGTAAAGAACCCTAAAGATTCCACCAAAAACTACGAGTACTGATAACTAAACTCAGTAAAATAGCAGGATCCAAAATAAATTCCAGAAATCAGTTGCATTTATATACACCAATAATTAACTACCACAGAGGGAAAAGAAGAAAACAATTCCATTTAAAATGGAATAAAAAATAAATTACACTGGAATAAATTTAACAAAGCATGTAAAATATCTGTACTTCACAAATTATAAGACACTGAAAAAAAGTTGAAGATACATATAAGTAGGAAGCACATACTGTGTTCATGGATTGGAATAATTATTATTAAAATGTCCATACTACCCAAAGCAATTTATAGATTCAACACAATTCCTATGAAGATACCAATGGTGTACTTCACAGAACTGGAACAAATAGTCCAGAAATTTATATGGAGCTACAAAAGATACCAAATAGTCATAGAACTTGAGAAAGAACAGCAAAGTTGGAGGCATCACACTGCCTGACATCAAATTATACTACAAGGCTATCGTAATCACAGAGCATGGCACTGGCATTAAAATAGACATATAAATCCATGGATCAGAATAGAGAGCCCAGAAATAACCCCTGTACCTATAGTCAATCAATATTTGACAAAGGAGGCAAGGACATACAGAGGGGTAAATACAGTCTATTCAATAAATGGTGTTAAAAAATTGGACAGATAACAGCAACACATTGTAACAACTATCTTCTTACCGCATACACAGGAATAAGCTCAAAATAAATAAGGGACTTAAGTGATAAATTCGAAGCCACAAAAAATCCCAGGACAGAACATAGGCACTCAGATCTTGGATATTTCTCACAGCAATATATTTCCCCCCCCCCCCAATACATCTCTTCATGCAGGGGAACAAAAAATAAAATAAACTAATGGGACTAAACTAAACTAAAACGTTTTTGCACTGGAAAGGTAACCATCAATAAAATGAAAAGACAGCCCACTATATGGGAGAACATAATTACCAGTGATATATCTGATAAGCAGTTAATATCCAAAATTTATACAGAACTCAATACCAATAAAACAAACAATCAATTTAAAAAATCTGCAAAGGACCTGAATATACACTTCTCCAAAGAGGACATAGAGATGGCCAATAGTCAAGGAAAGATGCTCAATGTCACTAACCAGCAGAGAAATGCAAATTAAAATGACAATGAGATATCACATCACACAGGCCAGAATGGCTATCATCAATAAATTGACAAATAATAAGTATTGGCAAGGATGTGGAGAAAAGGGAATGCTCTTGTAGTACTGGTAATAATGTAAATTGGTGCAGAAACTGTCCGAAACAGTATAGGTGTTCCTCAGAATATTAAAAATAGAACTGCCTTATGACACAGTAATTCCACTTCTGGGTATATAATCAAAGAAACCTGAAATACTAACTTGAAAAGATATATGCACCCCTACATTTATTATAGCATTATTTATGATATTCAAGATATAGAAGCAACCAAAAGGCCCATCAATAGATGAACGGATAAAAAAGCAATGTTACAAATATACAGGGGAATAATACTTGGCCATTAAAAACAGTGATATCTTACCATTTGCAACAGCATGGATGGACTTATAGGGTATTATTGCTAAGTGAAATAAGTCAGTCAGAGAGAGACAAATACATTATTTTCTTTGTGAACAATATTTTCTTTTCAATGACAGTAAAATCTTGGCTATATGGAACATTTTGTAAGAAGACAAGTTGTGCAGAAGGAGTTTCTATTATACATGCGTGTGGTCTTGGCTTAGCCATGCATTTGTTATTTTACTTTGGATAAATGAGTGGACCTTCTTAGTTCTGTATGTCACTATACATAAACTGAAAACATTGAACTAGAACTGGGTTTTTAAATTTTATTCTAAGGATAAGTTGGACTTGGTATATGGTGCTTCTATGTCACTGCCCCTAATTCAAGCATAGTTGCTGTCTTTTTATCGTTTTTTAAAAAATAAAAAGTACTGAAAATATTTCATATTGAAATAAAAGGGATTCTGAAATCAAAGGTAGTTTAAAATTCCTTTGCACAGGTGACTCTAAAGTTCTAGCTCTAAAAATTTTTGACTTATGTGTATCCTTTGGAATTGTTCAATTGTCCAGTATTTAAACTACAATTATGTCTCTGATCACCCCTCCAGTCAATAAAAAAAATAAATGCAGTTGTTTAAGCAAAAGTAAAAAGAGAGCATTTTTCTTCTATTTTTTTTTTAATCTCAGCTTTATTTCTCTTTCGGATTGAGAATGTTTCAGTTTCAACTAATTTATTTTTCAGAGAAAAGTTAAATAATTTTGACTTAATTTAATATCACTCATAGACTGAATTTAAATATAGGATACCATTTCTTATGTATTGTCTTCTTGGTTTTCTTCAATCTGTATCCATAGCACATGTATTGGTCATTCTGTAATAAAATGCTTCAATCTTTACTTTCATCAATTTTCAAGTTTCAGCATACTCTCCTAATATCAGTATTGAATGCTATGGTCACATTTATTTTGTTTGAACACTACTTCTACCATAATAAGATTTTTTACATTTCTATGGAAAACACTAATTAACTTAAATACAAGAGTAAACCTCTTGTTTTAAATGTCTTAATCAGGCTTTCTCATAATAGCGACTGAGGCAAATTGGCTCAGTCTCCCATGTGCCTGATTATCCATGTCAGAATTTTTGAAATTCACTCAATTTCTGTGTTAAGAACTTCTGCATCTCTGCAATTTCTCCTTTCCCTCTGCTAAATGCAACACTCTCCAGAAAGTTTTCTCCTGTTAATTTATGCTTTGTCTATAATGAGAAAACCATGAAACGTTACTGCAGTAGTCTCCAGTAAGACTGAGTTTGTAATACTTTCACCTTTACTGAACTGAAGTTTGAATATGTTATCTCTAAAAAAGAAACTTACCAGGGAAATAAGCATAATTCAATCATAGGAGATACATACATGTGTTTGCATGCATCCATACACACACAGACACGCACACACACCACATCACAATTTGAAAAGTCTAAGATTGAAAACTGTCATTTCTACCTTAGACGAAAATATGTTAAAATAATCTATATGTATAAAAGCCTAAGTGGTCATCCAACCATCTGACCAGTAGCTATGATGCACAATGATCACTAGGGGGGCAGATGCTCTGATCTGTAGCTACGACTCACACTGACCACCAGGGGGCAGGTGCTCAATGCACGAGCTGTGGAGCTGCAGTGAATTGGCAGCTGGGGTTCTTGGGTGATGCACCCAGGACCAGAAATAGGGAGTCTGATTCTGGGGTGTGGCAGGTCTTGTCGCAATCCAGGACCCCTCAGGGGATGCCAGGGAGCTGGTTTTTACACAATCCCCAGAGGCCAGACAGAGGGATGAGGGACTCCACTGGTGCATGCACCTATGCATGAACCCATGCACCAGGCCTATAGTCAAATATATGTAGGAATACTTCAGCATATTTTCTGTAACTTAGAATGATCTCTCCTTGATCTGAATAGTGATTTACTCTACTATAGGTTACTTACTAGTAAAAAAAAAATAAATAAATAACTTACAGTAGTGGATGCAGTGGCATACCACTCAGATCCCTCTTTAGAACCAAGGCTCTCATTTCCAAACTGTTGGAAATGTTGGCTGAAGAGTCTCAGCTATGTCCCTCTCTCAGAATTTCCCTCAACTGAAAAGTGTCATCTTGACAAAGATCACATCCTATCTTTGGGGCCAGCCTGTACCCAATGACTGCTTTAGTGAAAGTATAAAGACCTGGTCCTCTTGCCTTAATATAGGACAACTCTGATGGGTCATCCCAGCTCCTGAGCTCCTCACAGGTATGGCTGAGGCCCTTGTTGAGATAGCAGTGCAGTGCAGCTTCTTCTTCTGCTACCTGATTCCTTCACTCCCCCTCAGCTGTGGTTCCCAAGAGACTAAGCAATAAAATTTATTCATACTTAATCCTGATGCATAATCCTTACCCTCCTCCTTTTACTATGCAATTGTAAAATAAAGAGAAAAAGTGGTTAATTTTGAAAGAAATCTTAGCACATACTTCCCAGGCATTGTGCTAAGAACTTCAGATTCATTCAATCACCTAATCCTCCCAAGAATATGAGGTGGGAACTATTATTATCTTCATTTACAAATGAGGAAATTCACTCCTGAGAATTGCATAATTTGTCCCAGTTCTACAGCTGCTAGGTTGCAGAGCGAGGATTTGAAACTGTGTCTACTGATATGACTCAGTTACACTGTCTCTTGCACCTCCAGGACTTGTGTTGAATCTCTGAGAGGGCACATCTGGATAGTGCACTATTTAAGGATTGTAGCAGTGAAGATGAAGGAAAATCAGATTTTGTTCCACTTTTATATCATAAGAAGACATCATTTTTAGTAAAATGGTTTTTTTTTGTTAAACCCATCATCATTGTTTCTAAATTAAGATACAATAGTATGTTTAGATGTTGGGTATAACTGAAGTTTTATCTGTTGAAAAATCAGAGTGTGAAAATTAATTATAGGTGAGGCAATTCTAGCCTACTCACTACCTTCAATAAAGGTACATTTTGGTTGTAATCAACCATTGATGTGCTTATGGAACTCTACTTAGTGAATTTTCTAATCCTCTCTATTGCAGGCATTAATTGTCATTACATCCATAACTTGTGACATGTAAATATACCTGATCAAAATACAGATTGTTTGCTGGTTTTAAATTATTTCCAACCAAATTAGACTAAGCACATGATACAACTGATTTTGTCTACTATGCAGAAATTGACTTTATGTATTTAGAATTTCAGCTGAAAACTCTTTTCTTAATAGGCACATACAGATTATAGTCTTATATTAGAGAACTTGCACAAAGTAGAAAACCTGTATGTCAAGTTGTTTCTTTTATGTATGTGAAACAGTATTGATATTTACCCCGAGTGGCCAGATTATTATGATCTCTGAATGTATAATAATCTTGTCTCTCTCTCACATAATTCTCATCATAATTGTGAGATAGTTGGGGTGGGCATTATTAAGGTCAGTTTCTAGGCAGGTAAGTTGAGTTTAGACTAAATGATTTCAAATGGCTGCGCTGTGAATTCATCTGACCAATGCTCTTGTACTATCAGGAACATATAAATGTCTCTCATTCCTTAGCAATTCCTTTTCTTTTGCCACTATCTTTAGATATGTTTTGTCCATCCTTGCATGGACAAATGTCTTATAAAAAAGAACATACATGTGCTATAATCACTTTCAAAATACAGATCCACCATTCCTGAATCCTTTGTAATTCTAAGTCTGCCCTCTTCACGTCAAAAGAATGGCACTGTCATAGGTTACCAGAAATCCTCTTCTTAAAACATCCAGTGGAATTATTGCAGATCACAGGTTTCAGGTCATTGGCCACCTTCCTTCTTAAGCATATTATGTGTTGCAAAGAACATCCCTGTCTTTATTTTTGAAAATCAAAAGTATTTCTTTTCTTCCCTTTGTTACCTTCATTAAATCTTTTTCCTATTCTTGAAATACAGTTATTTACCAATTTTTTTTCTGCATATTGAATTTATCATTAGTATTTATGGTTTTATTTATAACCTCCATCTACATGAGAGGCCATATAATATAGGTGTTAAAACCTTGACCTTACATTTGAATCCAAGCTTTATCATTTATTAGCTCTGTGACTTGGGGGAATTACTCAGTTTATGCATGTGAAAATGGCTTTATCCTGCTTAGCTCAGAAGGTTGGAAGGACTAAATGAGATAAAGTATGTATTAGTAAATGCTTAGTCTTTGAGATTCCCAGTTTTTTATTTTGATGAAATGTATACCCCTAACTATAGGGTCCACAAAACAATTTGGCATCTGGCTTCTTCCTTCTTCTAGGCAAGAGATATTGATTGTGAAGATACTTTGGTGGCAGAATAGATGGAGAAGAAGTGGATGTATCAAAGACATGTTTTACAGGAAGGATTTACAGGCATGAGTGTTAGCTTGGCAATTGGGATGGGGTGATAAATGTAGACTATCCTAAAATAATTCTAAAGTATCAGTATAAAATTGGATAAATGGTGGTGTTATTTACTAAGATAGGGATAACTGAAAGAGGATTAGGAATCTGGGTGATTATAAATTAGATTTGGGACATGTGCATTTTTAAGTTCCTTTCAGATATCTAGGTGAAACTGTTAAGTAGGCAGTGTAAAAAGTAGCTATCAGAACTTAGGAAAGAAATAGAAGAAAAATATCCCTGAAATATTTTAATTTGAAAACCACATTAAAAGCAACACAAAAAGAATAATACAACTGAAAATGTATACATTCATGGATGTGATAAATAATTATATATAAATTTTAAGTGCAAAGACTAAAATTATAATAAGGTTAATTACAGGAGAATACTAGGGAGTTTATATATATGGTGATTCTGAAGAAAAAGGGATACATGAAATATTAAAAATAAAGATATACTAGAAGAAAACTTTTATGATATAAGCAATTGTATTATTAAAAAAATATTCATTAAGTGCCTAGGTTATTTTTCAGGTGTCATTGTAGGCATTTGAAACAAAGTACTAAGAATGATAGAAAAGGTGGCTGTTCTCATGAACTGTATATTGTACATCACTGAAATGCACACCATGTCCCAGGGAAAACTTAAATAAAACAATAACAAGACATACTTTCATGAAGTTATTGAACATCAAGATAAAAAATTTTATGGACATCTAGAAAAAATAATACAATAATACATGGCTGGAAAATAATGGAGGCCTCAGACTTCTCCATAATAAATCTCAGTAGAAAGACAGAGGATCAGTGTCTATAAAATTCCAAGGGAAGAAAATATAGCCCTCCAATTTAAACACGTAACCATTTTTTTTTTAAGTATGAGGGTAGTGGACATACATTCTTAAGTAAATAAAGAGCCAAGCCATACTGAAATCATGAACCTTAGTGGAAAAAATATAAAAACTGGACAATGAAATCTAGTCAAAAGAGATAAGGCAAATTTAAAAAATCAGGATGGCAGTCCCATGCTTGGCATTGCATATACTGAAATATAATTATTCTGAAATATATTAATAAATATATAATAAATGACTGTAGGAATTGTTATATAGACTCTCAATTTCAATAATTACAGGCTGTTGTTGTTCCTTGTGATTAAGCCCCTACAGAACAGAATATAAATGCTGTAAACCTTATAATTAACTAAATATCACAATTTGGGGAGAATAAGAGATAGGAGTTAACTACCTGTGTTTCCCTGAAAATAAGACATCCTCCAAAAATAAGACCTAGCGCATGGAAAGATAAGACATCCCCTGAAAATAAGACCTAGCGCAACTTTGGGAAAAAAAATTAATATAAGACACTGTCTTATTTTTGGGTAGTATTCTAATGCTAATTTCCTCATTTTTTATAGTATAGTTCAAGGTTGAGGCTTCAGTTTAAATCATGAGATTTTTTTTCCTTCCTTAAATAATGATTTATATCTCTTAATATTTAAAATTTGTTTAACCTAAAAGAAATCTTCTAGGAACCAATATTATATGCTGATGAATGAATAGCTGTCAAAACTATAGTTTCTTCAGTTTTATTCCCTTACGTTAAAATTCAAGTAGATATACATTTTTAAAAAAAACTACAAATAAGTATTATTTCATTTGGACTGATATTCTTTCTGCTTTACTCTCTCTGCCTTTCTGAGCTTCTATCTGTACATTTGCACAGGGGTGACTTTTAGAGGGAGAGTCTCCAGATGATAACAGGCATTGCTGCTTCAGGTGGGGAGATGGTGCAAATAAATATAAATAGTCATACATGGAGGAAACCATTTGCAAATGAAGAAAGAAAAGAGTTAAAAATCATTTCTGGAATGAGTAGAAATACAAGTAGTGGGGTAGGATTAACTGTGGGAAAGTGCTCTATCCTCTTGGACCCCTTCAGTTCCAGATCAAAAGTGTAATAATTCTAGATTATTGAGGGCAATAGTATTTTAACAGTAGTATTCAAACAATAGTATTTTAGAGAAAACAGCATTTGAACTCAGTACTGCATTAGCTGTCTGAGCTTTATAAGTAAACCTTCCTCCAGTGTAGGAGTCAACAAATAGGACTTTTGAACATATACTTCTCTACCTTCTTTTATGGGTTTTCTTTTCCAGAAATGTTTCATGTGTTTGTTGTCAGAGACCTGAGTTCATAAGGGAAGAGAATCGGAAGGACCAGGGATCACAGTGGGACCTGAATCAGTATCTGGGTTTACTTCCAGATATAGAGGTCCATCTGGTGCTATGATTGGACCTCTGCTCTGTTTAACAAGGAACGCTTAATGTCAAAGAAGCTAAGCTCTTTTCCAGATTCTGGATCAAATTTTATCTTCAATAGCAATTTAAAGAGAAAGACTCCTGATAAAATATTTGGGTTCAGGGCTTAGATTCAAGACCCTGGATAAAGGGTCTGTTAAGAAGTAATTCTACTCAAAGGAATAGAAGCCATAGGAGGGAATTTGGTTATCTTGGGAGCTGGTTATACATAAACTTCTGACTGGCTGAATCTTTCTCTTAATTACTGTAACCTGCCTTGTTTAACATGTTGCCTGGCATAGAGGGAAAACTTAGTAGTTGACGAATGAAAGATAATTAACAAAAAAAGAAGAAAAGGAAGAATCCCATTTGGTTCTTACTGGGGAGCAAGTAGCACACTTGATGTTGAAAATGAAGAAGTCACTTGAGTGGCGAAAAAATGTAGTGCTATTAGGAATTGGTTGAGGTATGAAACTAGGGCTCCTTTAATGTCTTCCCACCAACTTGCCTTAAGGTTTTGGAATTCCCTTTTTAGAGATTTATGCAGAAGCAGGTGTGTAAGATGTGGTGGTCCCACTTCTGCCACCTACCCATTATGAATAAAACAACCAGGAAAGCTAAAACAGACACTCTCCCAACAACAACAATCAACATCCCCCCCAAACAGTAATGACAAAACAGTAAATTAAGCAAAATGGCTCCCAAAAGTTAGATGTCATGTTATATTGATGATGTGATATTTCCCCAGAGTTATTCTATTAAATATTGATTATCTTTTATAAAAAGATCTCTATTGAAACTTTTGGGGGTTATATGAGAATCTTCTGCCTTGAAAAGATTAAAATAGAGACCTTCCAAACTAATGAGTAAGAACAACTTCCTTCCACCTACAGAAAATCTGGCTGCTAAGGTAAGAAATGACAGACCTGTAATATTTGTGCTAAAGACAGCATTTCTTGGGCCCCCAAATCATATGTCTGGAAACCCTCTATTTACTGACTTTGTTCTTATTGCTAAATTATCTTTTGTTACAAATAAAGTTCACTGTAGTTCACCTTTGGATGGAGAAAAAAACCATTTGCAAAGTCTCTATGCTATACCTTCTTGAGCTATTTCAGTATGATGGTTTAGAATTTGATTTTTTTTTCATAACTTCAGGAGGAATTTATCAAGAGCCTGTCTATGGTTTTTCTGGCCCCCATATACAAAATCATGGAAATTTAGCTGTTCCTGTTGCAGTCGTGTTGGGCTTGGCACTTTAGTGGATGGGGCGAAGGCATTTTTTATTTAAGTCACAAAGCTTCAAATCACAAGCACTATAAGGAGTAATGTGCCCTATAATATGCTTTTGTCAACTAAATGTTGTTTCTCCCTAAATGTGGTATCTGTTCCATGTGTATGGTCACATTGGTTGTAGACTCTTAAGGGAGGCTCTTGGTTTGTTTTTGGTCTTTGGTAACCTTTTCTCACTGAGATGAGGACCAAGAGGATTGGATTAACAAACTTTGGGATAAAGTTTCCTCCGAACAGAAGTCCTTTCGCCTTTCTGAAGATAATAAGGAGAGTTTCCCTGAGGCAAAGGAGTAGTTACTTGCTAAGGAAAGGGGGCCAGACACAATGAGTGGGTGGGGCCTTGATTTAGAGGGACATACAGTTCTTAGGACTTCTTTATTGCTCCCTCCTTCAGGTGAGTTATTTTGACAGTGCAGTCTGTGTCCTTGGAATACATTTTCTTTGTTGATTGAAATGCTCTGCTACACTTTTTTTGCTACCTTATAGTCATGATCATTTTGAATTAAAAAAAAAATATTTTTCAACCCAATGACTTACAGCAGGTCATTTTAAAACCAAAAGTGCTGACTGAATGAATTTGGAAATTAAAGAAAAATCTTTTTTTTTCCTTGAAGATTTTATAGAGCTAAAAAGAAAAGAGAAAGAATGTTGTTCACTGACACACATTTCTGGAGTTTAATTTTTTAACTTAATATATGTGTAACTATATATGTGTAAATAAATAAATAAATTCAACTATTCCCTGTGATGCTTAGCCTGTGATAGGGACTCTTCTCTTTACTTAAAAAGCAAAGATCATTTCTCATAGCATTTTTAAATTAAATTTCATTAAGGTAACAGCTCTTGAAACAATGGAGCCAGTCGGAGAGATAAATTTGACATTTTAGAATGCTAAGGTCTTGATTCAACTGCAGATGAAGACTTTGGTTACTGAGGGACTTTGTTTTCTTTTTAATTAATTCTTTTTCCTGACATTTCTCCCATCATGAGGCAAATTTGTTCGTGGCGCTTAACCTTTAAGTATGATATCAGTTTTCGCTGGAGTCATGCCGTGACCAAGAGTAAGTAAATGTAAGACAAGAAAAGTAAAAAAAAAAAAAAAAAAAAAAAAAAAAAGGCAAAACATCCTCAAACTAAGTTTGCAGCAAGGAAGTTTTCTTCCCCACTTATACTGAACACTCATGTCCTCAAGTACCTTTTTATATTTACCTTCTTGGTCCCTATCCCCAACCTTCAATGCCCAGGTATCTTGCTCCTGCTCTTTAGGTTTAAGCTCTCCATCTTATCCATCAAATGTATTCCTTGCAACAACAACAAAATTAACTCATACCATCCGCTCTGCTATCCCTTTCTTATGTCCACTTGTCAAAGTCTAATTATTCTTTAAGCTTTTACTCTCCAATTCCCTACTTTCCCTTTCTTTATTATTGTCCATCTCTCAACGTGGAATTAAAGATCTTTTTTTTGCTATCATACATTTAATAAATATGTGCATTGTGACATCTATTACATGTTATTATCATTGATAATTTGTTTCTCTTCCTTTCCTTTCCTTCTACATTTCACTGACGTGTCAGCACTGAGAAGAAGTTCTAGCATTTGGCTTGAGATGGATTCCTTTACTTCCTTTACTAGGAGTGGGGGTGGGGAAGAGATACCTCCAGAGGTTCTAGTCTAATCTCCTTGTTAATGCAACCTGCAGGGATATTGGCATAAATGGGATAAAGGCTTT
This sequence comes from Pipistrellus kuhlii, assembly GCF_014108245.1. Taxonomy (NCBI): domain Eukaryota; kingdom Metazoa; phylum Chordata; class Mammalia; order Chiroptera; family Vespertilionidae; genus Pipistrellus; species Pipistrellus kuhlii. The sequence continues at coordinate 49,598,859 of NW_023425427.1, forward strand.
TTCTGGGAGGAAAAGACATTCCCTACCTAATGACTGTAGTTGAATGTCCCTGACCAATGATTACCTATAGAAAATATAACCTAAGAAATAGGAAGCTCCCTGGAAAAAGTTACATGGACTATATACCATAACCAAGGGCTATATAGTAAACTAGAGCAACTTTTCCTTAAAAGGTCAGATAGCAGATATTGTAGGCACGAGGGCCACATGGTCCCTTTGCTCTATTTGCCCCTGATTTATCTGTGTCCTTGAAATCATTAGTAAAGCTTATTCTGAGTGAGATTTCTGATTTGTGTGGACCAGATTTAATGACCCAATCCTGGATGTTCGCTCAGGCACTGTGATGCCTAAACATTAGCATAAATATTTGAATGGTGAGTATTTGTTGAAAATAATTACTCAGGGCCACCCATCTAAGTCTTCCATTCATCTAAGGGCTATTTGTATCTTTAGTGAAGAGATGCAGGATTAAACTTTGCTGGTCTTGATTGGGAACCATGTGGCCTATCCAAGTAAACCTCAAACTGACTCAAGCAGGTAATACTATTCTCTGACCTTCTCTATCTTTGCCTACTTATTTTTTCTACAGGTATTTTGTTATACATATTATACAGTTCTTGAAGAAAGTTTCAACTAAACCAGTGGTTCTCAATCTTTCTAATGCCGTGGCCCTTTAATACATTTCCTCATGTTGTGGTGACCCCCAACCATAAAATTATTTTTGTTGCAACTTCATAATTGTAATTTTGCTACTGTTATGAATCATAATGTAAATATCTGTCTTAGTCAACCCTGCTAGTCCCACAGGTTGAGAACCGCTGCTGTAGAGCCAAAGACCATCAGAAAACATTATGATTCATAACAGTAGCAAAATTACAGTTATGAAGTTACAACAAAAATAATTTTATGGTGGGGGTCACCACAACATGAGGAAATGTATTAAAGGGCCACGGCATTAGAAAGGTTTGGAAAAACTGAACTAAACCAAAGTTGTTACTTTTTTAAAAACTTTTTTTCAATTACATTCAATATTATTTTGTTTTAGTTTCATTGTACAGCATAGTGGTTAGACAGTCCTATACTAGAGTGTTACCCCTGATATTTCCAGTACCCAACGGGCACCATACACAGTTATTACAATACTATTGGCTATATTTCCTATGCTGTACTTTACACCCCTATGACAGTTTTATAACAACCAATCTGTGATTCCCATTCACTTCATCTTTTTCACTCAACGCCCCCACCCCTCTGCCAACCATCAGACTGTTCTTTATGTTGATGAGTCTATTTCTGTTTTGTTAGATTGTTTATATTGTTCTTTAGATTCCACATGTAAGTGAAATCATATTATGTTTGTCTTTCTCTGACTGACTTATTTCAGTTAGCAAAATACTCTCTAGGTCCATCCATGCTGTTGCAAATGGTAAGATTTCTTTCTTTTTTATGGCCTAATATTCATATTTTTGTTCCTTTTTTTTCTTCTTCTTCTTAAAGAGACATTTTAACATTGCTTGTAATACTAATTTGGTGATGATAAACTCCTTTAGCTTTTTCTTGTCTGAGAAACCCTTTATCTTACCCTCAATTCTAAATGATGGCTTTCCTGGGAGGAGCAATTTGTTTATATGTCCTTGCTTTTCATCACTTTGAATATTTTGTGTCAATCCCTTCTGGCCTGCAAAGTTTCTATTGAAAAATTAGCTGACAGTTGGCTCTAAATCTTGTTATGTCATCAACTCGCTGAATTACTTTGACCAATATATATAATTTCTCTCAACTGATCTCTCTCTTGCAAAAGTGGAAAGTATATCTTTATCATAGAGACTTAAAGAGAAAGCTCATTTACAGGTTGGATGGTTATTCTTGTTTTTTGTTTGTTTGTTTGTTTGTTTGTTTTTTCTTTGTTGGCCTTTAGCCAGAAGTCACATCTATATGCACACATGTCATCCAGAATTATAGTCAAACATTGAGAAACCTCCCCTACACATGTTCCTAAAAGAAAGAGCACTTTTTCTCTTTCTAGTATTGGTTTTGGACCATTGTAGTGGAAGGCCGAGGATGAACTGGACAGTCTCTTATTATCCTTTATAGTCCTCTTATCCTACTTCATCTGCTTCCCTTTGACACAAATAGTATTTCCCTCAATGTGTTGGCTTTAAGGGGAAAAACCCACTGCACTAGTGCCGAATGCTAGTTAAGTGCTGATTAAGGGAGTTCTGAATGTATATATGGCTTGAGTGAAATTATTTATTCAGTGAGGGGAGAAGCTAATTCACACAGCGGTGCCCTAATTGGCATCAGAGAGGCATTTCTGCAATGCCCTTAGGAAGAGCAGGAAGTTGATTAAGTAGGAAAAATGCACATGGAAATAGGAGTACAAAGTATGCATGGAAGAATAAAGATGCAGTTGTTAAATAATCGCCCTCATGATATTTTTTTTCCTGAGATGTTACCTTTGATTTAATGCAGGTGGGAGCACCTGGGAAAATTTCAAAATTGGAGTCCCTCCCATTTCTCCCGGCTTATACCAAAAATCCAGGGCCCAGGATTCACATGCTAACTCTAAGAGAGGCAGGTAAAAAGAACAGTGGAAAACAGATGGCAGCAGTTACAACTAGCAAATTCCCAGTTGGTGGCTCTCACATTTAGAAGCGGGCATCTGTTCTTCTTCCCCACTGCAAAGTGGTTTTAACTCGGAGGTGTTAAAAATATCTAAGTTGCTGTTTTATTCATTTCTGCTATTTACTGACTTTAATGACTTACAGTATATCCAATGAAAAGTACAATGTTTACCCAAGTGGCAAGAGACTCAAAACAGAAATATGGGATGCTGTTGAAAAACCTTGTGGTCTACCAAACAGCATGTATATTTTATAGGTATATCTTGCTTCATGAAATACATGGGTGTCGTAACATTTGTTCGTATAAATGGAAACATGCTTTAAAACACACCTGGAGCACTTGATAGTTAAAGAACCCTGAGAAAGTCACAACCTCTCTGGGCCTCAGTTTCTTCCTCCACAAAATGGGAATAGTAATGCCTACATTATTTTGTTTCGCAGGCCTGTTGTAAACAGTAGAGATAGTCTCAGTAGTTGTGTTCAAAGCCCCTCAAATCTTGTAGATGATTAATAAGTGATAATGCATTCTATTATTTATGAAAATCGCTAGTTTGAGATAAATATCCATTCATAAGAAATTGAAAATGTCAGGTGTGCCTATATTCATGAGTAAGAACACCTCAAAAATGAGAGAAAAAAGGCAGTCATCATAATTATGAATAAAATATCAATGGCGTCTCATTTTTATGTTACTGTAAAGATGCCTTTCCCGTAAACATTTATAACAGGTTCCAGGAATAGAGTCCTATTGAATGTCATTATTCCCAGTGCCTGTTAAAGAATAAGTGATCAATAGATAATTATTGACCACTGGTTAACTCATATTTTCTTTTCTTCCTTTTTTTTTTTTTTGCTTTAAAACTAATTTTATATTCATTGTAGGAAATTTATAAACATAAAAGCATGTAGAAGAAATAAAATAGTTTATAACTCAAAACTCATAGGCATACTTTTTAAGACTAATCTGTGTCTTATATATCACATTGAGAAAACACTGAAATATGATTAATTTATGGATATTTTTTTCTCTGCTTATAAAACTTACATTAATAGATTTGTATACAAAGAGTGGGTTTGTAATCATATATTCTGACCTCACAAACATTCTGAATAGTCTTTTAATGAGGCAATATTACTATTAATTATCACTAACAATTACTGAGTTGTTTCATAATATGTACTATTTAAAGACTTTATATGTGTATAAATACGTACATATTATTTTATGTAAAATATATAATGTATAATTAATACACACACACACACACACACACACACACACCCCGTATTTTCCAGCGTATAAGACGACCCCCTAATTTTACAGTTAAAACATAGGTTTAGGCCTATATTCGCTGTATAAGACTACCCCCCACTTCCGAGGTGTTTTTAATAGACCGCCTCTCTAACTCAGCCAATCCAAGCAGGCTTTTTATGCATGCAAATTATACATGTTCTGTACCCGAAGCTACACTGTGTTCTAGTAAAAAGCCTGCTCAGATTGGCCAGAGTCAGAGAGGCAGTCTATTACAAAAAGAACTGGTGTTGCCTAGGAAGTGGGGGGTAGTCTTATACAGCGAATATAGGCCTAAACCTATGTTTTAACGGTAAAATTAGGGGGTCGTCTTATACGCCAGAAAATACGGTGTGTGTGTGTGTGTGTGTGTGTGTGTGTGTGTGTGTGTATACACACACACACACACACACATTCAAACCTCACAACAACCTTATATATGCAGCACTATTATTTACAAATGAAAAAATCAGAGCATTTGATACTGAGGACTATGCCCAAAAGCTCATGGCAGAGAGGTTGAGTTAGAACTAAATTGAAATTAGGGGATCTGATTCTGTAATGTGCACTGAGCTCTTCTGCTTGTCTTTCACAAAGTTTAGAAGCCCAGGTTTTGGGATCAGATATGTTGGAAGGGGTCCACTTATTCCTCACTCTTCTTGTGTCCTTTCATGTGGAGAGACTTCCACTCCTGGTCACTTCTTGCTCCTTCATTCTTCTCTCTGCACATTAAGAAGATTGGCATCTTGTTTGTAAGGCCGTCTCAGCTGGTCATCATTGCCTTAGCCCTCCTCTCTCTTCTCTTTACGTGGGTTTAGCAGTGTGGAGAGGATAAGCTTCTCAGAGGCTCCTTGGCCTTGCAGGTTCTGTCTTTGTGATTATGACCAGTAGTTTTTTATTTTGGGAGGTGGAGGGATAAACTCAATTCACAAGTGCATAAGTCAGCCTATCCTATCTAATAAAGAGGGAATATGCTAATTGACTGTCCCACCCTCAAAGATGGCCGTGCCCACAGCCAATAAGAAGGGAATATGCTAATTTGACTGCCACACCCTTAAAGATGGTGGCACCCACAGCCACAAGGCTCCTGGGTGAGTCCCCTAAAGCCCCTCAGCCTCCCAGCCCCCCAGGGCTGGCCCGAGCACAGGCAAGCCTCGGATGATGGCTGCTCAGCCACCCAGGGCCGCCAGAGGCTCAGGTAACCAGGGCTGGCTGAGGCTTGTGCTTCTGGCAGTGGCAGCAGCAGAGGTGTGATGGGAGCATTGCTGATGGCCAGGTTGCCTCCCACCCCTGAGGGCTTCCGACTGTGAAAAAGGCCAGACCAGGCTGAGGGACTCCCCGCTCCAGTGCATGAATTTTCTTGCACAGTCTTCTTGTTTATTTATAGTTGAGTCATCTCCTTTTCAGCTCTTTGTCAGTCATCCATGTGTCTGATGGAGATACATGTACCCCGAGTTTGCTACATACTTAGGCATAGATAGAAGGGCTATTTACTGACCTTCCTTTACTCTTGGAAGATAGACCTGGACACTTTTCTACTCTTTAGTGTCTTTGCTTATGTGAAACCATGGGCAAGTTACTTCTCTACTCCATGCTTCAGATTCTTTGATTATATTATACCATAGTACATAATTTTTCCTTCCTCATGGTTTTTTTTGTTAGGCTTCAATTAATTAAAATGTATAAAAGCACTAGGAAAAAAATTTTTGAAAATGAAGTTGAAAAAACAAAGATGCAGAAGTTCAGCTTGAGATGAGTGGGCTAAGGTTAGAGGGGAGAGGTGACTTTGGTACATTGTCATTCTGGTCATGCTGTGACCCAGCCCTTGTGTACCCACGCCTGAGCTTTGCTCATGTAATTTCATCTCTTTCTCAGAAAACCCTGTGATAATATGTCCATGTCATGATGTGGACACTGAGACTTAAAAAGGTAAAGCAAGAGTCACATAGCTTGCCAAAAGAAAGGCTATTCCAAATCAAATCTGGGGTCCAAGTTCTTTGCAAGACAAGACTCTCATGGTTATAGCAGGATCTGAGATGATGAGCATGGAGTTGGATACTCATGCCCCCTGGGAGTGTGGCCAGTGTCAAGGAGATCACCAAAGAACAGCAGACAGAGGCCTTGAACCAAGAGGAAGAGCCTTTGCACAGTGTGCAGGAGCAATGGTTTGCAAATAGGCACGCAGGTGCAGTGATTTAAAAAAAATTATTTATTGGTTATGGTATCACATAATTGTCCTCATCCCCTCATTCCCATCCCAAACCCCTCCCCACATATGCCCCTGCCCCCCTGTTGTCCATGGCCACTGGTTAGGCTTATATGCATGCACACAAGTCCTTTGGTTGATTTCTCCCTCTTCCCCCTGTTCTCTGCTTTTCTTTCTTTCTTTCTATCATCTATCTATCTATCTATCTATCTATTATCTATCTACCAATGTATGTATGTATCTATCTATGTATCTGTCTGTCTGTCTATAGCTATCATCTATCTATCACTTTCTCCTGTCTAATTATAGTTTGATTTTTAATTACTGCTTTCTTAAAATAGAATCATATAGCTCAGCTTGTGATCATGTTCTCACCATTCAGAATCCTATTACTGTGTGTTTTCCCCCCCTACTACAATCCTACTTCCTCCAGTAAGATAACCAGCAATCATCTCTTCTTGCACCACTATCAGCTTTCTCAACTCATCTGAGAGGTGGAAATGATCTTTGCTTCCAATAAAAGAAAATGAGCTCAAAGCGATTGAATACTTTGCCCCGGGTCGCCCCCTAGTATGAGCAGGGGCCGGTGCTCATGCCCTTCTCTGTCTGTTTCCAAAGCCCCTGCTCGTTTTGTTCTTTCTCTGATGAACTAGTTGATTCAACATAAATGGGGAGACTTCACTAGAAGGCTTTTTCCTCAAAGGAAGCCTCGGAACCCTTCTCTGCTTGTAAGTGGACACATTAGTATGACCTCCATGTCCATCTGTAAATGTCCTATAGTCTGATCAATTCTGAAACTGGCAAGGACAAACTCGGGCAATAGCTGCTCTTTACAGCAAGTCTAGAATTGGAGAGAGAATGGCTCTGCTCTGGGCCATGAATTTTTCAGTAGGAAAGTTGCAAGGGATGTAAGTCTTGATGTATATGGTGTGTTTTTTTGAAAAGCTCCATATGTGAAAATCTTCCACAAGGGACATCCCTTTTACCAACTTGGCAAAGACTAAAAACGCAGAGCTTCCAGGATCAAAGTGTATTTACAATGTGAAGAACCATCCCCTGACAATCAGACTGGAAGAGGGAGGTTTCCTTTAATCTTTTTCCCTTTGTTTTAGTGTGTGTGTGTGTGTGTGTGTGTGTGTGTGTGTGTGTGTGTGTGTGTTTCCTTAGGGGAAAATTCTTTTTTATTTTCTTTTGCTGACTAATTCTTCCCTTTAATCACATTCATCTCAAGACTCCTAGAAATTCCCCCATTTACATTAAGAATGAATATAAGTGCAAATCACTTCTGAGTTTCTATTTCAGGGCATTTTTCCTCAAAGGTGTGAAGGTAAGCAACATAAAGTTGAAATGAGACCAGCACTGAGACTTCAACAGAGTTGAAGTTTTCCATGTCCTCTTTCTCTCTGTGTGTGCCAGAGTTGTGGGAAAAAATGTGTCCTGTGGCAACAGAGAGGTGATCTGAATCAATCAAAGATAATTTATAATGGTTATGAACTAGAGAGAAAAAACTGACTTTGAAAGATCTCTAGAATCCAGGGAAGTTATATAAAGAGAGCCAGAGGTAGTTTTCTATAAAGAAACTTGAGATTTTTCTTTAAGGGGCTTCCGTGCTTAAGATTTTCCAAACTTCATTTAATGTGTCCTATTTTTCAGTACAAATGCCAAAATGAGGGGAAGGAATTATTGTGCAGAGCTCCTTGTCTGGGATCAACAGTGAGTGCACACAATTGATGCCAGGGTTCACATCTGAGTTGTTCTTTTTAAAAAGCTTCAATTTATCAAGAATAAAACCATCATTATTATCTCATTATACTATGGGCCTTGGATATGAAATAAATTGATTACCTGATCTTTAGTTCCTTACACTATTCTAGCTCTCTCTAATTTTGTTGCTTGGGGATTATTGGACTATCAACACTCTTCCTGAATAATCAATCTGGTTAATTTAGCCTATAAACCACTTTCCCCCTTGTGTCTGGTGTAACGTATTGTGTAGTAATGCGCCCAGTAAAGCATAAAAAGGAACTCTCACAGAAATGGAAAAGGAAGCTGCACTCAGATTTTGAACTTAGGCATCTTGCATTTTACCCGTCTGCTGGGCTGCATGGTAAATGGCTATTTATTTTGTTTTCAGCCATATGACTAACCTTACCTCATTCTGCTCAGCAGCTGGACAAAATACGCAGTGCTGTATTGTGAAGTGTTACTCATTCTTTATTGCTTTTATGACAAAGCTGTCCCTCCACATGTCTGCTCTGCCCTCTGACCCAAGGCGTTTGCTTCAAGTAAACATGCCAGATGGCGGAGAAAGTGATGGGTCAAAGAACAACCCTTGAGGGTTAAGAGTCACCAAATCCTTCTTCACAAAGCAAACTTAAAAGCAACAATTTCACCAAATGTTGTGGAGCACTTTCACAGTGGAAATGAAGGAGGGGAGGGTAGACCTTAATTACATATTTTGCTTTCATGGCCTAATGGTTTTGGGTGCAATGTCTATTGGTTAATTTGGATGTAGGCAATTTATGAGAAATAAGAAAACAAGTTGGACAGATGGATCAATCTTTTATACAGCAAAGAGCAAGGAGGTGACAAGCTTAGTTTGTGTGTGAATGAGCATTCTTAGCTCTGGCCAGGAAAAGCAGAGACAATTTAGATTCTTTTTTTAAAATTTTTTTTTTAGGTGTTAATATTGAAAGTTGAGGAAGGAGATGCCATTGTCTAATATACACGGAGCCCCTAAAAAGGCTCTGGTAACCTTACAAGAAGCATTCAGATGAGACAGTCCTTTTCTTTGTGTAGCTGTGCTGGGCAAGTCTAGGGGTATGAGCATTTGTGGAGCACCAGGATGTAGAGGATTTTTGTATTGCTGTTTTCAGAAGTAATATAGCAACATGTTTATTAGCCATTTTATAGGACTGTATATTTTAGAAAGAACATTAGAGCAGTAGTTGCTCCTTGCAAATAAGCTGGCCATAGATAGGTACTGTCAGTTCTCTTGCAGATACATAATGATGATAGTATCAAGTAACAATAAAATATGTTAGATTTATACATAGAATCCTATTTTAAAAATATTTAAAAAATAATTTAAAGAGTGAAAAAAAATTTTTTCTTTTTCTTTTAAGGCATTGAGATACACCCATGGGTTTAGAATTCTTTCTGGGCTAAGTATTATCATGTGTGATTTTCAGGATTAAGTGTTCTCTCTCAATTGCTGTGACACAGTGACTTTTTAAAAATGAATTCTCCAACTGGGATACAGTATAAAAAAGAGAGTATAATCCGCATTCCAAAGGTAGAGGTTGTGTCTAAGGCTAAATTTGTGTCCTTAATAAGTTACCAAGCTTCCATGAAACATTATCCATGAAAACAATGGTGATAAAAGTTACTCTTCCACTATTATAAAAATAACTTACTAATATTAATTAATATTAATAACCATCAGATATTGAGTGGCTACTAAGGGCTCATTCCTAATTTAATTTTTCTAACTCTAGTAAAAACAACAGCAATTAATATTTAGCAGTCACCAATTACCAGTTGCTGAGTTATTGCTTTATGTATGTTTTCTCATTAAATCCTCAAACAATCCTAGAAAACAGGCACATTTCTGAGTGCCATTTTATAAGTGAGAAAACTGAAATGCAGGCAGATTAACTCACTAACCTAGATCTTAAAATCTAGTTCAACAGCAGAGCTAAGGCAAAGTGGCTAAGCTAGAAGTAGAATAAAACTCTGTGTCTCTCCATAGCCTATATTTCCCCTTACTGTCATGCCAAGGATGATGACTTTGAGGGTTAGGAATTATATTCCAGGATGGGCTCAGGTGGATGTTGAAAAGTCCCTCACTAAGTTTCCTGTCCTCAGAGAGAACTTTGCTTTTCTTAGATAAATACTATTATAAACTATTTGATTTTCAAAAACTCTAGGGAATGATATGTCATCACATCACATTATGATTATCATTGTTACAAGGATTTTATTTTCCTTAGAGACTCTACCAATATAAAATGATTCTAAGAGGTAGATCTTTGAAACAGTAGGAAGGAACAGAAATGACTTAAAATGACACAACAACATTGTTGAAGATGTAAGTCCCAGAACTTCTCTAACGCATGCTGTCTCCCAACTACTCACTCGCCACTTTCTGAATTATTCATAAATGAAAAAAGACACTGAGTTTTAGACTTGGTTACTAAAATGTTTTAAAAAATAATTCATTTAACCAATTTCTATCTGTTGAATTAACAGGAGGAACAGCTTTCATGGAGGATTTCCTAGAGTGATCTGGGGTCATATTTTCTTGAGAACTGATGAACAAGACAGTGCTTGGTGTATATACCCGTTCTCTCAGGATTTGTCAATGTAATGGCCAGGTCCCCTGCATTGGTTATTATGGCTGCATACCAAATCATTCTACTCTCTCTTGGTTCCTGTGACAGGTTCTGGCTCAGGGTCTTTTGTGAATTCACTGATAGGTGTTGGTTGGTGCTACTGTCATGTGAAGGGTTGGCTGGGGCCTTCTAAGGTTTCTCCTCACATGACTGGCCAGTTAGTGCTGTTGTGTGTGTGAGAGGCCTCAGTTCCTTTCCACATGGGCTGTTCCATTGGGCTGCTTTAGTACCTTCATGGCATGGTGGCTGGCTTTGATTAGAGTGAGCAATGCAAGAAACCAAGGTAGAGGCTGTAATACCTAGACTTAGCCTCAAAAGTTACTCACTTTCGCTGCTCCCACATACTATTGGGATCACATAGGGTCTTAAGGGGCCATTTTAGAGGCTAGCTACCCTACTCTCCTGTTTTATCCACTAGGAATCATGGAAATGATCAACATCTGCTGTTGCAATGATAGCTGTTTCTTTTCTCTTTCAGAACTTAAGGTCCTTTGGTACCTATGTCTTATAATTTGTTTTTCTTTAGTGCCTAGGTTTAAGAAGCCTTTTTGTGTGTATGTGACCCCTTCCTATTTTTTCAGCTTGAGTCTGGACTTGGTGGTTATATTAATTATTTGTTATTGCAGAACAAACAACATGAAATCTTAGGGGTTTTAAACAACAACCATTATTATGAGGTCAGCAATTTGGGCTGGCTAGGTTGGGACCATTTGTCTTGCTTGGGGTTACTCATGCAGCTCAAGTCATATGCTAGTTTAAAAGGGGCTGGAGAGTCAGAGATTACTTCACTCAGATACCTGGTGCTTGACAGATTGTCAAATCCTGAATTCTACTCTACATGGCTGCTCTAGTAGACTAGCTTGGTCTCATTCACATGGAGGTCTCAGAGTTTCAGCCACAGCTAGGAGGGAGTGTAAGCACTTTTCAGCTCTCTGCTTATATAAATAGCCCACTTGCTAAAGGAAGTCACATGGGCAAACCCAGATCCAAGAGACTGAGAACTTGATGCCACTTCCTGAGGGGAGGATTGGCAAAGCCACTTTGCAAAGGGGAGTGATACAGCATGGCGGAATCATTATGACCATCTGAGTAGTCAGCAAAAATGGCTTCCTTCTGTGCTCTCGGGGAGCCTTTTCTTGTCTGTGTCACCCTCGAAGGTGTAATTCATTGAGGCAGGGCCTTGACTGGCTTGTATGCTCTGTATCCCAGCACCTTTTCTACTGCTACATAAATATTTATTGAATTGAATATGGAAACACTTTTAGGATAAAGAGTTTGTGGAAATTGAGACTGTGCTTTATTGATAATTTTGACTGGATTAATGATTTAACTGCTCAATCCAGGCAAACATAGCCATTTGATTGTTAAAAAGTAGGTTATTTGTTGTTTGAACTGACTAGTGGTTTGGTCATAAAGGTTGGAGAAATTGTGGGGGTGCAGACAAAATTAAAGTATAATGTACCAATCAGTGCCAGTTTAACAGTACTTCCTTATTGTTGGCTCACATTAGACACCTTTACATAGGATATTGTTGATATGATCCAAAAATGTACAGTGCAGCCTGGTGTCTAAATGTGGGAAAATAAAATCAGTTCCTTAATGGGGAGTGGCAAAATGCTAAAACAGAGGCACATGGGGAACCAAAAATATTGCTGTGGCCATTTTTGGAAAATATAATCCTCTATCATGGAGCAGAAGTAATTATGATCACATTGTATTTCTGACTTGTTACATTTTAAAAAATACACTAATATAGAATTTTTGACTTGTGGTTTAAATAATAAATATGATTAATAGTGTTGGACAGTGCTCAGAATGTTGATTCTAGAGGGAAGATATTAATTAGAATATCTTTCAGGGAATTCAGAAAACATGAGCAAGATTCTTTTTGTCATATTGGTGCTGTATTTTTATTGCAAGTGACAAAAACTGAATTCAAATTGACTTTATGAAAAAAGGAAATCTATTGACTTATGTAACTTTATGGAATAGTTTGGGGTAATGGTGACTGTAAGTACAACTTGATAAAAGCCTCCAGTGATGCTGTCAGCAGTCAGGTCTCTCCATCTCTCAGCTTTCCTTTTCAAACTTTATTTCTTAGACAACCTTTCCTTAAGTCTTAGAAAAAGAAGGTAGCAGCCAAAACCGGTTTGGCTCAGTGGATAGAGTGTTGGCCTGCGGACTGGGTCCCAGGTTCGATTCCAGTCAAGGGCTAGTTTCTTGGTTGCATTCCCAGTGGGGGTTTTGCAAAAGGCAGCTGATTGATGTTTCTCTCTCATCGAGTTTCTCTTTACAACTCTCTATCCCTCTCCCCTCCTCTCTGTAAAAAATCAATTTTAAATATATATATATATATATATATATATATATATATATATATATATATATGAAGGTAGCAGTAGTTTTAGGCTTTTATACTTTCAGCTTAACAGTTCCCATTGATATGGTAGGACTCTCCCCCAATAATTTCAGCCATTGTTGAGAGTACTAAGACTCATTGGGCTGGCCTGTGGAAAATAAAGGAAGACTATGACTATACCAATTTCTGAGTGCTTGTGATTGATTAGCAAAGCTTGAATCAAATTATGGGAGCTAGAGCTTGGGGTTGGCCTCATCCAGATTTCCTGAACTGGGAGCCCTGTTTCGCCTTGAGCTGGCCTCTCACCAGACAGTGGGAGTAGAATACTGGGCACCAGTGCCTGTGGGGAGAACCCTTTCCAGCTCTGGTGAAGGGGATGGCTTCCCTGGTCAATGCCTTAGTAGGGGTGTCGAACTCAATCAGAGAAGGGGCCAAAATCTAAAATCCAGCCTAAATCGCGGGCCGAATGGTTTACTGAACAGTCATAAACTGTCATTGTGATGGAAACGCAGCGGAGTGCAGTGATGACAGCGCGGTGCGGGCCACAATGCAAGGCCTGGCAGGACGGATTTGGCCCGCGGGCCTTGTGTTTGACACATGTGCCTTAGAGAAACAGATGGAGAGATGGAGCCTATTGGTTGATCTAATGAGTTATGTATCAACCTGACCTCATTCTTATGCATTTATTTGACACATGGTCATTGAACATCTAATATGTGCCAGGAATGGAATTTTCTATGTTCAGCTACTAGTGAAACTTGAGTGTAAGTGAGAACCAGACTGGGTTGGCAGGGTTGGCCCATGTATGGGGATGAGGTTGAAAGAAAACAATTATGTGAGGACCTCCGAGCTTCTTGGAATGTTTCATGCTGAGGAGAGGAGGTAAATTTGAAGGAAAGTGAAAGCCTTCACACCTTGAAGGGAGAGGCAAGTACAGCAGCCTCTCCCATTCAGAACAGTTGCCTAAACCTAACCCCCTTGATTTACATATTAATCAGAAAGAAAACAATGGTGTTAGAATCAGAATTGAAGGAGGTGTGAGACAAGTAGCACTGCAACATCCTCCTGCAGAGAGAAACCCAAAGGCAGAGAAACAGTCTTCCACTTGGCAGCTGAATAACCAAGTAGCTTTGATATCTTGAGCACCTCTGTGTCTCAGATGGCAGCAAAGAGCAGTTCCCGGTAAAATTCTAGCAGGCATGTGTTCAGGCCGATGGGAGAGTATTTCTTTATGAGCTTGTATTTGATATTCTTTGAGTAACCCCAAGAATACCTGGGAGCACTTTTTACAGCAGGAAAGTGAAGGTCAGAACCATAGAAGTGTGGGTTTTACAAGAGGGCATTTACATTACATCTAGGGTGGTGTAGTTCAATAGTTCTCAGTACTGTTGGGATACTATTTATTCTTCAGTACAAGGGGTTGTAGAATGGCCCAGAATTAAGAGGATTCTAACTTCAAAAAGTCTGAATTTTAGACTGCTTCAAAAAGTCTGAATTTTAGATTACTATGAAAAACCATAGTAATCTTCATAGGCATGTTGGAAGTAGCCATCACTATTTCTCAAACATACTGATTACACAATCTGCAGTTTAAAAGATGGCCATGAGTATGTAACAGATCTTCTGGGATGTTATGTCAGAGACATTTGGTTTTGTCTAAGATCTTGCACAGAAGTTGGTCAAATATACATCTCTTTAAACCTCTCTATTCTCAGATATGTGAGGGAAACTAAGGCAGCTTAATTAGCACTGAGCTAGACCAGAAGAAATAAAAGAATAAGACATTGAAATTATTCAATAATTGGCTCTAATTAAAGTATGTTTAAGGATACCATAGAGAAGCAAATGGAAACAGACAAGTTCACAAAGGAAGATATTTGAATTTGAGTTTAAAAGATGAATTAAAACAAACAATCCTATTCTCATTTTGCATATATTCATCTGAAGGAATCAGGAATCAGTCCTTTTACTTATACCTTAAAACCAGTTATAAAAAATTAGAAATAAATTATACATAGAGTTTATATAGAGCTGCATCTGTCATATGTACCTCTGGTTTGAAAAAAAATGTTTACTAAAGTACTTTCATTTTCTTTTTTAATTTGATGAGGAAATGCTCTATATATTTATACTGAGTGGCCAGATTATTATGATCTCTGGATGCATAATGATAATAATCTGGCCACTCAGTATGTCTCTCTGTGTATGTGTGTGTGTGTGTGTGTGTGTGTGTGTGTGTATATATATTTGCATATTAGGGTTTTATTATATAATATATATATATATATATATATGAATATGAATTTAATTATGTTTTTAAAATGTTCAACTATTTTGTATAGTAGGACACCAAGTAAGATTTTATTTGAGAAAAAATATCTGTATATATATACACACACACACACACACACATGAATTATGAATTCGTGTATGAATTATGAATTTGTACAGCCTGGCCAGGGGGAGGGGACATAGGTGGTTGGCTGGCCTGCCTGCTGGTCGAACTCCTGGTTGAGGGGACAATTTCCATATTAGATTTTTATTATATAGGCTGTACACTGAGTGGCCAGATTATTATGCATTCAGAGACCATAATAATCTGGCCACTCTGTGTGTGTGTGTGTGTGTGTGTGTGTATATATGTGTGTGTGTATATATATATATATATATATATATATATATATTAGAGGACCAGTGCATGACATTCATGCACTGTGTGTGTGTGTGTGTGTGTGTGTGTGTGTGTGTGTGTGTGTTGCGGGGGAGGGTCCCTCAGCCCAGCCTGCACCCTCTCACAGTCCGGGACCCCTTGGGGACGTCCACCTGCTGGCTTAGTCAGACATCTCTCTCTCAGAACAGGGCTCTCACAGTTCAGGACCCCTTGCTCCTTACTGCCTGCCTGCAGTGGCGACAGGAGAGGCTCCCACTGCCGCTGCTGTGCTTGAGCCTGGCTTCTGGCTGAGTGGCACTTTCCTTGTGGGAGTGCACTGACCACCATGGGGCAGCTCCTGCATTGAGCGTCTGTCTCCTGGTGGTCAGTGCATGCCGTAGTGACCAGTCACTCTGCCATTCGGATGATTTGCATATTAGGGTTTTATTATATAATATATATATATATATATATATATATATATATATATATATATATTTATATATGAATTTAATTATGTTTTTAAAATGTTCAACTATTTTGTATAGTAGGACACCAAGTAAGATTTTATTTGAGAAAAAATATCTGTTTCTCATAATGTTGAAAACCATGGAGGTGGAAACATTTTTTTAAATAATAGTTATTTTTATTGATTTTTAGAGAGAGAGAAAGAGAGAGACACAGAAAGATAAAGAGAGAAAAAGAGAGAAAGATTGATGTGACAGCAAAACACCTTGACCTGAGATCAAGCCCAAGACTTGGGCATGTGCCTTGACTGGGTATCAAACTGGCAACCTTTCGGTGCACAGGACGATGCCCAAACAACTGATCCACATTGGTCAAGACAGAGATAGGGACATTTTTAATTGGCTATTTAACTTAGAAATGGGGCTCCTATTCTTAGGATTTTTAATTCGTGCTGAAGTGCTTTTTTTTTGGTTTTGTTTGTTTGTTTTGTTTTTTACCTATTGACAAACTATTGAAATGCTTTGCTAGTCTCAAGAGAAGGGTATCTATCATCCTGGTTGTCTGCCTGTGTAACACAAATGGCATTTGTAGTGAGGAGTGATGGTGGCACAGACCAACTCTGCCACTAATTAGCTGTGTGATCCGATCCAGTACCTTCAACTCTCCAAGCCTTGGTTTCTAGTGGCAATACCTTAGCAAGTGAGACAAAGATCAGACGTATTGATCTCTTGGTAAATAATTATTATGTCATTTCATAGTAAATTTGACACAGTGTTATGATGTATAACACAGGTAGAGATTCTGATGATTAGTATAGTTCGATTGAAGATAGTAGAGCCAAATTGTGCTTGTTACTGTTAGTTTTCAATAACAAACTTAAAATAAGACCTCAATTATTGAGGCAATCATGGGATAAGAACCTTATAAAATGAATATATGATTGATGATAACTATAGGATGTCGCTATATTCACATATCTCATGAATGCATGTGATAAAAGCAAAAATACCTACATTTACTTTGGAGGAAAATGTCAGATAAGCTGACAACTTGGAATGTAGAGCTATCAGAGCTCACTGGCAGGCCAAATGCAAGGGTCAAATTAGGCCTTCGTAAGCTTGCTTTCTTCTGCTCCTTTCTTGACCTCCTCTTTCCATTTTTGCTTGGCATTTTTTCTATGGTAGGTTCATGTGTAGCCAGATTTTCTCTCTATGATGACACATGATAGGTCCAGTGTAACATTCTACCCTTTTAGCAATTCCTGCAAAAGTCTCAGATGTCATCTTTGTCTTCTGTTGCTATGTTACATGTCCATTCTCAGAGCCAGTGGTCAGGTCAGCCCCAACCAAATGTCAAAGGCTGAGAATTGGACGAGGCTAGTCCTCCGAAAGCAGGAGGAAGTTTTTATCACCAGAAATGGGAGTGCTGGGAAGATGCCCTTTACTGTCACTTTATAAGTGCTGGACAAGCTCTTGATGTTTCTAAACCTTACATTCCTACCTCCTGCTGGTAGGAATAGTTACTCCAAATGTTCAGGTTCATAATTAAGTGGTTTAAGGATTACCAAGCTCCCCAGAGTAGTTGGCATTAGGCACCTTTAGTGCATCTAATTTTTTCTCTGCTTTCAGCAGCATGGGAATAAGATTTGTGAGGAAGCCAAGTGTGAAAAAGGAGTCAATGAAATTTCTATCATAATTTCACTTTCCTTTTGATCCTGTTTATGTATAAATGGGAAGCATGGATATCTTTATATTTTGATAGGTCTGAGCTACTTCAAGCAGCAAGCATATACACTGAGTGGCCAGATTATTATGGTCTCTGAATGCATAATAATCTGGCCACTCAGTGTATATCCTATATAATAAAAGGCTAATATGCAAATTGTCCCCTTGACCAGGAGTTTGACCAGCAGGCAGGCTGGCCAACCACCCATGTCCCTTCTCCCTGGCCAGGCTGGCTGGACCCCACCCATGCACAAATTCAAGCACCAGGCCTCTAATACACACACACACACACACACACACACACACACACACACACTGAGTGGCCAAATTATTATGCATTCAGAGATCATAATAATCTGGCTACTCAGGGTATATCCTGTGCACAAGGGGATAACTTTAGGCCTTACATTCTTTCAGCACCTCGCAATACTTAGGTAGTTCCATTTACGTACCCAATAGAAGCTGTCAGACCCTAACTGCCCATGCCAAAAAATGCCATCGCAGTCAGAAATACCCGAATGAGCTCAATATCTGTCACCTCCTAGAGGATATTAGCCACCCTGGGCATTGGAGTCAGGAGAACTGTGGGGCCATCAATCAATGTGTTGATGGTAATTTGCTGCTCTCCTGTTTGCCCTGTTAGTGTGAGGGCAAAGCTGCGGTAATATTGACACACCCTGAGGAGCATGCAGTGATTTGAACATGTTGTTGAAGCCTCGGTTAGGTCACTTTAGAAGTGCTAAACATAATTAGATGTAACTGATCTTAACTGTCAAAGAAACGCATGGGAGGAAGGTTGTGGGGCATCCTTTAAGTTCCTGATTGATTTTTGCTGTAGGTTGTTTTTGTAATTTTTCTAATAACAAACCCTGTGACAACAGCCTTTCTTCTAGCATGTTTTGTGATCTTCAGTTTCTTGGTTCTGACATAATCCATTAGTGGCTGCATTATAAGCATTATAAGCCTGGGTTAAAACACAGTGCTGGTCAAGTCCCATTACAATGAAAATCTTTGTTTAACAAAAGGGTTCCCAAGTCTCTCTCCATGGCACAATTAATCCAGGTGGCGTAGAATAAAACATTTTGGTATCACAAAGCATTTGAAGATTCTCTTTAAAATCCTCTTAAGTAATTATAAAACCATTCATTGCTTATTCAACAATTTAAAAACATCTTCTGTGTCTAC
This sequence comes from Pipistrellus kuhlii, assembly GCF_014108245.1. Taxonomy (NCBI): domain Eukaryota; kingdom Metazoa; phylum Chordata; class Mammalia; order Chiroptera; family Vespertilionidae; genus Pipistrellus; species Pipistrellus kuhlii. The sequence goes on from NW_023425427.1 coordinate 49,617,760, forward strand.
TGCTTGGCAATGAGCCTATAGCAGTGGATGAAACAAAATCCCTTTTCTTAGAGATACCACGTTCTAGGGGATGGCAAAGACAATTATATTAGTTTACTAGAGCTGTCATAACAAAATGTCACAGACTGGGTACCTTAAGCAACTGCTATTGCTTTTCTCACAGTTCTTGAGGCTAGAAGTCCAAGATCAAGGGGTCAGCAGGTTTGGTTTCTCCCGAGGACTTGCTCCTTGACTGGTGGATGACAGTCTCTTGCTATGTCCTCTTGCAGGCTCCTGGTGTCTCTCTGTGTGTCCAAATTTCCTCCTCTTACAAGGACAGTAGTCAGATTTGATTAGGGCTCATCCAAATGGCTTCCTTTTACCTTAATAATCTCTTTGAAGTCCCTATCTCCACATGTAGTGACATTCTGGGTCCTGGGGGTTAGGGCTACAATATATGGATTTTGGGGTACAGTTCATCTCAGAACAACAATGGAAATTAAACCAATGACTATGTGTTACTTAAGATAGTACCTCAATGCTATAAAGAAAAATTAAGCAGGGCAGGTGATGGAGAGAGAAGGGGAACATTGCTGTAAACAGGATGGTCAGAGAAGGCCTCTCTGTTGAAACAGCATTTGAACAGAGCAATGAAGAGAAGGCATGAGGCATGGGACTCCCTGGGGGAAAGTGTTTTAGGCAGAGGACATGGTGCTTCCCGTAGTAGAAAAGGAGCAAGGAGGCAGTGTTGCTGGACTGGAGGGTGCTGAGGGCTGAGGTGAGATCCAAGGTAGTCAGGGCCCTCCTTCCAGTCCTAGAGGCCCACTCCCAAGGGAGGCATCTTCTGGGGACAACAGATTCCTGAACTTACGGTCAAGGTCCAAAGTAATCTGTGCTAATAAGGCTGTATAGGGTGTTGTGAATAGGCCTGGCTACATACTGTGTGGGGCCTGGTACAAAATGAAAAGGCGAGCGATTGCTCACATGTCAAGATGACAGTAGGATATTCATATGAGTGCAGCACCCTTCTGGTCCCAGAACTCAGTGCAGCTGTGCAGGTCACATGTCCTGGCTGTAGATGTGCAATGGAAAAGAAGCTGGTTCTCTATTAGATGCTCCAGCAGATGTAAAACACTGGTTGGAAGTTGTGTTAGTCTTACGGAAAGTGTTTACCTGAAGTTCAGATTTGCAGTTCCTGGTAAAGTCCAGCTCCTCTACTTTTTATGAATCAGGGTTCTTCAGAGAAATAGACCAGAAGGAGATTTTATATCTATAAACAAGGAAGTGGCTTGTGTACTTGTGGAGGCTGAGAAGCCCCCTAATGTGCTGCCTGTGAGCTGGAGACCAGGGAGCCGGTGGTGTGATTTAGTCCCGTCCGAAAGCCTGAGAACCCGGGGAGCCGATGATTAAATCCCCCTCAGAGGACAAGAGGGATGAGATGAGATGCCCCGCTCAATCAGTGAGGCAGAAAAAAGGGGTGAATGTCTCCTGCCTCTGCCTTTTGTTCTATTCAGGCCCTCAGTGAATTGGTTGATGCCCACCCACATGGGGAGGGCAACCTACTTTACCGAGTCTACTAATTCAAATGGTAATCTCATCTGGAAACACACACCAGGAAATAATGTTTAATCGGGGCTCCCTGAGGCTAGTCAAGTTATATGTAAAATTAACTGTCACAACTAGTGAGACCTTGGGCAAATTATATAACCCAACTGACATCAGATTTCTTACCTGTAAAAGTGGGATAATAGACCCTGTCTTGTAAGGTTTGCTTTGGGTCCAATTTAGCCTGATAATGGTGAAAATGTTTGCTAAGTGATAGGATTATATAAAAGGACCATGATTTAATAATACATTTAAATTGCTTCTTCTTTATGTTCTGCTTTGACATCTCTTCCTTCCTGTCATTCCTGAACAAGGAAAGCATTTTGTGAACTAATGGTGATAATTTACACCGGAAATAGATTATGGGCCCCCTTTTTTTTAAAATGTAGGAAATCAGTCTCATTATGTGATACCTTTTATTATGGGCTAGCACCCCAGGCATCAGATTGAATGCTTTGTTCCATGACATAACTGAGACTGTAGGTGTATCAATGGTCTTTGTTCCTCTGCAGCAATTATTGGGTAAAATGAACCAATTCTGAGTGGCCCTGGCTTCCTCTCTTCAGCTTCTTTCTCCACTAGACATTTTTTTTTTCTGCCTCTCTGGCCCAGCTCCTTCCCCAAAGAGCAGCTGTATTTGTGTGTCTCACCCTGAGAGGGCAGACAACTGGCTGCCATCAAAGTCACTCTGTGGCCTGGCCGGTGGGGAGCCAGGGAGAGCCATCTGCTTGCCTTTGCAGCAGAAATTGAGTGTCACCTCTGCAGTGGTCCTGTTTACAGAAGGATAAAAGAGTTATTCTTAACTAAGAGGATTGTCTGCACAGAAAAGGGCATACATATTTTCAAGCAGCAAGTAAGGGGGAAGAAGTAACCAATGCTTGTACACTTTGTTGCATATTTTAGTTTTCTTATAATCAAGAGATAACAGCAGGCACATTGGGGACACACCTCCTTAAATACAGCTTTAAGCAGTGTGGCCCTCTACATACAGAAATCCTATCCATTGTGCTAAGGCTACAACTGCAATGTGGGCTAATGAGAAAGGAAGGGCTTATGTTCAGAGCCTCAGATGAGTTATGAGGCTAGTCAAAGTTTTGGATGGTTTTCTCATCTGTGAAATGGGCATCATAATACCTACTTCAAAAAAAGGTGAGAAAATTTGAAATAATCTAATGGTCTTCACAGGAAGCACTTGAATATAGTAGGTGATTAGTAACCATTATCTATTAATATTACACATAGCCAGAGTTAAGAGGATTTTGTCATTTTCCTTACCTTTTTAGGCATACAAAGAGCCCACCACAAGAAATATAGGCATCTAAGGAACCAGACAGTTTTGATGGCCGTTGAAAACTCAAATCAAATTTTATTATTTTAATATTTAATACACATTTATTAAATGCCGATTATGGAAAAGTCGCTGTTTTCAGAGCTAGAGGTACAAAGGTAAACCTTGAATTCAAAAGTTGGTGGAATAGGTCGAAACTGGTTTGGCTCAGTGGTAGAGCGTCGGTCTGCGGACTGAAAGGTCCCAGGTTCGATTCCGGTCAGGGGCATGTACGTTGGTTGTGGGCACATCCCTGATAGGGGGTGTGTAAGAGGCAGCTGGTCGATGTTTCTCTCTCATCGATGTTTCTAGCTCTCTTTCTCTCTCCCTTCCTCTCTGTGGAAAATCAATAAAATATATTTTAAAAAAAAAGTTGGTAGAATGGTCAAGACCTGCAGTTGTCAAGCTATTACCTCCTTTTCCATTGGTGACTCTCCATTTCTCTATAGAATCCTCTTTGATTCTCTTTGCTCTATATTCTGATAATTTAGTTAGTCCTATTTCTTGGTCACAGCTATACTAAAAAGCATTTCATTACTTGAGTGGGACTCCAAATTTCTTTGTTGTGCTTTAATTTTTGGTGCTGAGTCTCTCAGATTGAACACATTTAAAAAACATATCACATATCTAATTTGAAATACGTTTTTCTTGATGATTTATACTGTTCCCAGTGAAAGCACAAGTAGTGGACCCAGTTTGATATCATGAAGGGAAGACCTACATCTAGTGTGAGAAAAAGTCAGAAGAAGAAAAGATGAGACTTTAAAATGTCAAGAAATTGCGAAGGAGAGAGGAAAAGGAGTGTCTTTGTAAAGGGAAAATGGTGGGAAAACTGCAGAAATAAGGGGAAAATGAAGACAGAAAGGAATTTAAGAGGAAAAGGAATTTATGTCAGAATATATGGTCATGTTATATGATTTGTTGTCTCATTTTTGGTTTGAAAAAGAGTTTTTCTTGTTGAAATATATTTTATTGACTTTTTACAGAGAGGAAGAGAGAGGGATAGAGAGTTAGAAACATTGATGAAACATTGGTCATCTGCCTCTTGCACACCCTCCACTGGGGATGTGCCTGCAACCAAGGTACATGCCCTTGACCGGAATCAAACCCAGGACCATTTAGTCCACAATCCGATGCTCTATCCACTGAGCCAAACTGGCTAGGGTGAAAACCATATTTTTAATCAGTGGCATTTGTCTCTTACTTATGTTTCTTCGAACCTTCTAAAGTCCTGGTCGGTTATCTATACAATTTTAGGACTAAAACAGAACTTTTGCAAAATTCTTGCCAGAAATGTAGCAGCCTGATCTCAATTGAATATAACATCAGCAGTAGATATCGCTGACTGAACACTTCCATTCGCAGAGCAGTTTCTCTTCCAGTGGGGCAGGATTAAAACGTTCACTTAGTTAAATGAGAACACCAGGGATCGTGGGCACAGCGGTCGCTGGGCTGTGAGACCGCTCTGTCGATAAAAGACCTTCCAGTTCTCTCTACAGACAGTGGAAGCTCTAAGTCCTCAGTAATATTTAAATACTCAACACAATGAGGAGGTTGGAGACACTGTTTCTCGGCATAGAGGTGTGTTCCAGTTTCTCACCTTATTTCCCTAAGTGAATAATGTTCCAAGGGATTTATTTTGAGGCATACTAGGTTCCACACTGAAGTGCAATAGTTTTGACCACAGTAGAGTTGTACTTTGTATGTCATTTGCTCACTTTTTAATTTTCTAAAGAGCAAGATATTAGAAAATTTCCTGGGATATTTGCAAGGGAATTAACTCATTCTCTAGCATTGTATGGCATTTATATTTTATAAGCCTACCATGACTCTAGAGAGAAATCTCTGGCAAGTCAAAGGAAGGGGCTTCTCCAGGGATGAGCTTATCAATAAAATGATTGCAAAATAAGTTTCCTTTCAGAGTTCTAAAAGATAGCAACATCCATTTTTCATGAACATGTCTGAGTGGTTAAAAAACAAAATTAAAAAAATGAGTTTTCTGTGCTTTCAATATATTTTTGTAAAAATATTTTTTTATTTTTATGAATAAGAAAGTTAGAAAACCAATAATGTCTGATCTTCCATCATTATTTATGAGTATTTTCCTCTGGAAAATTTATATGATAAAGAACAAATTTTCCTTTCTCCTCAGAATATCAATTTTCCTTGATATTAACCTGCCATAAACAGAGCTATGAGACATACTAAATCTTATTTCTCAGCACCAAAGACACAACACAGAACATAATCAAGAGATTCTCAAATCAAATTTTGCTTTGACAGTCCTAGAAGGAATATTAGTGTCAATATTCAAGTCTCTAATAGTTCTTCACATGTCTTAAAAACCATTTGATACTTACTTGTTCATCATGATTGGAAAAAAAAAAAAAAGGTAGAAAATATGTCCTAGGCCAACAGGAAGCTTTTGGAAGTGAAGTATTCTTATTGTAGCATTATTATCAATTTGAATTACTGTCATTGTAATAATGGAAATTGTTCATAATCAGAAAGTGATTTATAAAAAGTATTTTTGTTAGAGATCTTAGTCAAAACTTTTCACTTGAAAAGTATCTATTGTTTAAAATGCATTATTAAAAATTGCTTTCTCATCATGGCCACTTTTGCTCAGAGTGTTGGTTCCTGGACCAAAGGATCTGGGTTTGATTCCTGGTCAAGGTCATGTACTTCTGTTGCAGTTTGTCCCTTGGCTCTGGTTGGGGTGCATTTGGGAGGCAACCAATTCATTTGTCTCACTTGCATTGATGTTCCTCTCTTTTTCTCCCCCTCCTCCTTCTCTTCCACTCTCTCTAAAAAAATCAATGGAGTTGAGACCTGTTTGGCTCAGTGGATAGAGCGTCAGCCTGTGGATTGAAAGGTCCCGGGTTCGATACTGGTCAAAGGCACGAACCTTGGTTTCGGGCACATCCCCAGTAGGGGGTGTGCAAGAGGCAGCTGATGGATGTTCTCTTTCATAGATGTTTCTAACTCTCTATCCCTCCCTCTTCCTCTCTGTAAAAAATCAATAAAATATATTTTTTAAAAAATCAATGGAAAAAAATATCCTAGGGTGAGGATTAAAAAAATTGGTTTCTCACCCTTGGAGGAATATCTTTGAAAGATCTATTGCCATATATTGTTGAAGAAACTAGTTCCCAAGAAAAGAACAGATTTTGTTAGATAGTCTCTTAAATTTGAGTATTAATAAACTGATTAAACACAAAATCTTCATGGATGATTCTCATGAACAAAGAACTCCCTGGTACCTTTGAAATAAGGATTTGAAAACAACTCTCCAAAGTTAAAAATTCCTCCAAATCCAAGCTCTGAATGGATTGTGCAGCAGAGATGAAAGCTTGGACTCCTTGACCTCTAGTCTTTCCCTTGTCGGTACTGGTTCACTTAGTTGCATCACACTCCTAATTCCTCAAAGAGTTTAAAGAAGTCAGGGGAGATGCTATGAGCTGAAGAAGAAACATGTGCAGATATCTCATATGGAGTCTATAAAATGAATTAAAAAATTAGTGGACAGCTCTGGCCTGTTTGGTTCAATGGATAGAGTGTCAGCCTGCAGAGTGAAGGGTCCCATGTTCCATTCCAATCAAGGGCACATGCCTGGGTTGCAGGCTCGATCTTCAGTAGGGGGCATGCAGGATGCAGCCAATCAATGATTATCTCTCATCATGGATGTTTCTATCTCTCCCTTCCTCCCTGAAATCAATAAAAATATATTAAAAAATATTAGTGGACAGTTTCCATTTACAATTAATTAAGCTAAAAACAAACAAACAAACAAACAAACAAAAGGCTAAGCTGAAAGGGAAAAGGCCTTCTCCCATGAAACTCATTCATTGGCATTTGCTGATCATTTCCCTCTGCTTGTCCGGATGCAGTTACTTCTCATAGGCTCATCTGCTATGGATGTGGTTTGTGCCCTTGTCGAAATGCTAAGACTCTTGGCTAGGGCACATGATTGCCTTCCTACAGGGTCTCCTTACTGGTAGCAGACCCGGACTAACACAATGCATGTATTTTTTATTTATTTATAAAACTTTATTGTTCATATTATTACAAATGTTCCTCCCCCCCCTCCATTGCTCCCCTCCACCAGGTTTTCACCCCACCCTCTGCCCTTTCCCCACCCCTCATTGTCCTCATCCATAGGTGCACAGTTTATGTTCAGTCTCTTCCCACATCCCCCTCTCCCCTTTTCCCCAAGAATCGTCAGTTCACTCCCCTTCCATACCTCTGATTCTATTATATTCAACAGTTAATATTGTTCATCAGATTTTTTAAAAAAATTTCCTTGGTTTTTAGATTCACTTGTTGATAGTTACGTATTTGTTGTTCATAGTTTTTATCTTTATTTACTTTCTCTTCCAAAAAAACTCCCTTCAGCAATTCATATAATTCTGGTTTGGTGGTGATGAACTCATTTAGCTTATTTTTATTGGTGAAGCTCTTTATCTGGCCTTGGATTCTGAGTGATAGCTTTACTGGGGAGATTATCTTTGGCTGTAGGTTCTTACTATTCATCACCTTGAATATTTCTTGCCATTCCCGTCTGGCCTGCATGGTTTCTGTTGAGAAATCAGCTGACAATCGTATAGGTGCTCCTTTATAGGTAACTACATGCTTTGCTCTTGCTGCTTTTAATATTCTCTCTTTGTCTTTTGCTCTTGGAATTTCAATTATGATTTGTCTTGGTGTGGTCTTCTTTGGATTCCTTTTGTTTGGAGTTCTGTGCGCTTCCTGGACTTGTACGTCTAATTCTTTCACCAGGTGGGGGAAGTTTTCTGTCACTATTTCTTTCAGTATGTTTTCGATATCTTGCTCTCTCTCATCTTCTGGGACCCCCATAATTCTGATGTTGGTTCGCTTGAAGTTGTCCCAGAGGTTTCTTATATTATCTTCAACTTTCTGGATTCTCTTCCCTTCTATCTTCTGAGGAGGAGTGTCTTCTGGCTCTTTATGTTCCAAATCTTTGACTTGATTCTTGTGATCTTCCTTTCTGTTTTTAGGACTCTGTATAATATGTTTTATTTCAGACAATGTATTATTTATTTCTTGTTGATCCCTTATTATTTCTTGTTGATTCCTTATTATTTCTAGTTGATCCCTTTTCATATCCTCATAGGACTTATCGATCTTTTCTAGGAAATTCTTGAAAAACCTAATAAGCGTGGTTTTGAATTCTATATCCAGTCACTTTTTGTCCTCCATTTCTTTCATTTGTGATCTATTCCTTGTCTCGGCATTTTTGCAGCCTCGCTGAGTTGGTAGTCTTAAAATTCTCTGTGTTCTGCTTGGATGGGGCGGGGTTTCAGGGTGGAGCCTACAGCCTTGGCTTCCATCAGCCACGTCAGCCACGCCCTATGCGGCTCCTGATTCTCGGTGTTTCTCAGGGTCCTTCAGTACTTGCTGCAAGCACCTCTGAGAGTGAGGTGCCCTCGAGTTTCGCCTGCTACCAAACAGTCTAGTCTCTCCCCTAATGAGCCCGGAACTGGGGTTCAGCTCTGTTGGAAGTGGGATTGGAAGTGGGGTACAGAGCAGTCTGGAGCTTTTGTCTCCTTCCCGCCAGGGCAATCCCTCAGCACAGCCAACCGTCCATTCTCTGAGCACAATGTGCGCACCTCCGGGGACTCTGCCTTTCGCCGCTCCCCTGGGGTTCCGCCTCACAGCCCCGGCTCCCTCTGTATGAGCCTGGGTCCCTGGGGTCTGGCCTAGAACTGGGGTTCAGTACTGTCAGAACTGGGGTTCAGCACAATCCGGAGCTTTTATCTCCTTCCCCCTAGGGAATGCCAGCCAGGCACTCAGCCGTCCCCTTCTCTCTGGCTCCGTTTTCTTCTGCACGCACACGCAGCGTGTCTCCGTACCTTAGGCTTTTACAGCTCCTCTGATTTTCCTTCTGGTTTTCTCTTTCCTTCTTGTTGTAGAATTTCCAGTCAGTTGACTTTCCTGTAGCTCTGGGCAATGTTCATTTTATATTTTAGTTGTATTTTATTGAAATTGTTGTGTGCTGCTGCGGTTAGGTGTTTACCTTTGTAGCCACCTTGGATCCTCCCCCCACAATGCATGCATCTGCCTTCCTTATCCATGAATTTTAGAATGCTGCTCTGGGTACTTGACTCCCAGATACCTGTCTCCCTGGTGCTTGCTAATACCTATATTATCATTGCTTGTCTATTTTAGTCCATAACCTTTCTGTAAACTCTGAAGCAGATGTGTCCTGATTTCTGCTGTTTTTCATACTTTAATTTTTTTCTCCACGCATAATTTATCTGACTCTTGAGCACAGGAATTCCACCTTAACTAAGATTTCAAGGAATTGTTCCATTCTGGTGCCTGCTCTGCGCTGGAGCCTTTACTTCCCCATTCTCTGTTTCTTACCTTGTCTCACATCTACTTGTCTCCCACAGTTTAAGAACAAATATTTACCAAAACCTTTGGAAAGGGCTTTTGGATTCCATAACAATGCTGCTTCCCTTCTATTGAAAAAGCCCTGAACAAATACTTCTTTACCTGTAGCCAGCCCAACTCTGACGGTCAATGCAATGATATTTGTAATCATAAAAGAAAAAGAAAGAAAGAAAGAAAAAAAAGGAGTCCCAGAAAATAAACATTTGGGTTTGATGCCCAAGTCTTCTATTCTCTCTCAGCTAATTAATACAACTTTGGTTCGGTATGGTGGGTGTGAATTGCTCTGAGTCTGAGGCAAAGTTTATAAATCTCTGGGGAAAAAATTGCAATTTGCAATTGTATATAGTAGTAATACTGCTGTGCAAAAGCAGGTGCTGACCAAACCCACAGCTTGGGAGGAAAGCTTCATAGTTGAGTTATGAGACAGCTGGTGAGCAGCAAAATAGATATGGATCCATAAGCCCCGCAGGAAAAACAACTTTAATCAGGGCCTGACACATTGGGTGATTGTAACGAAGTCCCTTGGTATGTGTAAGCCCTGGATCAAATGGGACCAATTGACTATTGACATGCGCTGCATTAGTGCAAAAACTGAATGAAAAACTGGCGATTGCCCTGCACAGCCTGCAATAATGAGATATGAGGTTCTTATGAAAGAAAGCGCCTTGGCTTGTTTTTGAAAAACATGCGTGCACTGGCCCAGGTGATGCCTTCCGTGGACTGAGACTCCTCTAGGCGCAGCCATCAGACACTGTAGTGGCATTTGTCGTGGTCTCTCCCAGCCTCTCCAGGTGACAGGTCTCTTTAACTCCAGAAATTGATTCCATGGTCCCGAAGGCCCGCAGCTCATGCTGTCGGCCTGACCCAGGAGCGGGGGGCCTCGTTCTGCCCTGAGAGCCCCTCAAATGGATTTTACAAGGGAGTGGTGCAGACCGCACTTCCAGGTGCAGTGAAGCATGTTCCCAGCACCTTCACAGATCATACGTTAATTCGAAATAAACCTCTCTCCTCCCACAAAATATAATATCGGAGGAGAACTATCATCATGGTTGCTCGGTAAGCATAGTGCCTGAGGGGGAGAAAGTCATTTTCTCCTGCATTTGTTGACTGGACACGTGACAGGTGCCAAATGCTAGGCTGTCCATAAATGTGTGTCTTGTGTGTCCAATTCAAAATAATTTGTAGTTTGGAGTAGATTCTCCACACCTTCAGCTCTGACCCCGAGAGAGTGGAAAGAGCTGTGCATGTTCTGTTTCCAAGATGGGTGTCATGTAAAGCCCCAAACTGATGTGTCAGGACCCCCAAATGTCCCCTCTCCAGTGTTTCTGTATTGCAAATGCAAATGGTTATCCTTGGCAGCTATCCTGGAACAGATAAGGAACAAGTAGGACTTGCAGTCCTACTTTATTTTGTGTGGCCCTTTGGTAAACATTAACTAATGCAATATCCTCTTTGCTAATGCTGCAAGGTGGGGGCTGTGAAACCGGGTTTTCAGAACTCCAAGCTTAGAGTGTTTCTTTAACTTGGATGGAGCACCTTCTCTCTCACAAGCCACAAGAAATTACTAAATAATATTAAACTCCATTGTTAGCATTAGTTTAGTTTTATTATTTTCTTTTGCTTTAGTGTATCATTGGAGCAATAAAAAGCTGTATTTGTTTAGGTTTATTCTGATTGAAAGTGATTGTGGATCAAAGATAATAGGAAAGATTGACACAAAAGAGAAGAAAGAAAGAAAAGCAGATAGGAGATGCTCTGTTAGTAGTAAGTGTCCAGGAAACTTAATATAGACTGTCTAGTCAGTGGCCTTTTCTTTCTGCTTAGATGTTCCATGATTGCCAGGACTACATATCTGGCTGTCCAGATAGCCTTCTCCTACATTCCATGGGTACCTCACATTCAATGTCCAAACTCAACTGCTCATCCAAATACCCTCTTCCTTCCATAATCCCTCTGTTAGAGAATGGCACTGCCATCCTACCAAAGATGGAAACTCAGGAGTCATCGCCAATTATTTTGCCCATGTTCATTTTTACCTAATAGCTATAAATGGCTTGCCTAATCTCATCTCTGTAAGTCCCTACCCTTTATGGCCAAGTCTATAGCTTTAGCAGTTCTTGCTTGGATTACTAGTTGAATGGGCACCTTGACCCTACCCGACCCCCTTCCCACCTCATTTTAGTTTAGCTCTCACTGTGTGTTCAGGCATAGCTTTTAAAATGCAAGTGTGATTAAGTCACTTCCTTTATTAAATTTTTGATAGTCCTTTGCCCAAAGAATAAATCTAGCACCCCAAATTCTTCATGATATAGTTGTACTTGTGTCTCTAACTTTATTTCCTACCACTATCCCCTGTGATCCTTTCGCTGCATGAAGAGCAGTTTTTCATAAGTATAGTGTTATTCCATGCTTCCATGTCATTACATATCCTATTTTCAGTGCTGGAAACACCTTTGCACATTTGGTTCCTGGTTGGAGATTATGAGTCCATTTGTAGTGAACACATTTCTTCATCTGGGAAGCCCTCCTTGACCTTCTGACACCATGTGCACAATCCTAACATTGCAGCCATTGTGTTATTTTAATTGCTGATTTTTCTCTCTCATTTATTCTAAGTACTTTGGAGTCAAGGACAGTGTTTTTTATATTTTTTGTACTCTTACTGCAGTACAGTCCCTGGTGTATGATAGGTGCTCAATTTATATTTGTTGAATCAACATATGGATGTAACAATAAAAGTAGATCTTGATTGGTTTAATGGATGAGGAGGTACCAGCTTGGAGAGAACTCTATTGTTTTTGTGGGCTGGGCAATATGTAGACTTAAGAGCTGAACGAGGACTTGATCGTAATTCAGATTTAATTTGGATCTCTGGGGCATATTGGTCCCGAGGAAGCCAACAACAATTGGAGATCACTTATACAGGTGTAGAAGTAGCACTCATTCAAGAAACTGAGGAAAGACAAATTTCTTTCTTCCTCTTTCTGCCTTTTCCCACTCTTCCTCTCTTTCTACATCTTCCAAAAGAGATGAAAATAAATATATTAAATATATATTTTTATTTTTGAGATATTTATGTTAAAATTATATATGTGTATACATATATTCTAAAACTTTTAAATACAGTACAATTATTTTTGCTGAGTAGTTTTATGTTGATGTGGTTAATGATCAGAAAAAGAGAGTTTGGGTTTTGGGAGGGAGAAGGGAAATCAAGTAATGGTAAAACCAGAATATATATTCTGAGAGTCATTGTTGGGAGAAAGGAAGAAGCAGGAGCAGAGCACATGGGTCTCCAGCACTTTATTTCTCTGCGTGCCAATGGAGTTGCAGTGCATGCAAGGACTGAGGGAGCTGGGGCTGAATGCTGCTATGGCTTCACCCATGCTCAGCCGGGGAGATACCATGGACAGAGCCACGGCTGCATAGCTCTGGACTGGGGAAGACACTGAAGGATCTACCTCTGGGTATGGGTATATGGAGGAGCATCTTTTTTTTTTTATTTATTTTTATTTATTTTTATTTTTTCTTTATTCCAAACCAATTATGAAGATAAGGGTCTCCAAAAGCTTTTTCTATCTTGGCTGTCCTCCGCTCATACCCTATAGCTTTAGCAGCACTGAGAATTGGCAGTCAACATGTTTGAATAGATATCCATTCCACTGTAAGCCAACCTCTGGGACTCTCTCTGAAACTGGAGAGAAAGCAGCTAGGGGAGAAAAAGAATCCCATGCCTTTGCAGTGGAGGGTTCATTTAAAGCTGGCTGACATTGCTGGCGATTTGAAGGTGTATGTGGCCTAAGAAGTGAAGTGATAAGTAGGTGGAACACTTCTTACTTTGGTGCATAAATGTTGAATTGTTATGATAAGATTGCTTTCACAATGTGGCAAAAAACAAACAAACAAACAAACAAACAAGCAATGTAAATGCCCCAGGAAGGAAAAACAACCAGTTCCTATGGTCAAAACACTATTCCAGGCACTTTAACTTATTCCTTCTAACTTTGTGGTGTGGGTTTATCATCTTGACTTTGCCATAGAAGAAGCTCAACCCAGAGTCTGGATGACTTGAATCCTGTTTACATTCTTTTCTCCACGCTGCCTTCCTTGCCATCAAACCTGGCAGGCAGCAGGAGAACCACACCTGATAGAGACCATGAAAAGCTTGGAGGTACAGCCTGCTAGGCAAGTGGCAGTGCCATGGAGGTACGTGTCCATGAGCTCTGTCATTCATTTCTGTCTACTTTAAATCTCTTATCGGTAGGGCGAAAAGCATTTACAAAGCTTTCAGAAAAGGGCTTTGTGATTACCAGCATTAGGCAAGCAATGGCCTGCCTGTTTTGCGCAGATAGCTGCAAAATATGTCTTTTAGGGAGAATTATCTGCTTTCTCCCATTTAGATTCACATACAATCATACTGACGAGAAATGATTCAGGAATTGTGTAGTCCTGGTGCGAGCAGGTACTTTCTATTTCAGGTTGTATTAAATCAGATGGAAAAAGAAACCCAACTCCTTGGAAAACAAAAAGGTAAAGTAAATATTCTATTGTAAGTAAACAAAAATTGTTACCTCTTGGTAACACATTCGTGTTATATGGTTATTCTTGTTAAGTCCAGGAATTTCAAGCGTAATTCTACTGGAGTGCAATAGGTGTTTTCTACCAATGTACCAGTTACTTTTGGGTTTGTGAGAGAATAAAAAGGAAAGGGCTGTTAGCTCTTTCTCACTTAAAAATACATATCCAGTCTTGGTAGGATCTACTCGGATGCTATTTTTATCTTTGAAGAGAGAAAGAGGATGTTAGGGTTGGCATCTCCGTTGGCCTGATGTGAGCTTAATCTTCATTGTCCTTTGTATTTTCTCCATGTAGACTTCAGCTATGGGAATAATTTTGAGCAAATTGCACAGTTGACCTTCTCTAAGCGGGCCTCTATTGCATGACTAAAGATTTAGAATTGCATGAGAATGTTGCAATTCATGAACTCATAGACACCATAGACCCCTGCTCTAATATCTTTGTTGAAAGTACAGACCCTGAGATCCTTGCTGCTTTCTTGGTGGAAATTCAGAGCCTTCAGGCCCAGAGCCCAGGTCTTGCTGCCCCTGCTACGCTTACCCCCTCTTGCCCGAGCTCCTGGGATCAAGAAATTCTAAGGGAGGACATTGTGAGTACTTGATAAGAAGCCAGTTTTCATATATTCCCTAAGCTTTAAAGGGTAGGGAGTTTGTCATTCTAAGTCTTTTATTATTATTATTTTTTAAAATATTCAAAGCCTCCTGATTCTATTTGTGATGTCTTTTCCTTGTGAGGTACACCATCCTGCTGGAAAAGGCTTTGATGAGCCAGGGATGGCAGAGCAACTGCTTTGCTCCACTTTGCTTTGCTGTTAAAACATTCAGTGTAATCTGATGTGTCAATAGAGTCACCTCAGGTACTCAGATCACTTTAATTCTTCTTGCTGTCAAAACATAGTGTCAATACTGACATGAATATATGCAAAGTTACCTGGAGAACAGCACTTTTCACTGATAGGAGGTCTCTTTAAAAGCAGTCTCTGTCAAAGACTCAATTTGAACCTGCCTGCTGTGGAGGTGGAAGGGGCTCATGCCACCTTTGTTGTGCTTGCCAGCCATGAGACTGGCTTCTAGCTGAGTGAAGGGGGGAGGGGGATATCTGAGGCTCAACCAGAAGCTGGGCTCACTGCTTTTTAGCGCTGGCCCTGCTCCCCTCTCCCCCACTGGGGAGGGGGATCTGGGGCAGGCCAGTTGAGGGAGGGGCTGTGGGAGGTTGAGGCACTGTAGTTGCACCCTATCCAGCCTCTGCAGAGACTGGCCCGTTTCGTATTCAAGGCCTCTAGACAGCAGCTGCGGGTTGCTGAAGAGACCAAACCAGAGATGGGTGGACCTGCATTACCACCATTTGTCCACCAAGCAGATCTGAAATATCATGGCTGGCATGTACACATAAGGAACTATCTGGCATTGAAATTGGGACTCAGAAGAACTGTTGGCCCAGAAAGGAACTCACTACAGACTGATTCATTTGCATCTCAGCATAACCATTATGGCTTGTTGCAGTTTAGGTTCTTACAAGGGTATTTCTTGGATCACATGATCTCACACATCTAGAGGAAATAATGAACAACATAAACAGATCCAGAGAAAGAGAAGCAGCGATCAGACTCTCAAACCTCAGAGGGAAAGTAAGGGAGGATGGAGGTAAGGGGAAGAGATCAACCAAAGGACTTGTGTGCATACATATGGGCCTAGCCAGTGGCCATGGATAACGGGGGTGGGGGGGGGCATACCTAGGGAGGGGTTTGGGATGGGAACGGGAGAATAAGGACAATTATGTGAGATCATAATCAATAAAATAAAAAACAAACAAACAAACAAACAGAACCTTAGATTTCATTTTGCAGCCACGTTAACTTATAAATATACATATGTTTGTAACATATTAAAATTTATATATTTTATTATTTATAACATTGGATATATACTTTATAAATATATGGATGTGTAATATGTAAAATATATGCAATATGCAATATATATGCTCATTGTATGTTATATATATATATATATATATATATATATATATATATATATACACACACACACTAATAAAAGCATAATATGCTAATTAGACCAGACAGGGGAACGACCTTCTGGATGTCATTTCGGACATCCTTTTGGATGAAGCTGCCATGACAGGGGTCAAGGCAGAAGTGATTAGGGGTGATGAGGCAGGCAGGCAGAGTGGTTAGGAATGATCAAGCAGGCAGGCGAGTGGTTAGGGGCAATGAGGAAGGCAGGCAGAGTAGTTAGGGCGATCAGACAGGTAGGCAGGTGAGTGATTAAGAGCTAGCAGTCCTGGATTGCAAGAGGGATGTCTGACTTCCAGTTTAGGCCTGATTAGGCCTAAACCGGCAGTCAGATATCCCCTCAGAGGTCCCAGATTGTGAGAGGGTGCATTCTGGGCTGAGGGACCCCCACACCCACCCACCATGCATGAATTTTGTGCACTGGGCCATATAGATACAGTGTTTCCCAGAAAATAAGACATCCTCAGAAAAGGAGACCTACTTACAGATTTCCTTCTGAGTGAAATATAAGGCATCCCCCGGAAAATAAGGCCCCCCCTAGGCTAAATATGAGAGATTTGGTCCACTGATTCTGAAAGAAATGGAGTCACAAAAAATTCACCAGGAAATTCAGGAATTGGATTGTTATGATGATGTTCCAGAAGATGATGACATGATTGTCATTGAATAAATGAGTAAATTCTTGATACTGTAGGATTCATAGTTTGTCTGGTTTGTGTTGACAACTACCGAACTACCTTACCATATACCGGAAATAAATTTCCTTTATTTTCATTTAACAATAAATGTGTACTGTATTCTTCTTCATGGAAAAATAAGACATCCCCTGAAAATAAGACCTACCACATCTTTGGGAGCAAAAATTAATATAAGACACTGTCTTATTTTCGGGGAAACAGGGTATATCTATATGACATATATCTAGTGTTCTAGATTCCCAAGTAAATAAACCAGTAATATAAATATTTTACTTTTGATATGAGCCATATTCTTTTCTAAGTGACATGGAGATAACCTGTGTTTTTTAAAATTTTTTCTTTAAAAAAAATGTTTTATTGATTTTTTTTACAGAGAGGAAGGCAGAGAGAGAGTCAGAAACATCGATGAGAGAGAAACATCCATCAGTTGCCTCCTGCACGCCCCCCACAGGAGAGGTACCCGCAACCAAAGCACATGCCCTTGACTGGAACCCGGGGCCCTTCAGTCCCAGGCCGACGCTCTATCCACTGAGCCAAACTGGTTTCGGCAATTCTTAAAAATTTTAATTTTTTTAATGCTCCCAAGGATATGCTTTTTATTGATTTTAGAGAGGGAGGAAGGGAGAGAGAAAAAGAGAGAGACAACAATCAGCTGCCTCCTGAATGCACCCTGACCAGGGATTAAACCTATGTGCCCCAGCCCAGAACTGAACCCATGACCTTTTTGGCATGTGGGACGATGCTCCAATCACCTGGCTGGGGTGGTCTTGCAAACTCAGAGACCTAAAATAACCACAAAGTATGGTCTGAAATGAAAACTTTTTGACTGGTAGTCATATCCTAAACCAGATTCACCCTAATAAGAGTTACTCTTTACCTCAACTAAGCCTGTCTGTTGTCTTTTGCATCTATAATAACAATCTATAATATCATAACATAAGGCTGAAATGTCAGGGTAACTTGTAACTTCCTTTTTTCTGGACCCCCTCAGGGCACAATCATGGGCCAGGGCACCAGAGCAGAGACCACAATTCCCTCGTTGTTATTGCTTTTTTGTTAATTGTTGACTACTAACTATCTTGTACCCATCTGCTGGTTTGTAGAAGAAGCATGTATCTATCATTTTACTTTTTATCCGATCCCAGAAGTTTCCCCATTTTGCTTTCTCCCACCTCCCTAATTTATCATCAATGGATTTCATGTAACACACTTAGTCTCCTCCTTTGATTGTAGTGGTATAAAACAAGGTGAGAAACTGCCATTCTCTGGAGCATTATCTCAACACATTGAGATTCTGCTTCCCAGCAATTGTCAACAGTTTGGCCCAAATAAACTCACAAAAGTTCTTTACAGGTTTGAATGTTTCTTATGTTAACATTATATTTGAAAAAGGGCAGTGATCCTCAGGCAGCATTTATTGACTAATTCATTTATTAGCCCTTAATGTATATGTCCAGTGTATATATATTGACATTTGGCACACACATACTGGTTTGTTTTGTGCTTTTGCTTTGCAAACACTGAGATGACTGATCTGTTGAACTGAAAAGTGAGCACCTTGCATTTCAGTCTTTGAAAGCAATAGATCCTATTGACAGGTCTGACTAAATTTTGTTGGTTTAAATCTAAGGGCTGGTCATTCTTTCTTTTTTTAGTTTTGCTAATATTAGCAGGTGGTGTGCACAGTGTGTGTGTGTGTGTGTGTGTGTGTGTTTGGCAGCACATCACTCAGCTGACCTTTTTTATAGTCTACCACAATAAGTGAAGTGTGCATGTACGCATGTGTGCCTGCACTTTCAGTGTGATGGACAGTTTGCTTAAATATATGGGAGAAGTTAATCCCTCCGCCCCTGACCTTTGGCACAGGAACCTTGTACTTCCACTGGAACGTGTGGTAAATGCCAGGTCCTTTGGGCAGAGGATGTTTGCATTAATGTTTTCTGTGCCGGAGCCTGAGCCATAGATTTCCTGTCAGCCATTCTTTGCACTGCCGATATGGAATAGGGTGAGTGGTATATAGAATATAGTGCCTGCTGCCATCTGTTTTGACACCCGAATATTTTAACCCCAGTTGGTGTATTAAAGAAGAAAGCTTTCTGCTCCCTCTCATGGATGTGATTACCATGTAGCACGGGAGGTGGAAAAAGTCATGCAGCTTAATGTGACTGTCAGAAGGTCAGTTGTCATGTTAGTTACCAAGAGCTGAGTGATTACAATATCACACGAAGAGGGAGGAGAATGGATGTAGTACACACCAACCTTGTACATACAGTTAACTCTTTATTTTCTTGGATTTTAGGGCTGTGATACTCTCCAGCAGCACAGGCATACAGTTAACTAATTCTGCATATACTGCTCTCTCTGTCTGAATGCTTGAGTTATAGGGAATGCATGTTGCAAACAGGGTGAGGTAGCTTTATAACCCTGCTTTAGGAGATGGGACTCCTCTGTCACATTGCTCCCTTAAAATAGACATAGGCCCCATTGACTCTGAAGCTTAAATATCATCCACATTTACCACTTTTTCTCCATTTGAATGTCAATTGCCTTAAATTTCCCTTGTTTCTTGCCAGATTTTTTTTGCCAGATTACTTGAAGCTGCCCAATTTCCATTTTTAGCGTCTCCAATTCATTCTTCAGTGTGATTAAAATAACACAGATCTACCACATTCATCTGAACTGAGGGTTGTTCTCATATATGTCATGCTCGCTTATACCCCTTGCTATCCTCTATATTGCTCTCGCTACATTTCCTACATCTGTGCCTTCAAGTAAGCAGAAAAGTTAGTACTAGCCATGTGGTTGGATGCAAAAGGAAGGACTGAAAAAGGTATATGTGTGTGTAAAGGGTAGGATGAGAACAAACATGGAGATAAAATAGATTGCAGAGATCAGCAATCCAACCAAGAAAATTTAGCAACAAGAACTCAAAAATCCAGGGAAGAATTTTGGCTAAAAGGTTATACCAGTATTAAGACACATAGAACTTTAGGACTGAGGGATATATTTCATGTCATCAAATCTATCTACACATTCATTATTTAAATCATCCCCCCCCAAATTATCTAATTTAATATTAGTTCCATGTAGTACCCCTATTTCCAGTGAGATCCCTCACTATGTATTAACTCACTACATCCATTCTGCCTTTGAATATCTATAACTGTTCTACTTAGAGTGAAACCAATTCCTTTTGATTAATCCCTAACCATATCTTTTGAACTTGCATTTAACTAATTTCATGGTTGAAAGGAACACAAAATAATATATTTTTTTTCTGCCATAGTTTCTAGAAGGAGAAGTGTTCTCCTAAACAGAGATGGCATGGTTTTATTGTCCTATAGGAGTGGCCTTAACAGGGAATTGGTTTTGGTATCTGCCTCCTGATAGAAAATATGGTCCCTGTTCACTAGATTAAATCCTTGTCTTTGGCAGGCATTCACCAATTTGCTTGCTAATATTAAGAGACAAGTCATGTCCTTCAGTTACCTGGGGATCACTTTTGCAGCTAACTCATTCTGGCAGGTGCCATGGTTGTCCATTCATTCTGCTTAGAGCCAGCTGTTCTGTCTGAGTGTAATGGAGTCATTGCCATGGCCACAGCAGGTGACTGGTAATACATACAAGGAAGTATTTTCAGACCAAAAAATGAGTCTATCTATCTCATAGTATTAGTGTGTACTCCTCAAACTCCACCAAGCCCTTGTTTAAATATTTGGCTCTATCAGTCCAAAGCTGAGAAAAACTTTTGCAAAAAAATAAATCTTACAGATTATGTTCTTTCTATCTGCTACAGCAGAGAACTGGGATAGTCTTTCATTCTAGAAGGAACACTGGTTAAGTGAGTCAACAAATTTTAATATGAAGGATAGCAATTATACTACCCCTTTATTAAAAAAAACAACAACACACATCAGCCCACAAGTAGATTTTGTTCATCCCATTCAATCTTTTTAAATGTAAATCCTCACCCACTCACACAAATGCCAGTGGCATGCAAAATTGCAGCCCTGTCTTAGCTCCCACTCTGGTGTTCATCCCTGCAATCTCTTTGTCATAATTTCCAACAAATTTCTTCCACTTAGGCTCATCTTTTCTGTATTATGAATCCATTTTTGGATTGGTTTGGGCCTCATTCTTCGCCTGTTCTCTTTTGGACAAGTTTATACTTTAGCTATTTTTCTAAGTATTTGACCTCTGGCCCTCTGGATTAGAATTGCCACTCAAGAAATACATCTCTTATAATTTAACAGAAAAAATGAACATCTTTTTCCATGCATGCTTTCCCCTTTCTATAGTGAGAAATTCACATTTACACTAATGTAACTCATTTTATTTTCATTTATTTTGCCTTGGTTGCCAGGAAACTCAGGGCAAAAAATCTGGTTGTTAAATATAGCATTTGATATTCTAGTTAGTACAAATACATTTCCCCTTTGTCTTAGTTTTCTATTTATATTTTATTAAGTTGTTTTGTATGTGTGTTTGTAAGTCAATAATTTTAAATATATTTTTGAAAGAGTAAAAAATGTTTAGTTCTAATATCTTCCCTTAACTCTCTTTCTTTAGGGACCTCCTGCTAGAATTTCTAGAGCACCACTGAAGGATCCCAGAAGATCAATCCATTCTGAGTCTTGAACACCTGAGTGTGCATGGCCTGCCACTAGTTACCATAACTAATGTCCCCGAGCTAAACAAACCCCAAATCACCCCTTCCTCAGTTCCATGTTGTGGAGGAAATAAGCAGTGGGACTTTAAGGACAAATAGGAAGTTTACAGAGACTGTCAGAGGCTAGCAGAGCTACACATTAGGTGACTAGAGAAGGCCTCAAGGAGAGAGTTTCATTTGGTCTGGGATCCAAAATATGGGTAGATTTGAGTGTGTGGTGTGGAGGGTGAGGGCAGTGGTGTGCTGGTAAACTGGCTCTCCTTCCCAATTCCACAAAGCCCTAGTTGGTAATGCTTCCCAGTGTCTATGCTTAAATACTTCTGCATGGCCAAGTTAATGCTCTCAATGACCCAACAACTCACTTGAAAAATTCCTAAATATTTAAAAAGTGGCTGTTAGAGCTAAGTCTTGCATACTGCTGAATGGAAGCTTTATAGGATGTGATATCAGGAACAAGGGTTCAGGTTAGTGAGGTTCCCTTAAGGGACAGAAAGTCCCCACTGGCTGCATCAGGAGTTTCTTCTTGAGAGAAGCTGACGACAAAAAGTAAGAGATAAGTTGCGGCAGAGTTTGAGCTTTTGCTTGTGGGGAGCTCTTGAATAATTTTCCGTAGAGAAATGACAGGCTAAAATGATTTTAGGAGGCCTGACCTGCTATTAGGTACATGTTAGGCAGTTTTAGGGGAGTAGAAGGAAGCAGAGAAGGCAGGAGCTTTTGAAATGCTGTAGGTATGGAGTGGTAAAGAACTAGATTTAAGGAAGAGGTGCCTAGTGTGAAAGGGAAAGGACAGAAGGAGGGGGGACAGTGGAGATGTGAATTTCTGCTCCACATGACACCAGCGGCACCAGGGGGTTAGTTTGAAAGCTTGGACTGGAATCAGCTCAGGGTTCATTTCCTCATTTGTTTGGTGATTGGTATTGGTTGTTACTCCTTCACTGGGCGATGGTGGGAACACCTGTACACAGTCTCTTCGTGATTCTGACTGGTTTTCCTGCAGCACGATGGCTGGGTGCCAAAAGCAAGCACCCCAAGAGATGGCCAGGAAAAAGCCATCCGTGACCTAGCCTTAGGGATCATGCCAGGTCTCCTCTGCTGTGTTCAGTTGTTGAATCAGTAGCAGGAGTGCAGTCACTTTCCAGATGAGAGGAAATTAGACTCCACACTGGATGGGGGAATAGCATGGTTCTGTTATGTTCTACCTCCTCTCCATGAAATAGGGAGAAATTGGGATGGAAACAGAATTATTTCAACTGCATAGAAATAAGTGTCTAAAAGAGGGATTGCTGATGTTGCATATGAAATGATAAACTGTGGAGGTGGATTTGGATCTAGGAAGTGGTGGAGTTAGGCAAGTGACCTGTAAACTTTTCAGTCCTTTGAATTGAAATGTAGGTCTGAAGATTTAATAGAGATGGAAGTAGACCAGAGAACCTTGAAACATGTTTATAGAAGAGTATAACCATCTTCATGCATCTGTCTCAGCCCTAACAATATTAGATGTTAGAAATCTGTTTATAGTTTCTTTGGTATACATCATTTTAAAAAAATATTTAAAAATATTTTAAATTGCAGTAGTTGACATACAATATTATATTACTTTCAGGTGTACACCCCAGTGATTAGACATTACATAACTTACTAAGTAAGCATGCTGATAAATCTAGTACCCATCTGATACCACACATAGTTATTAAAATACCAGAGGCCCAGTGCACAAAATTTGTTCACTCGAGGAGATCTCTCAGCCCAGTCTTTGCCCTCTCATAATCCAGGAGTGCTTAGGGGATGTCCGACTGCCAGTGTGTAGAGCAGGCCTAAGCCGGCAGGCAGACATCCTTAATGCTGCCGCGGAGGTGGGAGAGGCTTCCACCACCGTCGTTGCAATTGCCAGCCATGAGCCAGGCTTCTGACTGAGTGCCACTCCCCCTGTGGGAGCACACTTACCACCAAGGGGCAGCTCCTGCTTGAGTATCTGCCCCCTGGTGGTCAGTGCACATCATAATGACTGGTCATTCTGCTGTTTGGTTTATTTGCATATTAGCCTTTTATTATATAGGATTATTGATGATATTCCCTATGCTGTTCTTTACATCTCCATGACTATTCTATAACAATCAATTTGTACTTCTCTTTCCTTCCCCTTTTTCACCCATCCCCTCAACCCCTCTCTCACCTGACAATTGACAAAATGTCCTCTGTAACTATGAGTCTGTTTTTGCTTTGCTTCTTCATTTATTTTGTTTCTTTAACAATTCGTGTAATACTAGTTTAGTGGCGATGAACTACTTTAGCTTTTTCTTGTTTGGGAAGCTCTTTATAGGTCATTGGATTCTAAATAATAGCTTTGCTTTGTAGAGCAGTGTTTTTCAACCGCTGTTCCGCGGCACACTAGTGTGCCACGAGATGTTGCCTGGTGTGCCATAGGTGCAGACAAGACAAGAATTTTATAATTTTTCACTATTTTGTTTACTTAATATTTCATAATAAAGTAATTATAAAATACTTTCTTTGTCTTTAATTGATTCCTATTCAAGAGAATTACTTTATATATAGTCAATATAGGCACAGAGTTAAATTTTTTAACATTTTCTAATGGTGGTGTGCCTCGTGATTTTTTTCATGAAACAAGTGTGCCTTTGCCCAAAAAAGGTTGAAAAACACTGTTGTAGAGTAATCTTGGTTGTAGGTTCTTACTTTTCATCACTTTGAATATTTTTTTAAATATATTTTTTAAAATATATTTTTTAAAAATATTTTTAAAAATATTTTTTAAAATATATTTTATTGATTTTATACAGAGAGGAAGGGAGAGAGTCAGAGAGTCAGAAACATCGATGAGAGAGAGTCATGGATCAGCTGCCTCTTGCACAACCCCCACTGGGGATATGCCCTCAACCAAGGCACATGCCCTTGACCAGAATCAAACCCGGGGCCTTTCAGTCCCCAAGCCGACGCTCTATCCATTGAGCCAAACCGGTCCCGGCAATATTTTTCTTTTTGCTATTCTATTTGGGTGTTTCTTGCTTCATTATATTCCAAATTGCTGATTTTATTCTTTACCCTACTGTTGATTTCCCGTAAATTACTCTTTGTTTCAGTTAGTGTATTCTTTATTTCTGACTGATCCTTTTTTATGCTCTTGACTTGTCACTAAGTTCATTGAGTGTCCTTATAAGCAGTGTTTTAAACTCTGCCTCTGGTAGATTGGTTTTCTCTGTTTTGTTTAGTTATTTTTCTCAAGTTTTGTTTATTCATTTGGGGCATGTTTCTTTATCTCCTCATTTTGGCAGCCTCTCTGTGTTTGTTTATGTATTATGTAGAGCTGTTATATCTTCTGGGCTTGGTAGAGTGGCCTAATGTAGTAGGTGTATTGTAGGATCCAGTGACACAGACTCCCTCTTCATCCATGCTGAGCCAAAACTGGATACAGCTTCATCTAATTCTGATATTTTTCTTTTTTAGGTTCTATAAAACACATGATTATTGTTTTATAAGAAAATATTGGGCTTTAATCATTCCTGATATGATATTTGCTTTACTAAATCAAATTTATACCCATTGCTCTATTTCCGTATATTTTTGCAGATATAGTGACTCCTGCTTCAATGCCAAATCATAGTGTAATCCATAAAATACACTTTAACTGGCAATTAAACTCAATACTTGTAGCATCTAAAATACTCAATTCTCAATGGAAGTGTGCCAGTGTGAATATATATAATCAAGACAATGACAACCTCATAAAAACTGTCATCTGGCCAGCATGCCACTGAAACTAAGACTCATCCCAATTTTAATGATTTTCAAATGTGGAAAAACCACACTTAGAATCGGTGAAATAAAGAAATATTGAATGTGATGATGGGTAGCCTGTTTCCTGCTTCTCAGACACTGCCAAGGCCCCGGCTCCTCTATTCCTGAGGCCTCCATTCCCCGCACAGTGCAGCCTGCAGGGGAAGGAATACTGCTGTGCACCGGGCCTCTGTGCATGAGGACGTGTTCCCTCCTCTACTGTAAGCTGCATTTTAGCATTTCCCCCAGGCCTGTTATGAATGTTCCCAAAATTAAAACTTTATCTTCTCCTTAGGGAGCGAAAACCTAATTCTGTTTCCAGCTTTGGCAGCATACGTTCCCCATTTCCATTGGACTGTGGTGATATGTAGTCCTTTGCTGATAGATGTAATGAGCATGAAGGGATTTAATTCACGCTGGTTGATTTAACCTGATCTAAACTTCTAAAAGAACTCTACAATTTGTACCTACGGATTATTTTCCATTATTAAACATATTTTTGGAAACATTTTCATATGTAACTAATGAAAACTGTTTTTATGCCTGGAGAAAAGTATCTATGTAGTAGCTGATTTGTAACTTTTATTACACATTCATCTTCCTCTTTGCCTCCATTCTTTATATTTTCAATTACTTGAAATATAATCATATATGCTTGCTATACCAACCCAAACAAAATATAGTCAAAACTGAAATTGATAACGTCTTACTTTCTAATCTCATTCTCTAATGTGACCACTGTAAATGGCTATTTTCTTTGTTTATGTAAGCACATATATGTTTTACACATATAGTATACATAATTGTTTAAATATATGATAAAAAATACCTATATATGGGGCCCTAACAAGGATTTGCTATTCTCGCATAATCAATGATATGTGGTGGACTTATTCCTAAATTAATGATCTTTACTTCTTATAATAGTTGCTTAATGTTTCAAAGAATTAATATATAATGATTTAGGCAACTGTTTTCCTATATGTGGACATTCTAGTTGTTTACAGAGATTTATTATTATAAATTTTTCAATATACTTTTTCGGTAAGACTTTGAGAGTATTAAATATCAATGATTTTTCTTTTTTTCATTTGCCCTCTTAGTTAGATTCCTAGAAATAAAAGTATTTGGTCAAGGAGTATGCATATTAGAAAAATTAATGTTACTAACTTAATTTCCAATATATTATAAAAGTGTACACTTTCACCAATAACAAATGAGAGTGTCAATTTCTTTAGGTTTTTATTAACACTGGAAGTCACCAAACTTTCACATTTTCATAAGTAGGCAGCCAAAAATTGCTATACTGTTTTAATTTGCATTTCCCTATTTGCTGCTGAGGTGGTATATTTTTATTGTGTGTGTGTTTATGTGTGTGTGTGTTTATCTTTTGTGTTTCCTCTTGTGATTTGCCTACTGCTATTTTTGACACATTTTACATTGTCTTTTTCTTATTGACTTAAAAGAACTCTTTATATATTCAATATTAATAAACACTGAGTGCTTATTATTTAAATTGACTCTGACTATAAATACTTTAAAAGTGTTAACACATCAAACAACCTTATCAGGTAGGCACATTCTTTTAAAAAAATATATATTTTATTGATTTTTTACAGAGAGGAAGAGAGAAGGATAGAGAGTCAGAAACATCGATGAGAGAGAAACATTGACCAGCTGCCTCTTGCACACCCCCTACTGGGGATGTGCCCGCAACCAAGGTACATGCCCTTGACCTGAATTGAACCTGGGAACTTTCAGTCTGCAGGCTGACACTCTATCCACTGAGCCAAACTGGTTTTGGCAGGTAGGCACAATTTTATAGGTGAGGAAACTGAGGCAGAGAAAAGTTAAATACTATGTCTTGTGGTCACGCAGCTGGTAAGTGGTAGATCTGGCATCTGCAAAGGCCACGGCTGTACACTCAGTCATGTTCTCACCCCTGTGCTAGGGGCTGCCCTGCAGGAAGGGGACCAGTGTGTGCTGGGCACAGATATGCCATTGCTGGGTTCATAGCAGCTGAGGCAGGCATTTTCCAGGGGATATTGGAGGACACATAGTTGTGTCTAGAGTCTGATAAGAAAGACACTTCTTTTTAGGAAAAATTTTCAAAGGAGATACTTGATGAGGTACTCTGTTGAGTGAACTTTGGGGGATACTGAGAGAGCTGATGAGGCAGAAACTGAACAATGATAGCAAAGAAGCATAGGGGCCTTTTTTTTTTAAAAAAAACAAAACAAAACAAAAACAACTCACACTAGGCATTGGATTCTTTAGTGAAGTGAGATTAAAAAATAATAAAGGAACTGCTTTGTTATTTGTAGTTTAAGTAAATTGTATATAGTTTTCATTACATTAGCCACTCTTAATCAATCCCTTTGTGTTCTGTGTAAAATTCTCAATTAAAGAAGACTAACATCCTTTTCTGCCCCCCCCCCCCCCACTATGGATTGTTACTGAATAGATTTATAATTATTACGGTACTTGTTTTCATAAATTCAGATGTGCCAGAATTATAACATTTAAAAAAATTCCTCCATTGAGTTTTATTTTTGGAGTCTTCATCTGATTGCAACAATAAAAATTGTAATCAATTCAAAGTAAACCTGAACATCTCAGTTTTAAACTCATTTAATTTAGGATTTTCCTCCCTAACCATTTATTTCCTTTTCCCAAGAACTGTTCAAAGTTCTAGGGGCATTGGAGCATGGGAGTTGGGAAATAGATATGGTTCAGGACCATTTTTCTTCTAAGTGATGTCTACAAGACACTACAATTCTGTTTAATCCTTGGACATGGCCATGTCTCATTATGGCCAGATTTTCTGGGACATTAGTTATGGGTTGAATTGTGTTTTCCAAAAAGATATATTGAAGATCTAACCCCCAGTACCTCAGAATGTGATCCGTTTAGAAGTAGGGTCATTGAAGATATAATTAATTAAGATGGCATCATACTGGAGTAGAATGGACTCTTCACCCAATATAACTGATGGCATCTTTAAAAATATATATATATTTATATTGATTTCAGAGAGGTAGGAAGAGAAAAAGAGAGATAGAAACATCAGTGATGACAGAAAATCATTGATTGGCTGCTTCCTACATGCCCCCTACTGGGGATCGAGCCCACAGCCTGGGCAAGTGCCCTGACCTTGATTTCCTGGTTCATAAGTGGATATTCAACCAATGAGCCACACAGGCCAGGTATTGGTGTCTTCTTATAAGTAGTCAATGTGAAGACAGGAGGGAAGAAAGCCATGTCCAATGAAGGTAAGGATTCGGGTTATGTAGCTGTAAGCCAAGGAATATCAAGGATTACTAATGACAACAGAAAGTAATAGGATAGATTCTCCTCTAGTGCCTTTGAGAGAGGGTAGCCCTGTGGCATCTTGATTTTGTGCTTTTAGTCTCCAGAATTTTTTTTGGGAAAAATAAATTTCTAATACAATTTCAAATTCATACTACTTCTTAGCTTATATGATGCACCAATTTCACTTCTGGGAATTTTTCCAAAGGATTTGAAATCAGGGTCTCAAAGAGGTGTTAGCACTCCCATGTTGATTGCAGCATCACTGTTCACACAGCTAACACGTGGAAACAAATGTCCGGCAGATGAAAGTACAGAGGGAGTGTGGTATGTGTACACAGTGGAATATTGTTCTGCCTTAAAAAGAAGGCTGTTCTGCTGTATATGGCAACACAGGTGAACTTTGAGGATAAAATGCTAAGTGAAATAAGCCGGTCACAGAAAAAGAAACACCGCATGATTTCACTTTCATGAGGTATTTTAAATAGTACAATTCATAGAATTAATGAAGGGACTGTTGGTTGCCAGGACCTGGGAGATGAGGAAATGGGATGTTACTAACCAACTTACATAAAGTTTCAGTTGAGTGAGAGGAATGAAGTCTAGAGATCTGCTGTACAATGTTGTACCTATAGGCAAAAGTAGTGTATTGTTCTTACCATATAAATAAAATAAAAAGGGAAGAATGCAGGGAAATCTCACCTACTAATATTTCACAACACAATTCTGATTCAGACAGCTAAGGTAGATTCGCAAGTCTTAGCTGAAAATTGCGGTCAAATTCTAAAGCTCAGAATAGATGCATCACTTATAGAATTCTATTGTACCTTTTAAGGATTACACATGTTCACTTGGGTCATTTATTATGAGGTTAAGAAGTGGGAGTGTAGGGAAAATACCGTGACTACATCTTAATGTTTAAATACCACCTGCACACAGTATTGGCTAATATTTTCACAGATCTTGTTTCCTTGTCAGCAAATACGTAAGTTTCTTCCTAGCATTTTTAAGGCTTTTGTATATTTTAATGTGTCAATGCTGCTTGTGTTTACTCCCAAGTGAGTTTCAAAACTTATTCTTTTAGAAAACCAAACACCTCCTTGAATTAATTTATAGATAGGATGTAAACCAATCTGAAATCTGATACTTCTTTAAATATTAAAACACAAAGATAGAAATATAGCTAAATGTAATAGAACAACTAAGTACGGGTGTTCATAGCAAGTTGGTGGAACTGGAAGTAGGTCAGACAGAAGCTGGAGGTGATGGGAGGTGAGAGGAGGGGAAGAAGTGAGCAGGTGTCCAGGCATGGAGGTCCTTTAGCTTATGAAGAAGTTGCCCCAGAGGAAAGGATTGAGAAAAGGAAGTACAGGGATGGAGAGCTTGTCTAAAAGGACAGAGAGAACTAAGAACACAGTCAGAATGCAGAGAACTAAGAACACAGTTTTTAAATATGGGAGGAATTGGGACCAATCTAAATGATAAGGCAGGAGAAGGGGGCTTTGACCATAAAAAAGGAAATGTTCAAAATTTTGAGTGACTAATATTAAGGAACTGAGTTCTAGTTTCTTGATTAACTAGAAATTGAAGTGAGTTTAGCTGCATAAAACAATTTGGTTAATTTAAGCTATTACTTTTTAGCTCTTTTTAGTTTTCTAGAAAGAATTTATTTTGAGTTAAATGAAGTCAAATGCATTAAAATGCATAAATATGTAGCTTCTTGCCTTTTTAAGTGTCCAATTAAGAATAGTTTAATCTAAAAGGAGTCCAATTAGATGTTTAAATTATGAGGAAATATTTTGAAAGTATATTGTCTTACGAAGGTAAACACATTACACTTAAAATATGCATCCTTGCACTTGGCATATTTATTCATTTTCTTCAAAAGGTAAATGCTTTAACAAATGTTACAAATGCAGAGAAATAAATTTACTTTACATCAAAGAGGAGAGAACGTACAAATGGCAACAGGAGACCAGCTGTATTTAAGGCGTCTGATATTGCTGCATGTCCGTATTAATAATAAAACATCCTTCTGCGCTATGTCTCCTCATGGAAAACCCCGCTGTCCTTATTCATATACAAATAAAGCTGAAGGGGATGTGGGTGCCTCTGTGCCTCCCTGAAGCTTTTTCCAGAACTGATTTGATGAGAAAATTTACCCTTTCTATCCATCCTTTTCTGCAGGTACGCTATTTTTACCCCTGGAGTCCTAGATACTTTGGTGGTTTTGATAGAGTAGATCAGACACACATGTTTGTTCCAGAGCATTTAAACATACATTATTGATTCTATCTTTTGAAAGTTAAAATGCTTTAAGAAGAAACTTGGAAAACAAGTCTAAATGGATTGAATTTAAAGACCAACGCAAATCCCCAAATAAGGTTTCCACAGCAGCTGTTTGAATGTTGAGCATTTCTTTGCACATAACAGGTAACTGATTGCTTCATGGATTCGACAAAAAAGTTTGGGGTCTACTATGTGCTGGGTAGCTAAGACACAAAAGAATTAGGCCAACCAAGGTCTTGTTCCCAGCCCTTCCTCTCCTCACTGCTGGCACCAGAGACTTCCCTGCCTACTCGGGGTGCCAGGAGACTGAAGACTTTGAAGAATAATGTTATATGTGCCCTAATACAGGTGGCAAAAATGTACTTTGAAAGCACAGGAAGAAGAAAGTAAATTTGTCTGTTGGAAATGAATGCAGGGAAGAGGGACTTTATCACCCGGTAAAGGCACAGAAAAAAGGCACGGGAGTTTGATCTTCCTGAAGAGAATGGTTTGCAGGATGGAATGAGGGCTCCAAAGCTGTGGGGAGGGAAGTCCATCCTTTTCGGAGGAAACAGTGTGGGAAGGCGAGGCACTGTGTTAGGACTGTGGTTTGTGATGCTCCTGTGGTTTCCGGGCTGGAGTGGCAGAAGCACAGGACAGAGTGAAGGTGTGGCAAGCTGTCCAGGCCGGGTAGGGAGTGATGAGTAAATGTGTTTATGACATCGCAAGGAGTTTGAACTTTACACTGTAGTGGGGAAGGTTGAATGACTAACATTAACATAAACATTTTAACATCAGGAAAATTGCAACAAGGGAAAATAGGACTTCTATAGCAAAAAGGCAATAATTGTTTCTTGCTGCCTTAAAAAAAAGGGGGGGGGGATCAAGGAATAAGGCATCACAGCTGACTGTTTCTTTCCTGCAAAAGAGTCTGGGAGATGCCCCCTTGTTACTTATTGTGGCATTTCATGGTTTTTACTACCAGGACCTCTGTGCGCATGCTGGATCTCACGGTTCATAATTAAACTGGACGCCTCTTCTATCCCCTTGGAGATGAGATCTCCTTTCAGCAGCTTTTAATTCAGCTGAAGGCAGTTTTAAAGCTACCTCATGGACTTTCCACTTTAGACTACAGAATTCTCTCTTGTTTACTTTCCCCCTGACTTCCATGTTAGAACCCTTTAAGCCATGTTAGTTGTTGTTTTCTGGTTCTTTTCCAGTTTCTTGACGTCTTCCTTATATGTGGTAAAATAAAAAAGTAGCCTAGTGTTTTGAAAGGATTCTAGGTGATGGTAGACCTGGCATATAGGATTATTCTCAGCCATTTCATGTTCTACTGCTGCAAGGCTATGCTTAGTATCAGGTTTGGATTGGTGGAAGATACAATTCTTTTAGGATGTTTTGATTATCCTTTTTCATTTTCTAAATATGTGGTTAAAATATTTTTGAGACAGTCCTGTTATTTCCGGTGGTTGATGCATGATTTATCTAGCATTCTATAATCTTTGTTCTTCCACCCTGGCTTTATTAAGGTATAATTGACAGAAAAAATTATAAGGTGTGTAAAGTATACCACCTGGAGACTGGATATATGTATACATTGTAAAAGAATGCCCCCCTTCAATTGTGTAAGCTCTATTCCTCAATCAATAAGGTGGAATAGAAAGAAAATTGGTTGGGGAGATGTGAGTTCAAATCATACCTCTGTAAGATATTTTGGAAGAGAGCAAGTTAGGCTAAAAATGCTGTTCCAGCCCTAGCTGGTTTGGCACAACATATAGAGCGTTGGCCTGTGGCCTACAGGGTCCCTGGTTCGATTCTGGTCAAGGGCACATGCTTAGGTTGTGGGCTCTATCCCCAGTAGGGGGTGTACAGGAGGCAGCCAATCAATGATTCTTTTTCATCACTGATGCTTCTATCTCTCTCTCCCCTCTCCCTTCCTCTCTGAAATCAATAAAAATATATTTAAAAAATAAAAATGCTGTTCCGGATTAACTATGGGACATTCTCAAAAGTATCCTAATTTAGATGCTAATCTAAATGGTTACTTTGGGCTCCATCAGTTAGGAAGCTGGGAGTCTGAGAGGCACCAACTAGTTGGTGCCTCTCAGACTCCCAGCTTCCTAATTAGTAAAAGGGGACAACAGTATCTACCCATTACAAATATCCAGAAATTTAAATATTAAACCTAAAGTTTCTAGCCTTAAGCCTGATATATCATAAATACTTTAGTTAAATAGTTTTTTCCCCCTCTTCTTCCTCCCTTTTAAAAAGCTATTAACACTCTCCTGCATGATTCTGTACACTTAAATTGTATAAACATCTGAGATTAAAACATATTTGTCTGAACAGCATGCTTGGGAAGGAAATCATTGTAGGAAGTTTAATGAACATCCTTGCTGTATTCACAATCCAAGTCATTACTAGAGACACCGAACAGTACACACTGAACAGACACTGACACGTACAATGGTTGTGTTGCCCTTCAGCTTGCTATACAACCAGTAAGAATGATACCATATTCAGTGGAGCCTCCAGTGTCCCTATGAAGCACATGAAAACAGGGTTTCACCATGTGTATTCGGAGGAGCACAATGCTCTGTGGGTAGGTGATGAATATTATGGGGGAGAAGTGTTGTGGTCAGATGAATTGTGGAAATGAGAAGTGCTGTAATAAAAAAGCAAAAGAGGTTCTACTTTGGGGATTTCCCAGCACCTTTAGCAAACACAGCTCTGCTGTGATTCTGAAGGGTCAACTAAAGTATGCAATATCTATAGAATAACTAATTGAACTTATATCTCCTTTTCTGTGGAGCTTCTCAAGAACATAGAAAATATTTGCAAAATACTAAATTACCAATAGCTCAGTTTAGCCAATACTGCCAGAATATCCATTCATTCATGTCTTTGGCCTACATTATTTATTGAAAGAGTGCTTTATAGCTAAGAGCAATTCAAACCAGACTACATAACATAATTATAGTTTAATATTTTGAAAGTTAATGAAGTAATAATATAAAATATAAATATATCATAAAATATATATTAAATTCTGTAAATATTTCTATCATTCTTAATTAGTTGTAAGAATTCTGTATTCTAGCAGTGGTCTCCAAACTTTTATGAATTGTGTTCTCAGTTCTTCACACATTAAATGTGCTTATTGATTTATAAATTATATGCATTTATTAATGGGTTAGTGCATCTTGTATTATAAATCATGTACAGAATTCAGAGGTTTTAAAGGATGAGGTGAAATTAATAGAAAGTCCAATTTTTCCTGGACT
Source organism: Pipistrellus kuhlii (assembly GCF_014108245.1). Taxonomy (NCBI): domain Eukaryota; kingdom Metazoa; phylum Chordata; class Mammalia; order Chiroptera; family Vespertilionidae; genus Pipistrellus; species Pipistrellus kuhlii. Next base: position 49,651,721 of record NW_023425427.1, read on the forward strand.
TCAGTGTAGCACCATGCCACCCTCTTGGCTGCATGTCCCTCTCTTTGTTTGTTCATTTTTTGCTCCTCTTTTTGGAGACGCTTGTCCTACTGGTTGAGGAACAATGAAGAAAGCAGATCTCATTGTGCTTCAGACTTGGAGGAAGCATTTCATTCTTGTTTTTTTTTAAAATATATATTTTATTGATTTTTTACAGAGAGGAAGGGAGAGAGATAAAGAGTTAGAAATATCCATGAGAGAGAAACATCCATCAGCTGCCTCCTGCACACCCCCTACTGAGAATGTGCAACCAAGGTACATGCTCTTAACTGGAATCGAACCTGGGACCTTTCAGGCTGCAGGCGGACGCTCTATCCACTGAGCCAAACTGGTTTTGGCATAGGAAGCATTACATTTTATCCATTATATTTGTCATGATTTATTAAGAGTAAATTTAGGTTTGCTGTTATTGTAAGCAGTTAAAGAAAAAAGGATAAATAAACATTTTTTTGATTAAGCTTACTCTAATGGAAGGGAATACACACTAACAGAGCAATATTAGTTTAGCAGGTGGGATTCTGGATCAGTTCTATTAAGATTATTAATTACTTATAGACCATCTATCACAGACTAAGCCTAGGCATTAGGAGCAAGCCAGGGCCTCTTCCTTGACAAGCTTTATGCACCAAGGGATGCCCATTTTAACAATGTTTCCAGGACAAAAGGGATAGTTATCCTGGAAAACTACTTCTTAATATCATCCTACCTAATAACAGAGTGATATGCAAATTAACCATCACTCTGCTACACCCATAAGCCAAACCCACCAGCCATGCCTATCAGCCAATCAGAGTGAGTATGCAAATAAACCCAACCAAGATGGCTACAGCCACAGAGTTCAGGAGAGAGGCTTGAGTTTCCCAGGCAATGGAGGAAGCCAAGCTTTCTGCCTGTCCTTGCCTGCCTAGGCCTCCACTCAGCTACAAAGTTTCAATTATAGAAGGTAAAAAAATCCAAACAGAAGTGGCTGCTCACCATGGAGCAGAGTGAGCAGGAGGCTTGGCTCTGTCCGCTCTAGGCTACAAAGTTTCACTTGTAGGAGGTAAATATATTCCAGATACCAGGGCCTCTGCTTAGGTTGCCAGAGGGTGTGGCTGGCCTGCAAACCACCGCAGGCCCCTCATTCAGGCTGTCCCATATCCCAAGGGAACACCCACCCTGATTGGGGACACCTTTCAGGGTAAACCAGCTGGTCCCCACCAGTGCACCAGGCCTCTATTTTATGTAATAAAAGAGTAATAAAAGAGTAATATGCAGATTGACCACCAACACACAATATGGCTGCCCCCATGTGGTCAAAGATCCTGCCCCCATGTGAACACAAGATGGCCACCACAAGATGACCAACAGGGGACGGCAGTTAGAAGGGACCAGGCCTGCAAGAGAAGGCAGTTAAGAGGGACCAGGACTGTAAGGGAGAGCATTTGGAGGCGATCAACCCTGCAGGGGAGCACAGTTAGGGGTGACCAGGCTGACAAGCAAAGGCAGTTAGGGGCAGTCAGGAAAGCAGGCAGGTGAGCAGTTGGGAGCCAGCAGTCCTGGATTGTTAGAGGGATCTCCGACCGAGATCGGGCCTAAATGGGCAGCCAGACATTCCTGGAGGGGTCCCAGATTGGAGAGGGTACAGACTGGGCTGAGGGACACTCACACTGTCAAATTTCATGTACCAGGCCCCTTGTGCATATTATATTTTGAGTAGGACCTCTTTTTATCGAAGGATTATGCGGAGGGATCCCAGAACTCTCTTGATGTTCATGATTCTTTTTTCTTCCTGATTTTTTTTTCTTTTTATTTTTCAGTTACAGATGACATTCAATATTTATACTAATAATAGAGGAATATGCAAATTGGCCAGGACATCGTCATATAATGACCATTCAGCAGGTGGCATGCTCAGTAGGAGCAGGTGGGCAGGGAATGCCATCACCAGGAGGGCCTCTGCACAGCCCGGCTGGGGGTGACCCCAATGGAGGCATGCAAGGCCTGCCCAGCGCTGACCTGATGCTGCCTGTATACATCCCTGCCCAGTGCTGACATGAAACTGCCTGCATGAGTCCCTGGCCAGGGACGTGCCACTGCCTGTGTGTGTCCCTGACCTCTAGGCCAGGAGGGGAGAGCAGATAGGCAGTTAGGGGGATCAAGCCAGCAGCAGAGAGCAGTAGGCAGTTAGGGTGATTAGGCCAGCAGTGGGGAGCAGTTAGGCAGGGTAATCAGGCCAGGAGGGGAGAGCAGTTAGGGGGATCAGGCCATCAGGGTAGAGCAGTTAGGGCAATCAGGCCAGCAGGGGAACAGTTAGGGGCATCAGTCAGGTGAGTGGTTAGGAGCCAGTGGTTTTAGATTGAGAGAGAGATCCTGGATTGGAGAGGGTGCAGGCCAGGCTTAGGGACCCCCTTCCCATACATGAATTTCATGCGCTAGGCCTCTAGTTATTTTATAATAGTTTCAGGTGTACAGCATAGTGGTTAGAGAGTTATATAATTTACAAAGTTATTTCTCAGAAAAGTCTTGTACCCACACACATGATACACATGATCCTTACATGAGACTTTTTCTTGTGAGTCCCAATTGTCTCTAGGTACTCCTTTCTCCTTTACACTACATTAGTGCACAAGATCTCCTCTGTCCTCTAAGATGCTGTTGTGGCTGGTGATTGCCATAAGCTATTCTTCCTCATCGTCTGTTCTTTGGTCTCAGTGCATTAGCCATTCAAACTTGTATCCTTGTCAACTACTGCCAAATTGTTCACTCACCAGTGCTCTTTCCTGTCATCCTTTATAATGTTTTTCCTAGTACATTATTTAGATATATTTTATTTCACCAAAAATCTAAATTCTAACAAATGTCCATTTGCATTTCCATCATTATATAGTCTTCATTAGAATTACTTAAATGAAAGTGAATATAGAATTTTTCAAAATATAGTATTAGATAACTTTCTTTTATCATGCTCTAACATTTGTACTCATATAAAAGCTTTGCTATTTGAGGGATAGGATGTAACCCCTAGAAGGATCTCTCAGGTTTCTAGTTTTATTTCTCTGAAACATTTCACTTCAAATAGAGTTTTAATTGTATTGGCTCTAAGTGAATGTAAACCAAGTTAGTATTGAACTAGCAGATGGAAAAATCCTTATCATTGAACAACTTGAATCCTTTCTTCCCCTTTTGCCATCTGGTATCTTTGCTCATATTTGAAACATTAACCATTCAGGAAAAAGTTGTTTTCTATATCCAATAGTCACCAGCATTCTCTGAAGACTGGTGCTTATCGTTTCAGAAAAAAAGGAAAAGATAAAATGCTATAAATACAAATGGAGTCCTGAACGAACATTTGACAGCCACATAAAAGCTTAAGAAAATGCAGAGCACAAAGTAAGTCTAAGGAGATGTCATTTCCAATTTATTTTCATAACCCAGTTCTGCATAGCTTGCAAAGGTTAATCTGAACCCGGCTAAGATAAAGTCTGTGTGCTGTTTACACAGTATAGGCACTGCGACATATTCTAAACACAGCGAAGTGAACTTAGTCCCTGTTCACAACTTACTGCTGCTTGTTTCCTGAATTGTATCAGATATGATTTTTTTTTTTTCGTGTGACCCTCAAGAGGTGTCTGTAGTGGTAAAATGCATCTAAGAAAACATCTAGAAAATAATTTATAAGGTTAACTTTGAAAATTAGGACACATATATTAACCTCCAATTATTCAAATAACTCTTGATTCACTTTTTTCTGGACATGCAACCATGTTTTCATTACCTCCTTGGAGCCAAAGGAACTCACATAGTTTAAGTATTATTTTAAATACTACAGGCCTGGTACATGAAATTTGTGCATGGGTGTATGTGGGGGTGTCCATCAACCCAGCCTGCACTCTCTCCAATCTGGGATCCCTCAAGGGATGTCCGACTGCCCATTTAGGCCCGATCCTCAGTGGGAAGTTGGACATTTCTCTCATAATCCAGGACTGCTGGCTTCCAATTCCCTTCTTGACCTCCTAATTGTCCCTAACTGCTTCTGCCTGCCAGCCTGATTACTCCCTAACTACTCCCCTGCCAGCATGATCAACACCTAACTGCTTCCCTGCAGGCCCGATGCCGATAACCGCCATCCCCTGCAGGCTTGTTTGCCCCCAACTGTCCTCCCCTGCCAACCCAGTCACCCCCAACTGCACTCCCCTGCTGACCTGGTTTTTCGCAACTGCCCTCCCCTACAGACTGGTTGCCCCAACTGTCCTCCTCAGCTGCCTGGTGACCCCTAACTGCCCTCCCCACCAGCCTGATCACCTTCAACTACCCTCCCTTGCAGGCCTGGTCCCTCCCAACTGCCCTGCCCTGCTGGCCTGGTCTTCCCCAACTGCTCTCCTCTGCTGACCCAGTCTTCTCTAACTGCCCTCCACTACTGGCCTGATTGCCCTCAACTGCTGTCTCCTGGAGAACATCTTGTGGCAGCCATCTTGTATCTACATGGGAGCAGCCATTTTTGACCACATGGGGGTGGCCATCTTGTGTGTTGGAGTGATGGTCAGTTTGCATATTACTCTTTTATTAGATAGGATACTCTTGTTGATATCAGAGAGGAATGGAAAGGGAGAGATAGAAATATGAATGATGAGAGAGAATCATTGATCAGCTGCGTTTTGCACACTCCCTACTGGGGATTGAGCCTGCAACCTAGGCATGTGCCCTTGATCAGAATCAAGTCTAGGACCCTTAAGTCAGCATGCCCATGCTCCTATCAACTGAGTCAAACCAGTTAGGGCTAAGTATTTTTTTTAAATATACTTTTATTGATTTTTTACAGAAAGGAAGAGAGAGGGATAGAGAGTTAGAAACATCAATGAAAAAGAAACACAGATCAGCTGCCTCTTAAATATCCCCTACTGGGGATGTGCCCGCAACCAGGGTACGTGCCCTTGACTAGAATAAAACCTGGGACCTTTCAGTTTGCAGGCTGATACTCTATCCACTGAGCGAAGCCAGTTTCGGCAGGGCTAAGTATTATTTTAAATATAACCTGAGGAAATAGCTGTGTATCTTTCAAAACTCTAGCCTCTAAGAGTCAAGTATTATATTATCTGGTAGTAATGGCTTTTAGAGTTTCTGGGTGTGTTTTTTTCTTTTCTTCTTTTATTATCCTACCTAATAAAAGAGTAATATGTAAATTAACCATCACTCTGCTACACCCACATAGTCATGCCCACCAGCCACACCCACCAGCCAATCAGAGCAAGTATCCAAATAACCCCAACCAAGATGGCTACAGACACAGAGAACAGGAGGGAGGCTTGGGTTTCTTAAGCAATGGAGGAAGCCAAGCTTTCCACACACCCTGGCCAGCCTAGGACTTCACTCCAGTTTACAAAGTTTCAATTATAGAAGATACATAAATTCCAACAGAATTGGCTGCCACCATGGAGTGAGCAGGAGGCTTGGCTGCACTCCAGGCTACAAAGTTTTAATTGCAGAAGGTAAATAAATTCCTGCCAGGACCGGTTTGGCTCAATGGATAGAGCGTCGGCTTGGGGACTGAAAGGTCCCGGGTTCGGTTCCGGTCAAGGCATGTACCTTGGCTGTGGGCATATCCCCAGTAGGGGGTGTGCAAGAGGCAGCTGATCGATGACTCTCTCTCATCGATGTTTCTGACTCTCTATCTCTCTCCCTTCCTCTCTGTACAAAATCAATAAAATATATTATTAAAAAAAAAAAAAAAGGTAAATAAATTCCAGATACGAGAGCCTCCGCTTGGGTCGCCAGGGGGTGTGGCTGGCCTGCAAACCACCACAGGCCCCTCACCTAGGCTGCCCCATACCCTAAGGGAACCCACCCTGATCCAGGACACCCTTCAGGACAAAACAGCTGGCTCCCACCCATGCACCAGGCCTCTATTCTATGTAATAAAAGGGTAATATGCAGATTGACCAGATTGACCATCATCCAACACACAATATGGCTGCCCCCATGTGGTCAAAGATCCTGCCCCCATGTGGACACAAGATGGCCACCACAAGATGGCCAAGAGGGGAGGACAGTTGGGAGGGACCAGGGCTGCAAGGGAGGGCAGTTGAGAGGGACCAGTACTGTAAGGGAGAGCATTTAGAGGCAATCAGCCCTGCAGGCGAGGGCAGTTAGGGGTGACCAGGCTGGCAGAGGAGGGAAGTTGGAGGCAAACAGGCTGGCAGGGGAGCAGTTAGACATCAATCAGGCTGGCATGGAAGTGGTTAGGGTCTGATCAGGCTGGCAAGCAGAAGCGGTTAGGGGCAATCAGGAAAGCAGGCAGGCAAGCAGTTGGGAGCCAGCAGTCTTGGATTGTGAGAAGGATGTCTGACTGCCTGTTTAGGCCTGATTCCACATCCCTGGAGGGGTCACAAATTGAAGAGGGTGCAGGCTGAGCTGAGGGACACCCCTCCCCCCATGCATGAATTTCATGCACCGGGCCTCTAGTTATTTATAAAACTGTTTACCTTTATTCTTTCATGAGTTTTTTTCATCACCAAAACAGAAATAATTAATGTTAGTATAATTGTACTTCAATACACACCTTCGGTCTAAGTCTAGATCTTTCTGTCTGTGGGATGCTTACTGTCACGTTTCAGATCAGCTTACCTTTGGGTAGACTTTGAAGACTATTTTTTTTTTTTTCCATCCCAAGTTGTGTTTTCCATTTGGATACTGACAAGCAATGCCTCAGGTGGTGGCTGTGTGGACCAGATCCAGAAGTTTACTCTGTTTGGACAGCAAGGACAAGCCTACAAATTATTCTTTAGATTCAGAAATAACTTTTTATTGAATAGTCAGTCTCTGATTGACAACTTTAAGAAGATTATAAGTAACACTAAAAGTGCCCCCCCCCCCTTTTTTTTGGTATAAACTTGGACCTTTGTCCTTCTGCTTAAGCTAATTCTGGCTTATTTGACTCTACGACAGACACTTTCTCTCCTAATTGGTGGCTCAGATGCTGAAGAGCTTTTGGGTGTGGAGAGGTAATCAGCTCCTGTGTGAGCAGAGAAGGCCTCCCAGGGAACCGGCCTCACTCCCTCAGAGTGCTGCACTCCACACAGCAGCGCTGATTATGGTCAGCCTGAGAACTTTTCCCTCAGAAATGTTGTCCTGTGCTCATCACTTTTGTGCTCTGTCATCCCTGTTACCTTAATCATCTCTCAGTTTCTGTGTTGGCCTGGTCAACAAAGTTTTCTCCACTCATTTCTGTCCTTCATGGTCTCTGCCTACTTAGTTTCTATCCCTTTAAGGATTCTTCCTCCTTAATAAGGATTTTCAACTTCCACCTCACTGGCTGCCCACCCTCTCCACACCTTTCATTCACACACAGAGAGTGTGTAGCTGGGCCCACCTGGTGCTCTGCAGGAGAGAGGCCCTGTTGCTTGATCCTCGTGCCAGGCCCACCTCTGAGGCCACTGGTCTTCATGTATCTTTGAGTCAAATACACACCTGACATTAGAACAACAACAACCAAAACAGTACCAAGGACATTCTTTACTTGTCTCTTGACTTACCTGATGTCAGGAGCACAGATTATTGCTCATCTCAGCTCTGGAAGGTAGGTGTGACTCTTGTCCATGATCTATAGATATGGGAACAGAGACTCAGAGAAGTGAAATACTGACAGAACTGAGACTCAAGTCAGCTCTAAGTTCTAAACCCATGCATTTAGCCACTAAAATATAGGAGAAGTCAGGCCACAGGTCATGGTATTCAAAGCCCAGAGACCTTGCAAGTAGATGCCCTGAGCAGTAGCCTGTAGGGATGGTGGATGCCTGATAGCTTTCCAGGAGGGGTCTTTTCACCAACAGGCCTTCAGCACACATCATTTCTTGGTAGCACAATGGAGATCAGCATATCTATCCTATTAAACACCCTTTGTAGGTGGATTGAAGATGTGCAGCAAAACATACTTCAAACTTCAAAGCATTTATGTAATGACTAGAGGCCCCGTGCACAAAAATTTGTGCACTCGGGAGGGATGGGGTCCCTCAACCCAGCCTGCACCCTCTTGCAGTGTGGGACACATGGGGGATGTCCACCTGCCAGCTTAGGCCCACTTACCAGGGGGATCAGGCCCAAGCGGCAGTCAGACATCCTTAGCACTGCCGAGGATGCAGGAGAGCTTCCTGCCACTGCTGCTGTGCTCACAGCCATCAGCCTTGTAGGAGCACACTGACCACCAGGGGGCAGCTCTTGTGTTGAGTGTCTGCCCCCTGGTGGTCAGTGCATGTCATAGCAACTGGTTGTTCCACTGTTAGGGTCAATTTGCATATTATCCTTTTATTATACTAGAGGTCCTGTGTCCCTCTCTAATCTGGGCACCCTCCGGGGATATCCAACTGCTAGTTTACAGTTTGGACCTAAATCAGCAGTCAGACATCCCTCTCACAATCCGGGATTGCTGGCTCCTAACTACTTGCCTGCCTGGCTGTTGATTGTGCCTAACCACTGTGCATGACAGCCTGATCACCACCTAACTGCTCCCCTATTTGCCTGATCGCCCCCAACTGCCCTCCCATGCCGGCCATCTTATGACAATATGGGGGCAATTATCTTGTGATGATGTGGATGTGGCCATATTGTGACAACATGGGGGTGGCCATCTTGTGGCAGTCATCTTGTGATGACGTATGGTACAGCCATCTTGTGGTGGCCATCTTGTTATGATGTGGGCATGGCCATCTTGTGATGTGAGCGTCAATTTTCATAATACCTTTTTATTATATAGGATAGCATATTAATAGTCCTGGGCATGGTGCTCATACTCCAGCTTTGGGATATACTGACCTTTACATTTTGTACAGATCATTCAATTTCTTACTTTGTTCATCTTTAAAACAGGTTGGTCTCAATTAAAAAAAAAATTGTACAAACTTGCAATTTACAGAAGATTAGATCATTTTGATAAATGCTTGGTATTTGATAGGAATTGAGTATTTTTGTTGTTGTTGTTAATCCTTACCTGAAGAAAATTTTTCCATGGGTTTATTTTTAGAGAGAATGGGAAGGAGGGGGAGAGAAACTCAATTGGTTGCCTCCCACATGCACCCTGGTTCTGGTGAATGAACCTGCAACTGGCTTTGTGCCCTTGACCTTGAATTGAATCCACAATCCTAGATCCACAGGCTGATGCTGAAACCATTGAGCAATATTGTCGAGGGAGGAATCAAATATATTAACAGCTTAATTTTCATTTGTGCAAAGGAAGACTGCATCTGACCACTTTTGAAAGAAAGGAGAAACTCTGAATTGAGATATACAATAATACACACAGAAAAGTGCAGTAATAATGTGTCAGTTGAATTAATTGTCTCAAAATGAACTCACGTGTGAAACTCCCTTCTACTCAATAAGTAGAACACTTGCAGCCACACCCCTGCCCTCATCATCACTGACTCTCCCTCCTCCCCAGAAGTAACTACTGTGGGGACTTCTAGCACCATGCATTGGTTATACTTACTTCTGTTTGTCTTCAGCCTTGTGTAAATGAAGTTATATATAATGTATTCTTCTGTGCCTGGCTTCTTTTGCTAAATTATGTTTGTAAGATTCATTGTTGTAATCGCATGTGGGAGTAGTTTCTTCATTTTAAAGGCTGTAGTGTGTTTCATTATATAAGCGAGTCATTTATTTATTTTACAGTCAATGGGCATTTGGATTGTCTCCATTTTTCAGCAATTACAAATAGTGTTGCTGTGAACATTCTTGCATGTGTCTTTTGATTAATACATGCACATGTGGAGTTGCTGGGTCACTAGATCTGATGTCTTTAACCTATCTAGACAATGCCAAGTGGATATCCAAATGGTTTTCCATTTCTGCCAGTAGTGTGTGACTGCTTGTTGCTCTTCAGCCTAGCCAACCCTTAGTATTTTTGGTCGTTTGAATTGTGATGAATTTGTAGGGCTCTGTGTTTGCCTTTCCTTGACTACTACTGTGGTTAAGCTCTTTCCTGCGTTTGCTGGACATTTGGATAGCCTCTTCCATAAAACTCTTGTCTACAGTCTCTTGTTCATTTTTTTCAATTGAGTCTAGGCTTTTATTATTTTGGATTTCTTTATGTATATTCTATAATAACCCACAATTAGTTATATGTGTTGCAAATACTATTTCCTAGTCTTTGGCTTAAATTTTCACTTCCTTAATAATATCATTTAATAGAAAGAAGTTCTCGATTTAAAGTAGCCCACTTTTCTTAATTTCTTTTCTTTGTTTAGTGCCTTTTGTTTTCTATTCAGGAAATATTTCTTAACCACAAAACCATCTAGAAAATTTTCACTTGCATTATCTTCTAGAAATGTTGTTTTAATCTAAACATTATTTTCATATTTATGTCCTCCTGGAATGGACTTTTACATTTTTCTGTTCTGTTTTGATTTCACACCCTGTCTTCCTAGTGGAAAACAAATGAGAGTATAGCCTGAAGAAGATATGACTCTCTCTTCATACATTCTTGCTTTCTATACAGTACCACATTTTCCCTAACTTACACTCCATAACCCTTCAATGTATTTGAGACATAGGATTGAGTTTCTTAAATAACATTTTAATACTCTTGCTTCTTAAGGAGATGAGGACAAAAACATTCTACAATACCCTCGAAGAGAACAGAGCAGTTATAAAAGATGTATTCACAGAGATGCAGATTCTTCTTTTCAAAATCCCTCCTACTGTTCTCTGATCGTTCACTCTTGAGCCCATATCACTCTCAGTACCTGAACTGAATTAGGAATGATCTCTTCTGTGCGATGGTTAGCAAATATGAAGGAAAGCAGGTGATTTCCCATAATTTGTAACAGGACTTGGTAGGTGTTGTGAAAACACTAGGATGCTGGGCTGTGCATAAGAAAGAGCAGGCTACACAGTGCTTGTTGCATCCTTTGTTAAGTGAAGAGCTTTTCCATGGCTGGTTAAAAACGCAGTCACGACAAAGGCGATCTCATTGGCAGGTGTTCCATCATGAACTAGGCATCCTTGAGGGTTTTTTTTTTTTTTTTTTTTGTGTGTGTGTGTGTGTGTGTGTGTGTGTGTGTGTGTGTGATACTGCTTCATTTTCCAAATGAAACATTGTTCTGAATAAAACCTTTGGTTCATCAATGAAAATGGATTAGAGAATGCATGAATGGGAACTTGCACTGATGCCTTGCACACATTTCTCACAGGCCATATTGTCATTTCTGCCACCTTCTGGGCCCCTGCTAGAGTCATTTTCATGTTAACATTTTTGTGTTTCCACAAACAGTGGCATTTTTAAGTTGTAGTTATTACTCCTATCTAATAAAAGAGTAATATGCAAATTAACCATCACTCCATGACAAAAATGGCAGCACCCATAGCTACAAGATGATGGCATCATCTTAGCCCTGCTGGAATCCGAAGTCCCCAAGTCCGCCCAGCAGCATCAGTCCAGGGTGTCTAGCTGGGAGGTGCCTGCCACCTACTCAGCGATCCCTGCCCAGTGGTGGCAGCCCAGGGTGTCCAGTGACCTGTGTGATTCCAGCCAGCAGCTGTAGCCTATGCTGGGGTCTCAGGCTAGCAGGGCCTGCACCCCTGCCATGCGATCTTCAGGCCAGCAGCAGTAACCTGGGCTGGGGCCATGCACCCCCACCTCGAGTCCCCCTGCTGGCCAGGCTGAGATGGATGCCTGGGCTGGGGTCTCAGCCTGGCCAGGACACGATCCCCTTCTAGCAGTGGCAGCCTGGGGTCTCAACCATTGAGTCATACCAGCCAGGCAGATATAGAGGGATCTTAAATATTTCTTTTTAAAAAATATATATTTTATTGATTTTTTTTTTTTTTTTTTTTTTTTTTTTTTTTTTACAGAGAGGAAGCTGCAGGCCAATGCTTGATCCACTGAGTCAAATCAGTTAGGATTGTTCAATATGCTGAAGAAAAAACCTTATCTAATAAAGAGGGAATATGCAAGGGAGGGCATTTGGGGGTGACCGGGGTGCCAGGGGAGGGCAGTTGGGGATGATTGGCTGGCAGAGGAGTGGTTAGGCGGTGATCAGGCTGGCAGGCAGAAGCGGTTAGGAACAATCAGGAAGGCAGGCAGGCAAGTAGTTGGAAGCCAGCAGTCCTAGATTGTGAAAGGGAAGTCTGACTTCCCAGGGATCGGGCCTAAACAAGTAGTCGAACACCCCCAAAGGGTCCCAAATTGGAGAGGGTGCAGGCTGGGCTGAGGGACACCCCCTGCCCCCCCCCCCCTCCTCGTTCATAAATTTCTTGCACCGGGCCTCTAACATACATATATAGAGAGTTGACAAAAAAGACTAGCCATACAAGGAACAAGGTATAAGGGCGTATGGCAGAGGCTGGATCCATCATGAATTACAACCCTTTCTAACTCTTTAGGAGAGCCTGTTTTCATATCTCGGTGCAGTTTGCAGTTTGTGAAGGGCACGTTAATGAAGGTGCACTCTAAGGAAGACAGGGAAAGGTCAACTGGTGCTTCCCAACTAGTTTTAAAAAACTTCTGACTTCTAGAGTTGTGAGGGTAGGTTCATAGACATAATTGTTAGAGCTCACCTTGCAACTTAGTAAAAAACATAATGTGCTTTTTCTCTCGCATTGGCCTTTTAAAATGTCAGTAACTTTGCTAATTCCAAACCAATTATTTTCACAGTTTTCAGAGCATAAACTCACATTGGTCATATGTATCTTTATATTTGGATATAATAAAAACATAGGAATGTATATATACTCCGACACGGATTCATATATTTGCTTATTACTCTCATTTCTAGGAACAATACCATTTTTTCATTTCTTTAATGTGTTCATGATTGGTCAGTGTTAAATGCTGCTGGTAGAGACAGGGATCCTGGCTCTAAAGAGATTCTTAATGGATAGAATATGTATGCCAATCAAAAGGTAAGCATGGCCTACAGTATTTTCATTTTGAATATCCAGAAAATACTACTTTGAATCTAAAAATTATGGCGAAGATGTTCTGAAACACCCCCACCTCCTAGGCCCTAACCCTACGAGGCCACGTTCTGGGTGTAAATTTGTGATAGAATATAGAGAAGATCTCTGCTCCCAAAATCCTCACAGGCAATGTGCTACTCTTTCTCACTTGGCATAGATTCAAAATCACAAGTCTTAAGGCAGAACAGGCAATTTTTATTCTTATCTGCCTGTGCTTAATCTCACTGTTTTGATTTATCATCTTCCAGTATAACTTCTCAGAGTTAAAACACCATTGTATCTAGGACCTTAAAATATGTTCTATTCAGGTATTAAGGAAGTAGACCACCTGTATTGGGATTGGATATGAAGTGTTTATAGGCAATCACTCATTTACTAAAAGAATGCCAGATGGAAAGTTCGTCCTTTCATTGAATTGTGTAAGTATGGCTTCTTCCAGCAAATGAATGGTATTAGATCTTCGACACCATTGTGTATCTGGTACAGTTTTTGATGTAGTGATATAAAATTAAATGTGCATTATGTTAACATAGTATGATTTTTTCCCTTTTTCTTTGTTTTTTGCCTCAGCAATGATCAAAGGTATGGACTGTTCATGTTAAAAGTGTTTAGTACATGGAGATTTAAATATGCTAAGAACAAGCATGGTCAAGCACAGAATGTCCCTGATCATTATAATTAAGGGTCTTATGACTTACTGTGTAAGTAATTCATAAGAACCTTCACGAATTAATTAGTGGGACAGATGTAATTCTTCTTCAGAACCTCAATATCTTTTTCGGAACTTGATTAAATCATATTAAAATTCACCAAGAAGAGGGACAAAAGCAAGAACTAAGAAAATATTGATAAGATAGCTGTGGAGTAGGTGGATATTACACTTACCTTCTCCCAGGACCAAATGGAAATTACAACTAAAATACAGAACAACTCAACACCAAAAAAAGAAACTATCCAATTAAAAAATGGGCAAGGACCTGAATAGCTACTTCTCTGAAGAGAACAGTAAGATGGCCAATAAACATAGGAAAAGATGCTCAATGTCACAAATCATAAGAGAGATGCAAATTAAAACCATAATGAAATATCACCTCACTTCTGTCAGAATGGCTATCATCAATAAATCAACAAACAACAAATGTTGGTGAAAATATGGTGAAAAGGGAACCCTTATGCATGGTTGGTTGCTACGCACAGTTGGTTCATCCACTGTGGAAAGCAGTATAGAGTTACTTCAAAAAATTAAAATTGACACCGCCTTATGACCCAGCAATTTCACTTCTGGGAATATGTCCAATGAACCCAGAAACCATAATTTAAAAGAATATATGTATCCCCATTCTGATTGCAGTGTTATTTACAGTAGCCAATTTGGAATCTGCCCAAGTGCCCATAAGCAGATGAGTATATAATAAAGCAGTGGTGTAGTTACACAAAGAATACCACTTGGCCAGAAAAAGGACATCTCACCTTATGGGACAGCATGGATGGAGCTGGGAAGTATTATACTACTATACTAAGTAAAATAAGCCAGTCAGAGAAAGAAAAATATGATTTCACTTAAATGAATGATTTCACTTAAATCTAATGAATAAAATTAACAAACAAAATGGAAACAGACTCATAGATTCATAGAACAAACTGACAGGTTTCAGTGTGGAAGGCATTGGTGAGCTTGGTGAGAAAGGTGAAGGGATCAATACAGACAGACAACAGTATGGTGCTTACCAGAGGGATGGGGGAAGGTAGAGTGGGTAAAAGGGGGGATAAATGGTGATGGAAGGAGACTTGACTTGGGTTGTGAACACCCAATACAATATACAGATGATGTATTACAGAATTGTACACTTGAAACCTAAATAATTTTATTAAATAATGTCACATGAATAAATTCAACAAATTGAAAGAAAATATTGACACAGCAGGTAATGGATGAAAGGCTTGCCCCATGAGCTATTAAAAACTACATTGAGCCGAAACCAATTTGGCTCAGTGGATAGAGCTTTGGCCTGTGGACTGAAAGACCCCAGGTTCGATTCCGGTCAAGGGCATGTACCTTGGTTGTGGGCACATCCCCAGTTGGGAGGGAGGGTGTGTGCAAGAGGCAGCTGATCGATGATTCTCTCTTATCAGTGTTTCTAACTATCTCTCTCTCTTCCTCTCTGTAGAAAATCAATAAAATATATTTTTAAAAAACTACATTAATTCAATGGTTAAAAAGTGTGTTGTGCCCTGACTAGTCTGCTAAGTGGTTAGAACCTTGACCTGCAGACTGAGGGGCCAAGCATTTGATCCCTGATCAAAGGCTCGTACCTCAGTAGCAGGTTCCCCAGCACCAGTAGGGGTATGTGCAAGAGGTAGCCAATCGATGTGTCTCTAATGTTGATGTGTCTCCCTTCCTCTCTCTCTCTCTCTCTCTCTCTCTCTCTCTCTCTCTCTCTCTCTCTCTCTCTCTTCCTTTCTTTCCACTCTTTGGAAATCAATGGAAAAAAATATCCTCAGGTGAGGATTTAAAAAAATAAAGTGTGTTGTAAGTTATTCAATCTAATTTATGAAAATGATTTTAATAGAAATGTGTATGGATATAATATTTAATTATCTACCTATTTACCTACCTGAATCCAATACTAATATTTAAGTCTATCTCAATCTATACATCTATAACATTTGGATATTTGGAATATTTATCAACAAAATATTCAGGAACTATATAAAAGCATTTAGAGAATTACTGGGCAGTATAAAACATTATTAAATTAATAGAGGCCTGGTGTACAGATTCGTGCACCAGTGGGGTCCCTTAGCCTGGCCTACGGGGATTGGGTCAAAACCAGCTCTCTGACATCACCCAAGGTGTCCCTGATTGCAAGAGGGCAGTTCTTGAGTGACACACCCAGAATTGGGCTCCCTTCTCTCTGGTTCAGGGTGCATCACCTGAGAACCACAGCTGCCAAGCCACCGCAGTTTGGCAGCTCCTGCATTCAGGGTCTTCCCCCGGTGGTCAGTGTGTGTCATAGCTAATGGTTGGCTGGTGGAATGGTCAGCTGTTGGAATGGTCAGCTGGTCAGCCAGTCACTTAGGCTTTTATATATATAGCTATCTCTACATGAAAAAAACTTGTAAAGCAATAAACAAATTTTTATGTACCTTGTAGTAAACTCCCTAGCACATAAAGTGTTCAATGAATGTTTAATAATTGAGTGAATATAAAAAAGTTGGTGGTGTTTTGTAATCAGTTATTGAAAGGCTTATAGCATCATGAGGTGTAATCTGAATAAGTATTGATCTATAGGAAGTAAGAATCTATTTGTAGGAAATATGGATGAGGAAAAACTTTGAAGCTTGCCCAAGCATTACATATTGGTGAAAGACTAAAATAAAATTTAAAAAAATATATAAAGAATAGTAGCTTCGGAAAAGGTCATCTATTTTCAGGGTCCAGATTCAACACTTTTTGTAATATTCTCATTGCTTGGTAGAAAGAGTATTGTCATCTAGGAAAAATCTGGCATATCAGCTATTACATTTAAAACAATAGGAAATTGGGAAGAAATGCAGATTTGTAAGGGAGAGAGAAATTTAGAGTCGGATTTAATGACTGTTTCCCCAAGAGATGATTTAACACAATTCTTTTCCCCCAGTGTAATTGCTTACAAATATGGAAATTCAACTACAGTTTATTTCCAGGAATCAGTTCATGCTTTTCCTGTTAGATCCATCCCTCATGGGTTTTGGATCACTATGCCTGAATTTGCCCCCAGGATGCAGAGTGCATCATTTTTCATTCATGCCTTCCTTTATTTAATATTTATGAAATGCCTACTAAGTGACTCAGTAGTGCTAAGTGCTGCTGATTTAACAGGAAACACACCCTTGTTTCTGCTCTCTCCAGAGGAGAGGATCGGAAGTACCGGTATGTCCAGAGAACATGGTGTAAGGGCTGGAGAGTAGCTGGAGAAGTTGTGTGTAGATCATAACATTTGTGTCAACATAAAATTTAAGTCATGATAAGGAGTTGAGACTAAATCATAAGAGAAACATGGCACGATTGGAGGTTGTTCAGCACTGGGAGAACAAGGCTGTACTTGTGTTTGAGGAAGAGCATTTAATCGGCAGTGCTGAGTGGAGATTGGAATGGGACCAGCTTGGAAGCTGGAAGGTCCTGGCAGCTTTTGTAGTAATTTAGACAGTTACATGAGGGTGAGATACAGTTTTAGTAGAGTACACAGGTTATATATTTTGGGATACTTTTTAAGAAAAATAACATAAAAATTAGAAGCCAAAATTAGGTAAAAGTCTGTAGTGGGGGATCTAAGACTCATGAGTTCTTTCCTATATTCATCTCAAGTCCAGGGAAGTGACATTGTTGATCTGAACTTTGGTGGTGGCAGTGGGAAAGAAGAGAAATGAATGAATGAGGACATTTGAAAGACTAGAGATTGGGTGTTTAAAATGAGAAGCGGAAACTATAGAGATAATGTTTAGGCCCTGGATTGTTTGCTCAGTTGGTTAGAGAATTGTCTGGATATGGTTTGATTCTCAGTCAGGGGACTTATGAGGCAACCAATGAATGTGTGAATAAGTGGAACAGCAAATTGATGTTTCTTTTTTCTTTAAAATATATTTTATTGATTTTTTACAGAGAGGAAGGGAGAGAGATAGAGAGCCAGAAACGTCGATGAGAGAGAAACATCGACCAGCTGCCTCCTGCACACCCCCCACGGGGGATGTGCCCGCAACCAACATACATGCCCTTGACCGGAATCGAACCGGGGACCCTTCAGTCCGCAGACCGACGCTCTACCACTGAGCCAAGCCGGTTTCGGCTGATGTCTCTCTCTCTCTCTCTCTCTCTCTCTCTCTCTCTCTCTCTCTCTCTCTCTCTCTCTCTCTCTCTCTCTCTCTCTCTTTCTCTCAATATCAATCAGTAATTTTTTAAAAAGAAGATGGTATGCTTTCTGGCTTGAGCAACCAGTTGAGTAGATAGAGAGTCTATTCACTGAGATAGGAAACACAGGAAGAGGAGCCAGTTTTGGTTGTAAAGCTCAAAATATTTGAACTTATTCGGCTTCTGATGTAGCTCAATTCATTTTGGGAACTTGTGTGTTAAACATCCTGAGAATGAAAACAATGCCTCATCAAATGTGATTCCTGATGTGGCTTTAAACCTGTATGATAGCTAGTTAAGTGATTGCTGCCTTGCAGCACTATTGTCTACATCTGAAAACGAAGGCTGGGTTATGTAGGACTTACTGTTTTTCTCACCTTTAATGTAGTAGTTTCTTTCAGGATGACTTTTTCCTGGTCCCTAGAGCCATAGTATTGGGGTGTGTGCTGCTTAGCTAGCAGGTTATCGGGAGGTTTTCAGTCCTCTGGGGACGAGGAATTCTTGGATGTGTGAATAGGGTTGCTCTAATGTAGGTCAGTGTCTGAGCTTCCTTTGATTGTTAATCCATAGTCTTGATCTGATTATGCAATGCACTGAGGACCTGCTCAGTATAATGTCTTAAAGTTCAGTGGCAAATTTCCTTCTCCATTGTCTTTTAAATTTGAAAATGGCTGAACAAATTATTGTTACACTTTTCATAAAAGTAAAGAAAAACATAGCTTCCAAATAATATAAAAATCTCCTTGCTGGGAAAGTTTTAGACAGTTATCAAATAACTTACTACAGGGGAAAAATAATAGAGACTGTTTTGCCACCTAAAATACAGCATTTTTCTACTATGGACATTGTAATTACTATTTACAGCTAGATTATAGGGAAATCTGTGGGTGTCATGGAATTCAGAGTCAGAATTATGGAAACTCTGCATAATTAAAGGGCTACTTAGTAAATTCCTTCTTATTTTCTCATCTATTTAAGCAGATCATATATGTGCCAGTATTTCATTGCTAACTATAGTGCAGGAGACAACCAACTATAAATATTCTATTGCTGGATAATGCTCATAATAACTGTGTAGAATATATGGTTTATAATTAGTGAATATGCCAAGGTTTTTCAAGAAGTGCATTAGATATGGCATAGATACAAATTTCTGCTTCATTAAATGACTTTATAGACTATATTTCGCTGCTTTTGCATATGTAATTTTTTCTGTTTGATAGCCGGATTACTTTACAGCTTCTTAATGAGAATACCTTTTTTTTTTTATTAGAACCTTTTCTGAAGTTTTATTGAAGCTGTTAGTGACCTATTTCTAATGATTGTAGGGCTCTAATATTCTCTCTTCCTTATTTAAGTAGCTTCAACTTCTGTTTGATTAGTGGCTTTGGAAGCAGATTCACGATCTAATTTTAGGAAGGAAGTCTTTTCTTACAGCAGAAACAAATTCAAAAATAACCTTGCACATCACAGGATGCCTATGAATTATGGAAATGGCTCCCTTTCCCACACCATTTACCAGGTGAAGAGAGGGCGAAAGTCGGAGATGACTCCCCTTCGTTGCAATTTGTTCTCAGTTGCATCTGTGCAGAAAATTTCTCATTAATATCCTCTTTAATGAGGAGTGAGGATTTAGATGGGTGAGTTCAGTGGTGGGTTGATAAATGATTTGAATACAATGTAAAATGTTCTAATTTCATAGCCCTATGCAAACATAGATGAGATGCTGGTAGTGGGTGTTTGTGGAATGGGTGGGAAGTTTGCAAGCATCCACGTGCCCTATGCTCAAGTAAAATTAGAATTCTTACCTGAACTGTGAAGAAGCCATGATGTAGAAATATGGTGATAAGTGTGTAGATTTCACCTACCAGAAGGCTCTCCCATCAGAGCAGTCAGTTATTAATCCTTATTAGCATTTTTTTCCAGCTACAATATATTTTTATTTTAACTTCAGAGAAACACATATTCTTTAAAAGACCAAAACAGCTGGAACCGGTTTGGCTCAGTGGATAGAGAGTTGGCCTGTGGACTAGAAGGTCCCGGGTTCAATTCTGGTCAAGGGCATGTACCTTGGTTACGGGCACATCCCGTGGGGGCTGTGTGGGAGGTAGCTGGTCAATGTTTCTCTCTCATTGATGTTTCTAGCTCTCTATCCCTCTCCCTTCCTTTCTGTAAAAAATCAATAAAATATATTAAAAAAATAAAACAATTTAGAATATATAAAAAGCAAATATCCACTCTATGTTCTTTGTTTTCCTCCCTATCCTCAACCCCTATTCATACCTCCCTCTCTGCATGTTTGATGTTAATTCTCAGCTTTTCCTGTGCATTTACATCTCTACTCATCCTGCCTCTTCCTGGTTAGCTTCATTGTTATGTAACTTGCATGGCTTATCGACACTCTCCTGGGCATATTTCAGTCTACCATATTCATTTTAGCAGCTATCTCTCATTCTAGTGTGAATGTATCATAATTCCTTTAACCATTGTCTACATAGGCTATTTATAATTTTCTACATTACAAACAGTGCTGCATTGAGCACCATAACCATAGTCTCCTTACTTAGTCTTTTGTTGTCCTCTCTCTCTCTCCTTCCCTTCCTGCTGCCCATCCATCTAATCTGTATCTTTGTGCACATGTGTAATTTCCGTAGAATGGATCCTGGAAGTGGATTTGTTAAGTCCATTTGAATATTGACATATAGCCCAGAATTTCCCTCCTTAAACTGCACCAACTTGTATTTCCATCAAGAAGTCAGTGGTGCTTAATATTTAATAACCATGGTTAGTGGTGCTTATTTAATAACCCTGTTTTAGTTTATTTGATTGGATAAAATTATCATCATCATATTATTATTCTTTTGCTGTTCTTGTTCCTGAAATGGTGAGCTTGAATATATTTTCACATGTTCCTTGGTTTAGTAGGTTTGCTCTATTTTTCTTGTTGATTTTTGTAAGGTTTATTTTTCTTAAGGATGTATATAGTCTCTTTATCCAGGAGAGCTATTATATTTTTGTCTGTTTATATGTTTTGCAGATATTTCTTCTAAGGGTACCTCTTACTTTTTTTAGATCTGTCTTTTGTGACAGAAAAATGTGAAATTTGGATGCAGGCAAATCTGTTGTTCTTTTCCTTTGTGGTTTCTGCATTACATTTCTTGCCTAACAAGGTCTTTACCAGATCAAGGTGAGAAATATATTCTTTTAAACTATCTTCTAGCACTTTATAGTTCTTTATATTATATTTTAATACATATTTTAATTTTGCATAAAATGTAAGTTATGCTTACATTTCTGGCTGTCACCACACCTATATCATCTTGCCATTTAGATAGTTAGATTCTATTTCCCAGCTTCCTGTGCAGCTGTGCGAGGCCATGTGATTGAATTGCAGCCACTGGAATGAGAGTAGAAGTGATAACCATCACTAGCAGTCTTAACGTACAACAAACTTACAAAAGAGATCCTCTTCCAAAATGACCTTAGAGGACTTGGGTTGAAGATGGCGAAATAATTTGGGAAATGTCTAAATTCAAGAATCACCACTTAGAGGATAGTCACCCATCAATTTTAGACTGTATGTGAGCCAAGAAATTAACTTCTTTCTGTAGATTTAAGCCACTGAGATTTTAGGGTCTATTTTTTTTTACAGCAGCTGTATAATCAATACACTGAGGTAGGTCATAATTTTTCCCAGCTGCAAGGTCAATCATTCCAACGCACTTAATCAGCAATCTGTCCTTTATCCTAGAATTTGAAATTCTATCTTTTAGCATTCTCCAAATTTCCATAATTATAAGAATTACTAGTGGCCCAGTGCATGAAATTCTTGCATGGGGTGGGGGGTATCCTGGCCTGGCCTGCACCCTCTCCAATCTGGGCCCCCTCAGGGGAATGTGCAGATTGCTGGCAGTTGGACATCCCTCTTCCAATCCAGGACTGCTGGCTCCTAACTGCTCACCTGCTTACCTGCCTGATTGCCCCTAAACACTCTGCCTGCTGGCCTGCTCACCCCCAACTGCCCCTGCCGCTGGCCTTCTTGGTCCCAACTGCCCCCCTTGCTGGCCTGCTCACCCCCAACTGCTCCCACCCACCAACCTGCTCACCTCCAACTGCCCCTCCTGCTGGCCTGCTGGCCCCCAACTACCCCCCCCATGCCCGCCTACTCACCCCCAACTTCCCCCACACCAGTCTGATCACCCCCAACTGCCCCCTTTGCTGGCCTGCTCACCTCCAACTGCTCCCACCCACCAACCTGCTCACCTCCAACTGCCCCTCCTGCCGGCCTGATTGCCCCAACTGTCCCCCCTATGCCCGCCTGCTCATCCCCAACTGCACCCCACACCAGTCTGATCACCCCCAACTGGCCCCCCTGCTGGCCTGCTCACCCCCAACAGTCCTACCCTTCTGGCCTGATTGCCCCTAACCGCCTCTGCCTCGGTTCCACCACCATGGCTTTGTCTGGAAGGGCTCCCAGTCTAACTAGCATATTACCCTTTTTGTTTTATTGGGCTACTTGCATATTTAGAAAAAAACACACACCACACACTCATATTTTATTTACTGCAGCTTGTAATTATTCTTGGCTTCTGGTAGCAGAGTGATGTTTTCAATTTCAGGTCTGTCTTGTACCTTCAAAATCTTTGTATAACTTTTAGGCTGTAACACAACATTTCTAATACAATCTATTAAGCCCTGAATGATTTGGCCACAGTCATTCTTTCTACTTGGACCCCTCCTTCTTTGCTGCTCATTGAGCTTCAACTTCTTTAATTTTTTTGCAAATGCAAAGTATCTTATATTTTGTGGACCTTCACTAATGTTATTTCATTTGCCTGAAAGAGCTCCCATTTTTTATGTCTTACATTTAAGAATGCTTCATTAGTAGAGATTTTTCCTGACCTCCTATCAAGACAAGATTCCATGATTAGACAGTTTTAGAGCCGTCTTGCATTGCAGTTATTATAATTTGAAAATTTATTTGTAATACTACCATTGTGATTTTAATATTTTCTCCTTTCCTGGACTTAATATCCTTGAAGTTAGGATAGCATTTTTCATTATTATGTATCTACAACAGCTAGCACAGTACTTGACACCTGCTGAATACACGATCAATATTTGGAACCTCCAAGGATGAGCTCTGCCAGGTGAAGGGGGGCATCTGTGGACGTCGATGGGCCCTCACACTGTCCTCCCAGAGGAAGGGTCTGCACAGACCTCCACCCAGGGCAAATGAGATGCACCTCCAAGGCTCGGGGTAAACCTTGGGCAGTTTAACATCCACCCAGTCAGGCTTAACCTGGAGTGTGAGATTGACAGACCTGCAAGGCTTTTGACTCCTCCTATGTCTATTTATTTTTTGGGCCAGGCCCTCCCTATGAGAATCCTCTTATACACACACACACACACACACACACACACACACACACACTCAGAGGGGACATGGGTCTGCTCAGGTGAGATCAGAGTGGTGGCCTGACCCAAACAGAACCTCCCTCGGCCTCCCTGTGTACCTCTGGGTCCCACCTTAAAAAGGGCCACAGGCATCTGTGCTGCATTTGGAACCAGCAGCCATAGCAGGTGACATCAGGCGACAGCAGCGGAGTAGGCTGTTACTGCTGTTTCTTTGATGATCACAGTCTCGGGACTTGGGCATCAATGGCAGAATGTGTTGTAGGATGTAGATGAGCTGGGAAGGGGCTGTTTCAAAATGTGGCTACATGGATACCAGGGTTTAAGGTTCTGTTGGGCTCCATTGTCAGGAAGTGAGGTCACTCCTGGGTTCCCTACCCTGAGCATCTCCTCAGACAAGAGAGCAGGACCTCACTTATTGGCTGTTCAGTCTGTGGCCCTTTTTGACTTGGGGGCGGATGTACACAGGAAGGCCCAGGGTGGGATTGTTCTGGCCAGGACCCCACTCTCATCCCACCTGAACAGCCCATGTCCCCTCCTCGTGTGTGTATGTGTGTGGGGCGGGGGGGATGGTGGGAGGGGTGGGTGGGGTGTGTGTAAAAGGATTCACATGGTAAGTGCCTGCCCCCAGCTGGAAGAGGCTGATGGGACAATGTTAGAAGCCTTGTGAGCCTGTCAGGTTCACACCCCAGGTCAAGACTGGCTGGATATGGAGCATGGGAGGTGTCATCTGCTTGAGGTCTATCCTTATTCTGGAGGTGCATCTCATTTGCCCTAGGTGGAGGTCTGTGCAGATGCAGGGCTGGGCCTCATCCGGGAACAGAAGGTCCAAGGGGCAGAAGCAGCAGAAATTGGGGCCTGGCACAGCTTGAGGCCTCCTTGACTGGCTATCAGTCACTGTCATGGCAGAACTCAACTCAGGACATGAAGGAGCAGCAGATAGTCGACAAAGACCCCCACCCCATGTCCACCAGTGAGCAGCTGTGGACAGGTCCCTGCCTGTGCAGCCTCTCACCCAACTGGAGCCCCAGCACCCCTGCGTGCCGGTCCCTCCCCCGAACCTGCCCTGGTTCCTGACACAGAGCCGGCGGGAAGAGGCATCCTGGGCAGACCCAGAGCTGCTTGTGGAATCTGAGTTCTCTGTGCCACCAGAGAGTTTGTTTTACCCCCACTCTTCCACCCTTTTCTCTTATTTTCTGTAATTATTACCTATTTCTTGTCTTCATGGTGTGATGCATTTATTTATTTTATGTGCTATTTGGATGTTTTTGTGTTTTTATTTCTTTATTTCTTTTCTTATACTTCATTTATTAATGGCATGATTCATGTTAAGTAATAACGAAGTAATTTGCATTTTAAATGATGCTATTCCAATGAGCATGAAGTACATCCCGATGCTGGATAACCCACACCGTGTCTCATACAGATCTGTCATCCCACAAGGACACCTTACACCGACAGGACTCCCTCCCCGCCTCCTGCCCCTGCAGCCCCTGATCTGCTCTCTGTCTCTGCTCCTCTACTTATTCTGGACGTTTCCTGTAAATGGAATCTTATAATAGGCGCCTTTTTGTGTCTGCTCACATACTTTTGTTTGTCTTATGTGAAATAGCATTTTGGTTATTTGAACAGGAAATCCCAGCTGGATTAGAGATCAGATGTACGAGAAGCAGCCCTTTAGTGAGTGCGTGCACCATCTCGGGGTAGAGACCACAGTGCTAAGTGTGACCCCAGGGCCATAAGCCAGTGAGGCAATGGCAGGCTCTTCCCAGACCAAAAAGGAGAAAAGTGAAGAAAGCTGAAAAGTCAAACTCCACACTGGGAAGCAATCCTCACAACCGATGGCCAGAGAGAGGTCTCACATCCCTGTGGAGCAGCCAACTCTTGAAAGTTGGGTTTTTTTTAAAGGGTCAGAGGGCAAAACATGTACTTCCAACGAGAGGCACTGCACATGCCAGTACATGTCAGAGACGCATGACCTCCCTGATGGGGACACACACACTGTCAACTCTGGGGAGTGAGCACTGTCCCCATCGACAGACATGCTTCTGGTTTGGTGCCAACCATCCCTGGAGGCCCCAGCAGGTCCCCTGGAGAGAAGGAAAAGGCCCCTGCTTTGGGGAAAGAATGTGCTGGACCTACCACAGTTCCACAGGTGCTCCCCTTCACCTGGCAGTGCCATCCTCACAGGTTACCCCACAGAAGTTCTTGCACAAGTTTTCAAAGATGTATTTTCTGAGGCTAACATTAGTGCACAATGAAATAGCCAGGGATTGGGGAAAATGTGAATGTCCAAGGAGAGGGCATGGGACCCGCCAATCCTGGTCCACATGGACGAGGAAATCTGAGCAGCTGCTAACGTGGGTGCCGGGTTCTCCCTGTGCCGAGGAAGACCTGAGGGGTCCTCTCACTTGAGATACATGGACTGTTTACATCCAGGATCCCAGCTGTGAGGCCTCATACATGTGGTTTCCACAGGCAGACACTCGTGAGTGAGAATGAGTCCGCCTGTATGGAGAGAGATGAGACAGAAAGAGAGAGTCAGAGCTTGAGAGATATCCATCAGGCCACTCATGATGGTCACCTCTGGGGTGGGACTTACAAATCTCTTATCTTCTCCTGGAGTGATGTCTAGGAAGGGGAACTCTGACAGGGATGCTTTTCATATGTGTGCATGTAGTGTTGGCATGTGCATGCATGTATAACTGTTTCTGTGCTCATGCCTACATGTGTGGGAGCCTGCAAGTGTTCCTGTGTGTGTGTGTGTGTGTGTGTGTGTGTGTGTGTGTGTGTGAGAGAGAGAGAGACAAGAAGGATTCCTAGGCTTGTGCTCTTCGCAACCTCGTATCCTTAGGGGCAGAAACTGCCAATCAGCATCTTTGATATTTTCTGTGTCCCCACATCAGAATTTCCAAAGCCCTCCCTGTGGAATATGGTCCATTTCTGATTTTTCACTCCCACCATTGTGTTAAAGGGAACATCTATGTGCCTAAATATTTACTTATTTAGAAAAAACTCTCTGGAAATGGAGACTCTTTGTCCAATGTAAACAAGATTTTCAGGTGCTGGGGGCAGTTTCCTACATCCAAGGTAATCTTGTTCACCTTGAGCCTCAATGGAGAAAGCAGGGGTGCTGAGACCTGAGGCTGAGAGTTCAGGAAGGGAAGGAGGAGTGGGGGTGGGGGGCTAGGAGTTGAGGAGATGAAGATTCCTGAGAGTGACAAGCCCAGCTGGAAGGTCCCATCCATCCTGCCTGTGCTCTGTCCATGATCCCCTGTGTCCCCATCCCTAGCCCACACCAGCCTCGCCCTGCTGCATAGGTCAACTGAGCTGAGCAGCCCGGCCCTGCCATCCAGGACACAGGTGGGTGTGAGCCTGAGCATTCTAGCCTGCTTCCTCTCTCTCCAGGTACAGAAATGTTTCTTCTCAGGCAGGTGAGCAGGTCTGGGAGGCTCCGCCAGTTACAGGGACCACCATTGCAATAGCAGGAGTCACTTGAGCTTGTGTGAGCTGAAGGGGCCTTTTAAGGGGCCTCATGGAGGGTGCCAGAAGGTCAGAACATCAGGCTGTGGGCTTTGTAGAAGGCCACAGAGCTCAAATCACAGAGGTCCTCCAGTAGTTACCTCTGCCCAAGCCCCGTGCCAGCCCCCAGTCCACAGACCCAGCACATCCAGCTTCTGTGAGGGGACGTGGGATGAGCCCTCAGTTTCTTCATAGTCAAGTCAGGTGGAGTCCATGTGGTCTGAGGCTGATAAGTGTAGCGATGGTCAGTGGCATGTCTCTTGTCTGCCTAGAAATGCTACCCCCAAAACACACACACACACACACACACACACACACACACACACACACACACACAGAAAAACCGAATGTAGGTTGTGGAGGAGGCGACTTACCAGGCTTTCTCTGGAGGAAAAGAGGGAAGTCCCAGATGGCAGGGGAGCAGGAGAGAGGGTGAGGATGACACTTTTTTGGATGTCAGTCTTCTAACTGATTTTAAGAATTTCTTATTTAGCATTTGTGGATTTAATGATCCTTTTAATATAGGGTAGACTTAATTTCCATGGAGGAAAATATATTTATCTCCTTTTACATATATAACACCTTGTACAAATTTGTGGGATAGAATATCTTGTATGATATAAGCATATATAAAGAATAAAAGATCCCTGAGTAAATGAACATAAACTTATTTAACAATATACTGGAGCGTACATATTCCAAAAGAATAGAATAAAGCAATATGTACTACAGGTAAGACTTGAAGACATTTAATGACATTTACTTAAATAGGAAAAGACAAATATATATTTTCAAATATCAGGACAAATAGATTTTGTATGAATAGAAAAGGCCAAATGAAACATGATATTTGTCAATTTGATGTTATAAATTAATCATGCAAGAGTTTCTTACCAGAATGTGAGAGGATGGAAATGTAGGGACTCATGTAAATTGGATTCTGTGTCCAGATATGTAGCAGAGTCCCTCCAGGTGTCTGGGCATTGCCTGGACATCATATCAAAGAGGATTCAGGGCTGTGTGGTCCAGGGCTGTGCCCAGACTGAGGAGGGAGTATTCAAAAGTACCCGAACTGCTCAGGGGACAGGGAGAAGCCTTGGAACTTCTATCGAGGACATCTATCTCCTCCCTAACCTTTATCTTATTGAGTTACTTTTATTATCCACTTTTTAAAAATTTAGCTGATGCCACCGAATCCGGTTTGGCTCAGTGGTAGAGCGCCAGTCTGTGGACTGAAAGGTCCCAGGTTTGATTCCGGTGAAGGGCATGTATCTGGGTTGCGGGCACATCCCTGGTAGGGGGTGTGCAAGAGGCAGCTGGTCAATGTTTCTCTCTCATCGATGTTTCTAGCTCTCTATCTCTCTCCCTTCCTGTCTGTAAAAAATCAACAAAATATATTTAAAAAATAATTAGCTGATGCCAAAACCGGTTTGACTCAGTGGATAGAGCGTCAGCCTGTGTACTGAAAGGTCCCAGGTTTGATTCTGATGAAGGGAATGTTCCTTGGTTGCGGGCACATCCCCAGTAGGAGGTGTGCAGGAGGCAGCTGATCCATGTTTCTCTCTCATCCATGTTTCTAACTCTCTATAGCTCTCTCTTTCTCACTGTAAAAATCAGTAAAATATATTTTTTTAAAAATTTAGCTGAGATTTATAGCCTTTATAAGAAAGCTTTCTTTTACAAACCCTTTCCTAATCTCCCTTGTGTGTCCTCAGTGTGCCTGGGATGTGACATCATCATATCATCATCATCACCATCATAGTTGTCATAATCATCTGGTACTAGTATTTATTTAAATTATCAAGTCCCAGAAATTTTGCTCAGTAATTTATATGGATTATCATATTTAGTTCTTATAATTAAACCATAATAGATTTGTAAGTATTCTTATTTAGACATGTATTCAATATGTTTCTAATATTTTTGACTTGTCTTCCCCTCTACATCTGTGAGCTCATTGAGGGCTTAGAAAGTATATCTTTTTTATCTTGTACCTCTGAATTTCTGGCACTCAGATTGGCAATATTACATGAAGCTTTACTCCAAATATTTGAATGAACCTTGGTTGAGTCTAGGTTGATCTGATTGCTAGATGTGGCTCTGTTATGGTAATTTTTAAATAAAATAACACTTGATTCTTATCATGGAAAGCCAGTACATTTCTGGAACAATAATTTATTTTATTAAATCCACTAAAATATTTCTCAAATTTAAATAAAATCTCCCTTGGGTTTTAGCTCTCTTTTCTGTATGTGTGTTTAATTCAAATGGGATGAAAGACTGATAATCATGGATTTCTGCTATTGAAGAAAATGGGATAAACACTTCTTGGCAAAATAGTCACAGTTTTTCAACTTGCAAATTAAATTATGGTGTAGATTTGCTATCTTGCCCCCATTAACTTCTTGCCCTCCTTGGCTCCCTGAGCACCTTGGGGATCAGATTTCCGAGGCCCTGTAGAACAGGCTATCGATCACCCCTCTGCCTGGCCATTCTTACCTCTCAGTACAAATTGGCTTGTGTCAATTGGAGGTGGACGATAATTTATACTCACATTGAAATTAGATGCATTCTAAAAGGAGGCAATCACTTGGGCTTAGATCCCTGAGCTCTACCAATTTGGGGATGTGAATTCCTGAGCTAACATTCTAAAGTAGTAGAAATATATATATATATATATATATATATATATATATATATATATATATATACATACATACACACACTCATTACATGTGTGAACTGGGGTGAGAAGGATTGGAAGGTAGTGTAAAATAGATTCTAATGGTGACCTTTCTAAAGTTTTTACACAGTTTTCATCATATTGAAATCTCAAAGTTGAAATTAAACACTTTTTTTTTAAGAAGGGAAAAGAGATAACTATCTTTACAAATTACATGATATTGTATATAGATATTTCCAAACAATCCTCCCTCTGCCAAAAGCACACACACAGCTCTATTAGACCTAATACATTCAGCAAGGTAACAGAATATATGAACAATATTAAAAATTATATTTTATACACTAGCAAGGAACAATCCAAACATTTTAAAAATGCCATTTACAGTAGCATATTATATATTTCACAAATTTAACCAAGGAAAATAAGACTTGTAACCTGAAAACTACAAAACACTATTGAAAACAAACTTTAGAAACCTAAATAAATGGAATGATCTTATTTGTTTGTGGATTGGAAGATTTCTATTTTAAAGATGCCAGTACTTCCCAAATTGATCTACAGATTCTTCATAATTTCTGTCAAAAATTCAGGTAGAATTTTTTTTGCAGAATTTGACAAGCTAATCTTGAAATTCTTATGGAAATGCAATGACCCACAATGGCTAAAAAAAATCTTGAAAAAAGATAACAAAATTGGGAGACTTATACTTTCAAATTTTAAAACTTATTAGAAATCTATAGTAATGAAGATTGAGAGTTACTGGCTTAAGGATACACACAACATTCTATGGAAATAATACACGTTTAAAATATTGGAAACTTCTTCAAACCCATGGAAATAGTGTGTGAAACTATTTTTTGCAGAACCTTAACATAGGGAGGGGTTGGCCCAAAAATAAATAGACTGGGCAGGAGCATGTCTTTTTTATTATAACTATACTAGAGGCTGATGCACAAAATATGTATGAGGGGCTCAGTCCTCATATACGTAGCTTCGTCCAGACGGTTTTCCGGAGAGAAGGTAATCCAGACGGTCATTCGCTGTCTGGTCTAATTAGCACATTAACTCTTTATTAAATAGGACATTTTCTTTCCCTACAATATCTACAAGTGTATGTTCATAAGTCATTTCCAGTTATAACCCTGAGGACATCACTACTTGAAAGTCAAAGGTGTTATTCAGAAATAAAGTGCAAATCATGGAAACTATTTAAATATGCTTATAAACAAGTGTTTGCTACTTATAATTCTACTTTCAA
Source organism: Pipistrellus kuhlii (assembly GCF_014108245.1). NCBI lineage: Eukaryota > Metazoa > Chordata > Mammalia > Chiroptera > Vespertilionidae > Pipistrellus > Pipistrellus kuhlii. The sequence goes on from NW_023425427.1 coordinate 49,682,459, forward strand.
GCTAAAAAATCTATTTGAAGCCCGGAGTCAGTGATCTTCTTGAGCAGAATGACAGGAGCCTCCAAGAAATAGGCAAGGCCATTCTACTCCTCTGAGGGCCTTCCAGAAGCTTGTCACTTACCTCAATAGATCAATTAGCATGCAATGAAGTGTCTGGGGGAAGTGATATTCTTTCCCCACACTGAGAGAGAAGGAGAGAATAGTTGTAATTCTTCCCGTGGGTTCATTTCTTAATTCATTCTGATTACAGCAGTGAAATATTTTCAGAGTGTAAGGGATGTACCATTTCTCCAGAACCTTGTAGCAGTCCTCGAAACATATGCTTATGGTGAGTCCCTAAAGTTTAGAAGACACCCTGAGAACGATGCAGAGGGGAGGATTCAGACTCATAATGAAAAGCAATAACTTGTGTGCATAAGCATCAGGAGTCCAATGTTGTGTTTATCACAGCAACTTATTTTTTTAAAAATTCTTTATTGTTGAAAGTATTACATTTGTCCCCTTTTTCTCAACCAGCCCACCCCTGCACCCAGCCCCCAGCTCAGGCTTTAACCAGCCCCCCATTGTCTGTTCCATTGGTTATACTTATATGTATACAAGTTCTTTTGGTTGATCTCTTACTGCTGCTCTCCTTCTCCCCCACTTCTTTTCCTCTGAGTTTTGATGGTCTGTTTGATGTTTCCATGTCTCTGGATATGTTTTTTGTTTCTCAATTTATGTTTTTCATTATATTTCACAGATGAGTGAGATCATGTGATATTTATCTTTCTCTGACTGGCTTATTTCGCTTAGCATAATGCTCTCCAGGTCCACCTATGCTGTTGAAAATGGTAAGAGTGCTTTCATTTTTACAGAAGCATAGTATTCCATTGTGTAGATGTACCACAGTTTTTAAGCCTCTCATCAGCTGATGGGCACTTAAGCTGTTTCCAATTCTTAGCTATGGTAAATTGTGCTGCTGTGAACATAGAGGTGCATATATCCTTTCAGTTTGGTATTTCTAGTTTCTTGGGATATATTCCTAGAAGTGGGATTACTGGGTCAAATGGAAGTTCCATTTTTAATTTTTTGAGGAAACTCCATACTAGTTCCACAGTGGCTGCACCAGTCTGCATTCCCACCAGTAGTGTACTAGGGTTCCCTTTTCTCCACATTCTAGCCAGCACTTGTCGTTTGTTGATTTGTTGATGATAGCCATTCTGACATGTGTGAAGTGGTACCTCATTGTTGTTTTGATTTGCATCTCTTGGATGATCAGTGACTTTGAGTATTTTTTCATAGGCCTCTTGGCCTTCTGTATGGATGCTTTCAGAAAGTGTCTAGTTAGGTTCTTTGCCTATTTTTTTTATTGGTTTGTTTATCCTCCTTTTGTTAAGTTGTATGAGTTCGCTATACATTTTGGAGGTTAAACCCTTATCAGATGTATCAAAGCAAATTCTTGGCTAAATGATGTTTTTGTTACTGAACTAGCATGAATAGTAAGGACTATAGTATTGGTCAGATTTTTCAGAAGGAAGAGATGAAATGGACATATGGATTTTTCTTAGATGGTGGCTTATTCATTTAGAGTAAAAGATATGCCCCCAGAATTCTAGAACTTTTTTATTGCTGACACACGTAGGTGTTCAAAAATATATTTTAAACATGAAAAAACTTCTATTAAGATCTAAATCAGTTCAGGTGATCTTCAGGAATCAATTATTTTCAGTCAGATTTCTCCCAAGATATGATTGCAAAGAATCTGCATATAATGGGCAAATTCAATAATCAATTCATTGAGTACCTGCTGTGTGCCAGGCACATTGAGGGTAATTGAAATAATGAAAACTTGGTGCCTGGCCTTACGTATTATTATTCAAGTACAAATCTTACTTGAAGAAGAGAATTCAAGGTAAGCGATTGTGTTTTTTTAAATAGGAGGCACAGGGACAGAAGGAAGCTTGTAGAGAGACTGTAGTTGGCCTGATGATTGCACAAAGGAGAATAAGTGGCGGTTTTGCCCAGGGCTCCCCTGGTCAGAGAGTTGTGCTTGAGCAGGCTAACATTTCATGATGACAGGTTGCCAAGAAATACTGGGTAGTACATTCTGATCTATTTAAGAAGTAGCAGTGTTATAAAGTGATTCTTTGGCCTGCTATGATGGTTTCCTTTTCTTTGAAAAGTTCTCTTCTGTTATCTGGGGTCAGCACAGCCTGAGTGGCAGCATACCGCATACTAAGTCCTTTCCTTGTGCCTAAACATGGAGGTAAAGAAAAGCTTTTCCAAAACCCAGATGGGAAAGTATTGTGTTCACAATTTCCGGAGGAAGAAGTTATAATATATGAGTACCCAAAACTACCTAATCTGTTTAGCTTGTCTTTTTAAAAAATATATATTTTATTGATGTTTTACAGAGAGAGAGGGATAGAGAGTTGGAAACATCAATGAGAGAGAAACATAGATTAGCTGCCTCCTGCACACCTCCCACTGGGGATGTGCCCGCAACCAAGGTCATGCCCTTGACTGGAATCGAACCTGGGACCTTTAGTCCGCAGGCCAATGCTCTATCCACTGAGCCAAACCAGTTAGGGCTGTTTAGCTAATCTTTAGATTTTTTCCCCCCGTAAATGCTTAAGGTAAGCACATTAAACAATACAAAGCATCTCTAACAATCTAGGTACTAAAATGAGAAAGGTCCATATGCTGCTCCTGTCCTTCAGGGTCAACTAATATAAGTTAATAGAAAGCCCTTCTTAAAGCTGACTTTAGGCAGTTTATTCATATTGATCAGCATTTTGTCTAAAATTTTATTAAAATGAAAATCCTGGAAGACTGGGTCCCAAGGGAAAAAAAAAAGTATACCTAACAATTTTTATGTAGAAATTGGAACTATAAAAACTAATGATTTCTTGGACAAAGGAAGAGGAATTTTTAAATGTCATAACCTACATAAGTTTATGGGTTTATTAACCCACTATGAAATATTTATACATTTGCATATATATGTATCTCCAAACAGTGAGAAAAGGAACTTTGTCATCTCTCTCATTTCTCTCTCCAGCTGTCGGCAGAGTGCCTGGCCCGTGAAGTGGCTCAGTCGATGTGAATGATTAGATGGAATGAATGAATGAAGTGAGGTTTGATTTAAGCCCCTCTAAATTCCATATGTAAATGAAATTATCTATTTTCCTGCAAGAGGATAGACCAAAGGACACACAAGTTAATCGAAGTTCTCTTTGTTTGCCAACTTTTTAATTAATTGAAATCAGTATGAGTCCTTGTCTTCCTACCACCTGAACAATCGCTGGCATATACTAGTGCTAATTACTTGTATGAGTGAATGAATGTTCGAGTGAAACTTGAATAGTGAGACATTCTCACTATTTGCATTCACTATACTCTAAATCCACTTTTTTTTAAAATCTATTTCAGATCCCTCATTTTCTATGAAAACAGGTTTCATCTGATTCTTTAACTCCTAGTGGTTCTCTTTCTTTGAACTTTGGTACCTATCATCTTTCCAACTTATCTGGCTTTACATTTTTTTTAATTGAAATCTAGAAATGGCAGTAATTTACCTTCATCTGTTTCTGGGAATTTATCATGAAGGCAGAGTTAAAAATTTTTGGCAAACCCTTTTGGAACATGCTTGTTTCATTGTTTTTTAGAGTGAAGTTACTGTATCCTGCTTTACCAGTTTGAGAGTACAAAGTGAGGTCAGGATTCCTCTTAGCATTCACATCCCTCATCTCAGAATGCTTCTCCCAAGGTAAGTTTAAGGAATCATGAATATTTATTTGGTCCATAGAATTTATTATAATGCCACTGAAAAATATCTATTCACCTTATAAAAGGATTCATTCCTTGTGGCTGATATGGCTGTTACTATGATATGGAGTTACTTCTGAAAATTTGAAGTCCAAAATCAGGTTTTTAACACCACTGGAATCACCATGGAAAACAAGGAACCGAGCTGTTGTCAACTTGGCAATTGTTTCTTTGTGTGAAGGGAGAGAAGATACGTTTTCCTATAATATGATTGCTTCACATCAAATTGGATGTTGGCCCCAGATGTTACAATTCTTAGTGGCCAGCTCATTCAGTCACACACCCAGCTCCTAGATTCAGGGGGCAACAGGAGTGGGTCCAGTATTGGCCAAATGCCATAGAAACTGCCCTTCCTTTCAACACCTTGGAGTTTGTGGTAGGGTCCATTTGCCAGAATATCACGTGATTTTTCTATGGGTGTTCTCAGGGGGCATGGGCACTTTTCGATGATTTGCCTTTAGGCAGATCTTACTGGCATTAAACATCCCTGGGGATAGTTCTTTTAGAAGACTCGTCAGCCCATTGCAAAGTTTTAAAGCACCTGGCCTTGTGGGAGAGGAGGTTTGCCTAATTCCACTTGTATTTTAAGTCCTAAACATGTATTTTTAAAATTTGCTATAATCTTGGGTAGATGTTTACTGTTTTATTGTATATTGTAAACCAAAGTATCATCATTCTACTCTCTCCAAGCCAAGGGTCTCTCTAAAACAACAGATACCTTCATGAAGGAACTGCTAGCATCTTTACAGGACATTTTTCTCTCTTAACGATTATAGTCTGCCTCACTGGGCACACTGCTACACCAGCACACAAAATGCAAATACTTCAAAGTCCAAAAATAGAATAATGACTAAGTAAACTGGTTGATATTTTTATTCAATTGGATATTATGCAGACATTAAAATGGAGGTTATGAAGAATACATAATGATATTTAATATGCTTATGAGTTATTAAATGATAGAAGCAGAGACAGGGCACAAATTTGTACACACACTTCTCTGTTTAATATGTATGTATCTATCTATGCCTATATCTAGTCTACAAAATATACAATCACTTTGCCATGCCCTTAATTTTTGGAAGGGCATGCAGTCCATTACTGGAAAGTCTTAGGTGATCGAACACACACACAGTGGCCAGAAAATGGTGCAATACCACTCGTGGCTTTTTCCTTAAGTCACTTTGAGGTCCATTATGAGTCCATTTGGATGGAGATCAAGGAGTCTCTTCTGTCTTGGCGGCTCACCTCTCTCCCTCCCTAAATGTACCTTTGTCTTTGCCCTTCAGCTCTTCTTTCAGGGACAGGCGTCTCTTTCCTGTGGCCCTCAGGTTCCATTCCATTTGTTTTTCATGAAGGTGGCATGTGCATGTGTGTCAATGACGCATTTCAGTCCCACTTCATTCAAGCATTCCCACGACTAACAAACTTTCCAGATACTAAGATGAAGGGGCCTCACGAAATGCAATTGTTCTCTTTGTTTCTCTTCTTCTGCTGCTTTGCTCACATGGTCTGGGTCCCATAAGGATATGGCCACTTGCTTTTCTCCAAAAATGTGTGAGGCAAGAAGGAAACTCTACCTTCCTATATTCGGGAAGATGGCATTGAAAAGTAAACTTGCGAGGATCCAAGATGGCTGCGCCCAGGTGAACACCTAGCCGCAGCCGCACACAACAATTTCAATAAAATACAACTAAAATATAAAACGGACACTGCCCAGAACTACAGGAAGGTTGACTGACTGGAAATTCTACAGCGAGAAGCAAGGAGAAAACCAGAAGGAGGCGCGGAGGAGCTGGAAAAGCCCAAGGTACGGAGACGCGGCGCGCGGAGAGGACGGAGCCAGAGAGGAGGGAGGCCGAGTGCCTGGCGGGCGTTCCCGAGCGGAAAGGAGATAAAACTCCGACTGTGCTGGGCCCCCAACTGCTCTGAACCCGGTTCTGGGCCAGACCCCGGGGGCTCAGGCTCAGCCATAGGGAGCCGGGCTGTAAGGCGGAACCCGGGGGAGAGGCGAAAGGAGGTCCCGGAGGCGCACACGGCGCGCAGAGAAGGGACGATCGGCTGTGCCGCGAGATTGCCCTGACGGGAAGGAGACGGGCTCCAGACTGCTCTGAACGCCACCTCCAACTCCACTTCCAACTGAACTGAACCCCAATACCGGGCTCATTAGGGGAGAGCATAGACTGTTTGGCAGCAGGCGAAAATCGAGGGCACCTTTCTCTCAGAGGCGCTGGCAGCGAGCACTGAAGGACCCGCATAGGGCGGGGCTGACGGAAGCCAAAGCTGCAGGCTCCACCCTGAAACCCCGTCCCATCTGTAACTGCGAAATGCGACAACAAAATAGATCACAAACGAAAGAAATGGAGGACAAAAAGCGTCTGGATATAGAGTTCAAATCTACGCTTATAAGGTTTTTCAAGAATTTCCTAGAAAAGATGGATAAGGCCTATGAGGATATGAAAAGAGATCAACTAGAATTAATAAGGAGTCAACAAGAAATGATAAGGGATCAACAAGAAATAAAGAATACATTGTCTGAAATAAAAAATATTTTACTGAGTCCTAAAAACAGAAGGGAAGATCGCAAGAATCAAGTCAAAGATTTGGAACATAAAGAGCCAGAAGACACTCCTCCACAGAAGCTAGAAGGCAAGAGAATCCAGAAAATTGAAGATAATGTAAGAAACCTCTGGGACAACTTCAAGCGAACCAACATCAGAATTATGGGGGTCCCAGAAGATGAGAGAGAGCAAGATATCAAAAACATACTGAAAGAAATAGTGACAGAAAACTTCCCCTACCTGGTGAAAGAATTAGACTTACAAGTCCAGGAAGCGCACAGAACTCCAAACAAAAGGAATCCAAAGAGGACCACACCGAGACACATCATTATTAAAATTCCAAGAGCAAAAGACAAAGAGAGAATATTAAAAGAAGCAAGAGCAAAGAAGGTAGTAACCTACAAAGGAGCACCTATACGATTGTCAGCTGACTTCTCAACAGAAACCATGCAGGCCAGAAGGGAATGGCAAGAAATATTCAAGGTGATGAATAGCAAGAACCTACAGCCAAAAATAATCTACCCAGCAAAGCTATCACTCAGAATCGAAGGCCAGATAAAGAGCTTCACTAATAAAAAAAAGCTAAAGGAGTTCATCACCACCAAACCAGAATTATATGAATTGCTGAAGGGGGTTCTTTCAGAAGAGAAAGTAAACAAAGATAAAAATTATGAACAACAAATACATAACTATCAACAAGTGAATCTAAAAACCAAGGAAATTAAAAAAATCTGATGAACAATATTAACTGTTGAATATAATAGAATCAGAGGTATGGAAGGGGAGTGAACTGACGATTCTTGGGGTAAAGGGGAGAGGGAGGTGTGGGAAGAGACTGAACATAAACTGTGCACCTATGGATGAGGACAATGGGGAGAGGGGAAAGGGCAGAGGGCGGGGTGGGAACCTGGTGGAGGAGAGCAATGGTGGGGGGGGGGGGGAAGGAACATTTGTAATAATATGAACAATAAAAACTTATTAAAAAAAAAAAAAAAAAAAAAAAGAAAAGTAAACTTGCAAAACTATTTATGGTGTTTTTATTAGAGTGGCATACTAATAGTCATTATATTAATGACTATTTTTGTTCACCCTACCCCTTTTTCTTCTGAATCCCAAAGTGCATATAATGGGTTATATTACTTTTACAGTGAGGAAAAATATAATAGAAAATTATAAAACGTTGATAGATGAAGAGGCTATTTTGTTGATTAGGAAGTTGATTTCCAGGTCAGTTATATGAGGTGTCTAACAACAACTAGTGCATGAACGGGACTAATACCAAGGAGGACACATATTTTGTTATAGGCAGGTGAGTGTTGATGACAAACCTAATTTCTTAACAAACCTAATTTCTTAACATGCCATATCCAGCTGCTTTGCACAGGGGAGTCTTTTCCTCTCTCCGAGCCTCAGTTTCCTCACTTATAAAATGGAGATAGCTGATTGGACTGTGATTTCCTTGTACTTCATGCACGATAACTCCTGGGAAGTCTCTAGCACAGGTACTATCACACAGTGGCTAGTCAGTAAGAATTCTCCCCTTCTTTCCTGTTGTTATGCTACCTGGTGCAGAGCATTCCTAGTAAATCAGCCAGTATCTTACCATGAGCGACTATAACATAGTATGCTTAGCACACAATACCTTGGGTTATAGGGTGAATTGTGCCTGCCACCAAAATTCAGATGTTGAAGCTCTAATTGTCAGGATTTCAGAATGTGACCTTATTTGGAGATAGGGACTTCAAGGAGGTAATTAAGTTAAAATGAAGTCTATCTGACTTGTGTGCTTGTAGAGAGGGGAAATTTGGCACATGGGAGACAGCAGGGATGTATGCCCACAGAAGAAAGACCTTGCGAACACACTGAGAGAAGGGGACCACTGGAAGCCAAGGAGAGAGGCCTCAGTTAAAAAACAAACCTGCTGACACCTTGATCTTGGACTTTCAGCCTCCAGAACTGTGAGAAACAAATTCCTGTTGTCTAAGACACCTGCGCTGCCGTATTTTGCTAAGGCAGCTCTAGCAAAGTAATGAGCCTTCTTCCATCATTAAACAGAAGGGAAGCTGCTGGAGGGAACCCTGCTTTGCATTCCTTTGTAAGCAGCAGATGATCAATAATTTCTTGATGAATATCATGATTTTTATTAAGGTTAGAAACTTTGTTTTATATTTCTTTTAAGTCTCTCGTGGAGGTCCAGCGCTTGACGTTACTGAGAACTGTAATGTGATAATGAGGATTACATATGATCTTTCTCCTCTTTTGCAAATAGTAACTAGAATTGTCTTTTATGAAGTCATTGGAATAAATGCAATTAAAGCTGGAAAGATTATTCCTCATTGCCTGTCTAGACATAGTAAGAGGGAATTAAATCTTCAAATGTAATTTCTGAAATTAAGATTAATGACCAGGAGTGCATGATTCCCTTATGCGCTGATGACCTCATGTTGTTAGAGACCAAACATGGGGCTTCTCACTATCTTTGTATTAATATAATGACTATGATTAGGTTATCTTAAATGCAGTCAGGATATAACATTAACATGTCTGTGTTGAACTTTGCTTAGTATTTTTCAGATGATCTAAAACAGGCAATCATAAAAGAGAAAGTCAAAGGATTTTTTACTGAGTTTTAAAATTACATTGCATTCTAATTTTCTGGATTATGGGAAATGTGGGAGAAAGTGAGTTATCTTAATTAACTTATTGAAGGGACATCAAGGGATTAAAAAATTTTTTACAGGATTTTCAATGTTTGCCAAGTTTAAGAGCTCAAAGGAGAATTTACTGATAAATGAGAAATGCTCTGAACAGTAAGATAGCAAGTTCATTACTGGGAAAAATTCAGAAAACAGTGTTTAGGGTGTGAGGGGGGGGCTTTCTTTTTGAGCCAACATGGTCTTTACATATACCCTCAGCACACCCATGTACACATACAAATATACACACAAGGACTATTTTTCTAATGTCTTGTCATTATCATAATTTGCTGAATAACCTTTGGATGTTAATTAAGACCTCTGGCCCTAGTTCATACATCTCTAATCTAGAGAAACTCTGACATACCTTTCAATTCTAGCATTCTATGATTCTGCTTTATCGGGAGATATGAAAAACAAACAAACAACAACAAAAACACAGCAGAGAGGGGATGAAAGTGATGTCACTTAGGGAGGCTAATGGTCAGGCTGGTTCAGACGGGCAGTGTTGGGCTCTTGAGCTCAAATTCTAAGCTTTAGGCTTCAGGACAACAGGGTGCTGTTCTCCAGAACGAGGAGCATGCCTGCAGCCTGTAAGGCAGCTGATGTGTCTGTTGGATGAAGGAACTTATTAATGTTTCCAATGCTGCTTGGATCTTTATGACTTATTATAGTGTAACCTGTTCATATTTTTAGGGGCTTATTGACATACGTCTACTCAATTATTAGATGTCTGATCAGAGAATTAGAGGATTGTAATCACACTAGAGGCCCGTTGTATGAAGAGATTTGCGCTTAGGCCTTCCTTCCCTTGGCTTCCAGCACCGGTTTTCCTCTGGCACCCAGTACCCAGGCCTTCGCTAGGGCCAGAGTCTGCTTTCTTTGTCTTCCTGCAGACTCAGGCTGGAATTTGCCATCTTCATCTTTACTGCAGACTCTGGAGTCTTCAGTCTTGTCTTTGCTGTGGCACTGCGCTCCTGTTGATCCCTTTGCCATTCCCCCACCCCCTGCCCTCCCTCTCATAGCAGATGTCCTGCCCCACCCTGGCACCTGGCAGATGGGCGGCCGCCATCTTTGGCCTTCTAATTTGCATACTCACTCTGATTGGCTGTGGGCATAATGGAGGAAAGGTCAATTTATGTTTGCCTATTATTAGGTAAGGTGCTGCTGCTAAACTGAACACAATGATCTGAAATAGCAGCACTATTTTAAAGATTATTTTGTTGCTTTCTTTCCATATGGTAATGCAATAAATTTTGTTTTGTTCCCCTTTTCCATCCTTTCCTTTGTTTCAATTTTAAGGTTTTTTTTTTTGTTGTTTTTTTTTTGTCACAATCTACTGTCTTTAGGGAAAAGATATATTCTCTGAATATAAGTTCCATGATGGTAGGGGCACACTGGTTTTGTTTTTCTTTTTCATGCACCCAGCAACAATGACATACAAATGTATTTATTAAATAAAAGAATGAGTTCTGAATTTATAACCATAGAAAGGGCAAATGGTATCTGGCTTCTTTTTTATTAGTAGTGGGCAGGATAGCTGGGAAGGATGTAGTGATACATGTCGGTATATGTGTCTGTATTTGTATTTATAACATAACAGAAGACATATACTGATACTTCTGTTTTAACAAAAAATAAAAACTCTGTATGTATGATGATTTTCTTGGTCGAGTTCTAGGAAGGATGCTGATAAGCAGAAAAAGACAAAATGAAAAAAATATTTGAATTTCTAGCCATTTTTCAAAAAGTCTGATTGATTTTAAAAAAGAGAATATTCCAAATCTTAGGCATCTGACAAAAATAGACTAGAGACACCAGAAGTATGGATTGCCTACAACATGAGTGTTCTAGCAGGTGGCTTAGCATTTCCCTTCTCCCCCAGTCATTATCGCCCCATTTCATGGGGTGTCTGACTGTGGTACACACTTTCTCTGACTCAGGAGCCTGGCATAGCTGAAAAGCTATGTAGGAACAATCATCAGAATGAGAACCAGCGCAGCATCCTGGCTCAATAGGGATAAAGAGGAAATCAGCTGCCTAATGAAGCTCTTTCTGTGCCCCCTGCCATTGTGAAAAATAGAGGCTCCAGCATTTCATTATAAATCTGTGTGCTTCGCTTCTCACTCTTCTTTGGTCTGAAAATCAAAGGCCATTTCTGTCAGATCTCACCCTTGGAGTTCTCATCTTCTCTCTTGCCTTCAACTATCACCTCTATGTAGATATCTTCCCAAATCTGTATTTCAAGTTGCATCTCCTCTAGCCCTTGCTACAAGCTGCAACTCAGTGAAACAATTTCTATTTCTTAATTTTCCCTACTTTGACCTCGTAATTGCATATTTGAAAAAAAGGCAAAGTCACATACTGTATTTCATTCTTTTTCCCCCCTCTCAAATCATTAAACCTCCTGGACTGGACTTTTATATTTTTCTTCTTAACACATTTACAGGTTATTAAGGCATTTATTTATTTATTTATTTATTTATTTATTTATTTATTTTAGGAGTAGGGAGTATCAGCCATTTGCTGGTTTTCTTTTTTACTTTCTGTATAAAAGCACTGACATGTATGTACATAGCTTTAATGTTGAGACTACAACATAAAACTAAAGCTATTTATCCCTTCCTTGAATTTGATTCTGAAAATAACTTATATTGACATTGGGGACTTCATCTCCTGATCTTTGTAATCACCTGGCTGCCATAAATTTAAGACATAGAAGTAATTGCAATTGAAAAAAAAATTAATAATGTTAACAAAAGTAGCTTTTTTTTTTAAACACCATTCAAGAATACTTTTGAAGTTTATAGTCAAAGAGCATGTTTTGATCAAATATAGCTAGGTATTACTTCTATGTCGCAGAAAGTCTTAAATATTTATATATGCTTCAGAAATTATTAAGTTTTATAAAATACAACTTAGTCATTCCAGTCTTCTGTTGACACTGACTGAGTCCTGGCTGGTTTTCTCAGTGGTTAGAGTGTTGGTTCATGGACCAAAGTGTTGTGTGTTTGATTCCTGTCAAGGGCACATACCTCAGTTGTAAACTCTATCCCTGGCCCCAGTCAGGGTGGGAGTGGGAGGCAACCAATTGATGTTTCTCTCCAATATCTCTCTCTCTCTCTCTCTCTCTCTCTCTCTCTCTCTCTCTCTCTCTCTCTCTCCCTCCCTCCCTCCCTCCTTCCCTCCCTCCCTCCCTCCCTTCTTCCCTCCCTCCCTCCCTCCCTCCCTCCCTCCCTCCTTCTTTCCACTCTGTCTAAAAAAATCAATGGGAAAAATATTTTCAGGTGAGGATTAAAAACAAACAAAAGACTCACTGAGATATCTCCCTGACTTACTAAAATTCCAGATTTGAAATCAAGTTTTATCTATCCATTGATTACCTATAAGATTTGAATGATCCATGGTGCTGGAATTTTGCTTCTGCAAGGAATAATGTCCTTCTGAAGAGGCCTATCACATTTACAAGGTGGTTATCTCCAGCACAGCTATCAACCCTCCATTGACCTCATAGGAACACTGGAAAAGGAGGCCATTAGTTTGTCTTTGTAACCTTTGATATTGTTGCAGTGCATTTCCTCTCCTATAGCCTTATGAAGATCATCTCCATAGTCATTTCTACACTATGAGCATTCAAGATTCCAGGTTTATTTTTGTCTAACTTTATATCCTCTCTGCTTCACTAGGGTTGATTACATGTTCTATTTCTTTATGCAATATGTCACTATGGCATCTCTCCATGGAGTATTTGCATTGAATCTATGTAGCATGAGTCCCTCTTGCCATGTAGTTTGACCCTTGTAACCACCAGAAACTTACAAAACTTGCCTATGGGATAGCTAGACAACTTACAGATTTTAGCTAAGAAATGTATCTTTAAAAACTCTTAGATTTTGAAACAAAAATCATTAAATTTATTAAAACCAATTTTAGAATAATTTCATGAAGATGTTTGACAAGAATGTTTGGCAGTATACCCAGAGAGAGACCACAGTAAGGAATTCCTCTACGTTGCTTTCTTTGGAACCTCAGACTTTCTCTCTTGTGTTATATTTAGAGGTGCGGCATGTCTCCTTTTTTGCTCCTGTGCCTCACTGTGCTTCTCGTACTTACCTATGGTAATCCAGTTAAAGTGCTAAGCCAGTGTGAAGAGAACCCCAAGTTCTTGTCTGAGTAAACAACCTATAGCAGTGTGAGACCCCTGTGTGGGGCCCCTCTCATCCTGCTCTTCACCAGTCCATTCCTGACAACAGACACAAAAGTAGGTGACCCCCCCCCCCCCCCCCCCGGAAAGTACTTCTAAAAACTTAACCCAAAAGTGTTTTATTAACTAAGCCATCCTGGAAATGACTAGGATGTTGGTAATGTAACCAGCTTGATAAGATGGTAACAGCTGCCAATTAAATTTAAATAAATTCAACTCAATGAGGCCAGTTCTATCCACTTACAGTCATTTCAACACACATCTACTGAGCGCCATATATCCAAATGCTACATTAGGTTCTGAGTCTACAGAGATGGGTAAGATACATTCGCTGTGTGCAATCTAACAGTGAGCGTTAGATGCACCCAAAATAAATTGCCCTGCTCTTCAGTAAGTAGTATAATTGAATTATGAATACAATGCTGAGGTAACAAGGAGGAAGGGATTAACTTTGAAGGGGGAGCTATGGTGAAGTGTTTCTCAGCAATGCCCCTGGAAGCAGTGATACACCAAATAGGATTTTGAAAGATGACAAAGAGTATGTCAAGTCAAGGTTAGACTGAGGGAAGATTATTGGATACCCCATGACCTTAGATAGGATCTTATGCATACAATAGTATTGATTCTGATTGCTTTCACACATCCTTATCATTTTGGCTATTCAAAGAGGAATATTTTACTATAATTTTATTAAAAACAAATGTATAGCCACAAGCGATTTGGCTCAGTGACTGAAAGGTCCCAGGTTCGATTCCTGTCAAGGGCATGTACATTGGTTGTGGGCACATCCCCAGTCGGAGATGTGCAGGAAGCAGCTGATCGATGTTTCTCTCTCATCGATGTTTCTAACTCTCTATCCCTCTCTCTTCCTCTCTGTAAAAAAATCAATAAAATATATTTTTTAAAAAGCATAAGCCAAGAGATAAAGGGTTTACCTGGGATGCGTACTGCACTATGAACAGCATTCTCTGGCTTTGTAAGATGTGCTAAGTTTGATTTTAACCATCATTTAAAAAGACAGCAAGGAAACCAGTGGGAAATAGTAAAAATTCAAAGGAAACTGGAGTTTAATTCCTCCTTCTGACACCATGGAACTTTTAATTTGGGTTAAATTAAAAATCCTCGGAGGGTCTAAATTTTCTCATGTGTAAATTGAAGTGTTACCTAGGAAATCTCTCTGGCTTTCTCTGGCTTTTAAAGTATTTTCTGATTCTACGGAATGGTCAGGGCAGTGAAAATAACCCACGGGAAGGTGGCAGATTGAGTGGTGAAATGAGCATGGTCTTTGGAGCCAGCAAATCTCAGATTAAACCCAGGCTGAACTTCAGACACGTTGAGAGATTTAGGGAGGCAGGGCATCACTTCATTAGTGATTCTCATTGGCAGCACTCCTCCTTTATAGCATTAGGAGGATTAATGCAAAAACATGATCAAAATGCCTATAGAGTTTCTGGCTCACCGTGGGTATTTAATAAATGTTAATTTCAGTTTCCATCTTCTTTTATTCTGATTAGCAAAAGCTTCATGATGTCTCTCAAGGGATCCTCAAGTATTCAGATGTTGTCTAATTCGTTCTCAAACTATACCATGGCCTTGATGTGCAAGGTGGAGTGAATCAGAGAAACAGAGCAAGGCATCATACAGCCAAGATATTCTATATTTGGTAACAGTGTTTGTCCCTTTGTTTTTTTCCAAGAGAAAGTAATTTCATAAATTCTTGCCATAGTGGCCTCAGCTGCTTTACTGTCTCTCATGACCTTTCACTTGTGCCTAATTGTTAACACTGATACCGTCCAACCTGCCTGAGCACCTTGACTTACTAAAGGACATTTCTGTCACACCAGTTCTTTTGCATTTCATGTCACAGCCAAGGTTTATTAATCAGGGTCTGTCGGAGCAGTCCTCATATAAAGATTTTGATGCTTTTATAAGGACATACTGTACTCCATTTATAGCAAGATAGTGCCATATAAATATCCTACAAGAGGCAGTGTAGCTCAGTTGGCTCTAAAATAAGCTGAGTGTAAAGTCTCTAAGACCTAATGGATGTCACTCCAATTCAGCTCATCCTGGGGACTGTTTCATTTAATTCTCTTTATCCAGAACTTCTAGCCCAGTTTCACAGACATTTAAATTCCTTGCTTTTTTTTAAAAATTTCTCATCTGAAGATATGTTTTTATTTATTTTATTATTATTATTATTATTATTATTATTATTATTATTTTGTTAATCCTCACCTGAGGATATTTTTCCATTGAATTTTAGAGAGAGTGGAAGGTAGGGGCAGAGATAGAGAGAAACATCTATGTGAGAGAGACACATCAATTGGTTGTCTCCCTGCACCTGGACCAGGGCTGGGGATGGAGCCTGCAACCAAGATACATGTGATCTTGACCAGAATCAAATCCAGGACCCTTCAGTCCCAGGGCTAACTCTCTATCCACTGAGCCAAATTAGGTAGGGCTGTTTTTATTAATGGGGTGGCGGAGGGAGAGACAGAACAGGAAGAAAGAGAGAAACATTGACTGTTGATTTGCCTCCTGCATGAGCTCGACTGGGGATTGAACTCACAAAAGCCAAATTACTAGGGAATAGTATGTGCCTTGACTGGGAGTCGAACCCACAACCTTTTGGTGTATGAGACAATGCTCCAACCAGCTGAGCCTCCTGGCTGGAGCAATACTTTGCTTTTTGGTAGAAGATGTGAAGAATGGCACTTTTGGCTGGATTGGGAAAGATTCTTCCATTTCTGATCAATGCTATGACAATATGTGATCATTACTTTACTAAGGGGTTGTTAGAAATTGTGACTTAGATGTCTGAGTGGTATCCTGGGAAGATCAGAGATCTAAACATCTGCAGATATAGGTTCAAAGCTTAGCTCATCACTTAATAACTAGGACTTTTGGTGGTGAGCTTATTTTCTCTGATACTAGTTTTTCCCATCTATAAGATGAGGTTCATAACCTCCATATGGAGTGTTCCAAGGATAAATTGAGATGACATGTATAAGATACTGAGCAATATCTCTTGCATAAAGCAGGTACTCATTAAGAGGGGGCATCAAAAAATCCTAAGTGCGTTCAAAGTGACAAGTAAGTACCATGTCAGCCACTTCAGGGATGGTTCCATTTCCCAAGCAAATGAATGTCACACACATTCTATAGAAACAAATTCTTATTTCCAAATGGGTTATATGTACATACTTTTAATCCTCACCCAAGGATATGTTTCTGTTGATTTTAGGGAGAGGAAAAGGGAGAGAGAGAGAGAGAGAGAGAGAGAGAGAGAGAGCGAGCGCGCAGTTGCTTACTGTACTTACCCCAACCGGGGATTGAACCAGCAACCTAGGTATGTGACCTGACTGGGAATCAAACCTGCAAACTTCTTGGTGTACAGGACCAAATCGAGCAATCAGTTGAGCTACCTGGTCAGGGTGACATTTTAACTCTCAATCTTGTTTTTTAAATTAAAAAAAAGTAGCAAAATAGCGTATTAGAGAGAGAGAGAGAGAGAGAGAGAGAGAGAGAGAGAGAGAGAGAGAGAGAATCAGTGAGAGTTTTTCCCCAGTAAAACAGAATTTGGCAAAAGTTCTCTGGTCATTTTATGAGCGGTAACTACTGAGAAAAAGCAGGAACATTTATGGGATATAAGTAATAATCTTTTAGCATGGTAATAGTATGTTGCAAACAAAAGTAAGAGAAATCATTATAAAATAGAAAAGGATGTTACTTCTCCTGTGTAGGGTATATTTTCAGGAGACCGTGGGGATGAGCAGACAGCATGAATATCTGTGATTATATGAATATGCTGCGATTACCTTCCCTAAGAGTGAGCTTGCTAATGTGACTGACTAGTGGAGAGTGCCAATGTGGAAAGGCAGGGATAAAATTACAGTCCCTGAGACAGTATTTCTTTATCTGCTGTGTATTTCTCACGAAGTGAAATATCTGGTGATGTTGGTCTTTGGGAAAACAGCCAGTGACTTTTTATGATAATAATGGCAACCCCAAGCCTACAGAATTGTTATATGCACTCCTTAGGATAATAGTCAAAGGCATTTCATGAAAGAAAAAAAAAAAAAGCTTCCATTGTCAAGTTTGGAAATGCTGAATATTATATCCCAAATATATAATCACAATATATATTAGCATATGAAAACCTCTGAGAAGTTCTTTAGTTTACAAAACCAAATAATTAGGGAATGGGTCATTGATTCCCTAGTTTCAACACTGGCATTCTTTATCAAGAAATTAAAAAAAAAAATCCTATTTCAATTTAGATGTCTTTTATTTCTTCTTGTCTAATTGCTGTGGCTAGGGTGTTCAAAACCATGTTGAATATGAATGGTGAAAGTTAACATCCCTGTCTTTTTCCTGATTGTAAAAGGGAAACACCTTTAGTTTTTTGTTTTGTTTTTTCCCCATTGAGTATAATTGTTGGCTGTGGGTTTTCATATAAGCCCTCTATTCTAACCTTGCTGAGGATTTTTATCATAAATGGGTGCTGCATTTTATCAAATTCTTTTTCTGCATCTCTTGATATGATTATGTGATTTTTATTCTTCATTTTGTTTATGTGGTGTATCACATTTATTAATTTGTAAATGTCACAAAAACATGCGTCCCTGGAATAAATCCTACTTGATCATGGTGTATGATCATTTAAAATGAATTGCTGAATCCAGTTTGCTAATATTTTGGGAGAGGATTTTAGCATCCAGGTTCATCAATGATATTGGCCTGAAATTTTCTTTCTTTATAGTGTCTTCATACAGTTTTGGAATTAGGATAATACTGACCACATAGAGTGGTCTTGGAGGTTTCTCTCCTCTTGAATTTTTAGGAATAGTTTGAGAAGGACAGGTGTTATTTTTTCTTTGAAAGTTTGGTAAAATTAACTTGTAAAGCCACCCAGTCCAGGACTTTCGTTCGTTGGGATTTTTTTAAATTTTTATTATTGCATTAATTTCACTAGTTGTAATTGGTCTATACAAAATTTCTGATTCTTTCTAATTCAATTTTGGAACGTTGCATGTTACTACAAATTTGTCAATTTCATCTAAATTGTCCAATTTGTTGGCATATGGTTCATAATGGTTTCTTACAATCCTTTGTATTTCTGTGGTGTCAGTCACTTCTCTTTCATTTCTGACTTTATTTGGGTCCTGTCTTTTTTTCCTGAAGAGTTTTGTTTAAGGTTTGTCGATTTTGTTTATCTTTTCAAAGATCTAACTCTTGGTTTTATTGGCCTTTTGTTTTTTACTCTATTTAGTTTATTTCTGCTTTGACCTTTATTATTTTCTTTATTCTGCTCACTTTGGGCTTTGTTTGTTGTCTTTTTTTTCTAGTTCCTTTAAGTTTAAAGTTAGATTGTTTATTTGAGATTTCTCTTGTTCTTTGAGGTAGGCCTGTAATTATATGAATTTCCTTTTTAGGGCAGTTTTTGCTGTGTCCCATAGATTTTTGGATTGTTGTGTTCTCATTTTCATTTGTTTCAAGTATCTTTCAATTGTTTCATTTGTTTCAAGATTATCTTTTGATTTCTTCCTTGATCTTGTTAACCTTTTCATTGTTTAGCACATTATTAGTTAGCCTTCATGTGTTTGTGTGTTTTCAGTTTTTTGTATTTGTCATTGATATCCAGTTTTATATTACTGTCATTAAAGAAGATGCTTGATATAATTTCAATCTTCTTAAATGTATTGAGACTTGTTTTGTATTCTAACAGGTGGCCTATCCTAGAAAATGATCCATGTGCTCTTGAAAAAAATATATATTCTGCTGTTTTGGAGTGAAATGCTCTGAAGATATCAATTAAATCCATCTCACACTGTGTTATTGAAAGGCACTGTGTTCTTTTACATTTTCTGTCTGTAGTGTCTTTCCATTGATGCCAATAGAGTGTTAAGATCCTCTACTACAACGTTATTACTGTTGACCTCTATTTATGTTCATCAACATTTGCTTTATGGTATATATTTAGGTGCTCCTGTGTTGGGTGCATAAATATTTACAAGGGTTATATCCTCTGGTTGGATTGCTCCCTTTATTATTATGTAGTGTCCTTCTTTGATTTGAAATCTGTTTGGTCTTTTATAAGTTTTGCTACCCCAGTTTTTTGTTTCATTTCCATGAAATATTCTTTTCCATACCTTTACTTTTAGTCTGTGTATATCTTTCATTCTGAGTTTGTTCTGAGGTGGAAGTGGAGAAGATGAAGGTACCTGTGAATGACATGCCCAGCTAGAAGGTCCCATCCATTGTGCCTCTGCCCTGCCCCAAGGTCCACCACCCCTAGCCCCCAGCCCACACTAAGCCCACCCCACTGCATAACTCAACTGAACTAAGCACCTTGGCCCTGCCATCCAGGATACGGGAGGGTGGCCGCCTCTGTATTTGTTTCTGTGTATTAGGTAGATGTGCTGTGCCTCCCAGTCTTGGAATGGTGGCCTGATGTAGTAGGTGTCCTATGGGTTCAGTGGTGCATTCTCCCTGATCACCTGAGCTCAGTGCTCCAGGAATGTCCCTTGTGTGGGTTATGAGACCCATCTGTTGTTGAGTCTTGATTGCTATTGGCCCATCCATGGGGAGGGCTGCCTGACTGTGATAATCAATTCTGACCACAGTGTATGAGCTGCAGTGAGGGGAATGACCTCACAAGGCAGAATTTGGCGCAGCACATTCAGGTGACTGCCAAGATGTCCCTTTGGGTGTGCTGCTTATGGAGCTGATTGGATTGTGCTCTAATGTTGTCTGAAGACCTACCATTAGGTACGTCGTTTCTGGGGTCTTTTAGAAGGGACTTAGGTGCAGGTCAAGGTCAAATGCTGCCTGTGGCTTTCTCTGAGCTACATGTTGGGAGATAAAAAAGCATTCTATAACTTGTGACTTCCTTTGCTGAGCCTGAGTGTGTGTGGGAGGAACCAAGCTGCATACTGAGGCCAGCTACTACCAGGACCAAGTCTGGGGAAGGTCAAAAAGGTTGAGATTACCCAAGATGTGCCTCTGCTTGTTGGCTGCCTTTTGTGCTCAGTCACTGAGAGAGCACATGGCAGTACGTGAGTTGCATGACTAGGTTCTCAGAAAGTCAAGAGGTAAAGGCGAATGTTGTGGTGCTCATAGATTCAAACTTGGTATAAGTGCCAGAATGGAGGCCACTAAGCAATAGTCTCAGGATATACCAAGACCAGCTGCTGGGCCTAGCAATCTTTGTAGTAGTGGAACGGGGTCACAGGGAATGGTCAGGTTGAGGCCAACAAGGTTCATCAGGGTAAAAGAGATTAAGATGGTCATGTGGATTGAAGTCTCTGCATGGAATGGTTGGTTCTGGTTGGGTATATGTTCATTGCAGAGTTATTTACAATAGCCAAGATCTGGAAAGAGCCTAAATGCCATCAGTAGATAAGTGGATACAAAAGCTGTGGTACATTTACACAATGGAATACTACTGGGCCATAATAAGGGGGGAAATCTTACCTTTAATGTTAGACCATGAATGAACTTCTTATACTAAGTAAAATAAATCAGAGGAATTCAAATATAATATGATTTCACTTATATGTGGAATTTAATTAATAAAACAATCTAACAGAATAGAAACATACTCATAGATAAAGAGAACAAACTGATAGCAGCCATAGGGGATAGGGGTTGGAGGGATGAGTGAAGAAAGTGATGAGATTGAGATTGAGAGAAAAAAAACACACACCCCACAAAATTTCATAGATAGATACAACAGTATGATGATTATCAGAAAGAAATTGGAGTTGGGGGGAGGTAGAACAGGGTAAAGGGGGATAAATGGTGACCAGAAAGAGACTTGACTTTGGGTACTGAGCATACAATATAATAAACAGTAGATGTATTATAGAATTGTACACTTGAAACCTATGTAATTTTATTAAGCAATGTTGTTTCAATAAATTCAGTAAAACACACACAAAAAACTGTTAAAGGAGACATCCTTTTGAACTAGTAATCTGGAAAAGATATTTTTGGAAATAATGCCATTAGCTCTTAGGAAGAAATAGAATAGTAATCTAGTAGTGGTAATACGAAGGAATGAGTTGTTCTGGGAAGATGGACAGAAATGTACTCCTGCTTTCTCGGTGCTGATATTTATGGTCATCAGTGAAGAATCCATTGGAATCTTTGGGTCCTGGCTTATGACAAGATGGAATAAACTTTTTGTACTATAGTATTAAGCAAAACCCAGTTATTTCATAGTTTTTTTTGTTGTTTTTGTTTTTCAGATTAAAGCACAGGAGCTAGATCTTATTGTCTGGTGAATTTTTTTTCAGGTTTTGCTCTGCAACTTTCAAATTCTGATGCAGTTTTCTTTTTAAACTCAAACTACTTTCTTAATTTGAGCAAGTCTCCAGGTTGAAGAAAACTTGTAAGCACAGTTAGTACTTGTCAGGAGTAAATGGGACCCTAGAGAGTTCTTTGAAATAGGAAACATTTGAACAGAATATCATCTTGCTTTCTGCAGTTGTGTACCTCACAGCTCTAATTCCTCTTCATCTCATCTCAGGCCTCCATCAATAATCCTTCTGCTGAAACACACTTGACAAGA
Source organism: Pipistrellus kuhlii (assembly GCF_014108245.1). Classification (NCBI taxonomy): domain Eukaryota; kingdom Metazoa; phylum Chordata; class Mammalia; order Chiroptera; family Vespertilionidae; genus Pipistrellus; species Pipistrellus kuhlii. The sequence goes on from NW_023425427.1 coordinate 49,704,305, forward strand.
GAGGTGGAGGAGACGCCCTTGCAATATCTTCTGAATGTCACTCAGCAGTGATTTGTAATCAGGTCCAGAAGCTGCAGGAAGAAAAAGGGAAAACTAAAGCGATGATTCAATCTACATAAATCTAGATGGGAGGTGTAGCATTTTAGAAAATCATCTTTTGATTAGACAGTGGAGATATTGTAAAATGTAAAAAATGCAGCAATTATGAATTCCCATTGCAGATATTTCACTATAAAATAAAACCTCCTTCAATATACCTTAATGAATAAATGAATCGGCTCTTTTCTGAATCCAATTATATCCACGCTATACACTGTGATTTCTAAAACATCTCAAACTGGAAACCACAACACAGCCGTGATCACAGCTCATAACCTCAGTATTGGGAAAAAGGGCCTAGTCTTTGTGTGTTAAATAAGACACTGGATTCCAGCTGCCCTTCTGTAATTCAGGAGAAATCTGCACTCCAACTTATAAATTATTTATTATTAAACATTGAATAAGGAAAACAATGAAAGATTCTTTTTGGACAATGAAAAATGTTAAATTAATTTTATTGATTTGGACCTTTGTGTTTACCTGGTGAAAGTTGTGAAAAAAAAAACTATTCTAATTTTTTGAACAAATATTTAAAAATGAAATAGATTTTCAAAGCCATGCAGTATATATTTTTTTCAATTTATAGAATAACTATATACTCTAATAACTTTTCATTATTTGTTTATGGAGCAACATTAGAATTTTATGGTAAATATACTATTTGTATGTATATTTATGCTGGATTGTTTTTCCCTGAACTTCAATTCATTAATGTTTCCTTTACCTTTTTAGTTACAAAAAAAATAGAACACTGCACTGTTTGGAAAAAAGGAATGATGAATTTATAATATCCTTTGTTTAAATATAAAGATTAGAGAAGTTGAGTCATCTGACCATAAACTATCACTCTACTTTCTCGAGAATCAATTGCACTGTTTGAGGGATTCCTTTAAGTCTACAGTTGTCACAGATAGGCATGAGCCAGTATCACAAGAAGATCCAGATGGACTAATTAAAAGAAGTTGCTTTAAAAGTAGTCCAAGTGATGAGACCTAAATGCCCATGTAACATGAACTTTACATTTCCCTCTGCTGAGTTCGCATCCATCCTTCTTTCATTCAGCTCCTCGGGCTCAGAGAACCCGGCCTGCTCTGGAGAGGTCCCTGTTGGTGTGAGAGGCTATACGCTCTCCGTGTCCTTGAGCCTGTGGCTGCCCTGAGAGCCTGCCGAGTTTCAATCAGGCTCATTGGGCACCTGCGCCCGGCAACAGGACAAGAACTCACCTCACCGAGGTCTCCAGATGGCAGAGAATATCTCTAGTTATGCGATGACTTGCTTGCGATGCAAATGGGTGACCCGGAGGGAGATGCTTCATTAAATGTTTCCTCTCCCCCAGCTGCTTAGGCATCAGAAGCTGGGCTGCTTACTCACATTTTTTCTTTTATAATATGTGCTAACAACCATTTATTCTTATAGAAATGCACAAATCAAATGCTGTGGCTAGTTAATAAACTACCAAAGCAGAATGAAAATTAGAGTCCTTTAGGAAAAAACACAGTATTTACCCTTTCCAAGAAAATGTGTAAAAAAGCTTTAGAAAAATCTGTTATCATATGAGATCTCAGAAGAGACTGTGGTTTAAAATAATAAAAAGGAGAAATATGAGTTTTTAATCCAGGTAGCTATTTTATTTTTTTTCTACAACAAGGAATGAGAAAAATTATGAGAACCCATGCATTCGCCCCAAGTTAGGATTGTATTATATTAACCTCGGCTGACAATATCCTATGCTGCCTTTGCCTGACTTAAAATTCTGCCCCTCAGGTAGAAACACACATCTCAAATGGACTCAGCTCATTTCTTTCTTGCTGAGGTCACTTTACCACTTTCAACTACTGAACCTATCTTATTCTCTTTTTTTCCAATATCACATTGTCAAGTTTTGGGCATATGGAATTTCTCTGAGGTGCTTTTATTACTGATTTCAGGATTTGTATTTTATGATTAGCTCTTATAGTTAATAAAATGCTAAGATAAACCAATAGGATTTTGCTTCTTCTTTGCTTAATATTAATGAAATGGTCCTATTACTGTGAACTAGTGCAGGGATTTGCCAGAAAAGTGGGCCCATGAAGAATGTGCTGTGTTTTTCCATAAATTATCTCATCAGAGAAAAAAAATGCCTGACAGTTCACTATGGCTGTGATCTTTGACTCCACGTCGTGCATAAAAGAAGTAGTGATCTTAGCAACATCTGAGAAAGATACTCCCAAAATTTCACTATTAAAAAGAACAGGCACTAATAATCAATATATGGAAGCCGTAAACACTTGAGTATCTATTTTTAAGTCCAATGCCATTGGATCACTTGCTCAGTTGTATTGCTTTTCAATAAAATACATTAGGTCATTTAGTTTCAGAGTGTGAAACCATGGAATGTATTTTCTATAGGAAACGGAAGGCTTGCTTTCTGCTCAAATTGACTGAATAAGCTACTTCTAGCAGATATTCAAGTCCTGGGGAATTATCCTTTATTGTGTATCAGGTGGATGACAAAGAGAGGATTCAGAGAGGAGGCGTGAGTCATTATGTGAGTTTTGGGAAATGTGAATGCTGGCTGATTCCTTATTCTAGTTGGAGCAGTACTTTGAAAGATTAATTTAAGACTAATCCTCTTCAAAATTTCATGAGAGTAGAGGTTGGGATAGAGCCTATAAATGAAAAATCATTTTTGTGTAGTTTAAAAATAGCCAATTTATGGTCTGAAAATTATAAAAACAGCAGTTTGACTTGAACCATGGGTGAATTCTATGTTATCAGATACATGTTTCTTTTTATTTTTCTTGACTTACTAATTATCAGAAGGGTACTAATTGTTATGAATAAACTACTATATTATACTGCTGATACAGTTTCTACAACTGAACTGATCAAATGTATACACCAGATTAAATATAATTTCAGGTATACAAATTTATTTATTTCATTGCCACAAATTTAGGTATGAAAATATTCTCTGAGAGTGACTTGAATATTTAGTTTTATAAACTTTCTACTTAGTATGGAGGATTTGAGGGTTAGATTCTTTTAATGTCCATAAAGATTGGTGAAAATTTGATATAATTCTGGATTATTATAGTTGATGAAACATTTTTACTGGAAGCATGGGAATAATCTGTTTTAAAATTTTGAATTAAATATGTAAACCATTTGAGTTCTTATTCATTTTAAATCAACTTAAAGTATATATACTCTGAGGAGTTTCTACAAATACTAATTTCAGTTAGGAAAAAATGAGCTTCACTTAGGAAAGAAAAAGTAGACTTTTAAGAATGAAAGTTTTTGACTGGAAAATAACTATTACTTTAGCTTAAATATATATTTCATGGCAAACCCTTTATTGCCATCTGGATGCTACTACATCATTGTTAAAGATTCTAGCTTCACTGAAATCAGTTTGGCTCAGTCGATAGAGCGTCAGCCTGCAGACTGAAAGGTCCCGGATTCGATCTGGTCAAGGGCATGTAGCGTGGTTGTGGGCACATCCCAGTAGAGGGTGTGCAAGGGGCAGCTGATCAATGATTCTCTCACATCGATGTTTCTCTCTATCCCTCTCTCTTCCATTCTATAAAAACTCAATAAAGTATATTAAAAAAAAAAACAATAAAACTTGTACTAGAGACAAGGCAGAGTCTTTAACTCATCTGTTGATGTAAAGACGTGATAAATAGTATACCCTAAAGATAATTACATTCCAGCAGGGAATAAATAACTAAAGTAGAAGATAATAAGCTATGAGTCTATTGAATAATATGGATACATAGAACATTTATTTATTTATTTATCTATTTATTTATCAATCCTCACCTGAGGATATTTTTTCCAGTGATTTTTAGAGAGTAGAAGGGAAGGAGAACTGGGGGTGGGGGCACTGGGAGGAGAGAGAGAGAGAGAAGGAGAGAGAGAGAGAGAAACATGGATGAGAGAGAGAGACATATGGATTGGTTGCCTCATATTCACACCCTGGGGATTGACCCTGCAATGGAGGTATCTTCTCTTGACCTGGAATCAAACCCAAGACTCTTTGGTCCATGGACTGGTGTTCTAACCATTGAACAAAACTGGCCAGGGCACTGTTGTGGTTTATATGAAGAAGAGATTACTGCCAGTCACGTGAATAAGAGGCTTCATTAAGGAGGAAGCATTTTACCTGGTGTTGAAAATGTAAAAATTGCAAATGAAAGGATGAAAGACAGGACATTCTAGGAGGTATGGTACAATAGAATGGGAAGAGGATATGCTTAGGGTCAGAATGATCCTGTGTTCAGAGCTTGGTTTCACTAACTATCTAGGAGTTATTTTTGACTCAGATTTTAAGAACATGTCTTACATCTCTATCATCTAACCATATACCACATCATTTTTCATATCCAAAATCTAGAACATACTGTATAAACTCTGAGTATAATGTAGTGTTTTAAGAAACCATGAAAAACCCTTCATGTCTAAGTTTGATACAGTGATCATTTTATTTTATATCTAGAAAAACTATAAACATAAGTATCTTCTTTCTATATTATGACATATTTTCTGTGGTTAAAAATTGCCAACTAGCCGAGGCCGGTTTGGCTCAGTGGATAGTGTCGGCCTGTGGACTGGAGGGTCCTGGGTTCGATTCCGGTCAAGGGCATGTACCTTGGTTGTGGGCATGTCTCCAGTGGGGGGTGTGCAGGAGGCAGCTGATCCTATGATTCTCTCTCATCTATGTTTCTGGCTCTCTATCCGTCTCTCTTCCTCTCTGTAAAAAATCAATAAAATATATTTTTAAAAAATTGCCAAGTAGTTATCTTATTCTTGGAAGGGAATCAAGGTAATTAAAAAAATCATAAATCTATCAAATTCTGTATTGAAAACTTCTTTATGTTTTTTATGTTTCTTATATTATTAAAAGATAATTATATATTTTATTAAGGATCAGAGAGATTATTTTTTCTTTCCTATTAATTCTGCACAGTTATGTGTAGGAGTGTTAAGGGTGTTCTCCTAGTTTCTTTTTCATAAAATTAGATTTTAATTCCAAACATTTTTGACATTTGCAATCCATAGCATCATTTTTCTTAAACTAACCTTTTTGGAGAAATGTTTCATTGCCTTTGTGACATCACTCTGCCTTCACTGTTAAGATGCCCACAATAAACAACTGTCTCTTACATATCTGGGTTGGCTTCATGAAACATGAGTTACAGTGACAGCGAAACATTCTAAAATACGGATTGCCATATTTGTGCTAACTTAGAAGTTTGAATTTGGGATAGCTTAGGAATACATTTCTCTGGCTTAATCAAGAAGTGAGAGGGTGAAACTCAGTGCTGCCCATGCATGAAATTGGCTTTGATAATTGGCTTTGGTAGTACTAAGGTACTAAACCACGTTGCTTCACAAAGTGTGAGGCTGGATGGAGAAGGGTATGCAGTAATTAGTCACTTTGACTTTCTCAACATGGTTTAGAATTTATTACTATTTCCCTCATTGTTCTGACCTAAATCAATGACCTTTTAAATTGAATATACTCATGTACCTCCTTATAGCCCTGTCCTTTTCAATGTCTATTGCAAAAAAAAATTAAGTGATCAAGTGATTCAAAGTATGGAAGACACCTACCCATCCATAGAAGACGCAGAGTGACTATTTTTAACTTCACTGAAACATTGAAAAGCAGTCATTATGAAAAAAAAAGGAGCCTCATTTAACTTAAGAAGTACAGGAGGGTTTACCTATTTATGACCAAGGTGAGTGGTATAACCTTATTTCTTACGTTTTATTAGATATAACTTATCCTTATAAAACTAAATAAAAATATAGAATCTTTAAGATAAAAGGATAAAAGATTCTCTTAATATAAATGATATTTTCTTCTATTTTGCCAGAAGGCATGTAACTTTGGAACAGGTAAGTTTTTAAATACTCGTCACTCTAAGGTGTAATTTATAGTTAAAAACCATTTTACTATGTTAAAACACCATTTTACTATGATATATCATTAGGTCTGCATCAAAATTGTGTCACCCTGCCAAAACCGGTTTGGCTCAGTGGATAGAGCATCAGCCTGTGGACTGAAAGGTCCCAGGTTCAATTCCGGTCAAGGGCATGTAGTGTGGTTGTGGGCACATCCCCAGTAGGGGGTGTGCAAGAGGCAGCTGATGGATGATTCTCTTTCATAGATGTTTCTAACTCTCTATCCCTTTCTCTTCCTTTCTGTAAAAAATCAATAAAAAATATTTAAAATTGTGTCACCCAGCACCCCCAATTGGTTTAATACTAGAGCTACAAAATTAGAAATTTTGAAAATTAGGACTCAGAATTTTACATTTTTAACATGATCCTTAGATTATTAAAAAACACAAATTCTGAAAACTGATTTAAATGGATTATTCTTTCTTAAGGAAAGACAAATCCTATTGCCATTATTCCATGACAGCCTTTTATGCTATGTTCTTAATTCCTGAATTTTTATATAATAAGAAAATGGAGAACTTTTATCAGATGCATGTATGTGTGAAAATCAAATACAAGTGTAAGTTAAAGTTATCATAGACTAAAACTGTAGCAGTGAGAATAATTTATAACAATGGAAAACCAGTGAACCTAACAGGGTTCATACGTAAGACCAATATGTCCCAGAACCAGATAAGAAATAGAACAATTACGTTAGTGGTAGGTAGGGAAGCCACGGACTTTCTGGTATCTTGATCCGATACAGAGACTGACAGCCAGGAATCTGATGACACTTTCAGAGCGAAGGTGCCGGAAAGTATTGCACACCAGAGGGAGGAAAGGAAAGGGCAGATGAAAATTAAATTGAGTGCTTGAAATTAGGGCCTTAGAGAATATCTTGCAGATAAGGGAAAAACAAAAAAAGAAACAAATAATCAAAAAAAGAAACAAAGTTCACCTCCAATCATCGCCAATAGCTACAGGGTTTACCAAGCTGTTCATCAGTAGGGAAGGTTAATACAAACACCACTTCAGGATGAGGGATGAAAACATTGCAATGGTGCATTACTGAATCTGTATTCAATTCAGATATTTTCAGTTTTACCAAGAGGCAAGAGCTGTCAAAACCATTAGAAGACACATTAGATATGAGGTTAGGGGCTGGGGAAGAGTAATTGCAAAATTACTTGAGAGAGGTGGGGAGTGAGCACAGAGGACAAAAGAATAGAAAGGTGAATAGGTTGCTGGGAGAGCATTAAAAACTCGGCCTGTATAATTCAAACCACAAGAAGCTATCTAATGCTAACAAGAGCCAACACATTCAGAATTGAAACATAAATTTTTTGACATGAAATTAACTTTAAGAAACAGTCTGACAAAAATTACAAAATAAGTAGGCTTAAAATGCTCAATGAGACAAATAAAATATAGGTTCCATTTAAAAAGAATAAGAAATTATAAAACAAAACAGGTAGAAATGAAACAAAAATAGTTGGATAAAAAATCAATAAAAACTTTGGAAATTTAAAAAGTTTAACTAAAATAATATATTTTAATAAAATAATAAAATAATATAATAATAAAATAATAAAATAATAATTAAACTGTATAGTAAATGAGGTAAACTCAAGAATGACCATGGTCAAAAAAGAGAATTAGTGTATAGGAAGGTAGCACAGAGGAAAATATCCAGAATACAGAGAAACAGATTTAAAAGTTTCAAATTGACTGTAAGAATAGGTTGATAGGGTTAGGTTGATAGAATCTAATACACATGGCAGAGATGCAGAATTTGAAGAAATAAGGGTTACACATTTTCCAGATATAGTCATGAATCATCAATACTATATCAGATAAATAAAAATATAGTCTTAGAACTGTTTGATTGAATAACAGTAGGATTAAAATGTAAAATCTCTAAAATCTCTAAATCCAGATAGAAAAGTTGGATATGTGGAAAATAATAATAGTGGCACTGACAATACATTTCTTATCAATAACTAATAATAGACAATAATAAAGTAATATCTTCAAGGTAATAAGAAAAATATCATCAGCTTACAATTACATGAAAAAGAGGGAATAATAAAGACATTTCAGACATACGAAGTGTGAGCGTTTGTAACAGACTCTCACTAAAAAAGTCAGGAAAAGATGCACAGCAAGAAAAAGAAAAGTAAACCTGGATGAAAACTGTAGGAAAGAAAATAATAACCCCAGAACTGATAAAAATTCAATTAAATGTTGCTAAAAGGAACAACACATTACATCTCATATGTTAGAAAGATAAAAACCTAAAGAGAGGACCTGGCCTTTGCAACCTCTGATTAAGCAGGTATTATGCAGGGACCACCCTCAGGGAGGGATTGCAACCTTGAGTCAGGCTCCATCCTTGGACTGGATAGAGACTTAGTTGCAAGCCACTGGCAATCAACACTTCTGACAGCTGAGGAGTGTGTGGGAAATGAGAGCATTGGTCTTGAAAATGGATTCAGGTGGCGCATCATGTCCTCCATATCATACAAAATTTTGGGAAGCAAAATCTTAAAACGTTGAGAAGAAAATATAGGAGACTCTATGACACTGGAACAAAGACATTTTGATAAAAAAGAAACAGAAAAGACCAAACCTTGATTATATAATTTGAAACTTTTGTTAGAGGCAGATAAAAGACAAACAAAAAGTATTTATAATGCATGTAACTATGTAAGGAAAGGACTCATATTAGGTTGTTTTAAGTATATAAAACCAATAAGAAAAAATAAAATATTCATTAAAAAATTGGATGACCAATAACCTTATAAAAAATGTTATGAAAGCATCAGTCGTATTGGATTAGGATCCACCCAAATTACCTCATTTTAACTTAATCACATCTTTAAACACACTGCAGGGGTGGGGAATGTTGGGCCTTTGGCCCTATCAGGCCTAAGAAGTCCTTTGGACTGGTCCTGCCAAGGCATTAGGGGTAACTTAATTGAATTATTAATTGAATGTTTGACCAAATATAGGAGGCTAATTAAAAAAAAAAAATATATATATATATATATATATATATATATATATATGTATATATTATCTAATAAAAGAGTAATATGCAGATTGACCATCACTCCAACACACAATATGGCTGCCCCATGTGGTCAAAGATCCTGCCCCCATGTAGACACAAGATGGCCACTACAAGATGGCCAGCAGGGCAGGGCAGTTGGGAGGGACCAAGCCTGCAAAGGAGGGCAATTGGAGGTGACAAGGCCTTCAGGGGAGGGCAGTTAGGCATCAATCAGGCTGGCAGGGGAGTGGTTAGGGGCAATCAGAAGGCAGGCAGGTGAGCATTTGGGAGCCTTCACCTTTTTCACCCAGCCTCCCAAACCCCCACCCCTCTGACAGCTGTCAGTCTGTTCTATGTATTTATGGTTCTGTTTCTATTTTGTTTGGTAGTTTATTTTGTTTATTAGATTCCACATATAAGTGAAATCATATGATATTTGTCTTTCTCTGACTGGTTTACTTCACTTAATATAATATTCTCCATGTCAATCCATGATGCAAGATTATCTTCTTTTAGATGACTACTATTTTTATTCAAGGCAAATTCCTGAGTATAGGATATTGCTCTTCAGTTCCTCCCTCCCTCCCCCTTGCCTTTTTCCTTCACTTCCTTCTTTAATCTGTCTCTTTCCCTTTTCCTTTCCTTCTTCTTTCCACTCTCCTTTTCTCTTTCCCTCTCTTCCCTGCTTCTTTACTTGCCTTCCCTTTGAATTTTCTCTTTCTTATATTTTTTCAAATCACTTTCTGTTCAGAACTGTCCTTTCTTTCTCTAGTCTTTTTTATATGCCTTTATTTTTCTTTATCTCACCTCACACCCCTTCTCTTGCTGTCTCATTTTCCTATTCACATGCATTCCCACAGAACTCAAATATTATCTATTGCCAAGATATTTCTACAGAAACAATACTGTTTCAGGCCCCAAATACTGCAGAGGTACAATAAAAGTGGTTTATGTCATTTTCTGTAATGGAAATTCAGATTTAATACAGTTGTTGATTGGCTACCATCTTCCACTTAGCCCCCACCTCTTCTGTCAAAGAGACTAGGGTGACATTACTATCTTCTGGGGTGGCTGGTGTTTGTAGGCCATCAGGGAAAGCTGCAGGCAACCCATCTAAGGTAGTGGGAGGGAAGAAGGCGAATCCCACCTCCCTAGGATGGTTTTGGCCCAGTTTTCCTGGTAGAGCTAACAAAAGGACAGCAACTAACTGGGAGATTCCGGGAAAAACTGTCCTTGTCCTGAAGGTCACAGGTACTCTTCAGTACCTAGAATAATCCCCAATTCTATTTAAGTCAGAGTGATAATTACCAGCAAGGGACAAGTATACCAAATGACAATTAAACTTGAGAGAATTTATAAAGGGCAGCCATATTCTGGATCTCTAAATTTACTTACTTTAATATTTTGGATCTCATGTGTATCCTTATGGTAGTAGAATGTCACTATATGTTTTTATATTATCCCCCTTACTTGCTTAATAGTTAGTGACTGAATTAGCTTTAGTACTATCTAATCAGCCATGTCTTTGTTTATAGCTTTATGTGGGTTCCTATAATATTGTTTAAACTGTGATTTTGAGGATCTCAAAATAATCTCATTCTCTTTTTAATCTAATCTTAAACCTTTCTACCCAATCAAAACCCATAATTACCCCTGTTTTTTTATGAAGGGTTTTAGAACTTCCTCTACTTATCCAACTTACATTTCTGAGTAGAGAACACATATACCTTTTCATATTACACTGTTGTTTAGTTATATAAACTTATTCTATTTTTATATTTTTATCTAAAAAATATTTATGAAAGTTACATCTTATGTGCTTTCCAAAGGATTGCTTTAGGTTCCCTTCTTCTGAAACTCTTGGATGATATTCCTTTTCTTCATTGTGCAGTATTTTTTCCTCTTCAAATGTATTCACTTATTAACTTTCTTCTACCACCCCCAAATTTTTATTTTTAAATTACAGTTAACATTTAATATTATTTTGTATTAGTTTCCCATGTACAGTATAGTGGTTAGACACATATGCAATTTACAAAGTAAGCCCCCAATATTTTTAGTACCCACTGGCACCATACATAATTATTAGAATGTTATTGACTAAACTCCCTATACTATACTTTCACATTGCTGTGACTATTTTGTAATTACCAATCTGAGCTTCTTAATCCCTTCATTTTTTTTCACCCTTTCTCATCTCTGGTAATCCCCAGTCTGTTCTCTGCACCTATAAGTATTTCTATTTTGCTTGTTCAATTATTCTTTAGATTTTATATATAAGTGAAGTAATGTGATATTTGTCTTTCTCTGTTTAACTTATTTCACTTAGCATAATATCCTCTAGGTTCATCCATGCTCTTGCAAATGGTAAGGTTTTACTCTTTTTAAAAAAAATTTATTTATTTATTGCTGAGCAATATTCCGTTGTGTATATGTACCTCTGCTATGCTGCAATTAACATAGGGTGCATATATTTTAAATTAGTACTTTGTGGTTCTTCAGATCTATACCCAGAAGTGGAATAGCTAGGTCATAATGTAGTTCCATTTTTAATTTTTGAAGACCCACAATACATAGTTGCTGCAACAATCTGTATTCCCACCAACATTTCATAGAGGTTCCCTTTTTTTTTCATATACTCTACTCACCAACACTTGTTTGTTGATTAATTGAAGACAGCCATTATGACAGGTGTGAGGTGATATCTTGTTATAGTTTCTATTCTAGTTGTTCCAGCATTTTAAAATTTTTCATTTTAACTTTTATTCTGTTTATTATGCCCAGGAGAAGAGAAAACCTTTTGTTATCTACTGTTTTGTTGACAAAATGGGTATGGTATTTGTCCATTGCTCTTGGGGCTCCCCTTGATTACTGGAGAAATTATGTTCTTAGACCATCAGATTCTGGGTTTACGTGACAGCTTCTGACACCAGTAATTAGCAGATTTTTATTTAGTGCACCATCTAGCTTTATCAGAATGCAAACTGTAACTTCACTGGCTCTGTTTTAATTTTTATCAAAATTATTCAAAATTATTAATGTTTTAATTTTAAAATGTATTCTTATTTATGTGTCACATATATGCAGCAAGGCATCACATTTTAAGTGTACAGCTTAATATAGCTAACTGTCTTCCACATCTGCTAGGGCTGACCAGCAGAACCTGAGTGAAGGATGAATGATTACTCTGACACACATTTGCTGTGAAAGAGAGGGCTAAGGGACTGCCTGGCTAAAGGAACCAGACAGCCTTGATCACCTGCCTCTTAAGGCTTATCTTTTAGATACAATCTTGGGGTAAGTAATCTTTGGAGGGCAAATGTGTCTGCAGTGTCCTTAGCAAAGACACCTAAAGATTAAGCATTAAATATTCTTTGAGGAAACGCCCAAGATTCCACACATATAGGGAAGGTTAAGGAATAATTAGTGGCACCCGTCTTCAGCAAAATCTGATAAGAGTCAGAAAATCTGATAAGAGGGGTTGGCCACCTTCAACCCTCTCTTTTTTTGGAATTTCCTCCTTGTAGACTTTTCAACCAAGTTTCTTGTGCTCCCCAACACACATCAAAATATAGAACATTTATTGCACCACATGAAATTTTCTTGGCATTTTCCTAATCAATAATATCCCCACTGCTCCACAGAAATAACCAATATTTTGAGGACTATAAAAAGTAATTCATTTGCAATTCTTGAATTTTTTATAAGTAGAGTCATGCATTATGACTTCTTTTGAATCTAGCATATTGCAGGTGGCGGTAGTTCTTTTTAAAAAATTTGTGAGTGGTATCAAAACTTATGTTTTCTTTTGGTAGTTTGTATTCTGGTTGTTTCTAACATTTGATTACAATAAATAAAGGAATTAGGAACATTCTTGAACATGTCTCTTAGTGTACAAATACACACATTTTTTTAACATATGTAACTGGGAGTTGAAATGCTGGGTCATGAGATCTTCAGTACAGTCTTCCAAAGTAGTTTTGTCAGTTTACTACAATTAACAGCATATGAGAATTCAAGTTTCTCCATATCTTTATCAACACTCAGTATGATAAATCATTTTTTAAGTTTAGTCATGGTGGTGGATATTTGGAAATATTTCACTGTTGCTTGATGACTAATTATGTAACTTTCCATATATGTACATAGCCATTGATATCCTTTCTTGTGGTTCACACTTTAATAATTTTGCCCATTAAAAACCGTGTTATCTGTGTCTTTCTTAAAGATTTTTAAAGTTTTTTAGCCAGTAAAATGTTTTCCCTCTTTGTGGTTTATATGTTCACTTTCTTAATTATGCTTTTTTCCCCCCAGGGCATTTTATTTTATTTTATTTTATTTTATTTATTATTATTATTATTTTTTATTGATTATGGTCTCACATAATTGTCCTTATTCCCCCCATTCCCATCCCAAACCCCTCCCTAGATATGCCCCACCCCTACCCCCCTGTTGTCCATGGCAACTGGCTAGGCCCATATGTATGCACACAAGTCCTTTGGTTGATTTCTTCCCCTTAACCCCATCCTCCCTTACTTTCCCTCTGAGGTTTGAGAGTCTGATCGCTGGTTCTCTTTCTCTGGGTCTATTTGTGTTGTTCATTATTTCCTCTAGATGTGTGAGATCATGTGATCCAAGAAATACCCTTGTAGGAACCTAAACTGCAACAAGCCATAATGGTTATGCTGAGAGGTAATTTATGCTTTTGGATGTCTAGAATAGATTAACTTTAAGGAAATTTAATTTTTCAATGTTTTTTAATGGTTAGTGCTTTCTGTGTCCTTTTAACAAAATTTTGCTTCACCCGAAGTCATGATCATATTTCCTGTTTTATCCTAAAAGGTTTATTATTGAACATTTAGATCAATGATCCATATCAAATTAATTTGTGTATGGTATAAAATATCTATGGTTCATTTTTTCCAATTTATATATCTAACTAGAGGCCGGGTGCATGAATTCAGGCATGGATGGGGTCCAGCTGGCCCCACCCCCCAATCTGGATTGGGGGGCGGGCAATCAGGGGTGGGACCAGCCTGGAGGAGGGGCCTTGGGCAGTTGGCCATCTGACCCCATCCCCTGGTTGATCTCCCAGTTGAACTCCCAGTTGAATTCCCGGTTGAGGGGACAATTTGCATGTAGGTCTTTTATTATATAAGATTGTTCTAATACTGTTTATTTCAATGACCATTCTTGTAGTAAAGATACAGGAGCGTTTAAAATAAAACAGATAATCATTTATGTGTGAATCTGTTCTTCAACTCTAGTCTGTTCTATCAGGCTATTTGTATATCCTTTCCATAGGACCACATTATCTTAATTATAGCTGCTTCCTATAAGTCTTTAAGCCTGGTAGCTTTTAAGATCTCTGATTCTTTTCTTTTTAAGATTGCCTTGGCTATTTTAGGTCTTTTTAATTTTCATATAAGTTTTAGAATCAACTTGTCATTTCTCTCACACACAAGAAATATGCTGCTATTTTTATTACAGTTGCATTGGTTCTGTAGATCAATTTGAAAAGAATTGACATTTTAACAACATTCAGCATTTTTTCCATGAAAGTTGCATATTTCTGCATTTTAAAAATTCCTCTGAATGGTGTTTTATTGTTTTGAATTGTAGAGACTTTATATAAATTTGATTAGACTTATTCCTACATATTTAATACTTTGGATGCTAAATAAAAGGTGCTCTTTTTAAAATTACATTTCCAGCTGAAACCGGTTTGGCTCAATGGATAGAGTGTTGTCCTGCGGACTGAAGGGTCCCAGGTTCAATTCCAGTCAAGGGCATGTACCTTGGTTGCAGGCATATGCCCAGTGGGGGGTGTGCAGGAGGCAGCTGATTGATGATTCTCTCTCATCGATGTTTCTAACTCTATCCCTCTCTCTTTCTCTCTGTAAAAAAAAAAAAATCAATAAAATATATATTTTAAAATTACATTTCCAACTGTTTCTTGCAAGTGTATAAAATACATTTTTTATATTGGGCTAGTGTCCACAGACCAATAATTCACCATGTTTAATTATTAATTTACTTATTTTAATAGTTTTGTAGATTCTTTTAGATTCTCAGTGTACACATCATATCTTCTATGTCTATTTACAATATGATTTCTTCCTTTTTATTTCTCCTTTTTTCAACTTCAAAACCTTTTATTTATTTGCCTTGCATTATTGAAAGTATAACATTGAATAGAAATTGTGATGTGGATAACCTTCTCATGCTTCTTAACTAAAGGAGCAAGTGTTTGATATGTTACCATTAAGTACAATGCTAACTGTAGGATTCCTGTTGTTAACTTTTCTCAGATTTAGAAAGTTCCCTTACATATATTAAGAAGAGAATTTTTCATTCTGTTAAAATGGTGAATTTTTCTGATTGATTTTCATATATTTAGCCAACCTAGCATTCCTTGGTAAGGATCTAACTTAATAAGATTTTGTTCAGGCTCTTTGCATTTATGTATAAGTCATATTGGCTTATGTTTTTTTCCCCCACTTAATGTCCATGCCAGGTTTTGGTATCAGTGATATATTATTACCAGGAACAATGAAACATTTTTTCTCTTATTGTATTCTTTGAAAGAGTTTGCATAATATTTAAATTTAAAAAAATGTTTGGTAGAATTCATCTGAGCCTGGAGTATTCTTTGTGGGAATTTTTCTCAGCTTCCTTGAGATATAATTGACAAACAACAAATTACAGAAATTGCAAAATCAGTTTGATGTTTTGACGTACATACACAGCAGTGAAACATCCCTCCAATCTAGATAGGAAAAAATTATCACCTACAAAAGTTACCTCATGCTTCTTTGAAATCTATTCCTCATGACTCTACCTGCGTGATCCTAGGCAACTATTAATATGCTTTCTATAGGTATGTATTAGTTCACACATTTTCTATGTAAGAAGACTCATAAATATGTATTTTTTTTGCCTGGCTTATTTAATTCAAAATAATCATTTAGATGTTCGTTCATGTTGTAGTTGTTTGTTTATTTTTTATTTTATTTCTGAGTACTATTCCATTTCACAGACATACCTTATTTACCCATTTACCTTCATGTTGGGCTGCTTCCAGTTTTTGTTTATTATAAAGAAACTCGCTACGAATTTTCACGTGCAAGTCTTTGTATGGTCATTTGCTTTCATTTTTTTGGGTAGACACCAAGGAGTGAAATGACTAGACCAAATGATAGTTTTAGAAAGTGGTTAACTGTTTTTCCAAAAGCGTTGTGTCATTTACATTGCTATGAGCACTGTATGAGAGTTATATCAATAGTTTTTCCACATCCTTATCAACACTTGGTACAATCTGTCTTGTTAATTTCAGTCATTTTAATAGGTGTGTAGTAGTATCTTATTCTGATTTTAATTTGTATTCCTTTAATGTCTAATAAAGTTAAGTACCATTTATCATCTGTATGTTTTCTTTGATGAAATGTACAGGGGTGGGCAAAAGTAAGTTTATAGTTGTGAGTATGCAAAAACAGTTTATTCTTGTATTATTATTTATTGGTTATTATATTATTTTCCACACAAACAACTTTTAAACCTACTTCTTACCACCTCTGTGTATTCAGATATTTTGCTAATTTTGTAAAAATTGAATTGTTTTCTTATTAGGTTTTTAGACTTATTTATATATTCTGGATACAGGTCCATTGTCATGTATGTACTTTACAATATTTGTTATGCTAGTCTGTAACTTTTACTTTCATTATGCACATACTGGGCTGCAAGAAGTTGTAATGGAGCTCTCTGAAGCTCTGTTTATTTAAATTTTCTATTTTTATCTTTTAATTTGGGCATTGTCTAATGCTATTTGAAAAATCTGGCAGTAATTACATTTATTGTATTTTCAAAAATCTTTTGAATTGTGGTTTTCTTCTAGACATGAGACTTGGTTTCCTTTTTATATCTTCTATTTTTCACTTAACTCTTTGAACATGTGAGATATAGCTATCGTTACTGTCTTAATGTTGTCTGTTAATTCTAACATCTGTGGAGTTCTGGTTTGGTTTTAGTTGATTATTTTTTATTTTAACGGATGTTTTACTTATCATTATGGGTAATCTTATACAGCTACTTTGCATAAAGAATAATCTTTGGTTAGATATTGTGAATTTTACCTTTTTATTTCTGGATATTTTTCTCCTCCTGTAAATATTCTTGATATTTTTGTCTGGGATGCAATTAAATTACTTAGAAATAGTTTGATCCTTTTAGGCATTGTTTTTAAGATGTGTGAGGTCGGACTGGAGCCGTGGTCAGTATAGGCTTAATTTTTGCAACTGAGATAATGCTCTTCTGTGTACTCTACTTACAGGACTGTGAGTCTTGATTTTTTTCAGATTGTTAGAGGGGAGAGGCACTATTCCTGGGCCTGTGCAAGTATCAGACATTGTTATCTCCAGTCTCAGATTTCTTTCCTTGGCCTCAGGCAGTTTCTTCACAGGCTTGTGCTGATCAAAGTTAGTTGAATAATTGAAGGAGATTCTATACTTTTCTGAAATTATTCCTTTTAATTGCTCTCTCTCTCTGTTCCTCTTTCCTGCAAACTCCTGCTGCTTTGGTGTCTCGAGATTCTCACCACCTCTTCTGCATTCCAGGAGTCCAGTGGGCGCTGCCTGGTTCCCCTTCCGTTGTCAATGCCTAGGGACTCTCTAGGGGCTGTAAACGGGGAGTAGTGGCACTTCTTCCAGTTTTTATATTTCCCAGTAATCAACTTCCTATGGCTGATATCAAGTATCCTGAAAACTGTTTTTTATATTCTGTTCTTTTGTTGGTTGATTTCACTGAAAGGTAAGCAGCAGTGTCATCTGTGAGAAAGTTTTTAATTACAAGTTAAATTTCTTTAATGAATTAATGATTACTCAGATGTTCTTCTTGTTTCAGCTTTGCTATTTTACGATTTTTAAGTTCTTACATTTTATCTAAATTCATTTTATCTAAAAATTGTATCAATATACAATTTTAATTATATCCCTTCTCCCTTTTTATGCTAATAATTTCAGTAATGTTGACCTTTTTATCCCTATTTGGATAATGTCTCTTTCTTTTTTTCTCTTGAATAGTCCTATAGAGGCTTATTAATCATAGTATTTTAGAGTCTTTTATCCACCCTGTTATGGGGGTAACCTATGTATCTGGTTATGCTTGTTTTCTTTCCTATCAATTATTAGTTACACGTATCTACTTTTTTCGTAAGACTTTTAGGAATTTCTCTGTGCATCTAAAAGCCTCTTGATCTAGCCTCCCAGTTTCCCATTCTGCCTCAGCACTCAGATGTCTCATGGGGAAAATTTGGCTTAAGAGTTGTGCTTCACGAGTTTTTAATCTGCCAGGGCAACCCCATGGGGCTGCCAAAAGCCCTGCTGTAGTCCTTTCACGTAGGAAAGCCCGATTGATCCTCGGCCATGACCAGAATCAGGAAATTCCCCCAGGAAAGAAAATGGTCAGAGATGTTTTCCCACATAGTGTATTCGCTTCCTGTGGTTGCTTTAACAAATTACCACGAACTAGGTGGCTAAACACTGTACCCTGAGAACGAAGATACCTACCAAGAAGGGCTCCTGGTGGCTAATTGGGCTCAAATTTAAAATCAGAACCTAGTAGTTGTTTCTAAACAGGGGCCTCTCACTCAAATAACACTTCAGGAAGAGGCCTGCACTGAACTGCCTGCCTGTGTGTGTTTCTGCCATCTGAGCCAGCTCCTAAATACTGTCCTGAACTTATTTCAACCTATAGGACTGAGGCTTTCTTGGTTCAACTGGAGCTGCACAGCTATATCCCCATCAGCATCTTCACTGACCAGAATGATTCTATTCTGACCAATCAGGACTGTGCCTTTTGTACCAAGCTGTAATGATTTGGAATCTTATTTACATGAGGGACCAATGGGGGACCAGGGGCAGGGACTTCTGTTTATATGTCAGCCCCACTCCACGCTGGCTCCAAGAGTGCTGTACTGTATTTTCCTGGCTGGATCGGAAGCACTGAAGAGGAAACACCGAAGACATCTTGCTGGAGCAGAGAAGAGCAGGCAGGGCAGAGAAGGGAGAAATGGATTGTCAGAGTGGGACCTGGCCCCTGGGCCACCTTTCCCAAGGCCACCTCAGGCCTCCTCTCAGCCATGCTGTGTTACAGATGGGCCGTTTCATAATTGAGCTGTACCACCATGGAGCCTTCCACAGCAGTGCTGTTCTCATAGCCATCCTACATCACAGTTGAGCTGTTTTCACTGAGTAAAGTTTTCTTCTTTTCCATACCCAAAATTAGGGGTTTCTGTTGGCACTGAATTGGTGCCAAAGACCATTGGTTGACAATACTGGAAATGTATTGTCCCATAGCTCTGGAGACTGGCCCACCCTAGTGATCGCATCTTTCCTTGATTATATCTCCATATTCCCCGTTCCAAATAAGGACACATACACAGGTACTGGGGTTAGGATTTAACATATCTTTTTGAGGGGCACAATTTAACCCATAAAACCTAGGAAGACTATTTCTTCCTTTGGAATTTTAATTCATCAGGTCTTTGCCTTCAAAGCTTTCTAACATGCTTATAAAAATTGTACTGATTAATACTTTTTTTACTATACATAGTGGACATGCAATATTATTTCAGGTGTATTCCAATACTTACATATCTTGATGTGATCATCATGATAAATCTGGTAACCATCTGTCACCATACAAACGTATTACCATGTTATTGACTATATTCTCTGTGCTGTATTTATTTTATTACTGGAATTTTGTACCTTGAATTTTCTTTCATCATTTTCACCCATTAACTCTATACCCTTCTGCTCTGGCAACTATCAGTTTGTTCTCTGTATCTATGAGTCTGTTTTTGTTTTGCTTTCCCCCTCTCCCCCCCATTTGTTTTGATATTTTGGGGTCCACATATAATTGAATCATATGGTATTTGTCTTTTTCTATCTGACTGATTTCACTTAGCATAATACCTTCTAGGTCCAGCCCAGTTGTCACGATGGCAAAATTGCATTCTTTTTATGGCTGAGTAATATTTCATTGCATATACTAAATATAGGCTATATATACCTAGCCTATATATTGTAAATAGTGTTGAAATGAACATAGCAGTGCATGTATCTTTTCAAATCAGTGTTTTCAATTTATTCAGATAAATATCCAAAGTGGAAATGCTGGGTTGTATGGCAGTTCTATTTTTAACATCTGCGAAATATCTAAACTATAGTAACTGTACTAATTTACAATCCCATCCACATCCTCACCAACACTTGTTTTTGCTGTCCTTTTGATAATAGTCATTCTGGCATCTGTGAGGTGATATTTCATTGTAACTTAATTTGCATTTCCCTGATAATTAGTGATGTTGAACATCTATTCATCTGACTTTGGACATTTATGGGTCTTTTGAGAAATGTCTATTTATGTCTTCTGAACATTTTAAAATCAGATTGTTTATTTATTTTTTTTTATTAGAGGTCTGGTGCACAAAATTTGTGCATGGGGGGGAGGCCCACTTACCCGCCCTATCTCCCTCCCTCCCTTCACAGGCAGGGGCCTGCGGGACACTGGGGCTTGTCACCGGAGTGACACTGACAGCATTCAGCGTCCTGGCTGCTATGGGTGCCACCATCTTTGTGAGAGAGAAATGGTTAATTTGCATGTTACCCTTTTATTAGATAGGATGTTGACTTATGTGAGTTTTATATATATTTTGGATATTAACTTTTTATCAGTTATATAATTTACATGGCTGTTTTTTTTGTTACTATTTTCCTTCACTCTGAAAAATCTTTGATGTAGTTCCAATTCATTATTTTTCCTTTTGCTGCCCTTGTTTGAGGAGACATATACAAAAAAATATTGCTAAGGTAATGTTAAAGAGTACACTGCCTATGTTTTCTTTTACAATTCTTATTGTTTTAGGACATACATTTAAGTCTCTAATCTATTTTGAGTTTATTTTTGTATAGGATGCACACAAGTGGTCCAGTTTCATATCTTGAATTATTTGTCCAGTTTTCCCAACACCATTTATGCAAGAGACTATTTTTCCCATTGTATATTGTTAACTCCTTTGTCAAAAATTTACCATATAAACATGGGTTTATTTCTGGACCGTGAATTCTGTTCCATTGAGCTATGTGTCTGTTTTTATGCAAAGTACCAGCCTGTTTTGATGACTTAGCTTTGTAGTATAGTTTGAAATCAGGAAGCATGTTACCTCCAACTTTGCACTTTTTAAAGATTGCTTTGGCTATTTGGGGTCTTTTGTGGTTCCAGAAAATTTTATGGTTCCTTTTTTCAAGTTCTGTGAAAAGTGCCATATCTCACCCATATGTTATTTCTTGTCTTGCTGATAATATCAATAGCTATTCAGATAAGTGTGAAGGAGAACCTCATTGTGGTATTAGTTTGCATTTCTCCTATAGCTAATGAAGTTGAGCATCTTTTCACATATCTGTTGGCCATTTGTATATAGTCTTGGGGAAAGTATCTGTTCAGGTTCCTGCTTTTTTAATTGGATTGTTGTTTACTTTGTTGTTGTAGTTTCTTTATATACAAGGTAGGGCAAAAGTAGCCTTATAGTTGTTCATATGGAAAATAATACAATAATCTTACCTAATAAAAGAGCAATATGCAAATTAACCATCGCTCTGCTACACCCACTAACCACGCCCACCAGCCAATCAGAGTGAGTATGCAAATAAACCCAACCAAGATTGCTACAGCCACAGAGAGCAGGAGGGAGAGTTGGGTTTCAGGCAACGGAAGAAGCCAAGCTTTCCAACTGCTCTCGCTGGCCTAAGCCTCCACTCAAGGCTACAAAGTTTCAATTATAGAAGGTAAACAAATCCCAGATACCAGGGCCTCTGTTTGGGTCTCCAGGGGGTGTGGCTGGCATGCAAACCACCACAGGCCCCTCTCCCAGGCCACTCCACACCCCAAGCGAACCCCCATCCTGATCTGGGACACTCTTCAGGGCAAACCAGCTGGCCCCCACCCATGCACTAGGCTTCTATCCTATCTAATAAAAGTGTAATATACAGATTGACCATCACTCCAACACACAATAGCTGCCCCCATGTAGTCAAAGATCCTGTCCCTATGTGGACACAAGATGGCCATCATAAGATGGCCAGCAGGGGAAGGCAGTTGGGAGGCTCAGGCCTGCAAGGGAGGTCAGTTAGGGGTGACCAGGTTGACAGAGAAGGGACGTTGGGGGCAAACAAGCTAGCAGAGGAGCAGTTAGACATCAATAAGGCTGGCATGGGAGTGGTTAGGAGGAGATCGGGCTGGCAGGCAGAAGCGGTTAGGGGCAATCAGGAAGGCAGGCAGGCGAGCAGTTGGGAGAGTACACTCCTGGATTGTGAGAGGGATGTCTGACTGCCCGCTTAGGCCTGATCCCACTAGGTTGTCGGACATTCCTTGAGGGGCCCCAGATTGGAAAGGGTGCAAGCTGGGCTGAGGGATACCTCCCTCTGCCTTCCCCTCTCCCACTCACCCCCCAGTCCCGTGAACAAATTTTGTGCACAGAGCCTCTAGTTAATAGATAACAATAGAAAGTCCTAGATCAGGCTCTTACAAATTAGGTGAATTAGGACAAGTACAAAAACCCCAACGGCAGCGTCTACATATATTTATTTTCCTCCCTGTCCCCAGCATAGCACTTAGTTAGTAAATATGCAATGGTATTTATTGAATTTGATGGTTTGTCAGATAAGAGGATTTTAGAAGGTTATACTTGAAGTCTCTTTTTGCTTGTGCATAATTCTTGACAATGGGTAGGTAAATACTTTGAAGGGTACAGGGCACATTTTTAAGGAAATATTTTTTGAATTTTGGCTCGATTATTACTATGAAACTGCTAAAGCAAAAGAGGCATTTATTGATATTAATGCTAGATAATAGGTGTCAGGTGTAAATATTTCAATAGGCAACCAAAAGCCAGAGTAAGAACTATAAAATTCTGTTGAACTAAATAATAATCATTTTCATATCACTATTAGATAGAACACTCCCATCAGTATGTTTTTAAAGTTCCTACTTAATGTTTCTAAAATAAATATAGCAAACTTATCTGACAATAAGACATGGGTCTTTTCCCCACACCCTGTTTCTTTTGAATATCAGCAAGCTGATACTTGGTTCTCATCTAACAGGAAATACTTTTTTGCTGCTACTTTGTAGGAATGAGTTGTCTAAAATTGGTATCCAATAGACAATTAATTATTTATATGCCTCTGGATGTAGGCAATAATCATCTTAAATAATGCATTTTATGGTTACTTTTTCTAGAACATTATAGTTTAAATCTGTTGCAAATAGATTAAGTTAAGTTCAGGCTCCTTTATATCCTCCAAAGCCAGGCCACTAAAAAGCATATTTTTTGACAGGTACAGTCTGTGCACTTTGGATCTTATACCTGCATATTAAAAAATCAGATAGCATTATATGATGCTGGTAAACCTGAACAAGTTTTAAAGCTTTTCTTCTGTTAATGGAGGACATTACCTGCTTTCTTTTGGCTGTGAAAGATTCAGGTCAGCAAAGGTCCATATCATTGCAGAGCCCCTTTATTGTCACTTGTTGCTGGGGAATTGTCAGGTGTGAAAAAGAAAAGGACTGCAGCTTTTGATTTCCTTTCCCCTGCTTTTAAAATAAGATACTTTATACCTGTCTGGGCTGTGTGTGTGTGTGTGTGTGTGTGTGTGTGTGTGTGTGTGTGTGTGTGTTTAATAGGCACAAGGAGAAAGCTGGAAGGTAGATTTATTTATTTTTTGCTTTCCTTAGGCAAACATTTTCCCTCTGGTCATAGTTCTGCTCAGTGTTAACAACACGTTCTAAATCATGACTTTTGGAACAATATGTTTTCACAGAATCTGTGCTCTGACTTCCTGTTAGAATGATCTGATTTTATGGTCTTCTGTATGTCATCAGAAGTTTCTGGGCTAGCAGACTTGTGGACATGTGAGAATTATGTTATATCAAAAATTATAGGCATTTTATCCATAGGATCAGTTCTAATTCCTCTATATAACTACACAATAAATATAGTCTCCGGTAGAATGTTAAGGTTACAAAGTCTTTTAAGATAATTTGTTTAACACACCCATTTTCACAAAGGAGAGAGTTGTGGATGAGAGAATAAATGAGCGAATCAAGGTTCTCACTGGTTCAGAAGCAACAAGGCCCCTATGAAATACTAGATGTTGCATTTCAGAGTTCTTCTGTTTTTGGCTGTGTCACAGATAACACCAATGGGATTTCCATAAACATCTCCAGAAATTAGCCTTAGGTTTTCCCCATGGCCCGTGCACCCTCAACTCCCATGTTAATAGGATTGTAGCTTGAACTTTTCCCGAGTTTGGTGTTTAAAAAGATCTCTCTTCTGCCTCTATGATGCAGTGGAAAGAGCATGTATTTGCAGACATTTATTCATGCATATTTATTGAATGCTTTCTCTGTGCCAAGCATGTGACTAGGACCTGGGCATGTTGAAGTGGATGAGAACATAATCTGGGGTTTGCAGTCTGTTTGAATTTCTAGCTTTACCACTTACCAGTTGTCTATCTGAGGCAAATCTTAGGAATTTCTTCTCTCTGAGACTCCATTTTCTAATCTTTAAAATAGGAGTAAATTCTATTTTTCAAAGTTGTGAGAATTAATTAAGATTTTAAAAATGTAAATCTCTTGGCACATTTTTTTTTTTTTTTTTTTTTTTTTTTTTACTAACAGTTGACATTCATTCAAGAAATGTTAATGACTTGCCTTCTACATCTAAGTGTTACTGTGAAAATCAAATAAGATAATGGACGTGAAAATGCTCCTTGAATTGGAAACATGTAGTTAGAGACAAAGTTGGAGTTTTACAGAGTCAACAGTTACTAACTCTCCTTCACTTGCAAGTTCAAGTCAACGGAGAAGAGCAGACATCTCAAGGTTAAAGGAGCGATTTATTTACAGATTAAAGCTTCATTGGAGATTGCAGTGTTGATGTGCTTCTCAGTGCTTTTCTCCAGAATTACCTGCTGGTGCCCAGGAGGACATGGGCAGACACAATCTTACACGCGGGACAGAAAACTTACTGCAAGGCAGATGGAAAAGTGTGCACGCTTCCTGCAAGGAGGCAGGGGATCCTGCAGGAGCAGAGAGCTGCACATGGACAATTCTGTGTTCAAACTCACCAGTCAGACACGTCACTCCACCTCACATGGGAAAGAAGCTGGAAGTGCTATTTTTGGAAGACAGTCTGCAAGGAAAGAACCTATAAGGACAGAAGGTAGAGGTTTCTCTAATAGACATACACATGGCTGTGAAGAAATTAAAATTCATCTGGCCCCCGCCCCAACCTTTCATTCTTAAGGCTGTGGAATTGCTATCTTATACACTGCAATCCCCCTATATATCCTTCAAAGCTGTTTAAAACTATTTTCCCAGCCTAGAATATGTTCAGTGAGAAATGCAAATTAGAAAATTCTGCTACCAGATATATTAAAGTGAATAATATATTCAGTATACATAATATACAGGGTGTCCCAATAATGTATACACACTTTAACAGCTGATAGCTCAATTATGGTTTCTTTCTTTTCAGATTTAACCCATTGGAATAAATAATTATTCAAAGTAGGTATACATTTTTTGGTACACCCTTTGTATTGTATGTATGGTGTGTGTGTGTGTGTGTGTGTGTGTGTGTGTGTGTACGCACACACATGTGTCTGCAAATGAGTACTAAAGGAATGTACACTGAGTGGCCAGATTATTATGACCACCCATCAGTACTTCGTTGGGCCACATTTTGCCTTCAGTACTGTGGTGATTCTTCTTGGCATTGACTCCACAAGATGTTGAAAGGTGATGCGAACAATCTGACACGCCTAATGAATAGCATTGTCGAGTTCTGTGAGATTTGATGATTGTGGAACCAGCTGCCTGATGGCTCTTCTAACTTCATCCCACAAATGCTCAATTGGATTGAGATCTGGTGATTGTGGGGGCCACCTAAGCAAGGAAAAGTCTCCCTCATGTTATTGAAGAGTCTCCCTGCACAATACGAGGCCCATGGCATGGGCATTGTCTTGCTGGAAGAAGCCATCTCCATTGGGATACACCACCAACATAATAGGATGAACTTGATCAACAAGGATAGTTAGGTATGTTGTGCTATTCTGACATTATTCCACATGAATTAAAGGGCCCAAATCATGCCAGGAAAACATGCCCCAAACCTTAACATTGCCCTCACAAGCTTGAAGAGTTGTACTCATGCATGTAGGGTGCATGCTTTCATGCTGTTTCTGCCAAATTCTCACTCTGCCATCTGCATGATGCAACTGGAAACATGATTCATGGGACCACATGATTTTTTTCCAATGCTCAACTGTCTAATCCTTGTGTTCATGTGTAAATTGGAGACATTTTATCTTGGTAACTGCAGACAGCAAAGGTGTTTGAACAGACCTTTGGCTTCCATATACATATGATGCACTGTACAGCTAATTTGCCTACAAACATCAGGTGGTCATTATAATCTTGCCACTCAGTGTATATTCATATGGACAGGGAGATTAAAATGCCCACTGGGACCATACTAAGGTGTGATTTTGAGTGGTTGGTATTATTATGGTTTTTGTCCATTTCAGAATTTGTTAATGTGTTTTTAAAAAGTTGACACTTTACTCCTCCCCTAAACCCATCAAAAATCCAACTGTAAAAAAAAAAAAAAGGTACAAACAAACCAAGCAATATTGTTTTTTCTCTTTCAATTCTGGCAATGTTTTTTTTTTTTTTTTAATTTCTTTATAGCTATTTTATACAAGTGATCTAACAGTTTCACTTTGTGCACTAAACAGTGATGGAAGAAAAATTCACCTGAAGACTAATCAAACATTATCATATTGCAAGTTGCAAATGTTATAGGTGACATTGTCATCCCTAAATACTCACCTTTTAAATATTTGTGAATAATTGTAAGTTCTGAGGGTAAGGCCAACTATTGTAATTCTTTTTCCTTCAGCAGCATCTTTCACACTTTTGGAAGCTATCTTTATTTACAAGTTTGTGAAATATATGTTAATATTCTTAACCTATATTTTTATTTTTGGACATTATTCTTGTCAAGATGCAGATCTCTTGGTATCCTATCTAATGAAGAGGTAATATGAAAATTGACCGTCATTCCAACATACAAGATGGCAGCCCCCATGTGGCCTGCCCTAACCAGTGTGACTCATTGGATAGAGTGTTGGCTTGTGGATTCAAAGATCCCAGGTTTGATTCTGGTGAAGGGCATGTACATTGATTGTGGGCACATTCCCAGTAGGGAGTGTGCAGGAGGCAGCTGATCAATTATCAATAAAATTAAATTCCCAATAAATGGTTATTTAGTTTTACAACATCATTTATGCAATTATCAGTCATTTCCTCATCTTTATCATATACTAATTTTTTATATGTATGTATACTTATTTCTTGACTTCTATTTTGTTTCAAGTTTCTACATTTTTCTGAGAGTACCATAGTTCTAAAATTATGTTGTTATATTGTGTATTTTAAATTATGGTTATTTAAATCCCATTAATTTTTTCAGAATACAGCCAAAAGAGCAAATGTAACAATGGTGTTTTGCTGAAAAGATCACCCTTAGATCTGTCATCCTTTATTCCAACAACTTCAGCAGTTTCTTTGTTTTGGTCAATATTATAGTTTTTGCCATCTTGGTAATGTGCCACTTTGAAATTACATTTAGTCAAGCCTATCATAGAATTGATCTTTTAATTATTAGAAAGCTGTAATGCATCTAGATTTCACGTAGAAGGAAAACTCATGGATAGACAACTTCCTGTGTAAAACTGGTTGTTATTTTAAGGAGGCAGAAGGGGGCAGAACAGGAGTTTAGGGAAACCATATAGCCTTGTTCTTTATCTTTCACTGAGGCATCTTTTTAGTATATCTTTGCATTGAGAACTATTATCTTTTATTTCAATTAGAAAAACCTAGTGGTTGTACCATTTTAGGCATTTGGAATAATATGCCAAACGTGTGTGTGTGTGTGTGTGTGTGTGTGTGTTTGTGTGTGTGTGATTGTGTGTTATGCCAGGCATTTAAAATAGAATATTCCAACTAATACAGGAGCCAAAAATCAATCCCACTGGGTAAATAATCAACCTTTATGCTCTTACCATAAAATTCAAAATATAGCTTCAATTTTCCCGAATATTCTGCTAATTTGCAATATGTCCAATACCTTCAGCTCATTGCTAATTTTAGCAGTATTTATGTAGTTTCTTGGAGAGTGTTATAATTACAGCTACAAGAATAAATCTCCAAAAAGTAGCTGAAGTTCTCTAATTCAACATTTATTTTATCTTTAGTTTATATGATTCACCATGACTTAAGGATTCATCTTCTGTGAATAGAAAAAAAAACATATGTGTAATTTCTATTATTGCAATATTAATTAAAATTAACCAAATTAGAACAATTGAAATGTTCCCATTTAAGGGAATGGTTATATAACTTATAGTATTTACAGGTCTGGCATAGTCATCTTAAAATACATTTGCCAAGAAGGTTTTCAGGACTTAGGGAGAGGCTGATGATAAAATGTTAAGTAGTAAGAAACAGAAATATGGAAGATAATACCAGCTATTAACAGTATATTAGGATTATGAAAATGATAGTAGTGTTTCTCTGAGTGTTGGGATTATTGGTTTTCAGTATTTTCAGCTCTTGGATTTTTGTGTTCTTTCTATATTTTTTACAATGAATGCAAATGCAAGACCTTTTACACCCCACCCCATTTCTAGTGAGAACAGTTACTGGTAAGTTCTATTCTTTTAGCAGGTTTCAGTGATACAATATGGTGTTATTGACTATATAATAAAAGCCTAAGTGACCGTTATGGGGTAACGACCAGAACGACCGGTCGATCGATATGATGCGCAAGGACCACCAGGGGGCAGCTGCTCAATGCAGGAGCTGCACCATGGTGGTCAGTGCGCTCCCACAGGGGGAGCGCTGCTCAGCCAGAAGCCAGGCTCCCGGTTGGTGAGCACAGCAGCGGTGGAGGGGGCCTCTGCGGCAGTGCTGAGGAACAGCAAGCCAAGCAGTAAGGAGCAGTGAGCAGGTGGGTGGTAAGGAG
Source organism: Pipistrellus kuhlii (assembly GCF_014108245.1). Lineage (NCBI taxonomy): Eukaryota > Metazoa > Chordata > Mammalia > Chiroptera > Vespertilionidae > Pipistrellus > Pipistrellus kuhlii. Next base: position 49,733,542 of record NW_023425427.1, read on the forward strand.
TGAGGGGTTCTAACTGTGAGAGGGATTTCCACAGAGGGGGGTCTTGGACTGCGAGAGGGGGCAGGCTGGGTTGAGGCCACACCCCACCATCCCACCCCCAGTGCATGAATTTCATGCACTGGGCCTTTACTGTTATATATATATATATTAGATACTCAGACCTAGTTCATCTTATAACTGAAAAGTGTGCCATTTTAGCAACCTCTCCCTATTTCCCTGCCCCTCAGCTCCTGGCAACCACTTTTCTAATCTCTGTCTCTGTAAGTATACTTTCCCCCAGGTATATCCATGTTGTCACAAATGTCAGGATTTCCTTTTTATTCAAGGCTAAATAATATTCTATTTTGCACACATCTACCGCATTTTCTTGATTCAGTCATCAAGAAAATGTTGATGAATGTTTCCTTATCTTGGCTATTGTGAATAATGCTGTAATGAACATGTAAATATAATACAAATACAGTGTAAGATAACCACTGTGTTTGGAAGTGAGATTGCAGGATCATATGGTAGTTCTATTGTTTAAAATATATTTTTATTGATTTCAGAGAGGAAGAGAGAGAGAGAAACATCAATGATGAGAGAGAATCATGGATCAGCTGCCTCCTGCACACCCCCTACAGGGGATCAAGCCCTCAACCTGGCAGGTGCCCTTAACTGGAATTGAACCTGGGACCCTTCAGTCCACAGGCCAAGACTCTATCCACTGAGCCAAACCAGCTAAGGTGGTAGTTCTATTCTTAATAGTTCTGAGGACCTTAATACTGTACAGGTTGTAGGAGTTTACATTCCCATCAACAGTGTACTAAGTTCTCTTTTCTCCACATCCTTGCCAGAATTTGTCATCTATTGTCTCTGGAGAGTAGACATTCTAACAGGTAAAAGGTGACAGCTCAAGGTTGTTTGGCTTGCATTTCCCTGGTGATTAGTTTTTATGATTGATGTAAGATAGGGGTTCAATTTCGTTCTTTCTTTTTTTGCATGTGAAAACCATTACATAAATTTATTTTTGAATGTTGAATACAACTTGGAATACTTACAATTACTTTTATACATTGTTGGAATTGATTTGCTAATATTTTGTTGAGGAGTTTTGCATCTATGTTCATGAGAGTCATTGGTCTGTAGTTTTTTCACCTTTGGTAATGTCTTTATCTAGTTTTGTTTTTAGGATAATGCTGTACTCACAGAATGAGTTACCGAATTCTTCTTGTCTGATAATTCCAAACTCCTTAGAAAGAGGCTTCCACCAATTTTGTTCCTTTGCTTTATTGTCTGTTTATTTAAGTGCCTTGAACTGCCCTTTTTTTACTGCTTATACTAGTCTATTTATTTAGGCGAGTTCATGCAGTGTGCATATATAATTTGGTGTCTTTAAATTTTTCCACTAGTGATACTCTGGAGATTTTTTCTTATGGATTTAAGTTATCTCTGCACTCTGAAATAATTCCAGCTGCATTTTGTCCTGATTTTAACTAATAGGCTAGATTGTTAATGCCTCTTGAGCTTTTGGACTGAGCTGAAAATCTGAAAGCCCATTCTCCTTCATTGTCCCCTAAGGATGATCCTCTTTCAGGTTGTCAGCTTCTTTTGTTATGTTTATTTCTTACCTGCTTCCAAGTTATTCTCTTTAGCTACTTTGATTTCTTGTTTCTTTTTTTGTTTTTAATTTGGATTGCTTCCCATGGTCCCATAATTAACTGGATGGTTGTTTTGCACTACCAGTATATTCAGTCCCTAGAACGAAAGGAATTAATGAGTGCTTTACCTACTTCTGTTTGTTCCTCATTCCCTGACCTTCCAATTAATTTCAGTTTCCCACTGTGTTCTATACATTTATAAATCAGACTGACTTTTGAATTCGCCATTTATGGGCTATTTTGTGATGCTCTTTATCAAGCATTTTTGGAGTCAGCCAATGCTGTCCAAATAAAAATTGTCTAAACGGAGCTCAGAAAAGAATTTCTCTGGACATGGTATGGGTTAAAGAGGTCATAATTTCAATAATCTAGAAGTGAAAAAACACAAATTTGGATTTTGTAGTATAAAAATATCATTTAAATGCAGCCATTTTAATGGATATTATTAGTTTAGAGCCTGGCTGTCTGCTGCTTTTGCCAGTGGGATTGCCTCTTTAAAAAAATGGGTTGAATGTAATGGCTGAGTTCAGAAGAGTTATCAGTGCAGCAAAATGGTCTAAACCACATGTGTCAAACACAAGGCCCGCGGGCCAAATCCGTCCCGCCAGGCCTTGCAATGTGGCCCGCACCTCGCTGTCATCACTGCACTCCGCTGTGTTTCCATCACAATGACAGTTTATGACTGCTCAGTAAACCATTCGGCCCGCGATTTAGGCTGGATTTTAGATTTTGGCCCCTTCTCTGATTGAGTTCGACACCCCTAGTCTAAACTAAGATTTAAAAAAATTTCCCTGGTTGTAGTGATCATTTCTGAGGGGAATTTTTTTTTTTTTTTTAAGGGATATGGATAGAGAACTGTTTATTGCCAGGTTAGTTTATAGATTATCTAACATCTTTATATTCTTGGCAGAAAGAGGTATGAAGTTCATTGGCAAGCTACCCCTTCCTTAATGTTCTAGGAAACACCATCCCTCCCTTACTTGCAGAGAAGTACTATGAGGACATTACCAAAGAATGGCCAGTTAGTTTGAACATTTTGATTGGCTTAGAGATGGTTGTATAACCCAAGCATGGCCAATGAGAGCTCTGCCAAAAAGATTTACTGAAATTTTCTAAAAAAAATTACTACCCCACCCATTAGTTGTTGGGATTGTACAAGTTGGAGCTGTGGGAGCTCTTGTTGCCAGCACATGTCACATGGAGAGGTCTCTGCCCCAGGACAAAACAGAATGAGGAAAGCAGAACCAAGAGGGAGAGGGAATTTCCTAAGGGTATTTTGAAGCCCTAGATCTAATTGTCTGAAGTCAGTCATCTCTTAGACTTCTCAGGATGTAATCCATGAAGTTACCTTTTAATTTAAACTAGTTTTTGGTTGAGTCACTTTCACTGACAACTAAAAATGTACCAACCAAGCCGCTGACTACCTAGAGTTTTTTTTTTGTTGTTGTTGTTTTTGTTTTTAATATAATGTCACCAAATTAAAATATTCATTTTAGGAGAGCAAGGTAGAGACTTTCTTACATAGTTCACCATTTTACCTCTATCTTACAGTACAATGACTGACACAGAAATGTATTTTGTAAATATTTATAGAATGAATAATTGATTAATTAGTTCAATTTAATAATTTAGTTCAAGTTGCTGGGTAAGTTTTGTGCAAGGCCTTATCTTTGGAGATAATAATGTAATAAAAGGAATAAGAGAGGCATAAACTCAGTTATCAATTTCTGATTTTGTGCAGGCATCGAGGTATAACAATAATTTAAGGGTGGGGAAGGGGCTAGCAGGAGGAAAGTTGTAGGTCAAGTCATCGAGGGCTATAGAGCTAGACTACTGGATCTGAGTCAATGCTCTACACTTATTCACTGAGTGACTTTTGGGACATCATTTAAATTCAGTTTACTTATCTCTAAAGTGGGGGTGATATTTGTATGTCCTTTATAGATTTGTCATGGGGATACATCCAGATTTTCTACTTAAAATGATTGAAATGCCTAGGGTCGTGGTCAGCAAACTGTGGCTCGAGAGCCACATGCGCCTCTTAGGCTCTCCCACAAAATACCACGGCCTGGGGAGTCTATTTTGGAGATGTGGTCTTAGGAGAAGTTTAAGTTTAAAAAATTTGGCTCTCAAAAGAAATTTCAATCATTGTACTGTTGATATTTGGCTCTGTTGACTAATGAGTTTGCCTATTGTAGAGGCTGAAAGAAATAATATAGAAAAATTCCCCTGCTAGCCCAGACTTCCCGTGAGAATGTGACCTTTAGAACTGCCCCAGGAAAAACAGGGTATGAGCCACACAGCACCTGGCCACCTGACTCAGCCCCTAGAGGTAGTAAACTGGATGTATTATCAACGTCCTGAGGCGGTTCCACCCTGTTCCTTGTGATAATGTCTATCCTCCCCTCAAGGAATTCCTGTCCCTCTTTCTGGAAGACCCCCTCCCCTTGTCCTTTGTTCTAACTTTGCGGTTTTTGCCTTTATAAGCCTGTAAGAAGTTCTGCTCGGGACTTGACTTGGCTGCTCCTGCGTGAGTAACAGGTCAGGTCCCAGCATGCTGGAATAAATCCTTTTGCTATTTGCATCAAGTGCCGTCTCTTGCGTTTGACTGGGTCGTCGCTGATCCTGGGTCAGGGCAGGGGTCTCCTTCGGGGGGTCCAACACTATCACTGCTCTAGGATATATTATTGCTCAGTTACTTTTAGCTATTTTTATTTAAACAAGCAGAGATAGTTGGAACATGGTTTAGATATTGAAGAAGATAGAATTCGAAGTATATTCTGTGTTTATATTTCTTTTTAAAGACAACTGCATGTAGAATCTGGGTTCTACTCCTGTCAGTAAGAAGCAAGTAAACAAGGGAATCATGAAGAATGATGGATAGATATTCCCAAGAAACTTGCTACAAATAAGTGATCATCATTATTATAATAGGTGATCATAATTTGGATATTGGTTGTTTCATTCAATAGACTCTGTTTTTTACTTGGGACTACTGCTAACATAAAAAACAAAAACAAAAACAAAAAACATTGAAACCTGTAAAGAATTTTTGTGAGTTTACTTGAACATATGCTGGGAATAAATTGACATATGCTGGGAATCAGAATCTCAATGAATTGAGATAATGCTCCGGAGAATGGCGGGTTACATTTGTATTTATACATTGCGATCAAAGGAGAGACATAGTTGGGTTATATGAAATTCAGTGGTAATAGATTAAGGAGATGGGATAAAGCAAAGTGGTGGGAAACCCCTGGGATTGGATAAAAAGTAAAATGATGGACACATACTTAGGTGGGTGCAGGAACAATTAACATGATAATGAAGGGATTTGTGGTATCTGTCCCAGCGCCCACCACATTGGGTTGTGCCCTAGGGGCTCCAGAAAAAGGGAAGTTTCAAGTTACCCAGACATTCCAAGGGTGTGTTATCATAGAGGCAAAAAGACAGCTAGGCTCAGTTAAGGTAAAGGTTGACCTTGTCAGTGAAAATACAGGCCTAGGATGTAACTGCCCATCATAACTGCATTCAGTTAAAGTTTAATTTCAGACCATCCTTTGTGGTGACTTTAGGTCTCTGAGTTTGCAAGACCGCCATGCAGGCCACCCCTGAGCTTGTCAGGTCAGCACATGGCCCCTTTCGTTCACAGAAGTCACCCTTGGAAGCTGAATATTTATTATATTGCAAGTCAGTATCAACTATCAACAAAACCCCACATATATCGTTTAAAATACAAAGTGATCCAGAAACATCTCACTTCAGTGTTAAATGGATTAGATTTATATAATGATAAATTTATTTTAGAGATGAGTTAAGACATGCGTCCTTGGTAAATAGGAGAAAGTCCTTGTATATTACATTTTAAAGAAATTTAATAAACAGTTTGGCATTTTAAACTTGGAGTAATAATGACAGTGTTGGATTTTTGCTAGATATTCTGCAGAAGAAAAGGAAGAAAATAGATTTTCCAAAATGTGTATGTATAATTACCTGCTATATGGTGGATATGTGGCAGATTAAGTTTTATATATCTAAATGGAGATGGACTTCTGGACTCATTAATATACATTGTTTAAAGCTCAGAACATTTGATGAAATTTTGTAAAGTCTTATTCAGGAATAAATGTCCTATGTCTTGAGATGACTTTTATAATTACACTTTCTTTTTTACTTCGAGCTACAATTGAGGTTAAATTAGTAGTTTCCCATGGGTTTCTGGGTTCAAAGGAAAATGGATTCTCTTTAATGGAAAAAAAAGTAGCTTCAAATATGCCTAAGACTGCTACATATCTCAGAAAATCAGAAGGGAGCTCCTTTCTTTTTTTTTTTTTTTTTAATATATATTTTATTGATTTTTTTTTTTTACAGAGAGGAAGGGAGAGGAATAGAGAGCTAGAAACATCAATGAGAGAGAAACATTGACCAGCCGCCTCTGGCACATCCCCCATCAGGGATGTTCCGCAACCAATGTACATGCCCTTGACCAGAATCGAACCCAGGACCCTTCAGTCCACTGAGCCAAACTGCTTTCAGCGAGAGGGAGATCCTTTATACTTGATTAGGTGTTCTATAGAGAAACAGCCTGGTGTAGTAGAGGAAAGAATATAGGCTTTGGGAATCTTAAGAAAAATACTTAAATCTGTGTGGCCTTGGGGCAAAATAACCTTGTTGAGTCCTAGGTTTCCTATGAGTAGAAAGAAGATACTAACATTAATTTCATAGTGTTTGTATGAAGATGAAAGACAGTATTTATAAGTGACATTTATATTTTTGGCATATGGTAGGTGATCAGTGTATGGCAATTATTCTCCTTATAAATAAATATTGAAAAGAATTTTAGAGACGGACAGGCAGTTTCATGGAATAAGCAGGTAGAGGTGTGTGTGGGGGAGGGGGTCCACCGGAGAGGAATGCATATGCTAAGGGAAGGAGATAGCTTCCAGATGCCAGAATGCTTATCTTACTTTTGCAGAGGATAGAGAAATGTTACAGGAGGAAGGCAAGCTTTCCTGGAGGATAGAGGAATGTCACCGGATACGGAGAGAGGGACGGGGTGTGTGTGTGTGTGTGTGTGTGTGTGTGTGTGTGTGTGTGTGTGTGTACCATGTGGGCTTTGGGCTTTGAAACTGACACCCTGCAGAAGAGTGACCAATTAACAAAGCACAGGGTCATAAGATGGAGAAAGGGTCCAATTAGAAGGGAGCATGAAGAGACAGCTTCCAGCCCTTAAAAACCTTATAAAGAAGGGGCTTAGTTGGTTACCCCTCTGGGAGTCTCTCCTTAGGTGGGAGTTGGTATTGTTTTCAATAAATTTCCACACTTGTACCAACAGTATTTTTAGTCTGCGAGTTTATTCTTCAAACTTCGTGAGGCAAGTACCCACAGGGAGAATCTGCTCCCCAAACCCCACGTTACAATATTATCTCCAGTTATTAATAATAAAATATATCATGAGGATTCTATTTCAGATTTCATGTAGGAAAGGGAAATCTTATAAACCCATCAAAATGCAAATAAATGAATGGATGCCTGCTGGAAAGTCTAAGGAAGATAAAACTCTAGAGACAAATGTTAAGAGACAAATTGCAAGATTTGTGTAGATGCTTATTGAGTTCCAGCTCACCGCATAGCTGACGCTTAACCACGTTTCGCTCTGTGCCCTATTTCATTGCTCTGACCTCCTCCAAAGGTAAAATGGATGGAGGTTTTCCAGACAGAGATTGTGATGACGAAACACCTGTTTTCCACTTCCTCTGCTTCTGAGACTCTGTGCTTTTCTTATTTGGCATATAAAGTAAGCATAAGTCCAATTTCTTCCAGGAACCAAGTTCCTGTCTTAAGATCCTCTGTCCAACTTTCCTGCCCTTGTTCCTACGGTCTTTTCTGCCCTCCTCTCCGTAGCTTTCTTGTTTGTGCAATGAAAAGTCCTCTTTCTCAAAACCACGTCCCTCAGGGGCAGTCTCAAGCCACTCACACTTAGAAGGACACAGATCTCCTTAATAATTAATCACACGTTGGGCTGTTAAAAGCCGTTGCTTTCTGGCTCCAAAGACTCTTCATTGTCTTAGATTTAAATGAATCAAATATCCAGACTTATATTTTAACATATGTTATTTATCCATTGGCCTGGGATTATCCTTAAAAAGTCATAATTTGTTTTTTCTTTCTTTTATTTTTCCTTTTTTGATTAAGGTATTACATATGTGTCCTTATCCCCCCTTTGCCCTCCCACTCACCACCCACTCATGCTCTCATCCCCACTGGGGTCTGGGTCCATTGGTTAGGCTTAAATGCATGCATACAGTCCTTTGGTTGATCTCTCCCACTTACCCCCGCCCTCCCTTACCTTCCCTCTGAGCTTTGACAGTCTGATTGATGCTTCTCTGTCTCTGAATTTGTTTTTGTTCATCAGTTTATCTTGTTCATTAAATTCCACAAATGAGTGAGATCATGTGAATTTATCTTTCTCTGACTGGCTTATTTTGCTTAGCTCTCCAGTTCCATCCAGGCTGTTTCAAATGGTAAAAACTCCTTTTTTTTTTTTTTTTTTTTTTTTTTTACCTCAGTGTAGTATTCCATTGTATAGATGTACCACCATTTTCTAATCCACTCATCTGCTGATGGGCACTTAGGCTGTTTCCAAATCTTAGCTATGGTGAATTGTGCTGCTATGAACATAGGGGTGCATATATCCTTTCTGACCGGTGTTTAGAAATTTGCATTTCATCCTTGCATAGGGGCCATGCTTATCTTCTTTGTTTCATTTCAGTTTTAGTATATGTGCTGCTGAGGCAAGTACTCTTGTTTTGTTTGTTTGTTTTCGAGAATGGGATCCCTTGCTATGTGTATGTTCTATTAGCAATTCTAGAAACTTCTTTAGTTTAGTCACATACACATTTCCCTCTGTTGTTTTTGCTTTTTCACCCCCTTGACAACACCCTGCAAAGCAGTACATACATGAAAGCTGCTCTTATTGAAGGGTGAGTGACTCTAGATCTCTGGGAAACCTCAAGGGAGTCTGGGGCCTGGGAAAACACCTGTGACAACTCTGGGGTTAGTGAATGAGTTATTAACTGGGATTCTGAAGACTTAAGTTTTAGCTTCGGTTCTAACATCAAATCTGTATGTGTCACTGATAAGGTTAATTGTCTCATCTGTAAAGCCAGGGTTTAGAATGGTGCTTCTCCATTTTGGCTGCGGATTAGAATCACCTGGGGAGCCTTTCAAAATCCCGATGCTTTGGCTTTACTCTGTACCAATTAAATTAGAATCTCTGGGGTGTGACCCAGGCAACAGCACTTTTTAAAGCTCCCCAGATGATTCCAATGTGCAATCAAGTTTCAAAACCTCCAAAGAATTTTTGAGCAATAACGTTCCACAGGTCCTTGGGTCTTTGCAGCTTGTTTTGGTGGATGTGGTTGAAATATGCAGAATCTTTTTATTTACAGATAGTACTCAGGAGGAGGGATGATGGTGGACAAAAAGATCGGAAATTAGGAAAAAAAGTTTCTTGATTATTCTAATAGCTCAGAGTGGGCAAAACACTTAACTTCGTTATATTCACAATGGGAGCGATTTTAACTTTCTGCAAAACGAAGCTCTTAACTGAAAAATCATACTTAAATGCCATGTTATTATTTTTCTACCAGTAATGACACCATTTGTTAATGTGATCAGCCAAGAATCACAACTAAATATTTTAATTCACAAAATAAACAGAAAAGGCAGATTGACTACTGAAATGTAAAATATGGTTACTACTCCAAGACAGATTGGAACTACATGTTGATAACAGTGGCAATCTCTTATACTGAGATGCTGCTTTAAAAGAACCTCTATCAAAAAGAAAAAAATAAAAGGCCACTCAGGATTATGGTATGTTTTTTTTTTAATTGATTATGAAAAACTATTGTTTCAGTGAGTACCCAGTAGGTTAAAATGATAACACAGAGCAAAATGATTGATATTAGAGGTATGTTTGATATATAACTAAACAGAACTCCCTTTTCATTTTCTTATTACATATTTTCTTTTTCTTTTTTTACATATTTTCTTTCATGTTTGTACAGCTACTAGGTATTCAAGATTCATGTGCTTTAATCTCCCCTTTTAACAAAGTAGTTTTTTCCTGAAGTAGTTATCACTTATGGCAGGGTGATATAGTCATAATTTTATTACCTTGTGCATAGGTTTTTTGGTGAAACAGATTTGCCAACAACAGAATAAAAAATTTTTACCCATTTTTTGGACAGAAAGTTCAGCTGGTGCTTTGTGTTTTTGTGTTCTAGTCCTCCTTACCCCATGGGAAATTTACACTAGTCTTTTTATGTGGAAGTTCCCTAAAAGGTTGAGCAAAGTCCCAACATTGGATTGATAGACTAGGTCAAAGCCCTTAGAGAGAATTTTGACAACATGGAATTGAGCCAGTATCAGTACTGGCCATGTCGGAATGAATGATGTTTACAAGGTCAATGACTGCTTTTACTAATGCCCATGAGTGACTCCTGGTTGAGAACTTGCCCTATTTTTCTTGGACTTTGTAATTTCTGATATCTTGGCACAATATAATATTAATTAGTGAGAAGAATGAGACAGATTCATGAAGAGAGAGAGAGAGAGAGAGAGAGAGAGAGAGAGAGAGAGAGAGAGAGAGAGAGAGGTGTGGAGGGGAGTGAAATGTAGTAATGAAACAAACAAAATGATTGATGTTGGTCTTTTTACCAAATCTGGCCAGTGGAGACTGAGAACTATTGTAAATATAATTTGGTTTAAAGAAATTAAAGATATAACATATCCTGTACTTTATGCATTGTTTGGCACAATTTTTAATTGTCACACACCTTCGGAAATGTTTAATTGGTACAAATGAAGCTTAATATTTGATTATCAGTAAATTAACTCACTTTAGAGAATAAATCTCTAAAACTGTCTATGAAGTCTTCTTAGTTTACCCAATTCCATAGTGATTCCTTCCTCCTCTGAACTTCAGTTATTCAACTACTTATACCATTTATTTCATGAATCATTAATAAGCTGCTTTGTGACAGTTTTTTGTTTGGTTGTCTCATTATTTTACTCACATTCTACTAACGTATCTAGATTTTTAGCTTCTACTCTGAAGGGAATTGTTTTTAAAAAAGAAGTTGAACAAGTGATTGTATTAATAGTGCTTTCGACTGAGTTGTCTAAAGGCAGGATTTTACAGTTTGTTTTATCCATGCATTTGCAGCAAGCAGTACAGTACAGGCATTTAAGAGCTCTTACTTGCTGAAGGACCCCATGAATAGATGAATGGACTAATACAGCATGAGGGTACAAATGCATATACTCAATGGAAGATTTGATTCATTAATATCTCATGAAGGATTAGTATATTACACTCAAAAATGAATTTCTAATCCAGCAACCTGAAAAATGTCAAGAATAGAGGAAATTTTGATGACATCTCACAAACCATAAAGTCTCTTAATTTTTCAACCAAGTCCCACATTTTGTGTTTGTTTATTTTTATTTTTTGCTACAAAAAATGAAGATAGCAATCACCTCACTAATATTCTAATTTCTCTCAAACTGTCTCATATTTATATTTATAATTTCTAGTTGCCTCAGATCATGCCACTGCATTTTATCTCATGTGATTCTGAGAGGTGAGATCCAGAGGTTCTTTTGTTGGAGAAAATGTTAGGAACTTCTTATAAAGTATTTTCATAGAAGTTAAAATTAAATCCTTGCCAATTTTTTTTATTGAGATACTGTGTCTATGCCCACTCTCCTTGCATCTGGGTGAGCTTGTGAGGGCAGAAACCAAGAAAATTGGGCAGAGTGACACATTGTGACGTCTGAGACCAGATCGTAAAAGGCTGTAGTTAGCACTAGCTGGTTTGGCATAGTGGATAGACATTTCAGTCCTGAAATGTTCTGGGCTCAATTCTGGTCAAGGGCACATGCCTGGGTTGTGGGCTCAATCCCCAGTGAGGGCCATGTATGACTCAGCCTATCAAAGATTCTCTCTCATCATTGACGTTTCTCTCTCGCCCTCTCCCTTAAAAAAAAGGCTGTGGTTGTTCTGACTAGTTTGTTGGAACAATGAGCTGTGCCATGAGGAGCCTATGCTGAGGCCCTTAAACTGGTGAGGCCATGTGTAAATGTGCTCAGGTAATCATCTCGCCTGAGGCCAGCATGCCAGCCATCCTTTCCAAGGTGCCAGGCATGTATGTGAAGACACCATCCTGAAAGTGGGTCCCCAGCCCCAGCTGTTCTAGCTCCAACTGTTCAAGTCACTGCCAGCGGAGGCCCAAAACATCAAAGAGCATAACAAGCTGTACTCGGATGAATTCATGACCCACATTCTCTGTGAGCATAATAAAAATGCTTGTTTTATGCCACTAGGCTACAGAGTGATTTTTTTTAATGCAAGCAGGGTAACTGGAATAAATATTTTAAGACCAAATTTTGTAAACCGAAGGCTATATATTATTTAAAAAATTATAACAAAATGATTGTGTACTTTTTTCTTTTATAAGTAATATCTTTATAAACTAGAGGTCAATGCACAAAATTTGTGCACTTAGGGGGGTTGTCCCTCAGCGCAGCCTGTGCCCTCTCACAATCTGGGGCCCTCGGGGGATGTCTGACTGACAGCTTAGGCCCGCTTTTTGGGCCTAAGCCATCAGTTGGACATCCTTAGTGGTATTATGGAGGCGGGAGAGGCTCCCATCACCACGGATGCACTCACTAGCCATGAGCCCAGCTTCTGGCTGAGCAGCACTCCACCTGTGGGAGTGCACTATCAGGGGACAGCTCTTGCATTGAACATCTGCCCCCTGGTGGCCAATGCATGTCATAGCAACTGATCATTCTATCGTTTGGTTTATTTGCATATTAGCCTTTTATTATATGGGATTTAATTTAACTTGGAAGTCTCAATTTGCTTTACTTTCTCTATCATTTGAAAGTTTGAAATCACTAAATGATAAATTTAGTGGCTTGTTTCAATGTCTTTGAGCACATTTGGAACAAATCTCAATGATGATTTTAGTTGCGACCTTTTCTTGGGGTTAATGTAAGTGTCTATAGAGTGCTACTTTCCACTTTTACTGTACTGGAGTAATCAGTGTGAAGGCCTCAGCCCAGATTTCCTTGTTCCTAGCTTGGGTCACTTTTCCACTGGACTCATTTCTGGCATCCATCAACATATATAATAAAATAAACATCTTATATGGTCAAAAGATTGAGAAATATTGTACATTATATGCTCTTCTTAGAATCATAGTGAACATTAGCATACAGAATAATTAGAGAGGTCATAAGAAAAGAAAATCTCTGACTCTATTTAACACAGGTCACTGGCCTTAGGACACTATATGGAACACATCTTTTAATATTCAGTGATTTACATTGCTGCTTTAAAAAATGTGGATTGATCTATTAGATGCAGTAGTAATTAGATATTCAAAGAGCTTGCTTTATATTTTCCCCTTCATTTAAAAAAATATTTTATTGATTTTTTACAGAGAGGAAGAGAGAGGGATAGAGAGTTGGAAACATCGATAAGAGAGAATCATCAATCAGCTGCCTCTTGCACACCCGCTGCTGGGGATGTGCCCGCAATCAAGGTACATGCCCTTGACCAGAATCGAACCCGGGACCCTATCCACTGAGCCAAACCTGTTTCGGCTCCCCTTCATTAAAAAAAAATATAATTTGTATTGATTTCACAGAGAAAGGGAGAGGGAGAGATATAAACATCAGCAGCCTTCCACAAGCCCCCTACTGGGGACTGAGCCCACAACCCAGGCATGCACCTCCCGACTGGAATCGAACCTAGGACCCTTCAACCTGCAGGCCAATACTCCATTCACTGAGCAAAGCCAGGTAGGGCTTTTCCCTTCATTTTTATACAAAATCCTCCAATTTATGAAGTATTCAAAAACACAAATAATGATCTTTAGAACTCTAAAGAATAAATGAATGGTAAATGTGGAGAGAAATTGTAGCAGGTAGGACCAGAATGAAAGGCAGTAACCCTAATTAAAAGCTACTGTAAATAGCCGAAGCCAGTTTGGCTCAGTGGTAGAGTGTTGGTCTGCAGACTGAAAGGTCCAAGGTTCTATTCCGGTCAAAAGCATGTACATTGGTTGCGGTGCAGGCACATCTCCGGTAGGGGGTGTGCAAGAGGCCGCTGGTCGATGTGTCAGCTTTCTAGCTCTCTATCTCTCTCCCTTTCTCTCTGTAAAAAAATCAATAAAATATATTTTTAAAAAAAGCTACTGTAAATAATCTAGGCCTGCTATTATTAATCAGCATTCCCTTCCCTACCTCTATTCTTCCCTCTTGGTTCCAAAAGTTTTTTTCAGAAGAAGCACAAAAAGTGCTTTTTGAAATTTCAAGGCATACTTAACATTACAATTATTTAAATTTACTTTTACTTGTATCATTTACTTCTTTTTGATATTTAAAATAATATCAGATGAGGGTGTGAGAGAGTATAAAATAGTTGAGAGATCAAGGTGTGGGTAGAGCAGAAAACTGACAGCTTTGGACACCGTGGGGACCCAGTCTAGTTATGGAGTGATATGTTCTGGTCAAACATGTTTCCAGGTACTTCATTTTTTACATTGAAACTGATATTACAGCATAGGTGTGAGGGTTGAACATTAGAACGCTCTGGATTGATTTTTCAAGTGGTGTATACCTTTTAGAAAAGCAGCACTTTAACAGCTTCAGATCTTTAATAGAGTTGCTCTACCATCAACTGACATGTCAACACACCTTGAAAGAGGCTTCATCAAAAGCACAGGCAAAGTTCAGGTGATGCTAGCGAAGCAAAATAAGCTCACAGGGAGAAGGAAACAGTTCTTCTACATACCCCGTGTTATAAAATAGAATCCTATAGAAGTCCTGGAGAAGGTATTTCAGGTATGAAGCTCAGATGAAAATATAAGAGATTGAAAAGAAAATAAAGTAAGTGAAAGCACTTCTCAAAAGATTTAAATAGAGAGTGCTAAAATGTCAAAGTAAATCTTCATTTTATAATGAGGAGAAAACCCCAAAACTCCAGAGTTACTTTAAGTTGAATGAACTGTGGATTCTATAGGGCAAAGATAAGAAAGAGAATACTTCACAGGCTTGGGGAAATAAAATATATATTGTAATACTAACTTTAATTAGGCCAGAAACTGCTTTAGAACATTTCGGACAAAAAGGATTCTATGGTCAAAGGAGTTCAGGGAAGTTGCATCAATAACTGAGATGATTGTACTCCCAAGATTTCTGGGGCTTTAATATACTAATGTGTATTGTGAATTATTCTGATGTGCATCTGTTACACAGTGTTTCCAGCATTCACTTGACTACAGTCGTTTTTCTAAGAGACAGTCTCTTTGGGGTCTTAGGTTCCAAGGAGGTAGACTTTGGGAAACAATGTTTTAGCCATTTGGTTTGACAAAGACCTTATTTACCTTATTATGAGGCTAGCCAACATGTCTGTAGGCACTTTGCAGTTTCTACTGTCTGTCCTCAAAGCTCTCTACTTGTCATGTTTAGTTGAGCCCTGTGCCTTTTCCTGGATCAAATTACTGACTCAGTTTCCCCACTTTATGAGATTGGAGTCATTACCTTTGGTAAAGTAGAAAAGTTGGATAAAGAAAGGTGAGCAGCTCTAACCAGTTTGGCTCAGTGGATAGAGCATTGGCCTGCAGACTGAAAGGTCCCAGATTCAATTCTGGTCAAGGGCATGTACCTTGGTTGTGGGCATATCCCCAGTGGGGGGTGTGCAGGAGGCAACTGGTCAATGTTTCTCTCTTATCGATGTTTCTCTATTTCTAACTCTCTATCCTTCTTCCTTCCTCTCAGTAAAAAAAAAAAAATCAATAAAATATATTTGGGAAAAAAAAAAAAAGGTGAGCAAACTCAAAGTCACACAATATATATGCTAGTATGTTAGGTTTTGATATTTATACTTTTTCTTTGCTCTGTTGAATGTTGCCTTCCAGTTTTAAGAAAAATAAGATCTGCTTTTGGTTCATAAGTGAGTTTGGCTTGGACTGAGCCCCTCTTCTCTGAATGGGACTCTAGGTTTGACCTGAACTTTAAGAAAAAGGCCTGAAGATTTTGATGAAAAGCTGTATATATTTCTAAAACAGGGTCCACTTATTGGATACTAGGACTCATGCAAATAATATCAGAGAAAGGAGGAGAAAATTGATTTCCTGTTTTGAATAAAATAAAGAAGACTTAAAAGCCAGAGTATATTTTCCTAATTGAATATTCATGAAAAGTTGAAGGCTAAAAATAAATACATTTTGAAGGGTCTTAGGGATAGTCGGTTTGAGATGCAGACTAATTTAAAATATAGTTGCAAATGTAAATGTGGACCTTGGCAGGAAGGACTAGCTGTAGAGAGACTGACTGGTTGTCATCATAAAGGGGAAATTGAAGATGATGAAACAGCTATAGTTCTCAGATGAGATCTCTCTGCTCTCTTCTCTCTGCCTCTCTCTCACTTCTCTATATGCTTTCTATGTGTTTCTTGCTTTCATTCTCCTGTAGATAGTTATCTTTGTGCATCAGTTATCCACTTCTGGGACACCAATGGGATTACCTAGTGCCATTGCCCATTTGTATAGAGCTGATAATTTGCTGACAGGTCTCTTCTTTGCCCAAGGCCTTACTTTACTGTGATCTTGGTAGCAGAGTTCTGTTTATTAATTGATTGCTTATTTTTCCAAGTCATGTCATTATCTTACTTACATGCTTTCCTCACTTTATTGTTTTAATTTATCTAGATGTCTCTTTGCATGTGGACAAGGCCTGTGAAGCTACTGAATGTAGATAGATGTATCTGAAAACTGGCTGGTTTCCAAAACACATGTACATCATACATACCCAATTTATATGGAAATTGTACATTGAGAATTATTGACAAATGTCCTGATATTAAGTGTGAAGGAGGACACAAAAGGGAAAGAGAGAAAGTTGAATTTTCTAAAATCAGTCTTTGTGAGAAAAGAATGCAAGAGCTTCTGGAAGCACCCAGTCCCGAATTGGTTGTTTACCTTTTCTGTTCATGTTCTAGGAGAGTGGGCTCTTCACCCTGGAGAACTCGGCTATATGTTGTTTTCTAAACACAGAAAAGGTTAGCTCATCACTTCCTACTCTTGTATATTTGGGAGGAGGTATTTGCCCGACCCCCTGTGCTGATTTCTGGTATTATATAGATCTTGGTGAGTGAATGAAATGTCTTGTGTGAGATATCAAATTTCACCTTAGACAAATGTGACTATGGTTAGAAACAAGTATGAACTTTTCCTCCCTAGCATAAAACTCTGAAACCTTTAAGGAAAAAAAAATCCAGTTACTCAGAAATTGAATTACCTGGTGGATTGTGTTCAAAGTACCACTCACTTTTTTCTCTCTTATTTGATTGCTTGTTTATGTTTTTCCCCATCCACTCTGGGTATACAGAGGAAGCTAAGACATGTTTACTGTTGCATTCTCAGTGTCTAAAAGATTGCTAGGCACACAATAGGTTTTCAATAAATATTTTTTAATGAATGTCTGAGTGGCTTAGTAAATAAATACATATCATTTGAGTCATTTGAGGGAAAGTGATTTACCAAAGGTCCTAT
The DNA here is from genome assembly GCF_014108245.1 of Pipistrellus kuhlii. Lineage (NCBI taxonomy): Eukaryota > Metazoa > Chordata > Mammalia > Chiroptera > Vespertilionidae > Pipistrellus > Pipistrellus kuhlii. The sequence goes on from NW_023425427.1 coordinate 49,750,814, forward strand.
AATAAGTTCAGACCAAGACTTGAATCCTGTCTCCCACACTTAAGCCAGTATAGTGTGCCTTTATGTTTTCCATTTCATGTTATAATTGTGCATGCTTACACACAAAAAATTTTGCAATTTCATGGAATTTCAGACTGATTATATGCTGAGTCAAAGATAAATTGTGTCTCATGATGAATCCCATTTAATATTGTTTTTTTTTTAATTTGTTGACATTGCAATTTTTGAATGGTCTCAGATTTTTCCTCATACCTTGGTACATTGAATATATCTTCACAATATGAAACTTGAACTCATCTTCCATGATATACTCTAGCAACATTATTTTATTAGATGATATTTTACCCAGAATTATAATACTTATTTATGAAATATACTTATGTTATTGATGAATTATTATTGGTTCTAGATCTATAGAATATGAAATTCATTTTTGTGTTAACATTTTGCTCAGTTATGTTTTTATTTAAAATGGGTTAATTTATGTTTTTCTCTTATACTTTAGTACCAAAACATAGTTGATTTTGATGGACTAAATTAACTACTTATATTACCTCCCTCTCTCCCTTCTTCCCTCCCTCTCTCCCTCCATTCCTTCCTTCCTCCATCATTCAGCAATTCTCTACTTTTTGGAGTGCTGACAATGCCCTATTCTTAACCTGTGCAATGATTGTATACTAACTATGTTCTATGCACTGTTCTGCATACATATTGCATAGAATATAAAAAAGAATAAAAGTAAAGTAACATATGGTTTTAGTCTACAGTGCATATTGTAATTTGTTAACAAATATATTTGTTATACAAATCTCTTTGCTATTGCATGTTTGGTGACCTCATGTTGATGGCCATGATGGGACAGTATTTACATCTCAGATGTTGGTAAATACTATGAGTCAGGGCTTCTTTTCCTCAGAGACTGGATTGTTAAAATATTGTAGCACACCCCTCATTATTGGATAATGTGTAGAAAGGTGAGGGGAGCCAGGACCGGTTTGGCACAGTGGATAGAGCGTTGGCCTGAAGACTGAAAGGTTCCGGGTTCGATTCCAGTCAAGAGCATGTACCTTGGTTGCGGATACATTCCCAGTGGGGGCTGTGTGGGAGACAGCTGGTTGATGTTTCTCTCTCATCGATGTTTCTAACTCTCTGTCCCTCTCAATTCCTCTCTATGTAAAATCAATAAAATATATTTAAAAAAAAGAAAAAGAAGGGTGAGGGGATTCCTTACCCATTCAGCCATCCTTTGCTATATAAAACTCAGATTTCATTTAGTTCATTATATTAAGGAGATCACTGCTATGTAAGGAGTAAGAAACCAGTAGAATCTGTATTGTGAGAGGGAAACAGAATGATTTGTAGTTGTTACCAGAGGTAGGTAGTACATTCATGACTTTGTTCCAGTTGGTGATTGAATGACTGAAGGTGTAATATCTACATCCTTGAAAATGGAAGAGTGAAGGGCTAATGGAAGGGCTAAATAGTGACAGGCAGGATCTCAGCCACAGGGGGTTAGAGATGAAAACAGGGTTCCATTCCTAAGAAGGAACTGGAAGTCTAGACAGGGACGTTGTGCAGATGATTGATCAGGAATGGGGCACTACCTGTCTCAGGGTGTCTTGGGAAGACTACTACTTTAACACCCATTGATTTGGTTGTCACGCTTCAGTTTTTATCCGACCCTTAGAGCAATGCTTCTGAGGTAGGAGAGCGCATCAGCATTGCCGGAGGACTTGTTAACAAAGGGATTGCTGGCTCCCACAGGGAGTATTTTATTTAGTAGGTCTCAGGAAAGACCTGAAAATGTGTGACTAACAAGATTTCAGGGGACACTGCTACTGCAGGTCCAGAAATCCCACGTTGAGGACCATTGATGGGAAGGGAAGTGAAAGGCCAGGCAGGGAAGGCGGAGACTGAGAAGTGATGGTAATGTCAGCCTCCCTAACCTGATGCTGAGCAGTCAATCATAGTCCCAAAGGTATCCCCCTCAAAAGCCTGCAGTGAGCCAGACCCTTACTCTTTGGAAGGAAGTTTAACTTTCTTGGTGGTTTCATTCTTCTTTTGTTCTAAGGTGGCTTATTCCTACCAATGGGATGTACTTCTCAAGAAGAGTTATGATGAATCAGTTTTCTCATTACATTTTCTGTAATAACTATGATTCTTATAGTATTTTATTGCCTCTGACTGCTCAGAGTTTTGTCTCTCTCAGTCTCGCTCAGAGTTTAATCCATGATGAGGAGGCAGTCCAGTCCTAGGGATGATTTAAGATGCCAGCTCTCGTTCCTAGTCTGGTGGATACCAAGTATTTGGGAATAAGACTAATTCTAGGCTCTGCTAATTAGGGAGTTGAGCTGATGACACATCTACCTCTTCAAAGATTCTGTGTGTGTGTGTGTGTGTGTGTGTGTGTGTGTGTGTAAAAGAGAGAGAGAGAGAGAGAGAGAGAGAGAGAGAGAGAGAGAGAGAGAGAGAGAGATTGAGAGATTGAGAGAGGAAGCTGGGATGAGAAAGGAGATATGGGAGTATAGCACAGATAGAAGAAAATATCAGAAACTGTACATTGTACTTGGTAAGAATTAGAAAATAGGGGCTACTGCAAATGTAATATTTGTCCTCTATTATAAGGTCACTATCATCTAATCATTAATAACAATGCATTAACACCTTCTATGTATATAATATACGGATACAACTTGGTAATTATATATATTTGAAAATCTATTCATCAAAAGAAATCTTTTAAGGACCTCTGCAAGTCTCACTCAATGAAGGAAAGAGGCTTTGGTTAAACTTGAAAGCCTTTGTTTGGATAAAAAAATGTCATTCTGAAACAGAAAACTACATTTCTTTTGAAATATTCTAATATGTGCAATTTCCATTAATTTAGACAGGCTTTACCAATTAGTCCAAATTGTGGAAGTTTTTCTCTCTTCACTAATGCTTTGGTCTTCCAAGCTGTAGTAGGTGAGATAATAAGTAGAAGTTTAGTGGGAAACTGTGCATAGGAAGAGGAGTAAAGGTTAGGAAGATGTTTGCATCACACCCTGGAGCATGCCTAGCTTTCATTTGCTAGCTCCGGCTTTCTAGTTTATTGTTATATAAGTAGATTTGTATTCCATTAGTTGTTCTCTACCCTAACCACACACTGAGGCACCTCAGTTTCACCCCTAGATCTTCTAGTTTAATTGGTCTAGGATGGGATTAAGAATTGGAATTTTTTTTTAAAAGCTCCTTAGATGATTTTAATGTGCAGCCAAGTTGAGGGCCATTGCACTAGAGAAAAGCAAAAAATCATGATAACTTAGAATAACTGAACAATACCCCTTGACAATTTTTCAAGATCAGGGGCCAAATCTGATGATTAGAGTGATTTACAGTTTACTTCAGTTCCTTAACATCTTGTGACATGGGTGAGGGATGCTGGGACTTTATATTAACTCTGTAAATTTCATTTGCTACATAAGTCAGTCCTTTTCAGAAGATTTGTGTTGGGTTCTATGTTGTTGAACACTTGACAGGAAATTCTTTGTTTCCTAGTATGGACATGGTGTATTGGATTTTGTAGCATGAGCATGATACATTTGCATTTTTAATTCAGTTCTTTTCCTTTCATATACAATTTGACCCTAGCTCAGCTTTCATGCCTTCTTTCTTTGTTTTGTTTTGTTTCCAGAGCAATTTATTCATTAAGATCAAGTCAACATGCCATCAATAGTTCTCCTGTGTATTGTACTGATAAATTGACACAAAGTATTTAACAAGTTTGTCATTTAATAAGTCTGAATTCACTTTCATCACATGGTATTGTACACAGTCATCTGTTGGAACAGATTTCTTTTGAACAAATCTTGGTTTAAAAAAGTCATAGATAATGTGAGTTCTGTATAAACTGGTGGATAGGTAAGTTAGTTCTTTTGTTTTGACTTCACAGCAGAATAAAGACTGTAGGCCAAAGAAAACATAATCGCTCAGTCGTATAGAACAGTATTGTTTCTATGATTTGGAGCTTTCTGAGTGGATGGTTTCAGTTCAGGTCTGATGAAGCTGTAAAAAGATTACTTAATGAATAGACTATATTGAAAATGTGAAAAATGTTATTAACTGATTAATAGCTTAAACAGCACTCTGTTACTTACCAATTGCTATTCAAACTAAAAAACCTAGTTTTGAATCCTCAAGAAGGTGGCATGGGTACACAACCATACCTTCTTGTACTTGAGGGTGTATCAATACATATTTAAACAGACATTTTGGCTTTAGGAAAGAGTCACAAACATTTAAAAAATGACTTTAATTGCTATTTTAGGTATACGGCAGAGGAATGTGTTTAATTAAACATACATTATACCAGTGATGCTGACAAGGTAGAAAGTTACTCCTATTATTGATAGCTATAAAACTAGTTTGTACCTGACAAGACAGTGAGAGAAATAAGCAATCTCTTTGAAACGAATCCTTTAAAAAATATTCACAGTGATTTGTGTCAACAATATGCATTTTACGACAACAACGTGTCCAGACTGAACTCCCTAGGGCTCTCTTTATAAAAGGATCATTTACATCATTCATGGGTTGTACTGAATTAAAAAATGGTCAGTTGCACTTACCCCTCAGACAGGTTAAACTGCCCGGGGTGCGCAGCTTTAACACCACCATTAAATTTGTTTGCAAAAGGAAGAGAGAATTAAAAAACAAAACTTTTTTTTCTTGGGAGTGAAGTCTTTCATTTGCTGTTATATAATAATCAGCAAATGCCATTGATTAACTGAAAAATGGAAGGGAGGGTGCCATAAACACACTATTTGAGCAAGCTGACTAATATACATTACAATTCTAAAAATGAAGGCTATACACTATATGTTACAAGTCCCAACTAGGCAGTGTCAAAATGATATCTATTGCTGTGCTTGCTTTGTGATCATACCCCTTGGAGATGTTATGGGTCTCCTGGCACTCAGCTTCCTTTTCTCTGCCGGCTTTAAAATCTGAAAAGAGCACAGTAATGTATTGTCCACACTCATCATGGCACCCACATTGTCAAACTCTCTACAGTAATTGGGTGCAGAAAACAGAGTGACCAACTGCCTCTTTGCAAAAAATTCATATCCATCTTCTACCACCTGATGGGCTCTACATATAAGACCCAAATCATGCTTCTGCAGAAATTTTGTAACCACTTCGGCACCAAATGTGCAGGACACCCCTCTGTCATTTTTACCCCAGCCTAAGACATCCTTATTGGGGTCCGACCACAGAAGATCACAAAGAAGACCTCGATCTGGTACATCAGTTGGTCGAATAATTCCTCGAATCTGCTCCATAGATTGAAGATCTGGTGATAAACCTCCATGACAGCAAAATATTCTCTCATCCACGATGGCTGCTATGGGTAAACAGTTAAAGCAGTCTGTGAAAGTTTTCCACAGTTTAATGTTGTATCTCCTTTTACATTCATCATAAAACCCGTAAGTTCTGTTGATGCTGGCACATTCGTGGTTTCCTCTGAGAAGGAAGAAGTTCTCAGGATATTTGATCTTGTAGGCCAGTAAGAGGCAGATAGTCTCCAGCGACTGTCCCCCCCTGTCCACATAGTCCCCGAGAAACAGGTAGTTGCTTTTTGGCGGGAAACCACCCAAACCAAAGAGTCGAAGCAAATCATGGTATTGCCCATTGATATCGCCGCATATTTTGAGTGGTGCTTCGAGCTCCAGTAGGATGGGCTGGTGCAGAAAGATCTGTTGAGATTTTAAGCACAGTCCTCGGATTTCATCCTCCGGGAGCTGGACACTCTTATCAGGCTCAGACTCTCCCACTTCCAGCAGCCGTTGGATGATGCTGTCGACGACGTTGATGTTATCTGTATCCGCCATCGCCTTCCACCGCTCCCCCCCGCCCCCCAGGGGGGAGGTGGCTCGCGCCCGGGACTCACACCCCTTTCCCACACCTCCAGCAGAGGCGGTGAACCGCCAGCTCCCTGCTTCCTCCTCTGTCTCCACTGGAACCAGGAGAGTCCTCCCTTCTTTCTCGGCCTGTTTGCTCTGTAAAGAATTTCAGGCACAGTTTGCTTTTATCTTTGCTTTTGTCACCCTTGTTTGTTTTGACTTACTCCTCGCTTTCAGGATGTTCCCGGTGTGTTCCTAACGTTGGGGCCTTTATTACGCTCAGAGGTGACATTGACCTCCCCGCAGAGAACTGTGGGCACCGGAGGACTGACATCCTGCTCCTCTAATAAAAAGTCACAGGTTTGGCCGAAACCGGTTTGGCTCAGTGGTAGAGCGTCGGTCTGCGGACTGAAAGGTCCCAGGTTCCATTCCGGTCAAGGGCATGTATGTTGGTTGCGGGCACATCCCCTGTAGGGGGTGAGCAAGAGGTAGCTGGTCGATGTTTCTCTCTCATCGACGTTTCTAGCTCTCTATCTCTCTCCCTTCCTCTCTGTAAAAAATCAATAAAATATATATATATATAAAAAAGTCACAGGTTTGTAGGGTGAGGAAATTGACCTGGACACCTCCCTTTTGCCTCCTATGCCTGCGGAACTCCGAGCATAGTCCTTCTGATGCGAGGGCAAGCGGGGCCAATTGCTCTTTGCCTTTCGCTGTCGTTTGTGCCAGCCCAGGCCTGCGTTAGGAGACTAGCAGACCGGCCACAGCACAGCCGCGGGAAGTTTTGCTGGTGTGAGCACCGCCACTGTGGTTCCGGGCCGGCTTGTTTGATGGCCACGGTGAGTGCTTCCGCAGGGCGGGCAGCTCACGTCTTCAGAACAAGCGTGTCTCAGACAGAATTCAAACTCTGAGCTGCAGGTCATGCGGCTACTCAAAGTTTTTGCTATTGTAGAACTGGGCCCAGCGGCAAATGAAAGCGAGTATAGCTCACGAAATGGCACGGTTCACCAGCTGCAAGTATGTGGATCAGGAGCTTGATGCTTCTGCCTCTGACGAATCTGTGGTCATCTGAATAGACTCACCAATGAAAGAATGGAAGTGCAGAAAAAAATGCAGTGGAATATTTATTCGGTCAGGTTTTCTCCAGATGATCAAGTGACAGGGGAAGAGAGGTTTTTCAGAAGCCGTAGCTGGGAACGTTAGATCTTGCCATGGTCAGAAACTGAGACCATTTCCCGAGAGAGAATTCCTGTGGCGTGCCTCGTGGAAACAACTTTGGTCCATTCACTCTTTCCAGCGCGGATGGCTACTTGCAGAGAGAGCGGAGGCTTTGGGTTTAATCTCCGTATCCACTGCCGCATAACCAGGGACATCATTCCTTAAACATGGGTTGCAAATCAGCCAATCCAAGTATAAAAGGGACGCTGTTCCCTCATGCATAATCCTGTGTCATTGCTTTGTATCAGTGTTGACAACAATTTAGATTATTGTTGCTAATCCTGCTCTCATAAAAACATGAAGTTAACAAAAACATTTTCATCAGAGTATTTGAAAACGACAAATCCCCAAAGCATTGTATAATTAACCCTCTCAGTTCAAAGAATCCAAGTTCCACCATGTGCTGTTAAATGAGGTACAGTTCTTATGGGATAACTTCCCAGGATATGGGGCACTTGTTGCAGGACGCTTATGCTTGTCTACAAATTTGTTGTTGGGATGATGCTTCACCCACTCGTAAGCCAATCCTCTTCTCCAAGCCTTCTCGTGTAATTTCTGGAGAAAAGGTTTCTTTTGCACTAGTATATTTTCCACACATGGAGGCATAGACAGTTTACATTGATTTCTTTCACTGATAGTAGCAACAGGTTAAAATGTAAGTGAAATGTTAATGAAATTTTAGAGGTGATTTAGAAAAGTGTGTACAGCTAATACATGTGTTTACACATGTATGAATACGTGTGGAGTTTGTTGATGTTATATATATATCCATGCTTAATATCTCATCCACTACTTCAGTTCAAGCTCCTTCATGCCATTTTTTTCCCCCCATTTGGCATGTATTTCATTTGGTAAGCCCTTTTGAGCTCATTGTATGCGAAGAAAGATGAGAGGATCAAGCAAAGTATTCTTTACTGCTCACAGATTTCAACCAGAAGCAGAAGACTTCTTCCTCTTGCATTCCTTCCCCTCTTCCTCCCACCCTCACAAAGACAATTTAAGAGTTTCCTATGAACAAGATGGTGGTTTTGTTTTATCTGCCTTAAAAAACTAACAAACAGATATGTTTATTGAATGTTATTTCTTAGTTAACAGGAGTATTGGGTCCGAATGTTGACTGAGAGAAGATTACTTTTATTTCTTCTTCTCTGGAATGTTGACTGAGAGAAGATTACTTTTATTTCTCCTTCTCTCTCCCATCCCCGTGGCAATCTATTTCTCTAAGACTATCTTATATTCTTCCCCTTTCTCCCTTAATTGCCTTTTCAAAACCAGAGTTTAAATTTCTTTCGTTCTCAGTATTATGGAATGTGTCTATTAGTATGGCTTACTTTTGCCCCAACATCTATTATGCTTTGTATATTATGTGCAATCAAGTCTGAAGAAATAAGTACATACTTCATAAATGTTCACTGTATTTAATTGCCTTAGTTCTTTGAGATAACTCTTCTCCATGCTGCTTTTCAGTGACATAAGGACAATATTTGTCGACTTTTCTCCCTCTTCTAGACTCTGATGATACAATTAATTTTTTTTTCTTTGTGCATTTTTCAATTAGGACAGCCACACTGTTTTTTGCAAATATTATCTCTAATCCTACCAGACCTACCTGCATAATTGCAAATATCTCCTCTTTCATGTGCCTGATGTAGAATAATCTTATATTCATGCTTTTGGAGAAAAACATGTTTCGTTGAGTTTTGATGCAACTAGGAAAGGTAAGGATTTCTGATTGAAATTCGAGGCTCTCTTGTTTGGCAAAGCCATGGAGAGAATGCAGATAATAAAATTACCAGGCCAGAGGACAGGTCTTTTGCGTGATTGTAATCTAAGGGACAATCAGCACTCATTCTTTGGAAACATTCACTGAGCACTTGGGGAGCACTGGAGTGTAAGAGGCAGTGAGCGCAGTCCAGGCTCTGCCTTCCTGCAGCCAACTTCAGTTTGTGTGGGTCTATGCACATGTATGTTTTATAAAGCTAGCAAATACATGTAGAACATAGTTTCTATGAGTGATGAGAATAGTGAAACTATATCAAGCAAGTTCAGAGAATAAAGAGCAGTGGGATCCTATAGGCCTAAGCTTGCATTTTTAGAGAAGGTTTATCTGAGAAGACATTTGAGTAGAGACCTAAGGTGAAGTGAGAGGTGAGACATGTGGGAAAGAGAGTTCTAGGCAGGGGAGCCCCAAATGAAAAAACGCTAAATTGAGAGTCAGTCTTGCAGGCTGGATGAAAGGTAATGCTTGCATGGCAGATGGAGTGAGTGAGGCGAGTGTGGAGGAGTGTGGACAGAAGGGATGGCCCATAATGGTGCATGTGTTAGCTGCTCAGTAAATGAAGATCATGCTACTCTAATGGTTAAAACTTTTGATGGGTTGTATTGCTCTTAGGAAGAAGATGCAAATGCTTGAATGAAAGCTTATTCCTCCAGGCTCCCAAATTCTCTCTGTTCCAGACACCTCCCGCCTTCTTTTGCTCCTTTCTCTCACTATTCTTCTTGCCACAGGGCCTTTGTATATGCCAGTCCCACTGCCTGGAGGTGTCTCCACCCTCAAACCTTTGCTCCTTGAAATTCAGCTTCATTATCAATTCCTTACAGAAGACTTCCCAGTATCATTTCTGTTATATGTACTCTTTGTATCATCTATCCCTTCTTCAAAAACACTTATCAGAATTTCAACTTTGCATTTTTGTGTGTGGTTGTTTAATTAATGTCTTTTTCTGCTACTAAATTATACTCCACGAGGCCAGAAACCATGACTGTTTTCCCCACTACGTTATCTCTCTTGTCTGGCGCAGCATCTGCTGCTCAGTAGTTGCTCAGCAAATATTTGAATAGTTATTTCCCCCCCACCATTTTTCCTTTCATCTTTTCTTTTTTTTCAGTCCTCTCTTTTCCTTTTTACCTTTGCACTCTTTCTTTATTCTCAATTTTTTTCCTCCTGTCATTTTACTTTCTGAAGACTCTTTTACTTCTGAGTTCAAGATTCTGTATGCAAATGAACATTCCTAATAACTGAAGGACATAGGTAGAAAAGGTGGGAGGCATCTAATAGCATGCTGCCATTCCAGCTGCAGTCAGAGATGCCCGTTCAGAGAAGACATGGCCACTGCAGCAGCCCCCTTATCCGCAGCTTCTCTTTCTGCAGTTTTTGTTAATCCTCACCAGAGGCTATTTTCCCCATTGAGTCTTTTTTTTTTTTTTTTTTTTTTTTTTTTTTTTTTTTTTTTTTTTTGAGTGGAAGGGAAGGAGGAGGGAGAGAGAGAGAAAGAGAAAAAAGAAATAGAGAAACATTGACTGATGATGTGAGAGAGACATATTGATTGGTTGTCTCCTGCATGCACCCGACAATGCCTGGAGATCAAACCTGCAACCTAAGTAGGTGCCCTTGACCAGGAATCAAACCAGTGACCCTTCTGTGCATGAGCCAACTCTTTAACTACTGAGCAATACCAGCCAGGACTCTTTCCACAGTTTTGGTTACTTGCAGTCAACTGAAGTCTGAAAATATTAAAATGAAAATTCCAGAAATAAAAAAGTCATGTTTTAATTTGTACACCATTCTGAGTAGTGTAATGAAAGCTCATGCTGTTGTGCTCTGTCCCTTTGTCCAGTGTCTCATCACTCTACACGCACCCCACCTGTCAATCACTTAGTCACCATCTTGGTTATCAGGCCCACTGGCCGGTATCTCAGTGCTCAAGTCACCCTATCTTCCTTACTAATGACCCCAAATCACAAGAGTAGTGATGCTGGTAATTCACATATGCAAAAGAGAAGCCATAAAATGCTTTCTTTAAGTGAAAAGGTGAGTACAATAAGATATTTTGAGAGACCACATTTCACTTAACTTTTATTACAATATTCTCTCTATATAAGATCTTAATATGCAAATAGACCAAATGGCGGAACAACCGAACAACTGAACAACCAGTTGCTGTGATGTGTGCTGACCACCATGGTAGGTGCACGCACGGAGCATGGTGGGTGTTGGTCACAGCAGGATGGTGGAGCAGGTGAGCGGGGGCACCAGACCAAAGTAGGGTGCTAGTCACTGTCATTGGGTTGAGCCTCTGATGGTTACTGAAAATTCTTTGCTCCTATGCACTGTGGTCCCAGCTGGCACACCCACCTGCTGCCAATGCCGGAGCCGCCGCTTGCACCAACTGCTGGTGCCCAGCGCTGGCCCTGGTCACTCGGCACTGTTAGCAGGTGTGAGCAGTGACCACTGGCTCTGATCAACCCTGAGGGCTTCTCCACCCCCCTCTGCTCATGAGGGGCAATTGGGGCAGCAGCTGCCACTCACACCTGCTGCTGGCACTGGCCCCAATTGCTCTGTGTGCTGTCAGCAGGTGCGAGCAAGGCCAGCATGAGGAGGGCCGGTGCCATCAGCCCGTGGAAGTGGCAGCGGATGGAGTGGGGCTGCTGGCAGACTGGGGACCAGGGGGCCATGGCAGGAGGGGCCAGGCGGGGGTGCAGAAAATGGGCCAAGACCCTCCCCTGTGCCCACCACAGCCTTGTGGCCCACAGTTCACTTCGAGTTACATGAATTCATACACTAGGCCCCTAGTATTGTTATAATTTTTCTATTATTAATTATTGTTATTAATATATTACTGTGCCTAGGCTATAAATTAACTTTTATCATAGGTATGTATATGTAGGAAAAAGCATAATACATAGGGTGTCCCAAAAACGTATACATACACTTAGAAAAATTATAAAGGCAGTGTGTATTAAAGTACATTTTATTTTCAAAATTGAGTATCAGCTATTAAAGTATGTATACACATTTATGGCACGTCCGTATATTGGGTTTGGTACTATCTGTGGTTTCAGACATCCATTCGGAGTTTTGGAATAAACCCCCCTCAGAAAAAGGGGACCAGTGTTTATCTTAACATGAGGATCTCCATCAAACACCGCAGAAAGGGTGTTTCCGGTTTCTTTTGTTCTGCTGGTGACTTTCCTGGTCCATCTATCATTAACATTTATAATTTAGCACTGTCTTCTGGCACAGTGCGATGCTATCCGTATTGCTGACAGATTCGTCTCAGTCTTGGTCTTGGGCCTTTCAGCTGTCTGCTTTCCAGAATTTTGCTTATCCAAGCATTTCATTTGTCACACTACCTGCCATTGTCACCACATTTGTCTTCATCCTCAGCCATTAGTTTCCTACGCCTTGTCTTAATTCCTTTTTAGGGCTTGTTCTTGCTATTTTTATTTGTCACGGTTTCTAGTTTAGTAACAGTTGTAGTTGTCAGAACATCTCCTTTGCTCCCATTAGTGGTATCACTTCGTGTATTTAGAGTTTGTCTTATGTGTTATTCTGAGTCTTTCTATGTATACATGTTTGTCCACTTCATTGCTTTAATTATATCCTTTTACTTCCAAGGATGCATAACTGTGGTTCGTTTAGTTCTTTTTTGCTGATTCTGATTGCGGTTAAGTTGATTTGTAAGGCAAGCATTTGCAGAAGCCAGATCGATGGTGCAGCAGAAGTGAATGCAAATTTGAGTGTTTGACCTGAACATGTGTGTGCATCAGTCAGAGACCTGCGCTAGAGCCGGCATGTGCTTTTATCATGTGAGGATGGCAGGTTCATTTATTAGAGCCTGATTTTTACTACATGCTCTTCACATCTATTTTAATATCATATTCTTCAAGATAGGAGTTCTCTTTTTACAGTTCAAAGTTAGTGTATTTCTATGGTTGACAAAATTTTGAAGGAAAATATACTTTATCTTTCCTATTCTTGGGTGATGGATTAACAAAGCAAAACAAAACAAATTTATTATAAAATTAATTGCTTGTCTGAAAAAAAAAGCCTATTAAACAGTATTTAACCTAATAATAATAATAATAATAATAATAATGTAGAAGAGCAGATAATAAAAATTAGAATTTTCTTGAGGATGGGCACAAATATTATTAGCTTCTCAGAAGTAGCTATATTTATAATTGATTCTCAAAGGATTTAAAATAACCCAGAGCATGTGGGGAAACTTAGCAAACTAAGAGATAGGAGGAAAGCCCTTTGTTCAGAAATTGTGGGTACTCCTTCAGTGGCGTTAGTTACAGAGTTTCTAAGGTTTGCATCTGACCCATCCATTTTAAAAGAAAAGATTGTATATAGGATCTAACTCTTGAAATTTGATAAATGTATAAAATAAATTATGCCCAATTAACTGATTTGGAACCTCTCCATGATGAAATTCACATTCTTTCTTAATTCCATGATTTTCAATTGCTTTTAAGTTGGTATTTGAACTGTTTTGTTAGCTCGATTCTTCCAAAGTGAGAAAATTAGAATATTAGTCACTTAGAAGAAAAATTCCATTTCAGTGTGGCATCTTAGGAATCTTGAAAGAGAGCAGTTACCTGAAGGTCATGAAACATAGATAGTGTATTCCTCACTTGTCAGGATTTGCCTCCTAATTCTAGATTACACAATTTAAACCAGCAGGAAACTCTTTCACCTTTAAACAGCAGAAAAGTGGGTTTTTGTAAGGGAGAGAGAGGCGTTCATGGGAGTCTTCGTATTCCATGACCAAAAGACACCCAGCATGTATGGGTTTGATGGCCCTACAGAAGGCTTTTTAAGTGAAAAGGAGAACATTCATTTATAGATAATAAAGAACATTATAAACTGATGAACAAAAATAGATACAGAGGCAGAGCAGCATCTAACAGACTGTCAAACTACAGTGGGAAGGCTGGGGAGGATTGGGGTGAGGGAGGTAAGAGATCAATCGAAGAATTTGTATGCATGCATATAAGCATAACTAATGGATGCAAGATACTGGGGGGGGAGGGGAGTAGCGGAAGTCGGGGGAAGGTCAATGGGGGGAAAAATGAGACATATGTACTACTCTATGTAATACTTTAAGCAATAAAATAGAATTAAAAAGAAAAGAAAAGGAGAAATATCTCCACACTTATTCTGTGAAGTAAGAAAACACCCAATAGCAACATATGTGGGAGAATGTTTCATGTGTACACAGATGTCCTTGTAAAATCTGCTTGCCTGTGCTTGATGGCATTTTCTCCACCTTGTACCTGGGTATTTGCTATATGGCTCTCATAAAACTTGTCATTGCGCCACATTGCACACAGTCTTCCACCCTGGGTATAAGCTCCTAAGGTTGGACCTTACTTATCTACTATTTATTATTAAGTCAGTGCTTTGTGGGTGATTAGTTTTCAATATATGATATTTAATTAATGGTCAGCATTTATAATCTATGCTAGATAATTATTATGAATACATTCTGTAAGCATTTTCCTGTTAGGTTTTATAATCTTAAAATACTTTATAAGTGACAAAATCTATTTTGAAATATCTGAGGGCAGTTTATAATCTTTGTGTATAAAACACTTAAAAGGTGACTGAAGATAAAAGCAGGTCTCTGAAGTGTCAAATATACACTCCACATTGGGCACAACACCATGCTATGACACACATTTCAAACCGTGCAGAACACCATGCCATGACATACACTCCACACTGTGCAGCACACCATGCCATGACATACACTCCACACTGTGAAGAACACCATGCCATGACATACACCCACACCGTGAAGAACACCATGCTATGACAGCTAATATACTCCTATAACAATCTAGTGACTGGAGTGTGTAATAGATACTTCTTAGGTAAGCTACTGGCTCAAAGTACTCTCTTTTTCTGCAAAAAATACATGAGCCATCAGTGATCACATATTCATTCTTGACCCTGAACCTCTGGCCATAATTTGGTGATCCAGGGTTTATATATAATTCAAGCAGCAGTCGTCAGACTTTATCTTCTAAGGAGCTGGAAATGTGCAGCAGAGAGAGACTGGGAATTGTTGCAATTGAGTCATATTAATGGCAACCAACAGAAGTTTCCTTCCTTCATTCACTCAGCATATACATTGAGTGGCCAGACTATTATGATCTCTGAATATATGTATATATATATATTAGAGGCTCAGTGTATGAATTTGTCCAGGGTGGGGTTAGGCCAGCCTGGCCAAAGGGAGAGATCATGGGTGGTTGGCCAGCCTGCTTGCTGGTCAAATTCCTGGTCGAGGGGACAATTTGCCTCCCAATTCTAAATTACACAATTAGCCTTTTATTATATAGGATATACACTGAGAGCCAAATTATTATGCATTCAGAGACCATAATAGTCTGACCACCCAGTGTATGTTAAATGCCTCAAATGCTTAGACATCAAGCAGAGGCTAGGGATGTAATGACAGCAAACTCAGCTATAATGTCTGTTCTTAAGGAATTTATAGATTGCTGAAAGAGAAAGACTGTGATCAAACATTGGCAAAATTGATTAAAACTATAAACTATTAAACTATATAAATTAAAAAATGGAATATAGTTTTATGGTAAACAAATGGCAAAACAATCTAAAGCCAACAAAGATTGGGGAGGTTTATTTCAAGAAGCAAAATTTGCTTTTCTATTTGACCATTTATTGTTTACAAAGGATGTTAACAGGTGAAAAGAGTGAATGTGTTTGAATGTGAGACATTTTAGGGCAGTGGTTCTCAACCTTCCTAATGCTTTGACCCTTTAATACTGTTTCTCATGTTGTGGTGACCCCCAACCATAAAAAAAAATATTTTTGTTGCTACTTCTTAACTGTAATTTTGCTACTGTTATGAATCATAATATCTGTCCATTTTAATCTCTTCCTTTTTTCACCCAAGCTCCCTCCCATCTGACAACAATCAAAATGTTCTCTGTTTCTGTGAATCTGTTTCTGTTTCATTTGTTCATTTATTTTGTTTTTTTAGATTCCACATGTAAGTAAAATCATATGGCATTTATCTTTCACTGTCTGACTTAATTCACTTAACATGATATGATACCTTCGAAATCCATTCATGCTTTTGCAAATGATAAGACTCCCTTCTTTTTTACAATTGAGTAATATTCCATGACATATATGTACTGCCTTTTATTTATCAATTCATCTATCAGTGGACACTTAGGTTGCTTCCATATCTTGGCTATTACTAATAATGCTGGAGTGAACATAGAGGTGCATATATATTTTTGAATGCATGGTTTGAAAATCTTCAGATGCTGGGTCAGATGGTAGTTATATTTTTAATTCATCAAGGAAGTTCCACACTGTTTTTCATGATGACTGCACTGATTTGCACCCCACCAACAGTGCATGGGGATTCTCTTTTCTACACATCCTCACCAACACTTGTCATTTGTTGACTTATTGATGATAGCCATTTCTGACAGGTGTGAGGTAATATCTCATTGTGGTTTTAATTTGCATTCCCCTGATGATTAGTGATGCTGAGCATCTTTTAGTATTCCCCTTGCCATTTGTATGTCCTCTTTGGCTAAAAGTCTATTCAGGTCCTCTGCCCATTTTGTAATCATATATACTTTTTAATGTTAGGTTGGATGAGTTCTTTATAAATTTTTCAGATTAACTCCTATTAAATATATCTTTGGTAGATATTTTCTGCATTCAATACGTTATCTGTTTGTTTTGTTGATGGTTTCCTTTTCTGTTAAAAAAAAAGAAAAAACAAAACACAACTCTTTAGTTTGATGTAATGTCATTTGTTTAGTTTTTCTTTTGTGTCCCTTGTCCAAGGAGACATCTTTTTAAAAATATCACTGAGAGGGATGTCAAGGAGTTTTCTCCCTATGTTTTCTTTTAGGAATATTATGGCTTTGGTATCATCTCTCCTATTCATTATAATATCGCTATCATTCACTTATTTTCAGTTTGTTCAAACTTTTACTTATTAAAAAGATGAAAGTCACAATTTTCCAAATTCTTTACATGGAATTTAATACTGGTAATGGGTCATCTTTTTTTTTTTTTTTAAATCATCTGCTGTAATTGTCTGTGATTTTTTTAAGGAGGGGTGGGCTATTGGTCAAATCCATTTCTGTATTTTAATACCCTTTTCCTAGAGCAAGTAGTGTCTGGTAATTCAAAAGGGAAAATGTGTCCTAGTAATTCAAAAGGCGAATATCAAGTTTTGAAATTTATCTATCATCAATCTACTTACATACCTACTTACTTATTTATCTCATTTACATGGGACTTTTGGATCACTATAAATGAAAAATTTAGCCATGAACAAAATAATGCTGTTTAAAAAGCATAAGAATTATATTCATTACATATATTTGTCCTACTTTTCCAGTAATTCAGCTTCAATTATATTGTTCTATTTCTAAGTACTCTAAGTATATTAAATGCATAGAATTCAGAATCCCAGTAGATGTAAATAATTAGAAATATATGGGCAAATAATCCAAATAGAGCTGCATTTAGAGCTGTTGATCAACCACTTATATGGGCGGATGTTCATATTTTGTGTTTTAAAAATAGATTAACCAATTTTATCACAATATTCTGAAACTTTCAGTGTCTTTTTTTTCTTGGTTGCATTTATTTTTTATGTTTTATATTGCTCCAAAACACTATTATTTGTGCAACAATGGAAACGCTAAAAGTTTTGTTTGCTGCCTACAGAGTATGCACAAATAGTTGATAAATACTTTGGGTGAAGCTTAACTGGTATCCTTCTTGGAATTGGCACATTTGCTAAGATTGGCCTCTAAGATTTTTGAAATCTTAAGAAGTTAGTCTAAAAGACACCGATTCAAACTACAAGAAGTTTTGATCTTTCTGACTGAAACCTTAAATTTATTCTGAATGAAACGTCTCACTGCTAATACCTCCATTTCAGACTAAGCATTGCATGTGCTCTTTGTGACTCCAATCTCAGAATTTCTTTTGCTTTTGTGGAGAGAAAAATAGTTTGTTGGAACTTTTATGTATTTAGAATTTACTATGCTATATGCAAACCAAAGTTTTTCATTTGCCCCAATTTAATGTAAAATGCTGAGTATACATTGAACTCACTCATGCTGAATTAAAATTTATTTTAAAAAAGGAACTGGGATATTAATACCCTATACATTGTATTACTAAAGAATGGATGATCCAGAACAGAGGGATGATGGACTATTGGTCTGGATATTATTGTCCATGGAGTTAGACCATAACTGAGTGGGTAGAAGGTGAAAAAAAATAGTGTATAGTATATTTCTCTTAAATCATGTGCTTATAGGAAGTCAGACAACTCATATCCTACTCTCCAAACTCAGGACTCAATTCATAGTTAGCAAGTTTGAGGTTTGCCAGCCAGGACTCCTGCCTTCAGCAGCCATTCCCGTTACTCCCTCGTGGCAGTTGGTTGCCCCGAAGAGAAAGGCATCTCCGGATGCTGTGGGCGGGGAGGGCGGATCTTTGAGCGTCTGAAACACTGGTTTGTGAGGGCAAATGCATTTAGTACATTGTCAGTGGTGGGAATTAGGTAATTGCTATGTGAGAAACACAGGATTTTGGCAGGATGACGCTCAGTAAAGGAATCAGAGACCACGAACTGCTACATAACAGTCCTAAGGTATTCTTGAGAAACATTTTAAAAATACTTTTAAACTTTCTTTTTTTTTTTTTTAATGTAAACTTCCAATGATATTTCTTTAAAATTATGTCTTAGTTTTAGTTGTTTTTGTGGAGAATTAAGGAAAATGCTTTTCTTGTACCTGGTAAAAGAATGGAAGGAACCAATTTTTAACCATTTATACCAATGATTCTTGACTGGGAGTGATTTTTGTCATCCATAGGCCATTTGGCAATAACTGGAGACATTTTTGGGTGTCACATCTTACAATGAGCGAAATGAGGGTCACTGATGTCTAGTGGGTAGAGACTAGGGATGTTGCTAAAGTCTACAATGCACAGTATAATCCTTCACAGCTAAAGCTAATCTGATCTAAAATGTCAGTAGCATAATGCTGAGGTTGAGAATTCCTGAATTTTAGATATTTTGAGGAGATTACTATGTGGGCATGGGAAAGCCTGAAGTCAATTTTGGATTAATATAATTAAAGAAATATATTTTACTCTGCATGTTCCAATCACAAAGTAAAGCACCTGAATATGCCGGCATGTGCGCCAGGCACACATGTCCCAGAAATAAGCTCTCCTGCATTGTCTCCTCTGTCATCAGCATGGCAATGAGCTGCACAAATTGTGCCGTATCTCTTTGTCCCTCATCACTACGTGAAAAGAAACCAACAATGCTTAAGTTAAGCTTCTGGTCACAAAAAGAACTATCTTTCTTTATGCTCTTATTGGAAGTTAATGCTTTACTTTGCTTTCAAGTTTTTTGTTTGTTTGTTTGCTTTTAGTATTTTATAGTTTACCAGTCACTTTTATAGCATATGTATGCATATATACATTTTATATGTAATTTTTTTCTTTTCACTTTTTTTTATTAAGGTATTACATATGTGTCCATATCCCCTCCTTGCCCACCCACCCCACTCCCTTACATGCCCTCACCCCCCTTGTGTCTGTGTCCATTGGTTAGGCTTATATGAATGCAGACAAGTCTTTTGGTTGATCTCCCCCCCTTACCCCCACCCTCCCCTACCTTTCCTCTGAGGTTTGGGCATCTGATCAATGCTTCTCTGTCTTTGGATCTGTTTTTGTTAATCAGTTTATGTTGTTCATTATAATCCACAAACGAGTGAGATCATGTGATATTTATCTTTCTCTGACTGGCTTATTTCGCTTAGCATAATGCTCTCCAGGTCCATCCATGCTGTTGCAAATGGTAGGAGTTCCTTTCTTTTTACAGCAGCGTAATATTATGTTGTGTAGATGTACCACAGTTTTCTAATCCCCTCATCTGTTAATGGACACTTAGGCTGTTTCCAAATCTTTTTTTTTTTTTTTTAAATTCATTATTGATTAAGGTATCACATATTTGTCCTTAATCCCCTATTCCAATCCCCCTCTCCTCCCCATTTGTGCCCCCACTCCCCTATTGTCCCTGACCACTGGTTAGGCTCATATGTATGCACACAAATCCTTTGGTTGATCTCTCCCTTTTATCCCCACCCTACCTTTGAGGTGCAACAGTCTGACCCATGGCTCCTTATCTCTGGATCTATTCTTATTCATCAGTCTGTGTTGTTCACCATTTCCCCTAGATGAGTGAGAGCATATCCTACTGGAAATATACTTATAAAAATCAAGCCGAAACCGGTTTGGCTCAGTGGATAGAGCATCGAACTGTGGACTGAAAGGTCCTGGGCTCGATTCCGGTCAAGGGCGTGTACTTTGGTTGTGGGCACATCCTCAGTAGAGGGTGTGCAAGAGGCCGCTGATCGGTGATTCTCTCTCATAGATGTTTCTAATTCTCTATCCCTCTCTCTTTCGCTCTGTAAAAAATCAATAAAATATATTTAAAAAAAAAGAATCAAAAATGAGACAAACAATAATCGTTATGCTGAAAGGCATATGAATCAGGACTAAACCAGAGAGGGTTAGACTTGCATTACCACCATTTGTCCACCATCCAGACCTGAAATTTCATTGCTGACATGTACACATAAGGAACTGTTAGGCCCAGAAAGAAACTCACTGTTTCCAAATCTTAAGTATTGTAAATTGTGCTGCTGTGAACATAGGAGTGCATATATCCTTTCTGATTGGTGTTTCTAGTTTCTTGGGATATATTCCTAGAAGTGGGATCATTGGGTCAAATGGGAATTCCATTTTTGGTATTTTGAGGGAACTCCATACAGTTCTCCACAGTGGCTGCACCAGTCTGCATTCCCACCAGCAGTGCATGAGGGTTCCTTTTTCTCCCTATCCTTGCCAGCACTTGTCATTTGTTGATTTGTTGATGATAGCTATTCTGACAGGTGTGAGGTGGTACCTCATTGTTATTTTGATTTGCATCTTTCTAATGATTAGTGACTTTGAGCATGTTTTCATATGTTTCTTGGTCTTCCTTCTGTCTTCTTTCAAAAAGTATCTATTTAGGTCTGTAACCTATTTTTTTTTTGATTGGGTTGTTTATCTTCCTTTTGTTAAATTGTATGAGTTTCTGCAAATATTGGAAATTAAACTCTTATCAGAGATAACATTGACAAATATGTTCTCCCATGTAATGGGCTTTCTTTTTGTTTTGTTGATTTCTTTTGCTGTGCAGATGCTTTTAATTTTGATGTAGTTGCACTTATTTATTTTCTTTTTAGTTTCTATTGCCCTAGGAGCTGTATCGGTAAATATCTTGCTTTGGCATATTTCTGATATTTTGCTGCCTGTGGATTTATCTAATACTTTTATGGTTTCCTGTCTTACATTTAAGTGCTGTATCCATTTTGATTTTATTTTTGTGTTTGGTGTACGTTGGTGTTCTAGTTTCATTTTTTTTGCATGCATCTGTCCAATTTTCCCAACACCATTTATTGAAGAGACTGTCTTGACTCATTGTATGCTCTTGCCTCCTTTGTCAAATATTAATTGAGCATAATAGTTTGAGTCGATTTCTGGGTACTCTGTTCTATTCCATTAGTCTGTATGTCTGTTCTTATGCCAGTACCAGGCAGTTTTGAAAACAGTGGCTTTGTAATACAGCTTGATATCTGGTATTGAGATCCCTCCTACGGTGCTCTTCTTTCTCAGGATTGCTGCAGCTATTTGAGGTCTTTTTTTATTCCAGATGAATTTTTGGAGTGTTTGTTCTAGGTCTGTGAAATATGCTGTTGGTATTTTAATGAGGAGTGCATTGAATCTATAGATTGCTTGATGTATTATGGACATTTTAATGATGTTGATTCTATCAATCCATGAACACGATATGCTCTTCCATCTATTTATGTCTTCCTCTCTTTTCCCAATGTCCTATGGTTTTCTGAGTAGAGATATTTTACCTCCTTAGATAAGTTTATTCCTAGGTATCTTAATTTTTTTTAATATTAGGTAAGGTATTTTTATGATTATTTAGAAATATAAAATACAAGCTTCCAAAACTCAATTAGGAATATTAAAAAAACCTGATGGTAAATGGGATTGTTTTCTTAGTCGCTCTTTCTATAAGTTCACTGTTGGTGTATAGAAATGCTATAGACTTCTTGGCATTAATTTTGTATCCTGCTACATTGCCAAATTCATTTATTAAGTCTAATCATTTTTTGATGGAATCTTTAGGGATTTCTATGTACAGTATCATGTCTTCTAGGAATGATGAAAATTTTACTTCTTCTTTTCCAATTTGGATGCCTTTTATTTCTTCTTGTCTGATTGCTCTGGCTGGCACTTCCAGTACTATGTTGGACAGGAGTGGTGAAAGCGGGCATCCCTATCTTGTTCCTGTTCTTAGTGGAAATGGTTTTAGTTTTTGCCCATTAAGTATGATGCTGGCTGTGGGTTTGTCATATAAGGCTTTTATTATGGTGAGGTAGGATCCCTCTATTCCCAGTTTGTTGAGCGTTTTTATCAGAAAAGCATGTTGGATTTTATCAAATGCCTTTTCTGCATCAATTGATATGCCTGGAATAGGGCCTTCTAATGAAACCCATTCTTTCATGCTGATCCAGCAGCAGAAGTACAAGTTTACTTCCCAGGTGTGGTGCTTGGAATGGTGGATATCAGTCTTAGGCTACCAATTATTTGATGAATTTGGCCCACCGATAAATCAGCTCACTTTATGGTGTAATTTTAAGGATATTAGAATAGAAATGAGACATTATATTTATTTTTTTATGATTATAGTGATGTTAATATTAGGTAAGGCATTTTTATGATTATTTAGAAATATAAAACAATTCTAGGACTAAAATAAAAATTTTCTTTTTACCTCTCTGGTCTAAAATAGCCTTTTTGGAAAGAATAGACCCAAATGCTGTGTCTGTTAAGGTAGTTTAGGAGGCATATTGTGACTCTCTTGGTGGTAAAGAAGCTGTTGTCATATGACAGGTCTCCCATGGATAACCATTACCTCCTGTCAGTGAGAAATGTGAAGATTAAAAACAGTTTCACCAAACAGTGACACCATCCTGTATTTTTTATTTAAGAGCTGCTGAAAGATTTCCTGCTGGCTGATCAAATATGTGAACAGCTGGCTCCTGACCATAATCTGTCACTTGCAGCACAGTTCAGACTGCCCATTTAAGAGTAATATAACATCTGTGGGACCTTCAAGCTAGTCAAAGGGGCAGGAGAACTTATAAGGAAAGACAAAGCTAGCCAAAGCCATGAGGAACCCAAAGACCATAACATGTTTTGTGAGTATCATCTGTGATGGGGAAAAGTAGAGAGTATCAGATACTTGAACTTTTTTCTAGCATGGATTATAAATCATAGGATTGGGGTTGTATTGTAAGTATCTATTTTTTTTAGTTTATTGAAATAGAATTATATAATAGCTTGTTACTACCTGAATAGCACAGACCTAGATTTGTTATTTATCTTACTGTCTAAGAACCTATCTGAATTTAAGATATTTATAAATTAAAATGGGAATGGTTTTTTTCTTTTCTTATGATCCCAAATTAATCCTACTCTCCACTATCAACTAGCAATTGGAGTGCCAGTTAGGCTGACACCCCTCTAATAGAAAGTCTCATTTGAATTGATTGACCATAAGCTGGATAACTTAGATAAAATGCATTATGCTTTTAATCATCTTTCTGTTTAATAATAACCTGTCTGGAATTTCGACTTCTTTGATATATGTAGTATTCTAATGAAAAGCTGCAGAATTTGCTCATTTCTGTGCTCTTGATTTCCTGATAATATCTAAGCTTCCTTGCTTATTATTGTGCTGTTAAAATGCTCTCTTTTGTATCAAGTACTAATAAAAGCTTTTAAAAAATGAAAATGTTAGGATTCTATTTTCTGCCAAAATAGGAGTGACCATCTTTGACTGCTTCCTCAAAGTCAACCTAGAAAATTGCCATCTACCTTTGCCCAAAATGGGACTGGAAATTTAGATTAGAGCTCATTTATAAAAGCCTTATTTTGCCAAGATAGATTGCTTGGATCCTGTCCTATGTAACAGTGAGGCAGGTGAAGTTTTTAAAGAACTGATATGATACATTTCTGGTTGGATTAAAACATTATAATGATACCACTAGAAAGCAGCTGTTTCAAGTAGCCTTCTGAGTCTTCATCAGTGATTAGAAGTCCAATATCTGAAATCCCATCCCCAAATTTGTTAGTGAAATATATTAACATCTTAATCATATGATACCCTTTCTTCTACCAAGGATTTTTAAATACAGAATAGAATAAGTATTTGAGAAAACAACATTTTGAAGACATATTAATTGAACAAATGGTACCTTTTCTGTCTTCCACTTATTCCACATCTATTTAAAGTTAATCTCACTGATGAAGAAAACATCTGCTTTTCAGAAGACATGAAGGGATATAGAAAGGATGAATAAGAAATAAAAGTTTGATATGATAAGTTCAAAAGAAGAAGTAAAGACTCTTGAAGACCTATATTCCATTTATAGTTATAGTTTAGAATTAAATCTTATGATATAATTAAAACACCTGAGCATTGATATTGTTACCTTTCCAAGAAGGTTATAAGATTCTTAAAGGCAAAGCTCTTAGAGTTTTGTTAATCCTTCATAGTGCATAAAAATCATGCATATTATACAGAAGCTATCCAGTAATTCCAGTAATTACTTGGTGATTGACAAATACTTTCTTTGAATTTTTAAAAATTTACTGATTTCAGAGAGAGAGGAAAGGAGAGAGGGAGAGGGGGAGAGAGAGAGAAAGACATCCATTTATTGTTCCACTTATTTATGCATTCATTGGCTACCTTATGTATGTGCCCTGACTAGAGATCAAATCTGCAACCTTATTGTATTGGATGATGCCTTTAATCAGCTGTCCTACCTGGACAAGGGTTGCAATTTTTTGAGCACTAACTCTGACAAAGGTGCTACGGGGAATTGAAAAGGGCATAATACATAGCCACTGTTCCATAAGTATTACAGTGACTCAAACCAAATAGAACTGAGAGACACTATGCACTTGAAGTTTACATGGCATAATATACCATCTGTCTCTCTTTTTCTGTCTCTAAGGAAAACATGAGGGAAATTTTATTAGTATCTTATACAGTGCATTATTAAATTTCATTAAAATATATCACTTAATATTTGAGAAAAACATGCCCAATAATATATGCACAAAATCAGAATTGGTGTAAGAATTGGATTACTTTGAAAATAAATAAAACTCTACTAACCAATAGATTAAATGTAATTCCTAGTAAATACCAATGACCTATCTCAAAGATCTAGAATAAATTTTCCAAAAAATTATAGCACACCATGAAAGGCCGCAAATAACCTCAGCAATCTTAAGAAAGAAAAACAAAGTAGGAGGTATCACACTATCTGATATCAAACTATACTACAAGGCCATAGTAATCAAAATCGCATGGTACTGACATAAGAACAGGCATAGGAACAGGAATACTGATAAATGGAACAGAATAGAGAGCCCAGAAATAAACCCACACCTGTATGGTCAACTAATATAGATAGATAGATAGATAGATAGATAGATAGATATAGATATAGATATATACATAGATATATACATATATATGTATAGATATATACATATATGTGTATAGATGAATACATATATATGTATAGATATATACATATAGATATACAAACTATACTTTGTGTATATATATACAAACACATACATATATACAATATATATATTATCTATAGTTTTATACAGTATATGTCTCCCTTTTCCCTGATTGACTGACCCCACAGTCATTCCCACCCCAAATGGTCAACTAATATTTGACAAAGGAGGGAAGAACATACAATGGATAAAGATAGTCTCTTCATTAAATGGCGTTGGAAAAATTGGACAGATACATGCAAAAGAGAGAGAGAGAAAGAGAGAGAGAGAGAGAGAGAGAGAGAGAGAGAGAGAGAGAGAGAAACTAGAATAACAATTTACAGTGGTTAGCAAATGGCAGCTTGTGAGCCACATGTCGCTTGCGAGTCATGCTTTGCCGCCCGCCCTGTTGACTAATGAGTTTGCAGACCACTGACTTACACCATACACAAGAATAAACTCAAAATGGATTAGAGACTTAAATGTTAAGTGACAGAACAATAAAAATACTAGTGAAAAGATAAGCAGTAAAATCTAATACTTTTCCCATATATCTTTTGCCAATGCATCTCCTTGGGTGAGGAAAACAAAGGAAAAAATAAACAAATGTGAGCACATAAAATAAAAAAGCTTTTGCACAGCACAAGGAACCATCAACAAAATAAAAAATCAACCCACCGAATGGGAGAACATATTTGCAAATGATACTTCTGATATCCAAAATATATAAAGAACTTATACAACCGAACACCAATAAAACAAACAATCCAATTAAAAAATGGAAAAAGGATATGAATAGACACTTTTCCAAAGAGGACATACAGATGGCCAAAAGACATATGAAAGGGTGCTCATTGTCACTATCAGATAGATGCAAAATTAAAGCTATAATGAGCTATCACCTCACACCTGTCAGAATGGTCACCATCAACAAATCAACAAACAATACATGTTGGTGAGGATGAAAAGAAAAGGGAATCCTTGTGCACTGTTGGTAGAAATGCAGACAATGCAGCCACTCTGAAAAACATTATGAAGTTTCCTCAGAAAATTAAAAATAGAACTGCATTATGACCCAGCAATTCCACTTCTCAGAATATATCCAAAGTAACCTGAAACACTAATTTGAAAGAACATCTGCACCCCTATTTCATTGCAGCATTATGTACAATAGCCCAAGTGCCCATTGATAGATGAATGGATAAAAAGGTGTGGTACATTTACACACTGAAATACTACTCATCTGTAAAAAAAAGAAGGACATCTTACCTTTTGCAAGAGTATGGATGAACCTAGAAAATATTATGCTAAGTGAAGATAGTCAGAGAAAGACAAAGACAATATAATTTCACTTATATGTGGAATTGAAATAATAAAACTAACTAACCAAATAGAAGCATACTAAAGATAAAGACTTGTAGCAGTCATAGCGGATGAGATTTGGGGGAGGGAGGGGGTTGGATGAAAAGAAAAGGTGAAGGAAGTAAGCAAAAAAAAAATTATATATATGTACATATATATGTATACATATACACATACACACACACACACACACACACACACATACACCAGTATGGTGATAGCCAGAAGAAAAGGGAGTGGGGTGGAGGTGGGGAGAAGGTGGAAGAGGGAAAAGGTAGGCTAAATGGGGGTGGAAGAGACTTCACTTTGGGTAATGGGCACAGATGATGTTTTGTTGATTTGTACACTTGAAACCTATATGGCTTTGTAAAATTATGCCATAAACTATTAAAGTAAACAAAATCAAACAAATGGATTTTCATGTTGGTAGGTTGCCATTACATCTTCCTTCTGTGCCAAGTCAAGTCAATACAGTGAAATATCCCAAAAGAGCTGTTAAGAAGAAGCTTCTAGGGGAGTGGGTGCAATTTTTCTGTTGGTAAGTGGTAAAAGTTTTCCATTTACTATTCCTCAAAAGCAAGAACTCTTCAGGCAATTGTTCTCTTTGCTATTGATGCAGATGTAGGATGCACTTTGTAAAGTAAACTGTGGGGGGTTTTCAGATCCATTTTCAAAGTATGCTGGTTTTTTTTTTATTTTCTTTTTTAACCTTGTTGGGCTATGTAATGATAACTTTTAAATGAATTGTTGTAATACAGAGACATGCCCTACAAATTTAATAATGGTAACCATGAGCAGCAGTATGCGATAAGGTTTCCTCAGCAAGGACATATTCCTTCTGGAAAGGACATTTAATTACCTGGCTTGACTACTGTGTAATTCAAATGCTAGCTATTATGGCTCTTTTATACTATACAATGGTGTTAGTGGCAGACAGAAGAGCGATGGTTACCACTCCATAGGCAAACTCAGAGGACTGAACTACCCAGTGTTTTTCTTTTACTCAATTTTTGAATTAGTATTCAGCTCTTAAGGCCTTCCTTCCTTTTATACCCCTTATGATAGAAGAAAAGAGTGGGGATTTGTATTATGTGCTGATTGCATGCCATCTTTTTAAATTTTATTTCATTGTTTACCTTTGGCAGAGGCAGGGAATCAGAAAGGGAAAGTACTATGAAGTCAAACAACTTGACGTAGAGGGAAAGATGAGCTCACTACAAAAACTCCCTATCATTCTCTTTTTAAAAAAATATATTTTATTGAATTTTTACAGAGAGGAAGGAAGAGAGATAGAGAGAAACATCAATGAGAGAGAGTCATCCATCAGCTGCCTCTTGCACGCCCCCTACTGGGGATGTGCCCCCAAACAAGGTACATGCCCTTGACAGGAATCGAACCTGGGACCCTTCAGTCCGCAGGCTGATGTTCTCTTCACTGAGCCAAACCGGTTTGGCCTACCATCCTCCTTAAGTAACTACAAAATTATTTTGAATTTCTGAAAAGAAATTACTATGTAAATCCATGGTTGTTGTTATTACCATGCTGGTATTCTGAAGTACATGATTAGCCTGTTGATAAGGGTGGTGACTTTATGGGAGGAGATGATGGGCTGGAAAGGGGCAAGTTGGGGAAAAAAGTGCTATTGAGATCATAGTAAGGGTCTCAGATGTCTTTGAGATTTCTTACTTCCCCTGACCTTCCTTGGTTGTTGAGGGCAAGAACAGATTGGAGAACTTAAGATGAATTTTCTCAAGTCATTGAAAATTAGGTTGTTTGGCTTCCTGAAACTCTTAGTCATTATAGAAAAGGTTGTGCACAAGTATATTTTCAACATATGTAATACTGAGCAGTAGGAAACAAGCAATAAACATGATGTTGGAGTACTTGGATTCTAGAGCTACTACTGGAGTCTGCTCTTTCCTAAGTTGCATGACCCAGACTTTATTATATATAACCAGAGACCTGATGACTAATATTCATGCAAGAGTAGGCCCTCGGAGCCCTGTCTACCTTGGGCTGAGGCAGCAGCCTCAGTAGCTGCCTCGGCCCTTGCAGCTCCAGCTTCATCTGGAAGGTTTTCCAGATGATCATTCTGACAGTCGTTCCTCTGTTCAGCCATTCAGTTTGGTCTATTTGCATATTATATTTTTATTATTAAATACTAGAGGCTCAGTGCATGAAATTTGTGCACTGGGGTGTTGTCCCTCAGCCCAGGCTGCACCCTATCCAATCTGGGACCCCTCAGGGGATGTCTGACAGGCCTAAACCAGCAGTCAGACATCAACTAACCACTTGCCTGCCTGCCTGATTGCCGCTAACCGCTTCTGCCTGCTAACCGAATCAACCCCTAACCACTCCCCTTCCAGCCTGATTAACACCTAAATGTTCCCCTGCCAGCCTGTTGCCCCCAACTTCCCTCATCTGCTGGCCTTATCTTGACCCCAACTGCCCGCCCCTGAGGGCCTGGTTTCCCCCCAACTGCCCTCCCCTGCCAGGCTGATGGCCCCCAACTTCCCTCCCCTACAGGCTGATCTCATCTCCAACTACCCTCCTCTGCCAACCAATTTGGTTCTGACTTAATCAGAAAGGCAGGGCCCCAGTGGAGGCCTGGAGAGAAATGGAGACACAGTTGCTGGCGAGACCCAGAGAGAAGGAGAGAGGCAAGTGCTGATAAACAGCTGCCACAGAGGCTATGAATCAGACCCTGCTTCTCTCTCCAGGCCTTTCTCTGGGCCTGATTCGCAGCCCCTCAGCAGTCAGTGCTGGGTCACCACACCTGCTGCCAAAGCAGTTAGTGCTAGGTCACCACAGCAACCCAGCACTGACTGCAGGATGGACTTCCAGTTGAACAGCCTCCGGTCATGATGGACCCATGATGGTTTTTATATGTTAGGATGATACAAAAGTGGTTGTGCCTAGCCTAGTTCCTCATACTAGTAGAGATGTTGTATTGATTATATGAGATATTAAATTTAAAAGTAATTTATAAAGATCTAAGAAACCTATAATATTATTAGTTATTAACTAAGAAGAGAATGATGTTTGTTGTTAAATTAAAATCTCTTGACTCTTAGTCCCTTTAGAGAGAATATATATTCTGAGATTTTCTGCTGAGAGGGTGCTAATTTATTTACCCTGGCATTTTCTCATGCACAAATGTCACTTCTCTCCATCCAAGAAAATATGCTTGCTGGCATTTCATGTAAATTGCTTCTTTCTCCAGAAGCTGAAGTTAGAGCAAAGAACATATATATATGTAATTCTAGACTATTTTTGATATTATAAGTGATGCACAATCATTGTACTTTTATGTGTACAAGGCAAGGTAAAGAGTTGTCTAACACACTTGGCCCAGGTTCTGAGAAGCTATTCTCTGAGCCTTCTGACTGAGACAATCTTCATGGTCAGTCTATTATGCTAATCTGATCATGCCTTTTCCAGCTTAGGACCTTTCATTAGGAGTCATCAGCTTTGGAGAATAAAATCCAATATTATTTGCACCACACATAGGTCACAATAGGAGTTCTTATCTACTAGGCACATCCTGATTTTTACACGTTATTCTTCATGAATATTTTTGTAGTTACTCAAGAAAATCTTGCCATTTCACTTATGCCTTTACACATGCTGTTTTATTTGCCGAGTGTCCTGTTGCTACTTTGCCCTTGTAGGAACATCTAGTTATTCTTTGATAACAAATTTATGAGTCACCTACTCCATGAAGTGTTCTCCGCTTCTCAGATGCAGAGAGGTACCTGCCTTGTACTTGCTTCTGTTATGGAACTATCCTTGTGGCATGGTTGAAGAAGAATTTATTAAGTCTGAATATAAAACTAAGAACAAGTGTTTTTCTCCAATCAAAGAGAGAAAGAACAGAGATTCACACTATAAGAGCAAAACAGAAAACAGGCAGCTCCCATCTCCCCATCTTCCTCCACTCCGAGGGGAGGACAGGTAGCTAGAGTTTCCTACCACTCCAGGCAGGTACATACTGATGTTGGATGGAATGCTGTTCAGGCGGGCAGGGACAGATTTTCTTTCAGCACATAGAACACCTGGTGGTCATCTGGTCATCAGGATTGTCCAGTAATAGCCATGACAGAAACACATCATGCTTCAAGGAGAGGACCATAGGATCCTCCTCTCTGACACTGACTATACTAGTAATTACAGAAGCAAAGAGGGATTTCAACGATGGGCTAACATATCCAGTTTGGGCTGGATAATCCAGGCATCCTCCTATACTATCTCATTAAAAATATCCTCTTAGGAATCAGACAGAATTTGCACCTAAATTCAAACTATTTTATTCTAATTAAATTTTATTTTAATAATTTAGATCCTCCATAGCTTTCAATTATTGTGGATTAGGAGACTGTCTTGTGACCAAAGAAAAAGCTGCTTTGCAGTAGCATTTTCTAGGGGACCTTGATATTGTAGGGAAGTTTTTCATTGTACAGAAACTGCAGATAGCTTCATATCCAGTTGGACTGTGTGTGTAATTTAGCTTATTGCTGAACTGCATTCCTATAATGCCACTTCTGATGAAAATGCTAATTTTCTGGCAAAGGATGTTTCATTTTATTCAAGAATTGGGTTTCTTTCAAATCTCAAAAGACTGTGGAGACTTCTGGGAAATCATTCCAATGTATCGCAAGCATTGCACTGCACTGTTGTGCAGGAGGGCAGGTGCTATCGGGGTTAAGTATTCCGAAATCCAATAAAAGTCACTTCAAAACCAAAACCCTTTTCCTGACCTCTCAGCTTTTGTGTTTCATCTTGGCAGCCAAGAGTTTTCCTGAGGATAAATATATAATTACATGCTTCCTGAGTTTCTGTGGTAGAAGTGAAGTACTAACTCTATCCAATTGTTTAAAATAATGATGGCTTCTACATTAAACAATGACAAGCCCCAAATGTTTTTATTTTCATGTCAATTGTTTAGGTTAAATCTCTCAATGTCACCTCCTTGAGAAGGTATGAAGGAGAAAGCCCTCCCATAATTTCATCTTGAGAGCTGAGAGCAACTTGAGAAATCTCCATTCGGCAATCAGTTGCCTCCCTGGTTGCAAGCACTGCAGCTACTTGCCACTGCTTCACAAGGGGTATGTGAATGTGCACAGTAGTGCTCCCTGTGCCACCTGAAACCCTAGTTAAATGAGTCCTAGCCCAGTAGCACACACTTCAGGCCACTCATAGTGCCAAGAGAGTGAGATTATTTCTATAACCCTATTTTTGAAGGTCAAAGAAATAATTCTGTTCCCACATGTGAAACAAGCCAGGGGGAAAGATGGAATGCCAAGAATAGGGCTATTGTTTGAAATAGGTGGTCTTAGAACATTTCATGAGAAGAGTGATGCTTGAACAGAGATTTAAAGAATATGATGAAGAAAATCACGACCGATATTTGGGTGCAGGGAAGGAAGTGTTTCCAGCAAAGGAAAGAGCAAGTACAGAGGCCCTGAGATTGGAGAGTTTCTAAGACTGGCAAGGAGGCCAGGACGGCTGGATCCTGTTAAGGGAAGGGTAAATTGTAGAGCTGAAGATGAAGATGAAGAGATAATGTAGGTTTTTATCCTTCTTTATATTTTCATATAGTTTAAATTTAATATTATTCTGTATCAGCCTTAGCATGGGGTTAGACAATCAAGTTCTTTACAGAGGGGTCCCTAGACACTTTGAGAACTTGCCTAACCCTGTACATAGCTATCATGATACTATTGACTATATTCTCTATGATATAACTTACATCCCTGTGACTATTCTGTAACTACCAATTTATATTTCTTAATTTTTTGCCTTTGTCACCCAGCCTCCCAACTTGCCCCTCTTCTGTCAACCATTAGTCTCTTCTCTGTTCCTATGAATGTCTCTATTTATACTAATGTATTTTAAATAGGAAATATATGTACATGAAATAAATTCAGTAAGTACTGAAAGATACCATGAAAGTTACTTTTGTGATATTCACCCAGCCCTCCCATTATTCAGTTTTCTTCTGTAGGGTAATCATTATTAATAATACGATCGGTGGCTAGGACTGGTTTGGGTCAGTGGATAGAGCCTCGGCCTGCGGACTGAAAGGTCCCAGGTTCGATTCCGGTTCAAGGGCATGTACCTTGGTTGCGGGCACATCCCCGGTGGGGGGTGTGCAAGAGGCAGCTGGTCGGTGTTTCTCTCTCATTGACGTTTCTAACTC
This sequence comes from Pipistrellus kuhlii, assembly GCF_014108245.1. NCBI lineage: Eukaryota > Metazoa > Chordata > Mammalia > Chiroptera > Vespertilionidae > Pipistrellus > Pipistrellus kuhlii. Next base: position 49,783,998 of record NW_023425427.1, read on the forward strand.
TCTGTCCCTCTCAATTCCTCTCTGTGTAAAATCAATAAAATATATTAAATAAAATAAAAAAACAAAAAAACAATACGATCTGTGATTATTTATCTTTGCATAAATTTGTGAGTCTAGGCATATGATAAGCTAGAAATGTATTTGCTATCTCTAAGAACATATGGGTATTTAAATATTGTTGATAGAGACTTGGCTGGTGTGGCTCGGTTGGCTGGGTGTCATGTCATACCCTGAAAGGTTGCCCTTTCAATTATTGGTCAGGGCACATGCCTTGGTTGCAGGCTGAATCCCTGGTGGGGTGTGTGCAGGAGCCTATCTATATCTTTCTCTTGCTTGCTCTCCCTCTACCTTCTTCTCTCTCTTAAGACTCAATTAAAAAAACTATTAGTAGATACTGACAATTTATTCTCCCTTGGTATTGCACCAATTCACAATTTCATCAACAGTTACTACACTGCCCCTTTTTCTACAACCTCATCAAGAATAAAATTTTAAACCTGATTTTATACTAATTGTCAGATTAAGCTAATATTTTGCTTTTATTACTATTTTACAGTAAAGCGACTTTAAGAACTATTTGAAATAAAAGGCAACATATTTTATGTGTCAAAATTGCTCATTTAAAATGAAGGCTGATTATTTTCAGTTATAGAAAGGTCATTGCAACAGTTGTTAGTAGCAACAAAGAAATAAATTTATACACATTTTTTCTCCTATTATTTGCTGGGCATATTTGCAAATGCCAAATTATTCTTATTTCACTAAAAACATTTTAAGATGTCTTATTTCATACACAAGATAAGTTTTTGGAGAAATGCAAGAAACACTTCTGTATCAATAATAAATATAAGTTGAAATTCATGTTCGTTTAAACAAATATCTGATAGAGTTATATGACAAATGTGTATTTAAACATATTTTGAATATTTTTTAAAGATTAAAGTTCATATGAAAGAAATTAGGGGCCAGATTTAATAAACTACACTCTGAATGAATGCTTCATTACTTGGTAGCATTCAAGTCTTCTCAATCAAGGTCAGGAGGATTTGTTTCTTGAGTCAGAGATTCCCAGAATCTTTCAAAGATTTATTCCTGCGGTATGGTTTTACTGGTGAGCAGTTTGACTTGGGAATAAAATTCCAGCGAGGGAGAATGCCATTTCTTTGAAAATTTAAAAATCCCCATCCTTCCATCACTATAAATGGGAGTAGAGGCAGGTGGTCTGCCGAAGAACAAATTCTCTAGCTCAGACAGAATCTTCCTTAAAAAAATCTCTTAGAGCCCGGCTGGTGTGCCTCAGTGGTTGAGCACGGGCCTATAAATCAGGATGTCATGGTTTGATTCTCAGTCAGGGCACATTTTCTAATTGTGGGAAGGATCCCTGCCAAAAGATGTGCAAGAGGCAGCACATCAATGATTCTCTCTCATCATTGATGTTTCTATCTATATCTATCTATCTATCTATCTATCTATCTATCTATCTATCTATCTCTCCCTCTCCCTTTCTCTTTGAAATCAATAAAAAATATATAAATATATATATGTTTTAAAACACACAAACAAATAAAACTATGAGGGACACCCATAGCATTGCAAGGCCTTCTACAGGGTAGGACAAAGGTAGGTTTACAGTTGTTCCTATGGAGAAAGAAATGCAGGTTCTCAGGCTCTGATGATTACAATGGCTTTAGTAAGTCTGTGTTTGATGTCATCACAACTGAAACCCTACTTTTGCTACATCCTGTATGTACTAGATACTCAATAAATATTTGTTGAATAAATGAAAGAACTAAATATGGGGGTGAGGGGTGGAAGTGTGAATACAGAGTGATTTGGCCAAGCTACTTTACTGCTCTGTTCTTCAGTTTTCTTGTGTACAAAATGGAAGTAATAATAATATTTACCTTCGAAGAATTGTTGTGGGCATTACATTATATAATGCAGGCAAAATACATTGTACTTTGCCAATCACATAGTGAAAACTCAGTTTAAATATTAACCGTTATGATGACAATTTTCTTTATAGTAAAGAATTTTATTATCTTTCACTCTTAGTGTAAAAAGAAAAAAACATTTTATTAAATAATCAAGGCTTTGGAGCAAAGATTTTCTTCAAAGAGAACCAGAAAATTTTCATTTGCTTTGTCAGAATATTTTAGTGTCTTACTTAATACTGATTGCCAAACCAGCACCTTGAATTTTAAATCATTTAGCTAGTAGCTACCACTTTATCTAGACCCATATCATTAATGTCTGAAGAAGCTATATTACTGGGTGGATTTCACCCAAAATTGATTTGAAACATATATGGATATGTGTGTGTGTGTGTGTGTATATATATATATATATATATATATATATATATATATATACACACACACACACACACACACACACACACACACACAAACACACACACAAACACACACACACATACACACACATGAGAGGCCCAATGCATGAAATTTGTGCAAGCACTCGGCCCTTACAGCCCTGGATGCCTCATGGCCCTGGCTGCCTTGCAGCCCTGTGGCCCCGCCCACTGGTCGGTCATTCCAGAGGTCATCAGGAAGGTCATTCTGGAAGGTCGTTCAGCTGTACAATCTAATCTAGGGGTGTCGAACTCAATCAGAGAAGGGGCCAAAATCTAAAATCCAGCCTAAATCGCCGGCCGAATGGTTTACTGAACAGTCATAAACTGTCATTGTGATGGAAATGCAGCGGAGTGCAGTGATGACAGCGCGGTGCGGGCCACATTGCAAGGCCTGGCGGGACAGATTTGGCCCGTGGGCCTTGTGTTTGACACATGTGATCTAATCAGTATATTAGCTCTTTATTATCCTATATAATAAAAGAGTAATATGCAAATTTCCCATACTTCTGTTATACCCACAAACCACACCACCAGCCAATCAGGAGCAAGTATGCAAATTAACCCAACCAAGATGTCTGCGGCCATGGAGACAGCAGGAGACTTGGGTTTCCCCAGCAATGGAGGAAGCCAAGTTTTTCACCTGCCTGGCCTGCCTTGGCCTCCACTCAAGACCACAAAGTTTAATTATAGAAGATAAATAAATCCCAGATACCAGGGCCTCCACTTGGATCACTGAGGGGCATAGACAGCCTACAAACCACCACAGGCCTTTTGCCCAGACTGCCCCACACCCCAAGGGAATCCCCACCCTGATCCAGGATACCCTTCAAGGCAAACCAGCTGGCCCCCACCCGTGCACCAAACCTCTATCCTATCTAATAAAAGTGTAATGTGCAAATTGATCATAACTCCAACACACAAGATGGCTGCCCCCATGTGGTCAAAGATCCTGCCCCAATGTGGACACAAGATAGCCACCACAAGATGGTCAGCAGGGAAGGGAAGTTGGGAGGAACCCAAGCCTGCAGGTGAGAGCAGTTGCGGGGGACCAGCCTGTAGGGGAGGGTAGTTAGGGGTGACCAGGACTGCAGGGGAGGTCAGTTAGGGGCATCAGGCTGGCAGGGGAGCAGTTAGGCATCAATCAGGCTGGCAGGGGAGTGGTTAGGGGTTGATTAGTATGGCAGGCAGAAGTGGTAAGGGCAATCGGGAAGGCAGGCAGGCGAGCAATTGGGAGGCAACAGTCCTGTATTGTGAGAGGGATGTTCCAAACTGGAGAGGGTGCAACTGGGCCTCTAGCATATAAAATAAAATTTGAGCATATTAAGCCAAATAACTAATTGATTATAAATTTGTTAATAATTAAAAATGGCATATGATATAAGTCTTTTAATAAAATGTCTAAATTCTCTATGATTCCAGAATTCTAACCATGTATTTGAAAGGACAGGTCTATTTCATGGGTCAGCTCCAGAATCTCATCTTGTGTAATTTGATTATCTCTCATCTTTCAAGATCATATATGTTATATAGTCTGTGTTAGTGGTACCAAAACCAAAATGATAACTCAAATATGAGAGTCTGACAAACTTCTCTGGTTGGCAAGAAATTAGAAAAATAACAACAGTGTGGAATGTTCTCCAGTAAAGTTAAATTTCATCAAATTTTATTTAAAAATTGAGATGTTTTATCTCAGTTTTTAATGTTTGAATATCAATTATAAAAGGAAATAGTGATGATAATAGTAATCATTGTTTATCAGTCCCCCAAAAGTTGATTAATCCATGTGTGTCACCTAGCATTTTTTTCTTAGTTGGTTAGAGTAAGTCCTAATTTTTTTTAGCATTAAGTTTTCCATTCAGCGAGCTATGTTATTATATTCTATTAGAAACAAGGTACATTTATATTCCTTATTATTTGAATTCAATTAAGTCCACCCCTTCAATGAATATCTCTTTTCTCTTTCTTTTTCTTTGTCACCCCACACTCACACACACACTATGCATACATATAAATATCATATTATTACTGCAATATGTAATGACTGTGTATTTGATTACCACTGCCCAGCACTACATCTAATTTGACCTAGTTTCTTAAGTTTCACACTTTCCATTGTCCCCTTTTAAATCATCTCCTAGTTATGGCTAGCTTGTTGAAATAAAACAAAGAAATTCTTTCCAGATATATAGTTGACAGATAGCTAGAAAGTTAAGAAACATTGTCACCATCAAACACCCAGCAGCATGCTTTACATTCACCTGGAAATAAAAGAAAACAAAAGCACAGAATAAAAAGTGCCCAAATTAGAAACGTATCTTCACTGAACCCTGCAGAAGCACTATAGAGTTTGAGTTATTTTTCTTAAGAAGAATGAAACCTACACATCATTGAGTTCCAAATTCGGGGGAAAGTTCTAGCCCACTGCTTTCCAACACTTGAATCAGCTTAAAGGGAATTGTCTGCTGTGCTTGATGGTTTGACAGATTCTGGAAGCTGCTGGATGTTCTGGGCTCAATAGAGTAGAACACCATAGGCTAAAACTGATTCATGATCCACTTAGTGGAGAAGGGAAAAGTTTTACCTGGGGGAGTTATCTTTTCCTCTAACATCTTGTCCTGGGGTGGCTTGGAATAATTTCACAAAACATTGCCAAGTAGAAACCTCTTCCCCGTACTGCCAGTATTGTGGTTGATGCCTTTGGGCGAAAAGCTAGTGGTACAGATAGACTGCAAATTTTTTGGCTTGTCTTCAAAGCTTGATTTTTTGTTGTTGTTTAGTACTCTTATTTAAAACATTCTAAAATAAGATTTATCAAGGGTAGAAAAATACCTGCAACTCTCTTCCAAATTATTAAGCTACAAAGGGATTCAGGAAGTCTACAAAATGCCCTTAACTTTTGTAGAATAGAATAGTTTGCAAAATGCTTTCATGTACACAATCTTCCTTGCTGGATAGGGTAGCATGAAAGACCCAATAAGGGACTTGGCTACACATTCCAAGTTTTGGATCTTTCTCTGAGAACTCACTGCCTCTGATATTATTTCTTTTTTTTTTTCTAAAATATTTTTCTGCCCATATGTATCTTACCTCCCATTCTGAGTTGAAGATACAGTTGAAAAACTTATAAGGAAGTCAAAGCTCCTTAATTATTAGCTGTATATGTTGAAACTTTTTTTCAGATACTCAATTAGGTATTTATTTCCTTAGATATTCATTATCTTTCACCTTTTTAATTCCCTTCCTGTTCTTTAGAGAAAAATTGTGGTTTATGAACATCACTGGGATATAATTATCTGCCTGCAATTGATGGTAACTGGAATTTTCTAGGGAGTATATGGATTATGGCTGGTCATCACATTAGAATCTGTCCCTTGAGGTTCCATCATGCTGTTTGAGCACCAGTGTGAAAAATCATAGGAAACTACTAGGAAATTCAACCTAAAATGACCCAAGTGGCTTACTCTAGATTCAGCCTGATATTTTTCATTTTTAATATGAAGACAGGGATTTGTGATTTAAATTTGATTTGGTAAAAAATTTCCTGCTGAAAACTTGAGCTTTATTTTGTCTATTCCTTTGGGCTCTACTTTGTTTCCCTAATAGTTATTGTGACAGAATTTTCTAAATCCTTGGTTTGGCAAGATTCAGAGAATAAGAAGAATGGGGATTGTAAAATTTAAAAATGTAATTATGACATGTACTTTAGTACAGTGCAATGTAAGCAAACAGTATCAGAGATAAATAAAATCCTCAGGTACTCTCCAAATTTTCCTAACATATAGATTCCATTTCTGCTCAATAATAATATTAAAAATTCTATTTTGTGAATTCAATGGACATATGGGAAAGCGCATTAAATAAGTAATATTTGTGCTAAGAGTACAATCTGTGTCACTGGCACCCAGGTTAAGAAATAGAACATTGCCACAATCCCAGAAAGCCTCTGCATTAACCATGCCAACTCTGTGGAGTTTTATGTTATCTACTTTCTGGTTTTTCTCTAAATTTTACCTCAATGGTTGCTGTTACTCCTCTATCCGTCCTCTCACATCTCTTTTAACAGATGCTTTGAGTTTTCCAAGGCAAAAACTAACAGCAGCCTATTCATCTGATACTTGTCATTGGCCAAATGGAATTGCTACCTGGGGGCAAGCCTCCTCTCTCTGCAGCCTCAGTACAGAGTGCCTGGCACAGTGGCATGAAAGGCCAATGCCCTGGGTCAAAGTGGAGCTCTGTGTGATGCTCCAGTTCTTCACTTTGGGATCAGACCCAAGCTGGTTTCTAGCTGAGACCTCGTCCTTGCAGATTTCTTACCTCACTTTCCTTACCTCCCTTCTCTTAACAGCACTCCTCTAATAAATATATCATTTGAAAAGGAATCCCTGTCTCCTGATTCCAGGGAGTGGGAACTAAGACACTTCTTGTATTACCTTCCTATTGTTGTATAACAAACTACAACAGACTTCATTTATTATTTCACACTAGAGGCCTGGTGCACAAAATTCTTGCATGGGGAAGGGGGTCCCCTCAGACCAGCCTGTACCCTTTCCAATCTGGGACCCCCTCACAACCCAGGACTGCTGGCTCACCTGCCTGCCTGCCTGATTGCCCCTAACTGCCCCCTGCTGGTCTGGTTGCGCTCAACTGCCCTCCTGCCAGCCTATTTGTCCCCAACTGCACCTCCTCCCCCACCCACTGGTGGCCTGGTCAACCCTTACTGCCCCTACCCCTGCCAGCCTGGTTGCCCCTAACTGTCCCCCCTCACATGGCCCAGTTGCCCCTAACTGTCTCCCTCCACCAGCCTGGTTACCCCTCACTGCCCTCCCCGCCTCCCCCCTGCTGGCCTGGTTGTCCCATGCAGCATGCTGTTCAGTCCTTTGTCATCCCTCACTAACCCCCCTGCTGGTCTGGTTGCCCTACAGAGCCTGCTGTTCAGTTGTTTGGTCATCCCTTACTACCCCCCTTGCCAGCCTTGTCACCCCATGCAGCCTGCTGTTCAGTTGTTACTGTGATGGTGTCCTGGACAATTTGCATATTCCTCTATTTTTAGTATAGATTTCTGTGGGTCATGAGTGTCCAGGCATGACTCAGCTAGGTCCTCTGAAAGGCTGCAATCAAGATGTCAGGTGGGGGTGAGGTCTAATACGAATGTTTGAGCTTCCAAGCTCACTCAGGTTGTGGGCAGAATTCATTTTCTTTCCATAGGAATGTGGGCTTCCTTTTCTTGCTAGAATACTTGCTGAAGATACTTGTAGGAACTAAACTGGAAATCCTTGCCTTGTGGGTTCCCCATCCTCGTCATTTACTTCCATCAAAACCAGCAAGAAGGGGAAAAGCCCCTGTCTTATGTAACACAATCCTGTGTACACATAATCATGTACATCCCATCACTTTTGCTGTATCCTATTGGTTAAAAGAGAGTTGCAATTCCTACTCACATACCAGAGGAGGAGATCTTATAGGAGAATGTCTATCAGAAGGAGAGGATTATAGGGCATGCCTGCCACATACCCCTAGTCAATTAAGATTCGTTTAACGTTTTTTTTAATTTTAGGTACTTGAGGTCACAAACCATGTATTTGCTGTGTTGATTTTATTTCCCCCTTCTTATTTTAGTTCATATGCATACTGATTTTTTTTGAATAACTTATTTTTAAGATTTATTCTGTATGTGGTTGTAATTTACTCATGTTTATTTCTGTGTCATATTCTATTTGATGAAAACCAGTATGTTATATTTTATTCCACTACTAGAGGCCTGGTGCTCAAAATTCATGCATGGGGTGGGGTGTCTATTAGCCCAGCCTGCACCCTCTCCAATCTGGGACCCCTTGAGAGATGGCTGACTGCCCATTTAGATTGGGACTAAATAAGCAGTCGGACATCCCTCTCACAATCCAGGACTGCTGGCTCCCAACTGCTTACCTGCCTGCCTTCCTGACTGCCCCTAACCACTTCTGTCTGCCAGCCTGATCAACCCCTAATCACTCCCTGCCAGCATGATTGATGCCTAACTGCTCCCCTGCTAGCCTGTTTACCCCTAACTGCCCTCCTTTGCAGGCAAGCCTGGTCACCCCTAACTGCCCTCCCCTGCAGGCATGGTTCCCCCTAACTGCTCTGCCTCACAGGCCTGGGTCTCTACAAGTTTCCCTCCCTTGCAGGCCTGGTCCCCCCCAATTGCCCTCTCCTGCTAGCCATCTTGTAGCGGCCATCTGTGTCCACATGGTGGCAGAATCTTTGACCACCTTGTGTGTTGGAGTAATGGTCAATTTGTATATTACTCTTTTATTAGATAGGATAGAGGCTGCAGCGGGAGAGGTGGGGGGGCAGGAGAGGTGGCAGTGGTGGGAGGGAAGCCCGCTGGAAGTCTTGCAGGAATCTTCCTGCAAGGGCTCCTAGTATAAACATAAATGCATACATCCACAATAAACATAGGGACATACACATATTTAAGAAGGGAGTTATAGATTTTTAACATATCTATTCATAGGTATATCCTAGACATGATAGTAATATGTACCTACAATTTAACTATCTTTATCTTGAAAATTTTTTTAAATACAAGAATTTTAGAACACTTTTTATTCAATTATCCCCTCCCAATCGATATGCTACTAGAGGCCAAGTGCATGGATTCGCTTATCATTGTCTGTGGCGATAGGGCTGAAAACTGCTCTCCAACACTCCCCAAGGGGTCTTGGATTGCAAGAGGGCAATTCCTGGGTGATGCACCCAGGAATCAGGCTCCCTCTTCTCTTGTTCCAGGTGCATCACCCGAGAACCGCAGCTGCCTGTCAAGTCACAGCAGCTTAGCAGCTCCTGCGTTGAACAACTGCTCCTCTGGTGGTCAGTGCATGTCATAGGTACCAGTTAGATGGTGAAATGGTCAAGTGGCCACTTAGGCTTTTATATAAATAGATTATATTGTTTTAATTCTCTTTCTATATAGTAAATCCTACAAGACTGTTAATTTTATTTTTTGTAATTGATGTTTATTTAAACCCACCATATATGTACCATTTCTTTGCTCATCATGCCTTTCTGTATTTCTGAAACTAAATTGCCATGAATATAGTGAGAATGGTTGTTTCAGTATCTGAACTTGATAATTCTTAAACCTGGATTCCCAATGTGTTTCTATTTTCTGTTTTTCCTCCTGGTTTGGCTCATTTGTCTTATATGTCTCATAATTTTTCTTTGTTGAACACTGTATAATGGAGGCTTGGATTATTGTTTTCTTTTAAAATAATTTGAGGCTTGGATTTTTTTTCCCCAGAGAGAATAAAATAGTTAGGGCCATGGCAACAACAGAATCCACTTGAAAATTTTAAGAACTAGTTACAGAGTATTGCAGGATAGAAAACCAATCAAGGCTGTGGAGTCACACAGTGACATTTGAAGGGACAGGGGAGGTAGTAGAGGAGGGCCACCTGGGATGTTTTACTTACAGATGGATGCAGCCACTGCCAGAACTGCAGCACACAACAGGATGGGGGTGGGAAAGCAATGCCCTAATTACGTCCTCCCACTCTCTCATCTCCTGTGCATGCTTCCCTCTGTCCACAACCAACCAGAAGCCAGAGGCTGAGGAGCCTGAGTGACTCGGTCCATTAGGGGTCAGTGACAGAGCAGCAAAGAGCAGGAAAGAGAAGGGTAGAAAGGAGCTCTTGGGAGCAAATGTGAAAGAACAAGTATAATGGATATATTTGTTTGCTCTCTCAGGCTCCTTGCTAGAGCCAAGGCTTGCATTTTTCTGGGACACCTAAGTAACCACTGGAGTATAGTCCCATCTGTCACTTCAGATTGTAGAGCTTGCAGCAGGGTGATGACACACCCATCTCCTGTCCTGGTGGGCCACCCTCTTCTCAGTGAGCCTGCTAAAAGCAAAGCTTCACCTTTTCATTGCCTACAATCTATCTTTCAGAGCTCCAGCTCAGAAGTAGGCCCTAATGCTTCTGTGCTCCGCTTGGTGATCACCCACACCCTTTTGATGATTCTCTCCAAAATGCCTGGTAAATGAGGAAATGAGGAAAACCTAACAATTTTCTTTGTCATCTGTAGGAGGGTTGGACAGGGGTTGGTAAACCATGGTCTATGAGATAAATCCAGTCCAATGCTTTTTTTTTGTGGATCAAGTTTTACAGTGGTAAAACACCTATTTACTATTGCTCATGGCTATATTCTTGCTACAATGGCAGAGATGAATAGTTGTGACAGGGACAATAGGGCCCACAAAGCAGTAGTATTTTCTATTAGGCTTTCACATAAGTTTGCGAAATCCTGCCTTACATTCCCACCATGCTTGAAAGAAAATTTAAAACATGCATAATTCACCAGTTTGAAGCATCTTCAATATCACCTCTAATTAAGTTTTAGTGGCAAGCTTAGCTGGATGGGGTTTCATTCCTTATTATTACAGATCTATCTAATGATGGTGATATTAATGAGATGTTCAGTGTTCAAATTGAAGTTAATTGGAAGGAAAATAACTAGAAAGAAGTGTCTAGATTGGAAAAGCTAATCGAAGTGCCACTGATAGAGATAAATGCAAAACTATAACTTTAAACTGATTAAAAATCTGATTAAGAGGTTTAATTAAATGTACACATAAATACATATGGGCTTATCATCAAATCATATTTTGACAATATCCAGTCCCTACTGTGTCCTTGATAATGTGCTAGAATTTTTATGTGCATTATCCCAATCAAGTTCTAGTCTCTGTTGAGTTCCTTATAATTCCTCTCGTTTTACAGATGGGTAGACTGAGTTCCATAGAAGCAATCTGATTGTGATCTCAAGATCGCAGGTAACAACAGTCTTGAGATTTGGATCCACTTTAGAGTAAAAGCACCAAAAGGAACATTTCCTGAGCTTCCTTTGGACAAAAGGTCCCTGCGGCCCCAATAGGTTTTGTTCATGTTAAACACAGTAACAACCCCACTGCTGACTTTCTGTTTTCGTTGTAAACTGGGACAAAAAAATCAAATGGCTTAGGCAGGAATGTTTCCTTTTAAGAAACAATAGAACAGATCTGATTGCTTTGGGCTGAAGGATACTGACAATTCGATAGTCCCCAGCTGAAGTTCCCTTCCAACCCAAGTGGTTGAGCCGGGCCTAGAGGGCTGCGGTAGGTCGGCTGGGCCCGCGGCGGGTCCTCTGCAGTGCTGCTGAGGCAACGCGGGTCTGAGGCATCTTGTGACTCTGTTGTGTCTCATGTTCTGAATATAAAAGAAGCAGGCAAGTTTGGGAGCTTCGGCTAAAGCACAGAGAGGCTCTGGGAACTTCAAATTGCATTTTTAAAAAGTTGGGCTTTAAGTGTACTCTTTTTAAAAAAACAAAACATATTTTATTGATTTTTTACAGAGAGGAAGGGAGAGGGATAGAGAGTTAGAAACATCGATGAGAGAGGAACATGGGTCAGCTACTTCCTGCACACCCCCCACTGGAGATGTGCCCGCCACCAAGATACATGCCAGCTGCCTCCTGCACACTCCCCCCACTGGGGATGTGCCCGAAACCAAGGTACATGCCCTTGATTGAAATCGAACCCGAGAGGCTGAGGCTCGATCCATTGAGCCAAACCAGTTTTGGCTTACGTGTACTTTTTCTAAAACATTTTCACCCTGTAAATTCCTAAGTCTATTCCTTAGCCAGCCTAAACTGAACTGGAAAGTTTTTGTCTCTTAAAGTCCAATTGATTTTTAGGTTCCCGTCCCTTTCTAATGTCTTCAATTGCTTTCCAAGCAAAATATTTGTACTTAGGACTTTGTTTTACTCTAATTTTGCAAAGATTTGCTCTGAGTTTAAGGCCAAGAAGGAACAAATTTAGTCCTGAGGGCAACTTTATCCTGATGGGTAATAGAAAATTAGGTTGTTGTTGTAGAAGCTTTACATGCTCCACTTTAGCAGCTGTGGACACTGCGATGTGTTTTTGTTTCTAAAATTATTAAGTAAAAATAAATAAATGCATAAAGTATCCATAATGTTATACCAGTAGCCATGCTTATATATTGTAATAAGTCTGACGTAAAAAAAAAATGAGCTCAGGAAGTAACTGGACCATTAGGGTGTTTTCTCCTTTCCTTCCCCATTTTCTGTTCCACTGTCACAATTTCCTTACTTTGCAATAAATTAGTCATGAAGAGAGAAATATAGAGGAGGACACTGTAGAAAGACAGAATGCTTAGTACTTTTTAACAAGGGAAACTATCAAATCATAGGACATCACTGGAGAATCAACTCATTTAGAGCAAGCATGTCAAACTCAAAGGCTAAGATGGGCCAAATAAATGAGGCATGTGGCCCGCGGGCTGTGAGTTTAATATGTTTGATTTAAAGATTCAAATATGTAATCTCAAATAATGTAACAGGAAGGATTACTGAAAGTTGACCTCTACATTTTTTTGCAATGTGCCTATTAACAAACTATCTCTAAAAGGACTGACTGGTATCTGTCCCACATTGAAAACTATTTTTGCTTGAAAATATTGAAAAATATTTTTGCAAGTTATTTTTACATGAATTCTCTAGGACAAAAGTAAAATAAAGGGATGGCCTATAATATGTTTACATGACAATGACAAGGGCTTTATATATTCTTAAGGGTGGAGAAATGGATTGGAACAAAGAATATAAGTACAGCCAACTTTGAGTTTGCTTGCAAGAATTTATTCAGTTTCAAACCTTCCTCTGTTTATAACTACTCTACCACACACACATCCTTACCCAGGGTTAACTGTTATCTTAACACATCTACAATCACAGACTAGCTTTGCCTACTTTGCAAACATCCACATTTCATACAGTCTGTATTCCTTTATGCATTTCCTCTTAGATCCATGAGATTCATCCATGTCATTGCATGTAATTTTAGTGCATTCATTCTCACTAGTGTTTAGTATTCATTGTGTAAATGTACTCTTCATTATTTTTTAAGTTTGCTGTTGAAGGATTTTTGATTTGCAGGGCCACCCCTGAGGTATGAAGAGTCCTAGACAAAGGTGTGTTTTTTGTTTGTTTGTTTTGCAAGGTCCCTGCCTGCATAAATGATTTGATTAAAAATGAATTAAAATTTTATGGGTCAATATGAATATGGTGCTTTATCAATAAAAATTTAGACTAAGTAGAGAAGAGGTACTCACATGTTTGTTTACTGTCCAATCAGTAGACACGAAGATCTTCATAATGTCCAGGCATCTTTCTGTTCAGGTCCAGGAACCACATCTTCATGTTCTTTATTGTTAAATGTCTTATTTCTGACTATTTTTTTTTTGTTTTGTTCTCACCACAAGGAAAATATAGTAACACTGTTACTATCCACAATGCCATGGCTCTTCAGAGCTTGTTGGTATTGAAGCAATATAAATCTTCTTGCCTTTGCATTTCCCTAATATCTTTTATCAAATGGTGGTAACTTCACATTACCTATCATTACTGCGTTAGCCATTCTGCCACCTATGAACATTGGTGTCCAATTACTCTCTCAAAATTGTTAATTTCCTTCATTGATTATGATGACAACTATAATGTTGTATCCATAGTATATAGGGAATTGTTAACAATGCTCCCTTTTCTAGCCATGTTAAATTTATTATTTAAAATTGTATAAGGTAAACATAGAACAACACATCTTATAACTATGTCTTCTCTTGAAATATTGTGACCATAGCTACTAGAGTCCTTGAATGTGATATTTTTCAATGTTGGTTATAACCCCTTCCTTATACATCCTCTCACTATTGGGGACGATAGGTTAGGGGCCCATCAGCAGGGCAAAGAGTGTGGTCCTGCTCACACAAAGAATGTCCTTGCTTTCTTCAGCACAATTTAAGACAAATTCAGGGAAGCTTTGTGTAGACCCATCTGTTGGAAGCAAGAAAGACAGGTCGATAGGACCCATTAGCTCTATAAAGCATCAATCTGGATAGTCCGTGGAGCACACAGGCACGGCCTACCCTGGCTGGCTGATATGTGATGTGCAGTCTGTAGAGAGGTTGGGAGATTGCACTGGATGCCTATGGCGAGCTGGTGCTGCCAGTCAGAGGTGAAGTGCACTACGGTAAGAGCTAATGCATGGCCTGCAGAGGTAGCTCAAGTTCAAGGGTTGTTTGGCAGTGGACTATTGGTGTCTATCATATGTCATTGATGTCTATGTATTGGCACCATTCTGGTAACTCAATCTCATGCGATACTATAAATTAACAAAGAAAAGCCTTACTTTTCTCTTTTCGTCTTGTTGTCTTGCATATGGAGCTTAGGTGTCAGCCAATGCTGGTGAGGAAATTGTACATATAATTTTAACTCACTTCTGTGCAGTTCCTTCCTCTCTGTGATGTTGGCCCTGAAAATGTGTGTGTCTCCAAAGTTGACTGCCTCCTCAACCTCATGAAACTGCCTCCTGCTCTAAGAACTGCTTTCTGCCTTTCTTCCCTGTGCCCAAATTGAGAAATGACTCCCCCCTCAAAAAAAGAAAAAGAAAAAAGAAAAACAGAGGCAAATTTGAGTCTCAGCTCAGGGAGTTTACTTTCTCTGAGATATTGATCTTTCAAGCTCTGTCTTCTTTAGATGATTTATGATGCATTCAAATATTTTTATTAACTTATTTATTTATTAAAATAAATCAGTGTTTATTGTTGACCTCAGAGAGGGATTAATTTGATGCATGACACTCCATCATGTCAGAGATGGAAAAAAGTCATAGTTATTCTTTTTAATTTTTATTTAAATTTTTTTGAGAAAGAGAAAGGGAGAAAGAAAGAGAGAGAAACATTGATGTGAGAGCTAAACATCAATAGGATGCCTCCTAAATGCCCCCTACTGGGGAATGAGCCCACAATCTGAACATGTTCCCTGACCAGGAATCAAACCAACATTTTTGGTACACAGTACATGAACAGAGCACAACCAACTAAGCCACACTTTCCAGGGCAAAAAAAATCATAGTTATTCTTCAAATAATTCTTTGACCATGCCACATGGGGAGCATTTCATTGATCCTTCTTGGTATTTGGTCCCAGCCTTTGACCCCTCTTTGCTTATCCATGCGCTGTTTCTTCTCTCATTTTTTCTTCTTCCTCTTTGACAGTAACAAAGGCGTCTGCTTATCTTATGCAGAGTACTGTTGCTCTTTTTTTGTAAGGCCTGAACTTTGTTGTCACCCTAACTGGCAGGACCCATTTTCCACCCAAAGCCTTTAATTTCTGAAATGAAGGCAATTTCCGCTTTAAGAGTACTTCTAATTTGGTTGTTAGAAAATATTCTCCCTGCCCCCACCAAATTTCTACAAATCTATGTATCTGTTTTAATATGAATGATGCCTAATTCCAAAGAGGAATTGAAGTGGCTTGAGAGAAGAAAATAGAAATTCTTAAACCTAAAATGTATTTATGTACTTATCTTGTTCTCAGTTTGAAGAGTAATGTTTCATGCACTCCAGTATTATTTAAGATCTTAGGGAATAGTTAAAACTCCAAACTTCATTTCAAGCTTTTTAAACTTGAAGGAGATACTGATAGAGATTTATACCTGTGCATTTTTTATTTAAAAATTGACCTGTAAACAAAAAGTTGATATGAATATTAACCCTTTAAGCCTGAGATCCTCTTCTGTTGTATTTTTTTAGACTAGTGCTCTGGATTCACTTAGATAACTTATTATTTAAGCATATTCTCAATATATATGTACTGTTCACTTATTCAACCAATTCTTATAGAATGGATGCTAACTTGGCGCCAGGCACGTGCTAGTTGCTAGGAATACAGTGCTGAGCAAACCACACAATTGGTGTCCCCATGGGGACTACAGTTCTACTAGGGCAAAGATATATTAATAAAATAACAAAATATAAAGTATAGATTGAAAATTGTTAAAAAGTAAGTGTGTAGCCCCTGTGAGAGCGTGTGAGAGGATTAGACATTGGATAGAGTTTTGCTAAACACAAAATTGCTGATAATCACATTAATAAAATTTCAGTGTGTAGGAAGTATCCCACAAGCCTACATGTTGTGGGGATAGGATGTCCCTTACTTCAAGTATCACTACATAGGTGAAAGGTGAAGGGATAGAGAACAGGAAAGTTCTTTGTTATATAGTACTAAGTTAGTTTAAATATCCAGTGCATTATTTTAAAGGGTACATTTATGCAAGTTGGTGCTTATAAATGGAAAGAAGGGAATATTAGCACTAATATTTTTCAGGGCAGGTCACATTTACTTGTGCATAAATTTAATGTATATGCAAAAATTATGGAAGTTGAATACCTCAGAAGAGAATACCTGCCAAACACAATTGTCACTTTAAATGCCACTGGTTTTGTTCTTGCTGCTTAGGGAACAGAGGCATGAGTGTGTACAGTATCCTGGGGAATGGCATGCACAATAGTGAGTACAGACAGAGGCAGAATGGAGTCTAAAAAAATAGATTTGTGCCTAGGTCATGACTTCAGGGGCATCTTGTTAAGAACTGGTAGATACTGAGAAAGCCACTGAAGTTGGGGTATTTGTGTCAGGGAAAATAACTGTTATTTGGTAAGGCTGCTCTGAGAAACCTGAGAAAGGGGATTAGAAAAAGGAGAGATCTGGAGGGTGAGACTCAAGTGTTTCCGAAATATCATGTCTAATTAAAGCTCATCTTTTTATTGTTTTACTTTTGGAAAATGCTCAACAACGGGGAGTTTTAATGAATCTGATAGGATTGAGAGACACCGGTTAAAAACACCACACCTTTTGAACAGTTGTCCTGTTTTTAATAATTTGGAATTCTTTAGGTGATTTTCCTGTTACTTTAAGGATTACATATGGCGACTTTTTGGTTTTTGACTCCCTCAAATCATGCTGCCCCCACATTTAGAGAAGGGTAATGTAAATTTGTAAGAAATCTGCATCTTTCCTGGAAAGTTCTAATGGAAATCATTGCAGGAGCCTCCTCAATTAAAATGGAAACCCATTGTGTCAGTTTGTCTAAGGGAGCGAGAGTTAATGCATATTGGAATGTTTGTTTGAAAATAGCTTGTAGGCTATTGACAGAAATTTGAGACAGAGGCCAAGCTCAGCAGCATGGATCCAGAGAAAGACCAAAGCCAGGCATGAATATTGACTGACAGGAGGTTAAGCAGAGCAGCCACTCTGCTGTTTACCTTTTCACTGCTTTGGATATTTGCTTCTTATTAATCTTTTAGGATGTATTCTTCCTTTGCTGAATCCATTATTAAACAGGGAACAGAAATTGTGTCAGCATTGTTTGTTCTTGCTCATGTTGATGGAAAAAAACATACCTGTTAGATATAGTTAAAAGAAGTTGTATTACTTTTCTAATCATGTATATTTATAAATAGAACAAGATTGATAAGATAACCTCTATTTCCAGTTGTCTTAGGTGAGAAAAAAATGTATATCTTAACAATAAATTGTAAAGAATAATCTCAGGTTTTCTAAAATCTGGCCCCTGCTCCCTGGTGAGTTTTAGTAGAATTATACAAGTAGTCATGTTAGTGTTTTTTTGTGATGTAAAAACAAAGCAAAACACTGTTTCATAGGCCAACTGAGTATTACTATTCTAGGATAATTTTGCCATATTATGTAAAGTTTTAATTATTGCCTTATTATAATTAAAAATAACATTATTTTGTTTTATTGACATTAAGTATCTATGCATCTACAATTGTTTCTGTTAAGAAGCTTTTAGAGATCAATTGAAGGAGGCCCAAAGCTTTTAAGTAACTTGCACAATACCAGCTAACTATAAATAAAGACATTGATATTCAAATTTGTCTGTCTTCAAATATCCTATTTTAAAAAAACATACCCAGTTACTTCTTTACAGAGATAAATGTCATGCCAAATTATTATTTTTATTCTACTAAGAGAAGGAGGCATTGTCTTGACAACATGAAGCAACACATTTCATTGTAATAAAAAAATGGCAGCCAATCTTCTGGTTACCTGCTCATTAGTGTCTCCAAATAAAGACTTCAGTTCTGGTGATGGCAAATTCTTGACTATTAACAACACACAAACACTCCGAAATGGGCTTCAACTGTTACTTCTTTAGAAGAGATTTATTCTTTTGTAATTTCTCCCCCAAAAGTTGTTAGTTTCAGAAAAACCAAATGTCCACTTCATTTGACCTGACTGGGTTGGGTGAAGACCTGTAACTTACTGCCTGCTAAAGGATGTCATGGTGAGTGGCATGTACAAGGATGGAGTCGGTGACCCCAGACTTTCCAATGCTTGATTTGTATTTTAAGAATGTATTTGTCTGGCCAAAGGAAAGATACATTCAGTGGCAAGGAAGCAAATTTTGGCACTTTAAAAGTCCATGTCATTAAATTGTGCAGTTGGAATTATATCAAGGATTAACAAACTATAGGAATTTGCACCAAATCTCCATCATCTTAGCCTTTTTTTAAATAACCTCCAAATTAAGAAATGACTTTATATATTTTTTAAAGAATTGCAAATAAAACAAACAAAAATAAGAAATGATGAATATGTGAGAAGCCATATGTGGTTCTCAAAGCCCAAAATACCTATCTGCCCATTTACAGAAAAAAGTTTGCCTGTCCCTGAGCTAAGCAATGGATGTTAAGATATCTAAACATATAAACATAAACAATTCTATTCCATGCAGCTTGCCTTAAAGAAACAGATTTGGGCATGGATTCTATTTATTGCTGATGTGTACTTGGGCAGAACACAGAATGCCCTTGAGGTCCCTTTATTCATTCTTATCTATGGCAAGTTTAGTTGGAACGATTCTGAATGTAAAGTTTTAAGTTCAAAAGCAGATTGCAAATTAGCATGCATTCTATAATTTCACCTTTGTAAAACTATGCTTATTTTATTTTTGAAAATTTACCCTTACCTGAGGATATTTATTGATTTTAGAGAGAGAGGTAAGCAGAGGGAAAGAGAGAAACTTCCATGTTAGAGAGAAACACCCATAGGTTGCCTCCCATACACACCCTGATCGGATATTGAACCCACAACCTAGGTATGGCCCCTGACCTGGAATTGAACCTGCAGCCTTTTGGTGTGCAGGATGATGGTCCAACCAAGTGAGTCACCCAACCAGGGCAAACGATGTTAATTTTTAAGATAGTATGCACATGAAAAATGCCTGGAAACATAACTACTGAATTGTTAACAGTGACACATACTGGTGAGTGAGGATAAAATAAAGATGTTTACTCTTTATTTTATATATTTTGCTATTAAAATTTAATTAGGCACAACTTGTTAATCACAGACTAGAAATAATTTAAAAGTTTTTGGTGAACAGTTGTCCAGTGAAAGATCCTCCCATGGCTGATTCTATTTTGTGCTCTGGAACAGCATTGTGGAAAAGTCTTAAATATAAACCTGGGGTAGCAAAGCTGATTATTTTAAGGAGAATAAATATGCAATTTTTTAAAAAGTAGTTTATACTTTAACACCTTCTAATGTCTTGCCTGTGAAAGGGGAAATCAGATTCAATCCCTTTGACCCTTGAACAACATAGGTTTGGTCTGCTTGGGTCCACTTACACACAGATATTTTTCAATACATGCCTGTACTGTTTTTGATTCGTGGTTGGGAATCTACAGATGTAGAGGCTTGACTGTCTGTATTGATCTACACCACTTTATATGGCGGCTTGAGCATCTTTGAATTTTGGGCTCTGTGGGGAGTCCTAGAACTAATCCTGCACAGATACTGAGTCAAAAGTTACATAAGGATTTTCCACTGCATGGGTATCAGCATCCTTAATCCCCACCTTGTTGGAGGGTCAACTGTACTTCATTTCAGTTTTTAGCCTCTAACTCTGTGGCAGATGGAGCATTCTCACAATTGGATGCCCTTCCTCCAGGTCTCACTTGGAGGGACATTCCACCATGTATGGGTCTTTCTAGACTGTCTTTGTCCCTGAAGTCAAATTCATGGATACTTCAGTCTAGCCTCAGTAGCTCTAACACTTGTTATTGTAGAATGTTACTGTGACTGAAATATTAACACAAATTAACTATCACCTTCATGAACTAAGGTTTTGCTCTCTATAGCACATTCGTCAGCCATTAGAGATAAGATATATCCTACCCCCTTTTTAGCTTGCTACCCAGGCATTGTCTTAATAAAGAAAAACAATGATACAAGGTAGCCTCAGTTCATTCCAAAAAAATGCTGGGGACCTAAATTCTCAGAAGATTATAAAAGGAGGCAATCCTAGCTTAAGCTGGCAGGTGAGGTTTCATGGAGGAAAATTTCAAATTATGCCATGAATAAAACTCTACTTAAATACAGGGTTTTCAAGTGTTGAACTAGATCAGCTAGATTTACTAAATGCCTTTCCCCCCATCCTTTCTTTGATATTGCTCACTTTTTCTTTTGCTTTTTTGGCCTTCAATGTGCCAAGATGACTGACTCCATTATGGTGAGCCATTGTTCATCGGTCATTAGCTGAATTAGGAGAAATGGTTAAGATGGATTGAGATGGGCTGCAGAAGGCTATGCCACCTCGAGAGTAATTAAATGTAACAAACAAATATGGAAGTTAATTCTGGTTGTTGCTTCCCTTCTCAGAATTCAAACTCAGGCTTTGAAATCCCCCTATACCAGTGATTGACTGGTTGGTTATCTGGATATTGTGCCACAATATACATCTTGGCCTGGAGTCTAGTTCAGGTAGAAATTGACACTCACTCTGTGTACTTCCTTTGTATCTTTAAATGTTGTTTTACTCATAGAATATAAATGGAGAATTTCTGTCATAATATTCCAAGTTTAGTTTTCTAATAGCTGTTGTCACATACATTTTTATTTTAAAAATATAAATAGCATGTGATTTATTATATAATAGATCTATCTATCTATCTATCATTTATCTATCTAAATTTTCACCCCCTAAAGAGGTGAACACTTTAAAGAAAATGAAACAAAATTTTTATAAGGTGTAGGACAGAGAAAATGCTCATCACAGACTCATCTGACAAGTCTCTTTCAAGAGCCTGTCCACAGATTGAAGATTCACTCTTTGCTCAATTTTCATCCTTGGCCCAATAAATGTTTTATAACCTCCTTCTATGAGCACTCAAAGCCAGAAGGAGGTAATACAAAATTGATCTGTATATTAAAACTGCTGAGCCAAGCGGGCTGCTCCTGGAATTACACTGATTATGTATATGTGTGATTCAACAGGCCCTATTGAAACTCTATATACTTGAAAAGATACCCATCAGCTGCATTTTTTATACACACAGTTTCTTATTTTCCTCCCCCTCTAACCCTGTGGACCAACTTCTGTATTCACATTTTAACTCCTCTTTGATTTATGAATAGCAATAAATGTTTTCAGAAAAGAAGCTGCATCACCATGTGCTCTGTGGACTATTATTTCTAGAATACAAGGAAGAACATGGATGGACCTGTTCTTTTGTGTTTTATGGAGGCTTCATTTCATTGGCATGATTAAATCATTGGCCATTGGCAATTGTTTCAAACTCCATCCCCTCTCCCCTACCCTAGATGCCAGAGTTGCAGGAAGACAGTTCCAACCCTCTGGTCACAAGGTTGGCTCCTTTGGTGACCAGCCCCCATCCTTAGGTGACTTAAGGGCTTTCCAGAGCTCATCTCATTAACATAACAAAATACCTTTTGTCATTATCATCACATGAAATTCCAAATTATAGAGCTTTGTGTCAGAAATAGGGAATAAGACCAAATGTATCATTCTTACTAAAAATCTCAATATCACAGGGAATGCAGCTGAAACAATGAGAAAGGGATGAAGTGGTACAAGGTAAGTTTGAAACTTGTACAGGGACCTGATCATGTATGATTTTGCAGGTGATTGGAGGACAATTAGAATGATTCGTAGATATTGACAAGTTTTAAACAGGTAAGCCACATAATTTAATTTATTTTCTCACAAAAAGATAATTATGGCTAGTAGGTGAATAAGAATATGGGAACAATGGTGAAAACAGGAAAAACATTTTGGCTATTATTATTGTCCATGTGAGAGAAGATGTTGGCTGGCTTTGGAGGTAGAAGTAGAGAGAGAGAAAAATGTGAAGGATTTAGTTCTGCTTTGATGTAGCACCAACATGACTTCTTGATGGATTAGATGAAGTGACAAAGAGGATTCAGATTTGATCCAGTTTTAGTTATTTCTTGACATGGAGAAGGTATAAAATAATTGTTTTGGTGGTGGCTCTGTAGTGCAGTACAAAGCACAAATTTTTTTTTTATAAGCTATTCTTATGTATACTATTGGAGATGTTAGTTTGAAATTCAAGGTTGAGAGAACAGTGGATATTTAAATTTGAGAGTTTTTAAAATACATATTTAAAGCAATGGATCTGGAGGAGTTATTGGGGAATATGAATATGAGGTGAAAGACGTGGTTATGGATTAATCTTTAGGATACTCTAAACTTTAGATGTTGGCTAGAGAAGAGGAGAAAGAAGATTGAAAGAGTCAATGGAGTTGGGGGAAATGAGATACACATAATGTTCTGAATTTTTTTTAAGTGTTTCAGAAAGTCAAGAGTATTTAAGCAGTGCTGAGAATGAAGGCAAAATGAGACAGAAAATGGATTATAAAATTTGGCAACGTGAAAGTTATTGACAAGATCTTGACAACAGCAATTTCACATGTGTATAGAGAATGAAAACCCAATGAGTTGTTTTCCAAATGGCAGACCTAGAGCCTATGTACTTGCCAATGTTAACAACCCTTATCGACGGATACATTCATGGTTCATCCCCAAAGAGAAATCTTTGACAGGGATAGACATGTCCACAGGTCACAGGAGCTTTGCATGGCATTTGATAGATAGTGACTGGCCTTCAGGTGAAGGAAAAGAGAAAGCGGAGGGTATAGATTCCTTTAGGTGGAGGGTGGGGAATATCTGGCCTATGGGCCATTTAAGATTTATGAACTCATTTGGTCTGACCCTGCCAGGGCATTAGGGGTGAGTTAGTTAAATGTTGGACCAAAGATAGCAGGCTAAGTTGATAATTTTGTAAGGCCTGAGAGTGATGTTGTAAAATATCCAAATGGCCCTTGGTAGAAAAAAGGTTCCTTATCCCCGATAGGGGAACATTGAAGACAATTCCATCTGATTACTTTCATCAGATCAGTGGAGTACAAGTAAAAGTTGTAATTTAAGAGTGAGCAGGGAGGAAGAGTATTTTGAAGGATTTAAGGAGAGAAGATGTGAAATAGTCACTGAGGAGAGAGGGCATGTCCACTTATAAGGAAATGTGCTAATTTTTCCAGGTAGGTTTGAGTACCCTATGAGAAGGAAAGTGAGACCTCTTAGTAAGGTGAGCTGCTTTGTTGAGGCAAAGCCTGAAAATGCGCTGTCTACATCCCTAGTCACAGCTGTTGCAGCCCCTGCCCTGAGAGACACAATGACAGGACTGTTCCTTTACTGCTTCATTCAAAGCATAACCTTTAACAAATTTTATTGAAATTTTATACCTGGTAGAAGGAAGCAATGATGATATCAATCTAAAAGCATTATTTGATATATTACTCTTGGAGTTCTCTGAAGCATTCCCAAGAAAGGTCTGATGAGTACAGAGTTTTGATGTCTATAAATCAATTGGCTATCATGTAGGTAGCAAGGTTCAGTTTACCTTCCCCAAAGAGAATGCCTTTGAGAGTTATTGCTCTGTGACTGAGAACCAAGCACTTCAAGGATCAGTGAGGTGAAGATACTCCATTCTTATCCCAGCCTAACATTTATCTTCCAGTGCCCCATTTCCTGACCCCAGAATTTTCCTTTTCCCAGGTGGGCTGACAGTAATAATACCAATTCACTTTAGAGCAGTGGTTCTCAACCTTTCTAATGCTGCTACCCTTTAGTATAGTTCCTCATGTTGTGATGACCCCCAACCATAAAATTACTTTCATTGCTACTTCATTACTATAATTTTGCTACTGTTATGAATCATAATGTAAATATCTGTGCTTTCCGATGGTCCTAGGTGACCCTGCTAGCGGTTCGCGACATTAAAGGGTTGAGGCATTAGAAAGGTTGAGAACCACTTCTTTATAGACCATTGAGCAAGACTACATCTATTTTGTTTAAGATCTGGCTCAATAGCCTGAATGAGATAATATAAATGTATTTGATATTGCATCACCTATAGAACATCAATGGTGTATCAGCTTTTCCCAAAGTGTGGAATGCATACCCCCAGGGGTACGGGAAGAGTTTGGTGGGGGTACACGTTGCACTGGAGTTTGTTTGGGATATGCACTGCACTGTGCTTAGCTGCGCCTAATTGTATGTTCTCATGAGTACGAGGGGTACTCAGCGTTACGAAAATTATAGAAGAGGTACACATATGTCAAAAGTTTGGGAAACACTGGTAGTTAAATCACATATTTTTAAAGTCAACTAAAAGTATCTCAAGGGGAAAACCATATTTGTATGTTCTTTCTATAGTTTTCTCCACCTCAGCTCCTTACATTTTATTCAGCTGCTCAAGAACACACAATTCCAATGAGCAGATGTATTTTCTTAACTCACACATAGTCCAGAAATCAAGTTTGGAGAAACACAATTTTTATGCAGGGCAATTTACATTGCCAAATAGAATTCATGGCAATGAATATTTTACATTTTTCCCTAAAGAAATTATATGTGCCCTGGCTTTACATTTGCAGAATCATAGTCCCCCCAGCCCTGTCCACTAAATGGTTTTCATTCTCTTCCAAAAGGTGAATTGAGATCTCTTCCTATAATGATGGCTAACCACTGTACGTTTTAAATAGCAGTTTTCATAGGCCTCAAAGAAAGCTTAGGGCAGAGTTGCAGTTTAAGGTCTTTGCTAAATAAAATTTAAAAATCATTTATATTGTCCCTGGAATATACCTGCAATATAATAGGACCTCCATCTTATAGATTTTATGTTATTTTAAAATATATATTTATTGATTTCAGAGAGAAAGAGAGAGGGAGAGAGAGATAGAAACATCAATGGTGACAGAGAATCATTGATTGACTATCTCCTGCATGCCACCTACTGGGATCAAGCCCATAACCAGGAATGTGCCTTTTACCAGAATCAAACCCAGGACCTTTCAGTTCACAGGTTGATGCTCTAACCCTAGCAAAATCAGCTAGGGCCCATCTTATAGATTTTAAATGACATTCAAAGGATACATAGACTTATTATGTTCATCATATAATGTTATGATACCTAGATCAGAGGTACATGCCTAGTGAACATGTAGATTCATCTACCTATAGTAATAATTACTATTTTCAAAATAGAAAAGTGAATTATGATGCATCTTACAGAAGTCTAAATCTGCATTATATGCTGTATTTGTGCTATTTGATTGGCTTATATTCAGAAGCTTATTACTCCACTTTATTAAAAATTGGCATTTGATATAAGATGGATTCATCTTGAAATTTTCCCTAAAGGATTTCTTTACCAATTTGGCATCTAGTGTGTTTTAAAATAATTAATTATCACAGTAACATATTATTATACCATTTTATTAAAAATATATTGTTTGCCACAATGAGAATCCAATTTAGTTAAATGTTTCTATTGGTGGGGTGATTATAGTAGGGCTAGGGAAAGAGAGAGTGAAAAAAAAAAGAGATTACAATAAATGGCAGCAAGAAAATAAAAACACTAGGGTGTGGCCATGTGGGTTAACAACTATAATCACAGAAAAAAGAAAAAAATATGTCTTAATGATTCAAAACAAAATGTAATTGTAAAAAATGCACCAAAAATTCAGGAATGCTGCATAAAGAATGTTTGTTGTAAAACAGAAAATGTTGGCATGCTGTGAAACATGATTCTTTTGTTCATTCATTCATTCATTCATCCATCCATCAATCCTTTCATCCTGTTTAGATGAGAACATGAAGAAAAATATTGATGTCTAAATTCTGAAAAAAGGTGGTGAAATGAACTTATAATATTTGGTTATCTTTTCTCTAAAGTTATCTCCATACTTGAATAGTAATCACAATTAATTATGTCACCATAAAAAAAGGTCAGGCCTGCAATAATATAAAACTAGAAAATAACATAGATGAAAACCTAGATGACCTTGAGTATGATGATGCCTTTTGATATATAACACCAAAGACATTATCCATGAAATAAATATTTGATAAGCTAGACTTCATTAAAATTACAAATGTCTGCTCTTTTAAAGAGAATTTGAACACAAGCCACAGACTGGGATCAGATATTTGCAAAAGACACAATTGATAAAGGACTATTATATAAAATACTAGAGGCCCGGTGCACAAAATTTGTGCATGGGTGTGTGTGTTCCTCAGCCCAGCCTGCACCTTCTCCAATCTGGAACTCCTCAAGGGATGTCTGGCTGCTCATTTAGGCCCGACCCTACCAGGATATGGCCTAAATGAGCAGCTGGACATCCCTCTCACAATCCAGGACTGCTTGCCTGCCTGCCTCCCTGATTACCCCTAACTGCTTCTGCCTTCTAGCCTAATCATTCCCTAACCAGTCCTCTGCCAGCCTAGGCATCTGATTGATGCCTAACTGCTCCCTGCCAGCCTGTTTGCCTTCAACTGCTCTCCCCTGCAAGCCGGAGTCTCCCCCAACTGCCTTACCCTGCAGGCCCAGTTGCCTCCAACTTCCTTCCTCTGCTGGCCTGGTCACCCCTAACTACTCTCCCTGCAGGTTGATCACCCCCAACTTCCCTCCCCTACTGGCCATCTTGTGGTGACCATCTTTGTCCACATGGGGGCAGCTACTTTTGACCACATGGGGGCAGCCATGATGTGTGTTGGAGTGATGGTCAATTTGTATATTACTCTTTTATTAGATAGGATACCAAAAACTCTTACAACTCAACAATTAGAAAACAAATACCCAAGTTTAAAAGTGGGTCAAAGACTTTAACAGAACCTTGCCAAAGAAGATATGCAGATGATGGCAAATAAATATATGAAAAGTGGCTCAACATCATTATGTCATTTAGGAAATGCAAATCAAAACAACATTGAGATCCCACTACAAACCTATTAAAATGGCCAAAATCGCCGAGACCAGTTTGGCTCAATGGATAGAGCATTGGCTTGGGGACTGAAGGGACCCGGGTTCGATTCCGGTCAAGGGCACGTACCTTGGTTGTGGGCATATTCCCGGGAGGGGGTGTGCAAGAGGCAGCTGATCGATGACTCTCTCTCATTCATCGATGTTTCTAGCTCTCTATCTCTCTCCCTTCTTCTCTGTACAAAATCAATAAAAATATATTTAAAAAAAAAAATGGCCAAAATCCTGAACACTGAAATACCAAATGCTGATGAGGATGTGGAGCAATAGGAACTCTCATTCATTGCTGGTAGGAATGCAAAATATTTGGATGCAGTTTGTCAGCTTCTTATAAAACTTCTTATCATGTGATCCAACAATTGCACCCCTTAGTATTTACCCAAAGGAGTTGAAAACAATATTTATGCAAAGATCTGAACACAGCTGTTTAAGGCAACTTTATTCATAATTGACAAATCTTGGAAATAACCCAAATGTCCTTTAGTAGGTGAATGCATAAATAAACTGTGGTACATTCAGACAATGAAATATTATTCAGCATTAAAAATAAATGAGCTATCAAACCATGAAAAGACATAAAGTAAACTTAATTGCATATTATTAAGTGAAATCAGCCAAATCTGAAAAGGTTACATACTGTATGATTCCAACTATATGACATTTTGGAAAAGGCAAAGCTGTGGAGATAATAGAGATTAGTAGTTGCCAGGAGTTTGGAGGTAGAGGGAGAACAGTATGTAGAGCACAGAAGATTTTTAGGGCAGTGAAAATTATCTGTATGCTGTTAAAATAATGGGTATCTCATTATACTGGTGCCCAAAACAGCTCAGTATAAAACACCAAGAGTGAATCCTAAGGTAAACTATGGGGTTTGGGTGGTTATGAATGTATCAATGTAGGTATATCCTTGGTAAAAGATATACAATTCTGTTGCATAATGTTGATAATAGAGAAGACTATTCATATGTAGGTCAGGATAAGAAAACTCTATACCACCTTCTCAATTTTGCTGTAACCTAAAATTTATGTAAACAAAAAAATCAGGGTCTTGACAGCAAAATTTTATAATATCTTTGTTCTACTTGATATATGGCTAACATAGCTTCTGTGAAATTGATATGTGCTGACTGTAAGAGAAAATCACACACTGGATTTTGAAATCTTAATAATAAAAAATATGTAAAATATCTCATTAACAATATTTATGTTGATTATATATTGAAATAATATTATTTTGGATATATTGGGTTAAATAAAATGCATTGTTCAAATTAATTTCATTGGTTTCTTTTGCTTTCTTTCATTGTGGCTGCCAAAAATTAAAAATTATAAGTGCAATTCCAATTATGTTCCAATGCTCTACCAGTGTTTCCCAAACTTTTGACATATGTGTACCCCTTCTATAATTTTCATAATGCTGAGTACCCCTCGTACTAATGAGAAGGTAGAATTAGGCGCAGCTAAGCACGGTGCAGTGCATATCCCCACCAAACTCTGGTGCAACGTGTACCCTCACCAAACTCTTCTCGTACCCCTGGGTTACGTGTACCACACTTTGGGAAACACTGGCTCTGAGACCATTTTGCCCCCAAATAATACTTGTTTAAAATTAAAACACACATACATAGATATTTAAGAGAGGTTATATGACTTTTAAAGTACAATCCATACTTCTCAGGATGGAAGTGTGGATTTATTCTGATTTTGACCTAGAATCTTATTTCTTACAATTTTTTTTCATCCTGATTTTGTTTATTTTTTTATAGTAAATTAATTGATCTTGTAGAATTTTTCTTCGATTTTTAGTACATCTCTCTCTTTTTTTCCATTTTATTTTCTATCAGGGGCTCAGTGCATAAATTTGTGCACCAGGGTCATGGTGGTCACAGGGGTGGGTCTCATCCCATCCTCTGTGCCCCTGACAGGTCCCTCCTGCCACAGTCCCTGGTCCCCTGTCTGCCTGCAGCCCTGCTCCCTCTGTTGTGGCTCGCAGGCGCTCCCAGGGCAGGTTGAGCTCGCACCCATTGATGGTGTTGAGCAATTGAGGCGAGTGCCAGCAATGGGTGTGAGCACCGGTTGCTGCCCCAATTGCTCCTCAGGAGCAGGGAGAGGTGTAGATTCCCTCAGGGGCAATCAGGGCCAGCAGTTGCCGTTCTCACCTGCTAATGATGCCAAGTGACTAGTGCAGCGGTGGCACTGGCAGCAGG
This sequence comes from Pipistrellus kuhlii, assembly GCF_014108245.1. Classification (NCBI taxonomy): domain Eukaryota; kingdom Metazoa; phylum Chordata; class Mammalia; order Chiroptera; family Vespertilionidae; genus Pipistrellus; species Pipistrellus kuhlii. The sequence continues at coordinate 49,813,621 of NW_023425427.1, forward strand.
TGCAAATGGGGCCAGTAGTGGGTGCAAGCTCCAGACAGGGCCACGGCGTGTGGGAGCAAATAATTTTCAGTAACCACCATGACAGCCCCGGTAAGCCCAGATGACAGCAGCTGGTGTCCCACCTTGGTCTGGCACCCCTGCTCATCTGCTCCACTATTCCATTGTAGCTGATGCCCACCATGTTCCATGATCTGCTACTTGCTGCCAATGCCCACCAAGTTCTGCACACGCCCCCTGGTGATCAGCGCACATCATAGCAACTGGTGATTCCATCTTTTGGTCTATTTACATATTAGGGTTTTATATATATATAGATTCTCCGACCTGTTTTAAGGGTTTGAAAATGACCCCATATGTGACACTCTATATGGTACATTCTGAGGATCCATTGAGAATCTATGATTCCAGAGTTGGAGCTTGTCTTCCCACTGTTGAGTTGTTTATAACATCCCACTCAGCAACATCCTGGGTACTGAAGTTCTGTTTCTTTTACCACTCAACTCCTCTCTTCTTCCTTTCTCCCTCTGTACCGCATGTGTGTTTGTATTTTGGGGCTTCTGGATTTCCAGATTGTATGATGTTTCTGTATGGAAATGAATCTATTTGTGTGTGTGTGTGTGTGTGTGTGTGTTTAAAAATATATATATTGATTTTTTTACAGAGAGGAAGGGAGAGGGATGGAGAGTAAGAAATATTGATGAGGGAGAAACAATTCAGCTGCCTCCTGCACACTCTTCACTGGGGATGTGCCTACAACCAAGGTACATGCCCTTGACCAGAATCAAACCTTTGACCTTTCAGTCTGCAGGCTGGTGCTCTATTTATTGAGCCAAACCAGTTAGGGCTATTTGTGTGTGTGTGTGTGTGTGTGTGTGTGTGTGTGTGTGTGTGTGTGTTTATAAGCTTTAAAAAGGAACAAGTTATCAGACAAATAATGTAGAGAATATTGTTGAATATAATCCTGAACCATGTTATGTTTGCAATAAAGTAGTATCCAGCAGTATTGACATGAATGAAGCTGACACTTGGATACAGAAAATTCATTGAATATAAATTTAAGTATTAAAAAATAATGAGGTTATAAGTACCTGAAAAATTGCTTTTGCTCATGCCTAGTATGAACTGTCATGAAAGTGGAATTTTGCAACTGTTTCTGTGTCTCTGAGACATTACAAAATTTGACAGTTGTATAATAGGCTGAAAATTTTTTATGGTTCATTTACTTTTCCTATAGATTGAAATCTTCACTTATTATTATAAAATGTTTTCATATATTTGTTTAAATACATATAAAATGAAAATATTACTAATCCCCCAAATGTAAGAGGGTAGTCAAACTATAGTAAAAGTGAAAGGGTTTGTTAAATGTCCAGGAATGTTCAGGTTCTTACAATCTACCAATGTATTTTAGACACAAATATAGTCATGATTTATGGTCACTTGTATTTAGAATATCATATACTATCTATACTAATAAAAAGGTAATATGCTAATTAGATGGGAGATCTTCCAGGAGACTTTTTGGACATCCTTCCAGATAAAGCCATTGTGGCAGGGCCAAGGCAGAGGCAGTTAGGTGCCTTCAGGCCAGGAGGGGAGGGCAATTGGGGGAAAACAGGTTAGCAATGGGGGTGATCAGGCAGATGGGGGGGAAATTAGGGGTTATCAGGTCAGCAGGGAGAGCAGTTGGGGGCAAGCAGGCTGGCAGGGGGATGAAGTTGGGGGCAAGCAGGCTGGTGGGGGGTAGTTGGGGGTGATCAGGTTGGCAGGGGGGGAAGTTGGGGTTGAGCATGATGGCAGGCAGAGTGGTTAGGGGCAATCAGGCAGGCAAGTAGATGAGTGGTTAGGAGCTAGCAGTCCTGAATTATGAGAGGGATGTCTGACTGCTGGTTTCTGGCCTAAACCAGCAGTTGGACATGCCCCAAGGCGTCCTAGATTGGAGATGGTGCAGGCCAGGCTGAGGAATACCCCCTCCTCCCTGTGCACAAATTTTGTGCACTGGGCCACTAGTATGTATATAATGATCTATAAAATAAATGGCAACATGTTATATCACTATTGTCATACCTTCATTTCTACATCTTTATAGTTATGGATTAGAAGTTAATTTGGAGGTTTAATGAATAAAGATTTACATGCAAATTAGTCACATAGGATTCCATTTATATATGTTCCTGTGTCTTTGTGAGATAATCTTTTCCCTTGTTCTTAGGATAATCACTCATTATATCTATGCTTAGCAATAGGTATATTTACATTTTATTTCTATTTTGTTCAATTGAATTTGGAAATATTAACTAAATGTCTGTTACATACAGGTCTTTCTTTCCACTTACCTAGTGGAGCCACTGTTCTTGATAGATATGTTTTAGTTATGCATGAAAATAAAAATTTCCTTGTTTTTAATGAATTTATGTGTGATAGGACATCAGGTCAACAACTCTTAATTGTTCAGGAAGGAAATAGCTTTTTGTACTATACTAATATTTTTTTCTTTAAGTTTAAGTGTTTTTTAAAAGTAGAAGATGGAAAAATACTGTCAGTTGATAGCCATTTGAGTTTGGAAAAGTCACTTGAACATTTTGATTTCAAATCCCTCATGTGTAAAATGGGAATATATTATCTTTGAAAGTTGTTTTAAGGCTTAAGAGCATGAGTCAATTATAGACTTATGGTTTCCCATTTTATTCAGTGGTCTATAATTTTTCTGTCATTTTTACTTTGACATTATTTGACATAATTGTCTCATATTAGCTGGTGATAGCTCTTCTAATAAAAAGCCTACTTACTTGGCATCCTTGCAACAACACCATTTTGTGAGTTAAAAAGCTTTATAGTGTATCAGTATATTATGGCAAAGAAGTGTACACTGAATAAGGGTATTTTCCGATCTCTCAAGACAGAGATCTGACAGTGGTCTGCAATAACACAGAACTATTTTTAAATCCCTTAAGAACTCTCTTGTTGCAGAGGATATAGCCCTTGCATGAAGTGTCTGGGATAGCAAGCATGGCAGCAATAACCTAAAGTATTATTTGCTTTCTTTATACGTGGTAGGCAGGGGTAACCCTCTGATTTGAAAAGAAAAAGTTTTAAAAAATATTTTGTTTCAAAAAATATTACCCCCAGGAAGAATGACAATCATAATTAGGAAAACAGAATTCTAATATTTTTGCTCAGATTCTTAGGAAGTGAAATTACCAGAATGTAACATGGGCATAGGGTGGGTTTTAATTTGCTTCTCTTTTCTACCTCTAAGCAAAATCAGACTCAAACTAGTCTAGACACATGATGCTATTTCTTAGTTTAAAGATATGTCAGAATAGGAGATTCCATAACTTGCTCAGTAATCCATTTCAACATCTACTGATACAGCTTATAATTCCTTGTCTCTAGGCTAAATACCATGTGCTGCTTTAAGATTAAACCTATTATTCTTGTTCTGTACTCAAAGAAAATAACAATTGTATTGTTATTAAAATAACAATACTTTAGGCCATTACTCTCTTCAAACTGTCTGTAAAAGAGTGTTTTTCAAATTTATAGTCACCATGTTCTTTCTATACCTCCAATGGGAAGGGACCCAACATTTCCTGTTTTTTGTTTTGTTTTTTTTTTTACTTAACTCCAGAATAGAAATTTATTTAATGAGTACTTATAACCCATCAGGCACTAGTTTAGATAGTTTGTATGTGTTTGAAATTGTTCATTTCTCAGAACTACTCTGTCTTTAGTCTCCTGATAAGTATCACAGAAGTTGGGTAACTTCTCCCAGTTTGCAGTTAGTGTGGCAGTTCATTTTATCTGACAACTTGACTGAGCCATGGGGTGCCCAGATCTTTGGTTAAATTTTATTTGTAGGTGCTATCTGTGAAGTTGTTGCTGGATGAGATTAACATTTGAATCATCAGTAGTTTGAGTGCTGAAGACTGAATGTTTGTGTTTCACAACCCCAGACTCTTACCTTAAATCTTAATGCCCCATGTGATGGTATTTGGAGGTGGGGCTTTTGAGAGATAGTTAGGTCATTAATGTGGAATCTTCATGAATGGGACTCGAGCTCTTATAAAAGAGACCCCCAAAGAACTCTCTTGCCCCTTCCACCATGTGAGGACACAGCAAAAGGATGGGCATCTATGAACCAGGAATTGAACACTCGCCAGACACTGTTCTGCCAGTGCCTTGATCTTGAACTTCCCAGCCTCCATAAATGTAAGAAATAAATTTCTGTTGTTCATAAGCTACCCAGACTGTAGTGTTTTTGTTATAGCAGCTTGAACAAACTGAGACATTGAGTAAAGAAAATTGCCCTTCCCAATGTGGATGGACCTTATCCAGTTTGTTGATGACCTAAATAGAATGACAGGTGAGTAAGAATGAATTCCCTTTCTGCCTGTCTTTAAACTGGGACATCAGTCTTCTCCTGCCTTCAGACTCAGACTATTGTGAGGGCTGCACTTTTCAGTTTTATAATTGTGAGATAATTCCTTATAATTATCTATCTATCTATCTATCTATCTATCTATCTATTTATCTATCCATCCCATCGATTATCTCCTGTTGGTTTTGTTTTTTTTTCCTGGGGAGGACCTCACACAGCCAGAAGCAGAGCTTAAAGCCCTGACAGTCTTCCTCCAGCATCCTTGCTCTTTACTAATACACTGAGCTGTCCCTGATTTGATAAGCATTGTGTAATCTTCACAACTCACTGCAAAGGAGCTCCTACTTGTGCTATTTGTGCTCCTGGTGGGAACAGGTTCTGGGCAAAGAGAAGTCACCTAACTGCCATAGGGACCAGGTACCATGTGGATTTCTGACATATGAATATTCAGCAAACAACAGATGGAATCCTGAATTTTGGATTTCTTTCTGAAAGTCTCCTTTAATTTTATCTGACAAATCAGATTTAAACATCTGGAGACTTGAATTATATAAAACTTTGTGGTCTTGTTCAGGCTGCAACTTGACAAGCAGAGATAATAGCACCAAGTAAAGGTGTGAAGAACAGCTTTACATTTTTATAGCCCTTTTCACAACCATTGTAAGCCTAGACCCTTTGCAGGAAGTAGCAACAACTTTTCCTATATATCCTATTGGGGTGTGAATATGGAAACCTAATTCTGACCTGCTAAAGCTCATTTGATGGTATGGGAGACTAAAAATGGTCCTCTAGCTTTTCTCTCTTTTTTTTTTATATTCCTTTGATTGTTTTATATATCTCTCCTATAAACAAACATTTTTCTTTGATGTTTTATACATCTGTCCTGTAAACAAACATTCAACATTTAGCAATGTACTAAGCAATTGGGGGCTAAGTGGCAAACAAAAGATAATTTTGAATTCCACTTGACACTTAATAGCTTTGGGTCTAGGTTTAATAGTGAAACAGGAATTTTTTGGGGTGGAAAAGATAGGTTTTAGGAAATTTTGGAAATTAAGGGGACCATGGAAGAAGCACAGGGTGCAGAGCAGCAGAAGGTGTATCTCCATAGAATAGGGGAGCTGAAAAGCTGCAACAGGTACATTTCCATAGAATGAGAAAGCTGGGAACAGCAAAAGGTCTATATTTTCAAAATAAAAAGAAGGAAGCCCTTCATCCAGAAGGAGAAGAAGGAAGTCCAAATGGAATAGGAAAAACAACAAGGAAGGAGATTGGGAGAAACTCACAGGTCCCATGTGAGGTTCCACCTTTGAGCCTAGGAGTTATTATACAATAGTTACCAGTCTAAGGGAATAGTGGGGATATCAGAGGGATATCAAGGCACCAGGATCTGAAGCCTTTATAAGCCATAGGGAAAAGGAAATCAGTGTTACCCTTTCCCCCTCCCCACATCAGAGTCTGCTCTGTGGGACTTTTCTGCTTCCCCACATGGGAGTCTGTTCTGTGGGACTTTTCCCCCTCCCTACATGGGAGTTTGTTCTGGGGGACTCTTCCCCCCTTCCCACATTGGGGCCCGTACTTGTTTTTCAATAAATCTCCACGTTTGCTATACCACCTTCTGTCTGTGGATTCACTCATTCTTTGACTTTGGCGGACAAAGAATCCAGGTTCCAGTCCAGGGGAACACCGCGTGTTCCAGTCTAAAAATTCCATTTCAATAGTTTATAAAATGGAAATTAGATATCTCTGTGGGGAACTAAATAAAGTTTTGTATATAAAGTCCTTAGAACACTATCGGGCAGTCAGTCAGTTAAGGATTAGGTATTGAGAATATAGGTGTGAGTGTCAGGCACTGTTCTAGGGAATATGAAAATAGCAGAATGCTACTGTCCTCAAAATACATACATTAGGAGATAGACATAATGTAGGAACATACAAATATTTCAAATATTGATGACTATGATGAATAGAATAAAGTGATTATCAATTGGAGGTGGGCAATTTTAACTAGGATGGTCAAGAAAGTCATCTCTGATGGGTGACCCTTTGAGTTGGAACCTGAATGATGAGAAGGAGGCAGCCATGCAAAGATCTGGGGTCAAGTCCTTCCAAACCCACAGAAGCTAGAGTCTGCAAATGCTCTGAGATAAGAATGAGTGCACATGTTTAAAACCCAGAAAGAAGGCATATGGTTGGAGCATAGCAACTGAGAGTGAGTGCTTGAGTCATGTTAAATTTAATATACCGATCCATCTTTAAAATAATGTGGCCAAGTGAGCAGTTGGCTCTAACTCTGGAGTTTAGGGAGATTTCAGGACTGAATGCATGCATTTTGAAATCATTAGCATTTAGGTGACTCTTAAAGTCATAGGATTAATTGGAATCTTTTAGAAAATAATAGCTACTATTTATTCAGCACCTACCAAATACCAAGTCTTATTCTGAGTGATAAACATGCATTAAGTCACTTGTTTAATACTCATAACAACCCTACAACATAAGGAATGTTATTATACCAATGCTGTTAATGGGGAATGGAGGAACAGGGAAAAGTTAAATTACTTGTTTAGTTCCATATCTCATCAATAAAAGAGTAGGAATTTGAATCTAGGTAATTTGGCTCCAGTTTCCAGGCATTAGAGGAGAAAAAGAGAGAGAGAGAGAGAGAGAGAGAGAGAGAGAGAGAGAGAGAGAGAGAGAGAGAGAGAGAGAGAATAGGATTCGGTTCTAATGAAATTTAACATTTTGAGGTCAAATCAGAGAAGATGGAGTCTGCAGGGGAAGAGAGAAAGAGAAGTCATTGAAGGAGGGATGGAGTGTAATTGAGGATGAGTTGTGGATGCCTAGATAAGTTAAATAAGAGGTCAAAGCATCACATGTTATAAGAGCACCTACTTTGGCACTACTATATATATTAAAATTGGACCAATAAAAAAATGAGCCCTTATCTCTGAGCAAAGATGCTACTCAAGTTTGTGAAGTATATTTGGGGGGCCCATAGCTTACACTCTACAGCAATATAAAAGTTATGTGGGTTAAAAATTTAAGTCTGAAGACCAAACTTTAAATCTTTAAAAATATATAAGAGAATATATTATGACCTGAGAGTAAAAAAGAATTTATTAAGTAAAATCAGCCAATTCTTATTAGGTACTTAAAATGTTGCATGCAGTTAAAATGAGTTAAATATATTAGCACAATTAATAGTCATAGTAAACTTATGAGATTATCCCTACTTTTTTGATTGGGCAACAGAAGCATATAAGGCTAAGTACCCAAAGTTGTACAGATTATAGGATGTGGAATCAGGACTCACCCTAAGCAGACAGGGCTGAGAAACTATGCTCTTCACCCTAATGCCATTACTTAGTCTATATGACATGATGCAAATGCATTTCCATAAACCAAAATTTTAATAAATGAGTGTAATTAATTAAACTTTTTTTCATTATCAAAGAGAGTATGCATCTATAGCACATGTAACCAACAAATGATTAGTATCCAGAATTTATAGAATTCTTTAAAAGATCAATAAGAAAAATAATTTCATAGGAAAAAGGAGCCGAAGACCTGAATAGGCATATATGACAGAGAGACAGGATGTCTCCTATAAACTTACTAAAACTTAATGTCCTTAACAATTATGAAAATATCAGTTAAACCTTAATAAGTAATCATTTGATATTCAGGAAGTAGCCAAACTTAAAAAAATCTGGCAATAATAAGCGTTGGTGAGAATATAACAATTTAATTTGTTTATGGAATGTAAACCTATACAATTAATTAGGGAAACAATTTGGTGCTATCTAGTAAAACTGAAGATGTGAACAATCTAGGCCTCAGTAATATCACTACTAATTATTTGTTCTGGAAAAACTCATGCATGTTTACCAGAAGACATGTCTTAAATGTTTATAATAGCAGATCTAACAAACAAAAAAACAAACAAATCAAACAAAAAAATGAAATCTGGGAATAACCAAAATAGTCATTGATATAGGAAAGATGAAATACATTGTAAAATATATGCAATGGAAAGTTTCTCACTATCACTGTTGTCACTGTTGTTGCATTGCTAAGGTGTGCAAGTTGGATTTAGGTATAGACAGATGGGAAACAGGTGGGTGAATACCTCTGCAAGGTGTGTGTGGGGATGAGGCTTGTAGACCTACATTGGAATGCTCTGTAGCAAAGGAGTATTATGCCTCTGGAAAGGGATAGTAGCTGGTACAATATTCTTGACTAACAACAGAGAGGGAGTGGTATCTAATGTTCAAATAAAGAGTTTATGTAGAAATAGTTTCTATGAAAACAGGAAGCAAGAAGGAACAGGTGCAGGTACAGGTTTGTCTGGATATGTTTGTGGATGTGGTGGTGAGTGCTGATCGTTCTTTGTGATTGCCTCCATTCTCTCAACGAAATAGGAAAGAGGTCCCAAGGCTGAGAGTGAGAAGGGAATGCACATATGGAAAATTTGATAATTGGGTGCAGGTAGTTAGTTGAGAAGAAACAATTTCAAAGGACAAAATATACCAGCAAATAATATCTCCCATAAAATAAATTTCTGTACAACTCCAAATTCTATTTTTTTGTGTGTTTTTGTGCCAATCTCCTCAACAATGAAATATTTTATCAAAATATTATAGTAATTAAAAAAAAATTCTACTTTACCCTATGTATAGAGTAGAGAATAAGCATTGAAAAGTTTAATGGAGGCCGTGAAACACACACACACACACACACACACACACACACACACAACCAAGGACCTCTGGCTAGTTCACAGAGATCGCTCTTCTGGATACTTTACTTTCGGACAGCAATGACTTTGTACTCTGAAATTGGACTATGGGACTTGATAAAAAAATTTTTTAAAGAAAAGGGAGCTCAAGCATATTGCCTGTACTTTCCATTTTTCTCTGAAGTAGGGACATGGTCTAATGTTTATCTATGTGCAAACATTACTCTTGTAATCCTAGAGGGTTATGGAGACCTTGGTTTATCCATCATATACCTTTCATTTGCCCATGGGTGGCTTTACCTTATGTGTACTCAACATTTCTAAGGATTTTTGCTACTTCCAGATGGATAATAACCTATTTTTATTGATTTTCAACCTTGACTCACGTAGTACCTGTCTTTCTGACAAAAGGCTGTGCCAGTATACAATAAAGTATTCATGTTAAAGCACATAATTCTGGGTTTTGACATTTTAAAACACTAAAACTTTAACTTCCATGGTGCTCAGGTATGGGGAGAATATATGGATGCTGAGTCATAACTAGGTTGAAACAAGTAGGAGTGGATAAATCTAGGTGGAGAAATCAAGCCACCCACAGGGATTGCCAGAAATACAATAGATTGGGGAGGTTTTGTCTTCCCGTCCATTTCTGCCTTTCTTCTAGCTTTGTCTATAGGATTAAGCTTTGACTTTGAGCAAGAAGAGCTATTTGCTATGGTTTCATTGTGAGTTTTGCTCACTCAGGTGAATCTTCTAATCCAAAATAAACTCTCTCACTTTATTCATTCATTTTTAGCTGCATCACTCTTAAAGTCAAGCATGCTATCTTATTGTTGAGAGACAAAGCTAATTTGAAAAGTACTTCTCCATAAGTAGATTTTGTTCCAATGAGATGTTCATTTAAAAAAAAACAAAACACCTTATTTTCATGTATGTGTGTGTTTATGTGTGTTTGTAGTATGTTTGCACATGTGTGTATGTGTATGATTAATATTTGTAGTGTTATTTTTGGTTTGATGGAGGCTTCTCTCTGGGAACTGAGCTGTCTATTGCATGTTATTGTTTATGTTTTGTGGTACATTTATATATAGAATGAGACACATAAATACTACCCAGGAAATCAGTGGCAATAGCAACTCAGAATTCTTTGCTATTATTGATGTTTAATTTTATTTTGCATCTATATGGTTTATAAATCTTTATAAATCTTTGCCAAAACATATTTTAGAAGAATTAGAAGAGGTATCACAAGAAAAAAAAATGCTTGGTGTGGAGCAACAGGCTTTGTGTCCTGCTTTATAAGGCTGTTTTATTGTTTACATTATAAATTATGTATGTAGAAAAAATCAGAATGATATATTAAATGTTTATGAGAAACTCTAGTACGCCCTGTGCAAGAAACAGTTAGTTCAGGGGTTTGTCATTCAGGGTATTGATCACAATGGGAGTCCAAGTGGAGGGGAAGCGTGAATTTCTCCCCAAGTCAACAGTCAGTACAGAGATGAAATAACCCTAACTTTGAATTCCCTTTCCTTCTCCAAAGTTTATTATCACTCAGCTTGCAGCACTGAGACCTTTAGCCTTTGCCTGAGGAAGATAAGAATTACTGAAGGGGGCTGTATTTATCCTCTTTTATCAGTTTCCTTGAGGAAGGGAAGACATATTTTGGTCTCTTTTCTGACTTAAGAAAAGGCAGGCATAGCATTATAGATCTTGTTTGCTGAGAAAGGAGAATAACTATATCAATTTGATTGAAGGTGTCAGAAATGTTTCGGGAAACAGCAGAAGCAGAGTTTGTGGTGGGAAAGGTTTGACGTATAGCAACAGCTGTGCGTGCTTTGTTTGTGTTTTGATTTAATACACCCACCGGATTTTTAGCATATTTTGCTAGAAGAGCAAATTGCTATTTGCAAAACTGATGAAAGTGTATTTTATGGACATTAGCCCATGTTTACCTCCACGTTCAAATAAATAATGTAATTCTTAAATTTTTGTGAAGGGTCTGGCAGACTTTCTCCCCTGGTTGAAAATGTTATGTGCTTTTCAATTGGATAAAAAGGAAGGAAAGGGGCGTTTCAGATAACAAATTGTTTGAATGAAAGATATTCCTTGCCCCTTGCCCACCGAGATGCTGTTACATACATGACTACAATGGGAAGTATTTGGGTTGTAATAGAAACCAAAGAAAGTGAATCACTCCCATAATGATACTTGTTTTCCTAGTTTCTGTTATTTGTTTACTTTTGTGCACTTGATGAGGCACTTCACTTCCCAGTGCCTTCGCTTTCATAGTCACATAGTGGGGTCCATAGTGTGCTTTTCTAACCCTGCTGAGAGGATCAATGTGGTCTCTGTACATGAAGGGGCTTAATAAATAGTGTGTGATTTGAGCTTTCTGGATGAAAGTTGCTACGTGAGTACAAAATAGAGCAGCCTCCCACAGGTAATGCCTTTGCCTGGATGACTCTGATTACTGGCTTTCTTTATCTCTTCAAAGCAGAGATTTTCCTCCTTGATTCCTCCCTGTGTCTGAGTTGCAGAAGCTGAGCTGCCTATTACCAGTACCATTTCCTTTTGAGCACACATGCACCAATCAGGGAACACACTTGCAGGAAGGTTTGTTTACTTAGTGCACACATGGCCAATCACAGAAATGCAAATGGGAAAGAGGAACAGTATGAAAGGAGTGTTCGCGGCACATCAAGTCCCCAGATGGCTCTCAGAACCTCTGCCATCTCCTGGGAACCAGATTTTAGAATGTGTATTTTCAAGTGAAGCGATTGTATCCAAGAATATTGACTAAACTTTGAAGTTTAGTCACTAACATTTTTGTTAGGATTTATTTAAATTTGACTCCATTATTTTCCAGTTTCCTATGCAACTCTAGGTAAAAGCCATAAGAAGAAATAACTTCATACAATATTTTTTAAGTGTTTACAAAACATTTTTACAAATGTTAATTAATTTGTTCCATATAGCAACCATATGAGAACGGGAAGGACCTATAGGTACAGAAAGATTATGCAATGTAACTGTTAAGTGGCAAAATGTAATTTAGAACAAAAATCTTCGGTGTTTTCCATTTTCCCAGGGATGGACTGTGAGTTCCGCCACACATTTCACATCTGATTAATAAGCAGTGGCTCTCAATAGTGCTGTGCTCAGGATCATTAGACTATTCCCAGTATCTGCGGGCAAGAGTGCAGTGACTGATTAGCCATACCCGTTCTGTATGTGGGCAGAGACCTGGGTCATGAGTGATGCATGTCTGCCAGCCCAGAAATGCACTGTAATGTGGGTGTCAGACACTGAAAGTTTGGGTATGTTCTCTACCCCCAAATTCATATATTGAAACCCAACTCTCAATGTGAAGGCATTTGCAGGTGGGGACCTTGGAATTAGGGTTAGTGCCCTTAGAAGAAGAAACCAGTGAAATAGCTCACTGCTTCCACCAGCACCAGGTGAGGACAGAGCAAGATGTTCGGTAAAAGGGAAGAAGTTATTCACCAGAACTGACCAACCTAGCACCTGGATCTTGGACTCCCAGCCTCCAGAACTCTGAGAAATACATTTCTGTTGTTTATAAGCATCCCAAGTGGTACTTTATTACAGCAATCTGAATTGACAAGGATGGTGTGTTTTTTGTTCATTTGTTTTTAATAAGTGATTTTCTGAGTAATGACTTTGTCTCTGTAACAGTCAAGTAAAATAGGTGTCTCTGAACCATTTGTAAGGGATGAGGACTGAAGTTGTACAGACATATCTGCTTGATCTAAAAATAATTTAATCAAAGTACTCCTTTACCTAAACTTCTCACTTGGAAATGTGGCAGATATGGTATAGATATATGTTTCCTTGACCTTTCTTTCAGAATGTATTTATTTATTTAAACTCAAGCAGTGCTTGAGTTATATGATACCTATTTAGAAAAGCTGATACATGAAAATGAGAATGTAAAGGCAGTGAAGTGAGTAACAAACTTCTTTCTCAATATCTATTGGTAAAATGAAGGTGAAAGAAGGGGAGATAATCTGAAATAGAAGTAATATGGCAGGGAGTTGTCTCATTTTCTTGACATAATATCAAGTAGGTGACATTTTGTCCTTAGTATTGGTGAGGATATCATTGGTTGCTGACATAAGTAATTTTGGGAGGGCATTAATGTTATGGTAAATAATGGAGTCCTATTAACCACAGGAAGTATCCTGTCTTATAAGACACATTAGAAGAAATATCTTTTGGCTTTCAAGAAAATGATATAAGACTCATACAGTTAAAATTATTTTTGAAGCTGACTATTCCTTGCTGCATAACTGTGCTGATATTTTCCCATCAGTTTGCAGACAATTGGCCCACTTTGGTGATGAGTCATTCAGTTCTACTTTCAATCTTGGCATTGAAAAATACATAGATATCTCTAGTGTGAAAAAGACATTTCCATATTCTTGCCTTAAAATTAGATTTAGAAGTATTTGACCTGTTATTTCACCAGGAGGTTTTTTCAATAAATGTTTTTTTTTTAATAAAAATTTCTCTAGTACATTTTTATGGTTGGGAAGGACCATTTTAAATATGAATTGAAATTTTTCACTGTATGATTGGTTTCCACATTTGTATCATCTGCTCAGTAACTTTTGAGTTTCAGATCATATATACTAGTTCAAAAGATCTGAAACTAATGTGATATTGTATGTCAACTGTAGTTGAAAATAAAAAATAAAAAATGATTTCAAGTAAATAAAGAATTAAATAAAAAAGATTTGGAGTGAAGAAATATGGATGTAATCTCTGATTCTTACTTCTCCCTGACACTCCTATAATAACCCATCACTATATTCCATGATTTTACTCCTAATTATCTTAAAAATCTGACCATATCACTCTGGCTCTGTAGCTATAAACCTTAGGCTGAACCATAGGCCAACCTCCCAATCTCTCCCTGTACTTTTATTGATGACATAACTGGTTTTCCTATAGTTACCCTTTCCCCTCCCCTGTTCACTCTCCAGAATGAACTCTTCTAATGAAGGTAGTATAGATTCTTTTATCACAACCTTGGAGTGTAAGAACACTTTTATTTCTATAACCAAATTGAATCTGGACCCAGCCTTATACAGTACAATGGATTTAGATCAGGAAGGACAGAATCAGACTATCTGATCTCAAATACTAAATTTACAAGTCATGTGATGTTGATCAAATTATCTCTTAAAGCCTCATCCTCTTTTCTCATGTGTAAAATAGGAATAGCAATAGTCTTTCACTTAAAGTAGTTGTCAGTATTAATTAAGACAACCCCAGTAAAGCTATCAGCATAGTAAAGCTTTCAGGACATGAGGTAGTGAAGGTCATCCTCAAAGATACATGGGCAGCCCTCTCTGTCTACTCTACCTCCATAGCCTTGGTGCTTGGGCACAGATGCAGGAACTCTCACTGAGGTTCTCCTGGTCATCACTCAAGGCATATTCACTGAAAACTCAAAACATGGAACTCTTCTACAATACAAATCCCTCGCCTGCACCCCTAACCTCATAGCTTCTTTGACTCTAACACCACATAACTGACCTGATGGTGGCTTGGGAAAATTGGGGAAGGTCAAGGAGATGAAGATAAAATGACTACAGATCCATTGGATAAATAATCCTGTTTTCTCTTTTCTTATGTCAGAATGGGAAAGGAAAAAGCTACATTTTGTTTTTTGTCCTTAATAACCTCTCTTGTTATCCCCGACTCAATTCTTATTATGCCCCCTATATTGACTGAGGATAGTTGAAGGCCAAGTTCCCTTTAGGCCCAGAGCCTTTGCTTATATTGTTCCTCTCTTTCTTTGCCTGATGAGTTTCTAAAGGACCTTCATATCTCAGATCAAACTTACTCAGAAAACCTTATCTTATCTGCCACGTGAAGACAAAACTGTTATATATTTTACATTTCTATCTGTTCATCCATCCAGTATCCATCATGATCCTCTTAATGTATATATAATATTTTCACCCACCAGATTGAAAGCTCTAAGTGGGTAGAGACCACATGGATGAAGGCAGAAAGTTGTAAAATCAACAGAGTACTTGACATGTCGTAATGACAAATATTTGTTGGCTGACTGGATAGGTAATTTTTTCATAGGATCTGAGAATTCATGTTGTTTGAAGTACTCTATTGCTGTTAACATTTATTTTTACTTTTAAAGATTTTAAATTTTTAAAGGACAGCAATTATGCAGTAATCTATTCTTAATTATGTTAGAACTAAACAATTTTCATATTTGGATTTTTCTGTTGCCTTCATTGACCAAACATAGGAATTATTCACTATTGCTTTCTTCTGTCTACAATGTTTATTGCAAACTACTGGTATTTAAAATTAATGTTTTGATAAAACATTATACTAAAAAGGTTACATATGGATTTACAAACTCACAAAGATAAAAGAAGAACATCCTTTAATTTTTGGATATTAACTATGGATTCTCTAAATCTTCTTTCCCTACGGTTCAATAGAAAACCTGGGGCCACAAAAATGGCATGGCTCCTGCTAAAAGTCCATCCTACCAACCTAGATTTAATACTTGATCTAGTTACAGTTTCAGACTCTCCCAGAAATACAATCTAAACTACACATTCTGGAATGATTTGATCAAGTAAAAGTAAGGTAACCTGTTACATGGGCTCTCTTCATCCCTATAGAAAGAAAAGGCAATCTGCATGATTAAAAAACAAACAAACAACTTGCTATTCCCTTCCTTCTAAAATAAGATGTCCTCTTCTAAAAAGAATCTGCTAAGTTTCTTTCGTCAATAGCGCCTTTGCCCCACTCTTCTTCCTATAAAAACCTTGCATCTTTGTACAATTCTTTGGAGCAAGACTTTTGGTTGTTAGATGGTATGTGATTCAAAAATATTAATAAAACCAATTAGATCTTTATATTTTCTCATTTGTAGTCTGTTTTTAACACTCTCCTCCTTCCTTTCTCTCTTTTTTCTCTGTTCTATCTCCCCTCTCCTTTCTCTCCCTGTCTTTATGTCTTTGTCTATGTCTCTCTGTCTCTTTCTTTTGCAACTACATGCAGGTTCATAAGCACAACACACACACCCTGATCTGAACACATAACTGTAAAGAATAATGGGAGAATCCATCCATAACTGCTTTAACTTAAGATGCATGCAATATTGAAACATTCTCTTTCAACTTAGAGTTCTTAATTGTGATTCAAAATTTTCATTATCATTTTAATGGATTAATTTTTTTTGGCAGTCCTTACAAGATTATACTCTTAAAATCTCTTTGGGAATTAACAAGTGCATTTAGTTTCCAAATATGCTCAGCTCTGCATCTTCAGGTCCAAAGTGCACAGAGCATGTTTTTCTCTCTCTCTCCTTTCCACCCCAGTTAACTCTGAAGAAAAATAAGTCCTCAGAAGACTATAAAAAGGCTGTTTAGAGATCTCTTCTTTGCTCTTTTGAGGAGAGAATTTCATTTGACAAATCTGGTATGACTGTTATCAGTCAATTAATAATTTATAAAATGTGAACCAGAATAAAATTAATCTTCAGAGTTCTGGCAAATCAGTTGTACTTCTGCTAATAAGGATTCAGGGTGCATGATAATCTTACTGGAGACTGAATACATCTGTTCATTGTGTGGTTAACCTGATTGTTTTCAACTCATTCTGCTCACTGACATTATTATAATCCATAGAGCTAAATCTGAATAATATGGAAGTCTTATCTTCCATAGATGCTAAGAAGGAAATCACAAAAACTATGGATGAGGTGATGTGCAAGAAAATTACCATTCTCCTCAGACTCTCAAATGTTCAGAATATTCCTTATGCTGCTTATAGGTGTGAAACTTTAATGTCAGGACCGTGATGTGCAGGTGCTAATTTTTAGTATCAATTTTAATGCCGTAAGTGTAAAGATACCAGAGATATTAAGGAATGGCAATAAAGGAGGAAAATTAAAATTATATTATACTACTGATCTAACACATCATTTTAATGTGGACTCTTCTAAATTATCTTTTATGTATATTTTCTTTTTATTTATTTTTGGTAAAATTTTCTTTTTATTGTTTTTTAAAATCTTTATTGTTGAAAGTATTACATAGTTCTTCCTTTTTTTGAAGTACTTGTATTCTTAATTGTGTATGATGCTTTTTCCTTGATATTATTTCAGAAACACTCCCACATTACATTTTAGAGTTTTCAAAGTATTAATAGTATCTAGCTCATAAGTATGGCATAATTTCTTTAAACATGTCCTATTATTGGGCATTTGGGCTGCTTGCAACTCCTCAACATTTTAAATAACAATGAACTGAATACTTTGTGCATAGATATTTTGATATGTTTACTTAAAAGAGATTCACAAAATGATACTATCACTGTTTGACTTTTGAAGGGTTGAGACTGATAACATCAGTCTTCTTGAATTGTCATAAAGTCTCAGAAGGAGAGAACTGTGAGTTTAAATGATAATTGTATTAAGAGTTTTATTGAATTAGGTAATTTCAAATACCCTTTTACCCTTTCAATTGTCTTTTGTATTTTTTTAAATCCTCACATGAGGATATTTTTCCATTGATTTTTTAAGAGAGTGGAAGAGAAAGGGAAAGACTGAGAGAAATATCAATGTGAGAAAAACACATCAATTGGTTGCCTCCTGCACGTGCCCTGATCAGGGCCAGGGCCGGGGAGGAGCCTGCAACTGAGGTATAATACATGACCTTGACCAGAATCCAACCTAGGACTCTTTGTTCTGCAGGCTGATGCTCTATTCACTGAGCCAAACCAGCTAGGAATTAGGTGAATCAACGTCATCTGTAGAAATATCAACAGCAGCAGCAACTGTGTACTGAGTATTTATGCCAATAGGCCAAGCCTTCAGTTACATTATGCTAGTTGTTCTCTACTTTGCAGATGAAGAAAGGAAAGTTTAGGATGGTTAGGAACTCTGCTTAAGTCACACTAGGTAAAACACAGAACTGGAATTCCAGTCCTACTCTGGTGATGTACTTCACAGCTTCATTATATGGACACTGAAATTATGGACATTCCCCTTCCCGCCCCCCCCCATCATGTTCCTAAGAAGAACCAAAGTTTTATGTTCTGCACAATTTAAAGATCACATCCACTGTTTGTTGAAGCTAATAACTACTATTTCATCAGGTGAGTAAGAACTCTGCAGAAACAGTAATCACTTAAGAAGGAACATTGAATGCAATTAAGTAATGGATCATATATTTCTGGGTATCTAAATGGCTAGAAGGAAAACTTCATGACCATAAAAAACGATGTCATTGTGTTCACTGTTACATATCTAATCTCAAATATAGAATTCAGACAGAGTGAACACTCACTGTGTGTTGAATTAATGAGTACTCAACTCTAAAAGTTTCTCACAGGAAAAGAAACCATGGACAAAATGAAGAAGGTACCCACTATATGGGAGAACCTATTTGGCAATGATATATCTGATAAGGTGTTAATTTCCAAAATATATAAAGAACTTATACAATTTAGTACCAGTAAGACAAACAGTCCTATTAAAAATGGGCAAGGGACCTGAACAGACACTTCTCCAGAGGACACACAGAATGCCAAGAGACACACTAGTATGAAAAAATGCACAAGATCAGAGAGATGAAAATTAAAACAATAAAATATTACCTCACATCTGCCAGAATGGCTACCATAAATAAATCAATAAACAATAAGTGCTGGTGAGGATGTGGAGAAAATGGAACTTGTACACTGTTGGTGGGAATGCAGAATAGAGCAGCCATTATAGAAAAAAAGCATGGAATTTCCTCAGAAAACTAAAAATGGAACTGCCATTTGACTCATAATCCCACTTTGGGGAATATATCCTAAGAATCCCGAAACACAAATCAGAAAGAATATATGCACCCCTATGTTCATAGCAGCATCTATAATAATAAAAGTGTAATATGCTAATTAGACCAGACAACTGAAAGACCTTCCAGTCATCATTCCAGATGTCCTTCTGGACAAAATAGTTTTATAACCTAAAGAATAAAAATTAATGAATATATAAATAGAAATATAAAATGTAACAGTGCTATGTAGTCAAATGCAATTACACTCAACTTTTTTTTCCCCACTCAAAATTTTAAAGTGTTGTAAATTTTATTTATGGTGATATATGGATGTGTTTTATTATGTTTAAGATGATATGGGGTAAAGCTTCTAATATTAAGAGTTTCCAAAGTGTCTTAGTATTTTAAGCCACCGCTACTTGGTTTGAATAAAAGGGAGCTCATGTGTCCCACATTCATTCTTCTGGCTGTGGATGGCCAAATTCCAGAACAGCAGGTGTAAGTTTTCTTGCTGCTAGTGCTTGGGGGTCTAATGGAATAATATGGGCATTCTCTCTTCTAGTTTAATCTTGCTGTAGCTTAGTATAGTCTTTCTTTTTGTTCTTATTTGGTCAAATACGTGTGCACACATTCATATTTCCTGAAATTATTTTCTGCCTAGGGATTATCTTATATATATTGTATAAGTTACTTCATGTACTTCGTACTTCCTTGAGACTCTTGATCTTATTACATGCTGACCCCTACTTTTACCTCTTGAAAAAATGTCCTTGGTGGTTGAAACATTAGACTTTTGGGTCCAGAGCTCATGAATTCAGCCTTGAGTCAGCTCTGCTTCTGGGTTTGCTGTGCTTTGCTACTTATCTTTGGTTTCAGTGGTTGAGTTTCCACCACGAGGGGCTAAATCCCCAGCTGCTGCCTGTCTGAGTGATCTAGCTTCTGCTTACTACCTGCCATCAGAGTTGCTGATGGTAAACTCTGTTCACCTACGGGGCTAGCCAACTGTTGTTTATTTCTAGACCTCATGAAAGCTAACACCTGCATGCCTGAGCTTCCTTCCCTGACCAGCCACTCTTCCTTTTAGTTTTCTGCTAGGCTTTTCCGAACAGCCTTTACATTTGTCCAGTTTGGCCCTGGGTGGGACAGCCTAACTTCTTTGTCCGGTCTCCTCCAGATTGGCCATTTGTGTTACTGACAAAGCAAAACATAATGGTACACAGTTGAAATGTGTGAGAAGCCAAAGGTAGTGACAATGAATATATACTAGTATTTAAGTAAAACCAAAGTCCCCCCCCCCCATCTTATGTTATTTTAAACCACAGTGAAACAAGTTGTGTGTGTGTGTGTGTGTGTGTGTGTGTGTGTATGTTTTGTTGTTGTTTTTTATGACAATCCCTATCCCAATAATTCTGTATAGAAATATTTGGTTCCAGGCAAAATGGAGTCAGAATGAAAATGTATTCTTTTTTCAGGGAAGGAAGAGAGTTGGGGGAAGGTGTGGTACTTAATTAACAAAATATATAACTTATAATTGGAGGAAAACTGTACAGATGTAAACATGGAAATTTTTTAAAGTATTTTGTATCTTAGTTTGAACTTTTAAGAAATCTCCTTCAATGACTTTCCCCCTCTACATTGCTACTCTAGAGCAATGGAGGAAGCAATTGCTTTCTCTTTCTTATAAAAGAAGTTGCTTCCTCCATTGCTCAATATCTGGTTAGCTAGTGCTAATATTGGTTATGGAAGTTTGCTTTCTATTCTGAAATTGGAGACTTCTGTCAGAACCAGGCCAGTCATCCTATAAATACTATCTGTAGTGTCACCTGGCTGGAGAGTAGGACTGAATTTCATGGACTACACATGTGGGTAATGTTTCTGATGAAAGGTCAGTGACATCACCTTGGATGAAGAAAAGCTTTAATTTTTCTCAAAGAAACCACTTTCCTGACTTTTTTCTCCTTTAATTTTTGTTTCTTTGGCAGATTTATCAATTGGATGATATTTTTGTGGGAGTGCAATTTTCATTGCTCCTATTCTTATTTGGTGTTTGGCTTCTTGGGAAATAATGACTTTCCTCCTCCATTCATATGTGCATCTTTCTCATTTCCAGTGTTCATATGAAGGACAAAAGCACAACCATGACAATCTACAATATACACTGAATGGCCAGGTTATTATGATTTCTGAACACATAATAATCTGGCCACTCAGTGTATATCTTATATAATAAAAGGTTAATATGCAAATTGTCCCCTCCATAAGGAGTTCAACCAGCAGGCAGGCTGGCCAACTGCCCAGGTCCCCTCCCCCTGGCCAGGCAGGTGGATCCCACCCATGCATTAATTCATGTACTGAACCTCTTATACACTGAGTGGCCAGACTATTATGTGTTCAGAGATCATAATAATCTGGTCACTCAGTGTATGGTGAGCTATTGGCCACCTATTGAACCTTTTCTGCCATTAATAGCTCTCAGGCTCCAACCTCCTTCCTCCCCCCCCCCCCTTTTTTTTTTTCTGAACACAGGGATGAAAATGAGGCCAAATAAACTGAAGCACAAATATTATGTCTTTTTAGAATTGCCTAAAACTATGGTCAGCAAACTGCAGCTTGTGAACCACATGCGGCTCTTTGGCCCCTTGTGTGTGGCTCTTCCACAAAATATCACAGCCTGGGTGAGTCTATTTTGAAGAAGTGGTGATAGAAGAAGTTTAAGTTTAAAAAATTTGGCTCTCAAAAGAAATTTCAATTGTCGTACTATTGATATTTGGCTCTGTTGACTAATGAATTTGCCAACCACTGGCCTAAAACTATGGTTGCTGAAATGGTTAGCTGGTGTTCTGTTATCCAAACAACAATTACTCAGCCCAAAGTGATTTTAGATTTAAAACAGAAGTTGTATCTTTCTGTAATTATGGCTATTTGATCACTGATTCTGACACTTTTACATTTTCAGTATTGTGAGAGAGAAAATTCTGTTTCAAGATTTGCCCTTTAAGAAATTAGGAAATTAAAAATTAATTTGATTGAATATTTAACATTTACAAAAAGAAAATTCCAGATGTCATTCTAGCTATTAAAAGACAAGTATTCCCTTTCCAAGTCCTCACATACCTAGCAAATTCCACCAGCTTTAATATATTGATAACACCTTAGGATGAAAAGTTTAAAATCTTGTCAAATATTTTCAGATAATCTCACACAGCTAAAGGGCTTGCAAAACAGGGCAAACTCTGACCAATGGGTATTGCCAATTAAAAAGATGTCTCTGAAGTACTCTATGCTTCATGAAACTTTCATTGGCATATTATATATTAGGCAGTGAATCTTAACTTTCTAATCTAGTTTTTGAATTACAATTTTTACATATGGAATGTTATGTGATTTATAAAGAGTCTATTTGATAAATGGTGTCCAGGCTCAGATTTAGGACAAAACATACTATCTTCAACTAAGTGCCAGTTTGGGACTCATTTGAGGATTCCTATGATCTCATTTTCTTTTTCATTATTTTGGATCTCATCCCGCACTCTAAAGATGTGACAGTGGTTCCTCTCCACTGAGAAGTGAAACATGAAATGTTAGAGGACAGACTTTGAAATTATAAGGCTATGAAATTGAATTTTATCTTGGCAATTTAACATTCTTTCATAGTAACGTTTTCCTAATAATATCTCTATAACTTAATGAGAGATAATATATGCTAGTTCCTTAAAGGCACATTATAAACATTATCTGGTTTAATTTTCACACCACCAACGTAAGATAGATGTTTCCATCTACATATTATATATAAAGCAATTGAGTCTTAGAGAGGCTAGGTAATTCTTCCAGTTTCATACAGTAAGTGCCAGGAGTCAATATTCAAAGTCAGATTGCTTGTTCCCTTTGTGAGAAATGGTATTGGATTTTCATGCAAGGTTGTTGCGAGAATTTAATGAGATAGTGTACAGATTTCCAGCACTGTAGAAATGCTCTATAAATTGGAATTACATTTACCATTTCTCTTCTTAACTCTATATTCTATTTCTAGAAATCTCTTTTAGCCTTCCCCCCCTCCTCTTATTTTTCTCATTGTTACCATCCCAATTCAGGACATGATTACTTTTCCTTTGAATTGTTTTCCCTGGCCTTGTTTCTTAGCATTTCATCTCCTTTTTCTTTCCATACATAGCCTAAGATATTGCATTGGTCATATGACCATCTTCACACCCTTCTTCTTGTAAGTTATTCATAAATATAGACTAATTCCTTGTGACTTATAAAGCAAAGTTTCAATTGCTTAGCATGACTTTTAGGATCTTCCTCAAAGTAGCCATGTACTACCTTTCCAAGCTTAGTTATACTTCATGGTAACAAACATAAGTAGTCTCTCTCTC
Organism: Pipistrellus kuhlii; assembly: GCF_014108245.1. Classification (NCBI taxonomy): domain Eukaryota; kingdom Metazoa; phylum Chordata; class Mammalia; order Chiroptera; family Vespertilionidae; genus Pipistrellus; species Pipistrellus kuhlii. The sequence goes on from NW_023425427.1 coordinate 49,836,961, forward strand.
TCTGAGCAAGACTGGCATGTGCCTGTTTTTGCCTCTCTAGGATTGCTCATGCTAGGATTTCCTCTGAGATGTCTTTCTTTCCTTCTCCTTACTTCCACTGTTGCCTGTCGTTTCCACAAATCTCTTTGGCTAGTTGAAAACTACTTCTATTATAAAACTGTTCCTACCTTTAGCCAGAATCTTCCCTCTGCCTTTCATTTCTAGAACTGCAAAATTCTGTTACATTACTTAAGTTTTCCTTGTACTAAAATTAGTTGTGTCCACATTTTCTTCCAGTGTTAATTCTGTTCTCATTGAAGACCATTCCTTATTCATCTTTTTCTGTTGCACATAGCATTACATAACAGATTTCTACATCTGATAGAAACTTGAAGATTGAATTTAATTACCGGTAAGTAAAGCTCAAAAGAGAGAGACTCTGAGGTAGGGCAAAAAAGCTTTGAAAATAGGCAGAACCAATTTAAACAAGACAGTTGCCAATTAAGAGCCTAGTTAGTCTTTAGTCTCATATCTGTCAAGTGGGCTGATTCTATTTCAGATGAATGTTGGGAAAACTGAGGTAGAATTAACCAATAGCTAACACTGCAGTATGTGATATGTGTCAGGCCCTGTTTTAAGCACTTTAAATATACTGATTCACTTAATCCTTGTACCTGCCCTGTGAAGTAAGTGCTATTATGATCTTATTTTTATTTATTTACTAGAGGCCTGGTGCACAAAATTTGAGCACTGGAGGGAGAGGAGGGGTTGGGGGTAGAGGTGAGGGAGAGGGTGTCCCTCAGCTCAGCCTGCACCCTCTCCAATCTGAGACCCCATGGGGGATGTCTGACTACTTTCTTAGGCCTGCCTGCCTGTCTGATTGCCCCTAACCACTCCCCTGCCAGCCTAATTGCCCCAACTGCCCTCCCCTGCTGGCCTGGTCACCCCTAACTGCCCTCCCCTGCAGGCCTGGTCACCCCCAATTGCCCTCCCCTGCCGACCTGGTTGCCCCAACTGTTCTCCCATGCCAGCATGGTCCCCCTCCCCCCCACTGCCCTCCCCTGCTGACCTGATTGCCCACAACTGCCCTTCCCTGTCGGCCATCTTGTGGTGGCCACGAGGGTGCAATGCCACCTAGGTTTTTATTATATATTATATTATTTATTTTAATATGGAATGCTTCACAAATTTGCATGTCATCCTTGCACAGGAAACATGCTAATCTCTGTATTGTTCTAATTTATAGTGTATGTGTTGTCAAAGTAAGCACTGATCTTGTTTTTTGAGTGAGCAAACTGGGTCACAGAGGTAAGGTGTCTTGCCCAAGGTTACACAGCTAGTAAGTGGAAAAGCTGGGATTGAGAGTAAGCATATGTGCAAGCATTGTGCCTTATTAGATTTCCTCCTCTCTATAAGGTGAGCATGTTTCCCTAAATTGAAGGTGGGGGATATTATATTCATTGATTCAGCAAGTGCCTGTCCCAGTATCAGTGTACCTGCCAGGCAGGATGTGGTCTGCCCTTAAGGCGTCTCAACATCACAGGGGAGGCAGGTGAGCATTGGGACAAGTCCTGTGGCAGCAGTAGACACAGCATGCCCTGGGAGAGCTGACACATTTCCTGTTCACTCAGGCTTTCCTTTTTGGTTCCTTCTTACTTTTAAAGGGGGAATTTCTTATTTCTCTGCTTGATGCCATAACAATAAAGTGACTTAGAGAAGTCCTGACATGAGGTTTAGAGCTCTAGTACCCAAATAGCCATCATATCCAAAGCCTCACATTTTTATCCTTTTCTGTTACTGAGATCTTTGATGTTTTAAAATCAGATGGGTTGCAACATGGACCATGGTCTGTAGATTAAATGAAACATTAAGGAAGATAGTTTGATACTCTATCAGAGCATACTGAGAAGTTTCTCTGTGCCTGAAACAAAATGTGGGTGAACTAATCTTACTCCTTGGTCTTACATACTAAATTGAATAATGTCAAACAAGATGAGAGAAGCAGTCATATATCTACGAGATGCTGTGCAATAGAAGTTAGTCTTTAATGCTTTATATTAAAATATTTTCAACATTCTATCCCACCAACTATCCCAAAATAAACAGAAGTAAATACACACACAAATGTATTCCAATAACACATATTCAGTCTACTTTAAGGTAAAATCATGTCTATCTCTATAAATATAGATATAAATATAGAGATAGAGAGATATATACTAATAGATCTAGATCTAGATATAAATGGATATATATATATATATATATATATATATATATATATATATATATATATAATCTCACAGGGGAGGCAGGTGAGCATTGGGACAAGTCCTGTGGCAGCAGTAGACACAGCATGCCCTGGGAGAGCTGACACATTTCCTGTTCACTCAGGCTTTCCTTTTTAGTTCCTTCTTACTTTTAAAGGGGATATATATATATACTATTAGATATATAGATATAAATATAGAGATAGAGAAACTATGGAAATAGATATAGATTTAAACAAGTACCTATTTAGCAGGATAGCTCAGTTCCTTTCATAATGTGATAGATACAAAAATAAACTTTTGATGGAGAAGGTAAGAGATGTGAAAGAGACTAACTAAACAAACAAGGCCTTGTTTAGTATAGTTATATCCCTCAGTGCTTGTCATATGGACTTTTCAGACCACCAATTTGCATACTTATCATGGCACTAGGTATATGGATTTGCAATTTTTACACTCAGTCTTATTTTTTGTAGTCTATAGGTATTCTTGTCAAAAGGAGGGTAATTCTACTTGTTGTTGAATAGGTTTCTGAGAATTGGCAGCAGACTGAGCACTTGATGACATCCCAGGAGTAGAAGTGTAGACTACTCAGAATTACCAAGAGTCAGAATTTGTCCAGAAGCTGCCCCAGGAGGGATGGGAATCCTTTCCAGATAGTCTTTATATTTAAATATGTTCCCTTCATATCTTTGACATCCAAAAGAATATCAAAGTATCAAAGAAAATGAAAAAACAAAGTGGTGTCCTTTCCCCCTGTCTAATCAACTGTCTCTGTCAATGTTTAAATGACACTTGAGTTCTGGCCTGACTATATTAGTATGGTTATCGGAGATGGGGAATGTGCCAAGCACTATGCAGATGGAGAAGAAGGCCAAGGGATGCCCACATTTATCTAAAATTGGATGAGGGAGGGAGGTGATGGAGAAGAAGGATGGAACTCCTTTTTACTTAGTAGCAACTATGCCACAAATATTTTACTGCCTTATATAACACTACTGTTAATAAACAATCACAGTCATAGCTAACACATTTAGGGTGCTTTCATGTGTCAGGCACTATTTTTAAATACTATATACTTAGACCTTTAAAAATACTTATAATGTTGAGACTAATGGCCAAGTTTAGATCCTGCCCAGAAATGCACTTTCCCTGAGTCCCTGCTTTCAACTGTTTTCTCTCATAACTGGACTGGTTGAAGGCTGTAGAATTTGTGTATAAATTAATGAAAGACTGAACTGCTTTTTGCAGCATGCATGGAGCTCTGGACATTGAAGATCACATGACTCATTAGTGTGCCTCTCAGCTAAGTTCCTTTGTCAAAATAAAGCAAAGGCCTGGGCAAACACAACATTAGTCATGGATAGAACTGCAAGAAAATGACTTAATTGTGAGATCAGTGTTTTAAACATACTAGTGGTCCGACTTATTTTTCTGTAGCCCTAATTCTTAGTCTTTCTACAAATTTCCTTTTAGGCATTTGGCTTTCTTGTTCAATTCTTCCTGCCCATATTGCTATTTTTCTACCGACCACCCCAGGCAAAAGAATAAAAATGTCAAACAAACAAAGAGCACCTTGTGTAACATTCAGTCAAAACAATACAAGAGATCCATCTTTCTTTATTCTTTTATGGCACATAATGTAATTATTTTAAATATTTCTAATTTGGTTGTCTGCTCATGTCATTGTGGGCTTGCTGTGATCATCAGAATAAAAGTCCTGTTTTATGTACATTTTTCAAGAATTAAGCTGGCTAGATAGCTTATGCCCTTTAGTGTTCTACACAATCAGTCAACCAAACCAATAAACACAACTTCTGCTATCACCATCACAACTGGACAAAGAATTGTCGAATGACTGCTCTTAGTTGCCTTTGCTTTGATTTCTTTTTTTCCTCTGAATTTTAAAATTTCCCCAGTGTATCCCACTTTTTGCAACTTTTCTGTTTGTCTATTCTTGCACATTTGTCAAAGCAACATTAGTAAAGGCATATTTGTACTTGAAGATTTTATTGAGGGTTTGGGAGCATTAGAAGTTGGTTATGTTGCTGCTGCACTGCAAATGAGCTACATTTGCATTTTAGACATTCCTATTTTTAAAGTCCGAAGGCATTACCACTGCAGGTATTTCTCGATGATCATCTTTTTCTCAGGGGCTTCAACCTTCTGCTCTCTGGATAGGCAGCTGCTGTTCTGAGATTGTGCCAGAACTATCCAAATTCTCATTTTCTCCTATTTTTGTGAAAAGCAGGCTGTGAGGGTTTATGAGATGACAAACCTCCCTTTATCTACAAACATACGTGCTTGCTCTACTATCATGAATGCTCCTAGAACAGGAAAAGTTCCATTTCCCAAGGCTAAGATTATATGTTTCAGCCGAGGAGACAGGTAAAGCATGAAGTGTCCTGGAGCATGTTTCCCTCTTCCTATAAGAAGTGATGTAGCCTTGCTTTTGAATGATTTCTTTTAGAGGTTAAAGAAATGTGTGTCTCTCTCTCAGTAGTCCACATGAGAACTGAAAAGCCATAACTGAAAGTTACTTCATACCATTATTTTGGTTATAAAACAAAGTATTGAGCCACCTCACCACCAGGGAAGGTTATGTTCATGGACCTTGAGTGACCTCTCTCTGCCTATCTTAATTCAGAAGGGAGAGGTCATCACTATTAGGAATTTTGTAACCTAAAGGAGGAAACCTTGCCAGCATATTATTGTGGTGACTATATAAGTAATATGTGATTATTCTTAATACTCATTTGAGTAGAAAATTAAAGATGTTATTGAAAAACCTTTTTGACTGAGATCTGTGTCGTGGAGTTCTAAGTTTCTTACTGTTTTATGAAAGGAACCAATTAATTATATAGAACATTGGCAAGGAGAATCCATCCTTGATATTTTGCTAAGAACCCCTAAAAGTTAAAAAAATAAATCCCTAAATTTCCCCAAGCCTCAAAATCCAAGTCTAGCTTCTTTTTATCTGCAAAATAACTCAAATTTCCCTCCCTCTTTCTTACCTTCCAGTTCCTTCCCAGGGCTAATCATTTCATATCAAAATTACCATATTTTCCGGCGTATAAGATGAGCCCCTAATTTTACAGTTAAAACATAGGTCTAGGCCTATATTCGATGTATAAGACTACCCCCTACTTCAAAGAAAAGACTTACTTTGCCGTCAAGATCTGCAGGTAATTTTTGTGCAATTTTGGTTTTTTGCTCCTGATTTTCAGTTGACTTTTTTCGTTTCAAAAGTCATCAAGAAGTTTTGTAAAACAAACATAAATTATCACTTTTGGCTTAATGATGAGGCTGCTTCCTATAAATAACAGTTTTGCCCCTCAGTGCTCATGATCATGCCACCCAGCCCTGAAATCTTACACTGGGATTCGCAGTCCCCTGTGGCCCACTTTTTGTTACATTAGATGTAAATCTCTTCTCCCTTTTCCTTCCCATTCTTCCTAGATCATCCAAGTTTTATCCCTTTTCTACCCTGTTCAAGTATTCTCATGTGAAATATATGAAATCCCCATTAAGGCATTTTAAGAAATATTTGCTGAAATAAACCAGAAAAGTGTAAGCACAGAAAATGTAACTTCATGTAGGCTAATACTTAGGCTTCCCAGATGGAGTTGAGGAAGACAGGCAAGGCTGCCTGCTGCTTGGTGTCGCTCCACCAGCATATTTTATTTTGTGAAATGCACCATTTTGAGGCAGCATGAACAATGGCGAGTTTTAAATAATGAAACATGAGTATTATAAATTTTATGGTGCATGAGGTTTGTGGTTGGGAAAATATTTTAATCATTTCATATCAAAATTACCATATTTAACCACTCCTGTGATCATTTCTCTGAGAATTTGGCTAATAAGAAGTATTCCTTCAAATGAAAGGACAGGTTTTACCATTTTACTTCTTTATTTTACCATTAAAATGATAAACAGAATGCTATGAAGCATTTGTTATCACCATTTATTCTCTGGCTCATTGCTGTCCTAAATAGTCTTAAGCTTGTTTATAGTTATCAGAAGCATAACTGCAATACATTTTTCTCCACACTGCCTTGTTGATTTCACACAGTACATGCCAAAAACCCATAGTCAGAGCCTTCCAGCTGATGCTAAACTTGGCATTGCCCTGGTAAATCTCTCTCCCTCTCCAGCTCCCTAAGTTAAAGGTTAATATCATTTTTTTTTTTGCCACTCACCTTTTCCCCACCAGCTTGTTCTAAGTGGAAAAAATACTAAGCAGAAGTGTGTTACATAGAAAAGAATAGGGGGAAATTCTATTAGGCTAATAGACCAATCTTAATCTTAAATCCAATCTGTCTCAAGAAATGCTAAATATTTTATGTAATTCCCCAAATAAAATGACAGTAGAGGGAGAGGTAGGTTTAAAATAACAGAAGGATTTAAAAAATATATTTTATTGAATTTTTACAGAGAGGAAGGAAGAAGGATAGAGAGATAGAAACATCGATGAGAGAGAAACATCGACCAGCTGCCTCCTGCACACGCCCCACTGTGCCCACAACCAAGGTACAAGGCCCTGGTCAGAATCAAACCTGGGACCCTTCAGTCCACAGGCCGACGCTCTACCCAAAACGCCAAACCGGTTTCAGCAACAGAAGGATTTTTAAAAGACCACCAAAACCTGGAGAACAGAAAGTAAGCTGTGTTTGGGGAGAAGAAATCATAGCTCTATCAAGTATATTCAATGTACTCCATTCTGAGACTTCTCTAAAGTACACTGGAAGATAGGGGCTTTCCAAAGTATCACTCAATGAATTATAAGTTCCATCCTTTAAATATTGCTTAATAGTACCAACAAAATAACGATTGTCATGGTGGTGTTAATGATGAGAATTATTAGTATTGGAATTTATTAAGTAAATCCTCTGTCCAAATTGATACCAGTTCAAGGCCCAGATTTAACAACAATGAAAATGTTTAAATGGTTAATAGAAAACTCTTCAAATGACTTTCTTGTCTTGTGCAAATAAAAAAAGGTTAAAATTCTCTATGTATTCAAAAGTCAATTATTGCCAATTTCATGGGATCCTCAAACGTGGGATTTTCATTTAGGAAAGCCAACTTTACCTGCCAAAAGCTCAATATAATGGCCCATTTCCATCTGGTAAATGTTCTAGAATGAAATTAGAACTGTTGGAAAATAATGGAAATCTATGGACATGTGTATACTGTGAATGAATGTGAAAATCTGTCAGTGGTATGTAGTGAAAACTACTTAAGGACCAAATTAAGTCTTTTAAACCAGCAAATTTTGAGTTTTTATACTATAGCCAATGCAATTTCCAATCCCCAGGTAGAAGTAACTCAAACCCTTATAGAGAAACTAGGGGCCTGGTGCATGAAATTCTTGCAAGGGGGGGGGGGTGGGGAGTAGGATTGTCCCTCAGACCAGCCTGCACCCTCTTCAATCTGGGACCCCTCAAGGGATGTCCAACTGCCCGTTTGGGCCCCATCCTGGATTGGGCCTAAACGGGCAGTTAAACATCCCTCTCACTAGAACTGTTGGCTCCCAACTGCTTGCCTGCCTGCCTTCCTGATTGCCCCTAACTGCTTCTGCCTGCCAGCCTGACCACTCCCTAACGACTCCCTTGACAGCCTGATTGTCCCTAACTGCCCTCCCCTGCAGGCCTGATCTCCCCAATTTCCCTCCTCTGTCGTCCTGGTCACTGCTAACTTCCCCCGCCTGCAGGCTTGATCACCCTCAACTGCCCTCCTTTGCAGGCCTGGTGCCTCCCAACTTCCCTCCCCTGTTAGCCTGATTGCTCACAACTGCCCTCTCTTTGCAGGCCTGGTCCCTCCCAACTATCTTACCCGGCTGGCCATCTTGTGGTGGCCATCTTGTGTCCACATGGGGGCAGTCATTTTTGACCACATGGAGTAGCCATCTTGTGTGCTAGAGTGATGGTTAATTTTCATATTATTCTTTTATTATAAAGGATTATATAGGATAGAATCTTGGTGCATGGGTGGGGGCCAGCTAGTTTGGCCTGAAGAGTGTCCTGAATCAGGGTGGGGGTTTCCTTAGCGTGTGGGGTGGCCTGGGTGAGGAGCCTGTGGTGGTTTGCAGGCTTGCCATGCCCCTGGCAACCCAAGGGGAGGCCCTGGTATCTGAGATCTATTTATCTTCTATAATTGAAACTTTGTATCCTTGAGTGGAGCCAAGCCTACTGCTTGCTCCATGGCCACAGCCATTTTTGTTGGGATTTAATTATCATCAATCATTGAAACTTTGTAGAATTGAGTGGAGGCCTGGGCTGGCAAGGGCATGTGGAAAGCTTGGCTTCCTCCATTGCCTAGGAAAACCAAGCCTCCCTCCTACTTGTTCTGTGACCACAGCCATCTTGGTTGGGCTTATTTGCATATTTGCCCCTGATTGGTTTGTGGGCTTGGATTGTAGGCGTGGTTTGTTGCAGTGGAGGTGTGGTCAATTTGCATATTACTCTTTTATTAGATAGGATAGGAGTCCCTATACTCCAAACTGTGATTCTTAAATATTTTTGATTTGTCATGTCACTTTGGAAGATCAAGTGAAAACTTTACACACTCAACCCAGGTTCTATACAAAAATTAGAAGCTACTCAAGCGATTAAAACAAAACAAAAACAAAACAAAATGCTATTATAAATACTTTTTTGCAGGAGGGGTTCTATAGAATCCCTTATTGCATTTGGCATTTCTCAGAAGGAAGCTCTTTCTTAATTCTAATGTATAAATTTAAATAATTTCTCATAGGTTTTTTTTACCCAACACTATTTATATTATTTGTTTTTTCTCCTTTGAAGTTATAAATGAATTCATAAGGTAATTTTCTACTGCTTTGTGAATGGGCTACAACAGAGATGACAGCTCAGTTAGTAAAAAAAATGGTTTGCTTTTTCCAATGCACTGAAAAGAGAAAAAAGATACATGTATAATTAAATGTTTGTATGTACCCATGTGCACATCTAGGTGTCACTCAGAGAAGGTGAACTGGTGTATGCATAAGTAAGTAAATAAAGTAAGAACTTGAAGAGAATGTATGAATTGCTAATCAAGAAATGTAATATGCATGGGTATGCTAGCTCCCTGTTCCATACTTTCTCTGAAAAACAAAACAAAAGCAACTCACCTTTTGAAATATGAAATTTTAAATTAATTTATCAATTTAAAGAAATTATTTCTTTTTATTACAGATGCCCCATTTGTCCTCCTTTATCCACCTTCACCCAGCCCCTGCCTCCTTTTTAATTTTTTAAATATAGCTTATTTTCAATATTATTTTGCTTTGGTATCAGATGGACTATCAAATATTGTTAATTGAAGTAAAATTATCTTCAAGGGCATAAAGAACTTCCTAAGACTCAGAAAGGAGAAAAAATTCTGAGGTATGGAAGAAGGGGATGAAAGGATGACCCTTTGCAAACTTAAGTTGCATAGAAATAATTAGTTACTTTTCCTAAAATAGGAAATAAGCTTTCAGAAGGTGCTTCTGGAAACTTTAATCTGGTTTATATTTAGTTGCTCAATTTGTTCCTATGCTCCATGAATAATTTACTATATGATTCTGTTGTATTTTATTTTCTAACCATATTGAGGGTGCTGTCAACCAAATGGTTTCTTCTCCTCTTAGAGACACTGGTTTTACATAATGAAGATAGTGAGAAGTCCTTTCAGACTCAGAGAAACCATAAGATCATTGGCATTGACAGTGGCTCAGGAGGGACCTAGTAGAAGGCCACCAACATCAATTGGTATAGGGGATCCCAGCTCACTTTGAAGCCTGTTCAAAACATTCTTGTTCATGTATTTTACCTCAAGCCAACTCATTTTAGACCTGCCCCTGGTTAGCTTTGATTGACAGAAAGGACTTGGAAGCCACTGAAACCTTATTTTAGAAAGGATTGGAGTGTTATGTCTCTGAGTTCATCAATGTCTGTTTGGAGACCAAAGGCTCTATGTCAGAAGACATATAGATACTTGTGACTTGCAGCTGGGACTTCTGTGGCAGATTTACAACCCTTGGGCTATTTGAGATTTCTAAGTTAAGAGCTGATGGAGAGAGGGACATAGAGAGGGGGCTGTAATATGGGTAAAAAACATGTACATTTTCCCTGAAAATAAGAATATCCCCTAGATTGTCATAGTTAATACAAAAATATTGTAATACAAATGAAGACAAATTGATGAGGCACATGCATAAATTGATAAAGGAAGTTTGATGCATCATAACATTGAAATTTATCTAAATTCAATATTGTTAAACATTCTTAAAGATCAGATGAATTATACATGAAGTATATGGATTATTTGTCCCTGGCAAACAATGGTGACATTTCTGTCTGTCACTTAGTATGACAAGGTTAGCATGTTTTATTCAAAACTTTTAAACAGTAAAATGATTTGTATGCATTACTCTTTCTTTGGACTGTCAAGGAAAGCTGAAAGCAACCCAGTTATTCTATGACATTGAGTCAGCATGTGCATAAAAAAAATGACAGAATAGGATTGCTTCCGACATCTATAAAGCTCAATTTTTGGTTTCCTAAGCATCTGGTAGAAAAACAATAAAAGCATAAAGATAGATTATTTCCCTTCCATCTCAAAAGGAACATGCCAATATATATTGACATATAAATGTTATTTTCATTTAATAAATATAGAATATTCATGAATGAGAATAGGTTCCTGGAAATAGTATGTGTTGGGTTTTAAGGAAATTTAATGACAGAATATTTGTTTTTTGCATTAAATAGAATAAGAGTCAGACTATAGTGTTCCTTTCCTTGTTCTAATACTGAGAAGGAAAGGAACACTATAGTCTGACTCTATAGTGTTATGCTCATTGGATTTTGTGCTCTGTATATATAGGATGGACATATAGAAAGAAAAGAACAGCAGAGCAGAAGGCACTGTTTAACACATGGGAGAGGCAGAGGACTTTAGTGATTTGTCAACAGTTTTGTCATAATTGCCTGATGCTTAATTCATTGTATCAGGACTTAACTTTGATGATCATCAAAGTTAAGTCCTGATAAAATGAATTATGAGAAGAAGCCACTCCTGGGGCTGCTCTAAGATTGTTTTTCCATTTCTCTGTCTTCCTTCTCCATTTAGTAAAACAGAGGAACACCTATTTCATTGTTGCTATATTCTCCCTCTTCTCATGAGGTTCTACAGCAGAAATGAAATTGGGAGACTTTATGCTAGGGTGGATAAGGTAGGATCTAGGGATCTTGGTGCAATCCTACACAATAAAAGAGAAACATGCAAATTGACAGCACCTTTGCTATGCCCACAAGCCCTGCCCACCAGCCAATCAGGGTGAGTATGCAAATTAACCCAACCAAGATGGTGGTTATTGTGCATATCCAGGCCAGAGTGAAGACTAAAGACAGCATAGAAAGAAGCCAAGCACTGCAGAAGGGAGTGAAGCTGCAGAGAAGCAAGCAAGCAGGGCTGCGGAGAAGGGAGGAAAACAGGCAAGTCAGGGAGAAGAGAGGAAAACAGGGGGGCAGCGACCACAGCAGAAAACCCTATTGCAGGAATATTCCTACAATGGGCCTCTAGTCCTATCTAATAAAAGAGAAACATGCAAATTAACCATCACTCTGCTACACCCACAAGCCACACCTACCAGCCAATCAGGAGTGAGTATGCAAATTAACCCAATCAAGATGGCTGTGGCCACAGAGCTTGCAGGAGTATTGAATTTCCCCAGCAGTGGAGGAAGCCAAACTTTCCACACATTCTGGCCAGCTTAGGCCTCCATTCAAGGATACAAAGTTTCAATCATAGAAGATAAATAAATCCCAACAAAAATGGCTGTGGCCACAGAGCATGCAGGAGGCTTGGCTCTGCTCAAGGATACAAAGTTTCAATTATAGAAAGTAAATAAATCCCAGATATCAGAGTCTCCACTTGGGTTGCTGGAGGGTGTGGCCAGCCTGCAACCACCACATGACACTCACCAAGGCTGCCCCATGCCCCATGTGAACACCCATCCTAATTCGGGAGACCCTCCAGGGCAAACCAGCTGGCCCCCACCCAGGCACCAGGCCTCTATTCTACCTAATAAAATAGTAATATGCAAATTTACCATCATTCCAACACACAAGATGGCTGCCCCCCATGTGGTAAAAGATGACTGCCCCCATGTGGACACAAGATGGCCAACAGGGAATGGCAGTTGGGGGCCACGAAGCCTGCAGGGGAGGGCAATTAGGGGTGACCAGGCTGGCAGAGGATGGAAGTTGCGGGCAAGCAGGCCTGTAGAGAAGGGCAGTTGGAGGGTACCCAGGCCTGCAGAGGAGAACAGTTGGGGGGGGGACCAGGCCTATAGGAGAGGGCAGTTAGGGGCAAACAGGCTGGCAGGGGAGCAGTTAGGAATCAATCATGCAGGCAGGGGAGTCGTTAGGAGATGATCAGACTGGCAGGCAGAAGTGATTAGGGGCAATCAGTAAGGCAGGTAGGTGAGCATTTGAGAGCCAGCAGTCTTGGATTGTGAGAGGGATGACTGTCTGCCTGTTTAGGCCTGATCCTACCCACTCTTGAAGGGTCTCAGATTGAAGAGGGTGCCAGTTCGGCTGTGGGACAAACCAACTCCCTGTGCACAAATTTCATGCACTGGGCTTCTACTGTTAACATATAGTTACAGAGAATACTGGAGAGTTTTTATTCAGTCCTTTCCATTCAAAGATGTCTTAGAAACTGCAATGTGTAGCGGCCATTTCATAAAGGACATTCCACTGGCAACTTTCTGAGAATATGCCATGAGCAGTGACTGTCAGCAATGAGATGAAGTCTCAGACAAGCTCTTGCCATTGAAGTATTTACAACTGAGGAAAACTCATTAGCAATAAGCAGTGCATTTTGTGTTTTCCTGGTACCTGCCCATGATCTGGAGAAAAATGAGCTATTTGGAATATCTACTAATCTTTCCTGATTACTAAAATAGCTAATGGCTATAATTGATTATAACTTGATTAAGGCAAAAGATGGAGGTATATACTTTTTTTTCTAGAATTATTTAATAGAGACTGCTAAATAAAAAATAGAAATTTTACTGTATATTACATTTTAGGGTTTATACACTTACCTCTCATTGATCTGGAAACCCATTGGTGGTAATATATACCATATCAGCTACATGGTTATAAATTATATTTATTGCTCTAATTATTGCTATTTTACTTTAGTTATGCACAAAATGTATATAATCTATTTTAATCCTTTATCTCAACCCTCTTGTAGCCCCCAAGATATCTATCATTAATCCCAATAGTTAGGAAGAATAAAAGAACTGTAGTTTTCAAAGACATCGATCATGAGTCAGAAGGCAAATTTATTAAAGTAGTTTGGATGCAAATTATAGGAACCTATTGCTGAAAAAAAGATTTCACAGGTGCCACCAAACTTTGGGGATGCTATGAAGCCTCTCAGAGATGTCTTTTTAGGAAATGTCTTTCTAGAGGAAAATGCTTCCAGAAATACGCTGGACTTTCCAATTCTTTTTTTCCTGTGAAATTAGGTGATTCTAAGAGAAGCCATCTTCCAAGGAAATGTGGTGAGCCTTTAGTTTGAAATATTCATCCTGTCTTTGTTGTGAATAGCCAAAGCACTGCTGAAATGCAGTTTGCTGGTCTATTCAGCTCATTCATTTAATGCAAACCACATTGTTCATGAAATGAACAAAAGACTTCCTTTCTATTTGTATGCAGTGTTAGTTCCCTATTCCATTTTTATCCCCAAATTTGTTTTTCTCTTTCAGTATTAGAACTTTATTCATTCTTTCAACAAATATTTGTAGCATCCCTTGGCAAGATGAGGCACCGAAAGGAATGCTACCGTCCCAGGATTGCAGTTAGCATGTCCTACCGGTTTCATTTGTTTCTGCCTTTTTAGATGTACCATTAAAAGATGGTTGGAAATTTCTTAAGGCCATCACTGTGATGAAAGAATGGTCTGCTCAATTATGGGTGTCTGCTGTGAGCATGGCTTGAGGGCTCATTGCCTTAATGACTCTGGGAGTGGGAAGATTGTGCACCTGCAGAGTCAAACCGTTACGGATTCCGATTTTTGCTCTGCTCCTTGCAAGCTCTAACCTGGAGTAAGTTACTCCTCAGCCAGAGTTTCATTATATGCCTTATAGTGTTAAATGAATGAACAGAGTGTCAACACTTAAGAGTTATCTTTCTAAGTGCCTTTTCTAGACTCTACCATCCAGGAATATGGAAATGAGTAAGAATTTTAATAATGGAAGTTAGACTAGAATAAGTTCTATTAATTCAGGCACACCAAAGTGTTCTGGGATTGCTTGGTGGACTTGGTGAATTGTAAACTGTCCGATTTTCTTTTCTTTTCAGTATTTATCTTTATCCTATCATGGGAGTTATTAATGAAGATAAATTTAACTATTCAGTGGGAAGGGGGAGAGAGAGAAAGAATAATTATGAGTTTAAGGAGTTTAAATAGCATAGCTATTTACACATGCCTTTCTACTCAAAAACAGTTTTTGTCCTGACTTATCTTGGAAGCATCTCCCCATACTGAATTTGCTCCTATTGCTTTATCTATTTTATTTCTTTAACTTTATTTTTATTATTGACACTATTACAGATGTCCCCATTCTACCCCCTACTCACTATACCCACCTCCACCTGGCCCCCACCCCTTTTGTCTTATTGTTTTAAAGACATATGCTTTTTATACTACATGGCCCCAAATTTAAGCTCATCCAAATAAACATCGATTTGTTTCAATGTTGGAGAGAATAGCTAGCTGACTTTGTTAGCCATATGGAGAAATAACACGTTTCTCTCCAATATGGCACTATCCGACAGTGTTTTCAAGGGCATTTTGATTATGCACAATTAGCTTATTGTAGTGTAACATTTAGTCTCATGCTGCTTTGCTTTGCTTTTATTTATTTTTTTTGTAGTTCATCTTTTACTTATCTAGACTATCTATAATTTTATTTTCTCCCCCATAATCTCTGGACTTTCAGGGTAAGTTTCTCTGTTTCTTGCCTGGGTTACTTAATGGGTATTTTGTTATTCTATTTTTACCACACAAAAAATGTTACAGGGCTTTGTCTAAAACTCATATCATTGTGTGTCTCTAATGTGTCTTGGTACTTAAGGTATTGTTTCCTTAGGAATATCTGATATGGTTTTTGTGTTCCTACAGTTTTATATGACATTTGCAGGTTAGAGTAAGCTTAGTAGGGTTTTTAATCTTACAAACTTAGTCTTTTTTTTTTTTTTAATACTGCCAACAGGAAGGATATATAGACTGCTAGTATAGTGATGCAAGGTGGAGGTCCATATGCAAAGAACACAGAGCAGGTAAGATACTGTTATCAGTTATTTTTATCTCTGTGTGATTCAAGTATGATAAGAAATAGAGGAAAAGACCTAAGGTTAGTAAATATATTTTTCCAGTTAAACTGATTTATGTATGCCTCCAAAGAAATCAAACAAAATGTTTTCTATAAATATATTTAAGCAGCTGTAGAAGTATTTTAAAAATAATTCACAGTTGCAGGAGCCAAAGGCTTAAAGTCTGTAAATAGCCCTCTTTAAAATGGTATAAGGGGTATTAGGACAGTTTTTCACACCTTCACTAGGTGTTGCTATTTACCGCCATAAGTAATTCTCACTCTATCCTTGCTCCCGATTTTATGGCTGTCCTTCACCTTGCTTTTTTCTGTCATACATAATTTAGTTTTGAGTTGCCTTTCTTTTAGGATTAGGCTCCATATGCCCATATACATTAATATGGAATATATTTTATTAACGATAATGCCACCAATGATAAGGATAGAAACTCTACACATCTCTAATTTTTACAGTAATTCTTTAAAGCAAGTATTTTCATATTGAAAACTAGAGGACAGGCACATGAATATTCATGAACTAGATGGGGGGTCCCTCAACCCAGCCTCCCCCATCTCACAGTCTGGGAGCCCTCAGGGTGGTAGGTGACCCGGTAATCAGGGGAAGGCAACGCCACCATCACACCTCTGCTGCTGCCACTGCTGGCAGCATCAGCCTTGGCCAGCCATGGTTACTTGAGCCTTGGGTGGCCCTGGGT
This sequence comes from Pipistrellus kuhlii, assembly GCF_014108245.1. NCBI lineage: Eukaryota > Metazoa > Chordata > Mammalia > Chiroptera > Vespertilionidae > Pipistrellus > Pipistrellus kuhlii. The sequence goes on from NW_023425427.1 coordinate 49,853,307, forward strand.
GGCTGGGTAGCCGTGAGCTGAGGCTAGCCTGTACCTTAGGCTGGCCCTGGGTGGCGGGAAGGCTGAGGGGACTGGGGCACTCTGGAGGAAGGCACGTGGCAACGCCTGGCCCATCGGGGAGGGGGGCAGGCCCGGCCTTTCTGTATGCCTGCCACCCTATCAGGGCTAAGGGGACTGGCACCACCATCTTGTGGCTGTGGGTGCCACCATCTTTGAGGGCAGGGCAGTCAATTAGCATATTCCATCCTTATTGGCTGTAAGCGCTGCCATCTTTGTGACTGTGTGAGGGTCAATTAGCATATTCCCTCTTTATTAGATAGGATGAGAAAGAAAAAAAAGGAAAAAAAAAAACACACACAAAAGGTCACTTATCACGTAGTTTAGCCAATGGTGGAGCCAGAATAGAGTCAAAGTCTACATTGCCTGTGCCCTTGCCACTCTCACTGCTGCATTTGTTTGTAAACTGTACAGGTTTCTAAGAGTGTGTGTGTGTGTGTGAGAGAGAGAGAGAGAGAGAAAGAGAGAGAGAGAGAAAGAGAGAGAGAGAGAGAGAGAGAGAGAGAGAGAGAGAGAGAGAGAGAGAGAGATTATCAATCTTTCCATATATACAATTTTTTTCAAACCATGGTTGATTTCCAGAATTTTTGCAAACAATGTTGCCAGGTTTTTCACTCCAAATATGCCCCCATCTGTCACCCTGACTTGAAATTTTACAGGTTTCAATTTGCACAATTGATGCATTCTCTTCTGATATAGTTTTTGCAATTGAAATAGAATTTTATACCATTTTATTTTTCAAATAAATAATTTTCAGGGCTGGCCATTGCTTTGCTTTCTACTGGCTAGCCTTTGGTGACCCTACAGTATTTTCTTTAACATTATCTGCTCCTGTCTATAAGGATCAACATCCCCTTTCTATTGTGTTCATTGAAGCAGTTTCTATTTCTTAAATTTTAATGCCTTAGAAGATGAAACAAAGAGAGAAAAGACCCTGCGGTAATTTAGGACAATGATTCTGGATTGCAACATTTTACAACTCAGAGCAACACCATATTTCATAGTGTATTTGTAGAAATGCCTCATGGCACAAACTCTTATTTTATGTCCTTGAAGGTCAACGGGTAACAGAGTTTCTGTTTCAGTGCCTACCTTTTCAGTGCCTACCTGATCAATAAGCCTATGACTTCAGATTTGCCATCTGTCTTGTGACATATTTTAATTGTGTTGTTGTGCATGTGTATATTTTTTGTCTCCTGCAACTGATAATTATTTAAAAAATATTTCTACAGGTGCTTAAACTTATTTATAGAAAACATTTTGCTTAATTTCATTGGAAACACACTTGAAATATATATATCAGTTTCACTGGAAAATATATTTGGATTTTAGTGTAACTTCCCTTGGGTTTGGCCTTTCATTCAACCTACAAGAATAGGGCACCAGTTCTGTGGCAGGCAGTATGCTAGTTACTGGGTAGAAAGATGAGTAATTCACGGACCCTGAGTTTACAGTCTTCAGGTTTGAAATATTTCTGTCACCAATCTATCTTAGTTTGCATTTTCCCCTTACTACTTAATAGATTCCAGGCAGAGTATTTTACTTTCTATGTCTCAATGTTCTCATTTGTAAAATGAGAGTATAATGAATCTTACCTCAACATTTATGTGAGGATTAAATGCATTAGTGCATTAAATGAATTAGAGTGGTACTAGACACATACATATCAAAATATTCTTGGTATTATTATTATTATTACCATTATTATGTGAGCTAAAAATACTAGTATATATTGTAACCATCTACAATAAGTATAACATAGGAATGTGTTCAAGGGAAGGGAATACACAGCTTCGTGAGCTGCCAAGGAAGCTTTCACAAGAAAGGTAAGACTTAATGGTCTTGAGGAAGATATAATATTTCACTAGACTTACTAGGCAGCAGAAATAGCATTAAAAAAGGCAGGATGGCTTGAGAATGTATGTCCCATTCAGCAAGCTGCAGGTGGGCCATGTGGGAAATTGGGATATATACTAAGAATTTAAGACTTAAATATATTGGCATCGAAAGCCATGAAGGATTTTTTTTTTTTAAGAGAACTAATGTGATCTGATTTATATTTTAGAAATATTACACTAGCACCATTGTAAAGGATAGGTTAGCATGCTAGCTGGAGAAAGGTGAAGACTTTTGAAATTGGGAATAGGATAGCTGGTCAGGTCTTCAAGTCTGTGGCTATGGAAATGGAAAAGAGGAAACATATCTGAGATATATTTAAGAGACTGAATGGACAGCACTGAAGGATCTTTTGGCTCAAAGGGAAAACAGGAAGAGAGGGGTCTGAAATGATGCTCAAGTTGATGTTTTGGAAAATTAAGTAGATGGCAGTGCTATCCATAGAGAGAAGGAACCATCAGCAATAAAAGTCAGATCAGAGGCAGTATGATGAGAGAAGATGATACTTTGTACAATCATCATCTTCTCATGGCCTGATGGATAAAGAACAACCAGGAAAGATGAGATATAAGAAACATATCAGTTATAGGAGAGTAATCAAGTGTTCCAGAACCCAAAGAAGAAACAAATGTTAAGAAAGAGATTTGCTGGGGATTATATTCTCCCATTCAGTAGGCTGTCTTTTTGTTTTGTAGATAGTTTCTTGTGATGTGCAAAATCTTTTAGTGAGATGAAGTTCCATTTGGATATATTTTTTCTTTTCTTTCCCTTGCCTGAGGAGATTTGTCAGAAAAAATATTGCTAAGGGAAATGTCTGAAATTTTACTATGTTTTAATGTAGGAGTTTAATGGTTTCAGGTTTTTTTGTATGTCTCCATTCAATTTTCCCAGAACCATTTATTGAAGAGACTGCCTCTACCACATTGCACATTCTTGGCTTTCTTTGTCATAAATTGACGATATATGTGTGGGTTTATTTCTGGGCTCTATATATGGTTCCATTGATCTACGTGTCTGTTTTATGCCACTACAATGCTGTTTTGATTACTACAGCCTTGCAGTATAATTTGATATAAGGTAGTGTGACACCTTCCACTTTGTTCTTCCTTTTTAAGATTGATTTCACTATTTGGGATAATATCCAAAATTTATAAAGAACTCAGACAACTTAGGTCCAGAAAAACATACAATCCAATTAAAAATGGGCAGAAGTCTTAAATAGAATTTCTCCAAATACGAATTATATTCTCAACATCAGTTATAATCAGATAAATGCAAATGAATACCATAATGTGATACTGCCCCACAACTGGTTATCATAAAAAGCAACAATGTTAGTGAAGATGTAGAGAAAATGGAACCCTAGTGTACTGTTGGTGGGAATGCAGATTGGTGAAACCATTGTGGAAAGTAATTCCTCAAAATTTTAAAAATGAAATTGCCTTATGACCTAGTAATTCCACTTGTAGGTATATATCTGAAGAAATCCAAAACACTAATTCTAGAAAATATATTTAGTTCCATGTTCATTGCAGCAGTATTTACAATAGCCAATATATGGAAACAACCAAAGTGCCTATCATTAGAGAAGTGGATAGTATGTATTATACAATGGAATACTACTCAGTGATAAGAATGAATACTTACCATATGTGACAGCATGACTGGACCTAAAGGGTTTTATACTAAGTGAAATAAATCAGACAGAGAAAGACAAATAAGACAAATGCCATATGACTTCACTTATTATATATAGAATTTCAGTTATAATCAGATAAATGCAAATGAATACCACAATGTGATACTACCCCACAACTGGTTATCATAAAAAAGCAACGTTAGTGAAGATGTAGAGAAAATGGAACCCTAGTGTACTGTTGGTGGGAATGCAGATTGTGTAAAGAACAGAAAAAAAATAAACATATGAGATAGAAACAGACTTATAGATACAGAGAATAGACTGATGGTTGCCAGAGGAGTGGTGGTGGGGCTCAGTGAAAACGTTGGATGGATTAAGGAGTGCAAATTGGTAGTTACAGAATAGTCATAGTGATGGAAATTGTAACATAGGGAATACAGTCAATGCTATTGTAATAGAAATGTATGGTGACAGGTTGGTACTTGAAATATCAGGAAGACCATTTTGTAAAGTATATGATTTTCTAGCTACTCTGCTGTACACCTGAAACTGAAACAAACTAATATTGCATGTAATCTATAATTGAAAAATAAAGGAAAGTGAAAAATGAAAGAGAGAAAGATTTGTTAACAATATTAGGAAGATATTGGTGATCTTAGTGAGTATATTTTAAAGGTATGAAGAATGAAATGAAGGGAAGACAAGAAAAGATTATTATCAACTAACTTGGCTATGGAAGGACATATAATTAAGGCATTCCCTTCCCCTCCCCTTGAAAAAATAGACTTGAGAACTTTTGCTAAGGGTAAACAGTTACTAGAAGGAGAAGAAAAAGATAAAAGAAATAATGACACAATTAAAGAATTCCTTTGAGATGAGTATGGGTCTAGAACCAGAACATAAAAAGATTAATTTTCAACAAGAGGAAAGAAATGCTCATAAAGTGGAAATAGTATTTGAATACAGAGGTTTTCTCTTTTAGCAAACTCAAGAATTTAAAACTTGAAGATTTATCTTCTGAAACTCCATTTTATTCATTTGTAAATTAGAATAGCACCTTAGTCAGTAACAAGTTTTTTTCTTTTTAAAGTTTTATTGTTATATAGTTTACTTACCATGAAATTCACCCATTTAAAGTGCACAATTCAATGGTTTTTAGTATGTTTATTGTATTATGCAAGAATCACCATAATCAGGTTTTAGAGCATTTTCATTACCCTAAAGAAACAGTGGAGCCATTAGCAGTCAGTTCTCATCAACCCCATCTTCTCTTTCCCCAACCCCAGTTCTAGATAAATACGAATCTACTCTTTTTAATATAGATTTGTCTACTGTATAAATTTCATATAAATGAAATAATTTATAGTCTTTTGTTATTGGTTTCTTTTACTTAGCCTAATAATTTCAAAGTTCATCTATGTTATGGCATGCATCAATACTTCATTTGTTTTTATAGCAAAATATTTTATTCTATGTATACAGTACCTTTTGTTTATTCATTCATTAGTTGATGGCTATTTGGACTGTTTCTACTTTTTGACTATTATAAATAATAATGCCGTCAACATTTGTGCACAAGTTTTTATGTGGACATTTGTTTTCATTTCTCTTGAGTAGAATCTTAGAAGTGGAATTGTTTTCTATGGAAATTTTGCATTCATATGGTAATTCTGTTTAACATTTTGAGAAACTGCTAAAATGTTTTCCGAAAGTATTACTTTAAATTCCCACCAACAAGATCCTGATGAGGACTAAATGATTGAGTCAGAGGAATAGTCTGAGAAATAAGAAAATGCTAAAGTAGATCCAGGGCTACTTTAATTATGCTGTTTTTCCACCTAAGAAGCAAGCAGTAAAAAATATTTTGTATGCAGTAATACAACTCCAAATTCTGGGTCATTCTGTAGGTTGCTTAGATATTTCCTAGATTTAATGTTTGTGTATTATGAGTACACTAGAGGCCCAGTGCATGAAATTTGGGACCCCCTCTTCAATCTAGGACCCCTCTCAAAATCCAGGACTGCTGGTTCCCAACTGCTTGCCTGACTGCCTGCCTGCCTGCCTGCCTGCCTGACTGCCCCTAATTGCTTCTGCCTGCCAGACTTATCACCTCCTAACTACTTCCCTGTCAGCCTGATTGATACCTAACTGTTCCCCCACTGCCTTGATTGCCCCAACTGCCCTCCCCTGCCAACCTGACCACCCCTAAATGTCCTCCCTTGCAGGCCTTGTCGCTCCCAACTGTCCTCCCCTGCTGGCCTGAGGGCCCACAACTGCCCTCCCCTACCGGCCATCTTGTGGCAGCCATCTTTGACCACATGGGGTGGCTATTTTGTTCGTTGGAGTGATGGTCAATTTGCAAATTACTCTTTTATTAGATAGGATGTATTGCTAGTAAATCTCTATGAGACCAATAACAGATGTGATGTGGTATATTTAAGTTAACTCTAGTCAGGATTTGTTTTTTCCGCATGATTATTGCATTTTATTTGAAGGTCTTAGGAGATGAGTAGCAGAACTCACAAAAGTTATCTGAATCATTGAAGGCCACAAAGTTGGAGAAATTTTTATAGAGAAGTGATTATCAAAATAGCTTTAAGGAAGATGACAACTTAGTCTCTTAAATGGTTGAAGAGGACAAAGAAGGCTTAAGAGCTGAAGGGCAAAAGTATTATTTATAAATACAATAAAACAAAAAATATATTAAAACAAATAATCAAATGAAGAAAAATATATTATAACTGGTTAAACTCTGTTATAAATAAGTATAATTTCTATGGGGCTTTATATTTTTAAAAATCCTTTTAATGTGTTTATTCTAAATTTATTTCAGACATTTGTATTTCTATCTGAAGAAATGAAAAAAAAAGTGTTGGTGTCCCATTTCTTCTCCCACTCTCACTGGCCAAGTAAGTACTTGCTGTGAGGGCATTTTTGTTGTCTCTAAAATCCTGAAACAAAAATAGATTCAGAGACATAGAAGCATCAAAACTGTCAAACCTCAGAGGGAAGGCAGAGGAGGGTGGGTGAGTGGGAAGAGTCCACCAATGAACTTATAAGCATATATGCATCACCCAGGGACACAGACAATAGGGTGGTGAAGGCCTAGGGCGGGGGGGCCCTTCGGGGCAGGCTGGGAGAGGTCAGTGGGGGATAAAGGGTATATATGTAATACTTTTAACAAAAAAGATTAAAGAAACACACAACTGATGCCATTTCTTTCTATATTTGTGTTGATCAATGGGATGGGATGGGCCCCCAGAAAACCATCACCATATCTGGACTGTCTGGTTGTGTGAGCTTATTGCTATAGTAGATGGAGAGTTAGAAGGCAGGATGTGGGTGCTGCATGGAATCCTGCCCATCAGAGCCTTGAGGGGTGCAGGGATGTTGTCTTTCAGGCCTTTGCCCTCACGCATCAACAGAACCAGGCTGGACAGTGGGGGGTTGGTTTTGCCTAAGGGGCCTTCCAGCTCTACCTGTGATGGCACATGCACTGAGGGAGGCCTGGTCACCTATATGGGACCTCAGGTCGGTGATAAGCCAAAGGGCTCATTGATGGACTGATAGGCCTTCAAGACAAATAAGGGGTGCCAGCCACTCAGACTCCTCCAAGTCGTGGCCCCACTAACTTCTGGATACCGTAGATGTTCCCTTCCACTTACTCAGGACACTGCTTTCCACAGGTGGGTGAGCTCCAGGAGGCAGGGTTGCTGTAGGGGCAGCACCTGGTAGGTGTCACCTGGATAGTTTCTGTCCACAGCTTCACACTGCGGACATGCTGCACAGGCCCTCCATCCATGCACAGCGCCTGCTGACACCCTGCCCTTGATCTCACTGAGGTACTGATGCTTTTGGTGATGGTGAGGATGACAGGGCTGGCACAGTCAGGCCCAAAGGACCTTCTTGCGGACCTCAGCCACCTCCCACTAGTACTTGGCCAGGTAGCCGGCACACTTGTCAGGCCCTTGGTCAGGCTGTTGTTAGGGCTGTGCCTCCATGAACAGCTGACTATGATAGTTGGGGGACGTGGACAGACAGAGCATGCCCCATTCCTCGCTGACAGTCTTGGGGTTGGAGATGCCTGAGTCATTTCCTGATGGGAATATGGGCTTGGTACTCCTCTACGTCCTTCTGGCAGTTCTCCAGTACAGTCTCTGTAGTGATGTGCTCCCCCAGCTCTTCAGGGATGCTCTGCACCAAATGTGTCAAACACAAGGCCCGCGGGCCAAATCCGTCCCACCAGGCCTTGCAATGTGGCCCGCACCGCACTGTCATCACTGCACTCCACTGCATTTCCATCACAATGACAGTTTATGACTGTTCAGTAAACCATTTGGCCTGCGATTTAGGCTGGATTTTAGATTTTGGCCCCTTCTCTGATTGAGTTCGACACCCCTACCTGCACAATGAGGTCCAACTTGGCCAGCAGTTCACCCTCTGCCAGCTTGGGCAGATCTCCCTGGTCCCTGGCCTCCACTGTAATCCTGATGATGGGGCTCATGCTGAACTTTATCACCTGCATGTGTGGATGTGCTGTAAGGTGGTGATGACCCTGTCTTCACAGGGAACTGGTCAATGCCCACCAGAGCGGGATGTTCCTGCAGGGCATGTCTTCCACGGGCCCCACATAATGGCTTGCCAATCACAAGGATTGTTCTATGGGTTGGCCAAAGGTACAGGTCCTCCTTCTCTCATGTTTGGTTGCAGGGGGAGGATGTTTGGTGTTGATCATTTCACAATATATATAAATATCAAATAATTATGTTGTATATCTGAATTCTTGTCCTAAACTTGGATAGCCTTCTCTCTGGGACATACCCATGATTTAATAGATGTGTGGATCAGACAGCAGTGTGGTCAGTATGAACCCTAAAATGACTGGGAAAAATAAGTTATGGTTGTCCCAGCGATGGAGGACAATGAGTACTAATTAAAATACCAAAATTTAGTACTTCCAAGGAGTTCCTGAGAACATGATTCAGAGAAAGTACTAGTCTTTCATTTTCTTCCATTTCACATGAGACTGCATTCTTTGAAGACAAGAATCACATCATAGCCATTTTTTGTGTGCAATTGTGCCATAGTATCTGTTGCTTAATATATGGTTATATTATTAAACAATCAAACAGGAAATTCTACATCTGCCAAAACTTATATACAACCTGTTTAGCATATGCATTTAGAAGGCAGGGAATTACTATTTAATCGGTCTTTATGTTTTCTCTAAGTATTTTTTATTTAGTATTCAAACTATAAGAAATGTTTTTTAATCTTTTTTCTTTTTACAGAAAATAAACCAATTCAAATCACTTGTACATTCATTTTCTAGTATAGAAGATAGGGGGTCATTAATTTTTGAACTATTAAAGAATGAAGCAAGAATATAGTCACTTTAGTAACAAAAATGGTTCCACTTTACACTTTATCAAGCAGGGTATTATTTTCAGTGACAAAATTTGTTAATTATTCAAGATAGAAATGTTTATTTTGAATCAGTTGACTGGACAGAATTTGTATTTTTCTTGGGTCATCAGAGTGAAGAGTTTTTAAGATTAGGTATGGAAAAAGGGTAATTTTCTGTATACGGTTATTTAAGATACTTTAAAATTCTGGTTTTGGGTTTGGGTTTATAGCAGAGTCACCTGGTACTTTCTCACCCCCAAAATACATATTCTAGGGTCTTAGCACAAACTAATTCAATTAAGATCTTCAATTATGTTTTCACATATGTCTGGTCCACAGATCAATGAAACAAAAATTCCTCAGGTTATTTACATTAAGTGTCTCTGCTTAAATCTCTCTCATTTGAATTTCAAGTACTAGACCATAGCTTTAAGTCTAGCATTACAGAGTTCAGCCTACTTGTACAATCATGATTATAATAATCTCTGCCTCCTTTCCAGAATGATATTAAAAAATTGATCTTTAATAATAAATATATGATATATGAGTGTTAGGATGACTAGTCAAAGATGAAGGGTAAAGAGGAACAAAAACCAAACCACTAAATTGCATTAATAGAATTAAAGTGGGCTTGGGAAAAATGTTAAGGACATCAAAATTTTATTTTAAAGCTTTGTTCAGAAGAAAGATCAAGAGATGTTGACTTCATAGAGAAAAGTTTCAGAAAAATTTGAGTTGACTTAACATCTAGTTTGCTTCTTTGCTTTTTATCATCAGTCATGTGAAGAAAAATTAAAATGTAGTGTAGATAAGGACCCAGAAAATGTGCACCAAACTTCTGTAAATTAAGTTGGGGGAAACAATATGTGTTTTTGGTGACAGAGATGAAAAAATAATAATAAATAAAAAGGCTCAGTAGAACAACCAAAACTAAGCACAAACATTTTTCTAGATTAATTGTAATTTAGCTCATGAGTTTAAAGAATCAACTACCTAAGCAAAGATTGGGTAGCACCTAGTACATGAACCACTAGTACAGTAGGGATTCATATAAAAAAAAGTCACTGAAGATTAGTGTGAATTTAAAGTGAGGTATGGTTGTCACCTTGTCCATGATAGGAATGTAGTGGCCTAAACAAATGAGTAGTTCCATTGAGCTTTATTTATTTCTGTTTGTTTTGATTCTATTGCTGTACTAATTTAGTGATACTCAGAATACCTCCTTGTTAAAGGTGTATGTCCTTGTACAATTAATTCCATCTTTTAAGCTCCTTGAGGCATCAGTGCTATCAAAGCTACATCTTTTTCTCAGCGGCCTGAGCCCTACTTTGTAGTATCTCTCCTGTAGGGAGTGGCTATAGGATCAAGCCTTGGAGTAACCTGTGGCAGAGTCACATACAAGTCCCAGCTTGGAGGGCAGGGCCCTTCTAGCACAGTTAAGCTTGACCTTATAGGGAAGACTAGGTAGCTAATGGGCTGCTGGAAGTGCAGCAAGTGCTGCCAACACAAGGCTTGAGTGAGGAAATATATTTGAAACTGGCAAGAACATTGTAGACATGTTGACCACTCCTCTTGTTTTGCTTTGTGTGATCTGACTATAAAATAAAGCTTCGGCTTACAGGCTGTATCACTGTCTCCTCATCCAGTCACAGTGATCCAACCTGGCCCCAGCTATATCCTCTTGTCTGTTTTCTTTAATCCTTTACCACCCCTCCTCAGGCTCACCCCTGACCATGCTGGATGCAGTTTACTCTGCTACAGGTTTCCTAGTTCTAATGAGTCTATCCTCTTCCTCTGTTTCTCCAGTTTTAGGGCAGTGGTTGTAGTTACCACTTCTGTGATGCCTTGGTGTTCCCTTTTGCCTTTCTTGTCTACAGATAAATTACTTGAGCCAAATAGATTCTTTTATAATTTTGAACCAAGAGTCTCAGTTCAAAGCTGGACCTAAAGAAGCATGAGATGCAGTAGAATCAATTAATAGCAGAGCATTAGTATCTCTGAATTCCTGCCATTGAGTTTTTCAGAAACATTTGACCTATGAATCAGTCTCTTCTGCCCTCAGCAAAAGCATTTCCATAATTAAGACTGGGTTTACTTGGTGAGGTGGATATATCCCTATCATTTGAATGTTCAAGCAGAGAATAGATGCCTGTCAGATTTGTTTTAGAGGAAATTTCTTCAGTGAAAGCTTTTCATGTTAAAATATAAGATATACATCTATTCTGGGCTCTTCTCCAGACCCTGTGAATAGCAATATCCTAAGAATGGAGTCAACTCATATACATTAAAAAATAGCAGTAACAACAAGAACACCTCCTTTCTCCATATTATGCTGAAGTAGCTGGTCTAGAAAAGGATTATATTTTTGGAGATAGTTGGAAAACTATCCCAACACTCTCTGTGTCTCCATTTTTGTGATATCTCATGACTTTGTGGGCCAGCAATGCAAGTAGTATCTGGGTAATTGTGCACCATCTGGTATTGATTAGAGCCACTTGGTGATGTTTAACTGGGAACTAGTTTCACCTGGAGTATATAAGAGGTTTCACTCATATGCCTTCTATCTTGGTGGGGACAGCTTTACCCTTCATTTTCTCCATATAGTTTCATGACTTCTCCTTGTAGTCTTTTCAGCAAAGCAGTTGAACATTTTACTTGGTAGTTTAACATCTTATAGTAGCTTGGGGACTCCTTGTGCAAGGCAGAAGCTGGCAGCCATCTTAAATGGCAGGCCTGGATCTGGCATATGCCACTTCCACTGTTCTCTGTTGGTTGAAGCAGTCACAAGCCAGTCAAGATTCACAGGAAGGGAAAATAAACCCCATCTCTCAAAGAAAAATGAGTTAAGTCATTTTTTGCCATGTTTAATCCATCACAAAGGCCTCTTCATTAGGGAATATTATCTTTTTATAGATGGCTTTTGAGAAAGACAATTCCATTGTCTAAGAGCTGCAGGAAAAGACAGCCAGGCAAGGAATAGCTAGGCAAAGGGATGTCTGGCTTGTCCTTGACTAGAGAAAGAAGTATATAATGATGAAGAGCACACAAAAACAGGGAAACACATTGGATATAATTTCACCGTAAGCTGAGTTTTATTTAAGACTACAAGTATAGTAGCCTACCAGAATAGGATGGCAAAGAATTTGAGTCTATAGGTTACTCTAGGATTGGAAGTAGGTAATATTTGCTGAATTTTCACCAAAAGCAAGCCAGCAAATGATACCAATCACCAGTGAGAGTGACAGTAACTATTATATTAATTCAATTCGTCACTCTTTCAAGTTAATATGAATATATGCATTCTTTCCATTTAAATGATCTGTCTCTTAACTGAGAAATAGGAGAAAGTTTAACTGGGATTCCTTTAAATTTTTAAAAGGTATCATAAAACATAATAAATAGGGTCACTCATAATTTTTCTTGGAAAGCTCAGTTGATTTCATTTCTCTTGTTGTAACGAGTTTTCTGAATTGTCTTCCTTAAAGTTATAGCAACTTACTCTCTTTGAAATATGGAGCATGTTGTGACAAACTTGTTTTCCTTCTTTATTGTTGTGAAATTATTTCACAAATTGCATTTGTGAGCTGTGAATATGGTGTTGGTGTTATTTACACTTGAGGGCTGATTAAATATGTTTTTGTTTATATTAATTATGAAGCTGAGGCATTTGGGATTATTATTTGGTTTTGTTTTTCGTTTTATTTACTTAATTTTTTCTCATGGTAGGGGTTGGTTTTTACTTTGCTCCAAACTGCTAAGTAACTCAGAAATGAAATTGACATAGACTCTTCAATATTAAATATGTTGATTAAAATTAACAGCATGGGAGGGAGTTTCAATGAAAATACATTGTCATTTGATAAATTAACATGTGAGACAAACTCATAATAAAGGCTAATTTAACCTAGTTGCTTAAAGTTTTGTTTTGTTGAGTTAAAGACTAGGGAACTAAATTCTTTCTATTGATACTTTCCCAGTACAGTAATATTGAAACACCTCTGTTCGCCAACTTCCTGAGGTACAGAATTCTCCAAACAATATTGTGTTCCTGGCATCTATTCTTTTGGTGACTTGACAGACTGGAAAAGTAATTACCTCTTATGGGAAAGTATTCTATTTCCTTTATGGAAGATGATTAATATGGATGCCTTCTATGCAACATTTAAAATCCTCTGGCTGTACTTTTTATTCCAATGACTGCTATCAGTTCTTTGAAAGTTGCCAGCATCTTCATACAGGTGAATCTGACAGCACCTTGCAACTGTACCTTAGAGCCTAAGACCTGAACTGAGTGCCTACAACTTTGTGGTCTTGACCTCCTCTGATACATCATGGAGACCTATGGGAACTCTTTTGCTCTGCATGCAAAACCTATAAACGTGGGGAAGGAATAAGTTGGATAAATGCTTCACCTTCTCTTCCAATGGACAGATGGCCTCTAGACATGTTTCTTAAGCTTCTCAGATTATTACTAAGGGGTGGTGTAACCACTTTCCACTTTCTCATAGTAGTTAACAATTATATTCTTATATTGGCTCTCTTTCTTTACTTTTCTATTTCCCCCCAGTCTCTCACTCTTGTTACCTGTGAATGTTTCCAAACAAGTTACTCACATGTCACCCATGTCTTAGATATGCTTTTATTAGGAGAACCAGAGTCCAGACAAGGCCCATAAAACTTATTTCTTCCACTGCAATGATCAATAATGTGTTGGAATTTAATTAGGGCATGTTTTCTCAAGAATATCCCACTATATAAGACTTTGATTTCAGCACACTATCTCATTAATCTTTATCTTGTTTGTCTTCTCTCTGCTGGTACATCTATGACCTTTGTTCTACTGGCACACAGACAAGAACTTTTGGACAAACAATGTCTGCTTATGAAGTTAAATGTTGGAGAAACATATTTTGAATTTCAGATGTCTGGAAGTTTTAATGAAATTTTTAGTTAATTTTCATATCCCCCAAGTGATAGAATAGCATCAAATCTGATAAAAATCAAACTGTATTTTCTCCTCTGCACAATCCTAAACAGAGAAACTAATTGAACCAGAGTTTAAGTTGGACCTGGGCCAATTACCAGCTTTGCAAATCCCCACAAATTTCTTCTCAGACCTAACCTTACATTTATTGAATTTAGATCTGCATCTTGTAATCTCTGTTTTTTCTCAAGTGTTATATAGGACAGCAGTTGCCAACTGGTGGTCCACAGACCACTGATGGTCCATGAGGTCCGAAAGGAGGCAACCTCTGAATGGTGTCATTCTAAGATTAAAGATAGTTCTGCAAGTATAACTAGAAGAAATTTGTATATATAGTTCAATGAAACAAATCTTAGGAATCTAGGCTAAAGTGTTTAAAAATATATAGTGTTATAAATATATTGAGTAGTCAACCTAATAAAATCTGGGTAGTATAACATTTTCTGATTCATTGTTGCAATATTATATTAATGAATGCTCAAAAGGTAATTAAAGATTAATACATTTTTAAATTTTTTTCAAAAGATGTAAAAGGATTTTGAAGTTTAGAGTGAAAAACTATAACATTTTAGTTACCTAGAACATCTCAATTTATTGACTGGACAGATTTCTGACTGATAAACTTAAAACATTATAGAATCTAGAAAAAATAGCATAGTTGGTAATTTACATTTGAAAATAAGTATCAAAATTATTAGGAATATTAAGCATTTTATGAACTAGGCAAAGAGAGAAATACTTTACATGTATTTTTCTCATTTAATCTTAAAAATAGTTTATTTAGTTTTATTACTCCATTTTTTTGTCTTTTTTAAAATAATATTTTGTTTCTTAATGACAGTTGACAATATTATATTTGTTGCAGGTGTCCAACCTAATGATTAGACATTTATATAATTTATGAAATAATCACCCCAATAAATTTAGTACCCATCAAACACCCTACATAGCTATTACAGTATTATTGATTATATTCCCTATGCTGTACTTTACATCCCTAAGACTATCCTGTAAAAACCAATCTGTATTTCTTTAATCTCTTCATATTTTTCACCCATTCCCACAAGTCCCCTCCCATCTGGCAACTGTGAAAATGTTCTCTATATCTATGAGTCTGTTTCTGTTCTGCTTGTTTGTTTATTCAGATTCTACATATAAATGAAATCATATAGCATTTATCTTTCTCTGTCTGACTTGTTAACATTCAGCAAAATACCTTCTAGGTTCATCTATATTGTTGCAGAAGGCAATATTTCACTCCTTTTTTTTTAATGAATGAGTTATATTCCATTGTGTGTATGTGTGTGCGTGTGTATGCGCGCGTGTGTGTGTGTGTGTATGCCACTTTTAAAAATCTATTTACCTATTGAAGGACACTTAGGTGCTTCCCTATTTCCCTATCTTGGCTAGTGTAACTAATGCTGCAGTAAGCATACAGATGTATATTTAGTTAATTTTTCAATTTAGTGTTTTGGGTGTTTTGGGATAAATACCCAGAAGTGGAACTGCTGTGTCCTTTTTGTCTCTGGTTATACATAGCCTTTGCTTTTAAAGCCTATTTTGTCTAAGTTTTGTTACCCCCAGCTTTTGGGTTTTGTTTTGTCTTGTCATGAAATATCATTTTTTATATCTTTACTTTCAGAGTGTGTGTTTTTTAATTTGAAGTGAGTATCTTGTAGATAGCATATATAAAGGTATTATTTTATTATCCACTCAGCTACAGCATGTCTTTTGATTGAAGCACTGAAACCATTTACATTTAAAGTAATTGTTGATAGATATAAAGTAATTGCCATTTCTTATAGTACTGGTTTGGTAATGATGAAATTCCTTAGTTTTCTCTTGTCTGGGAAGCTCCTTATGGGTCCTTTGATTCTAAATAATAGCTTTCTTGGGTAGAGTATTCTTGGTTGTAGGGCTTTGCTTTTCATCATTTTATATATTTCTTGCCAATCCATTCTGGCCTGAAATGTTTCTGTTGTTTATTTAATCAGCTAAAGGTTTTATGGGATCTCCCTTGCAGGTAACTAGCTGCTTTTTTTCTTGCAGTTTTTAAGATTATCTGTTTTTAAACTTTACCACTTTAATTATATTGTATGTTAGTATGGGCCTCTTTGGGTTCAGTTTGTTTGAGATTCTCTGTACTTCCTGAATTCATATGTCTATTTTCTTTACCCAGTTAGGGAAATTTTCCATCATTATTTTTGTTTTTAAATTTCAGTCCCTTGCTGACCATTCTTCTTCAGCAGCCTCCTTTTGTGAATGTTAATAAGCCTTTGGTTTTTCCAGCTATATTATACCATTCTGTTTGTTTTTTTTGGATTCTCATTTTTTTTTTTTTTTGGAATTCTTATCATTAATTTTTTTTGCTATTCTGATTGGGTGTTTCTGATTCCTTATCTTCTAAACATTTAATTCTGTGCTTCATCTACTCTACTGTTGAGTTCTTGTACTGTATTCTTCATTTTAGTTATTGTATTCTTCATTTCTGACTGGTTCTTTTTTACCTCAAGTTCTCATTAAATTCATCTCCTCTTAAGTTCTTTGAGCATCCTTATAACTAGTATTTTGAATTCTGTATCTAGTAAATTGCTTATATCCATTTTGTTTAGTTCTTTTTGTGGCATTTTGTTCTGTTCTTTCATTTGGGACATGTTTGTCTCCTCATTTTGGCTGCTTCCCTGTGTTTGTTTCTATTTGGTAGAGCTACTATGTATCCCACTCTTATGTAGTTGTCCTGTAGGACCCATTGGTCAGCCTACCTGGACACTAGGTATGCCATCCCCTTCCCCCATGTGGGCAGTGCATATACTCCTATTGTAATTGAGCTCTGGATGCTTTTGGCACATTAATTCCAGAGATTTACCCCCAGGCCAAATGGCAGTGAGGTCTGGCTACAACCACAATGAAGGATCTGCTGGGGTTGAAATCACAGAGCAGAACTTAGTTCAATGGGGGCTCTGGTGCCCACAGAGTCTGCCCCTTGTGTTTCTCATAGACTTGTTGGGTGGTTGTTCTGCATATTCTGAAGCTGGTCTCTTTGGAGACCGCCCTGTAGGGACAGTCCAAGGTCAGCCACTGCCTATGCCGATTGGGCATGAGCTACAAAGTGATCTGCAGATGGCTGCTACTGGTGCTTGGCTTGGAGATGCCTTGGAGAGGCTGAGCTGTGAACCAAGGCTGGCTGCCACTTGTGCTGAGACAGGGGCCACTTAGCAAGAGGTATGGGACAGGCCAAGACCAGATGATGCTTATTTGGAGGTTGTGAACCTTTAAGAGATTTTAGGAAAGTCTGAAGTATTATCCAAGACAGGTTATTCGTATGGATAAGCCACTGGAACTAGCTTAGGTTGATTGGAAAGCTGGGTGGTATGGAGCCTCAGGGAATCAGCAGGCCAAAGTCAATAGTGTTAGCCCGATTGATGGAGACTCAGATATGGTGCCCACATGTCAGTTCAGTGGGAGTCAGGCTCAGCAAAGGAATAATGGCCTCTGCCACACTTCTGTGAGAAAGCTGCCCTTCCAGCTCTCACTCTGATGCCAGAAATGTCATTTCCTCCCTATATGTCCCTATGCCTTTTGACCTTATATTCCATCACTGGAGCTCAGAGCAAGTGAATCCGAAGTTTATGTGCCCTTTAAGATGAATGTCTGGGACTCTAGCAGCCTTCTGTCTCACTCAGCCCCAATTCTCATTCAGCCAGAAGTTATAGGGACTTCTCTTCCCCTGGTACTGGAACCCTGGACTGAGGATGGGGGAAGTGGAACTCTGGACTGTGGGTGGGGGTGGGACTGCTGTGGTGCTGGGATCCCTGCAGCTGAGAAATCCCTCTTGATTTTAAACATGTGGGTGTGGGAGCAGCTCATTCTTAGTTTCTACCTCCTCCTACCAATCTCCATGTGGCTTCTTCTTTATATCCTTTGTTATCAGACTTCTATTTAGCTAGATTTCAGGTGATTCTGAATGATGGTTATTCTTAGTTTAGTTGTAATTTTGACGTGGTTGTGGGAGGATGTGAGTATTGCTTTTATCTTGCTTACCATCAACTTGACTAAAAGTTATTAGTCTCTTTTCAAACATGAAAGAATGCCTTTGCTTTAAAAACATTAATTTGAATGAATTTACTCAATTATTTAGTTGCAAAACTCAAATGTCCGTTTTTCAATCTTTCTAGTGCTCTGAATGCTTGCTTCCTTAGGGAAGAAACAAACCTGATGGCCACTTCCAGAAACATCTGATTATTTGGTTTGCTGACTAAATTTATTACTATTGCTGGCCATGAAATCAGATTCACTTGAAACAAAAACCAGGGACCATGAGGGAAATTCAGAGAATGAAAAAGATTGTAAGATCCAGAGTTCAAAGAGGAAGAGATATAAAGAGAAGAAAAATAGAAAGAAAATGGAAGGAAGAAAAATAGAAAGTAAGTATCTGGCCAATATTATAAATCGGGAGAACTTATAAACTCACAGACGGGGGTCCAGTTGGAATAATATATTTTATTGTTCTTCTCATTAACATTATTGCAAAATTACACTGACCAAAGTTATTGGACGACTCTCTTTATTATCACTTAGTTCTTTTTTAGTTGTGTTTTTTGTTAATACTCACCTGATGATATTTTTTCCATTGCTTTTCAAAGAGGAAGGGGGGAATAGAGGAAGAAAGGGAGACAGGAGGGGGTGAGGAAGAGAGGGAGGGAAGGAGAGAGAAAGAGATAACAATGTGAGAGAGACACATCAACTGGTTGCCTTTCCTGTGTACTTGCCCTGACGAAAGGCAGAGAGCAAAGCCACAACCCAGGTACATGCCCTTGACTGACACTCAAACCCTGGACCCTTTGGTGTGTGGGCTGATGCTCTAACCATTTAGTAACACTCCAGGGCATCACTTAGTTCTTAAATGAATATAACTCTTAGAGGTAATTTGACTTTACATTTAAAAAATAATTCTTTTAACAGGAAATTTTATTTTTAAACCAGAGTAAATGTTGCTTGACTATTGAAAAATTTTTGTATTCATGTAAGGAATGAAGACATTTCAGATGATTGAATTCAAGGCACAGAATCTTAACTGGTCTGAACAAGAACACTCTATGCAATTTCATCATTATTTCCTTTCATATTTCATTGCCAAGCCTGTTTCACTTGCCTTCCTTCTATATATATTATTCCTCATTTATTTAACATATGTCCTTTTAGCTTCCTATTCCAATTTTACTGAGTAGTAATTGATTATACTCCAAAATGACATTTGCACTCTAACTGACAAGATTTCACTAATACTTACCAACAAAAGATGTTACTTGATATGCTATTTTGTCCTATGTTATTTTGTAAAATGACACAATGCTATCTTAATTTAAATTTCTCTCATTAGTGAGATTGAATATAATTATTGTTAGCCACCAGTCACATCATTAGGTAGTGTTGATGTTTCCTTTACTGCCTCTTTATAATCTCTCTAAATTGTAAATATTGGTATGTCAGAGGCTCAAGATTAAAAAAAATCTCTTCTGAAGCTACAATCACTCTTTTGGTTATTAAGACCATAAATCTAGATGAGATATCTATTTATGTCCTGATGACTTCCAAATGTATATATTCAGTTAGGACTTCTTTATAGCCAACTGCCTCCTTAATGCATCCTGTTCTGTATTCAATGAGTGTCTTAAATTTTACATGTCTATAAGTGAACTCTTAATCACCATTCTTTCAATTCAAATCAGCCCTACCCATTTGCCAGTCTTCCTTTATTTCACTAAACAAATTAAAAAATCTTGAAGTTGTCCTTTACTTATATCATTCTCTCATATCCCACCACCTACACATTGGTTAATCCTCTTAACTTTGTCAGTATATAACCAAAGTCCAAATGCCTTCCTTTATACTTAACCATTATCCCTGTGATCTATACCATCATCATCTCTTGCTTGGATTATTATAATAGCCTCCTAACACAGCAATTTTCTTCAATAGACTTAGTAATCTTTCAAAACATATTTTTCATTCCCTAAGTCTTTTTAAAAAATCTCATTCATGTTAAACTCAAATCCTTAAAATGACAGAAAACAAACACTCCTCCATGACTATTCTAAGCTCACCTATAATGTGTATTTGCCTATTGCATTCCAGCCACACTAGCCTATTTGATGTTACTGAATATGCAAGACACCCTTCCATCTCAGGGTCTTTGAAATTGCTGTTTCCTGTCTGGAATTTGGTTTCCTTGTATAGCTTCATGTTTATTTCTCTCTCTTCTTCTGGGCCCTGCTAAAATACTACCTTGCTTTTTAATTCCTTATATGTCAATTTACTTTGCTTAAAAGTACTCATTACCACATAATGTTTTCTTTTAGTATATAAACTGCATGAGGGAAAGAAAATTTTTTATTTGTTTTCTCCTCGAACTCCACTGTTTAAGATAGTGACTGGCATTAAAAACATACTAGTAAAATAGATAAATTATTTTTCTTTTATCTAAAACCACTAGAAGCCCAGTGAACAAAATTCAGGACTGCTGGCTCTCAACTGCTCACCTGCCTGCCTTCCTGATTGCCCCTAACTGCTTCTGCCTTGCAGCCTGATCACCCCTAATCACACCCTGATTGATGTCTAATTGCTCCCCTGCCAGCCTGCTTGCCCCCAAGTTCCCTCCTCTGCTGGCCTGGTCACCCCTAATTGCCCTCTCCTGCTGGCCTGGTTGCCCACAACTACCCTCCCTGCTGGCCATCTTGTGTCCACATGGGGGCAGTCATCTTGTGTGTTGGAGTGATGGTCAATATGCATATTATTATTTTATTAGGATAGAGGTCTGGTGCATAGGTGGGGGCCAGCTGGTTTGCCCTGAAGGGTGTCCCAGATCAAGGTAGGGTGGCCTAGGTGAGGGGCCTGTGGTGGTTTGCAGGCCAGCCATGCCCCCCCTCCCCAACCCCACCCCAAGCAGAGGCCCTGGTATCTGGGGTTTATCTTCTATAATTGAAACTTTGTAGCCTGGAGTGGAGCCAAGCCTTCTGCTCACTCCCTGGCAGCAGGGAATTTATTTACCTTCTATAATTGAAACTTTGTAGCCTTAAGTGGAGGCCTGGGCTGGCCAGGGTGTGGAGAAAGCTTGGCTTGCTCCGTCGCCTGGGAAAACCAAGCTTTCCTCCTTTCTTTGTGGCTGAAGCCATCTTGGTTGGGTTAATTTGCATAGCCACTATGATTGGCTGGTGGGCATGTTTGGTGGGCATGGCTTGTGAGTGTAGCAGAGTGGTGGTTAATTTGCATATTACTCTTTTATTAGATAGGATAATTTTGGTGATATTAAAATTAATATAGAGCTTTCTTTTGGTTCATATTTTTTCATTTAAAGGTATATATTTTTTAAGCCTTACTTTCCCCCTAATATTTCTATGCCCTCATCCTTTTTAAAATGTGTTACTTCTAAACAGGTGTGTGTGTGTGTTTGTGTGTATTTTAAGAGCAGTTTTAGTTTCATAGTAAAATGGAGAAAGGTAGAGAGATTTCCCATATACCCCCAATCGCCACATATGCATAGTCTCCACCATTATCAACATCACTAAATAGCTGGACACATACACACACACACACACACACACACACACACACACACACATATATATAAATACAGACACACACACACACACATATATTTCTTATATATTTATTTATTTTAACCAAGGATGACCACATTGGCACATCATAATTATCTAAAGTAAATCATTTACCTTATTCTTGGTGTTGTATATCCTATGGGTTTAGAAAAATATGTAGTGATGTACCCACAATTATAATACCATACAGAGTAATTTCACTGCCCCTGTTGTCTGTATCTGCCTATTGATCCTTTTCCTAATCTAACCCCTGGATATTACTGATTTTTCACTGTCTCCATAGTTTTGCCTTTTCTAGAATGTCATATAGTTGGAATCATACAGCATGTAGTTTTTTCAGATTGACTTCTTTCACGTAGTAATATTCACTTACGTTTCTTCCATGTCTTTTTCTGATTGATTTGTATATATATTTAAAAATTAAAACTGATAATTCTAATTTTCTATTAAGTGTGTTTAGCCTGTGTTACTGTGTAATTTCAGTTATGCTAGTACTTGGTTCTTCAATATTTTTTATGAGTTTTATTTACCATGGCTTTTATTTTTTATTTTCCTACCATTACCTGTAACAATATTTATCCTAACTTGGAAATTATGCATTGTGTTTGAGATCCCATAAATATGTTTTTCCGTATGAATATCTTTTGTCCCACCCAAAGGAACTCCTCTACCCTGTGTTGATACTACAAGGAGTTTTAGGATTGTATTGTTATTCCTTGTTCAGTTACAACGTAAACTCTCTTTTCTATACCTTGTTCTTGTAGAAATATCTCTCTTAACATAAACATGCTTTTGCTGAAAGTAGGTGTATACATAGGAATTTTAAGTGACCCTAAGTGTATATACTTCCTGAGCACACACCCTAATCCTCACTCACGGGGGAAATTGGGGAAGGTGATTCTATGCAAACTATTACATTAATCAGTTATAGGGGCACTTGCATTTCTAACGAAGTAAGCGTGGCTTTCAGTGCTTATCATTTTCCTGTGGTGTGGATCTGCCTCCGCTGACTTGGAAGGCGGGCCCAGCTGGAGGGGAACTTTGTCTTCTCCCCAGACTGCACCTCACAGAGGCCCGGCTTCCTCCCAGGTCTGTGGCGGACCTGGCGGTCCTGCTTACCTGCCACCTGCCGCTTGGATTCCCTGGGTTTCAGTTCTGAGTTGTGAGCTCTTCCGAGCAGCGGGCTCTCTTGTTCCTGTGCTGTTCTAAGAAGCGCCATGAAATCTCGCGCTGTCCTGTGATGAAATCTCATGCTGTTCTGTGATGAAATCTCGCGCTGTCCCATGGTGAGATCTCACGCTGTCCTGTGATGAAATCTCATGCTGTTCTGTGATGAAATCTCGAGCTATCCCGTGGTGAAATCTCATTCTGTCCCGTGATGAAATCTCGCGCTGTCCCGTGGTGGAATCTCGTGCTGCCTCGTGGTGAAATCTCGGGTGGGCTCATGATGAAATCCCGTGCTGTTCCATGATGAAATCTCGCGCTGTTCCATGAAATCTCATGCTGTCCCTTGGTGAAATCTCACGCTGTCCCATGATGGAGTCTCACGCTGTCCCATGATGAAATCTCGCGCTGTCCTATGATGAAATCTCACCCTGTCCCGTTATGAAATCTCGCGCTGACCCGTGGTGGAATTTCACGCTGCCTCGTGGTGAAATCTCATGCTGTCCCATGATGGAGTCTCATGCTGTCCCATGATGAAATCTCGCGCTGTCCCATGATGAAATCTCGCGCTGTCCCATGAAATCTCACGCTGTCCCATGAAATCTCACGCTGTCCCATGAAATCTCATGCCGTCCCTTGGTGAAATCTCACGCTGTCCCATGATGGGGTCTCACGCTGTCCCATGATGAAATCTCACCCCGTCCCGTTATGAAATTTCGTGCTGTCCCGTGGTGAAATCTCGCGTGGGCCCATGGGGGACATGCGTCTACCATTTGGCCAGCCTGTGTGAGCTGGACCCGCCCTGCCCATTAGCCACTGAGCGGCCGTCCTGTTAGCAGGTGGATTGTTGCAGCCTGAGCTCAGGGAGCCTACTTCATCAGTAATGGCTCCAAAGCACAAGCGTGGTGGTGCTGGCGGCCGGGGCGTGCCCCAGAGACGCTGGGAAGCGCTTCCTGTCAGCGAACAGGTGAGAACAGGACAGAAGATTCTGGGGGACAACCACGTTCATATACCTTTTGTTGCAGTATACTGTTTTAATTATTCTATTTTTAGTTATTGTTCATCTCTTCCTGTGCCTAATTTATAAGTTAAACTTTATCGAAAGTATGTGAGTATAGAACAAAAACAATATGTTTACGGTTTGGTATTATTCACAGTTTCAGGCATTCACTGGGGTGTTGGAATGTACCCCCCTCGGAAAAGGGGGCCACTGGACTGACCTTTTCCAGTTGTGTCCATTTCAGAGGGAAGGAAAGCCTGGGCCCTGTTGTCAGTGTGTTCACATCTCAGAGCTTCTTCGCTGGTGCGGAAACCCTTGGGCAGCTCCCAGCCATTTATGACCGATCATTATAGCCTAGACCCGTGGTCTGCAAACTGCGGCTCTCAAGCCACATGTGGCTCTTTGGCCCCTTGAGTGCGGCTCTTCCACAAAATACCAAGGCCTGGGCGAGTCTATTTTGAAGAAGTGGTGTTAGAAGAAGTTTAAGTTTGAAAAAATTGACTCTCAAAATAAATTTCAATCATTGTACTGTTGATATTTGGCTCTGCTGATTAATGAGTTTGCCGACCACTGTCCTTGACAGTCCTAATGGGCGGGGCCAGCGCTTCAGTGCTTGAGGCTTGTGACTGTGGACGGGTCACAGGCATGGGGAGATGGCTCTGGGAGAAGCTCAAGCGGGTAATGGAGAGTTCACCATCCAGTGTCAAAAAGTAATTCTTTTTTTTTAAAAAAATATATATATTATTGATTTTTTTATAGACAGGAAGGGAGAAGGATAGAGAGTAGGAAACATAGATCAGCTGCCTCCTGAACCATCCCCTGCCACCGATGTGCTTGCAAACCAAGGTACATGCCACATGCCCTTGAACGGAATCAAATCATTCTGTAGGCCGTTGCTCCATCCATTGAGCCAAACCAGGCAGGGCTCAAAAAATAATTCTTAACGTGCCTTAAGTGACTTATGACAATATATAGTCATAGCCCAGAATTGCTTCCAGGAGAATGAGGGTGGTAGGCAGGGGGAAGGAAGGTATAGAAGGTTCTGGATGAGATGACTGCAATACAAAAATACAAAGGTCTCTATTTTTGAAACATACAATAAGCTCCAGGACAGTGAACCGTGCTCAGCCTTACTGTGTGCACAGAACATTTCTCTGATTCGGTGTAACATGCTTGCTTACTTTCAATTCATGCTTTCTGTATGAAAGTCATTTAATGCTGTGGCCAAATGACATTAAAATCATATTACAGGAAAAAAAGAAAAGAAAGGAAATATATCTTTTAAAGAATCTTTCAAAGAGGACACATATATGATAAAATTTCTGAAAAGTTTTGTGCTGAAACTTTACCAAGAAAATATTAAAGCAATAGTTCAATTTTATTTTTATTCAGTATTTTGTATTATGCTGTTATTGCAGAGATATGTTACTATGATTTTAAAAAAAAAATTTTTTTTTTTTTTACTGATTTCAGAGAGGAAGGGGGAGAGAGCAAGAGAGAGAGAGAGAGAGAAACATCAATGATGAGAGAGAATCATTGATCCGCTGCCTCCTGCACTCCCCACACTGGGGATAGAGCCTGCAACCCCGGCATGTGCTCTTGACAGGAATCGAACTTGGGACCTTTTGGTCCTCAGACCGACACTCTATCCACTGAGCCAAACCAGCAAGGGCAGTGGTCAGCAAACCATGGCTTGCTAGCCACATGCAGCTCTTTGGCCCCTTGAGTGTGGCTCTTCCACAAAATATCATGTGCACGAGCACACATACAGTGCAATTGGAACTTCGTGGCCCATGTGCCGAAGTCAGTTTTCGTCTCTCAAAAGACATTTCAATTGTTGTACTATTGATATTTGGCTCTGTTGACGAATGAATTTGCCAACCACTGAGCTAGGGCAATATGATTTTTTAAATTCCATTGTACGTGATCTGATTTTGACATTTTCTTGGGGGATATGTGTCTAGGTGTGATTTTTGTTATTTTGATTATCTATCCCAGTGCAGTATGAGCTCTATGAATCAAACTGGGCTAACTGCCACAAGAAAACAGTTCCAAATCTAACTAGCTGCTTGTCAGGTAGTGTCCCAATGTGGTCATTCAGCTACCTGGTTCTTTTGATCTACACTCAGTCATTGAACTCCACCTACACACAAAGGAGCAGAGGTAAATGTAGTCTTCTTGTGTGTCCAGGAGGTCAGTGAAACAGTATGGTACAAGCAGAATTGTCTCTGTCACAGAACACTAGCATATTGAAACCTAATATCAAGCCATTGTTACTTTTAAAAATAATCTTGGTTATTATTTTGACAACTATTTTATTCTCTGCTTACACTCTTCAGTTTCTTGGTTTTCCAACTCAGTGAATTCTGACACTTGTATCTGTTAGTCTTGCTGCATGTTGCAAAAAGTTTTCTTTTCTTTCTCTTTAAGAACATTTACTTGTTTGTTTTAAATGCCTGTATATTCCTTCCTTTTAGTTCATTTTTCTCCATTAAAAGGTGTGTGTTTTTTTCCTTTGTTGTCTTCTAAAATAGTTCTCATGTCCCTTACATGCCTCTTAATTGTTCTCTGTAAGCCAATCTTATTTCCTAGAAAGAGAGGAAACAACAGATGGCCTGGCCTGCCATCTGTTGGGTGGGTTAAAATTATGAGACTGTGAGTTTGGGATTTATGCTCACCACTGCCAGAACTGTTTCTCCTACCTACCGTAGAGTGCTTCCCACTCTCTCCGCAGGCCCTGCTCTTGTCCTCAGAAGGCAAACTTCCTTTTAAGTGTTCTAGTCCCAGAAAGAGTGAGAACTCTCAGGGGGCCGTGTGGCTGCTGCAGTCCTAGACTTGGCTCTCTACACCAGCAGGACATGATTGCTGCCCTGATGCTATCCTGCAGCTTCCAGCGGCTGCTCTAGCCTTCCTGAGCTGTGTTTTTAACAATGATTGCGGAATGTAACTTAAGGGTGACAGGTAAAAGTGAGTGTGCTGTTCTTAAAAATGCATTTGAAATTTTGAAGCAATATGGGATAGTGAAAACATCTGGGATTGATGGAGAGAAGAATTTTTACCAATTTGCCCATTTTTTTTATTCATCAAACAGTCATGTTTCTAGTCATTTATTTAACAAATACTTATCAAGGACCAATTATGGCTAGAAAATTGTCATATTGCACTAGAATTTTAGAAGTAAACAGAATAGAAAAAATACTGCTCTTACAGTCTGCAGATAGAAGAGACAAATAAACCTATGTATAATTTGTTATGAGGAAAAGTGCCATGAATGAGAACAAAACAGACATAGAGTAGAAAATGTCAGAGGCTAGGAAAGCAAGGTTTGGGCAGAGGCCTACATGAAGGGAGAGTGAGAATGGGGTCACGTAGAGCAGTGTCCCACAGGGGGGCAATTTGATTTTTAATTCGAGAATGAGTTATTAGCAGTGAATTTTTTGCATTTCTTATGGTTGTAGAGGCCTCGTAGACAGTATATAAATATATGTTGTGCCATATTTGGGCATTTCTGTTTCTATTATATGTTTTGAAACTTTATTTGCTATTTTTTCATAGCACTTCATATTATTATTATTATTATTATTATTATTTTATCAATTTCCTAGTGATTTCTTCCTCAGTACTTCAACTTTCCTTTCTTTTATTTTTCTCTTTCATGGATGCCATATTCTTTGGAAGCTTGTTTAGTCCACATTAGTGGACTTTTAGGCTTCCTCCTCATTAATAGTTCACTTTTTGAATAATAAGAACTATATGGTATGGGGTGGGGGGCATCAGGATTTTAGAGATGCTTAGGTGAGGCCTGGCCAAAAAGAGGCTGGGAACTACTGACTTGGAGTCTCTGCCACTTATAAGCCATGTAACTGTGGACAAGGTTTGCTGTGGAGATGGAGTAGGACAATGTATGTAAAGGGCCATTGAATGGCATTGAGTTAGGGACTTAATGTTAGGGGCTAATAATGTACATTATTAATAATCTCAAATTAATAATTAAAATACTGTTTAGCATATCTAACTTTTCTGTTATTAAAATTGCCTTTACTTTATTGAAAATTTCTGGGGATTGGCAGCAAATTCATATAGCAAATTTTCTTATTTACTTTGTTTTTATATCTAAAGCTCATTAGTCACGGTTTTGATCACAGACAGTAAAGTTAAAAGATTCTATTGGCAGAAATCAGTGGATTTTAAGGACCATTCAGGGAACAATACAAATTAGTGAAATCTATAGTGAGGGGAAAGCTAACAAACATTTGCTAAGTTCACCTCTCTTCTCTGTCTCTGTCTCTCTCTCTTTGTTTGCATATATTAAGCCAGTTGAAGACTTAGAATAATTGGTCATATAAATATTATAATTAAACTCTCCTGAGCTGTTCAGGATTTTCATCTGCATAAACAAATGAGCAGGACACCCTTCCATCTTCGAGCACATTTCCTGTCCTCATCCACATGGGAATTGAACATCTCATTGCTTTATAGTTATATTTGATCAAACATGCTGTTAGTTATGCAGTTTAATCTTCTACCTTGAATATTGGAGCTTGTCTGAATAAGTTTTTTGTAAGTCTGTCAGCTTGTGAGAGTTGAATATTTTCTGTTTTTCCCCCCCGTTATTATTTTTTTACCTTTTCGTGGGGAGGAGGGCAGAGAGAGAAAGGAAGGGAGAGGGAGAGAGAGAGAGAGAGAGAAACACTGATGTGAGAGGGCAACATTGATTGGCTACATCCTGCACACTCCCTCCCAAGGTTGGAACCCCCTCACCCAGTCATATGGCCTGACCAGGATTCGAACTGAGCCATCCCAGCTAGAACTAAGAGTTGAGTATTTTTCTTCAAAGAATAAACTAAACAGTTTGGACCATCTTACTGAAAGGGACTTTACAGAGAAGTGTCCAAAATGTTTTAAGTGGTTATAGCACTACAATAAATAGATGATTATTCAACTTTGCTACTATAAAAGAAACAACTCATTTAGAGGAGACTCCCAATTTTTATAATCATATGTTTTTGTTACAAAGATAGTTTTATTTAGATTTTACATGTAAAATATGAAAAACAGATTTTTCTTATTGAAATTGGGTGGAGGGGATAGTAGTGGTGAGAAGCCCAAATCAGTTTTTCTCCTGGTTTTCTGAGCAGCCCTGCAGGGGTCCATGAAATACCATTTTGAAACCACTTGTTTTCATGTCTGAATGTTCCAATTCTTACTTGCAGGTAAAGAAGAAAAGATAGAGTCTTTCTCTATAACTTGGGTTTACCATGCCCAGATTAACTTGCTATCTCATGTTATACATTTTGGTTGAAGAAGAAAAATTCAAGAATTTTGAGGTATTATAATGAATTATTCCAGTAACATGCAGCTTCCTAGCAGATTTATGAGGGATAGATTTAGCCGAAATGGAGTGGAGGGACTGAAGAAACAATCCCCTCTCTCCACCTGACACTTGCCTATGTATAGCATTTTTCTAATGTTTAAATCTTTTACCCATGAGTAATTAGTTGTATTATTATTTTTCTATCTTTATTCACTTACTCAACAAACACTTTTCAAACCTACTATATACCAGAATCAGAATGAGGGCTTAAAGATAAAAAAAAAAAAAAAAAAAAAAAAAAAAAAGATAAGTTCTCTAGACTTGGACACTCAGAGAAATTACACAACTTCATTTACAGTGAAATATTTAAGTTCATTTTGGCAGTGAAAGTCATTATTTATTTTCTAATTTGCTACAATTACCAGAAAAAAAATACTGTGTTACAATATTACTGAATTAACGTTCCTCATTGCTTTATTGATTTTTTTAAAAGTGATAGTTTCTACTTTGAATTTCTCATTATTAAGGGCAAGAAACTAATTTGTCCAAACAAACAAAAGTCTATATCATTTATTGGTATCTTCGTACTGTCCCTTAATATTGGCTAGTGGTCTAAAATACAAGAAGTAAATTAGGTTGAATCCGGAGGGCCTGTGTATGAGATGTGGCCTGGATAGGTCTCAAGGAGAGGCTAGACATTTTCTCCACTAGCTATCCTAAGTGAAGTTCAGCGGCCCCCGCATAGAGTGGAAAACCTTTGATGGGTGAAATGAGCTATTTGTGGAAAGCAATCATATCCTTTGTATCACCAGTAGCACAAATACTGTAGTAAATAAATAATTGGTATTCAATACTTGATTCCCTGGCTAATGGGTTGAAACCTGAAACTACTGGCCATGAAGAGACTACTAAGAGGACACTATTCTGAGAAGCATAACAGGGGGGTCATTAAGTTCTAAAACATGCACTGTTACTTCAAAAACCAATTATTATGCAAAGGTAGTCTGTATAGTTTATTTCCTGAAGACTATGATTTTCTTCTAATTCAAACACCATCAGCTCCAGTAAATGACGGTTTGCAACCTGTCTCTCGGCCCTACCTGCACTTGGGTTTTCAGGCGCACACACTGTTGTCCTTAGAGTTGGTTGTAAGTTTTGTTAAGGATTTCGTGATTTGTTAGCTAGGATGACTCATGTGAAACCCACTTTTAAAGAGATGACTCAGCGGTATTTAAAGAAATTTTGTTGAATGGAAAAATAAAAATGACTTTGTTGGCAGGAATGTTCCTTTTTTGAACGGTTTTATGATAGCATCGCTGTCTTTGACCCATTCTTACTTCTGCCCTGGTGCTCTTGGTGCTTCCTGTGCAGATGCAGTGACATTTCATTAGCTCAGACCTGCTGATTCTTTATTTGGGATCATTTCCAAAGGGGATTGGCTGAAGTTTACTTGTTTTTGTCACCTTAAGAAATAGGTTGCTAAGCAAAATAACATCCTTAATAAGAGTTCCGGAGTGATTTCTGATTGAGAAATAAAATATAATATATAGGCATTTTAAACATTTGTTAGACTGAAAATCATTATTATGAGATTGTTATCTGTACCTTTCCAGTTATTGGCTGTGTGATCTTAATTCCCTCATCTGTAAAAGTGATAATAATAATAGTACCTATTTGATGTTTGAACTCCTTCATCCATTAAATGGTAGTACTAATGGAGCCTACATCATGGCATGCGAGTGATAATGGGTAAATACCCATAAAGTTCTTAAGCAGTACCTGGACTATATAATTCTTCAATGTTTTGAAATTTATTATTAGTAGAGTGCTCACTGCTATTTGTTAGTTATAGGAAGCATTATTTTTTGTTCTTGTTTAACTATCAGAGGAAAAATTTGGTCTAGATCTCTATTAATTGTTATGATTTGGATCAAATTTATGCATGTAACAGTTACATAAATATTCTAAAATATTCTAAAAGTTCTAAATTTCCCTTATGAAGACTTTCTTGGATTAATGAAATTTCTTCCCCTTGTTCTAGTGCTTATGTTAAGAATCTGAATTGCACTCTCCACTGTGCCCACTATTATCATCATACTAGAGGCCCGATGTATGAACATCTTGCAAGGGGCTCAGCCTTTGCAGCCCTGGCTTTGTCTGGAAGGTCGTAAGGAAGGCCATTTGACCGTCTGGTCCAATTAGCATATTATGTTTTATTATAGATATTGAAGTATCAATTGTATGCTAGAAAATGAGTTAAAATAAAAATTGCCATGGTTTTGTTTTATTCCCGTTTATTTTTCTAATTTCCTAAGTCCCTTTTCCTCAATGTCTTTCCCCTTAACTTTGGTAATAAAAAACTATCTTGAATACTTTTGATCTGTTTGCTTTGGGCAGATCTTGTTTTAATGTAACCAGCTTGCATTCCTTCTGCTGGTATAAGCACCTGGTATCTTCCTCTGGGCTTAACATCTTTGTTGTGAGATATGGTTGTGACGGGAGTTTTCAAAGAGCAGCCCTACCCATTTTGTTGTTGTTGTTAGCAAGTTCCAGGATCCCTGGAATTATAAACTTGAGCAGAGACACAAAGACCAAAACCAACAGTGGTTATTTCATTACCAGGAAGCATCTAACATACTGTTACTGTTATTAGTTTCTGTTACCAATAACTGGCACTGCTTTGTTTCTTCCCTTTTTTGACCTGGTTCTTTGGTTCTTTCTTTGTTTCTTTTATCTCTGCCTTATATGAAAAAAATCCTCCTTTTTTGTTTGTCTAAATTAGCCAGGGTTGTTTTTCTTTGCAGTTAAAATTTCTAACTGGCACAGTGCTATCAAATAAACTACAATATAAGTTGGTGAGAAAGCTGTGGTTCCAGGAACTTGTTGAATTTAGCTTTGTAAAAAGTCACTGATGGCCATAGTTCAGGCTCTACTGAAGATGGAAGTGTGTGGGCTTCTTGGTTTTGGAATTTCATTCTAACTCTAATAACATAAAAAAATGTTTCTGGGATAAAATAGAATATTAAAGATGGAAGTCCTCTGAGCAAACTAAAAGTATTTTCATACAGGAAATACCATACCAGGTGCATATCAATGATTAAAATGTTCTATGCTATTTTGTTAGATCCAGACAGTATAGAGGAAATATGTTTGAGGAAATGGCTTGAAAGAGAGCAAGTGTATGACCATATCAGAGTAAATGGAGAATATAGCTTTTCTCTCTTGATGGAGGAAAACAGCATTAGAAAATATTATTGGTGGTAGCAAGTAAAACTTCATTGCTTCTGAGATTCCTCTGCCCCCCTTTCTCTAGTCTCCAACTTAAGCAGTAAAAGAATCATTAGGGCATCTACTCATCAATTTAGAGTAAGTGCAAAGATAAGGAATCATCTCTAAGCTGCCCATAATATTGGGTCTAAATCTAATTCCATGATTGTTTTTGTATTTTTAAACTTGCTATCCTATTTTATTTCATTTTTATTGTTTTAAACATTATATGGTATGATTACCATAATAAAAATTTACATATTTAATGTATAGTATACAAATTGATAAGTTTGGGGGTAAGTATAAACAAACATGACTATATCACCATCATCAAGGCTGTAAACATATCTATCAATATCACTGCACAAAGTTTTCTTCAGCATCCTTTGTGTGTGGTAAGAACACGTAACCTAGGGTTTACCCTCTTAGCAATTTTTAGGTATACAATATAATATTGTTAGCTACAGACATGATGTTGTATAGTACATCTCCAGAAGTTCTTTATCTTATATAACTGAAACTTTGTATTTCTTAACAGTCACCTCTCTTTTTTCCCCTCCCCTAAGCTCCTGGCAACTACTATGCTACTTTCTGCTCCTGAGTTTGACTATTTTAGATTCCACATATAGATGAGATTATGTAGTATTTTGTCTTTCTGTGTCTGGCTTATTTCACATAGCATAATGATAGCCAGGTCCATCCATGTTGCTGTGAATAGCTGTATTTTCTTTTTTTTTTTTTTTTAAGGGTGACCAATATTTCATTGTATGTATATAATTCCACATTTTATTCATATAATGATAAATCTTTAGGTTTTCATATCTTGACTATTGTGAATAATGTCACAATGAACACAGAAGTGTAGATATCTCTTTGTGATACTGATTTCAATTCATTTGGATAAATATCAGAAGTGTGATTGCTAGCTCATAGGATAGTTTTTTTTTCTTCACCTTAAAGTGCTTAGTTTATTAATTATCTCCTGAAAAATCTGAGCAATCACCAAAAATGAAGCCATCAACAATGGCCTTTGTAGTCCCCCTCACTTTCTTCATTCTTTCTTGTGTTCCTTTCTCTGTCTTCTTGAAGTCTTCTTCCCATATAGGCCTTGTCTCACAAACCTATGTTTGGGTTTATTTTCTTTGTATGATATAAGGAATCATAAATCATGTCAAAGTCAGTTGTCCTACCACCATCAAAATGGGTTCCAAATCCAAACACAAAGATACATCTGGTGTGGTTTTATATATGTTGGCTAGTTTTTCCTGAAATTTTCTTAGCTACTGTTGCCTTCTCAGGGTGAAGGACTTCAATGACCATTTGTTTCCATTGACTACTGTTCCAGATAGGTGCTGTGTAGTTCATGATGGTGGCTGATCTTCAAGAAGCTAGGAGGGAAACGAGCATAGGGTGGATTTACCTTTAATTTTTTGAGGAACCTCAAACATTTTGCATAAGGGCTGTCTCATTTTGTATTCCCATTAACACATACCAGGGTTCCCTTTTCTTCTCTTGTTGCCAAGATTTGTTATTTTATTTTTTAAAAATAATGGACACTCCAATGGGATATGCTAAATTGTTACTAAAACAATTTTCATCTTATGCTGTAATCAGTTTAAAACAGATGCATTTTATACCTTATTAGTATTTTGTAGCCAAAATAACAAGAGGATTTAATTTTTAAGGTAATCTTATCTCTAGATAAGTTCCTTAGCAAAGTGGAGGACATAATTCTCACAAGGAATCAATATTTTTAAATAAGTGTATTCATGCTTCTTTTAACTACTGTTTATTTACTAAATTATACATTTTGAGAACACGTTGTTCTAAGTTTCTGAAAGACAGTTTTGAAATACTTCCCAATTTAGAAAGTCTTATTTGATTCTGCCCTGCCCTGCCCTATCTTATCCTGTCCCACCCTACCTGACTCTGCCCAACCCTCAGTTAAATAAGGGAAGATAAGTCAATTCTGAATCTGCCCTTGAACCTGTCAGCCTACACATTTCCACAACTGGTTTACTGAGAAATACAGAAAATGATGGAGCACGTGTGAAAGAATAGAATAATTGTTCCACATCTAGAAGAATGCTCAAAGGTTTACCTAACTAGCTTAATTTTAAGGAAGGCAGAGCAGAAGGGGGCTTCATGTGTTCTTAGCTCTCTTTCAGAAAAGAAGAGAAAAGCTTTCTCCTCTCAACAATTCCTGATACCCTTTATTCATGCTGGTCTTGTATTGTTAAGTCCAGAGAATTAGAACAGTGACTAAATTTTTCATATCCTCAAAGCATTCATCATTGAATGATTGCCCAATAAAAATGCTGGGCAATATTAGAACTATGGAAAGATCAAAATGAAAGTAAACAAGTCCCAGTCAGATTATTTTTTGGGTGCTTGACATTTTATTTAACATAAAGATGGACATCTAAAGAAAAGAGCTTAAAACTTTGTTTTAGAGACAAATAATTATATGAACTGATCAGATGAACATTTTCCAAGAAACGATCAAGGGCCAGAAATGAAAAATTCAGCTTAGCTTTATAAACTCAAAATCTGATCACAGAACCATAAAAAATGGTGTCCATTATTAAGATATCAAAGAGCCTTCTAAATCAGAAATAATTAAGAATGCACTAAATAATACCGAATTTAACCTTTTTAATAAGGCAGGGAAGGAAAGAAGTGTGTTTTAGAAAGACTTGGTTGCCAAAATTGAAACAAAAAGGAGACTCTGATCAACTTTCAATTAACCAAATTGCTTTAGTCCATGAGCATTTTAGTTTTTAGATTGAAATTAGAGAATGTTATTAAATGTTGGTGTACAGGGAAATTATGAAGTAGAAAAAAATTTTCTTTTTTATTAGACTTCTGAAAATCTCAGCCTTTTTTCTTATTCATTGAGTGATTCTGGGCAAGTCACTTTAAATCTCAGTGTATCCATTTTTTAATCTATGAAACAAGATTAGAAATTATGATTTTAGAATCTCACAATCTTTGTGTTACAAACCTTTTTGCTTTATAAATTGTATACTTTTTAAGAATAGACGAGAGAATTCTCACTTTTTAGTTACTGCAGCAATGCTAATGTTAAAAAAATGGAGAGTAGTAGTTTCTTGTCATTAATTTAAAATAGCCAGACTCTATTCATTTTCCACACTCTAAGCACATTAAGCTTTTACTTTTCATTACCAAAAATTTAATACTTTGTAAATAAAATATTATTAAAATCACTGACAATTTTCCTGGTTCATTTAGCTAACAGAAGATATTAGTTTTGTGCATAGAAGAATAGTTTTTCTCCAACTTTTGCTTGTGTAGTTGAACCTTCTTTATCTCCATGTTATTTGTTCATGTAATCAGTTACAAACCCTGAAATTCAAAAGGCAAAATACTTAATGCAGGGTAATTACAATACAACTTGTATATCAACTCTAACATGAGACAAAATGCTACCTTTATTTAGACTTATGTAACAGGCAATGAAGTCAGCTGGAAGAACAGGGTGGGAGAAATGAGATTGAGGGAAGAAAATGCCAAGGGTGTAAGCTGTGAGCAGTCTCTACAAAGGATAAGAGAATTGGTTGCAACCACTTCTTGTCTCCCTCTGTCCTTGTTGGCAGGGCTTGAGTTTAGAATGCAACCTGATCATGGATATGTGACCTGCCCTGGGATAATGAAACTTGAGAAAAAGTCTTTTGGAAGACTTTTGAGAAATGTTTATCTTCCAAGAAGGAAGAAGGAGGAGAAAAAAAGAGTGAGAGAAAATTCCCTTAGCTGTATTTTATCTACATGAGAGCTCTGAAATTGTGGCTGCCATCCTGCAACATGAATAGACAAGAAAAAGGATTAAGGTAATGATCCTGGGGTGTTGGAGCACGAAAATAAAAATCCTGGATCTCCAGGCTTCTGAACCATTCCCTGAATTATCTGTCTTTAGATTTGTGTTGAGATCATTTTCCTTACTGTTTAAACTATTCTGGTTGACTATTTTGTTGCTTATGTCAGAAAGGGTTGTAACTCTTCCATCTCTAGCTACCAGTTCACTTTTGACATTGTTTTATTTTTATCCTAGAGATCCAGTCTCCTCCCCTATGCTTCCCCCCACCACACACACACACACACACACACACACACACACACACACAACACATGCTTGCAATTGTTTCTATAAGATTGTTTTGGGTTGGGATACCTGGGTGGTTGGTATGGGGGAGTGCCTTATATTTCCACATTTTATTTCCTATTTTATCTTTGGGCAGGAGTTCTGATACTCATAATATGCATAAACACTCAATCTTCCATATCCATCGGTTCTGCATTCTTGGATTCAACCTTGGATAGAAAATATTCAAGGAAGAAAAGTTACATTTTTGCTGATGTGCTATGCAGTTAGGCCTATGATGACTTGTCTGTACTGAACATGTACAGACTTTACTTGTCATTCCCTAAGCAATACTAAATCACAATTGTTTATATTTCAGTTCCATTGCATTAAGTACTAGAGGCCCAATAGATAGGGTCCCTAGGCCTGGCTGGCAATCAGGGCTGATCTGTGGGGTGAATGGTGGGGCAATTGGGGGCCCCCACTGGCACCTGCCTTGACTGGCCTGGTACTGCCCGCTAGCCAGCTCTGTCTCCCCACCACCACCCCACTTGCCAGCTGGCCATGCCCCCTGCCACCTCCACTGATCACCTTCCTCTGTGGGGTTACCACCAGGGTGATCAGGGTGCCCCTGCTGGCACCCACCTTGGCTGGCCTGGGGCCTGCGGGCTGAGGGCAGCTCAAGCGTTGACCGTCTACTCCCTGGTGGTCAGTGTGCATCATAGCGACTAGTTATTTCACCAGTCGTTCTGCCATTCCATTGATTTTTATATTAGGCTTTTATTATATAGGATTATAAGCAGGCTAGAAATGATTTAAAGTGCATGAGAGGATGTGCATAGGCTATATGCAAATACCATGGTATTTTATATAAGGGACTTTAGCACCCTTAGATTTTGCTACCCACTGGGAAGGGATTTCTGGAACAATCCCTCATGGATATTGAGGGATGATTGTACTGAAATTATTTAACTGAATATGTTATAAAAGGAATAAAAAACAACAACTAAGGAAATTCAATGGTTGCAATTATAGCCAAAGAGTTATTGTCTGTTATATTCTGTAGCAGGGAAATGAAGATCAAGTCAATGAAATTTAGTCTGGTGGTGGTTAGTAAACCAGATTTAAAGAAAGTGACTTAAAATGATTTACTGAGGACCCACAATTAATTCGAAATGTATTATCATGAATGAGTGATTTAAATTGTTGCTTCCACATGGCACTATCTTGCCCTTGTCGGTACTGATTTTGTTTGTTGTCATGTTAGTCACTTGTTCAGTTATTTTTGGCTTGCTTGTATTTTCTTATAATCCTTAACAACTGAATACTTTTGTTGGATTACATATGCATGAATGCATCAAAGGGTTGATCAGAGAATTTTTGTTTTTGCTAATTAGTATAAAACTTCCTTCAGTTTTCCTTAGAAGATCAGTTGATATTTATTTTTGCATTTCAGTTGATTTGTTCCATAGAAATGATCTCCATTTTGCAGACTATCAATAATGGAAATATCAGATAATTCTAGCTCTTGAATTCACCCATTCATTTATTCATTCACTCATTTATTCACTTATTCACTTAGTAAAAAATGTATTTGAGCATCTAATTTGTGCCAGTTATACTATTTAGTGCTGGGACATATAATGGTGTTGAAACTAAAATCATTTACTTTATGTTCTCATATAGCTTATAGCCTAGTGTTATAAATTCATATCAGGATTTCAGCATAGCTTGTATGTCTGATGACAAATGCACATTTTTTTTGAAAAATAATTACTTAGTGCCTGTGGCCATGATAATTCCTTTTAGGTTGGTTGTAGAATAGGCATTACTACAAACCTGGTTTCAAATTGGTAAAAAGTAAACCCTCTATTATGCAAGAATAAACATGCAAAAAAAATCTACTGAAGTTAAAAAATAAATAATTAACACAATTTTCTTACTAGAGGGGGCATAGATATGTATTCCAAGGTATCCTAAAAGAAGAGGGTTATGCTAAGCAAGTGGTGACTCCTTAGATTTTCTTTGAATAATTCTTTTGTTTTTCAATTATAGTTGGAATACAATATTATATTAGTTTCAGGTGTATATTTGGTGATTTGTCATTTATATAACTTATGAAGTGATCATCCTGAAAAGTCTAGGACCCATCTGACACCATACATTGGTATTATAATATTTTGACCATATTCCCTATACTATACATTCCTATAACTATTTTATAACTACCAATTTGTGTTTATTAATCCCTTCTCCATTACCAGCCATCTCCTGAAATCCCCTCCCATTGGGCAACCATCAAAATGGTCTCTGCATCTATGGATTTATTTCTGTATTATTTATTTATTTAGTTTTTTAGATTCCAAATATAAGTAAAATACTATGGTATTTGTCTTTCTCTGCCTGACTTATTTCACTCAGCATAATATCCTCTACCCTCTACAGCATAATGAAAGGATTTTTTTTTATTTTTTATGGCTGGGTCACATTCCACTGTGTGGTGTGTGTGTGTGTGTGTGTGTGTGTGTGTGTGTGATAAAGATATATATATATATATATATATATATATATATATATATATATATATATATATATATATCTTTATCCATCATTTTATTTTGCTCATTATATTTTACTTATGAGCTTGATCAGGTGATACTTGTCTTTCTCTGAATGGCTTTTTCACATATCATAATAATCTGTAGGTCTATCCATGCTGTAGTATTTACAGCCGTGTAGTATTCCATTGTGTAAATGTACCACAGCTTTTTATGCTCAATAACATTAAATTCTTTGTAGAGAAATATTCAAATGTTTGTTGAATTAATTTTAAAAATGCAGAACTCACAGATCAAATTGCTGATTTTTGCCCCTTAAACAAGCCATCAATCAATATCTACCTTGTTCAGGGTTAATAAGTCCATGATTTCCAAGTGAAGATAGTAGTAGGAATGGCATAATTCCTTATGACTATTTCCTCCCCAATTAATTACTACTATAGTCAGTGCTTTTTCCTGAGGGTGATTTGTTATATTATATAAATATTAACCTGGACTGTAATTTTGTTCCTTTAATTCTAGATGAAAAATGGTTCTCAGATCTCCCAGAGAAGGAGAAGAGAAGGCAAATAAATATAAGAAACACAGAAAGTGAACTGGAAGCAGTAGGGGAGAGTTGATGTACAATAATAGCCTTTGTTTCATTGTGGTTCCTGACCTTCTCTAACACATAAGCCAGTTCTTTTGGCAGTGACTCCATGCTCCTGCCAAAATTTAAATCATTCACATGTCCTAGGCTAAAAGTTTGCAAAGTGGTTCTCAGAGTGTTTATAGCACGGCTTAGGTATCTGTTATAAATTTATTTTTATTGCTGAAAATATTACAGATGTCCCCCTTTTTCCCATTGACCCCCTCCACCCCACACCTGTCCCTCCCAGGACCTCACAACAATGTTGTCTGTATCTGCTTTTAAAAAGTTCCCTGAAGAGCTCCGACTTGCAGCCACCTTTGGGCACTATTGACTGTACGGTCTCTTCCCTACACACCGCAGACTAAGTTTTCTGGCCACCAACAGCATATTTCTGAGAATTTACAGCACAAGTCACTTAGCTTGCAAAGTTAATGAATTGTTGTAAGTTTATGCATCTATCAATTTATAGAAGAGAGAATTATAACTATATCAATCTATATAGAAAATTTAAATGAAGCAAACATAATGAGAAATGTTCTTTAGAGTTATAATCTTTTATTATTATTTTTCTTAAATAAATCTTTATTGTTCATATTATAACAAAAGTTCCTCATTTCCCCCCCCCACCAGGTTTCCACCCCACCCTCTTCCCTTTCCCCACCTCCCATTGTCCTATCCATAGGTGCACAGTTTATGTTCAGTCTCTTCCCACACCCCCCTCTCCTCTTTTCCCCAAGAATCGTCAGTTCACTCCCTTTCCATACCTCTGATTCTATTATGTTCAACAGTTAATGTTGTTCATCAGGTTTTTTAATTCCCTTGGTTTTCAGATTCACTTGTTGATGGTTACATATTTGTTGTTCATAATTTTTATCTTTATTTTCTTCCTCTTCCTAAAGAACCCCCTTCAGCAATTCATATAATTCTGGGTTGGCGGTGATGAACTCCCTTAGTTTTTTTTATTTGTGAAGCTCTTTATCTGGCCTCGATTCTGAGTGATAGCTTTGCTGGGTAGAGTATTTTTGGCTGTAGGTTCTTGCTATTCATCACCTTGAATATTTCTTGCAATTCCCGTCTGGCCTGCATGGTTTCTGTTGAGAAATCAGCTGACAATCGTATGGGTGCTCCTTTATAGGTAACTACCTGCTTTTCTCTTGCTGCTTTTAATATCCTCTCTTTGTCTTTTGCTCTTGGAATTTTAATTATGATGTGTCTTGGTGTGGTCCTCTTTGGATTCCTTTTGTTTGGGGTTCTGTACACTTCCTGGACTTGTAAGTCTATTTCTTTCACCAGATGGGGGACGTTTTCTGTCACTATTTCTTTCAATATGTTTTCGGTATCTTGCTCTCTGTCATTTTCTGGGACCCCCATAATTCTGATGTTGGTTCACTTGAAGTTGTGGGGAAAGGGAAGAGGATGGGATGGGAACCTGGTGGAGGGGGACAAATAAGTAACTTTTGTAATAATATGAACAATAAAGATTTATTTGAAAAATAATAATAAAATTACTTTCTGGATTCTCTTGTCTTCTTGCTTCTGTGGAGGAGTGTCCTCTGGCTCTTTGTGTTCCAAGTCTTTGACTTGATTCTTGCAATCTTCCATTCTGTTTTTAGGACTCTGTATAATATTTTTTATTTCAGAGAATGTATTCTTTATTTCTTATTGATCCTTTATTATTTCTTGTTGATCCCTTATTATTTCTAATTGATCCTTTATTATTTCTAGTTGATCCCTTTTCATATCTTCATAGGTCTTGTTTATTTTATCGGCCTTTTCTAGAAGATTCTTGATAAACCTTATAAGCGTGGTTTTGAACTCTATATCCAGTAGCTTTTTGTCCTCCATTTCTTTCGTTTGTGATCTGTTTTTTTGTCTCGGCATTTTCGCTGCTTCCCTGAGTTGGTAGGGTGGGAGGATCAGCTGTATCTA
Source organism: Pipistrellus kuhlii (assembly GCF_014108245.1). Lineage (NCBI taxonomy): Eukaryota > Metazoa > Chordata > Mammalia > Chiroptera > Vespertilionidae > Pipistrellus > Pipistrellus kuhlii. The sequence goes on from NW_023425427.1 coordinate 49,894,867, forward strand.
TGCCAGGAGACAGCCTTATTCGACTAGACTTGGAAAATTGCAAGAGCCTCTGTGCTCAGCTTGGATGCGGCGGAGTTTCAGGGTGGAGCCTTCAGCCTTGGCTTCCGGTTAGCCCCTCCCTATGAGGATCCTGAGTCTCAGTGTTCCTCAGTGTCCTTTGGTACTTGCTGTGAGCACCTCTGAGAGAAATGTGCCCTAGAGTTTCGCCGGCTACCAGACAGTCTAGTCTCTCCCCCATTGAGCCTGCAACTGGGGTTCAGTGCAGTTGGAAGTGGGGTTAAGAGCAGTCTGGAGTTTGTCTCCTTTCCTTTAGGGCAATCCAGTGGCTCAATCAACAGTCTGTCCTCTGGGCACAGTGTGCGAGACTCGGGGGCTCTGCCTTTTGCTGCTCCCCTGAGCTTCAGCCTTACAGCCCAGATTCCCTCTGTATGAGCCTGGGGCCCGAGGGTCTCGCTCAGAACTGGGGTTCAGTGCTGTCGGAACTGGGGTTCAGCACAGTCTGGAGCTTTTATCTCCCTGCTGCTAGGGAATGCCAGCCAGGCACTCAGATGCCCCTCCTCTCTGGCTCCGTCCTCTCCACGCATGCAACGTGTCTCTGTACCTTAGGCTTTTACAACTCCTCTGATTTTCCTTCTGGTTTTCTCTTTCCTTCTCGTTGTAGAATTTCCAGTCAGTAAACTTTCCTGTAGTTCTGGATAATGTCCACTTTATATTTTAGTTGTATTTTTTGAAATTGTTGTGTGAGGCTGCAGGTAGGCGGTTACCTATGCCACCATCTTGGTTTCTCCTCCCAAAAGATGCATTTTTAATATAGAGTTATAATCTTTTAGTTCTCTAGTGTTGTATATATATCATTTTCTATTGTATAATAACTGCTTTCACTTCAGGGGTAATATGCAGTATTTGTTATATTATTGCTTTGTAGTCTCATATGTAGCAGAATGCACAGTACATACTAGGTTCCCAATTCTGAAATGAATGGATTTATCATTTTCCTTGTGGTCTTATCCTACCTTATACAAAGATTTTACCATATGTTATGCTGTTTGAACCTTTAAGCAATCCTAGCAAGTACGTAGTAAGGGGTTTTCTGGATTAATTGCTCACTTTACTAAACTTTCACAGTGTTATTTTCTTTTATTATTTTTTTGAAGTTATTTAAGTGCATGGTCATACTCTCACTATATCATACTCTCATTATATTTAAAAATCTCAGGAACAGAAGTACATTTTGTACCCCCAAGCATAATGCCTTAATAGGAGAGACTCAATTGAATTGATCAGTATTGAAAAAAAAAAGCAAATGTGTTTTTGGTACCATTCATTGAATTGGATTATAATTGCTTGTCTCCTGTAGACCCACCTTTAGAACAATTTTTTTATACCATTATATGCCCTTCTTTGATATTCGTGATTGGACAGTGTTAGTCCTTGGATGGATCACTGAATGCTATAATCATAACTTGGCAATGCATTTTGCACTTCGTTCTTCATTATGCTTTGATATTGGAAGGAGAGTTTCTTTTAAGTCTGAATGAGTTATAGCCAGTGGCTCTCTTTTTGCCAAGTCTTACCAACACTCTATTACCCAGGAACTGATCCTGTAGTTTTCTTGTTATACAGGCCATTATCTCTTCCCTTCTGACTTCTTGATGTCTACCTTTGCGCCATATCACTGCTCATTAGAGTGTCTGGAGGGAAAATAAGTACTTTGAAAGGCAACAAAGGTGAAACTCAGGTTGGTCATTTTGTACTTGTTAGTGGCCTTGATAAAAGATTTTATGGAACATATAATTAGTGGAAACTAGTGGGATATAGTCTGGACTCTGCTCTCTATATGTGGGTTTTACTATTTGTTGTTCCTTCTATTATCAGTTATCTGAGAAGGTTTAGAGTATGCTCACAGAAAAAGTTGTCCCAGGAAATAAAATCTGTCTTTCGTTTTTCTCTCATAAAACAGTTGTAAAACACATAGATGTTCTCTCTTTAATATTAGGTATAGCTGAGTTTATGCTATTTTTTATGTTAAAAAAGGCTGTGTTGTGGGGTGGAGAGCTGTGGTTAACTAAGTAGATTTCCCATTTTTGGAAATTTTATCTAATTATCTATCTTTTGCTTTAAAGAATTTTGATCCTGTGGAATCCCTTTTATAACTTTATGTTTATATCCTGTTATAATTAACATGAATAGAATATGTTGTGAATTTTTATTTTGTGTATACATAAAGAATATGCTAAAATAATATAAAAATATCCATGTACCTTTGTTTCTGTGTTCTGATTGTGGGGAGAGACATCCAGTACCTCTTTCTCATATTCTGATGTTAAGTGACCAGTGAGGTGGTAACTTTCTGTGTGCAGTGAAAATGGGGGTCTGACAGTGATGGGAGGTGTAATTTATGATTCATGGGATAATTTAAGAAGAAATAGTGCAGAAAGGATTGCCTACTTTTTTTTATGTGTAAATCATGTGGGAAACAAAAAGATGGGCTCATTTGTTTTTCCTTCTTATTAGATTCTAAATCACAAAATTAGTTATATTGTGAAAAATATTTTATTTGAATTATTCTTTTCACGTTTAAGTTTATTTTTAAAATAATTATCTAATATGACATTACATTCTTATTTAAGAAGTTGGGAAATGTTCAGAGAATGTTCTATAAGGACATTCAACTCATTTCAGTAGAAGGGCCATTGGAATTTTATAAGGCCCATGCTTCACTGTAGAGGTGCCATATATATTTTTGTTCACAGATATATGTAATTGAGAATAGAAACTTCTCAAATTATTTTTCAGCAATATTTTGGTAATATATGCTGCTTAAGTAAAAAGTAGTTTTACTCTTCTTATCCTTTTTTTCAAATATATAAAACAAGTTTCTCAAAAGCCCAAAATCATCTTTTACTCTGTTTTAAACTCTGTTGTAATTTCCTATCCCATCCATGTACAACAAACTTGCCTTCAGTGCATAATTCAAGTGGGATTCCTCCCCTTAACACCTATAAAAGCAATTCCACTCTGTTTGATATACTCTTAACTACTTCAACTTCAGTTTCTTTCCCTTTCTGCTTTAAAAAATTCTCTTTGTCTTTAAACCTTGTCATTTTATTATGTTTCTTGGTGTGGGCCTCTGGGTTCATCTTGATTGGTACTCTGTGCTTGGATAACTTTTCCTTTTACCAGGTTATGGAAGTTTTCAGACATTTTTTTCTCTTCAAACAGGTTTGCTATTCCTTGCTCACTGTCTCCTTTTTCTGTTACCCTATGATACAGATGCTGCTACACATAATTTTGTCCCACAGACCTCAGACTTTCCTCTTAAAAAAAAAAAAACTTCCTTTTTGATGCTCTGTTTGGGTGCTTACTGTTATCTTGTCCTTTAAATCGCTGATTTGATCCTCTACTTCATTCCTTCTAGTGTATTCTTCATTTGGTATATTGTATTCTGGTTCTTTTTCTATGATTTCCATGTCCTATTTAATGCTTAATATCTCCTTGTTTAAGTTCCCACTGATAACATCTATTCTTCCCCTAAGAATCTTGAGCATCCTTATAACCATTGTTTTAAACTTTGCATCTGGTATCTTGATTGCTCCCATTTCATTTTTATTATTTTTCTGGGTATTTCTCTTGTTCTTTCATTTGGAAAATATTTCTTTGTCTCTCAATTTTGCCTGTATATTAGGCAGATCTGCTATAACTCTTAAACTTGTTATGACGGCTTTACGACGTAGGCATCTCATTGGTTCCAGTAGCACAGTCTTTCAGATCACCTGAGCTCGGTGCACGGGGAATGTTTCTTGTCAGTTACGTTCACCCTCCTGTTGTAGTTGAATGTGGAATGCTGTTGTGTGTGGAGTTAAGCCTTCAGACTTGCTGCAGTGCATCTAGCCATCCCCTCTGCAGGAGCAAGCTCAGCAGAGCAGAGCCACTGGGTTTTGGGAAGGTAGATCAAAAGTCTTCTCTTGGGGGTGTTGCTGGCTGAGCCCATAGGAGGGGGCCAAGCACTTTGTCCTGGTCCCAGACAATAGTCTCCAAGAAAGACATAGTCTGTCTCAGCTTCGAGTAGGAACACTCTTCCTCCCAAGCTGAGGTCAGCACTGGGAGGGGGCACCAGGACTTGTTAGAGCAGGTCTAAACAGTTTTCCATTAGATGTGGTGATGCAAGCCTGTAGGAGGGATTGGGCATTTTTTCCCTTTCCTGGGATAGTGCAGGCTGAGGTCTTAGGGCAGATAGGAGTAGCCCCTCCACAATGTAGCTACAAACCCAGAGCCTCCCTGTCTGATTCCTGGAATAAAGCCTCCAGGAATGTGCTTCCAAAGTCTGAGCTCTGTGCAATCCTGTATCTCAACTCAACAGGGTGGGCCATGGAGTGGCAGGGCAGGTCAAGAGATTCTATAGGTGTGTGTGTGTGTGTGTGTGTGTGTGTGTGTGTGTGGTGATGGGGGCTGAGAGGGGGGTTACCAGCTGTGTGTTGGAGGTGGGGAAGAATGGTTCTCTTTCCAAACCTACACAGTTCCATCATTGTCTGAACCTCTGCCAAGGGCTTCTCCGGAAAAAGAGCATCCTGTTGGGTATAGCCAGCCAACCTGTCTGCATGACTTGAATATGGCAGAGTGGCATTGCCAGTACTTGGAGGACTGAGCAGTACACTTCCCAGGCTGGTGCTGTAACAATAGGATTGCTTGACCCTGTGACTCTAGCAGACTTTCTCTTCACCATCAGATATTCTGTGGGCTCTTCTTTGGTCTCTGTTGCTCTGCGTTGGGGATCCCTGCATGGGGTTGAGACCCCACACTCCTGGTGTAAGGAATTTTACAGCCAAGATATCCCTCTAGTTTTTCAACTGCCACATGTGGTTGTGGGGGCCAACCTTTCCCATGCCTTTGCCTTTCTTACCAGTCTCTATGAGGCTTCTTCTATAAATACTCAGTTATAATGTTTCAGTTTAGCTAGCCTTCAGTTGGTTATTCAAGTTGATTGCACTATAATTTAGCTATATATCTAGATTGGCTCCAAGAGGAGGTGAGTGTAGCTTCCACCTACAATGCAGCCATCTTGAAATCCCTGCTTTCTCTTTTTTCAAAGCATCTGTAATGTCTTCTGTAAACTTTTTATGATGGCTATATGATATCAGTGTATTGTTGGGCTCAGTAGCACAGTCTTCTACAATAGATCACCTGAGGTCAGTGCTCCAGAAATCTTTGATTTTTGTGAAGAAAAGTTTTCTTAATCATCAAATTGCTGATTTCACGTGTGTTTTAAAGGATAATGTTTTCCGTTACTAATAAAATAAAACCATAGTTTACAAATTGGTTATATTTTTTACTAAGTAGTTAAAATCATAGTGAAAAATGGACTTTGAAAGAACTGACTCCATCCTGTCCCCTTTCCCTCTATCTGAACCATAGGCACTCCATTTTATTCCCAAAAGTTTTGTCAGAACTGTCTTTCAAGGTTTCTTTATGAACACAGATAGTCCCTTGTCCTATTAATTCCAGGATGCAACTAAACCAGATAAGTGGCTATGCTATTTGTAGCTTCTGTAAATGCACTTGCTTCGATAATGGGAAAATAAGACACTTTTAGAAAAATGAGGGAAGGAGGGGGTTGGAAATCTGAATCTGATAGAAATCTGGTGTACATTCTTATTTGTCTATGGTCTGGTCACTGCTCCCTCTTAATCCTCCATCTTGTAGGACCTGTTTACTTCAGCACTGTTCCCATTTTGGAAAAGCCATAAACATAAAACCCCCAGAATGAGTTGTTCAGGCTGGCACCAGGCCAGGCCAGGCTTTGAGATACGGTCTCACTGCACCAATCCCAGAATTGTGTTTCCCCCCGCCCCCCTCTTTTTGCCTTTATAAGCTTACCCTTAACTTTATTTCAGGGCTGCGAGGTTTGGAGAGGTGTTAGCCCTTCACAGTCATTGGCTTTTGAAATAAAGGCTCCAAAATTTGACCTTCTGACTGTGACATCTTCTCTCGGACTCACTGAAATTTCAATATAACAATAGAAATCTCACTTTTCACCCACAGTTTTTGTTTGGGGAGAGAGATGAGCTGGGTCTCACATAAACTGGTAGTTTTTGTTAAGAGTGTGATAATGGCCGGGATCGGTTTAGCTCAGTGGATAGAGCGTCGGCCTGCGGACTGAAAGGTCCCAGGTTCGATTCCGGTCAAGGGCATGTACCTTGGTTGCGGGCGCATCCCCAGTAGGGGGTGTGCAAGAGGCAGCTGATCGATGATTCTCTCTCATCGATGTTTCTAACTCTCTATCCCTCTCTCTTCCTCTCTGTGAAAAATCAATAAAATATATTAAAAAAAAAAAAAAAGAGTGTGATAATGGTTTTGAGAGTATTAAAAACCCCCCACAAAAAATGTTATTTAATAATAAGGGCTTCACTTAGTCATTAAAATTAAGGAAACATCAAACAGATTTCTTAGATGCAGAGAGGAGAAGAGTGAGAGTGTAGTAATATATGTGTGGTTTTACACTGGATCAATTTGGCTAGGGTTGTCCTGGTGATGAAGGAAGCCCAAGCTTTCTGCACACCCTGGCTGGCCCAGGCCTCCACTGAAGGCTACCAAGTTTCAATTATAGAAGATAAATAAATAGTAACAGAAATGACTGCCACTATGGAGCAAGCAGACGGGTTGGCTTTGCTCCAGGCTACAAAGTTTCAACTGTAGAAGATAAATCCCAGATACCAGGGCCTTCACTTGGGTTGCCTAGGGGGTATGTGTATGTGAGGGTGGTCAGCCTGCAAACCAAACTGGCCCCTCGCCCAGTCTGCCCCACAGTCAAGGAAACCCCACCCTGATCTGGGATACCCTTCAGGGCAAACCAGTCAACCCCTACTTGTGTACCGGGCCTCTATCCTATCTAATAAAAGAGTAATATGCAAATTTACTATCACTCTAGTCTAACACATAATATGGCTTCCCACATGTGGTCAAAGATCCTGCCCCCATATGGACATAAGATGGCCATCACAAGATGGGCAGCAGGGGAGGGAAATTGTGAGGAACCAGGCTGAAAGGGAGGGCACTTGTGGGCAATCAGGCCAGCAGGGAAGGGAAGTTGGTAGGGACCAGGCTTGCAAGGGAGGGCAGTTGGGGGTGATCAAGCCTGCAGGGGAGGGCAGTTAGGGGTGACCAGGCTGTCAGAGGAGGTAAATTAGGGCAACCGGACCTACAGGTGAGGGCAGTTGGGGAAGACCCAGGCCTGCAGGGGAAGGCAGTTGGGATGACCAGGCCTTCAGGAGAGGGCAGTTAGGGCAAACAGGCTGGCAGGGGAGCAGTTAAGCATCAGTCAAGCTGGCAGGGGTGTCATTAGGGGGTGATCTGACTGGCAGGCAGAAATGGTTAAGGGCAATCAAGAAGGCAGGCAGGCAAGCAGTTGGGAGCCAGCAGTCCTGGATTGTGAGAGGGATGTCCCAGATTGGAGAGGTTGCAGGCTGGGCAGAGGGACATCCCCCACAACACACAAATTTTGTGCACCGGGACTGTAGTATGATATAATATACAACATATAACATGTAATGTATAATAAAGTATTATTTTTTTCCTATTGGTTCTGTTTTTTGGGAAAATCCTGACATACATACATAGATATACAGGAATACATACATATAAATGATAGGAATTGGCTTGCGTGATTATGGAGGCTGAGTAGTTCCGTGACTTGCCATCTGCAAATTGGAGAATCAGGAAAGTAAGTGGTTTAATTGAGTCTGAATTCAAAGGTCTGGAAAACCAGGAGCAGTTATGCCTGAGAGCAGAAGATGGATGTCTCAGGTCAGCAGTGCACATATTCACTCTTCCTACACCTTTTTTATTTTTTATTTTTTATTTTTTTGTATTCAATCCCTCCACAGATTTGATGATGGCTACCTCCACTATAATGACTATCTTCTTTACTTAGTATACTGAATCAATTGCTAATCTCTTCTTGACACAGTTTCACAGACTACCCCAAAAAATGTTTCTGGTCCTCTGGTTGTTATTCATTAGCCTAGTCAAGTTGACAAATAAAATAACTGTCACAAAAGTCTTATTCCTAAACCACCTATTCTAATATACTCTGAATGGATTTGCTTCTCTGGTTGAATCTTAACTGATACAGCATGTAATTATTTTACTCTAATATTAAGATGGATAAAACCCTATTTTATCAGCTATACACATGTGTCAAACACAAGGCCCGCGGGCCAAATCCGTCCCGCCAGGCCTTGCAATGTGGCCCGCACCGCGCTGTCATCACTGCACTCTGCTGCGTTTCCATCACAATGACAGTTTATGACTGTTCAGTAAACCATTCGGCCCGCGATTTAGGCTGGATTTTAGATTTTGGCCCCTTCTCTGATTGAGTTTGACACCCCTAAGCTATCACTATATTTCATTGCTATTCTTTGGATCAAAATTTCTAGAAATAATCCTATATATTTGCTTTCTCCAAATCATGTATTCTACCTTAGCTCACTTTGGTTAAACTTTCATCTCTATCACACCCCCAAAATAACCAAATCAAGGCAAAAATGACATACACATTTCTAAATCAGATGTTTAATTTTCAGTTCTTGTGTTACTGGAAGCATTTTCTTCCTTGGCACACTGTCTTCACTTGTCTTCTAGGATACCGCATCATTTTTCCCCTCCTATCTTACTGATTGCTATTCCTTGGTTTCCTTTGCTTGTTTCTTCTCTTCCCTTCACCCTTTTCATATTGAGTTCAATCCTTGATCCTCTTCCCTTCTCTATAGACATTTACTCCCTTAGTTATCTAATCTTATTTCATTATTATATACTTACTGATATGCCCTCTATTTGTATATCTGACAGAATATTTCAGAATAATTCTAACTAGAAGCCTGATGCACGAGGATCCATGCTAGAATGCACTTTCCTTTCCCTTGCTGCAGGCACCGCCTTTCCACTCCAGCCCAGCTCCTTCCTGCTCAATTCCTGGAGCTGCCTCTTTCTGCTCTGGCTCCACCTTCCCACACTCCCCAGAGGCCCTGAGAGACTGGGAGAGGGCCAGAATACCTGTGTCAGGGCCATGGCGATGATGTAAGCATCCTGTCCCCATCACTCAGTGCCTGTGTATGCAAATCAACTGCCATCTTTGTTGGGTTTATTTGCATATCACTCCTGATTGGCTGGTAGAGTAGTAGAGGTACAGTCAATTTACATGTTTGTCTTTAATTAGGTAAGATTGCATATTCAGCATCTCCACTGAGATATCTAAAAATTCTTTTAAAATCATTATATCTCAAATTTCTATTATAACCTCTGTTCCCCCAATTCTGCTCTATGTGCAGCTTTCTCCATTTCATGTGATGGCAGCTTTGTTCTTTCTGTCAATTCAGTCTAAAAACTGTAATCACTCTGCATGATCTCTTTCTCTTACATCCCAATTACCAGCAAATTCTGTTCACTTAGCCTTCAACATATATCTAGAACCCACATACTGACTTCATAGCTGCTTCAAAGACTGATCCATCTTCCATTTACCTAAGGTTATTACCATAGCCTTCTAACAGTTGTCCAAATTTGTCTCCCTATTATTATAAACACAGCAGCCATCAGAGCCTTTAAAAATATGTTATGGCACATTACTTCCCTTTCTCAAAATTCTGCAGTTGATCTCTATTTTCATTCAAAATAGAGGTGAAATTCTTATAATGGCCCATAGCATACTAAATATTGTAAGGTTCTCTTTGCCTTCATCTCCTACTCCCCTTCTGTCCTTCAGCCATACTGTTCCTTGTTGTTCCTCAGTCATGGCACCTTATGGCTTTTTATTCACTGATATTCATTTCCCACTGCCCTCTATATCAACTTGGTTAACTCTGTCACCCTTTTCAAATATAAATATACACAAATTCAAATTAAAAAACAAACAAACATATTCTTATGAACCTATCTAATATTGCAACCTACCTCTGCCTTCACCTTGACACTCTAACCCCCCTCAATACTCGTCTTTTTATGTAGTATTTATTAGTGCTAATTCAAGATATAATTTGCTTAGTTTTTATACTGTTTACTTTATGCCTATTCCAGCTATATATGGGGGGATGCTTTTCATCTGTTGGGACAGTCTTCATCTGTTTTGGTCATTGACATATGCCATGTGTTTAGGATGGTGTTGGCTCATAGTAGGCACTCAACAAAACTGTGCCATGAGATTTTTATAGTAGCCTATGAAACTAGCTTGAATATTATTTTCCTAGTGTGTAAGAGATATAATACAGTATCTTTTTTCAGGGTCTTATGCTTTATGAGTCATAAAGTTGTCTTCTATATAATTTAAGAATGCTTTGATACTGCTTATTTGTCACTGTTATTTATCCTTATCCCAGAAAAATTATGGGAGAGTTAGAAATCCCCTTTGAATATGAAACAGAGCAATTTAGAGTGTACAAATTGTTGACTTACAGTTTTTCATTGTCACTCTCCTTTCATACTAATAGTCTGTTGCAAATAGCCATCATAATTTTTCTTTAGTTTATATTTCCTGAATTTTTTAAGCTAGCGTATTTTAACATTCCACTCTTCGTTGTCAAATTGTATCTCTCTGGCATTGTAAATACTTTTGAAGTATGACTCACTCTCTTGCCAATCTCTTGGTTGATATTCCAGTAATAGAATGTGCCCTTTAGACTCTGGTTATGCCCAATAGGTTGTGACCTCCTCTTCGTGTAAGTAAGCACTTTAAATGTTCTCAACTGTATGCCATATGCCATATATTAGTGCTTTGTTACTTCAGGCAATGCATATCGTTTGTCTCTCAGTGCAGGGAGAAATTATGATCTGTGCTATTTTAGATCTAGAAAATACAGAGTTGTATGTTTGAGTTAAATGTCTATAACCTATTTTACCTGAAGCAAAACCAATTAGGCTATTTTAATATTTATAGATTATTTGATGTTAAGAGCAATGTAAATGAGTGAGTTTTAATCATTCAAACTAAAATGACAAACTCGGAATATTTGGCATATTTCTTAAATGTGATTTGTATGACAAATATTTCCTATATGATAATAGTTATAAAAATGGAGGTAGAAACTATAACAAAAGACCTGTCTCTGGAGAAGTGTAAAAATACTCTAATAGTATTAGACACACCATAAGAATTTTATATTGGACTATTTCTATAGTTTCACATTTTTAAGTGGGCCATTTCCCCCCCTAGACTTAATAGTGGCTGGTATTTCTCATGTTGCAGTGTGCCTGGCAGCATCATGCCAGATATTGTTCTCACCACCTGAAATGTTCTGACTCTGACAATTGTCCTACACTCTTTTTTTTTTCCTTGTACCTATTTCTCTTTTTAAACTTTGCTCAAATCTTGACTCTCTTTCCTTGAACCTACCTGGAACCTAACACTTTTCCTTTGAAAATCTAGCATAATGAATTATATCATAAGGCCCATGTAAGAACATGCAGCTTATTTATGTACAGATCATTTTCTCCTACTAGACTAAGTCTTTTAAAGGAAATGATAATACCTTATATGTGCTACTATGTCCAGAACATAGCATACTGAGGATATGTAGTAGTTATGTAATAATATTTTCGGGTGACTGAAATAATGGCTTAAATAGGGGAAACTCTGAAATAATGAAAATATAAAAAATAAGTTGAACAATTCTAGTTTGCATAGAGTAGACTAGATGTAATTGATAATATTATCTCTGATTCTCACTAAAGTATATAAATAAGCAAAATGAGAGTAGGCAATTTAAAGTAAATCCAGCAATCTATTTACAAAGAAAATAGGGAAACTATACTGTTTAATCACTATGCTCTGAAGTATTAGAAAACTCAAGATTTAGAGAAACCATAATCTAATAAAGTATAAACCTTTAATTCATTGGAAGTTAGCTTTGGTTAGAAGCAAGATTTCTAGTCCCATATCATCAGCAACTCATCTCTTTTAGTCTATTCAAAGACTAACCTTCCAGAATAAGAACTACAGAGAAAGGGATAGATGTTAAGTCTCTTGCACACTTGGGTGCTTAATCACTTTATCAGAAACAGGGATGGGTCAGAAGAGGGCTGGGATATGTGTGCCAGGATGCTCTTCATGCTTTATCCTGCTGAGAGATGGAGCAATTACACCTTACTCTTTAAAAAAAACACATTTCTTTTTCTTTATTAAGTTATTATATATGTGTCTTTATCCTCTCCATTGCCCCTCTATCCCACCACTCGTGCCCTCACCCCCCATGTTGTCTGTGTCCATTGGTTAGGCTTATATTGCATACAAGTCCTTTGTTTGATCTCTCCTATTTATCCCCATATTCCCATACCTTCCCTCTAAGGTTTGATGGTCTGATGGATGCTTGAGAAACTGCCATTTTGAACAAGGAAAGATCCGATTTAATCCTGTGGACCTAGAGCTGAGTGTTTGCTAGGTATAAGAACTTCACTAGATGCTGTGTAGAGCACCTGATGTTCAGATGAAGTGAAATGGGAAAGCTGTCAGACTGGCTCCCATTTAGGACAGTGAAGTGGACAAATGACACCTCACCCACACTATTGTCATCACACCTTAGACTGGTATACATTTTGCCCATTCAAAAGGGCGGAGACAAAGCCTAAAAAAGGGGATAAAACACATATGGTAACAAAAGAGAATAGTACATTTTCTTGAAGACAAAGAGGGAGAAAAAACAAATATCTGAAAGTGACTTATTATGAGAAACAGATGGAGACTTAAGTAGACATCTGTGTGGTGACATCTAAAATATGGAGTAGACAGGAATCATGGATGAGAAGAAACTTGAGCATCAGTATATAAATTTTCACCCTCTTTTCTAAATCAGCATCAAATGAACAAAAGAATATAAAAAAACAGAAGGATAATTTAGCATTTTTAATAAAAATCATGAGAGGATGCCATCCATATGCCAGAAGAATCAAGAATAGGACAATGTTAAATGAAGGTAATGGGGAATTCCTTATAAACTTTTTTCAGAGAAGTTAGTATGGGATTATAAGAATTAAACAAAGGTGATCAAGAAAGAAACTAATATTTTTTTTCTAGTCTGTTATTTTAAGACAATAGTTGAATAGTCAAAGACAGATTATGGGGTAGTAGAGAAATCTGCTGAACATTTTTTACTAAAATATAACCAATTTAGAATTAAGTTAGCAAGGAAAAACAATAGCAAGAATTCTTGTTTGAAATAGGATGACAATAGGGTATTTCTAGAGTGGAGGGAGTATTGGTGGCAGACAGCACTCTCAGAAAGGACAGTGATTCCATGTGGACAATGGAGAATACACCAAAGAAAAACAATTGAAAATTTAGCCTCTTTCACAGGAAGTTTGCCAGTGACAACATGCCTACTATGGCTCTAAATTATGCAGGCAGTTAGTTCACCAAAAAGTATAATATAAACATATATGAAACCAGTTTTCAACTTGAGGTCTGAAAAGTGTTTTAAGTAGCTTTTATGAAAACACTAAGAATAGCAAACTAAAATATATCTTTGTGAATAACTACTCAGCTAGAATGTGCTTTTTCTTCAATGATGTGTAAACAAAATACAATAAACACTGAAATAAATAATCTATATAAAACAAGGTAAATGTAACACTGTGGTAAAGGAAGATAGTAGTTCTGAGTGAAAATACTAGAGTTAAATATTTTTAAAGGCATTCATGTTGTGATCTTATGTCATTCAGAGGAATGTGGATCCACGCTCTGTTAAAAAAAACAACAAAACAAACAAACAAACAAAAACTAGTGGAATTCAGGAAATAGTTAAAATAATTTAAAAACTATAATAGCCAAATGAACAACTGAAATAGAAACACTAAAGATCAGAAAACCAGACAAGTTACATGTGGAAAAGATAGGAGAGTCTTGGAAAGAGGTACATACAATAAAGAACCAAAACATGAATAATTATTTTATTCCAATGAACAAATCAAATAAAAATATACAAATACTATAATATAGAAAGATGTCCTAATGGAAAATTTTTCAGAGATTAAAGCAAACAAAAATAACATGAAAAATTCTGATCCTGAATTTGAAAGCAGTTCATCTTATGACAGGTAATACCATGTATTTTGCTGAAATGTATAAATTTATTTTTCCTTTTTCTTTTTCTAAGCTTATCCTGATGCTCATCCAGGCAGGAAAAATAAGTTCAAAGAAGGAAGGGAAATTAGAGTTATAGATTTGTTCTAGCAACTGTTTTGAAATGTATGAAGTAATAAGTAATGTAAAGGGTTTAGAAAAAAATATATAATCAAAATGTTATTCATATATAAAAACATATAAGGAAACTTATAAAACATATTAATCACATCTTTAAAAGAAGTGTTTCTAGTTACATTTTACCAACTGAAAAGCTAAATGAAAGTGAAGAATAATGAATTAAGTTAAATGGTTATTTAACATGGTGCACATACTACAAATAATTATGGAAGATTCTCTACAGTTTATAAGGGGGTTATTTTCTAGTAAGTTGAAAATAATAAGTTGAACATACATTTAGTACATTGAACCTACTGAACATTATAGCTTAGCCTAGCCTAACATTTTTTTGAATATATTTTTTATTGATTTTAAAGAGGAAGGGGCAGAGAGAGAAAGAGAGAGAGGGAAGAAACCATTGATTGGCTGCCTCCTGCATGCCCCACACTGGGGATCGAACCTGCAACCTAGGCATATGCTCTGACTGGGAATCTTAACTATGACCTCCTGGTTCATAAGTCGACCCTCAACCATTGAGCCATGCTCTCTGGACAAGCCTAGCCTACCTTAAACATGCTCAGAATACTTATATTAGCCTAAAACTGGGCAAAATTGTCTTGCTCTGGCTACCAGAATCATGAGTATTATTCCACATACGACAGGCCCAGTGCACAGATTCATGCACCAGTGGGTTCCCTCAACTTGGCCTTCACCTCTTGTAATCCCGGACTTCTTGGGGGATTTCAGACTGCAGGTTTTGACCTGATACCCACAGACCAGCATTTGGAGCCCACCCATTAGCTTAGTGGTGCTCCTGCTGAGGTCCTGCATTGAGCATCTGCCCCTGGTGGTCAGTGCGTGTCATTGTGATTGGTTGACCAATGATTTGGTTGTTCAGTCAACTGGTCACTTAGGCTTTTATATAATACTAGCGGCCTGATGCACTAAAATCTTGCAAGAGTAGTCCTTCCTTCCCCCCGCTGCTGGCACCAGCTTCCATCTAGCACAGAGGATCCAGGCTTCCCTCCAGCTGCTGGCAGGCACCTGGGACCCGGGCTTCCCTCGCAGTTCTAGCTTCGCCCGGAAGATTGTCTGATATAATTAGCATATTATGCTTTTATTATTATAGAAGATTGCTAGCTCAGGAAAAGATAAAAATTGGTTTCTATTAAGTGGATATCTCTTTTAGTAAAGTTGGAAAATCAGAAGTTGAACTATTGACAGGCAGCGGCGATCTAAATAACATAAAGTGACACTAATCTAATAGTGAGTGGTTTAGGACCCTCTGTATGATATAAAATGATATCAATTTAATAGCAAGTGGTTTAAAATTACAAGTTATATTTTTTCCATTCCTGCAAAGGCAAAGAGGTATATTAGTGGAGAACAAGGGGGATGGAGTTCAAAAATGTGCCTTTATATTTTAGTTATATTGTGATAAATCCAAAGTGGGTGTTTTATTGTTGATGATGATAATTGGGAATGTATACAGTGAAGTATTTAAAAATATCAGTGGCTTACATTTGTAGAATTACTGGTAATATTTGCACATTTTATATTAGTGGAGTAAAATTAGGAGTACCCTCCACTTATGTGCAGCAGATACAGTTAGTGTCCCATATCCTCTCGTCCCAGGGCTGTGGTCACCAGATATCCAGTGGACAGTCCCCACAAATGCAGCTTTCTTCTGTAAACACTTTTGTGTCTCACCTTCCCCTACCTTTTCCCGTGGGCATTCTTTGGAACTACAGGAACTTGCTCAGCCTGCTGAAAAGGAAGCACAGGAATTTAACACCCTCAGAAATAACCCTCATCCAATGTAGGCTGAGAGTCAGCTGATGAAATCCCCAGCTTCCCTGTCTTTCAGTGGAACGGTCCTGTGGTCCACTCTGTCAATCCCTCAGAGGATTTTCAGTGGGGTTGAGCCTCAGTTGCTCACACTGGTACTCCCTGCACTCATATGACTCTCATTGTCTTAAACAAACAAACAAACAAACAAACAAAAACAAACCGTTCCCAGTCTTACTTTTTCTCTTCCTTATCTCCTTACTTGTGCTTTCTGCAGTATCCTCTCAAATAAATTTGATTTAGGTTACTTTGATGAAATCTAAACTAAAACACAGAAAAAGTACAGAATTCAAGAAAGCATTATAAATATGAGAGAAAAATGTATGCAGTTTGACAAAGGATAGGGATATATTAAATTCTTCAATTGAAAATAAGACCTTCAAATTGGATCAGATTGCTCATTATATCTG
Source organism: Pipistrellus kuhlii (assembly GCF_014108245.1). Lineage (NCBI taxonomy): Eukaryota > Metazoa > Chordata > Mammalia > Chiroptera > Vespertilionidae > Pipistrellus > Pipistrellus kuhlii. The sequence continues at coordinate 49,911,346 of NW_023425427.1, forward strand.
AGAGTGCTAAAACCAATCAGCCAAGGTAGCTTAAAAAGAAAAGAGTAAGTCAATCATTGGTTAAATACAAAGCAGACTAAAGATATGGTAATATCAACAATAGGGTTCAATAGATAAAACATAAAGTGGATCATCATCTAAAAAGGTTATTACTTAAACCAAAATTTTATACCAGACTAGAGGCCTGATGCACAAAATTTGTGCAAGAGTAGGCCTTCTTTCCCCTTCTTTCCTCTGGCATCCAGGACCTGGGCTTCCCTCCAGCTGCCAGCAGGCACCTGAGACTCAGACTTTTCTTGAGCCCTGACTTCATCTGGAAGGTCATCCGGAAGGACAATCAGAAGGATCTCTGGTCTAATTAGCATATTGCACTTTTATTGTTATGGATACTAATTTATAACTTAATAGTTTATTACTATTATAAGAAAAAACACACACAATGATTTATAACATTAACCAGCATGATGAAAGAGGAATTAGTATATGGATAGGACATAAAAAACAGGAAACAGTAGAAATGATAATTAAACTTAAGGGCAAGTTCTTAAAAAAAAGGTGTACCATTTCCTAATCATTACAAAAATATTAATTATCAAAAACTCATCTTCATGCAAGTTCTGAGCCCACATTATTCCTTTGTGGATATATTTTTCTGCATGGGTATCACATATTTTTTAACTTTGGCATCTAAAGAATTTGAAGATTATATTATTTAAAATTTAAAACAATTGAAATATCTTGCTTTATCTGAACTGTTTCACTGAGGAGTAAAAAAGTATTGTTAAGCTTTAAAATTAATTTTAAGTAACTATCATTATAATTTCAAAACCAAGAAAAGTGAAAAGTAAAAACTACATACTTATTTGATATATTGGAAAAGAGGCAAACCACCAAATATATACTTACAAATAACCTTTAATAGTATATTGGCCTTTGAATGTGGTAGGAATGAAATAATAGTCTTATATCCATCAACCTATTAAGCTTTAATAATATTAAAAGCTCAAAGGAGAAATTTTTCTCATTTTCTTGAAATATTCTAAAAGGACATTTAGTAAAATATAGTATTCATCTTATTAAAAATTAAACCTCTAAGAAGCTAGGAATAGAAGAATATTTCCTCAATATGATAAATCATCTCTTTGTCAAACCATCAACCAAATACACTTAACAATGAAATACTAAAGAAACCCCCAGTAAATCAAATTTATGACAAAGGTTCCTGCTGATGTAATTATTATTCTACTTAAATCTAGAAAACAGGAAAGCATGAGTAAATATTAGGAAAATGAAGGTAAAATTACCATTATTAGAAGATCATTTAATTACTAGCTGGAAACCTAATGAAATCGACCAGCTTGTGAAAAAAAAAAAGTTTTGTGAGCTTTCTGAAAATAAAATGTGCATGTAAAAATTAATAATTTTCCTGCATAGCATATTGGTTGAGAACATATTTTTAGAATCAAACCAATGAGGATTTGAATTGTAGTTCTTGAATAATATTAGAGCAATTACTTCAAACTAACAAGTTAAAGATCTCACCATCATACCCTTTATTAGATGTTACTCTGGAAATTCTAACAATTCATATGGAAACAATAGGTAAATTATTAGAAAGAATAACATCACGTTGTTGCTCAATGTAAATAGCCAATTACTTAATAGAAAATAAAACAAACTGAGAAACTTTAAGAACAGAGTAACGAGAATGAACACATTTATAAATACCCTAGAAAATACAATAATAAATTCCTATTCATAGTAGCATGAATATTTAAACAGATTTGTTACTTACATGAATAAAATTACAAAGTTAAAATCATAAACAAGAGACTTTAAATAAGACTTGAGTACATAGAATAAAAGATGTTATATTTCAGATAGAAAGACTGAGTATTGAAAAGTGTCAGTACTTCCTAAATTATATAAGGGGTTAACATGAGATATGAGAGCAACCAAAGGACTTGTATGCACCAATAAATGTAAGACACTGGGGGTAGGGGTGAGGGCATGTATGAGAGTAGGGTGGGGTGGGGGGTCAAGGGGAAGATATGTATACATGTTTTAGTAAAAAAATGGAAAAATAATAAAAAATAAATTTTAAAAAATCACCATATCAATCAATCAATAAATAAATATTCAAATGGAATTCATTTTGGACCTGAAAAAATATTTATCTGGAAGTACAAGAAGTTGAGAACAGTTAATGGAATAAAGGAGTTTAATACAATAGATCAGTTTTGCTAACAATATAAAGTATAAGTTATATTAATTAAAAATTCATAGTACAATTCCAAGAAAAATAATCTATTTTATATGTGAATACAAATGTCATCAAGTTAAGGAGAATATCTCAAAAATATTTCAGATTGGCACCTTAAAATATAGACTGCAGTGTCTTTAAGATAACATGAGAAGCAAATGCAAGGGACTTCAGGTGCCAGGAGAGGCTGTTGGTAAGTCACAGGTGTGCCAGTTGTCTCTTCCTTCCCCAAACTCTTGGTAGCCAGTGGGGTTGAGGTCAAGAAGACCTTGAAGGGAGGCCATTGGGAAGGACTCGGAGCACTGGATTTTACACCAGTTTGCTATTACCTGTCAGCTCAAAGCCAGGCTTCTTGTATTGATGGTATTAAATGGCAGGCATATCAAGTTCTTATAACTGAAAAGGAAGTAATGAAACCATGGACTTGCATGTTGGATCATATTGTTTCTTTTAAACAGGGTGAGCCATGGACAGAGTATGAGTTTGCTTCAACATTGGGTACATAAGGAATTGGCTTAGGATAAAATGTAGTCAAACGTACAATAAATATTATATTAAATAAAAAATAAATCCATAAGTAAAATTTTAAAATTTAGTAGAACATTTCCTAGTACTGAAAGGTATGAGTTTCTAAAATAATAAGGGCCAGCCTAATGCCTAGTATAGTGAAGATCCAAACAAATTTTATCGTTGTGAATTATGTAATGCCAGAGCTAAAGAGAAAGTCCTAAAGGGTTCCAGAAAACTAACTAAGTAGGGTTTCATATAAAGAATTAAAGTCACAGTGGCACTGGAAGGATGGTAAAGTAGGATGTGAAGACAATAAAGCGGAATCTTCAAAAACCTAGACTTTTAATTAAATTCTCTATAATTTATTTCAAGAAATGGGTCCAACAAAAGAGAAAAAGGAAGGGAATTTATAACATGATGCTGAGGGGGATTCCTGGAGCAATGGCTGTGTTTCCGAAAAAAATTGTGGTCTCAGAAGTAGTACTAGGAGACTGAATGTGGGAGGACTCCAGTTCAAAAGGAGGAAAATTCTCATGGTACTTGACCATGTGGGAAGGGGTGTTAGTGTTCTGTTTGAGAGTTTTGGGGGAAATTGTAGATAAATACATAAAAAAGTAAGAAATCAAGACAGTTATATCCAAAAACTAGAGATGAATTTTATAAGAAAATAATTATAATCCTACTATACTTTGTGGCTCAGAAGTCAGTTTTATTTACAGTTATATTAATGTAGATATCAAATACTGATTTAAAAATCAAAACATTGGCCCTAGGTAGTTATTTTGGCTCAGTGCATAGAGCATTGGACTATGGACTGGAAGGTCCTGGCTTCCATTCTATTCAAGGGCACATGCTCAGGTTGCAGGCTCCATCCCCAGTGGGGGGTGTGCAGGAGGCAACCAATCTATGATTCTCTCTGATCATTGATATTTCTATCTCTTCCTTCCTCTCCAAAATCAATAAAAATACATTAAAAAATCAAATAAAAATCAAAACATTGTCATATAACTATGTTGGGTAAATGGAAGATGCGAAGTGTGTGTATTAGGGTAGGTTATAAGACACTTGAACTTTAATATTCTAATATGTACATTAATATACAATATTTAATTATTTTATCTCAAAAAGGGAATGACTCATTTTTCCTCTTTTTTCCCCTTTCCTTCCTTCCTTCCTTCCTTCCTTCCTTCCTTCCTTCCTTCCTTCCTTCCTTCCTTCCTTCCTTCTTCCTTCCTTCCTTCCTTCCTCCTTCCTTCCTTCCTTCCTTCCTTCCTTCCTTCCTTCCTTCCTTCCTTCTGTCCATCCCTCTATTATTAACTCTATATCTTCTCTTCCTTCTTGGAAGCAACAGATGGAAGGAAGATCTTGTCCTGTGATATTGAGTTTCACAGGTCAGTTATGAGAGGCAAAGAAATAGTGATAGATAAAGGGTATTTTATGGACTGTGGTCTGTTGGACAATAGGCTGTGAGAATCTTATTTATTCAGGGAGAAGGAACAGTAAATGTACAAAGTCAGAAGCAGGAATGAATTTATCCAAATTTGAAGAACAGTAAATGCTAGATGTGTTCATAAGTACCCGGTTTTTGTAGGAGAATTCCGTGGGAGAGACAGATTCAGAATTGATCATGTAGGGCTTTATAGGACAGGGTGACAATTTGCTTCTCTCTGTGTGGTGGAAAGACTGTAGGCAGCAAAATGGAAGCATGGAGAGCACATTGGCCAAGGAGGTACTGGGGCTTGGGCAGGCCCGTGGAGGGAGTATGAATGTCTCTCTCCTGACCTTACATCAATTCTTTCTTGACTAGCTGAGAGGAATCAAGTATTCTGAGCTTTTTGTGAGTATTTTCGGCATGGTTTTGTTTTGTTTTTTTTTGTTTGTTTGTTTTTTTTAAATCTGGGAATGCTGTCAGATACATGCCTGAAGTTTCTGGATGAACGAATGGTCCTGGAGCCATGGGGAATGATGCAGTCAGAGAGTACAGTCTGATCATCCTCACTTCCAGCCCTTTCAAAGAAAAGCATAGTGAACTGAAAGACAACTGCATCTACAGCAAACCGGCACATCAGAATTACCTGAAACAGCTTCTAAACATTTCCAGATTGTGTCTAATCACCAGTTAGATTGCGTCTAGAATGCCAACTCCTTCAAGGAGTGTCTTCCATCCGTGCTATGTATTTTGAGGTGATACTTTGCAAAAGTGCTCTGTAGAAAGCTTGTGCCACCAATGAATAGGGAAGTTCCAAACAAACATGGACTGCTTAAGTGCATGTGAATGCCACTTTTTTCATTTTGTCAATGCGATACAGTATACCTAATGCATTTAGTATAGGCTGTTGAAACTGAAACAGTTATCCTTTAGTGTCCCAGAAGTCTAATTACCAGCCAACTAATTCTCTTTATCTATGTTCTGATAGCTTCTCTATTAGAATAAAGAAACTGTGTAATTGAATGACTTTTGACTGTATGTTTCAATGTTAATATGATGTGGTTTAACTGCTTCTACAAGTTCATCTCCTTCCTAAAAACCTAGTTGAAATGAGATAGGGCAAACAGTATGCTAAATCTTTCACAGGATTTCAGCACTCCCTGCCACTCCAGGATACAGAGCAATTTTGATTGTTTTCCTCCCTTTATTTTCTTACAGCTAATATTTGAGCACCTACAATGTTTTAAGGAGTGAACTAAGTAGAAAAAAAACCCCTTCTCTTATGATCTTATTCAAATGCAGTGATACAGATACAAAAAGCATTAAGTAAAATATGTTATATATCGGATGGTGGGATAAGTATTATTGATAAAAAAGAAAGCAGGAAAGATCATTGGCTAGCTTATAATTCAGTAGAATGCATGGCAGAGAGGGGAGGTATATTTTGAAGTGTGGCTGGCTAATCGCTGGTTCCAAGATTCCATCATTAGTGATTTAACACTTACATAATCTTTACCTTAGTCCTGGAATAAGGTTTCCTCTGCAAGGATTGGTGGAAAGCACATTGTAACAGAAGCTGAGAAATCTATATTTTAGTTTTACTTTCCCTGCTCTTTTCTCTCTCTGCGTGATTCCCCTGGATTTTAATAGTATCTGAGGGGTAATGACTTCCAATGTACTTCTCCAGGGCTGAATCGAAATCTAGTCTCAAAAATATGTTGGATGCCACGCACCCAAGTCCCCTCCTCACATTGTCAAAATAAGTATATTCAAATATGAGCATACTACCTTACCATTCACTCTTGACACATGATCATTTTCCAGAATATCCAATCTTGTTTAAGGCCATCATGGTTAAACTCATTTATATAATGTAAAAGTACAGTCTTCCCTTCTGCATCTTTCCCTTATATTTCCCATCCACATATTGTTGCAAAGCAACTGTTTTAGACCAGCTGTTAACGATTTTTGTTGAGCATCTGGAATGCACCAGGCACCTTGTTAAGTTTTGGGAACATGAATGGAATGAAGGTGGTTCTTCCTGAGCCTAAAACATATCCAAACTTATTTGACTGGTTAGGCAAGAAAGGGACTCACTGTACTGATTTGTATGGTAGCTTCTGCTAAAGAGCCTGAAGGAGAGCACCCGAAAAGGGGAGAACCTAAGAGCACTGAAAGGGGCATCAAGTCTCTGAATTCTTGGAGCGTTTTTGTCATGTTTGAGCCTGTCTGGAAAGAGTGGTCAGAGGTATAACCAATAGAAGGTAGGCTTTCATGCAGAGCTCAGTGAGACACAGGCTAAGGGATAAACATAGACTAACAATATTGATTAAGCTTTCTGGCAATAAAGTGCTGAACACATAGCTGTACACATAGCTGTACACAGTACTGCTCTGGTGCTCCAATTCAGTTACCCCCGTTAGGGGCTGTCAGTAAGAAGAAAGAAGATTACGTGCAAGAGGGCAATAACAAATAGAGCAGGAAAGATAATCTATTTTTAAAATATTTTTTTATTGATTTTGGAGAGAAAATGAGAGGCAGAGAGAAACATTGATGTGAGAGAGAAATGTCGATCAGCTGCTCCCACATGCACCTGATTGAAGACAGAACCCCCAACCTGGGCAAGTGTCCCAACCAGGAATGGAACTGGTTACCTTTGGTGCATAGGACAATGTTCAACCATCTGAGCCACACTGACCAGGGCAGGAATCTATTTTTTACCCATTGTCCAAAATTAGGAGTTCCTTATTCTAATGCAAACATCATTGACACGCAAACTTTAAAGAACTTAGACAAGCAAACATTCTCTAATAGTCAGTTCATTATCCATACCCCATATTCTCCAGTTCCTGCTGTATAATCTGAGACAGCCACACATCTTTTATATATATTAGTTATTTCAGATATCAATGGCAATAGCCTATGAAGGTTATTGGGAAGATGCATTGGAAAGGTATATAAAGTAGACCTATTACACAGTTTCTGGAGTATTATGTCTATCCAAAAGTTTGTCTTAATAATAATCACAACAGTAGTGACAGGGAGCTGCTACTTTGATTCCTAGCCTTTGGGAAGGGAGGGTTAAGGGATTAATTTTTTCCATTATTCATAGAAACTATTTGAAGAAGATATTTAAAAGAAAATGTATTTCTTTGCCTTGTTACCTTTCTCAGTGAAGTTTAAAGTAGCAAAGGAAAGGCAGCAAGAGCAGAGCGCTAACCATCCACATCACTACTGTTGCTCTTTGGTGGCTGCTGCATATGTGTCACGTCCATTGGGCTCTTGGGCCTGCAAGGCAAATTCCATGTACTGTCCAGCAATACACCAGTGTTGCTAACAACCCTGTTTGTATTCTCTGTGACAGTAGCCGAGAATTTTCCTAGAGCTTATCATCCACAGACAGTAAGAGTAAGTCCAGTTTCATCTACTTTTAATCCAAAAAAACAAAGAACAAAAAACACCATAAAAGTTAATATGAAAAACAATTCAAGACATAATGATTACACATAAATTTAACATGTTGAATTCTGCAGAGTGTGGAATGTAAATTGTGAAAAAAAATAATTGGTTTTAATTTCTATTGAAGTTGAAAAATAATCCAAGGGAAAAAAGTAAAAACAAAACAAAACACACACACACAAAACAAAAACCAACAAAAATAACAACAACAAAAAACAACAACAACAACAAAAAACCCCACACATACAACCATGAACCTCTAGAAAAAGATTCCTGATTTTTTTTAACATGTGGTTACATTGTTGGTGTGGGGTGTTCTTGGTTGGAACTAAAGTTCTCATGGCATTGAATGGCCTGACTGTGGGGGAATGTTCAAATAAGAATCTCAGCCGCAGAGATATCTATTACTTCCAGAAATTTTCTGGGGCTCAGTACTCAAAATTCTTTTGTAAATGATGTAGATTTTAGTTCCAAGTCACAGTAGTTAAATACCATAAATGAGAATACTAATAATAATTCTCTGGTTAATATTTCTTAAGTTTTTAATATGTGCCAGCTCTTTGTGAAGTGCTTTACAAGCATTATCTCATGTACTGATGCTCTTATTGAGGTACTATTATTATTCAAAACTGTAAGGAATCTGAGACTTATGCATATGTAAATAAATTTATCAAGATGGAATACAGATTTTCAGCAATGCGTGTTCCTAATGGAGCACATTTCCTGCATATTTACAAATTTTTAATATTTACCTTGAGAAACACTTAACATAATGGGCAAGAGCATAGATGCCAGAATCCACCGACCTGGCATTGTCTTTTATATTCCAAGTCACCTAGGCCAAGTTTTTTTTTTTTTTACCTCTCTTTGCTTAATTTTTATTATTTTAAATGAAGATAATTCTAATAATTTTTATTGCATAGATTAGTTGTAATGATTAAATAAATTACTAATATGTAAAATATTTCCATAGTAAATTCTAAAAATGTTCATTCTTATATGGAGGCATTTATTATGATATTAAAAATTTTATAAGAAAGGAATTTTAGAAATTAATGACTCGGTAAATAAGATTAGATATTTAAAATGAAACCCTATTCACAACTGAATCCATAGACAAAGTTTAGAATGATCCTGGCCTTGAGGGAACTTGCCTCAACCATCTGGTTAATACTAAGAGTCCACTGCTTTCAGAAAGATACACGCTGGCCCATCTGAATTGACATCTGTGTGCACACTGAAGTCCCGGAGGATAATTAACAGAGAAAACACCAACAGTAATACTGACATAAGCCTGGGGAACTAAGCCATAAAATTCTCCATATAAACAAGTGGCCTATATAACCACAAAACTATAAATTTTGGTCTTGCCCCAGGGGTACCTGAAATAGCCAGATGCTCAAATAAAATTAAACTTATTTCTGAAGTAAATGGCAAACAAGATTTAAAAAATCACACCTTTCTTTGATCACTTTTACTCACCTTTAGGCAGGTGGATTCATGCTACTCGTTTCATGATAATTTTGAGTGACACCTCATGACCGAAGCATTCAATGTATTTCTCTAGTTTATGAGATTTTTAAAATTAAACATTTTGTTGATGTACAGCATACATACAATGCATGAAGCATTAGTGTAAGTATTAATTCAAGATGAATCATAGAACCACATACAAAAGATAAAACTATAATGAATTTTCAAGAAAATGTATATATGTAACCAGAACTCAGTGGAGAAATAGAAACAGTAATACTGACATAAGCACCCTTATTTTATTCTTTGTCACTAATATTCTCTGAAGATAACTTCTATCTTGAGTCCTAGGGGTGTCGAACTCAATCAGAGAAGGGGCCAAAATCTAAAATCCAGCCTAAATCGCGGGCCGAATGGTTTACTGAACAGTCATAAACTGTCATTGTGATGGAAACGCAGCAGAGTGCAGTGATGACAGCGCAGTGCGGGCCACATTGCAAGGCCTGGCGGGACGGATTTGGCCCGCGGGCCTTGTGTTTGACACATGTGCACTAGACATTGATTTTATATATTTCTTAAAATGGAATCATACAACTTGTGCTTTTGTGCTCTTTCACTCAATGTTGTAAGATCCATCAACAATCTCATTGATGTCTAGAATACCATTCCATAAACACCTTCATTTGTCCATTCTCTTGTCCAGGACATATGGATTGTTTCTAGTTTGAGATATTATGAATATGTTGTGAAAAGTTTTGTACATATAGCCGAAACTGGTTTGGCTCAGTGGATAGAGCGTCAGCCTTCAGACTGTAAGGTCCCAGGTTTGATTCCGGTCAAGGGCATGTACCTTGGTTGTGGGCACATCCCCAGTAGCGGTGTGCAAGAGGCAGCTAATTGATGATTCTCTCTCATCGATGTTCTTAACTCTCTATCCCCTCTCTTCCTCTCTGTAAAAAAATCAATAAAACATATTAAAAAAAAGTTTTGTACATATATTTGGTGAACATTGGGACTCGTTTCTATAGGTTACATACCTATAAGTGGAATGTCCAGATGCACATTTATGAGTACATTCAACTTCAGTATCTATTGCCAAAAGATTTTTCAGAGATCTTGTATCTATTTTCAGTTTGTTGAGTAGTGTATCCGAATCAGGCTAATATTTTTTCTCATTAAATTTAAAACTATTAATAGTGGGGATATTGACATATGATAAATGTATACTTTAGGGGCTCTGATAATGTATATATTTATATTATAACTACTCCAATAAAAGCAGACCACTTCCCCTTCATCTTAGAATGTTTCCTTGTGCCCTCTTCCAGTCACTCTCCACCATAGACAACCATTTTTCTGATTTCTATCACCTGAGGTTAGTTTTTACTGTTCTTGAATCTTCATATAAATGGAATGAGGCTCTTGTGCCTGGTTTCTTTTGCTCAATGTAATGATTTGAAATTTATCTATGTGGTTGCTTATTTCTGTAGAACATTTTTTTCCCTTTCAGAGCAATAGTCTATTGTATGAGTATACTACTATTTGCTTTTGAAAACTCCACTCCACTGTTAGCGGACATTTGGATTCTTTTAATTCTGAGTGGTTATGAATAAAGCTGTTAAGAAAATTTCCATGCAAGTTTTTTTTTTTTTTTTGAAGATATATGCTTTGGTTTTTTCATGGGTAAATATTTAGGAAAGAAATTTCTGGTCATGAAGTTAGTATATATTTAGCTTTATAAGAAACTACCAAAATTTTTTATATTTATTTTATGACCTCATAAACTATATCATAAAGTTCTGGTGCTACACATCTTTGTCAACATTTACTCTGGTCTTTTTCATTATAACTCTTCTTATGATTATAAAAATAGTATATTAGGGTTTTAACTGGCTTTTACTGTGGTGAAAATGGCATCAGAAGACTTTTAATGAACTTACTGCCCAATTCTTGGTCACATGTCTGTTCAGACCTTAGTCCAATTTTTTAAAAATTGGATTGTGTTTTTTTTTTTTTCTTCTTTATTGACTAAGGTACTACATATGTTTCCTTAACCCCTCATTGTGCCCCCAACACCCTGATCATGCCCTCACCCCCTGGTGTCTGTGCCTTTGGTTAGGCTTATATGCATGCATACAAGTCCTTTGGTTGATCTCTTTCCCTTACCCCCAACCTCCCCTACCTTCCCTCTGTAGTTTGAAGGTCTGATCAATGCTTCTCTGTCTCTGGATTTATTTATTTTTCATCATTTTATGTGATATTTATCTTTGTGTGATATCAAATATCACAGATCATGCGATATTTATCTTGGTCTGACTGGCTTATTTCACTTAGCATAATGCTCTCCAGGTCCATCCATGCTGTTGCAAGTGGTAGGAGTTCCTTCCTTTTTATAGCAGCATAGTATCCCATTGTGTAGATGTTCTAAAGTTTTTTAATCCACTCATCTCCTGATAGGCACTTAGGCTGTTTCCAAATCTTAGCTATGGTAAATTATGCTGCTGTGAACATAAGGGTGCATTTTTCCTTTCAGATTGGTGTTTCTGTTTTCTTGGTATATATTCTTAGAAGTGGGATCACTAGGTCAAATCCGAATTCCATTTTTAGGTTTTTTTTTTTTTTTTTTTTTTTTTTTTTTTTTTTTTTTTTTAACTCTATACTGTTCTTCACAATAGCTACACCAGTCTGCATTCCCACCTGCAGTGCACGAGGGTTCCTTTTTCTCCACATCCTCTGTAGCACTTGTCATTTGTTAATGCTAGCCATTATGACAGGTGTGAGATGGTACATCATTGTCATTTTGACTTGCATCTCTCAGATGATTAGTGACTTTGAACATGTTTTCATATGTCTCTTGGTCTTCCTTATGTCCTCTTTCGAAAAGTATCTAACTATGTCTATTGCCCACTTTTTTGATTGTGTGTATTTTGATTTGTAGGAATTTATATTTCCTCAATTCAAATCTTTTGTCAGATATATTTGTAACAAATTCTTTGATTATGTGGCTTGTCTTTACATTTTCTTAATGGTATCTTTTGATAACAATGATAAAGACATTTTTAATTTTGAGAGATCAGAGGATCCAAGATGGCTGCTCGGGTAGACACCTAACCGCAGCAGCTCACAACAATTTCAATGGAATATAACTAAAATGTAGAGTGGACATTACCCAGACCTACAGGTAGTCGACTGACTGAAAACTCTACAATAGGAAGGTGGGAGAAAACCAGAAAGAAAATCAGAGGAGCTGAAAAAAAAGCCTAAGGTACGGAGACATGCTGCGCGCTCGCAAGTACGCGCGCACCGAGAGGTCGCAGCCGGAGAGGAGGAGAGGGCTGGATGCTGCCTGGCGTTCCCTAGCAGGAAGGAAATAAAACCCCCACCCTGGGCTGAACCCCCGAACCGGCAGCGCTGAGCCCCATTATGGGCCAGATTCTAGGGACCCAGGCTCTGGCAGGGCGAGACGGGGTTGGGAGGCTGAATCCCAGGGGAAAAACGAAAGGCGGGGGGCCCCGGAGTCGTGCGCACTTTGTGCGCAGAGGACTGAATGTAGACTCTGATGCTGGATTACCCTAGCTGGAAGAAACAAAGCCTCCGGTGGCGCTGAGCCTCAGAACGGAGCGCCCCGAACTCCCGGTCTGGGCCAGTCCCTGGGGACCCAGGCCCGGGCACGGGAAGACAGGCCTGTGAGGCGAAATCCCAGGGACGGCGCGAAAGGCGGGGGGCCCCAGAGTCGCGCGCTTTGTGCGCAGAGGACTGAATGTTGACTCTGATGCTGGATTACCCTAGCCAGAAGAAACAAAGCCTCCGGCGGCGCTGAGCCTCAGACTGGACTGCCCCGAACTCCCGGTCTGGGCTAGTCCCTGGGGACCCAGGCTGGGCAGGGGGAGACGGGGTTGTGAGGTGGAGTCCTGGGAGCACAGCGAAAGGCCGAGCCCCCGGGAGTCCCGCACACTGCGCGCAGAGGACAGTCTGTTGACTCTGATCCTGGACTCCCCTAGCAGGAGAGAGAAAGAAAGCTCCAGACTGGAGGATCGCGACGAGGAGCAGGAGCCCCCGCTGGACACCGGCCAGCCGGGTGCCAGCAAGGAGCCGGGCGACGGGGCCCCCAGGGGAGGGGGGGTGCCCCTCAGCCGTCGACCGCTGAGCGCAGGCAATGGAGCCAAGGACCGGGGATGCTTCCTGGGCGGCGCCAACCCCGGAGACAGGCTGAAGCAGCGCAGGAGCCCGCGGAGAACAAAGGGGTGCCACAGGCCAACCTGCTGAGATTCCAGGAAGGGGAGGAAGAAACCATAGAAGTTCTCAATGTGAAGAAATCAAGTGAGAGCAAATGATAGTAAAATTACTTAAGAAAGAATGCAAAGAATAGCTTGAAAAATCAAAGACTAAGTCAGAACTCAACTCACCAGCCAACATTGCAACATAAATGCGTTTTTTTTAAAAAAAAAAAAAAAAAAAAAAAAAAAAGAAAGAAAGAAAGAAAGAAAGAAAGAAAGAAAGAAAGAAAAAGGGACAGAATGTTGGAATAGCGGCAACCAGGCCTAGAGTGGCCAGGCACAAGGCAGTGGCAGCCGGGCCCAGAGCAGCAGTGGCCAGGCCCCAGAGCAGCAGCAGCCAGAACCAGAGCATCAACGGCCAGCACTGGAGCAGCCAGACCTGGGGCAGTTGCAGCCAGGCCTGAGGCAGAGGCGGCCAAGCCCAGGGTGGCCAGTCCAGGAACACCCAGACCCGGAGTGGCCGGGCCCGGAGAAGCCAAGAACAGCAGAAGCCAAGCCCAAAGCATCCAGCCCGGGTGCGGCCAGGCTCGGAGCAGCCGGGCCCGGGGCAACCGGGCCCAGAGCAGCCGGGTCTGATGCGGCCAGGCCCGGAGCAGCGACTGCCAGGCTGGGAGCGGCCAGGCCCGGAGCAGCCGAGTCTGGTGCGGCCAGGCCCGGAGCAGTGGCTGCCAGGCTGGGAGCAGCCAGGCCCGGAGCAACCGGGTCTGGTGCGGCCAGGCCCGGAGCAGCGGCTGACAGGCTGGGAGCAGCCAGGCCCGGAACGGCCGGGCCTGGAGCAACTGGGCCCAGAGCAGCCGGGTCAGGTGTGGCCAGGCCTGTAGTAGTAACAGCCAAGTCCAGAGCAACTAGGTCGGGAGCGGCAGTGACCAGACCCGGAGCAGCGACTGCCAGGCTGGGAGCGGCCAGGCCCGGAGCAGCCGGGTCTGGTGCGGCCAGGCCCGGAGCAGTGGCTGCCAGGCTGGGAGTGGCCAGGCTCGAAGCAGCGGCTGCCAGGTTGGGAGCGGCCAGGCCCGGAGCAGCCGGGTCTGGTGCGGCCAGGCCCAGAGCAGCGGTTGACAGGCTGGGAGCAGCCAGGCCCGGAGCGGCCGGGCCCGGAGCAATTGGGCCCAGAGCAGCCGAGTCGGGTGTGGCCAGGCCTGTAGCAGCAACAGCCAAGTCCAGAGCAACTGGGTCGGGAGCGGCAGTGACCAGACACGGAGCAGCTGGTTGTGGAACAAACCAGAGCAACAGAGGCCAGGCCCGGAGCAGCCTGGCCCGAAACAGCTCGCTCCTCACCTGCCCCTGCCCCACGGCTGCCTCTCAGACATGGCTGGAAACTTTTGCGGGAACTTGAGGGTCTGCTGAATCAAGTGATGAAGACTTATATCTGAATGTGTTGAGTTAGTAGTATAGTGCTGGGGTGTTGATCTGTGAGTGCCTTGGGTGGGGCCTGGATGAGGCTGGTTGTCCTATTTGGAAATGTCTTTTGTGGGAAGTGTATCATTGGGCATGTGGAGGTATTATTGATATGAGAAAATGCTAAGTAACAGATTTGCTATCTGAAAAGGGATTTACTATCGGGGAAAGGGAGGGAGGAAGAGACTGAACATAAACTGTGCACCAATGGATGAGGATGAGGGGGCAGAGGGTGGGGTGGGAACCTGGTGGAAGGGGGAAGAAATGAGGAACCTGTGTAATAATATGAACAATAAAGATTGATTAAAAAAAAAAAGACATTTTTAATTTTGAGAGTCCAATTTAAATTTTATTTTTCATGTTCATTGCTTCTTTATATCACCTCACTAAATCTCTGCCTATCACAAAGTTGCAACAATAATCTTCAATGTTTTCTTCTAGAAAATTTATAGTTTTATCTTTTATATGTAGTTCTATAATTCATCTTGAATTAATATTTTACATGTGGTCTGAGGTAGGATCCAAGGTTTATTTTTTAAAAATGTTATTCCAGTGCCAATGTACAGTGTCTCCCCACCTTGGAATAGCCTCAGAATACTTGTTGAAAATTAGTTCCATAATTTTATAAATTTTTCCCCAAGAACTTTTTATTTTATTAGTCTGTCTACTTTTATGCCAATAGCACATTATCTTGATTACTGGAACTCCATGATAAATCTTGTTATCAGGCAGTGAATCATAGTGAATCTTCCAACATTATTGTTTTTGAATTAGTTTATTTAGTTTAGTACAGATACTTGCATCTTCATATGCAATTTAGAACCAATTTGATCATCTTGCCAAAATAAGTATGTTGATTTGGATTCTGAATGTGATGTATCTATAGATAAATTTGTGGAATACTGATGTATTTATAATGTAGAATCTTCTAATCAAAATGATGTATTTCTTCATTATGTAGGTCTTAATAGGTTTCAGCAATGTTGCTCAGTTTTCACTGTTGAATTGTTGAATTTGTTTATTTTTAGATTTATTTTTAAGTATCCTATGTTTTTAAAACTGTTATAAATGATACTTAAAAAATCAGTATTTTTCATTGTTTGCTACTGCTATATAGAAGTAAAATTGCTTATTCTGTGCTTACCTTGTATCCTGTGACCTTTGTAAATTCATTTAATTCTAGTAATTGTTTTGTACTAGTATATTTGTAGGATTTTATATGTAAACTATCATATTTTCTGTATACAATAGTAGTCTTATTTTTTCTTCTCTTCCTTCTTTTCACTTATCTTGGATTAGCTGTTTTCTCTTTTGTGGTTTCCATGTGCACCTTGGACTTACCTTCTGCAATGCAAAGATGCAGAAGAGGATGCAAAGGGAGAAGCTTCTGTGCTTATCTTCCCACTGTAATGGGATCTTTTGAAAAGGCCATACTGGCATATATGCTAACTTAACTTAGTCACTGCATCAGTGAAATTTCTGATAAAAGCTGGTAATCATCAACACAGTAGCATCCCTCTAAATAGGGAATATAGTGAAGTGTCTCAAAGGGACAATATCATGCTGCTTCTAAGTAAAGAAAGGGTTCATCCATGAATGCTGAGAGAACGAATAACAATAACAGCCACATTGCTGCAAGTACCACTCAGAAAACCAAACTAACACACATTGAGTGCCTCCTATTTTCTAGTAGCTTTATAGTTTATTAATATAATATTAATAAATATTTTCTCTCAATATTTATAAGATTTACCAATATTTTATATAGTCATTTTCATTACTGGGTTAGCTCTCATTGTATGAATATACCAGGATTTTTTTATATATTCAACTCTTGATAACCATTTGGTTAGTTTCTATCTTGGGACTATTGCAAATAAAGTTGCAATGATATATTCTTATGTTTACAATTTAATATACATGTACATACATTTCTGTTGGGTATGTAACTAGAGATAGAATTGTAAAGTCATAAAATGTCATGCATATGTTCAAGTTTAGTAGACACTGTTAAGCAGTATCCCAAAAATGATTAATCCAAGATAAATATATTTTAAAAGGAAACTTCAATACTTTTATAAAAGGAAAATTAATGTCTTTTTAGGCCCGACAGGATCGGGCCTAAACCAGCAGTGAGACATCCCTCTTGCAATCTGGGACTGCTGGCTCCTAACTGCTCACCTGCCTGCCTACCTGATTGCCCCTAACTACCTCTGCCTGCCTGCCCAATCGCCCTAACCTCTCTGCCTGCCTGCCTGATCGCCCAAAACTGCCCTCCCCTGCTGGCCTGATCTCACCCACAAAGGCCTCCCCTGCTGGCCTGATCTCACCCCCAATGGCCTCCCCTGCTGACCTGATCTTGCCCCCAACTGCTTTTCCCTGCCAGCCTGATCACTCCTAACTGCCTCTGCCTTCCTGATTAACCCAAATTGCCTCCACAGCCAGCCTGATTTTGCTCCCCACTGCCTTAAAACCACCTTAGGGTCTGCCTTCACAGATTGGGTTTTGATTGGTTGGTTTCTATGCCAGTGTCAAACACTCCACCTCCTAGGCAGCCATTGGATCATCACAGTTTACTCAGATTTGGTACTGATTGGTCAGTTTCTATGCCAGTTAGCATACCCAGGCCTATCCACAGGCCTGATCAGAGAGGAGGGGCTGATTAGCAGCCCAAACAGAGGCCCAGAGAGAAAGAGAGAGGCAAGGGCTGTTCTACTCCTACCATAGAGACTATGGATCAGTCCCTAATTCTCTACCAGGTCTCTCGCTAGGCCTGATTTGCAGCCCCCTCAACAGTCAGTTCTGGGTCCCCGCACCTGCAGCGGCAGCAGTCAGTGTGCGGTCACCATGGCAACCCAGCACTAACTGCAGGACTGTCTTCAGGTGTTTGGTTGAGTCTTTTTTCGTTATGGTCACTGCCCATATATATATATATATATATATATATATATATATATGTGTGTGTGTGTGTGTGTGTGTGTGTGTGTGTGTGTGTTAATATGCATAGCTATATTTAGAAATATGTTTTCATTCTTAAAGTTTATATAACTTCTAAGAGTGTCTTTCTTATTCTTTCTTTGGAGTAATTTAACCAGAAACAGAATCTGACTTAATAAGCTTTACAATAGCCTAATAATGACCAGACTTCTACAATGGTCAGTTATAATATGGGCTTTGAAATAAAGGAATATGTACTTAAATCTTGGCTCTACAACTTACTTTTATTATGCCAGGTTATATAACCTCTTTGGATTTTAATTTTCTAATGTACAGAATAAAAATTATAATGCCTACCTCAGTGTCTACAATACTACACAATCTTTTATTAAATAATAAGAGTTTTAATTTAAACTCTATGTTCTTAGAGAATTGGGATTTTGTCTTTTCTTATATCTTCTGTTTTACTAGCAAATTCATGTTTGTGTTTCATGTCTTTATCTATAAATGAAAAAATAAAAAATACATACCTGTTTATACACCTAATAACGTGGTCTTTGTAGGCTGTCACACCTAGTATGTGATGAGCTATGCTCAGGGAACTTGCCTTTGATATAAGGATTTTTATTTCAGGAATAGATAGCACATTGATCTCATACTTTTAATTGCTAGACATAGCAAAAAGTGACTGATCTTTTAAAATGTCAATTGAATTTTCAATTTAATACTTACAAAAAATAAAGAAAAATAAAATAATCATTTTGAATGAAATCCAGTAAACTTGATTATTTCATTTATTTTTGAGATCTATAATTTTGAGGAAATTAGGGACTGGTTTTGGTAAGTTCACAAGTTAAGTAAGCATGCTAGATGCAAAAAAAGGTGGAATTAAATTTGCTAATAAATATGTTAATTAGAAAGCCTGATTTAGTTGTTTAGATATCATTGAGTGTATGATTTCAGAAGCAGTGAGTAAGGGTATATATAAAGTAAGGAAACAGATAAAGTACATATATTTGGATCTGGAAGTCATCTGTTTGCTAGTGGCTCAGTGAACATTAGTTATAGTAGTGTTTTAACTAAGGACTGTCAAATTTCAGCTTCATTCTTGAAAACTGTTATCTGATTTGATTTGAGTAGCAAACATGCAAGCTGATTTCTTAATGGGCAAAGAGCAGCAAACTACCTAGCTTACTTGTGAACTGTGCATATCATTTCATAACCACCACTTGACGTTATGCCAGCATGTAGTGTTTATCTCTTTGGAGGACAGCAGGGCATTCCTGATTTTGGAAGCAATGGATAAAATGGATTTCAGCAAAAATCATTATCTTTGAATGAAATGGCAAGGACTGAACCTTACTATTTTCTGTAGTGCTTATAAAAGATTATACTCATAATTTAGTAATTGAATACTTTTAAAATGTCCCCAAAATACCCAATAAGGCCAAGCATACAGGTGTGACTTCAGTATTTGGAGGACCATGTTCTAGGTGAGAACCTCCAGTCTTAGGACGTGGTATTGGAGAAATGCTTTTTGCAAATCTTTCTACTCTTAGAGAAAATTGCCTTATTTGATTGGTGAATGAGGGTCTAATGGCCTTTCTTCCACATCTTGCTTTTGAGCATAAGTGTGCTGCAAATAAAATCTTATTGGAGAGTAAGTCCCAATGGACTAGAGAAGGGACAGGAACTGACAGGTTTAGTTTACCAGCAATAAAGCTGCTACTCTTATTGCCATTACCCCAACTCCTCTATCTTTTCCTGAAATGGGTCTGAACTTGGAGAGACAGAGGGAAATGATTTATTGGTTCTCTTATCCCTCAGCCTAAATGTCATAAAGATATTATTCCAGTGGACATATTAGGAGATTATCAGAGAACTCTAATGCCAGCTGTGAAAGCTGAGCTGCTGCTAGTAATGGAGTCAGTTGTTCACACACTGCAGGAACTGGGGGCGCAGTGATCCGCACTGCTGCCTGTACCTGACACAGGATCAGTGGGGAGAGCTCAATAAATCTCTCCTCCTCACAGAAGAGTGGGAGCTATTGATCGCCAGTGGCTCCATTAGCTCTGTATGACTTCACTGAAATTAAAATCTTTAGGGCTTGATCCTCCCCTCAGATAGCTGGATGTGCATAGGATTGGGCTATTTTTTTCTCCTTTTTCTTCTCTCACCCACCACCTAGATATTTGAGATGAGCAGGTTCCATCCTTTAGGGTTTTAATAGGACTCGCAATGTCTCTGACCTTTATGAAATTAAGGAGTAGGAAAAGCATTGCCAGTAAAACACATCATTTCTGTCTGCTGGCCAGCTTCCATTTGTGTGTCTGCTCTGTGCCCAGGGAAGAAGAGCCCTTTACCTAACCATCTCCAAGGCTCATCAGAATGCAACTGAAATGTCGCAATCAGGTAAATCAGGGATAAATATGACACACTGATATAAATATGATACACTGAGACAGAATGATACAGGATTACTTGTGTTTTACCGGAGAGATTTTATTGCCCTGATGTACATACCGTGGCCTTATTATATTAATGGCAAGCTCTCAAAGGTTTATTTTTTCTTTCTCTTGATTCTTGAATCCATCAATAGGTAACAAACTAAAATTGTTTCCTAGATACTATCAGAGGGATAGGACTGTGCTATTGTTATTGAAAATTTAAGTGTCTCTCACTAGATTAAAAAGAAAAGAAAGAGCAATACCTCTTTTCCTAATGTACATTATATCCCTGTTACCTGAAACCCAGAGACAAATGCTGAAACTGCCATTTCTCATGGGAATGATACTTACCCATCTGATGGGACCACTTAAAACCATGCCCATGGAGTCTAAGATTTGGAATAAGGCTTTCTGCCAAAAATACATCAGCGTCTCTGGAGTTGTTTGATGGAAAATCACAAAGCCATACATTTGTGGAAACCATTTAGAAAGATAATATAATGTATCACAGCAACTGTTGGTTGAATTTTAAAAATATAAACCACAAATGCATATTGTGATATATACTGACCTCGACACTGTCTAGGTATACTAAAGAACTATTTCCTTTTATAGAAATTACAATTGATGCTAGCCCAGTGATAAACTAAAAGGTAATAAAATTCATCTGTATATTGCCTTAATCAAATCAGATAAACATGACCTCTGAATTTCTTTTAACCTCACATTTCCAGAGAATCAGTTCTCCAAACAAAGTGAGCAGCTAGAAATTGGTTCTTGCCAAAGTGTATCAGGTCTGTGGTCATCTTAGTTACTAAGTTGGACTCTCTTGGTCAGTGGCATTATATAAGGACTGTTGAAAGGAATGCACTAAACTAGGTCCTCAAAAACTTGAATAGAAATTGGAAAATTAAATTTATTTACATATTCACATTATGCCTTTTGGAAAACCTAAAAAAGAAATTAGAAGTATAATTTCCCCCTTTTCTAATAAGTCTAGTGTTCTGGGGGAGATAAATCAGAGCAAAATGACTCCTCTCTCCATCTCCCTCCCCCAAGAGATAGGTAGCAACCACACAAGAAAGTATGCTCATGGAGATTCTTTTACACAAAGGTGTTTGGGTTCTGAAATAATTTGATACAGTTATTTTTACTCAGTTACAGCTCAGTGGAGTAAGGGCTGAGGGAGAACACCATGCCTTGCAGGTGGAGCATGAGTGATGGTTGTCAGGAATGAAGAAAAAGTTTCCTTTAGAAACAGGTTTGAGCTAAACCTGCAGGTGATTCTTTGTGGCAGATTTGAAAGCATTATTGCTCTACTCTTCCTCAGGCTGGGATAAAAAGAGATAACTTGAAAAGGCAGGAAGGATAAGCCATTTTAATGATTTAATTCTCCCTTTGAGGCAAGGCATTAGAAAAAGTGAACTTGAACCCCTCCTCATATGTTCAAGAAGTGAGCCCTCTGTTTATAATTTAGTAGATGGGTGTGTCTGTTGTTTTATTGTCCAGTCCTCAGCTCAGATTCCTGTTCAGCACTGGATGGTTGTTTAGGATGAATAAGTCACTTGACCTTTATGTGCTGTATTCCTTTTGTCTGCAAATAGAGATGATAATGCTCACTGGGGATATGTTGCTAAGATTAGGCAACATAAGATTGTGAAGAGCAATATATATGCTAAATAACAATGATAATGCTGTCTATCAGAGCAAATATTTGGATAGAGAGCCTAGGCAGTTTTGTGAACAGCAACTCCTGCAGAGTGAGGCTTTTGCAAATGATTACCTAGTCTGTGGGATTCATGTTTTGTAATAAAGTAAGATTATTCATTCAAACCCTTTTCCTACCCCCCCATATATACCTATTAATTCTTTTTTTGAAATTAAATATCATTTTATCTATGAGAAGGAACTGAATAGAACGTTGTGGATCTTTTCTGCGAGGTCCTCTCATTCTATAAATTAAATATTTTTTCCAGGGATTCTAAATTTAGATATTGGACCATTGTAATGTTCAGTGTAGAGGTCCAAGCCCATATAACCAGACTTGTCTGAGGAGTATCAATGCATTAAACCTGTAATCTCAGGATCTCTTTTCTGTTTCCAGAAAATAAACTTTTAGCAACTTTTTTTTTTTTCTATCTCTGTTTCTGTCACCTAAACCCACCTCACTTGCTCAGATCCTTAGCAGGGTAAAATGGTGCAGCCAGAGGGAAGGACCTCTGAGCGCCACCTCTGTGACACAGAGACAAGCATTCCATTAAAGACCAACACTTCTCCCTCCTTTTGCTTTCTGTTAAGAAGTGAGCATAGTGACATAGGTCACAGAAAGGAAATTCTACTTCCCCCAAAGCACAGATCTCTCTAGAAAATAAGAAAAAAGAAATGTCTTCAGTTGGGCTTTTAGGAAAACCACACATTACAGAAAGATGGAGGTGAGAGCAGAGGCATGGCCACTTAATTTTAAATTTGAACTTCCACTTCTTCCTTAAAGGAGGCACTATGGTAACTGCATCTCACACATACTAAGTAATTTATCCATTTCAAAATCCACTCCCATGAATTTTCTTTTTTTCTTCTTCAATATATTCTATTGATTTTTTACAGAGAGGAAGGAAGAGGGATAGAGAACTAGAAACATCAATGACATCAATGAGAGAGAAACATCAATCAGCTGCCTTTTGCATACCTCCTACTGGGGATGTGCCCACAACCAAAGTACATGTCCTTGACCAGAATCAAACCTGGGACCTTTCAGTCCACAGGCCAACACTTTATCCACTGAGACAAACCAGTTAGGGCACTCCCATGAATTTTCTATGAAGTTCTTAGAATGAGTATTTTTATTCTCATTTTATAGATAAGTTAACTGGGACCCCCAGAAAGAGACAATTGAATATTCAAAGCCTTCCAGTACTTTTGCAGCCAAAAATAAACACTTTTGTCATTATGAAATACAACTATTACAAGAAATTTATTTGTAAATCTCATCCTAAAGAAAAACAGAGTCTCTGCCATTTAAACCTCAATTTTAAAGAAAATAAATTCTAGAATATAATTTAGAATTTATTCTGACCAGTTTAGGCAGAATAATATGATTTCAAGGGTATCAGAAAAATTTCTTTCTACTGTTCCTTAAATAGCCCTACCATATGTTCAGGAGGAATTTTTCTCTTCTTTCATTCGACATTAGAGAAAAGGCTTAAGAACAAAGCCTTCTGATGAAGATGAGACAATGGCTGAAATGTCTGCTGAGGCCTGTTTTCAGATCTTTCCCTGTGAGCATGTTATTGAGAAGGGAGGCAGGATATATTGGCAGAGATATTACCCTTTGAAGGAAGGCTAAGAGAAAAGAAGAGTGACATAGGTGACTAAGAAATTGTGCTGCCCTTAGATTACAATTTAGCTCGGGGGGATCCTTTGGGCACTGTGACTGTATTGACTGGAGCCCATGCTGTGTCAATGGAATGCCCTTCCTTGGATATATCAGTTGCTGCATATGCTAGAACATTTGGCAACCCTTGGAGGCCCCTACGCTGTTACACAGACAGTGACAGCAAGGCAGCACAGATGGGCAAAACTTGAAATCAGAGAAAGCAAACATTTCTCCCATAATGTTTGAATAGAATAGAATCCTCACATTGATCTACTTAGGCAAGTTCTTCAAGTGATCATTGGAACTGGCTGACCTATTATAGCTCCAACTGGTCTTGTTTACTCCTTAAGGCTAAGCTCAGGTGGCACTGGTATTCAGGAATGGTTCATAGTATATCAGGCTGCTTCCACTTGTGTACTAATTCTTAATCGTGGTATGCAGTCTGTGACAGCCATCTGCTTAGGCAGCCACATTCCTCTCTCATTCAGACTCAGTGACATTAAAATGTTGATAAGAATAATTTCACAAGATGAAGAAGTTAATAGAGGAATGGAAATTGTTATGTTTTTTTTATTTTTAATTTCAACATCCACTTTTTTCCATAAGTGTTTGTGCAATTCTTTATGTTGTTGAACTGGTTTATTTTTAAACTAACACTTTTATGTCTTACTAG
Source organism: Pipistrellus kuhlii (assembly GCF_014108245.1). Taxonomy (NCBI): domain Eukaryota; kingdom Metazoa; phylum Chordata; class Mammalia; order Chiroptera; family Vespertilionidae; genus Pipistrellus; species Pipistrellus kuhlii. The sequence continues at coordinate 49,935,582 of NW_023425427.1, forward strand.
GAAGATCAACAGCTCTGCAGGTTGAGCTAAATTTGTACATTTTTGTTTGTTTCCTAGGTCTCTGTGAGGGAGAGCACATGTGAACTCAGCTCTTATTAAGATTTTTTTCTAAGGACCTCTTCAGAATATGTAGTTATGAGGACATGTTGAAAGCACATCCTGGCAATATGCTGCAGGGTTAAAAGCTTCTGGTGGGCCAGTTCAAAGGTAAATTCTTGGTAGAACCATTTAGTAATGTTTAAGCTATATAAAAAATAAGGGTATATTTGGTTGAAGATGATCAGACTTTTAGATGACTGGACACCGTGGATAATTAATATCCCAGAAGAAGTCTTATTATTTCATGAAAATTCATCATAAAATTGTTTAAGTATTTGCTAACTTCTTCCTTGAGAGAAGTGTGGGGCTCTTTTATAAAAATACATTTTATTGATTTTTTACAGAGAGGAAGGGAGAGAGTTAGAAACACTGATGAGAGAGAAACATCGATCAGCTGCCTCCTGCACACAAAGCCCCCCCCCCCCCCCCCCACTGGGGATGTGCCCGCAACCAAGGTACATGCCTTTGACTGGAATCAAACCCGGGACCTTTCAGTCCGCAGGCCGACGCTCCATCCACTGAGCCAAGCCGGTTTTGGCATGGGAGTCTTTTATATGTGTGACATATTTAATGCCCCTGAAAAAATGAATATGGTCAAAATTACAAGCAAAACAAATAGGTGAGAGCAGTAAAGAACAACCCCTTGTAGTTTCAGATGTGATTCCAAAGGAAAGAGCAGGCATTTATAACAAGGGCTGCACAGTGCATGGAAGAACACTTCTTGGAGTTGAGTTTTGACAAAATTTTTGTAAATTTTTATCAGGGGGGTAGGAGTTTTGGGGAACTGGAGGAAATGGAGAGACTAGGTTTCCTTGTAGAGGGACAGGAAGCAGCAAAGTCAGTTTTGTGCATTGTAGAACTTTTGGAGCTCTGGTTCTGTAAGCATTTGCACACTGAAGTAGAGCATGGGATTAAGGCCGGGAACCGAGACTGTAATGTTGCAAGAGATGACACCAGAAGGATTGTCAGATACTGGTCCTCTTTGACATACTAAGAAATTTATAGGTTATCTTGTAAGAAATTAAAGATGGTGGAAGGTTGTAAGTGGAAAACTGATGATATAATTTTAGAAGAAACCATTCTTAAAGCAGTTTATTTTTTTTTTCCACTCCATAAATGTCAATTGTCTAATTTTCCCATGGCATTATCCTAGCCACTGGGCACACAGTGGCTAAGAACATAAGTATAGCTCCTGCCTTCGTGGAGCTTCCAATCTAGAAGGAAAAACTGTATTAAACAATAAACAACTGACATATATACAGAAAAGAATGGATGTTTTGCTTTCCTCTCTAACAAAACTTAAAAGTGAGTATCCAGAATTAATTAGATAAAAAATGATGGGAAAGATTTCCATTAGAGAGAATAGTTAGTGTCTGTGAGTAACAGCCAGGAGTCAGGAAGGAACTAGCCTTATTCATGGAACTAAAAGAGGTCAGCATTTTCTTAATAGAATAGGTAAGGGGCTCAACTAACTCAGAAAACTTTAGCTGAAATTATTTACCCCTAATCAATTCATAATTCACTTCTAACATACTTACATTTTCAGCAAAGTAAGAAGCTTAGATAATTATCTAGATTAGAGTGTGAGCAAAATATTATTTTCATGGGTATAGTTTTATGATTTATTGTTTTTGCTAATACATGCATAAAAGGACTTGTTTAGTGACTTAAAACACAGAAAATGAACTGGCATTCTTTGGAACTGTATCTGTAGCAACTTTTGAGGCCCATGTTAAAACTGTTGTCCTTGTGTAAGAAAATATGTTTTACTTGTGATAGGCACCTAGGTGTTGTAAAAACCTAAGAATACTTTAAACTAAATTTTCAATCTAGAGATTTTCACTTACAATAAGAAGTATGAATTTTGATTCTAACATAATCATTAGTGTATTCCTGTGGTTATGAATTCTTATGGAAGACTATTTTAATTTTTTTCATTTTAGGTGGAGCCAACACTGAGAGAGGACTTTTTCTCTCCAGTTTACTTGACTTAGTGTCTGTGTTTCTCCTGTTTTTCCAACTACCAAAATACAGTCATAACCCTGTATGCCTATGGTCAGCTTAAAGTCAAGTTGTAGGCCACAGGAAATTGACAGATACTCTTAATCAATTAATCTTCAATGATGGATTATTTATATTCAATCAAACTTCTTTATAATTTTTTATGTTTTTTTTCTTTATCCTTAGTGCACCCATACTTTGGAAAGTTTTTTCTGTGTTTAACCAGTCTACCATATTTCCAGAAACATTACTCAATTTTAATATTAAGCACATCTGTAATTGTATTTATATAAGGGAAATTTTATTTTCAATCATATATGGGGACATCTGGTGCATTTATTTTTGAAATATCTTTTTCAATTAGAAAGTAAATAGTTAAGTTATTTATTATCTGTCACATAGAAATGCTTTCAGGATTAACAAGTGACTCAGCTCTGTTTTTATATATATTTTCAATATTGTAAACTAATGTAGGGGTTTGACTGTAAACTTAAACTAAAACTAGTATTATTTATGTCCTTTCAGGTGAAAGAAAATAGATAATATGAATCTCTATAGATAGACAGTTTGTCTTGGTAAAATGGATTAATATGCATCTGCAGCAAGTATTTTATTTACAAACCACTTTCTTCCATACCATGAATTATTTAATTAGCAATATTGGTAAACAAATTGAGATTTTCCTAAGTATATTAAAGACTTGCAAGAATGTGTTCATAAACAATTGGAAGTCTTTATCAAATTTTGTAAAGTGTTAAAAAATCTAGATAACAGAGTACTATAGAATATTTTGTAATTTATATTTAATTTATATAATTCATTGCTTAAATATGGCAATTATTTTCTTTGTATTTAATAGGACAAAACTGTATGCTTAGTATGAAAACATGAATTTTATTATATGTCTATTTTTTGTAAAGCTGATTATCTTTCAGGTATGAATGAAAGAGCATTTGGACAAAAAATTTCAGATTTTCACAGATATCAATAAATATATATTAATTTTCAGAGTCTTGCCAAATAAATTCAGACTTAATTTCAATTTATAATTTTGAAATATGGTAAGAAAAATATTGAAACAAAAATTGCTGATATCTAAATCAACTTTTAGGTCTCCCCTTCCCCCCCCCCTTTTTTTTTTAAATCTTACTGGAGATTTATGAAAGTATACTAATTAGTTAAACTGTCGGTTGTGATGGTTGCTTATTTGAACTATCAAAGTTCTGTGTTGAGTGCCATAAGGAAAGATCTGAGCCATAAACCAGATACTTTGTATATTTCAGCTGTTCACATGTACCTAGATGCCAGGTCTTCTGAGTGATGTTGACAAGTAGTCTGTAAGCTTGGAGAAAATTCCTTGATAAAACCTTTAGGACCAAATGCTACTGAAAAGAAAGGGATGCTTTAGAAAAGAAATGTTCGACTACAGCAGGACAGAAAAATAAAGCAAACATATTTTGACTATGTCTGAGTCTGCATTTGTAACTAGAAGATCATAGGCAGTTTGTAGGAATTGGAAATTAGTCTGTCACCTTTCAGGAACCTGTGTTGCATGACACTAGGTATTGCTTATCAGAGAGAATAACCACGGTGCCTCAGTAGGCACATTATCAAATTGGAACACACTGATTGCTTATGAACAATTTCCACACCAGCCAGATTGTTGGAGTTGAATGGAAATCTGCTGTTTGGCAACTATGGTTCCCATCACCATTAGTAGAAGGGAATTGGTCCAAATAAACCATGCCTTTGAGTGGCTCTGCCAGGACTCACTTCTGTGATCATTGTGAACCTTCAGGCAGGGACACACACACACACACACACACACACACACACACACACACACCTGAGCATCCTCTTTTTTTTCTAACATATCAAGTGGGAAAAAGAAAAGAGGAGCCATAGAAGAACAAGCAAGGAGTACCAGCTAGCACCCATAGTAAATAATACCAGCACTCTAAAACTAACACATCTAAATTTAAGAGAATTTGACTAGATGATTTTGCATTGTTGGCATAGTTATGACAGAATCTGGATGTAGCCATTGCTCAGCCTCCTCAAAATGAAAAGCTTGGATGAAAACCTTGTGGGAAAAATGCAAATGTACCATCAAATTCTGCAGCTGTTTGAGTGTCAACATTTTTTGCCCCAGTGCTTCTACTACATCATTTATTTCTGGACCTAAAAATTCAAATTTGAGATATGAAATGGACTGGCAGGCTGTCAGATGCAGAATTACTACATCTTTTGATTATTTTCCAATAACAGGTTATTCTTACAGAAAGTTCTGAGTTCATAGCACAGGAAAAATCATCTGTGCCAGATTTTTTAGACCAAAAGAATAGTAGGAGTACAATATACTCCTTGCTTTGGCTGCTAAGTGGTTGTGTTAATGAAATTTTAGACTGTTTTAGATATGAGTTAAGTGTAGGAGGAATTTTATAAAAAATGAGCCTCGTTTATCCACACCCCCTGTAAAGGTTGCTACTTACCCAGTCAACAGGTCTTGGCAACAGAATATTGATTACAAATATAATTTTGCATTTTATATACCTATCACCCCTCATATAACTCTCACTGTATTTTTTATAGTATGTTCTTTAAACATTTATACATATGCAATTATGTAAAGATCACTGTGGAATACACCTCTAAAACATGATAAGTTAAGAACCATATGATTTCACTTATATGTGGGAAATAAAGCTAAAAGTCACAAATGAACAGATAAGAAAAACAAACAAAAACTCATAGTCACAGACAACAGCAGGTTGTTACCAGAGGAAAGAGGGATCAGAGGGATAGGAAAAGGTAAAGAGGGTCAAATATATGGTGATGGAAGATTTGACTTTGGATGGTGGGCACACAGTGCAATATACAGATGATGTATCATAGAAATATACACATAAAACATATATAATCTTATTAACCTATGCCAAGACAATTATTTTAATTCAAAAAAGTATACTTAGAAACTCTTGCATAAATGTTGGATTCATAATTGTATCCAGAAGAAAGGACACATTTCTAAGAATCTTGGATCTTCAGAACCATCTTGTTTACACAAAGATTATGTAACCTAGTGACAAAATACAGGCTTGAATATTTCAACATAACCAAGTGGAACTAAGAGCTTGCAAAGGTATTTGTCTATATAGTAGGAAAACCCTTTCCATATTTCTCACAATTTTCCTGCAAATGAACCAGAGACCTGTGAATCACAACCTCCCCCCCCCCCCAACCAACTTGTAGTGTTTGAGAGTTTTGACAATGTCCAAGAAACAGTTCTTTAGAAAGGTAATATCTTACATCTATGTGTAAATATCTTAATAGTGTGATACCGGTATTATTTTATCAGTATGTCACAGGAATTAGTGAAGCTCTTATCTAGAAGTAAACAGAAATGTGTCTGGGTAATGTTAGTTTAATATTCTTATCTTTTTTTAAATATATTTTATTGATCTTGTACAGAGAGGAGGGGAGAGAGATAGAGAGTTAGAAATACTAATGAGAGAGAGTCATCGATCAGCTGCCTCTTGCACACTCCTACTGGGGATATGCCCGCAACCAAGGTACATGCCCTTGACCGGGACCCTTCAGTCCCCAAGCCTACACTCTATCCATTGAGCCAAACCAGTCCCGGCATAATATTCCTATCTTTTCTCTGCTTTTATTATTCTAGTTTGGGGGTTTGTTTATTGATCCACTTCTGTCTCATAGTTATTCATGCTTTTGGTAATCCCTGTTGAAACAATAAGTTTCTTGAATCAGAACTAATAGATCTCCCAGTTAGTCAGTCTCCTTGTAAGATTTCAAATTTAAGAGGTTTTGTATATTCTATATTTAACTGTATTTAGTTATTTCTGTTCAGATTACTTAGAGCCTAGATTCAAGAAGCACTGAGAATTAAAGTTATATGATTCTAAAGAGGTTGATAACTTGTTTGATATGCATTCTCTAAATATTGGCTAATATATGGAATTGCACTCTTTCTGCCTATGCTTTTGTGGTCAACAAAGTTTTATCAATACCTTGAATTTGCTAAGGATTTTCAACCTCAACTTTCAACTCCATCTTTGAAAGTAAAGTGTTGTTTTTTTTTTTCTTATTACCAAATATATCAAAGCAAAAAAAAAAAACAAAAAAAAACCATCAGTAGATGAGCGGATTAGAAAACTGTGGTACATCTACACAATGGAATACTATGTTGCTATAAAAAGGAAGGAGTTTCTACAGTTTGCAATAGCATGGATGGAGCTGGAGAGCATTATGCTAAGTGAAATAAGTCAGTCAGATAAAGGTAAATATCACATGATCTCACTCATTTGTGGAATATAATGAACAACATAAACTAATGAACAAAAACAGATTGAGATATAGAGAAGCATCGATCAGATGCTCAAACCTCAGAGAGATGGTAGGGGAGAGTGGAGGTAAGGAGGAGAGATCAACCAAAGGACTCGACTCGTTTGCATGCATATAAGCCTAACCAATGGACAGAGATTCCAGGGATGGGGTGAGGGTATAAATGGGAGTGTGGGGGGGAATAAGGGGATAAGGATACCTATATAATACCTTAATCAATAAACACACACACACACACACAGCCAAAAAACAAAACAAAAAACAAATAAAAACAGGAAAAGCTCTGACTCAATCCTGGGAAGCATTCTGTAACATCCATTATGCCTGGAGCTGGATTGTGTAATTTAACTATTTCCTGACAAGTTCTGGGAAGAGTGTCCTGTCCTTGAAGGAAAAAAAAAAAGTATTAAATTTTAAATTGAATGATAGGAATCATTATCTTAGTATCATTTTTATTTTTTGAAATACGTGTAAAAAGTTATTGGGGAATTTATAAAGCTGTGGACTGACTCCCAATATTTTACTCTTTCTTTTACACATCCTGTCAATATTCATGGATATTTCTAAACTATAGATTATTTATTCTTCATCACTGAATATTATTACATATTTTAATTTATAAGGGGAACCTTCTTTCTAAAGATTTTTTTTCATCTCATCAGTACATCCCTCCCTCATTACATTAGCACAGGCAGGATTCTTCTTTTCCATACATATCACATCATAGCATCAGGTTTTCAGGATTACATTAGATAGTTTTTAAAAATAATTCTTCCTGAGATTTTTGCGATGTTTGCATACTATAAATGTTGCCTCCTCCACTAAATTCTGAACTATATTGAGTCTCATTATAAAAGGTATTAGGTAACAAATACTATTCATGTGAACAATTTTGCAATTTCTAAATAAATTGCCTCAATTTATTCCCATCATTTTTTCAAGCGCCTCAGGCATCAATGAAAATAGGCTCATTAATTGCTAAGTAAGTAATTTTTCTACAAGTATAGTCTTGTTCCAAACACTCATTTATGCATTCACACTGTGTGATCAGAGTCACCAATACAGGCTTAGATGTTAAATGAAATACACATTTCCTTGAAAAGTGGGAATTAGGGTCAAATTAAAATCCCACACAAATCACAGCATCACTTATGATCATTGCTAGGAAAACAAAATGATGACTTATTTACTTGGATGAGAGAGCTTAGAGCCATCTACATTTTTAGGGAAAGAATGTAACATTCATCTAAAGCTTTTCTCTATTTCTGACCAAGGTTGCATGTTTTCTCGAAATAATCTTTCCTCATTCTCTCAGTTAAATATGATCTCTATGATTTGTCCTAGCATCTTATCTGTTATATAAATAATAATATAAAGATAATATAAAGATTGCTCTCTTTATATTATATTTCCTTTCTTGGTTTTATTTAAACAGATGGAACCACAAGATTGTGAATTTTATTATTTGTTATTTTACTGCATTGATTTCATTTGATCTATTCTTTTTATTTAAATATATATTTTATTGATTTTGTACAGAGAGGAAGGGAGAGAGATAGAGAGCCAGAAACATGGATGAGAGAGAGTCATTGATCAGCTGCCTCCTGCGCACCCCCTACTGGGGATGTGCCCACAAGCAAGGTAAATGCCTTTGACCGGAATCGAACCCGGGACCCTTCAGTCCCCAAGCCGATGCTCTATCCATTGAGCCAAACCGGTTTCAGCTCATTTGATCTATTCTTATAGGTACATCTCTGAATCTTGGGCAGAGTAGATATGTATTAAATACTTAAAAGCAAGAATAATGTAAGAGTCATATAAAGAGTATCGCCCTAGGCAGTTAGTCTCAGTAGATAGAGCATTGTTCTGTGGACTTTGTTCTATTCTGATCAAGGGCAAGTATCTTAGTTGCTGGGGTGCATGTGGGAGGCAACCAATGAATGTCTGTCTCTCACGTTGATGTTTCTCTCTCCCTGTTTTTCTCTCCCTTCCGCTCTCTCTAAAAATTAATGGAAAAATATCCTCAGGTGAGGATTAACAACAAAATAAGTGTATCCTTTATAGAGATATGAGTAGGAATAAAAATGAAGAAAAGGGGGATTTTTATGTTGGTTTGTTTCTTCCCTAGTCTGTTTTTTATGCAAAGCACATGTCTCTTCATTGATTATTTGGATCTTCATTCATTGGACAGGAGTGATGCATCAGACAAAGAAGAATGTGTTCTGCCAATAATAAGTTGCTTAGAATTCATGTGCACAAAATTATTAAACAGACCCAAATATTCTGGCTTATCATAGGCAAACACAGTTTTCAAGTTTTTAGGAAAATAAGTACTTTTGGAAAACTATAGAGATTTGTAAAATACTCAGCAGTCTAGTGATTCCTTAATGTTGTTACTTTGATTCCTTTTGTTACCACCATTGTTCTCACTGGCATTTATAGAGAATCTATACTGTCTTATGCTTCATAGTAATGTGAGTGGCATAGTAGATGCACTTTGAGTGTTGGGGTTTTGGGATATTAACAAATGAATGCAATTCAACAAAAAATATTGATTGCTTTTTATATGAGATATTCTTTGTGTTGGCTGAGGGAGAGATATAAACAAACTCATGATCTAGTGGAAAAAATGGGTCTATATACGGATAATGTGAGTAAAATCAGAAACAATATTAAGTGCTATAGATATGTGTGTACTCAAAGACAAGGAAATGGGTCAGGGAACCTGAGGTAAGTTTAGATTTTATACGGCTCTGTTTTTATAAATCAGGAGTAGAGGAAGATAATAGGGCTCTGAATTCCAACTTTGTTTCTAAATCACAGAGCATATGGTATCAAAAGTCAACATTATGGCTGCTTGGTGGTTTCAGCCAATGTCAGAATGCTATTAGGAGACAATATTAGAACGCTTTTTGAATGATTTATTTTCCTGGTATTATGACAGACTTGACTATTTTAACCTATCATAACCCTTTTAGATATTATTTTCATTTTTTAAATGAGGAAATTGAGAGAAAGGCAAACAAATGTGTTGGCCATTCAAACATAGGAAGTAGCAGAGACAGTGGTAAATCTGCATTGGACTCTTTATTTCTTCTTATAAAAAATTATTTGTTTATTTATTTTTACAGAGAGGAAGAGAGAGGGATAGAGAGTTAGAAACATCAATGAGAGAGAAACATGTCCTTGACCGGAATCGAACCTGGGACCTTTCAGTCCACAGGTAGATGCTCTATCCACTGAACCAAACGGTTTCAACTAGGGTTTATTTCCTAATGATAGTTATTGCCTCTATAAATTAATACACAAAATTGCTAATTCTAAATTTTAACTTATGCTTATTAAAAAGTAGTATATAATTTGAACTTCATGAAAAAGACTGATTATGTGACATGAGAATATGAAACAACTTGGAACTTTCATGAACTGCTGGTGAGAATGAAATTGGTATGAGAATTTTAGAAAACTGTGTTACCTTCCAAAGTTGGAAATATTATCCTATGATCAAACAGTTTTGCTTCCTTGTATATACGCCTTAAATTACAGGGTTGTGTGCTAAAGATATGTACAATATTAATTTATATCAGCATTATTTGTAATAATGCTGGTTCCCAAAATTGGAAACCACCCAAATTTTCAATCAATACTAGAATGTATAAGGAGATTTTGGCACATTCATGGAAGTTAAATAACATATGGCAATAAAAGGAATAAACAACATGCAATGCCACATAGAACTATACCACAATATTAAGCCAAAAGAGACAGATGCGGCAAATAAAAACATATTATATGGTTCCACTTACATAAGATTTTAAAAATAAGCAAAAGTAATTTATGAGTTTCTGAAACAGGTGAAATCTATATGACAGTCCTTCCACTTTGAATAGACACACTCCTGGTGTGACAGTATGGCTGTTATAAATTAAACAATTGGGGACATAATCATTGAACTGTTCTTAAATGTGTGGATTATCAGTGGAAAAGACCCAGCTGTAATTAGACTTCCACTGTGTTCCTAGATGGAAGAACATGTTAATTCTGCAATATGTCTCTTGGTTAAACATTGCACAGTTCTTACCTCATTTCTGTAAGTAAGGTTTTGTGAATCTGTTTTGTATTATGAAAAATTCATAGATAACATTGATATTTTGATTTATAATTTATAATATTTCTAATTAGTAGATTTAACTGACAGGTAAAATTAATTTATTTTTACATGTTCAGGGGAATTTTTTAAGAAAGTCAAAAAAATTTTTAAATATATTTTCTTGATTTTTTTACTGGGAGGAAGAGAGTGGGATAGTGAGTAAGAAACATTGATCAGCTGCCTCCTGCATACCTCCTAGTGGGGTTGTGCCCAAAACCAAGGTACATGCCCTTGACTGGAATCAAACCTGGGACCTTTCTTTTTTTTTTTTTTTTTTTTTAATATATTTTATTGATTTTTACAGAGAGGAAGGGAGAGAGACAGAGAGCTAGAAACATCGATGAGAGAGAAACATTGACCAGCTGCTCTTGCACACCCCCTACTGGGGATGTGCCCGCAACCAACGTACATACCCCTGACCGGAATCGAACCCAGGACCCTTCAGTCCGCAGACCGATGCTCTACCACTGAGCCAAACTGGTGTCGGCAAACCTGGGACCTTTCAATTCACAGGCCAATGCTCTATCCATTGAGCCAAACCGGTCAGGGGAAAAAAGTCAAAATTTTTGTAGATAATTTGAAAAATAGGTGTGGTTTATTTTACTTATTTAACTCACTGATTGTTTTTCTGTAATAATTTGTATAAATGATAAATTTTGAATGTGTTATTTTACCAAGATGTAAAATTCCACATGTTTAAAAGAAAATGTACAAAATTTTTGTTAATAAAATGTAATAATGTTTATTAAAAAGAAGAAAGTCAATGACTTCTAGTTAGTTCTTATGCCATAAACATGTGTGTGTTTAAAATGACTTTATTTTATTTTTTAAAAGCCAGTTACGTACTTGACAGATTGCAGCCAAAGACTGAAGGAGATACTTTACCATTCTTTATTTCATGTTTAAGCTTTGCTGAGATCAGTGAATTACAAATCATTATGCATCAGTTAGTAGGTGCAGGGAAAATGCTTTTAATGTCAGGAAATTTCAACTTAATTCCTCTAGCAAAAAAGGAATTGGTTAGAAGAGTTTTCTTCAGACCAGCATACTGTAAGTACACATCAGACATCTAAATATATTCTTTGCAACAAGTTTTGGTTTTCAAAGATTTACTTCTGAACCATTAGTTTTGAGCCTTTAGTTTCTCAAAATATAGTTCACTGTATGGGCCAGTGCATGACCACGTGGAAGTACTGGGGCTCTCAGCTATGGGATGGTAAATATAATACATGCTTCCTGCTGCTTCATTATATATGCACTTTCTCTCCCAAATAGTTTAGCAAATGTTTGCATCTTACACACAAACTGCAAAAATGCCAACTTCCTCAGGAGACAGCTGAAATCCACAGCCACACAATTTCCCTTTTTCTTAAGGGGAAATGTTTAAAAATAACCAACTTTTCTTAGCTATGTTAAGTGTATCTTTTCCCTGGGAATCACTTTGTTTTTTATTTTCTGCCTCTCTGTTAAAATTGAAAACATGAATGCTTCATTGCCTAAGAAACTGAGTAAACTTGCTTTCTGAAATGTACCTTTTAATGTCTTTTATGATTTTGTTTTTCCTCCCTTATTTGCACTCTCAGCTGTGGATGAATTTTCATGCAATGCATCATTTCTTTAAGAGTTTACACACCAGAAGAAATAAAAATGGAAAATGGGATCTATTAAGGGAGAACAGCTTTCTCAAGTCCCCAGCAGATGCTGTTGGGGAGCGGCCCTCTGTTTGCTCAGCACAGCAGATAGCTTAACCCTCCATAGGGTTGCCAAAGAAAGGAACATAATTCTGGTTGTAAAAAAAAATAAAAAATAAAAAAATGAAGGCATTCTTAACTTGACTTTATCCTCTCATTGTTTCAGAATACAGTGTAGACCTGGGGTTTTGTAAAGTTAAGTTACGCACCACTTCACTTTGTCTGGGACTATTTCTATTATTGTAACCCACTGACTTCTGTATGGTAGGTTGCCTGTAATGATCCTGTTCTTGTGTCCTCCCACATCCTACCATACATCATATCATGTAACATTCAGCACATGCAACACAGATTTTTTTTTTTTATATATATTCCAATCTATTAAAAGCTGTGGTTTTTCCATCCCTGTTTCTCTTCAAAGCTTAGGAGAGAGCACCAGTGAATCTTCCTGTGTTGGAGGCTACCAGTTGGTGTGTGCATTAAAACCTTTGGTCTGTCTTTATGCATGATGATATCTGAACATCAGTTTGAGTAGATCTGTGATGCAAAGGAAGAGTAGTGCTAAGCCTTAGACCGTACTAAGCAGAGCATGACTCAAACAAGCTGTATCAGTAGGGATGAGGCCCTCAGAGAGATAGTGGGACAGCCTATTTACTTCGTAATCCAAACTCTTCACGCTTGGGCCATATTTCTTAACGCTTTTCTGTTATTCATGGTTTGCCCTGTCTCTTTTTTGTTTTTAATATATTTTTATAGAGAGGAAGGAAGAGGAATAGATGGGTAGAAATATCAATGAGATAGAAACATCGATCAGCTGCCTCCTGCACACCCCTTTCTGGGGATGTGCCTGCAACCAAGTACATGCCTTTGACCGGAATCGAACCTGGGACCCTTCAGTCTGCAGGCCGACTCTCTATCCACTGAGCCAAACCGGTCAGGGCTGCCCTATCTCTGTTAATAGTCTATAGAACTTAAATACTTGTATGCTTTGTGTATGCTAAGTTTCCTACACTGTGCATCTTGCAGTGCTATAAACTCCCCTGTAAACCAAGGCCTGGGTCTCCTGCCTAAAGCAGCTTTGGGTTTGAAAGGTATACTCAAGAGGAGTCAGGGGGTTTCAAAATCACTTGTTCGGACTTTAAAATAGGAATGTTTGATTACAATTAAGAAATTTAAAGGAAGCAGCAGCAGAAGACATTTAAATCTTCCTCCCCAGTCACTTATTGTGAAATCTAACTCCATTCCTGAAGCAAAATGGATGGCATTTTAGGCCTTCGCTGTTTTTCAGGTATTAATAAATTTCTGCTAATGTCTCTCAGTCTCTCTAATAGCCGGGAGGACCTGGAATAAAATATAACAAAGGGCTTTGGTAAAAGACACTAACATTCTCATATCATTTAGACACATTTTAGGCATGCTTTTGACTTTCATTTGACTTGAATAACTCATATTTGGCTGCAATTTAGTTTAACCTTTTATTGTGAAATATAGCAAAATTAATTTAAAATGTGTATAGTTTGTCTGTCACAAAACCCATCATCCTTTATCATGATCGTTGTTATTGGAACACTGCCAAGTTAGCAGAAGGCCCCTTGGCAGCTTTCCCCTAACTTTAGCTCCCGTCTTTCCTCTCTATAGTAATCCTTACCTTTTGTCTATAATTTCATCACCTAGGTATGTAATGCTAAATGCTACAGTTAATTTTACCTATTTCTTTTAAAAACTGAATTTATATGGAATCATAATTATTTTGCTATTTGTTATCTTCCTGAGATTGTTCATGATGTCATGTGTGTTTGTTTATTTCTCATTGATCTATTATATTTTTTGTGTGATTTTTAGCATTTAAAAATCATTTATACTGTTGATTAATGTTTAGCGTATTTTCTCTTTGGAGTCTTACAAATAATGCAAGTGAACTTTCTGGTTCATGTCTGGTAGTACTCATGCACAAATTTTTGTTGAGTATATAATCAAGTGTGTAATTGCTGGGTGATAAAGTCTGTTTACCTTCAATCTTTATTAAATGAGACCTAATAGTTTTATAAATTGGTTATAACAATTTTTACTATCTTTGAAAATATATAGCTATATTTTCATGGACTTGTTTCTGGGCTCTGTACTCTATATTTCATTTGCCTATCTTTTCCCAAATACTACATTTTCTTTATTACTCTAGTTTTAAAGTAAGTTGTAACATCTGGTACAATAAGTCCATCAAACTACTTTTTAAAGATTATCTTGCTTATTTTGGATATTGGTATTTTGCAATAAATTTTGAAATCTACTGGCCAATATATAAATACACACACATCCAATGGAGATTTGATTAGGATTGAATCTTTATATTAGCAGGCGAGTTTATTAACAATATTAGATTTGCATCAATAAACATAATTCATCATTCTTACTTTACCTTATCCTATATAATAGAAGACTAATATGTAAATTGTTTCCTATACCAGGAGCTCAACAGGGAGTGCACTAGGGGGTGGGGCTGGCTGGCCAACTGCCCACAGCTCAGCCATCCATTCAGCCCCACCACTGATTGGCCCTCCTTAACCCATCAGGGATGGGGCCAGCCAGCCAATTGCCCATGGGCAGACCCCACCCATGCATGGGGCTTCTAGTTTCTTAATAATGATTTACAAATCTCTGTTCAGAGGTATCACATATCTTTTGATAGATTAATTCAATTCTTAGTTATTTGAATTTTTATGCTATTATAAATGGTATATTTTTATGTTTTTATCTGAATATTTATTGGTGATACATAGAAATACAACCAAGGTTTATATATACTGATATTGTATCAAGCCACTTTAATAAACTCAGTAATTTATGATAGTAATTTAGTTACAGAACATGTTTTTCTTTAAATGTACTTAACTTATAAGTGAACAGTGAGAATTTTATTGTTTTCTTTCCAATTCCAGCAAGTAACTTTGATTTGTTTTTCTTTGTGGAGCTTTTGGTAATTCGTTATTAAATATAATATTTATTTAGTTTAGTTGTATATCCTTGATAAAATTAAGGGGAATTTTTTCCATTTCCATTTTCAGTTTGCAAAGCATTTTTCACTCATTAAAAAGATTTAGTTGTGATGAAATATTCACAACATAAAATTGACTAATTTAACTATTTTAAGTGTAAAGTTAAGAACATTCACATTGTTGTACAACCATCACCACTATCCATCTCCAGAATTCTTTTTACCTTTTAAAACTGAAACTCTCTATATATTAAGTAGTAATTCCTCATATTCCCTTCCTCCTAATATCTGGCAGCCATCCTTCTACTTTCTGTCTCTATGAATTTGGCTACTCTAGGTACCTCATATAAGTAGAATCATACAGTATTTGTTCTTTTATATCTGGTTTATTTCACTTTGTATCCTTCGTGTCCATCCATGTTGTAGTGTGTATCAGAATTCCCTTCCTTTTTAAGGCTGAATAATATCACATAGGATATATATACCACATTTTGTTTATCCACATTCAGCCATCATTGAACAATTGGGTTGCTTCCACCTTTTGGCTATCTATATATATAAAAGCCCAGTGACCATTACAGTGGAATGACTGGAAATACCAGTCACTATGACATGTACTGACTACTAGGGGGCAGACGCCCAATGCAGGAGCTTCCCCCCGGTGGTCAGTGTGCTCCCACAGTGGGAGCGCTGCTCAGCCAGAAGCTGGGCTCATAGCTGGTGAGTGCAGCAGGGGTGACGGGAGCCTCTCCAGCCTCTGTGGCAGCGCTAATGAGTAGCAAGCCAAGTGGTAAGCGCACAGACAGGTGGTTAGGATTGAACAGGAGGGCAGTTAGGAGTGAGGGGTCCTGGATTTCGAGAGGGTGCAGGCTCGGTTGAGCCTCCCCCCCTCTTGCATGAATTTCATGCATTGTGTCTCTAGTTGTGAATAATGCTGCTATGGGCTAGGTGTACAGATATTTGTTTGTATCTCTATTTTCAGTTATTTAAAAAAATAATTTCTTATTTTTCAATTACAGTTGACATACATATTATATTAGTTTCAGGTGTAAAACCCAGTAATTAGATAGTATATAACTAAGTGATCATCCCCATAATCTACTACCCCTCAACAGCATACATAGTTATGATATTATAATACTAGAGGTCCAGTGCATGAAATCCATGGTGGGGGGTGGGGGGGAGCACACCTCAGGCTAGCCTGCACCCTCTTGCAGCCTGGGAGCTCTTGGGTGATGTCTGACTGACAGCTTAGGCCCACTTCCAGCTTCTGGTTGAGCAGCACTCCCCCTGTGGGAGCACTCTGACCACCAGAGGGAAGCTCCTGCACTGAGCATCTGTCCCCTGGTGGTCAGTACGCATCATAGTGATTGGTTGATTTGCATATTAGCCTTTTATTATATAGGATTGTTGAGTATATTCCCTCTGCTGTACTTCACATCCGATAATTATTCTATAACTTCTAATTTATACATTTTAATCAATTCATATTTTTCTACAATTCCCCAAATCAGTTTCTCATCAGGCAGTTGTCAAAATGTTCTCTATATCTATGAGTCTGATTCTGTTTTGATTGTTTATTTTGTTTTCAAATTCGTTTGCTGATAGATATGTATTTATTGTCCACATTTTTAATTTTTTTCCTATTATTATTGAAAAAGACCCTTTGACATTTCATTTTATGCTGGTTTCATGGTGAACTCCTTTAGCATTTTCTTGTCTTGGAAGCAGTTTATATGTCCTTTAGTTTTAAATGATAACTTTGCTGGATAGAGTAATCTTGGTTGTAGGCCCTTGCTTTTCATCACTTTGAATATTTTATGATAGTTTCTTCTGGCCTGCAAAGTTTCTGTTGAGAAATTAAGTGACAGTCTTATGGGAGTTCTCTTGTAAATAACTATTTTTTGTTTTTTGGTGTTTTTTTCTTGCTCCTCTTAAGATTCTCTCTTTGTCTTTAATAATTGGCCTTTTTATTATGATGTGGTTAGGCCTCTTTGTGTTCATCTTGTTCAGGACTCTCTATGCTTCCTGAAGTTGTATGTGTATATTTTCACCAATATAGTGATGTTTTTTGTCCTAATTTTTTTACATAAGTTTTCAATTCTTGCTCTTTCTATTCTCCTTCTGGCACTCCCATTATGTGAATGTTAGTATGCTTGAAGCTGTCCCAGAAGCTCCTTATTTTATCCTCATTTTGGGAATTTTTTTTTTCTTTTTCCTATTCTGATTGGGTGTTTTCTGCTTCCTTATCTTCCAAATCTCTGAGCTGATCCTCTGCTTTATCTACTCCAATGTTGATTCCTTGTAATGTATTTTTTATTTCAGTTAATGTATCCTTCAATTCTGACTGGCTCTATTTTTTTTTTGTTGATGTTTCCAAATTCTGTTTTTATGTTTCCTATCTTTTGTTTAAGTTCTCACTAATTTATCTTTCATCCCCTAAATTTATTGAGCACCCTTTTAACCAGTGTTTTGAACTCTGTCTCCAATTTAGTTTAGTATTTAGTTTTCTTTCTTCTAGAATTTTGTTCTTTTATTTTTTATTTTTATTTTTTTTTCTCATTGTGTTTGTTTCTATGTATCAGGTAGAGCTGTTATGTCTCCTGGACTTGGTAGAGTGTCCTTATGTACTAGATGTTCTTTAGCGTCCAGTGGCACAGCCTCTCCTATTACCCAAGCTTGCCACTCCAGGTGTGATTCCCCCCCCCCCCCCCCCCCCCCCCCCCCGCACACCCTCCTGTTGTAGTTGAGCCTTGATTGTTGCTGACACATCAATAGAAGAGATTTAACCCATCAATGGGCTTCAAGAACTGGCTGTGACCACTGTGGAGGATCAGCTGTGCGGGGCCCACCCCAAAACAGAACTTACTTCTGTGGAGCTCCTGTGCTCCCTGAGTTCATATCTTGAGTGTGTAATGGTTGGGTGGTGCTTCAATATGGTCTGAAGTTTTCCCTTGGGCATGCTGATTCTGGGGCCTCCCAGAAGATGAAGGCCAAGGTGAACCACCATCTATGTTCTCCTGGGGTCATGCAACATTAGCTCTAAAGTGATATTCAGATAATTGCTATTTGCACTGGGCTTCAAAGTGCCCAGGAGAGGCCAAGCTGTGAACCAAGGCTGACTGCCACTGGTGCCAGGCCTGGGACCACTTAACAAGAGTATGAGGCATGCTGAGGCCAACTGCTGCTTGTTCGAAATTTTAGGAAAGTCTAAAGCATGACCTAAGACAGGGCATTCGTATGGAAAAGCCATTTGTAATGGAAACAGATTGATGATCTTAGGCTCTATAGCAGTGGTTCTCAACCTGTGGGTCATGACTCACAGGTTGAGAACTGCTAGCAGGGTTGCCTAAGATCATCAGAAAACACAGATATTTACATTATGATTCATAGCAATAGCAAAATTACAGTTATGAAGTAGCAACAAAAATAATTCTATGATTGGGGGTCACCACAATGTGAGGAACTATAATAAAGGGCTGTGGCATTAAAAGGGTTGAGAACCACTGACTTAGAGAAAAGGAACACTCAAGATGATTTTTCTTACAAAGAGTCCATATTTAAGGAATGTATTTTCATGCAACTTAATATTAAGTACATCTTAGATATAAACTAAAAAAATTGTAAAAATTAATGAAAATAATGGAAATACATGTGTCATTACATCTATTATCCATTTTTCTCCATATAAAGAAAGGAAGGCAGAGGACTGTGCTAAAGGGGAACAAAATCCAGCCATCATTTACATTTTGATGCTTAGCAAAATCACATAAAATGGAAGCTTTTCAAACCCACTCCCTGCAAAGCACATAGCTTAACCATTAAAAACAACAAACAAAAACTATACAGCAAAGGAAAATAGAGTGAGCTTCATTTCTGATATTATTTATAAAGAAACATAATGATAAAGTAAAGCTTACTGGCAGTGGCAAGTGGCTGCATATTCTCATCTACCCTTCTTTATAAGTCTTTGCTTGCAAAATGACAACCAATAGGGCAGGTGGAAACTGAAAGGCATTCATAATTAATTACACTCTTATAATCTGAAGTTTTGACAGAATGAAACAACAGGCTCGAGTGCCTCCCGGGCCCAAGACGTTTTCTGGTATTGTTTGGCTCTCAGAAGTTCTGTGCAGGGGCACTTAGCATTTGGCATACGGTGCCTTTGCCTGAGAGGACCTTGCATCTGCACCAAGGTGTAATTTGAAGATCGAAAGCAGAGCACTCAGGCAAGCCAGGGATGCCCAGGACCAATATCACAGAGCGTTAGGTGCAAACTAATGACTAAAATTGGTCAAAGGGAACAAACTTTTAGTTATTAGGTAAATAAGTTTTGAGGATTGAGTGTATAGCAAGTGACTCTAGTTAATACTGTATTGTATACTTGAAATATGCTAAGAGAGTAGATCCTACATGTTCTTATCACACATGAGAAAAAAGGTAACTGTGTGAGGTAATGGTAATGTATGTAATGATTAGCTTTATTGTGGTAAACATTTCACAACTCCAAACCATCACATTGTATGCCTTCAATATATACAATTTTATTTGTCAATTATATCACAAATAAGTTTAAAGAAAACAAACAAAAAAACACCCAAAACTCAAAAGTCGTCTTATTTTTCACCTGCTCTGGCAGATCCAAATATCCTCTGAGTTCACCCCAGGTCCTTTGACCCCATCTCAAGCCCAGATATCATTCATACACATATCCATATTTGAAGGATGGGGGTGGGGCTCATTTCTTCCAAAAGATCGTGGGCCAGTGGTGGGAAAAAGGAAGGTTGGATCAGTATAAAGTAACTGTCTTATTTGGCACTTGAAAATGGTAAACAGAACCAATTCCCATAGCTCAGAAATTGTCCATATTTCTTTCACTCAATAGTAATGGTTGAATCCTGTATGGGCATTCCCCTTTCCAGGAAAAAATTGTACTGCTTACCGATGAAGGGAAGGTTGCAGTAACTGAACCAGGAAGAGATGAACTGATATCCTTGGAATGCAGTAGGAATCCACAGATACTGCCGAGGGGTAGTCAGATAGGCATTTTCAACTGCACTTTAAAAGATGACTCTAACCTTTCATTCACTGAACAGAACCCTATCAAATGTCAGTGAGCATCAACATTCCATTAACATTGTGGCTTATTCATCAGGTCAGGATATATAGTATAGGGCCTCCTGTGGCCTGTGAAGCATAATTGTTGAGACCTTTCTTCAGCTGTCTCAACCTAAGGATGCCACACTGGCTGTATGTTGAGCACCTTTCTCTCAATGTCTACAAATTGATTATATAGTTCCTGGTGACACACAGGTAGTGTCCCACTTTGGTTCAGTGCACATCAAGATTCCAGTGAAGAGTCAACCCTTGGGAACCTAGAATTGACCACCTCCCTCCCCTAACCTCTACCAACAAAATAAATGAGGATAAATAGTTGTTCCCTGCTTCATACTGTGTGCATTGTTTTCATATAAACATTTGTTTGCAGGAGGAAAAACAGTTACTCTCTCTGGATGTGTCTGTGTTCAACCCTTCCTCGGGGTGTACTTTTAATTCTGCAGCCTGGGTCTTAGCAATATTAAACTGAAAATGTCACAGAATGTCAAATCGGAAAATGTCACTGGAAGAGGGGGAAAAAAAGATGGTGACCCCATACCACCCACAGATGAAATAAATATGCCTCCCTGGTACTGTACAATGGCTTTTTTAGTGGGTATAATTTTATACATTTTGCATCCTATTAATTTTCATGGCATTGATGGAGAAATATTAGAACAGCGAGAGAACTGAAGAGAAATTAACTCATCAATTACATGTATGGGGCAGTGGAGACTGGGTTTATTTCACCATTTCAAATTGCAATAAAACTGTAATTACTAACTCATTGAATCTTCATGGAAATCTGCATTTATTACCACTTAATTTGAAGTCAGTGACTGCTGTATACTTAACTTTTCTCTAATATCTTCTCCCAAGAATAAATAGTAGAAAACAGTTTGGAATTAAAGCAGCTGTCCCACTCAGTCCCCACAGAAACATTTTTGTAATCATCCAAACTAAATTTTGCCCATGAAACCAGAAAGATTAGTTTGTATTTAAATAGTGCAGAAAATGGAAAGTGAATATATTTTTTGTTCAAAGACTCAATTCCCCTTTTTATGTCTCTCTCTCCTCCCCTTATCTGCCTAACTCTCTGCCACATCTCCCTCCCCTGTCTTTTCTTCACATACTCAGGTATGACACATACAGAAAGGTTTCCTACAGAGAGAAAGGCAAAGGGGGAAGATGCTGCTGAAAATTTAGGTTCCTGTTCTTTCCTAGGCCATTTACCAATGGTTTTGAGAAAGTTATTTCACTCTTTTGGTTTTGAGCAACTTATTTTACTCTTTTGAAACTCACTCTTCTCATCTGTAAAATGGGGATTATAATGCCAACCTTCTAAGGTTTATGTGAACATTAAGTGAACTAATAGAAGTGCTGACCCTAGTGTAATATGCAGCATTTTAATGTTTGTTTCTCTTCTTTTCATCTTTAAAGAAAACCGGAATTGTAGGTATTATATACTGTGTCATGATTTATGGAACGAATTGACTTTCCCTGACAGTTTAGTATCTAGAAGGATCACAACTGCATTTATTATACATAGACCATTTGTTTTTGTTTTTCTATCTTTAATATGGTTGAAAGCAAAGTTCTATATAAATCAAAACTGATCTTTTAACCATATATTTTCTTACTTGCTACTATGAATTAATTGAGTCTGAAAGGCATTATTTAAATGTTACTTCTGTTTCTTTAGTCAGTAACTGACACCTGGGAAATGCTACCTAACAGATGCTAAAGGGTCACAAAGAGGCAGAAATCACCTGCGTTTTGTTTTTGAGCCAGTGATGCTTTTCAGAATTCTGTTTCTGTCAGCTACAGGTTTGATGAATGAGCATAAGGAAGTAAAGGAAACAAGTGCCCATGGTGTGTGCACTGTCTGATTGAGGACCAGAGACAGGACAGCTCACTCTCTGATCATAGCAAGAAAAAGCATATAAATAGAGGTTGGGATAGGGACTAGTTACAAACAAAACATAAACAGAATAAATGGTTTAAACAATTTTAAAGGAATGGTGGGTGCTGAACTGATAATTCTAAAATTCCCTTCATAAGCAGCGTTAGGTGCATTTGTTAATCTCAATTCTACCTCTCAGAATAACTGTCCATTCTAGAGATTTCTGTTGCCTATCCAATAACTAGTGTGCACAGCAACACAGTTAACAGAGCATAGGCAAGAATAAAACTAAATTCCGTGGATTTGCTCTCATTCACTTTCCTATGTTGTCCCTGAGAAAATGAACTGAGTACTCCTTAAGCTGATCTGCTATTTACATGTCTGCTCCATGGGTTTGAATTAATAAACATACATGCAAAACATTTTTATTGCTGGCCAGAACCTGTTGAGCAGATGCCCTGTCTCTGATCACAGAATGCTTCAGCTGAATTCACTGAGTAGTGCCAGTCTATATAGCAAGGGAAAGAAACAGCAAGGTAGTCAGGGATATGATCATCATTAAGACACCTTCTGTATAATTGCTGTCTGCAAAAATGCATAAAGAAGCACTAAGGTTGAAATGAGTTAATACATGTAGAGCTCTTTTAAGAGCTCTGGCCACATAATGATCTCTTAATGAATGTTAGCTAGTATAACTATTACTCCTATACCACTTTTGTAGTACAATAGGGTACAGTTGCCAACTAAAGAGTGATGTTTTATCTGCATGCAAAACATAAAGGAAAGGTGAATTCTGCTATTTATGATATTCAATGGAAAATTCCAAGAAGAAAGTTCATGCTCCAACTTTAGCAATTTAGTATTGATTAGCCACAGCTTACCAGTTGGTATATCTAACCTATTATGTTTCTGAGAAGAAGAAAGAAAGTATTTAGTGGGCAAAAAATTAGCTGTCATTTATAAATTGATGCTATTAGCTCACCTGATTAAAATGCACATTTTCAATATGCATTTCTATAGAGAATACAGGAACTATCATCTTGATTCTAATTCTTTTTAATTTCGAGAACCTTTTTACTAGTAAGAATGAAAATCTTTTGGTCCTAGAGACTCAAAGTGTTCATGGGGGTTTATACAACAGTGTTTATAGCTTATTCCTAAATCCACCTGAGCTGTTTCGCCATTTTCTGTCAGAACATCTCTGGTTTTCATTCAAGTTTCCCCCTGTGAATATTCTGAACTGTGGTGATAAGATGCAAGGGAAGAGAAGGACAGTTAATGGTAAGGATTTGTTTTTTGTGTTACTGTTACTACATTGTGAAAAAAATGAGTGATAGCTTTGTTATTACCAGAAATATAAAACTGTGCTGTATGGCGCTTTTTGGGTAGATCTTGGGTAGTTGTGTTGGAATATTATCCCTGTAGCTGTCTTTAGGAAAACCCTGGGAGCACTCAATGTTCAGTAAATGTTCAGCGAGATCCTTAGTATATTAGATTATCTGCAATAATCATTTTCCTTTGAATATTGCTTTTCTATTGGTGTGTGTACTGCTGAACTTCTACTTTTCTGCCTTTTCTGTCATCTTCTAAATGTTGTCTTCTTTATCTTTGTGCCCCTGCTCCCAGCTCTTCCTTAGATCTCATCTGGGTCAGGAGGCATTTTTTACAAGGATGGTTTTCAACTCTATTTAATATATGCCCCTTGAATCAGCTTTCAGATGGCCTCTCAGACACCTTAAATATAATTTCATCAAATTATACTCAACATATAAAATATCATTTGCCCCTCTAGTACCAGGATTTTCTTCTGATAACTCAATCCTCAGCAGTGGTATTCCTATTTTCCCTGCTGCTAAAAATAAATAAATAAAATAAATAAAATAAAAATTTATTTTCATACAATAATTTGAATTAATCCTATATCTAATCAAATTCTTTTTAAAAATATATATATTTTATTGATTTTTAAGGAGAGGAAGGGAGAGGGATAGAGAGTTAGAAACCCCAATTAGAGAGAAACATGGATCAGCTGCCTCCTGCACACTCCCCACAACCAAGGTATATGCCCTTGACCGGAATTGAACCTGGGACCCTTCAGTCCTCAGGCCGACGCTCTATCCACTGAGCCAAACTGGTTAGAGTTAATCAAATTCTTTGAACTATGAATTTCTCCTTTATTCGGGCCCATGATAATTAGTGTCCAAATCAAGCTGACACTCCATTTCTAGCATGTTTCCATTCTAACTGCTGCAGAGATTGGTCCCACTCCTAACAAAGCTGCTTTCTATGGCTTCTTAATAGATTACTCAAAGATTTCTCATTTCTGGCCCTTATTTTTCATCTACATAAACCCTATGCTCTAATCTAGCAGTTGACAAAAGTACCTCAGGCTACATTTGTGCTTCCATTTGTGTCTATTAATAAAGTTTTATTGGAACATAGCCAGTTCAATTCACCTGCATATTATCTGTGGCTACCTTCATTCTAAAATGGCAAAGTTGAGTAGTAGAGACAGAGACTGTATGGCCCCCAAAGCTGCAGATTTTTGCTATCTGGCCCTCTGCAGTAAAAGTTTGCTGACTCCTTTAGATGAGAGCTTTTGAAAGTTTAATTATTTGGGGTTAGGACCATGATTCTGAATATCTAACAAGTGCCCATGATGCAAATGCATTTGTATTACAGACCAAATATTGAGAACCAAAGCTCAAGAGCAAATTTACTAACTGCTTGCCTCATAAAATAATGAGAAACAGAAAGCATCTATGGTTTCATGACTACATCAGGCTATAACTTCACTTAATAGCTTCATGGGATGTACTAATATATTAACAACTTTAAGAATCTATAATATAAAAACAAAACAAAATTAAATATAATAAAGCATGGACAGTTAGTCATTCTATGACTTAGTCTATCACTTCTAAAACTGCCAAAATTGCTCTAGCCGGTTTGCCTCAGTGGATAGAGTATTGGCCTGCGGACCAAAGGGTCCTTGGTATGATTCCAGTCAATGGCATGTACTTTGGTTGCAGGCTCCTCCCCAGCCAAGGCCCTGGTCAGGGCACATACAGGAGGCAACCAGTCAATGTCTTTCTCTCACATCAATGTTTCCCTCTCTCTTCGACTCTTTCTAAAAATCAATGAAAAAATGTCCTCAAGTGGGGATTAAAAAAACAAAACACATAAAACTGCCAAAATCTCTCCTTCCTTTGGTTTATTTCTAAATAGAGGCCCCGTACATGAAATTCATACATGGAGGGGGGGTGGGAGGGAATGGGTCCCTCAGCCAGGCCTGCACCCTCTCACAATCCGGGATCCCTTAGGGGAAGTCTGACTGTTAGTCTAAACCGGCATTCAGACATCCCTCTCATAATTCAGGACCCCTCACTCCTAACTGCCCACCTGCTTCTTTCTTACCGCCCGCCTTCTCACTCCAACACCCAACATCACTATCTAGTTGCAGAATGATTCCTCACCCCAAAAGGTAACCCTTCATCAAAGTACTGGTGTGTGCACTGTCTGATTGAGGACCTAGTTCTCCTCTTTTGGGAGCCCCAGATCAGCTTTCTATCTGCTCCTTTACCGATTCTGGGTATTTCCTATAAATAGAATCTTACAGTAGTTGCCTTTTTGTGACTGCTCACATATTTTTGTCTGTTTTTATCTGACACCACATTTTGGTTATTTGAAAGGGAAATCCCAGATGGTTTAGAGATCAGATGTAAAAACAGAATCCCTTTAGTAAGTGCGTGCACCATCTCAAAGTAGTGACCGCTGTGCTAAGTGTGACCCCAGGGCCAAAAGGCAGTCAGGCAAAGAGTAGCTCTTCCTATTTCCAAAACAAAAATGAGAAAAAGGCAGGAAGCTGGAAAGATAAACTCCAAGCTGGAAAGCATTTCTCACCACCTAAGGCCAGAGAGAAAGTGTATCATCACTGTGTTGCAGAAAACTCTCCTAAGCTCTCCAAAGTGTTCTGAAGTGGCAGAGGGCAAACACATGCACCTCCAACGATAGGCAGTGCACACACCAGTACATGTCAGAGATGTCCAAGCTCCACAATGGAGAAACATGTACTGTCAACACTGGGGGAGGGCACTGTCCCCATCAGGCAGGCAGGCTTCTGGTCAGGTGGGGATCAGCGCTGAGGACAAAACGAGGAAGCAGAGGACCCAGGAGTTACCCTGGAGAGAAGAGGGAAGGCCCTTTCTCTGGGAAAAAAGTGATGTTGAGAAATTGGACGGATATGTGCACAAAATGAAACTAGACCACCTTTATATATTACATACTAGAGACCCAGTGTATGGAAATCCATGCACTGGAGGGGACTGGGGATCCCCTCAGTCCAGACTGCCCTCTCTCACAGTCCAGGAACTTTCAGGGGTGAAAGGCGACCTGGTGATTAGGGGAAGGCAACGGCCCATCACACCTCTACAGTTGCCACTGCTGGCAGCACAAGCCTTGGCCAGCTCTGGTTACCTGAGCCTCTGGCAGCCCTCATCGACTGTGCAGCCATCATCCAAGGCTTGCCTGTGCCTTTGGCTGGCCCTGTAACCCCAACTGCCCTCCCCTGCTGGCCAGGTCTCCCCCAACTGCCCTTCTCTGCCAATCTGGTTACCCTCCCCTGCTGGCTTTGTCACCCCTAACTGCCCTCCCCTGCCAACCTGGTCCTTCCCAACTGCTCTCCCCTGTCGGCCATCTTATGATGGCCATCTTTGACCACATTGGGCCAGCCATATTGTATGAGGGTGTGAGGGTCAATTTGCATATTACCTCTTTATTATATAGGATAAGAATCAACTCAAAATTGGTTAGAGACTTAAATGTAAGACTTGATACCATAAAAATTCTAGAAGAAACATAGACAACAAAATCTTGGACATTTATTAGTAATCATTTTTCTAATGTATCTCCTCAGCCCTGAGAAACAACAGAAAAAAAAAAATAAACAAATTGGATTACATCAAACTAAAACATTTTGCATAGCAAAGGAAACCATCACCCACTGAATGAGAGATCATATTTACCAATGATACCTTTGATAAGGGCTTACTATCCAAAATTTATAAAGAACTCAATTCAACTCCAAATAATCAATCTAAATTAAAAAATTGGCAAGGGACCTGAATATGCACTTCTCCAAAGAAGAGATACAAATGGCCAATAGACATGAAAAGATACCCACTAACCATCAGAAAAATGCAAATTAAAACCACAATGAGATATCACTTCACACCTGTCAGAATGACCATCTCAATAAAAATAAAACAAACAAATAGCTAGTGTTCGCAAATATGGGGGGGGGGGGAGAGCAAAACCCTTGTGCACTGTTGGTGGGATACAGACTGGTACAGCCACTGTGGAAAACTGGGATTTCCTCAAAAAGTTAAAAATGGAACTATCTTATGACCCAGTCATTTCTCTTCTGGGAATATATTCAAAGATACTCAATACACTGATTTGAAAGTATGTATGCACCCTATGTTCATTGCAGCATTATTTGCAATAGCCAAGATTTGGAAGCAGCCCAAGTGCCCATCAATAGATGAATGGATATAAAAGCAGTGGTACAGTTACACAGTGGAAAACTATGCAGCTGTGGAAAACAAGGAAATCTTAACTTTGCAACAGCATGGAGGGACCCAAAGAGCATTATGCTAAGTGAAATAAGCCAGTCAGAGAAATATAATATCATGTGATTTCACTTACTAATGGAATTAATGAGCAAGAATAAATAAACAAAATAGATGCAGACTCATAGAAACAGAGAACAGAATGATGGCTGTTGGGGACAGAGGGCAGGTGCAAGGCGATATTGGCGAAATAATTAAGCCAAAGAAACCCCAAAGCCTCATGGATACAGTCAACAGTATGATGAGTACCAGGAGGGAAGTGGGGTGAAGGGAGGTAGAAGGCAAAGTTAGAATACATAGTGATGGGAGGAGACTAGACTTTAGGTAGTGATGTATTATAGAATCATACACCTGAAACCTATATAATTTATTAAATGAAGTAAATATAATAAATTCATTAAAATAAATTTTAAAAAGAAAAGTAGGATTTGGGTGCCTTGATATGTGAGTTTTTGCTGGTTACATTCTCTAAACCATTTCTTAAACATGTAGACTATGTATTTTTAATACAACAGGTAATTTTTGGCAAGCATTTATGGTGGTCTGAAACTAGAATTTTGGAATAGTTTTGTATTGAGGTTATAGTTCTGGATAGTGAGTTGGAAAACACAAATTCTGGACCTACCTATGTGTGGGGTCATTCTGTCATCTTGAAAAAATTATTAAATCTTTGGGTCTCAGCGTTTTTATTTTTGTTTCTGTTGTTTAATCAATGTGACAATGCAAGTACATTTTAGATATCTGTACCAACAATAAATACATAAATTAAAAATAAGACTGTATTTAACTTGGATATTAATAAAGATGATAAGAG
Organism: Pipistrellus kuhlii; assembly: GCF_014108245.1. NCBI lineage: Eukaryota > Metazoa > Chordata > Mammalia > Chiroptera > Vespertilionidae > Pipistrellus > Pipistrellus kuhlii. The sequence continues at coordinate 49,964,324 of NW_023425427.1, forward strand.
AATACATTAAAAAAGGAGGGGATTGATACCATGGAATAAATATATATGGTTGCTTAAGTAGCAGGTGCAGCAACTATAAAAATGTGGATTTTTAATGTTAGCCACCAGGTCATGGTAGCAATTTAGAGAACATTGGTTGTGGTAACCCCTATAATCTTTTATGTTTTCTGAATTTACATGATTCCTGATGTGCTCCCTTATCTCAGAGTAGTCCACACGCATTTTGACTGCATTGATATTTCATTCATTCATTCACCCAACAAATATTTTATCTAGATCTGGGCTAGGTGCTGGTCAATTTTTTTTTGCATAAGAGATATAAAATACTAATTGTAGAGGGTTATTTTGTCTCTTTGCAATTACCAAATATTTCATTTTTGAAGCCCAAAGTTTTATTAAACATACATAGTTTTTGTCTCCTGAGTTTGCTTTTCTCTGGCTCTTTCTCTTTCAATTTGCTCTAGTATAAACTTGTGTGAGATATGCTAAAATCATAGCTCTTACCAAATGACTTGTTTATGCATTTTGAAAATGTTTGCAAAGAATTCCTTCAAAATAATACCTCCTTATAAAGAACCTATTATAGTTGTGCTATAAGGATTTTTACAGCAATACTTGATTATAGGTATAAGAAATGTTATATTTAGAGTTTATGTTTCCTTGAAAATACTTTTTACATAGAATACTATATTTTTGTGTTATTTTTTCTCTCTTATCACAATTATGGTGATGTTTTTTATTTTTTTCTGTTAAATGTATTAATAGTTAGTACTGGTACATAGTAGGTTCTCAAAAATATTAGTTGTGTGACAAAATGTATGAACTAGTAAATAAAATGCATCAATATCTGCATCAATATCTATTTTATAACATAATTCTTCTTTCCAAGCTTTGCTAATCATTATATCTGTGTTGCCAAATAAATGGATTCCAAAAATATATTATGCTTCAAAATTGAGTATGCTTTATAATGTAAAATAAAGAAAATATAATTATAATAAAATAAGCACCTGAAATGCTTCCAAATGCAGACCCTTGGAGTGTTTTTAAGTATCCTCTCACTCACTATTAATATTCTAGAATAAGAAATATCCTTTGACTTTTCCTTAAAAATTGAATGGTCACTTCTGTAACCTTTGAGCTTTAACATGGTTAGACTTGATTGTCCCAGATCTTTATTGATGTCTCCTTTAGCTGTTCCCACCCCCTTTCCCCGAATTCTATGCCCTGCCACAACTATTTCTGCAAACCATTTCTGCCCCTGACCTCTTTATTTATATCGATATAATTTTCTTTACTCAGATCATGTATTTCATCTGCCCCTGGATCTTTCCTTGTCTTTGAACCTGGGCTAGATAGAACACTGTAAAGGCAAATGCATTCAAATTGTCTTTCCTTCCTCTACCCCTAGCTTTCTTTCTTCTGGCACTCTGCCTCAATATGAGAAGCTTACCTTCCTGGAGGTCAAACTTTTTTTTTTTTTTTTAATATATTTTATTGATTTTGTACAGAAGAAGGGAAAGAGATTAGAGAGTTAGAAACATCGATGAGAGAGTCATAGATCATCTGCCTCTTGCACACCCCCTACCGAGGATATGCCTGCAACCAAGATACATGCCCTTGACCGGAATCGAACCCGGGACCTTTCAGTCCCCAAGCCGACGCTCTATCCATTGAGCCAAACCGGTTTCGGCAAGGTCAAACATTTTTTTATTTTGGATGTTTCTTTCTCAGAGGTAGCACAACAGCGATCATTTCTATAGACTTGCCCTTCATTTTGTTCCCGTCTTTGACCTCTATTCAAATGTCCCCTGCTTATAAGGTTCCCCTGCCTCTGAGATTTATACTTTGGCATCTGAAAGTCTGTAGACATCATCTCTCTTCATTCCACATTTGAACAGTTGAAATTTGGTAAAATATAGTGCATTAGAAAAAGGCACTGCCTCCTAAAACCTCACCAAGAGAACAGAAAGGAATGAGGGGTGAAAGCCTACTGACTTAAAAGACAATTTTCTCTTATTTCTCTGTAAACAATGTGCTCATCACACAGAAACAGTATGATAATCAGAGAAACAATCAGGGGCAGAAGAAGAGTTCCTTGAAGTTAAAAATATATTATTTTAAAAAATTGAAGTGTTCAAGGAAAAATAATGTATAGTCTAGTAGAACACAAAGACAAAGAGATGAATTTCAACACCCAAATAACAGGAGTTTCAGAAAGAGAAAAAGGATCAAAGAATCAGGTGATAGGAAATATCAAATAAATAAGAGAATACTTTTTCAGGAAGGTGGGGGATATGAGTTTTTAGAATGAAAGGGCCCAGAAACGTTCAGCAAAAATGGTGAAGAAAAACTTCCTCCATGACATGTTCCAATGGCAAAAATAAAGAGAAGGATCTAGATTGTTTAGAAAAATGGGTTACACTGTCTGGACCACAATCAGACTAATGAAGGACCTCTCAGTAGCGATACTGGAAGCTGAATATGATTCTTTAAAATTCAGAATAAAACATTTTCCACAAATAATTATACATATAGTCCAGGTTTAATCAGTCTGAGTATAGAATAAAGACATTGTCAGGCATACATAATTGTAACCATTTACTTTCCATGTATCCTTTCCTAGAAAACTTCCATGGATAAATTCTACCACACCTGGGGAGTAAGCAGAACACAGACCAGATTATGAAGACAGGAGTTACAGTGCACAATGAAAAAGGAAATCCCAGCAGGAGAGATGTGCAGCCCACACAGATGGAATCAGTCTGGAATACAGGCACAGAGGGCGCAGGGAAGGACAGAACTCACAGGTATCCCAGGGAACTGACGTTGTTGGAATATAGCCATGTGAGGCTATTAAAGGGGTTGGGAGGGATTATTTATAGGTATGAGAGATATTAAATCTAAATAGATGATCACTAGTCTCACGGTCTTTTGCTCCCTCCTTTCATTCATGCACTAACAGACAATTGGAATCAGCATATATGACTCAGATCAATGTCCAGCAAAGAGTCCTGATCCATGTATTTGGTTATAATCCTTCGGTTCTTTCCTCCCGAAGAATTATCTCTATTTAGTATTTAGCCCAGACCTTTGTACCTTCCAAGTTGTCAGTGTTTTTGTCCTATAAAGCATTAATTCATGTTGTTAAGCAGTCATTTGTTTTAGACTATCACAAATACTCTGCTATACCATCGTTCCCCCATTCCCATTTGACATATATATGCTTATTGAACACAGGGATTTGGTCTTTATCTATTGAAAAATTCCAGTATACATTATATTTAATAAATAATAGATTTTTGTAGTACTGAGTTACTTGACAGTTATGCTAAAGCAAATTGTTAATTAGCTAGCAAGACCTTGAAAATTAAACCTCTTACCTTTTTGCAGAATTGCACTTAAACATTCTAGACAAATTGATGTCTGCTTTTTAAAATAACATTTATTTTTCTCTCTGTGGCCCATCCTAACTCTCCATCGCTAAGAACTCTTTTACATCTCAGTTAAATCTTCAAATTGCTATGTAAGTTAATTTTTTCTCTCTCTATTATATTAGTTGGGGAATGTTATCTATCCTAGTTTGCTTCAAATTGAAGGTGAAAACAAGTTTTTGTCTTAACACAGTCTGGCCTCTTGAAAACAAATAAAGGAGACTAGTTTGAGAGCTAACCTCAGGTAACTCACAACTTTAGCCAGCTGTCCTCTTATTATTATTTTTAATTGATAAAATTATTACATATGTGTCCTTATCCCCCCATTGCCACCCCCACCCCTGCTCATGCCCTCATCTCCCTGGTGTCTGTGTCCATTGGTTAGGCTTAGTATATGCATGCATACATGTCCTTTGGTTGATCTCTCTTCCATACCCCCACTCTCCCTACCTTCCCTCTGAGGCTTGAGCATCTGATCGATATTTCTCTGTCTCTGGATCTGTTTTTTGTTAATCAGTTTATGTTGTTCATTATAATCCACAAATGAGTGAGATCATGTGATATTTATCTCTCTCTGATTGACTTATTTCACTTAGCATAATGCTCTCCAGCTTCATCCATGCTGTTTCAAATGGTAGGAGTCCCTTCCTTTTTACAGCAGCATAGTATTCCATTGTGTAGATAGACCACACTTTTTTAATCTGCTCATCTGCTGATGGCCAGTATATTCCAAGAAACTTGAAACCCCAATCAGAAAGGATATGTGCACCCCTATGTCCATTGCAGCACAGTTCACCATAACTAAGATTTGGAAACAGCCAAAATTGTCATCTTGTTGATGTAGAAATTGTGCAGCATAATGGCCCTTTGCAACTTGTAAATCTGAAGAGAATTTGGTTATTTACTGATCTTGAATGTCTCACGAATTTAGCCTTTTTCCCTTTGTAATAAACTACTTTACTGGAAATTCCCATTTTGGTTTATTGCCATGACTATGGTATTATATTATTAGGCATTTAATAAAATTGTAAGTTTAATGCTAAATGATTTTTTAATCAATGATATTTACTATTGAGTTCTTCCCTTTCATATAATGGTAACCATCAGCATATTAGGGACACTTACTATTGTATAAGGTCTGATTTACTAACAATCAAAGCTTAGGTGTTAAACATTGGTTTTTGCAGAAAATAGGATTAATATAAAATTTAGATTATACATAGTAAAACACCTATTTTTTATTAAACAAACATTAAGTATCTCTGTGTACGGAAAGTAATTTATGGAGCATAGGTAATAATATGCTTTATATTAAACTAGAGGTTTGGTGCACAAAATTCATGCTCTGGCGGGGTGTCCCTCAGCCTAGCCTGCACCCTCTCCAATCTGGGACCCCTTAGAGGATGTCTGTGGGATCAGGCCTAAACTGGCAGTCAGACATCCCCCTCACAATCCGGGGCAGTTGGCTCCTAATCACTCACCTGCCTGGCTGCCTGATTGTCTCTAACCATTTTGCCTGCCAGCCTGATAGCTCCCTAACCACTCCCCTGCCAGCCTGATTGACACCTAACCACTCCCCTCCTGGCATGATTGACACCTAACTGCTTGCCTGTTGGCCCAATCACCTCCAACTGCCCTCCCCTGCAGGCCTGGTTGCCCCCAACTGTCCTTCCCTGCCAGCCATCTTGTGATGACATGGGGACAGCCATCTTTGTGATGATGTGGGGGCGGCAATCATGTGATGACAGGTCATGAGGGCCAATTTGCATATTTACTCTTTATTATATAGGAGCATATTATAGTTTAGTTAATGTGGGTTATAATCCATGGATAAGTTCCCCACTCCCAGGAGCTGGTACCAGTGACCAGTGATGAGGCTGCTGAGAAGAAACTTCCAGGAGTGATATACACCCCAAGTGGCTCATAGACAAGCCAATGAACACAATGTAAATATGCTGTGTGTTGTAGTATTAATGATCTCTGCTGTTCCCTACACTATTTATGGGACTACCCTTAAAGTCCTTCACAGTGTGTGGGTGGCCCAAGAATTTCTGAGCTACTCCTTGTTGCTTTCAGATTATCGAACCATTTTGGCTGTAGTTAATAACTCTATTAACTGGATAATGCTACTGTCCTTTTATAGCTCAGCAGCACTGCAGCCCCATTATAAACAACTAGTCAGTGATATAAATCTCTTTATATAGTAATACACAAAATACTTTGTCTCTTAAGGGCAGCCTCACAGAAACAGCAACCAGGGCTGTGTTTTCTTCCTTCCCATTGGGAAAAGCTGCCTCAGGCTTCAGTGGGCCTGCAACTGGGTAGCATCTTCAAAGTTTCTTCTCTGGAGTTGAGCAGATGGCAGCTTTCAGATTGAAAAGTTGATTCAATGCCGCATTTAGTGTGATTAAAACTGACGATGAGCCTGGAGCTAAGTCTACACAGCCTCACAGAACAGGTGGCAAAATGGAAAATGAAGGGAACCAATTTATTTGTCTACACACACACACACACACACACACACACACACACACACACACACAAGCAGCTTGGTGAATTTTCCCCTCCTGGAGTGATTGACTTTTCCCCCCCTCATCAAATGAATTGAATTGACCAGCTAGCTGTAGTGGCGTCCTGTAGATACAGCCTGAAGTCTCCTGCTCTAACAGGCTGCACACTCCTGGGGGTCTGTCCTGACACAGCAGGTGCAGAGAGATCTAAGCCCTTAAATGCAGTGTATACACAGGGCTTTGCAGACAGCCCCATGGAGCTACCACATAAGATGGTTTTTCATGTGCAAATGAGAAGGTCTTTCATTTTTCAAGCTGTTGCATTGTATCCCCTTCTGTTGAAAGACAAACATAGGAAATGAACCAACATTAAGTTAATTATAGAAGGGTAGCCAGTTCCATAGTCAGGACTATAGGCCTCAGTCTTGGAGCTTAAATGCTTCAGTATATTTTGAACTATGTTACTCAGAGTTCAAGCCACATTGGGGGTTCATGGCTTTCATGAAACTTCTCCATGGGAAATCTATTCTGGGAGCACATTGATTTTGAATGTAACTCATACCAGGATAGTATTAGGGCAAAGAATTATAAAGAGCTAAAAGGCTGATTTACAAAGGGAGTAATCACCTGGCATAGTGCTTTAGTAGAAACTCCCTCATCCAGATACATGCTGCTAGAAAGTATATTTTAAGTCTCCTAGGATGAATAATAGTAAATGTGGATCAGAAATATATTTAATGATTACAAGTGACTTTTCATAATCATGGAATGGATAACCTTATTTCAATATACTAGAAAAGGTGTTTGGTTATTTTTAAAAAAGTTTTCAATATTTTGACTTTTGTTTTTGAAAGACTCATTCTTGAAGGTTTTTACTTACATATTTATGACTTCCTCATAGTTTATTTAATAATCCAGGTTCTATAAACATAATGAAATGCTACCTTGAAATATTATAAAATGTGTCTTAATGTTATATGCATACGTATTTACTTATATTTGTAAATACAAACACACCATTTATGTACTATTCTCCTTAAACCCATAATTTTATTTATAATGACTTTAATGAAGCTATATCAGGAATGCTATGAAGTGTCTACTCTGACAGAAATTGAAAGAGGAAGTTTTGATAATGCTAATGTTATAACATTTTAATAGTGAAAAAGCTGAGAGAGGTTAGGTAATTTTCCAAGGTTACAAAGCTCATAAATGACAGAACCAGGAATTTTAACCTGGATCATAAATCTTTAAATAATGCCACGTGCTTTCTCTTGTTAAAATATGCATTTCAAGGTAAATGCTTCAAGTGTATTTCATTATGTGCCACAAAATGAATATTATTTATACATATGCTCAAAATGTGCACGCTGACAATTTCCATTAATGAATTAAATTTATGTGGCAGGTTTCTAATGTAGGCAATGTTGAAGTCTGGTTTTCATGGACACTGTAGAGATCAGACATATCCCTGCTTTTATTTTTAGTAGCGTACATCTGTTGAAGTTGGTCTTTTTTATATAGTTCACATTCATGTTTTATTGTAAACTCATCTTCAATGATCACTACTAGAAACATAATTTTTAAGACCATGTTTTTGTTTCCTTACTATTGTAGTAAGCTACTGGAAAATAGGATTTAGCTCATTTCCATATAGTGTCTCTATGCTCTCCTGAGTGGCCGGTGGCTTTTTTTTTTTTTTTTTTTTTTTTTTTTTTTTTTTTTTTTTTTTTTTTTAAGGGGGACTGAGGCAAAAATCTGCAATGGAACTATTTAGTATTTATAAGAACAAAGAGAATATCATAGATAAATCTGAGTCTTAGGGACTCCTTTAAAATAGCCCATCATTAAGCTCTGTGTAGCCAAACACTTCTGTGATTAGAGAACATATTGTTTGTTAAAATACTAACCGAGCTTTCTCAAATGTTCTGGAAGATGTTTCTTGGGAGAGGTCAGATGGGCTCAGATCCCACTGCTGCGTGTTTGCTGCAATAGGAATCTACATAGCCATTGATTTTTCTGAGCACAAAGGGAAAAATGAAAGGACATCAGTCATGCTGCAGGACAAGTGTGGAACAACCCTCTCAGCTGTTCAACAAGTGACTTCTGTGGGTGTGCTCTGTCATTGACAGCCAGGGATTGATGTGTGCAGGACAACCACTGATGCTAATGGAGCTGCGCATGTTAAATCCCAGTGCTCTGACAAAGGACAGATTCAGGGTTGGGTGTGAGCCTTCTGTGAAAAGCAAATTAGGATTGATTTTGTTAAAATAACGGTTCCTTCTGCAAGACCCAGGGCCTTTCATAAGACAATTTGGCCTCTCCCCACCCCCTCCCGGGTGTTTGTGGGGAAAGGAAATTTTTAGGAAAAAAAAGCATAGGTGTTCTTCTTGGTGGTGATTACAAATCTTACCAATTTTGGGAAAAATGCATATTTCAAAATGCAAAAATATTAGTCTCTGCAAGATTGCATTTATTCAGGTAAAAACAAAAGATTTAATGAACTTTCTATATGTTTCTAAATATCTGGACAGTCCAGTTCTTATAAGAAAGTGAACAAGATGATTAGATTTTTCAGTCTTTCCTTTGAAACTTTAAAATTAATTTATCTGCAGGTGATTTGATCGAGAGTACTTGTAGAGAGTCATGCATCCTAGTATAGCATTTTTGATTATTTAAAAACTTTTCCTTAGTATTTTCATTACCCTTGGCTTTATTCTATTTTATACTACAATGGTTCTTTAGTGGAACTATCTCACTTTAGATAAAACATTGAGCAAGCATAAAGAGTGTTTTCTTATGGAAGCAAAGATTGGAGTCATTTTCTCTTTTGCATGAAATTAATTCATGTCCATGTGTTTAAGTGAATAACTACTGTGCACCAGGTATTTTTCTAGGGACTGGGAGCGAGACAGTGAACAAAATAGATAAAGACATGCTTTTATGAAGTCTACCTTTCAGTGTGAGAATATAGAAATAAACACAACCAAATTATTGTATAATATATATGTAAGTGCCAAGAAGGAATACCAAGCAGGGTATTGGGAACAGAAAGCTTGAGAGGTGGAGCTATTTTTTATGTGGTAATGAGATCCTAGGTAGCTTTGGAGCTCAATGCTAAGTGCTTATCATTAGATTATGTGGATGCCTAGACCTCGAGGAATATGGAAAGAGGTCACCTCTTTTCCTTTTGAAAGAATAGAGTGACATGTTCTTCCTCAGAGAAGTCTCTGCTGGCCAACCCCATCAGTCCTGGTCATTCTCTGGCTTTGCCCACTATCTCTCTTCACACTCAGGAGTAAGACAGAATGAAAAAGGCATATATCAATAAATAAAAAAGGTTCATTATAAGAAAATGCATTAAAATAAACTATACACTATCTCAGGAACCTGTTGTAGTCAATTTAATATTAGTCCAAATTATTCTGTTTTAAAATTATAAGCTTTCTGACCAAGACTATCAGAAAACTGCCAGCAATCAATGTTGGGAATGCATACGTTTATCACTGCATTCCTCTTATTGTTTACACAGTCTGAAGAAAACATTCTTTCCTCTCATACATTTAAAATTTCATAGCAGTGATATCTAATATTTATAGAGCACAAACAATGGCTAATTATTGTGTGAAGAGGCTCACATGCATTGCCTCAGTTTATGCTAATGGCAATTCTGAGAGGGAAATATGGTTGCCACGCCTGTTTTAGAGGTGAGAGAATTAAGACATGGAAAATTAAGTAACTTGCCTAAGATTACAAGGCTAGAATATGCTAGATCTGGCATGAAGACTGAGGCAGTTTAAATCCAAAGTCTACAGAAAGTCACAGTATCAAAATACCATTTCCAGTGGTCGGTGAAGGAAAGTGGAATCCCAACCCCCATGCCTACAGTTAAGCCCTACCAGCCCCAGAGCTTAGTGTCTTTAAGTATTAGAAGACACAGTATCTTGCTACAAAGAATGAAAGAATGATACTAATGAAAAGCTGACTTGGTATTAAGCCCACAGTCCATTCTATGGGCAACACTCAGAAGGAGGTCTTTTTGGGGAGCTCCTGCCATGATTTTGAGATTCGCCCTAAGAAAAGGGGCTGGAGTTAGGATTAAGACTTGGTGAACTTACTACAGACTGATTCATTTGCCTCTCAGCATAACCATTATGACTTGTTGCAGTTTAGGTTCTTACAGGGGTATTTCTTGGATCACATGATCTCACACATCTAGAGAAAATAATGAACAACATAAACAGACCCAGAGAAAGAGAAGCAGCGATCAGACTCTCAAACCTCAGAGGGAAAGTAAGGGAGGAGGGGGTAAAAGGAAGAAATCAACCAAAGGACTACTTGTGTGCATACATATGGGCCTAGCCAGTGGCCATGGACAACGGGGATTGGGGTGGGGGGCATATCTAGGGAGGGGTTTGGGATGGGAATGGGGGAATAAGGACATTTATGTGAGACCATAATCAATTAAAAAAATCAATAAAATATATTTAAAAAAAAGACTTGGTGAAATACCTGGTCTCAATCTAGGAGCAAATGCATGTTGCTCTGGGGAAGAGCATCCCAGAGGTCAGCACTGCCAACAGTGCCAGAATTTGATTTTTCTTTTTAAACAGCAACCAGACTCAGAAAGCTGTGTGAGAGCACAAGTCTAAACTCATTGCTCCTCCATCAGCTTCCTCAGATTTGCCCTCGATATAATGATTCATTGCAAATTCCACAAAAGTGAGGGACCTTCACTTGTCGAATAGTGTAGGTGACAGGAAAACAACGGTGAATGCATGAAACCCACACCTTCAATAGAGCTCACAAGCAGATTGTCAAATTACAGCGGGGAGGGTAGGGAGATCTGTGGGAGATAAGAGTTCAACCGAAGGACTTGTATACATGCATATAAGTACAACCAATGGACACAAAACTCTGGGAAGGGAGGGCGTATATGGGAGGAGGGGCAATGGTAAGATATGTACACAGATAATAATTTAATAATAATAAAAAAAGAGCTCACATTTTAGCAGGAGGCAATAGATAATAAACCACCTAAGCAAGTGAAAGTGATAATGATAAGTATGAAGGTATATCAGGGAGGGAAGAGCAGGGTAAATTCAGAGTAGGCATCAGAGAGGGCCTGTTGAGAGGGTGACTTCTGGTTAAAGATGATCGGCCTGTAAAAGAGGTATTTTATCTGACAGGATAGGTGGAACTGAGGTTTCTCTCTCACTCCCAGTCCCCTTGCCTCCCTCCACATGTCTCCTGATTGGTCTGGCCACTATTTCATTAAGGTCTGTCATGCCATGGTGTCAGTTGTTATGAATTTTATGCTAAGCAATGGAGTTACCAGGCCATTATTTATAATTTTTAAATAATATTTGTCTAGTTTCCCTTCAAAGAAAACATAGGCTTACATTTTTCAATCCACCTGGACAATAAATAGATAATATTTTGCACAAATAATTACAAGTTTTATAGGAACTTGACCTTTGGTCAGGAGTATGCTAGATGGTGCTGCTCTTGCTGCTTTCACTTGGTGAGCAGGCAGGTAGGGAGCCAGAACTTTCAGAATGGCCAGAAGGAGGAGTCTAGGGGCTTGAAATCCTTGATGTAGGTGGCATTGTCCTTATTTTACTAATGAAGGAATTGAGTCTGAGTTGGCTAGACTGCCTTCAAATGGAGGATTCTGAAGGACTATCTGAGCTATTAAATGTCAAACATCAAGCACTGAGAAACTCTCAGGAAAGCACAGTACTGTGTTGCTATCATTTAGTGGGCGCCCCACTCTTGTGCTGTTTACATCTTGATAAAATCAGCTTTCTTGAGACATAATTGATATTGCAATAAACTGAACATATATGAAGTGTACAATTTTATATTTTCAATATGCATTCACCAATAAAACCCTCACCAGATTCAAGATAATAAACACCTTCATCAAATCTAAAAGCTCCTCGATACCTTTTGTAATCTTTCTCACCCTTCCTTCCCCGCCAGTGCCTCCTTCCCCAAGAAACTACCCATCCTTGCTGTCTCTACAGATTAGTTGGTATTTTATTGAATTGTATGTAAATGGAATCAGATGTGCTGGAAATACTTTCAAATATGGCTTTTATCATTCATCATAATTATTTTGAGATTTCATCTGTGTTGTATGAGACATAGTTCATTTTTATTGCTGAGTAGTATTGCATTGTAGGAATATGCCACAATTTGTTTACCTGGTTACCTTTTAATGGGCATTTAGATTGTTTCCAGGCTTTGGCTATGACGAAGCTGTTATAAAAATCCCTATATACGTGAGCTGTTAAGACATGGTGAGTAGAACATACTTCTTCCTATGTGAGGAATATTATCTTGATGGTAGTGATGATACTAAATGAGAACTACCGTTACTTAAATACATGGTATGTGTCTGTGTCATATCCTACATGTCACATATATTTTACTTTGTAACTGTGACGAGATAAAATTAAAGTTTGAGCTCAGTCACCAAAACAACAAAATTGCCAGGTCCTGGAATAAGTGAAATAATCAAATTAGATGTATGAAGCTGTTTCCATGACTCTGGAGTAAATATTTCTTCTTATAGAGAGGACTTAAGAGCACACCATGAAAGCTGAATTTTCCTGGACAAAGTGGGAAAGTAGGAGGCTGCAGCTAGGAGTAACTACAGTTGCACTGAACATGATAGCGAATGGTGTGACCAGAAGTTTAATCCTGCTTGGAGGGTATCCTACTCGGGTCAAGAACTCAAAGAACAAGTGGAAGTGTGGACACCTGGAGACCCAGGACTGAGCCTGGAGGAGTGGCCAGGAGACTGCAGTCACATAGGCCGAGCAGAGCACTGGAGAACTCCCTGAAGGCACTGCACTCTGGAACTTCTGTCTGGCCCAGAGGAAAAGCAAGTAGGCACTTCCCTGCCTGCTGTTCTGACCTCTTTCCCCATACTCTTTGGCACTAGGGAGTTAAAAAGCAGCGATGGATTTGAGCAAGAGGTGGAATAGCTGAGCAGAGAAAGAGAACAAGAGTCAACGATACTCCCCGAAGGCATGCAGACTATCAAATATAACTACTGAAGCAAGACAAGGCTTTGTAACCTAGCTATTACAGAATCATCTACTACCAAAAATGTAAAGAGACTTGTTTCCCCCCCTAAATATATTTCAAATGGGCAGTGGGAGGCAAAAATAAAGTTGTAGTGTGATTACATCTTATACGTATATCATTCCTTTTCAGTGTTTTTGTGATGTGAATATAATCCATATATTCCATATAATCCATATAATCCATAGCTTCTGAATTTTGACTCGCTGAATACAAAAATCTTAAGCACAGATATTCATGTGACAGGCAAAGAATTTAGCTATTAGGTGAGAAATTCAGAAGAAAGTAATTATTGACCCTCAAATTGCCATGAAACCAGCATCACAGCCAGATTACGGCTGACCTGCCTTGGGAGATAAAATCAAACCATATCTCAAAGAGCAAGATTTTAGAAAGCTCTTTGCAGATAAAAATTTAAGAAGCGAATCCTCTGAGAATTGTTTATTTCATTTCTGAAAATGTCACTGTTCTAGTCTAGGTTCATATCAGTTAACTGCATGTCTTTCTCTGGAGCTGGCTGTTTGTTTTTAAGCAGGAGACATGAAAAATGAGGGCTTGGTATTGAGATGTAACTTGGTCACAGTAGAATGATTTCCATCTAGTTATATCACGGAGCTAGCAGAGCCTTAAGAAACTAGAGACAGGGCTTTGAAATGACAATTGCAAGTATAATGAAATAGTCACTCTTTTTACCCAAAGCTTATGAGGAGAGACTTTTTTCCTAGCAGTGTTTCTTTTTTTTAATATCAGCTACCAACCAAACACACACACACACACACACACACACACACACACACATCCTTATAAAGTATTATCTATAATAATAAAAGGGTAATATGCTAATTAGATGCAACATCATTCCAGATGTCATTCTGGATGTCCTTCTGCACGAAGGTGGGGCCAGAAGGAGGCCTGGGTCCTGGGTGCCCGAGAGAAGCTGGTGCCAGCAGCCTGGGGAAGGAAGGCCTACTCTTGCATGAATTTCATTCATCAGGCCTCTAGTATACTAATAATAATTACATCTATATTAATAAAAGAGAAAGATGCAAATTGGCCATACCTTCGCAACACCCACCAGCCAATCAGGAGTGAGTATACACATTAACCCAACAAAGATGGCGGGTTAATTTGCATACACAGGCACCCAGCAGCTGGGGCAGGGTGGGATGCTTGTGCCATGGCATGATGCAGGTGTTCTGCACCGCCCCAGCTGCTCTGGACCTCTGGGCAGCATGGGAAGGTGGAAAGGCGGCTCCAAGTGGAGCGAAGGCAGTGGCAGCAGCCAGGGGAAGGACCATTCTTGCGCAAATCTTCATGCATTGGGCCTTTAGTATACTTACAATCATACTTATCAAATAACAATGACATGAGGTAGGAATGTTACTACTAACATGTTAGCATTGAGGAAACTGAGGCTAAGTGAGGTAAAGCAGTTCACCTGCATTGTTTCAGATGATGAATAAGAGTCAGAATTTTAACTGAGCTCTGTTCATTCTAGAAGGTCTGTGTGCTCTTTTTCATTGACTTTCTGCTTAAGAAGCCAAGCAGTTTAGAATCCTAGTATATAGTAATCTATTGGCCAGGAGGACAATTTCAAGATACACATGAGCTTCATCTCTCCGCTAGAAAATTGTGCTCAGCTTAGTGCATGGTAGAACCTGAGCTTTAAACATCAAAACCAGCTTATTTATAGTGGAAGGTTTATATAGAAAAGGTACCATAAATGGACAACCAGCTCAGAGGAATTATCAGACTATGGTAGTGAATTTTGAGAGGGGTTTTTACAGTTGCTAATTGTGATATTTAACTCAGTAGTTCATGCCCTGTAGGTATGAGGCACATTAAAATTACTATACTCTTAAGTATTATTGTGGTGAGCAAATGGCAAAGACACATTTCCTTGGGATATATTTTTTTCTGTATACAAACAATATCTTCTTTTATTTGAATGAGAACAGATGGATGAAGCCTCAATATAAATACTTATTGCTCATAGTAATGGATGATTTTATGAGACATTCAAATTGGACTTAAACAAGGGTATGAGTTAGTAGCTCTGCTTAGCTTGATATTTTTATTCTGACAATAAGAATTTCTATAAGAAAGGGTGAAGCTGAAAGGGCAACTCAGACCCTTTGAGTGAATTAGTATTCCTATTACATTCCCCGTGTGGATAATATTCTTTACCTCTGATGTGACCCTTACAAATTTAATTAAGTATGATGGCTGGCCAGCATGTAGATTAACTCTGCTAAGAAAAGCACTTGAATGTTTTCTGGCTGTCTGCAAAATATTTGTAGAAGATGCTGTTCATTTATTAATCTCACCTAAATTTTCTAACTTTGTCAGAGTTGAGGAACAAATTCTATTTGCTGCCTTGCTATGAGGTGGTCCATGTCTATTAACAATAAATCAGACATGTGTGATAGTGGCCAAGGTTACTGGAAATGTTCTATAAAATGTGCTTTTAAAAGTGATTTAAACAAATGATATATCAAAATCAAGTAGAGGTTTTATTTTTAATAGAATTTATTTCTCCCCCAACCACATACAAAATTAGGAATCATACTCCCTTAAAAAAGGGTTGTCTCCCTTATGCGCCCTGATAGGAGATGGAACCCACAACTCAGGCATGTGCCCTGAACTGGGAGCCCAAGTCACACAATTTTGGTGCATGGGATGACACTCCAGCCAACAAAAGCAGCAAGAAGCATAGTATTGCACACACAGTACCCTTCACTGCCTTAGTGATTTTAAGGTATGACATTTTTCTAAGCCTTCCTACTGTCACAGGAAAGTATAAATGGTGCTTTTATTTTAAGATCATATTGAGAAGTAGAATGGTGGGACTCAGGTTGCTTGGCGTAGTGTTTCAAAGCTAAGCATATTGCTTTCTGGTGTTCTGTCTCTGGAAAAAATCAGCCAGTTCTTTAGTTTCTCCATTTTCTTATCTATGAAAAGTGATAACAGCATCTTCACTTGATGCTCATCGAATAGCACATTTGGAGAAGCATTGTAACCTCCAGTTTTGCATTACTGTTTTTTGGAGCGTTTCTAAGTAATGGTAGGGTGGAAGAGAAGAGGAGCAGAGCTCTAGAAGGAGTTCCTGTATCACAAAGTAAAAACTATCCTGTTTCACAAGAGAGGGACAACAATGCGATAAGGAAAAATGGGCTGCTGGGCATTCTAACAGCTCTCTAACCTGACTGTTATAATCTCTCTTTCCGCCTCAACCTCCTCTAGACCCACAGGCGGCCTTGCTGTCTCTAGAACACACTAGTCATCCTTGGAGTGAACTTCAGATACCTACATGCCTTCCTCCCTCCCTGTCCAAGGTGACTCCATTGCAGAGTTTTCTCAATGTGATCTAAAGCAACATGATTCAACTTTCTCAGCTACTCCCATTTTTATCTCTCCAGCCTGCTTTATTCCGCTTTACTGTCACATGACCTATTGCTTCTTCTTCCCATGAAAACACAGTCTCCAGGAGAGCAGGAACTTGATCTTATTTGTTATGGACACCCCCTCGCCCCAGAAGCTATAGCACATGGATATAAATGACTGAGTAGATTAGTGTAGGAGCAACATATCTGGGTTCCAATTTTTCCTTGTCCTATTAACATGGAAAGTCTGTCAGTTATTTCTGCATTTTACTTTAATTACTTGTAAGTAAGCACTGATATAAATTTGTTTTTCTCTCAGTGGTTGGAAGCAGAGGAAACCATTATTTATGAGCACCTGCAGCTGGGAACGCATTGGTGCGAACAACTTGTATGCCAAGCCTCATATCAAGCTAATCAATGGGTATTATTACTATTCCCATTTTAAAGACTAAAAAAACCCAAGCTAAAATCCAATATAATGAACGTATGTAAAATAAACGTTAATGATATAAAAATCTCCTTAATCCAAGATATACTGTATTTGTAATCATCAAATTCACAAAGGAAATAATGAATTGCTATTTTGGACAAAACCATCCGATAGTTTGTTAGATGGAAATGATGTATGGTTAGGTTAGTTTTTATGAGAACTTTAAGTATGAAAGAGGAATACTTTAAAAAAGAACCACAACAATTCACTTGGATATGTTACCATTGGCACTATCTTCTGAAAGTTTTTTAGTTACCACTTTTTATCGAGATCTCTTACAACTCGAAATTCCCTAAAGTTAAGACTTTATAATAAATTTTTTTTTCAGCAAAGGAAAAACTAGGACCAATTACTACTGTTATTTTTATGGTGTTTTGAAATTCATTTCTACTTTGTACACTTCTGCATCATTTTAAATTATTAGAATGTAAACGTGTAGGGCATAATCTATATTCTGGATACAGACAACCTTTGATAAGCACACTGACTCATAGGCCTCTGGCAGTACCTTAAAGGTCTTCTAAGGTCTGTAGTACAAGATTTGGCAAATATTCAGGAAACTTTTAGATGGAAAATGCTTCTCATAGTCAAGCCTTTGGGCCATTTTAGGTGCCTAAATGAGAGGTCTCAGAAAACTTTCTTGAAGAGAACTTACAAGTGTGAAGTAAGGGGGAAGACAAAAAAAGATTCTGTATAGAAAACCATTTAGATGACAAGATATCTGAATTAGTCTCTCACAGAGGCTTATGGGTAGGAAGGGGAAAATAGTAGTCTCCGTGAACTGAGAAAAGGAATGATTTCTTATTCTGCTTATATTCAAATCTCTTTATTAAAAAATTGGAAGAAGTAATTATAACTGGGCCTAGAGCCATTTAGTAAAAAGGAATAATTAATTCCTATTGTTTATTTTCTTATACCTGTGCAAAATATTTTATTCTATTCCCCTAAATTGCATTAGGCTAGACAAGAAATAAGCTAAGTGAAAAGTTGGTTACATGGAAATATCAATTTGAGCAATTTTCTCATTCTTAATAATTAATTTTAGGAGACCCAGAAAAGACCTTGTTATAGGTACATTGACAACATTGAATTATCTGTTAGTTTTAGCTCTTTACTCTTAAAATGTATGGACAGGGCCATTAGAAATGCACATATGATTTTCATTGATTAAACTGGAGAAGGTACAGAGATGCTTTTAGTTCCTGTGTCACTGATCTTAGGTCTGTGCTTTGGACATGCTGTTTCAGATCCTTTGGGGCCAGTTTAAATTAAATTGGTCAAGTGAAAATGACAAGAAGAAATGCTCTTTATTCTCTAGAGTTAAAAAAAAATTGGGGGAACATTCGATAATGAAGGAAATTAGTGACAGGCATCTGGCGCAAAGGATTGGTACAACAAATACATAGCCTGATTTTTCTGTTGGAACAGATCAGTCAAACAAGAAACTTTTGACAGGAGTCTATTCTTTTACTTAATTATTCACTTGACAAGGACAGTGTGTTTAGCATTTAGTAAAGATTAAAAAAATCCTCTATTTTGTGAAATGAAAAGGAGAGTCAGATTTTGCCATACTGCCCTGTATGTATTGAGATGCTTGTTCTGATGTTCATTAGAAGTTTGCATCTCCAAGGACTGAGTGTCAATTAAAAGAAAGAGTAAAATGTAGAATGAGGGCAAGTTAGGATAGGGATGGGTGTGTGTTGTGTGTGGAAGAAAGTGATTGAATCCAGAGTTTCAGAAGATGGAAGAAGGAAACTATATCCAGGTGCATACATACCTGTTTTCTATACAGTGATTATGCATGAAAGCTGAAAGAGATGAAACATATGTTCTGAAGAGAACATTTTAATGTAACATCCATCAGCTGGATCTAATCTGTGGACTAATCAATATGTTACCATTATGATTTGAAAGGAAAATATGCTTGGTCTGTGAGGATGCTTTTGAGAACAAGACCAAACAAAAATGGGAGGAAAGTTCAGACTTGTTTTCTTATCATACATTGCTTTTTCCACAAGCAGCGGTACCCTCGCAGTTTTATCTGAAACATTAGCTTGGCCCAGTAGGTGTCAGATTAGATATATATTACTTCATTATCTTGGTATACTACTCTGCATCAAAGGATCTATGGACTTGGGAACTGAAAGGGAAAGAGAATAAATAAAGGATATCTCTTTTCAGTTTTAGAGTAGCACTTTTAACATTAAGGAAAATCAATAACGACTGACGGCAGACAGTGGGGAGCATTATTGTTTCCCATAATGTATCTAATGCATATCATTACCCGAGTAATCACATTATTATCTGCCTCTGCCTGGCTGCTTGCTTGGCTAGATAGGAAGCCAGGGCTATTTATAAAGGAAGGTTTTCTCTTCTTTTGCAAAATTGCTGCAAATTGTATTCTTCCTGTGTTCTTTATTAGTTGTTTCAACTAGCCAGAACCTCTGAATTCAGATTAAGTGGATTGGTTTGTTGTGGTGGTCATTATTTTTCCTCTTCAGAATCCCTTTTTGTCTCTATTCATATTTACCTAACTTTCAGGAAATGGAACAAATTGTATTGTCTGGTATGGAAGAAGGGGTAGCATACACTGTATATGGGGGTTTTATGCTTCTGAGATGTCTTTTATAGTCATCAATTGCAGAGTGATGCTGGAATGTGTTTTAAATAGTGTTACATTCCAACACTCCAGTACAGGAAGCTTATCCTAAAACAATGAAGAGTATCTAGAGACAAGAATAGTCACTGTTTTGCCCTGTCTCTGATTATATAGGGGTAAAAGATGTGCTTCTATTTACATTTAGAGACACATTTAATTTAGTTTAACTCATTCATGAATTTCATAATATTGCATCCTCCTTCCCTCCCTCCTTCCCCCCCCTCTCTCTCTCTTTCTTTCTTTCTTTCTTTCTTTCTTTCTTTCTTTCTTTCTTTCTTTCTTTCTTTCTTTCTTTCTTTCTTTCTTTCTTTCTTTCTTTCTTCTGTTCAAGAGTGTGAGTGCTAACTGATCTAAGAGCCCCATTTGACAGAAATTTGAACTTTGACAAATAAACTAGTTTATACTTACTTGAAAATACTTATTTGATTTTATTTTGTCCATTCAGTTTGTGGAAACTTATTAAACCAGAAAGCTGTCAATATGTTCCATATTCAATTTTCTATCTACATTATGGAAAGGAAACAAATATACTTAGGAATTTTTTTCAAAAACCTCTTTGATTTCAGAATTTAATTGTATTGCTCGATTTGGAACTGGCTAAGGACACAGAGGGACAAAGGAAATGGATGTGGGAAATGGATGTTCTAATTTTTCCTTCAAGTCCAGATGGAGGCATTTAAAAGAGTCATGCTTTTAGGATCACTAGAACAACCAGTGAGACTTGCAACATGATCATCAGACATTGCTGTGATGTGTAGAAAAAGCTTTTGCTGTGATACTTAACTTTTAATCTATCTTCTGATGTAGTTTTGTATTTTGAATACTATTTGTATTATTATATATTAAATATACAAGCTATATTTATTTTATATTATTACACAGGGGTAGGCAAAAGTAAGTTTACAGTTGTTCGCATGGAAAAGACATGCAGGTTATGATTTATTAACTCAAAAGAATGTTACTCACAACTGTAAACCTACTGTTTTCCACCCCTGCATATTGAATATATAAGCTATATTTAATGTATATTATTACATATATAAAATGTATATTTACTTATATATAAGTAACTAAAATGCAACTATAGTAAAGGGGGACATTTTCTATTTTCAGACTAGTTTGAGAAATATATGAAAATGAAAGTATAGGAGTATTACTTTGTGTGTGTGTGTGTGTGTGTGTGTGTGTGTGTGTGTGTGTGAGTGTTTACTTGTTTTGTTTAATTTGTCTGTTGTTTCCCTCAGGAATATGTTTCAACAGATGTTGTATCAGGTTTATAGCAAATGCTCTTTCAACCTAGAACAAAAATGAAACAAGCAACTTTAATCCAATAAACTCTTAATAGCCCCTGGTCATTGAGAAAATTCAATTGTCTAGTCAAGTTTAAAAATCAATAGTGGCCATTCCAAATTTGACTGTAGTTATAAACCAACAAACTTGAACACATTCTCAAAGATCAGAACATTTTTCAGTCACACACAAATATGTCAGAATCTGGGAGGGAAAACTGAATGAAAACCTCAAAAAGAATTAGGATATGTCATGGTAGGTACATAAAACCTACACAGAATAAAGAATGACAGAGTTATCAAACACTAATAACAGAGTTACTTTTAAATATATGATTTCAGTAATTTTTGCCTCAACATTCCTATACTTATGACATTTACTTTGTATTTTCCTAATTTATCTAATGCATCATCAAGTGATAGCATCCCCAGACTTAGGAACTCCATTGTTTAAAGACCTTGTTACCTAAGATTCCCAGAACCCAAGGCCTCAAAAGCAATGTTGTTGCTCAGTGGTTAAGAACTCTAATTTTGTAGACACCCTGACTCAGTCACTCTGCTCTGAAACAGGTGCCTTGCCCCCACACTCCTCAAAACTCAATTGTCCTGGGGTTTTTTTGTTTTTTGTTTCTTGTTTTTGCAACAAATATATTCTTGGTGCCTAATTATTGCTCTAGGATAATTAAAAGATTATAGATATTTAAAACACTGCCACTATTGTATATAATGCCTAGGACAGAGTAATCACTGAATATTCCTACTATAGTATCTACACTAATAAAAGTGAAACATGTAAATTGACCATCACTATACTACACTGACCAGCCAATCAGAGTGAGCATGCAAATTAACCCAATCAAGCAGCCACAAAGCTAGAGCAAGCAGGAGGCTACGGGTTGCCCCTGGCAATGGAGAAAGCCAAGCTTCCCACCTTCCCTGACTGGCCCTGGCCTCAGCTCAAGGCTATAAAGTTTCAATTATAGAAGATAAGTAAATCCCAGGTACCAGGGCCTCTGCTTGAGTCACGGGGGGGGGGGGGGGGGGGGGGGGCGGGGGGGGGGGGGCCATGGCCGGCCTGCAAACTACCACAGGCCCCTCACCCAGGCCATCCCATGCCCCAAGGGAACCCCCACCCTGATCCGGGACACCCTTCAAGGCAAAACAACCAGCCCCAACCTGTGCACAAGGCCTCTATCATATCTAGTAAAATAGTCATATGCAAATTGACCATCACTCTAATACACTAGATGGCTGGCTCCATGTGGATACAAGATGGCTGCCACATGATGGCCAGCAGGGGAGGTCAGTTGGGGGTACTAGGCTGTCAAGGGAGGGCAGTTGTGGGCAATCAGGCCAGCAGATAAGAGCAGTTGGGGGGGACCAGGCCTGCAAGGGAGGGCAGTTGGTGGCAAACAGGCTAGCATAGGAGCAGTTAGGCATCAATCAGGCTGGCAGAGAAGTGGTTAGGGACAATTAGGAAGGCAGGCAAGTGTGCAATTGGGAACCACCAGTCCTGGATTGTGAGAGGGACGTCCGACTGCCCGTTTAGGCCCAATCCTAAACGGGCAGTTGGACATCCCTTGAGGGGTCCCAGATTGGAGATAATGCAGGCTGGGCTGAGGGTCACACCCCCCTTGTGCATGAATTTCATGCACTAGGCCTCTAGTAATATATAATAGTTAATATAACTATTATGACTTCATGATTTTGTAGTCATAATAGTTATATTAGCTATTATATATTACTAGACTGGTTAACTCATTTGTTAGATTAATAGTGAGGTCACAGCCTTATAGACATGTTTATATTACATATATATTTATCCTTACCCCAGGATATTTTTTCCCATTGGTTTTTAGAAACAGTAGAAGGGAAGGGAAGAAACAAAGAGAAACATCAATGTGAAAGAGACACATCATTTGATTGTCTCTCACACATGCCCTGACATGGGCCAGGGATAAAGCCTGCAATCGAGGTATGTGCCCTTGATAGGAATCTAACAGGTGGCCCTTCAATCAGAGGGCCAATGATCTAACCACTGGGTAAACTGGTTAGGGCAAGTTCACATATTTTTATGAAGCATCTTTGCTATGTAAGTTAATCTGTTGGATTTGTAAAATAGGAAAGTGAATATAATATAACATCATCTCTTTTATTAAATATCTTATAATGAAGCATAAGATAGAGTAGCTATATCTAAGTTACTATGATATAAGATAAATTGTGATCAGCAAAATCAAATAGGGAAAAGTTGCTCTGGTGGTAAGAAGAAAAATTATATGCCTCTGACATGAAGGCAATCAATGAACTATCATTATTATCCTATATATATAATAAAAGGTAATATGCAAATTGACCTAATGGCAGAATGACTGGTCACTATGCAGTGCACTGACCACCAGGGGGCAGACGCTCAACACAGGTGCTTCCCCCTGGTGATCAGTGTGCTCCCACAGGGGGAGTACCGCCCAGACACCAGTCAGGCTGACTGCTGGTGATCCCAGCGGCAGTGGCAGGAGCCTCTCCTACCATCCAGCAGCACTAAGGATGTCCGACTGCCAGCTGAGGCCTGCTTCCCTTGGGAAGCAGGTGTAAGTCATCAGTCAGACATCCCCCAAGGGCTCCTGGACTGCTAAAGGGTGCAGGCCAGGCTGAGAGACCACCCCCCCCCAGCTCCCCTGAATGTTGTGCCCCAGGCCTCTAGTATTTACAATGGTTATTGTTAACTCCAAATCCAACTCACTCTTACAGAGCTAATCAAATAGTTCTTTTAAAATATAGAAGTACCACAAAATTATTAAAAGTATCAAAAAGTATTAAACTTATTAACAGCACTCACATGAAATCTCTTTTGTTAAAAATAGAGGGGAAAGCAGAAGAAAGACTATTGTGACAAGTTAAGACTCTATCACTATATTGTGCTTAGGGCAAGTAGACCTCATTGAAAAGAAATCTATGACTGATTAAAATATGAGCTATCATATGGATCATAGAATCCATTAGGTAATAAATTGTGGTTGTTAACTTGATATGCACCATTGAACATGGAGCAAAGTATTACATAGGCAGACCAGTGCACCAATATATGAGAATGCAATAGCTTGTGGTTGTATTCTTTTTGTAAATATATCTCCAGCATATCCAGTGTCTCACTGAACTGTGCTGAAAATAAGGTCATTCTTTATTTCCTAGAGATCAATTCTGTAGATTTTTTTAACACTGGGGAAAAAAATCTTGCATTTGAATGGAAGAAAGGGTGAGATAGAAATGAACATTTTTCATTCAGAGTGGTCATTCCAATATTTCATTCAGTTTTCTAAGGGAGTTCTGAAGATGTTAAATAAAAAAAAAGTTTTTGGAAAAACACCAATAACATATTTCACTGACAGGTAATTATGTGAACTAATTTCAGGAACCAGTTTACACAACGTCCTGGGTTATATAACTGTGGTGCTATTTGGATATAGTGAGCCTCACTTGAAAATTTGCTGATAGGGAAGAACAGAAGTGCTGCATTCGTAGGCCAGGTATTATTTTTTACAGAAAATACTGGTAGATTTCTTTTCATTTTATTTTAGTCAATATGAAAAGTTGGCATTTAACTGATTACTAAACATAATTTTGACCTACTTCTGTGTTTCCAACTTGCTTGACAAAGTAACATATTCAGCAGCTTACACTGAAGTTTCACTGTGCACATATTCTCCATCTGTACTATTCAGCAGTGTGCTCACTAGCAACATGTGGCTATAGAGTACTTGAAATTTGTCTAGTTCTGAATTGGTAGGGACTTTAAGTATAAAATAGACACTGGATTTCAGTGCCTGTTTAAGAAAAATAGCACTTGTCTATTTAAGGTAATGGAATGATGTATCAATTATACCTGTTTCTTCTTTATGTTGTTTTAAAATATATTTTTATTGATTTTTAGAAAGAAAGGCAGGGGGAAGGATAGAGAAATTGACACCATCAATCGGCTGCCTCCTGCATGCCCCCTCCTGGGGATTGAGCTCCAAAACCAGGCAGGTGCCCTGATGGGAATTGATCCTTTTGGTTCCTGGGTTGACACTCAACCACTGAGCCACACTGGCTGGGATTTTTTAAAATATTTTTAAATATGGAGACTAGAACATTTTTAAATTATATGTGATTCACATTTATGGCTTGCATTATATATCTGTTATATAGTACTGTTCTATCAGATTAATGAAATAAACCTTAGATAAAGAAAAGAAAATTCTGAACTAATAATCTTGATCTCCTCAGGGCTACATTAAAATTGCTCACATTCTTGCCATAAAACTTGTTTAAGTTGTATATAAATTGTTGTATAAAAAGAACATAATTCAAAATACATTATTTATTTAAAAGGGCGCAAGAAAAATAAATTATAATTATGTATGTGTAGAAAAAGAACATTCTAAAATCTAAAACAAAATGTCCATTTAGTTAAATATTTCTTACCTGGAGTGTAGATACTGCCTTTGATCCCTGCAACCACATTAGGATAGATAATGTGATTGCAAAGGAAACTTCCTCCAGACAGCTTGACAATTCCTGGAATTTTTTTTCTCACTGAAGAATTTTAAATGGAATCAATGAAAATAATTACAAAGCAATTTTTGCCCAAGTTTCTCTATTCATTCCTACAAAAACAAGGGAAAACAGAGCAGTACTCCTCCTCTCACAAAAAGGCAATATAAACCATCTGATTTTTTAAATTAAAGGTATGTCTTTGTCAACAGTGGGATCAACTAAGGGGGGAAAGCCCCAAATTTGGTCATAAGCAAGAGCAACACAATAGGTGTCTCTCAGGATTTACTGCTCTGGGGCATTACAGTAGTCTGCCTTTGGGTTGATAACTTAATAAATCAACCTTTATTGCCTGAAAAAGTTCACATATATCCCAAAGTAAACCATTTATGTTTTTATTTGCATTTTCTAAGCTTAGTCCTTCATTTATATTTTAAAAATATTGTGCCTCTTCAAGAATTATTTCCAATTGTGTCAGAGTGCAGTAGTTGTTCCCTGCGACAGGGAGCCTTCCTCTGCCAGGAGCCACAATCAGATGGAGATGTGATCTGAAGTGTTTTTTGGGGAGTGTGTGTATGGGGAATGGTTGCTATCTGAATATGTCTCCTGTGGAACGTGTCTCTAAGAGCCACCATTGGGCTTTAGTGTGTTGGCCAAAGACGAGGGTTAATCCCAAAGGCCTTGGGAGAAATATACAACTTTTGAAAGCTTGATGCAGAAACAGTCATGGATTCTAAACTTGTGTTGCCTTCTGTCCGGTATGGCAGCCACTTGCCTCCTGTAGCTATTGAGCATTTGGAATATAGCTAGTATGACTGAGAAACTGGATTTTTAATTTTATTTAACTTTAATTAAAGTAAATTTAAAAACTAATATTAGATGCAGTGATTGGAAACTTTTAAGCATGTTTGGGGCAACATTGGACTTAGATTTTCATTTATACATTTAATGATAAATAAATGCAGATCAAGTATTTCCAATCAAATTTCAAGTTGAGATGTGCTAAAAGTACCAAATACAGGCCATATTTTGAGACTTAATACATAAAATAATAAATAACTTACTAATACTTTGTGTAGATTACACATTGAAATGATACTTAATTTGGATATTTAGATTCAAATTTATTTTTTAAATTAATTTCACCTTTAAAATTTCCTTCTTAATATGACTACTAGGAAATTTAAAATTTTATTTGTTTTTTACATTATAATTCTATTGGACAGTGCTGTCTGAACTAAAGAGGAAAACAAATGGAAATATCCTTGAGATAGCAAGATCATAAATGGGTTATGGTGACAAGAATGAGACACTTGACAAGATAGTAATAAGAGGGGCAAATCAGTCGAAACCTGTTTGGCTCAATGGATAGAGTGTCGGCCTACAGACTGAAAGGTCCCCGGTTCAATTCCAGTTAAGGGCATGTACCTGGGTTGCGGGCACATCCCCAGTAGGAGGTGTGCAATAGGCAGCTGATGGATGATTCTCTCTCACCCATGTTTCTAACTCTCTATCCCTCTCTCTTCCTCTCTGTAAAAATTCAATAAAAAATAAATAAATTTTTTTAAAAAGAAGAGGGGCAAATCAAAGAGAAGCAGGTCCTAAGCTGACCTACTGTGTGGGTAGATGGGTAGCATGCAATACCTTAAATGGCTTAAGGGCTCAAGATGGAGAATGACTTTTCAGCTTTTTTTACTTATAATCAAAGACAAATACATTGTTGCTTCATCATTTTAATTGCATCAATAATTAAGTATAATGAAATATAAATAAATACAAATGACTTGAATTATATGTTTAATTTTTTTAATGTTATTGCATTTCTATCGGTTTCAGCCTCTCACTTGATATTGAGTGCATAGCATAGAGGCATTGAAAGAATTTTACCACAGCAAGCCTTTAAAGCAAAAGATACCAGAATAATAGGACAGGAAAGCCTAAGTTCATTACCAAGAGTAAAAATCGAATGAAACAGTAATTTGTTATGTAAAATCTATTCCATAAACGACCTATTGGATTAAATTAATCCCTTGGACAGTTTGGAACAAATTTTGTCCACATATTGAAGCCAATAGCCTTTCTTTCCACAGAAGTTACAAGTTCACTATAGAAAAATCAAAAACACCAACAAACAAAAAAGGAGAAAATAATCACTTGTAACCTATACCACTCAGAAATAATGACTGCAAGTTTCTCTTGCATTTCCTTTCAAGGAGATACAGTTGGTTTTCAGCAGGGTTTGTATGTTTTAATAAGCACTGTATCTCAGAGTTCGGGTTTAATCCTTTCACCCTTTTCTTTGAACTTTCTTTGGACTGTTTCCTTAGCCCAGTTTGAGGTTATCAGTTAGAGAAACAACTCAATAAATGATGTCTCATTGACTTGAAAGTATTATTCACATAGATTTCCAAAGTGCCAAAGAAACCCAGGACGTATTGATTCACTAGAAAATCTTGTTGAACATTTTTGACACTGTTAGTAAGATAAAGACATTGTGGATGACAGAAAACATGAATTCTGAATCCCGAAGAGCCTGTGCTTGTTAGTATGTTCCCCTGAAGTCATGAATGGCCTCCTCATGAGGCGTATTGAGAAGGACTTGTTTGTAAAGACTTGAAGCCTTTGGAGAGAATGCCTCAGAGAAAGCCCCGTGATAGTCTAAAGTGGATGCTAGGCAGACATGCCCACCTGCCGATGCTGTCCTTGAGTTGGAAGGAGCTTGTATTTGTTGCCTGCAAGTATAAAATCACATGGCAGTTTTAAGAATGCTACATCTAGGGAGGCAGACCAAAGACCTGGAGGCGGGCATGCTCTTTGAGGTAAAGTGGAGTGTGGTACCCTCTCTATTCAGATATTTCCTTCCATTGTCTGGCATCAAGCTCTGATCTTTGAGATAACTTCTGGTTTTAGATCAATGCTTAAAGATCTGAGAACTCATAGAAAGTCTGGTGTATTTTTGTTGTGGTGTGTGTGTGTGTGTGTGTGTGTGTGTGTGTGTGTTTTTTCAGGTTTCTGACTCAATTGGCAATAAGGTCAGCTGGTGGCAAATTGTTAACCAAGCCGCCCTGTGGTACAAATGGAGTTCCTGAGGACTGCTCAGAGATGCCCTTAAATGAGGTTTCACACTGAGAACCAGTGCGCTTATTTAGTACTTATTCTAAGTCTCAACTGAACTTCATGGAATGTGTTAGCACCCAGTAATGTTAAGGGAGCCCTGTTTCATGGCAGCGCTGGACATGTGGACATGGAGCTGCAAGGGATTTTAAAGATGAGGCCTAAAGTGAAGGTAGGCAAAATGTGGGTGGTTGTATGAAGAATATTCAGGGTATACTCAGTTCCAAATACAGTAACAGTATTCATCAATGCTTTCATTTGCATATTCATACTTTCTTCCAACTAATATTCAATATTTTGTGCCAGGTATTGCAACAAACTCTTTGAACAAATAGCAAAGTAATTTCTGACCTCTTGGAATCAGGCATTACTTTATAGTTATATGCTATTCCCAATTCCTACAAAGCCAAAAAAGAATGGACAATGATTCAGTGTAGTTTGAAATGCTAACATAATATGGGAGTTCAGGAACTCTTCCTCAAGTAAGTGATATTTAAGCTGAGGCATAGTTTGGTGACATGCTGCTAGATATTGGGAATGGGGGGATAAGCAAGGTACAGTCTTGGTCCCTGAGGAGTTTATGTTTAGGAAAGAGACATGCAAACTAGTAATAACTGTCTTCTGTGAAAAGTGCTCTACAATTGTGGTGGATCCTGAAGATTGTGGGTGATTAATTCTATCTGACCATCTTAAGAAAGGCTTTTGAGTTGAGATTACTTCAGATGTGGATTTTGAAGGCTGAGCAAGATTACCAGGCAATTAAGTAGGGAATAATATAGCAAAGAATAGTAGGAGTAAGAAAAACCCAGTATGTTTCACAAAATTTAGGAGACTTGAAGGCAATTGGCCAAAGGTGAGATTAAATAGAGAACATGATGGTAAAATTTAAGGTGTACAGAGTGTTGTATGAAAGAGTTTATACTTCTCTTTTAGAAGTGGAGGAGCCATTCGAGCATTTTAATTAGAAGTTTGAAGTCTATTTGTGTTTCTACTAGACTGATCATGTGAATATAAACAGGAAGGATGTATTTGACTCCTGGAGAGACTAGACTGAAAGAGAAGAGAAGGGCTGTGACTGTGACAGTAGCCAGTAGATTTAAGAGATATTTAGGAGTGAAAATCAATGCTAATTGAAGAAGGACTAGCTAGAATAGATGAAAAAGAGAGAGAGGATTCCAGAATAAATTGAGGTTTCTACCTTGCGAGTAATTTATGGTGTCCACGGTCCCAGTTCTAGGTAGTAGAAAATCTTCAGATTTACTGTTAGAATTCTGGCTTCCACATTTCCCTAGTAACTACTTGGAAGAAGTTATTTAAAATCACTGAGCCTCAAAAATGGCTTAAAATAATTTTGTGGGATTTGTAGAAAGATAATTATAAAAAAGCTTAGCAAAGTGCCTCATCCATAATCTACATTCAATACTTAATTTCTGAAAGACATTCTGGATTAGGGTAAATTTTATAGAAGCAGAAATGGTTTAAGATAATGAGTTCAGTTTCAGGCATGCTAAGTTTCAAGCTGGTATTTTGTGTAGATGGATAGATCTAGTATGTATTCAGAAATAGAGGTCAAGGATTTGGGGAGTAGTGTACACAAAAGCCTAGGTACATGGAGATGAAATTATGTAGGTGATAGTTGAAATCACATACATGGCTAACATTCTACCAAGTGTAAATTAAGAAAATATTGTAAGCCAATTCTCTGATGCTCAACCTCTAAATTAGTAGGCAGAGGAGGAAGAAGTGGAACAAAACCTTAACAATAAAAATGAAACCTGCCTAGTACTAGTGGGATGCTTTAAGGATGGAACTCTGACAAGTCTCAGAATTGACAAGAAATATGGGGAATAAAGAGAACTCTTTGAATCACAACTAAGAGGTTACGTACGGACCACCTTATGGTGGTGAGGAGCAGAATGCAAATTGTGAATTGGGGGGAGAAAAAAGTGAATAAATAGACATGGGAAACTGAATTAACTTTTAAGAAGTTTGGCATGGAGGGTACAGGGTTAGAAGTGGTACAGGATGATGAAAAGAGACTTTAATTTGTAGTGATCAACAACTGAGACTGGCCCTGGCAAGTTTGACTCAGTGGATAGATATTGGCCTGGGGACCTAAGGGTTCCCAGTTCGATTGGTCAAGGTCATGTACCTGGGTTGCAAGTTCCTCCAGGGCTAATGACTACTTCTAGTAATACAGAGATACCAATCAGTGTGTTTCTATCACATCAATATTTATCTCTGTTTTTCCTTCTCTCTGAAAATCACTGGAAAAAATATCCTCTGGTGAGGATTAAAACAAGAACAAAGAAAACACTGAAGCTGAAGACATAGTATTGAGAAAGAGGAGGTAGATAGATGATGGCAGATAAATAATGAAGGAATGTTCTAGAAGAGGCTGCAGGTCAGAAAATGTAAATCACAAAAGAAAGCATTTGCCTCAGGTGGAAGAAGATACAATCTCTCTGAGTTAGAAAGAAAGGGAATAAAGCTAGAAAGACTTTTAATAATTGGAAATTAAGAAGCTTCCAGTGTTAACCCAGATGTTGTTTATATCCTGCTAGTTGGCTTTTATTTTTTTGTGTGTTCTAACAACTTATGTTTTCAATTCCTTATTTAGATTAACTGACACCTTTTAATATTATCTCTAGATAAAATGAATTATTAAATTCATCCAGTAAAGTAAAAAGCTAACTAAAACCTCACCTCTTTAGCCTGAAAAAACAAAAAACAAACATACACACACACACACACACACACACACACAAACAAAAAATAAAAACAAAAAAACCTTGGAAAATACTAATTCATAATAAAGTAACCCCAAGAATGATGGGGTCTTAAAATTCTATTTTATCCGTGCCAAAGTCTCTGTTCGTGAAATATAATATGTTCCTCTACTGACTTGTATACTTTGGAAAATGTTAGAAATGAACTTCCTGCAGAGTTGACATTGGGACATTGTAGTATGTGTTGTTAGCTCTCAGTATATAATTGTTCCAGGAATAAAATTATTTGTATTGTTTCTATAAATAAGTTTTTGCTTGTTGGAAAGACATTTTTACATATCTATTTTTTTATGTTAACTCAAGCTTAAATTAGGATTGTAAGCAATTAATTTTGTATCATGTTTACATTTAGAAACAAGTAGCACAAGACCTTTCCTAGTAAATGACACAATTTAATTAGATCATTCTCATTGTATTGTATTATAAAATACTAAAAACACATAACAACCAGCCCCTCCTCATAATGGTGATTCCAGAAACAATGCAGATTACATTTTGGATTTATATTTTAAAACTAGTGGCCTGGTGCATGAAATTCATGCATGAGGGATGGGTAGGTGTTCCTCAGCGCTGCCTGCACCCTCTCCAATCTGGGACCCCTCAGAAGATGTCCTACTGCTGGTTTACATGGATCAGGCCTAAACCAGCAGTCGGACATTCCTCTCACAATCTGGGACTGCTGGCTCCAGCTGCTATCCTGCCTGCCTGCCTACCTGCCTGATTGCCCCTAAACACTCTTCCTGCTGGCCTGCTCACCCCCAACTGCTCCCCACCACCAGCCTGCTCACTCCCAAATGTACCCCACCAGCCTGATCACCCCCAACAGCCCCCTTGCTGGCCTGTTTGCCCCCACCTTTCCTCCCACTGGCCTGCTCATCCCTAACTGCCCCCCCCCCCCGAACTGCCCTCCTGCTGGCCTGCTCACTCCAAACTGCACCCCCTGCTGTCCCCCACTGATGGCCTGCTCACTCCAACCTGGCCTCCCTGCTTGTCTGCTTATCCCCAATGGCCCTTGCCTTCCCATCCTGGCCTGATCACCCCTTGGTGACCCAACATCCCAGCCCCTCGTTCCTTCCTCCCTCCCTCCCTCCCTCCCTCCCTCCCTCCCTCCCTCCCTCCCTCCCTCCCTCCCTCCCTCCCTCCCTCCTCCCTTCCTTCCTTCCTTCCTTCCTTCCTTCCTTCCTTCCTTCCTTCTTGCTTTCTTGCTTGCTTTCTTGCTTTCTGCTTTCTTTCTTCCTTCTTTTTTCAGTGCCTCCTTGAATGGAGGCCAGTGCCAGCTGGAAGCAAGTATCTAGGATTTATTTATCTTCTATAATTGAAACTTTGTAGCTTTGAGCTGAGGACAGGGCCAGCCAGGAGGGGTAGGAAGCTTGGCTTCCTTCATTGCCAGGAGCAACCCAAGCCTCCTGCTTACTCCAACTCTGTGGCTGGCAGCTGTCTTGGTTGGGTTAATTTGCATACTTGCTCCTGATAGACTGGTGGGTGTGGCTTGGCATAGCTGAATGATGGTTAATTTGCATGTTTCTCTTTTATTAGTTTAGACAATTGCACTAAAATGTTCAGATTAAAGGATCATAGTTTAAAGTTGATGGGAATTTAACCCAAAGTCAGAATCTCAAATAAAACTTTTCGAAAGAGTAAGACTATGTGGAATAGATTGGAATTTAACATTGAATACCTTGGTATTATAGGTTTTTAATAACACTATTGCTGCTTCCTTTGGAGTCTGACTGGATTATAACACTGGCTTTCCTGGTTTTCTAGCTCCCAGACTTCATGTTGTGGCATAACTCTGCCTCTATAAGAGAGTGATTCAATTTCCATAATATATCTCCTCTTACATATCTGTGTCTACATATCCTATTGGTTCTGTTTCTTTGAAGAACCCTGGCTAATAGAGGTTTCTATACTGGAAGTAGTTCTAGAGTAACAGAATTATAAGGATGAGTTTTCTGAATTGGTTTTAGGATTTCTGGACTTGGCTCTGTAATCTGATTAAATGTAAAGATGCTGATGACTATTTCTAGTAGTACAGAGAGCACTGATGGTCCATGGTATGAACTATTTATAGAGATATATAAAATATCTGCATTATATTTTCCTAATCAACTACTTCTAAAAAACAAGAAGTTAGGTGATTCTGTATATGATACTTTGAAATATATATTTTTTTCAAATACGAGGGAATATATTGATGTTGATTGATCACTCCTATGTTGCTAGACAAAGTAGTGAAAGAAAAGGATGAGCTCAGGGATTCAAATTCTCAGCTCAAGCTGTTTCTTGCTGAAGATAAGCCTTATTTCCTGTAGTTGCAGGAATGAAATTGCTGAAAATCAAACACCTCATTCTGCCATTGGCTGAATTGCAATACAAGCTGAATTACCAGCCTTGTAAGGTTTCTACTGTTAAAGTGAGGACATTAATTAGGAAAGAATGGTTCCTGTAAATTGGGATGGGGGTGTATAAGGAAAACCTGATGAAGCTGGGACATTGAGCCCTTAAATCTTGATGAGATCTTTCCACCCCCAGTAAAACTGGCTCCCTTAAGCAACAGTGGGAGGGGTCAGAAGACATACTTTCACCAAGACTGTGAGAAATAAGTTTTTGTGAGGGGAACCCCAGCATGCTCTAAGAGCTCAGTGTAGAGACTATAGCCACACAATGGGAAAGCTGGAAGGCTTTGTCCTCTCAGTTTTAAATCCTAAATTATGTAGAAATACAATTTTTACCATTTAAATACACACGATATTTTTTTTTTTATTAATTGTTGTTAGTTTTTAATTTTATTGCTGTATTCTGGAAATTATTCTTTATATTAGGAATTTGTTGAAATTTTCTTTTTGGCCTTTGCATAACATAATTAGTATATTATGTAAATATGTAATGCTGATTCTAAAATCTCAATAAAAGCTTAATGAAATAGGCTTTCAATTGAAACTTTTATGAAATACAAAATTGATGCGCCAAATCAGAGGCATTTTTGGTATTCTCAGATATTCCTGGATATTGACATCCACCACTGGACAGGAAAGGAACAGGCTGGAGGATTGTTCCTTTAAGTTTATATATGCTAGACATGGAATCAACTATATTACTACCTATATTCATCTTCTGTTGGTCAGAATTCAGTAACATGGCCCCACCTAACTCTAGAGAAGACTAGCCATGTATCCAGGAGGAATGGGAATTTAGTTAGGAGAAAATTAGCTACCTTCTGCCAAACCAACTACATTGATATATATATATATATATATATATATATATATATATATATATATATATATATATATATATATATATATATATGTTAATGCTCCATCTGTATTAGAAAGAAGAAAATGTATTTATTTTACAAGGGTATAGGGTTAAATATAAGTAATAACAATAGTTTAAGGTTTTTTATTGTGTTATAGAAATCTGTAATTATATTAATATTTCTTTTTCTTTAGCTTTATAAGATTCTAAGATGTGTACCAAACTTTCCCATGATGACTGTGGAAGTTGTGTCAATATTTTTGTTGTTGTTTCTTTATGTCAAGGTTATGTTGTTAGTTTCATACAATTTATTGTTTATATATATTCTGGTCTATTTATTACTTTAATTATTACCTAGATTTTATAGACCGTAATGATATTGGAATGGGAAAGTAGTAGGGAGGGGATGATAAATTGATAGGATAAGAAATTTAAAAGCTTGCACTCAAGCAAATGAAGAGTCACAAAAACACTCAAACCCTAACAGGTATGTTATCCCATTTATGTAATTATTTACAATCTATATATATATAAAAGCCTAATATGCTAAGAGTCTGACCCTTCTACCATTTGACCAGTCACTATTATGTGCACTGACCACCAGGGGGCAGACGCTCTGATGAGTAGGTTAGCTTGCTTTTGAGGTCCAGCCAATTAGGATTGGGTGAGGCAGGCTGGACATGCCCTAGAGCCTTCCTGTGGTCCCTCCCCAGCCTTGATCTTGCACCATTGGCATCTCTCAGCTTGGCCTGCACTCTCTCACAATTCGGGACTCCTTGGGGGATGTCAGAGAGCCAGTTTTGGCCCAATCCCTGCAGGCCAGGCTGAGGGACCCCACTGGTGCATGAATCTGTGCACCAGGTCATCCAGAAGGATGTCTGGTCTAATTAGCATATCATGCTTTTATTATTATAGATTGTATCCATGACTATAGCTGTTAGTACCTATCATATGGTTTGGATAAGCAAAGGTCAGCCACCAGAGGAGTTTGTCATAGCCTAGATTAGTAGCTATGTGACCTTGAGTTAGATATTTCCTGTTTCCTCATCTCTAACATGGAGATAATAACAATATTACTCACAAGATTATTGCAAAAATTCAATTAGATGTTAGATGCAAAGCGCTAATTAATGTACTATACACAAAATAGTGTTTAATAGAAACAGCTTCAACAATCAGAAATTAATATGAAATTCAGTCATGGAGCATAGAGTTAGGGGGAAAGGACTCGTTAAACCTCAACTACTCAGAGCTTATATCTTGGAAATCATGATGTGTCCATATGATGTTAAGATGAAGAGTAAATATTATGTATTATCAAAGTAAATTGTCACATTAAGCCTAATACAAACAGTTTTAGAAATAGTGGCAAAATGAAAAAATAGAAATAAAAGCAGCCTAGAAATGTAAAGTTATTCGACTTACAGCAGAGTTACCAACAAGGCATTTTTAATTAAAGAATACAGTGTATTACTTTTTTAAGTGTGCATTTCAACATGGCAGCATTACTTTCTGTACAACTCTGGGAGAGCATTTGCCCTCTCATTGATTCCATTGCCTCAGGATATGAATGGGTCTTTACTAGAGAAATTCTAAGTTCTATGTGTTTAAAAATGCTGTGATTTTAGGACCACAAAAGAACTTAATTCCCAGTTTTCTTCTTGAGTAACACTTTAGAGAATCATGAAAGATCTTCTGTCTATGATTTTGTATTTATTCTCTGATTCCAAAATCTTGCTTGTTCTTCTTATCTGTCTCCCCCATTAATTCTTCAAGTTTCTTCTCCAAATAATTCTCTAGTGACTTTCGTGTTGCCTTCATTTTTCTCTGATGAGTGACACAAACATAGAGTCTAGAGTAGGGAAACAAGATAATTCCAAGTGCAATATCAGTAGCCCAACCCTCTAAAACAATTATACAAGTTATATTTTTTTTAACCCTTTCTAACTCTCCAAAGGTTTTCCTTATATTTCCTTGTACCTCCTCCGTTTCCTTGGTTTCTACTTTTATCCCCATCAGACTTCCCTTCACTTTTATCCCCATCAGATTTCCTGTCAGTATCATATCCCAAAGTTTGAAGTGATTTCTTTCCCCTTCTTTCCATTGGAAGGAGGGGTAAGATTGGATAGTTTCTTTGCTAAAGGAATGCTTAACCCAGTGTTTGGAGGAAGGAAAACTCACAGTAACAAAGCACTTCCCAATATTACAGCTTCTGTTATCAATATCAAAAATAGCCCAATTTCTCGATTCTCATGCTTCCTTGAATCCTCTTCTGGAAGGAGGAAAAAAAAGTGAGTTGATTAAACATAGAATATATATGTATAACCCATAGACACAGATAGCAGTGTGGTGATGGGCAGAAGGAAGGGGGTTTGGAGGAAGGTGGAAAGGGTAGGGAAAGGGGGGTGGTAAATGGAGGTATCTGTAACAATATATGCTGGGGCTGACCAGCAGCCCCATGAACAGATTACTCCAATACAGTGTCATTGTTGGGGAAAGGGCTAAGGGAAGGCCCTTCTGAAGAAGACTGGGAGCCTGGGTTGCCTACCTCTTAGGCTTTTTTGGAATTTTTATCTTTAGATAAAATCCATAGGGTGAGTAATCTTATTTACATTGACTTCTAGGCAAGGGCATCCAGGGATTAAGCATAAGGATTCCAGTAAACACCTGGGGAGTCTGCATATGCATAGACTTGTTTGGAAAGGTCAAGGAATAATTAGGGGTTCCACCTGCCTTCCACATTCCTAAATCTCCCCTAAGTTTGAATTCCCATAAACAGGGCAGGCAGCCTTCCACACATGTGTCCCTTTTATCAGAATGTCCTCACAACTTTCCAACCAAGTTTCTTGTGCTCCCCATCAAATGTAAACAATAAAAATAAAGTTAAAAAAGTGAGTTTTGGAGAAGAAAAATAGTAACTTGAGAACTTTATGCATAATAGAAGATTCTTTTTAACCCCAAACTGTCTGCTCTGTTCACCATTTCCATCACAATTTTCTGATTCCTGTGATCTTTATTATTATTAGATCCTTAGGTTCTAGGAAACTTTTTTTCTTTCTATGTTAGCTAATTTCTCAACCTTTAGTCCAGACATTGTATTTCTCAGGCATTAAAGTGATCCAGTGCCCATAGTTCATGCTGATATACAAATTTTGTTCAATATTTTGGCTTTTTCTCTATTTGTAACATTAGCATGCACTGCATAGTAGGTGCTCAACAAATATTTGTTGACTAAATCAATGAATGGCTTGTTACATTGATCACTGACCCCTCAAAATGCCACACCACAGTCTGTGTTACCTCCACAATACTCTCCTTTGAAGCAGTGAGTGGTGATGCGATGACAGTTCCAACAATCCAGGACAGGACCTTCATTCAGGACTGAGAAGAGAAGTAAGACAATTGGAGGGGAGCATGGCATGGCATTTCCTTAGCTCAGACATCTGCGAATTCCTTCTTCCCCTAGCAAACAAGTTTCTGATGGGTCAAAACCTCCCGTAATTTAAGTCAGATATCAGGTGAAGAAGTGGGAAAATGATGCCTTAACTACACGGGAGCTATGGGTTGTAAACTATATTTCAGGAGGCCTCTGAACCCCTCCAAACTCTGTGAGCAATCAAAGATTTCATAAGCTAAATTTTGTAGTCAGATGTCATTGACATTTCTTCTTGGAACCACTACTCTGGGAACTGGGTTCCCAGTGGGACAAGTAGGAGAGATCAGATCATAGAGAGCAAAGGAGGTGGGAAATGATGAGCTAACCTCAAGGCATCACATGCACTATACTCACCGCAATCTTCAGAACAAGCTGAAAGAGAATCAGAAATGTCTAATGAGCTTAGAATCAACTTGGAGGTCTTCATCTTTATACCCAAGTAGTTTTTGTCTGATTATCCACTCAGCTCCAGCCATCCCCTAACCATTCTAAATCTCCCTCATGTGAAATTACATTTCTTCTCTCACCCCTCATTTCCTATTGCTCTCTCATAATGTCAGTGTTGTTAGATAGACATATTTTATTACCAGCTTTAGAGAAGTGCTTTAATACTTCTTTCAGTTTGGATTCCAGGTTTTGGCGAACATCAAGAAGCTTGCCTTGAAGGATAAAGACACCTAAGAGTGGGTGGAAGGGACATCAGAAAATAAGGGTGGCCCTTCCCTTCAGGATTTAGTCCTGACTGTTTTGCCTTGTTTTCCCAAGGGAACCCTTCTCATATTTCCTTGGGCAATACAGTCTTTTAAAAGTGAAACAGAACCTCACCTTTCCATGTTTTATTGCTCATTTTATAAAGTTCATTCTTCAGCCATGTTCTCAAATAAACAACCCTTTGAACAGCTAGAAAAGAAAGGTAAACATACATGATGGGGAATTTGTATATCTTTGGAGGATCTTAAGTGGACCAAGGTGCTCTCTTCCATGCCTCCCTTCTCCCTTTCACCCTCAAACTCTTAGGGTCTCAAGCTTCCCTCACCCAACAGCCTAAGCATCTTGTTCCCGTGGGAGACCTTGAAGCTTAAATCGGTCATCTCTTTAATCTGCCTGCGAAGCAGTTGAGTTTGGCCAGGGACTTCCGAGGGTACCAACTTTGCCAACAATGACTTAATATCCTTTATAAATCTGGGGTCACATTCCAAGCAGCCCTTGACTCCATGGAAGGCTGCCAAGGACAGAGGCAGGAGCAGGAACAGCCAAAGGTCTCCCATTGCCTTGCCACAACCGCTCTTGCCCCAACAGCAGGTTGTCCTGGCAACCAGTTCACATAGTTCCCTTTCCATCAAAAATCCAGGAATAAGAGCTTTGTCCTGGAGAGTTTGACTCCACCTTTCCTTCCATTTTCATCTCAATTGTAAGCAGTTTCATTTCCCTCTGAATTTTCAGCTCTTTTCTGACTTTTATCCTTCATTTCTGAGAGAGGGAACTGCCAGCTGGGGAGCAGATACCTGAGTTCTGAGTGTAGAACATAAAGAAGGTCTCAAGTTCACACAGCAGAATTCCATGTAGGGTGATATCTCAGAAAAAGGTTTATTATTATTATTATTATTATTATTATTATTATTATGTTTCTCCTTTTTGTGTGTCCTTAGTAAGTTTCCACATCCCTCCTGACCATTGTGGTAGTGTCTCTAGGAAGACATACATATAACCTCAGAGACTGCTTAACCAAAACTTTGCTTCTAAGAGGAGGCACGAAAAGCCCAGAATATTGAGTTCTCTGGGGTTCCAATCCCCAGTATCATTGAAAACTAACAGTAGGTATCTGTTAGAATAGCTTAAACAGTATCATTGAAAACTAACAGTAGGTATCTGTTAGAATAGCTTAAAATGATATAACAGTTACATAGTAAACAGGCATTTATAATATTATTTCAGATATTTACTCTATAAATATCTGGAATAATTTGTACTTCTTACACAGATAAGATATTCATGGGCAGTGTTGTATATGTTTTTGTTTTACAAAACAACTAGATAATCCTAACAATTAAGGTCCCCTTTATAAGATCACAACAATAGCTATCTATTGTGAATGAATAAAAAATGTATCCATTGTTTTAGTGAGATTGGCAAAAGATAATTTTTGGTGCGCCGCAGAATTTTAGTAGTTAGTTTATGTGTGCCATGAAGTGGAAAAGTTTGAAAATTGCTGATATAATGCATTGAGATTTAATATC
Organism: Pipistrellus kuhlii; assembly: GCF_014108245.1. Taxonomy (NCBI): domain Eukaryota; kingdom Metazoa; phylum Chordata; class Mammalia; order Chiroptera; family Vespertilionidae; genus Pipistrellus; species Pipistrellus kuhlii. Next base: position 50,004,551 of record NW_023425427.1, read on the forward strand.
ATAAGCACAACCAGACTCATCAAGAAAAACAAAGCAGAGCAGACAAAAATAAATAAAATCACAAATGAAAGAGAAGTAATAATTGAATCCACAGAAATATAAGAAATTATAACAAAATATTACAAAAATGATATATTAACAAATTGGGCAATCTGGATAAAATGACTAAATTCCTAGAAACATATAATTTTCCAAACTGAATCAATTACCACCATTTGTCCATCAACCAGATCTGAAATATCATGGCTGGCATGTATGCATAAGGAACTATCTGGCATTGAAATTGGGACTCAAAAGAACTGTTGGCCCAGAAAGGAATTCACTACAGACTGATTCATTTGCCTCTCAGCATAACCATTATGACTTGTTGCAGTTTAGGTTCTTACAAGGGTATTTCTTGGATCACATGATCTCACACATCTGGAGGAAATAATGAACAACATAAACAGACCCAGAGAAAGAGAACCAGCGATCAGACTCTCAAACCTCAGAGGGTAAGTAAGGGAGGAGGGGGAAAGGGGAAGAAATCAACCAAAAGACTTGTGTGCATACATATGGGCCTAGCCAGTGGCCATGGACAACGGGAGTTTGGGGGGGTCATATCTAGGGAGGGGTTTGGAATGGGAATGGGGGAATAAGGACAATTATGTAAGACCATAATAAAAAATAAAATTAAATTAAATAAATAAATAAATAAAAAGAAAGAAGAAAAAAAGAATAATTAAAAAATAATAGTTATCATTGTTCAAAATCTAATTTTCTACATAGAAAATATAAGAGAATATACACATAAGCTATCAGAACTCATAAGCATATTCGACAACAAGCCTGCTAAATATAAAATAAAAATTGGAAATAAAATGGCATTTCTGTACTTCAGCAAAAAAATGTTTTTTAAAAGTTATTTAAAATTCAATAAATAAATAAATAAATAAATAAATAAATAAAAAAGAAGAAGAATCAAAACATCTAATTAAACTGAATACAACTAATGAACTTGAAACACTAATGAAAAAATTTTCAACAAATGAAAGTTCTGGACCAGGTGGCTTCACAGGTGAATTTTACCAAATATTCAAAGGAGAACTAAAACATTTCTTTCCCAAACTATCCCACCATAGCCAAAAGCAGGGAAGACTTCCAAGTTTATTTTATGAGACCAGTGTTATCCTAAGTCCAAAACCAGGAAGGGACACTACAAAGAAAGAAAACTATAGGCAAATATCCCTTACGAACATAGATGCTATAACTCTCCACAACTGGAGGATTAGCAAATAGAAGGTGCTTCCGGGCCAATGAAGTTCCCATGTGGTGTGGAAGGACGAATAGGCTCCCACTGGCTGCTAGGCGAGAGGGGCCGGTGAAGTTAATCTGACTGGGAAACTTGCCGGTGTGTATCATCAGAACCTTAGGTAAAGGGTCCCTGTCTGAATGCTGGATAGAAAACCTCCAGGTCAGGAAAGGAAGCATCTGCAGGCAGCCCCAGTACCTTGAAGGGGCCCAACTGTCAAGAAAGACACCACACTCTTAGGAACTAGAGAATAGCCTTAAAGTCCTAAACATGCAGAATTACCCAGCCAACAACACCAGAAGAGTCAGAGATGGAGTGGAACCAACTTCACATGAGAAGGTACCTACACATTGTCAAAGAATAAAACAAATATCCTTACAGCTAAAAAAAAAAAAAAAAAAATGTTGTCAGGCAAGGGAACACACCAGCAGTGAAGAAATTCAGTGCATCATTCACTCAGGAGGAAAAGGCTGGGGTTTTAAATACTAGAAAGTGTTCATGGTGGTTTTGCTGTACTTAATACCATTTTAGCATGCAGGATAAGATAGATGGAGTACATTGTCAGACTCCTGGTTAGTTAAGCCTAATTTTTCAGTGACTAGGAAGATATTTTGATTGGGCCCAAGGGAAGTCAGGCATCTCAGAGTTACCCAAGGTCCATAGTCCCTTCTCATGAGGTAAGTGCCAGTAAAGTGAAATAGCACTTTCGTATCTTCTGGGAAAATAAGGAGAAGTGTTCCTCCACATGCTATACATCCATTGGCTGCTAGGAGTTTGCATTAGCCTCCCCAACCACCACATTTCTATATCACATTTTGGAAAGAATCAGGAAAGGAGAAAGAAATGTCAAATAATTATTCTTCCAAAAGAAAGTATTTAAACTATTGGGTGGGATGGAGCTTATTATATTGTTCTGATATTTCTTTGTTTGCTTTCCTAGAATGTGAGAAGTGAGGTGTCCAGAGAAAGTTTAGATTAATTACAGAATATGAAGAAGGTATACCTCCTTTGTGTATCTGAGAATATAATATAATAAAAGGCTAATATGCTAAATGTCTGGTCATCTGTCCAACCAATAAGTGTAATATACTAATGATATGCCTCTCAACCACTTGCTATGATGTGCACTGACCACCAGGGGGCAGCCGCTCAGATCAATAGGCTAGCTTGCTGCTGGGGTCCGGCCTATTTGGATATAGGAAGACAGGCCAAACATGCCCTGGAGCCCTCCCACAGTTCCTACCTGGCTGGCCAACCTCCCACATCCTTTCCTGGCACCGATTGTACATTGGTGGGATCTCTCAGCCTGGCCTGCGCTCCCCTTGAAATCCTGAAATCCGAGACCCCCTCAGGGATTTAGGGAGCCAGTTTCGGTTCTATCCTATAGGCCAGGCCAAGGGGCCCCACTGGTGCACAAGTTCATGCACCGTACTTCTAGTAGGGTTAATAAATGTGTGACCTTGCAACATAAACATCATGATATTTAGTTCTCAAAACAAGCCTGCATTACTATTTATTTTTTATAAAATGCAAGCCTGATATTCAGAGACGGGGAGACATATGTTGAAGGTCACACATTTACCCTGTTTCCCTGAAAATAAGACAGTGTCTTATATTAATTTTTTCTCCCAAAGTTGTGCTAGGTCTTATTTTCAAGTTGCGCTAGGTCTTATTTTCAGGGGATGTCTTATCTTTCCATGCGCTAGGTCTTATTTTCGGAGGATGAATTATTTTTGGGGAAACACGGTAGTAACACACCTAGTTTGGGGTTGGAACATGAATTTGTCTGTTTTCCAAGTCCACATGTCTCCAAATACTAAGATTTATTTATTTTTTTTGAGTGGATTTCATCCAAGGTATAATCATCATTGCCTCAAATTAGCAAAATTAGGTACCCTCAAGGAAATGATTTTTCAGAGAAAAGAAAAATGATTTGTTATTTCTCATTTTAAATAAATGGAGTCTTTTAAATAATAAATAAATAAATTTAAAATAAAGGGAGTCCATAATCCCAAACATATTTTAACATTCCTCTCTATATCCAATTGTTTTATTTTCCTCCTCACCAATTACTGTATTAAAGATTTTAAAAATCTATATGTTTTGCTGTATCTTATTTATCTATCAGTTGAAGTTCTTAATTTTCTTTAATATTGTCTATAAAAAGGCAACCATATTTATCTGAATTACCTTAAATTAATACCAGGCAATAGTAATATTGCTTTTTTCTATCTTCAAGTGAAATTAAAATACAGTAATAAAAATAACTATAAGAACATAATAGCCAAAAATAAAAAGTAATATCATTGAACATGTCTTTGTCAAACAGTGCTGTATATTTTTACATGCATGATCTGATAAATCCTCATGCTAAGTGCTTGGTGCTATCATTCCCATTACAGATTGGAGGAGTGAAACTGCATAGTGCAGTATTTTGCTCTGAATCACAGAGCATTCAAGTGGTAGAGCTGGAATTCTTAACCCTGTTTTGACTGATTCCCTATGTATATTTTTTAACTACTAACCCCTCTCATCTTTTATTTGTGTCCCCTCTCCATACCCCCAGAAACAAAAAAAAGCCCTGCCTCCATGCATAATGAATTGTCATATTTCTGAAAAACTAACACTTTTAGTGGTTGAGGCATTGTGGCCTAATAGGTATTAGCACTACATTCAGTTCTAATTCTGGTCCCTGTTGGAACAGATTTCTATTCAAAGTATAGAGTCAAGGTAGAAACTTGTAGTTGAATTTGAACTTAATGGCCATTACCCTTTAAAAGTGAACTTACTGTTGATAATTCCTTTGCATTATACTAACTTATTAATATAAGTTTTTACATTTGGACCTTTCTCTATTTGCAGAGTTCTGCCTGTCATGTTGAAATGACTGAGTTTCCTCTTGATTTTTTTTAAATATGCTAGTAAATATTTTTTGTTTAAATACCATTTTCAGCACTATAGCTGTATTATGTTATCAATCAGTCCACTGGCAATTTAAATTCTGTTATATCTTGGAGGGTCTTCTGAAAAAGGTCCTCAACTAAATTCACCCTCTACCTGTTTACCACCTCTTAACAGGAGGAAACTGAAAGGGTCATCTGTGAGGCAGGAAGGCTTCCAGTCAGGGAAGGAAAGATAGTCTTGGTGGAATGGGTTATTGAATTGAACTATTGGAAAGAAGCTGCTAAAGAAGGTGTGGAATCTCCATTCCTGGAAATAAAGGGTCACCTGTCAGTTTGGGGCAGTCTTGCTTAGGAGTTTGGGTTTAATTGAATGGGGTTCATCTAACTTGACACAGATGCTATAATGGAAAGGGAGTGATAACAGGAAAAGCATGTTTCATATTAATTTCCCCTTAAATTGTCTGCAAGTCTAAAAGCAGATCTGTGTATTTTTTAAAGAATGGAAATTACAATATTATATACACTAGACAAGAGAAGAGTGTTTCAAGTTTCATATTCAACAAATTGTTGCCATTTTTGCATCAATATATTCACCAAAATGGATTCTAGGACCCACTCCAAATCAGTTTTTGAAGTGGCAAGAGGAAATTTAGGAGATAAATACAAAATGTTTTTCAATTGCAGCTATTTGAGAATTTTACCATTTTCATTTTCTTTCTCTGGTGCCTTAAGAAAAGACCTTTACAAAGTGTGCATTGACCACTTTTCACTTACACCAGGTCTAGTTCTGTCTGAAGGGCATGTGTGATAAATTGGTCATCTATCATCTCATTTGCAGTCTGAGGTTTATGAGCTCCCGTAAAACAATTACCATATATACACCTTACAATAAATGGGCAAACAAAGTGGTTGCAAACAATATGGGAAAGTCAATAATTAATTTTAGATTTCCAAACGTAGCAGAGACACTGGAGCTTTCTCTTCTTTTCAGAAGAAATGGTTCCTTTGTTAGGAATATGCAAGCATGTTAATTCATTACTGTGCTGTTTCTCTTTTTCCAGAGCTTGTCGAAGGCTTAATTTATGAGCAAGACTGAAAGCTGTTTAAACGGATAATATGCCTCCTTCATGAGAAATACCACCCCTTTATGCTCCATTAAATTCAGACGTTGACTCTATAAGCTACATACCAATTATTTCTTCCCAGAAACAGCAGCATAGTTTTTTCCACAAAGGACAACAGATTACTGCAGGCTGCTATTAATCTCCACACAGTCCACAAGATACACAGGATGCTAGGAAGAAAACAGTTGAGTAGCTATTTTAACATTTGCAAAAGTGCTACATTGAAAGGAAGTAAAAAGAAGGTGCCTGTCTTTTTTGCTGCTTCTAAATTATTTCAAGTCTTCCAAAGAAGACAGAAAAGGCCTTAAAGTAATCAGTGGTGACTGATGATGTTGAAGCAGTGCCTTCGATGAACATGGATGCTTGACCTCTGGTTCCTCATCCTGTATGGCTGACCCCTGTGAAGTCCTACTTCAGGCTCCCATGTTGGATGGCACAGTGAGTTAAATGCTTATCAACATCCTACATGGGTATAATAATAATTATTATTATTATTTTACTATGGAAGCAATCCAAGTACCCATCAATAGACAAGTGGTACATGATAATAGGCCCATTCTCATAGTACCTTAGCATAACCTGTCATAGGCTGGAACTTAATATATATAGTTATTATATATTAAATATTGTATAATATATGTATATGTTATATATTATAATACATTAAATAAAATATGTAGTTATAAACCTATTAATATCTACTGGTTCATGTATCAAAATCCAGAGTATTTCAATAAAAGAAGCCAGTAGCCATTGTGTAAAAATGTTGACTCTTCTCATTTATCCAGTCCAAAATATTTGAGTTCCTACTATTAAACTATCATTCAACAGAAATGCCTCTTCCTTCATAGAGCTGATATTTTAATCTAAAATTTTTTTTATGCTTTGATGTCATTTTTTTTCCTTCCCCCTCCTTCCCACCTTATTTCCTTTTTTCTTGCATCTATCTTTTTTAAATTAGCAGTTTCCTTATTTTTGAATGGTAATTTCATTTCATTCTGTCCAAATGGAGAAACATTTGAATGGCCTGGGCCACAGATCAGGGAGATAGCCTTGGACTAGCTTAAGCCAATTAATTTATTTCATTCCCCCAGTAATTCCATCAAGTATGGTTGTGTAAAAAAAAGTTCAGGAAATACTGGCAAACACTTGTGGGATGTTTTGAAAACAAACAAGCAAATAAACAAACCAAACGTTTCTTGCTCCTTTCTCAGGAGCTACCAGGAGAAACTGATTGTCCCTCAAGACTCTGAAATGTGAAAACATGAACACTAAGCTGCAACTAACAGAGGTGAGTCAGAGCTGGTCCTTAACTGCCTTATGAGAGTGAGAGCTGTACAACCCACATTGCATTCAGTGACACCACACTGGTAGTTTGAAATGGCCATGTTGGAAGTATTTATATCATAGAAATAACAAATTCTACAAATGTAGTGTCTCTCTCTCTCTCTCTCTCTCTCTCTCTCTCTCTCTCTCTCTCTCTCTCTCTCTCTCTCTCTCTCTCTCTCTCTCTTCCTCTTTCCCTCCCTCTCTCTCTCTCTCTTTCTCTCTCCCTTTTTCTCAGTAGCTGCTGAGAGTCCATAGTATGAAGACAGCATGAGACCAGTAGGCCAATGAAGAGATGAGAGAAACTGGGTCTTTATGACATAATTTAACTATTAAATTAAGTTTTACTGGAAACCTGCTCTCCTGGAATTTTTAGTTATGTGAAGGTATAACATCCTCATAAAATAACAAAGAAAAGTTTCACAGTCAGTGTACATTTTTTTGAAGGTAGAACATTCTAAATTAGCATAAAGTGTATTTTTAGATGCTAATTGTAAAAGAAAATATGCTTATGTATTGGGAATCCAGAGAGGGGGTTGACAAAGTTGAATGTGTCACTGCTTCTCAAGGTACATCTAATGGGCTCAGGGGTTGATAATTTGGGAAAGACAGTTTAATTGTTGAGGACATTGTTGCCAGCAGAGGTGAAGATTAATTAATTACGCAAATGTGGCATTTGACCTAAGCATTGAATTCAGTGATCAGATCTACTCCAGTAACTCACTCCAGTAAAATTTGAAAAGCCCCATCTGTGATTCTATACTAGTTACTAAATGTCTAGATAGTGAGTTTAAGAGCTGAGACTAAAGAAAGAAAATCCCAAAATAACAGGAAGCAGTGGAGTCACTTGAGTTTACAGAGGCTAAAGTAAAATATTTATTGAGTCTCAACAGTGAACAAACTTCTATATTTCACTAATTTATTAAAAGTCAAAAGTAAACTAAAACTATGATTAGCCAATAAATTATTAATAGGGAAACATCGGTTCACTTTCTAAAGCTAATTTTTGTACATAATGTCTTTCTTGTGACTTTATTGACAGTATTAGCAGGGAAGCTGGATCTTAAGTATTTAATGAAGTCCTGATGTAAAGGAAATGTATGATTAAAATTGATGTAAAGGTTCTAAAAGATAAGAACTGGTTTTAGGAAAGCACAGGAACCTTGTTTAAAATGGGTGCTGGAGGGAGTTTTTCACAATTGAAATAAATTTGAAATTAGACCTGAAAAGGGAAAAGAGTTAACTAAGGTAAAGAATTTTGAGGGAATGTTCTAGATGGAGAAGGAAGCATGTGCAAAGGCCCTGAAGCAAGAAGAGTATAATTTACTCAACGAACTAAAAGAAGTTTGATTAAATCAAGGCAGAGGGTAATGTGATGGATTTGAAAAAAGAACTAATGTCCAGATTACAAGCAGCCCCACAGAAAGGTTAAATATTGTAGCTTTGGCCTCAGAGTAGGGGATATCCATGGAAATAGTTTCAACAGCAACTAATCTGATCAGATTTATGTTTGAAAAGATCATTCAAATTGCAGTTTAGAAAACCATTAAGGATTCCAGAGTGTATGGAAGGAAAATAGCAAGCTATTGAGCAATAGTAAAAATTTTAAAAAGTGTTAGATTGGACCAGGGGTTTGGAAATGGAGGCCATAACTTGACTGAATGGATTATGGATTTTCTAACTGTTACTTCTGTTACTTGGGTCTTGGTTTTTAACTAGTAAAATTAGGTGTGTGTGTGTGTGTGTGTGTGTGTGTGTGTGTGTGTGTGTGTTGGGTTAACAAATAATATGTGGAATACACTGGAGATGAAGGGAAGAGCGAAAAACTGTCTCCAAAGGAACACACAAAAAACTGTCTCCACAAAGTATAGTTGAACTGGCAGTTAAATGAGGTGGAGGAAAAATGAAATTGTTTCTCATTGCTCCCTGTGATAGTTTATCAGTAAAATATTATTTATAGAGATGGGTAATATTAAAAGAGATTTTGAAGCAATACAGTGTAGTGGTTAAAAAATTGATCTCTACCATCTCTACCCAGGAGGTCTGGTTTCAGTGGTTGAGTCTGAGACTTGTCAATTGTATGAACTCAAGACAATTTATTTATATTCTTTTTACCTCACTTTCCTCATCTAGGAAATGAGGAGGCTTATGATGATATTACATGACATAGGGCAAAAGTTTAATATTTTTCTTTTTTTATTATGAGCCATTTGGATGTGCTGAAGATTAGGCCCTTTTAAACATCCAAACAGAGATGTTGAGTAAGCTTTTAGGTACATGGATCTGGAGTTCAGAGGAAAGTTCTGGACTACAGATGAATTCTGGAGTTAGGTGGTTATTGAAATCCTGAGAGTGAATGAGATTACCTTGTTAGAAAATATGGAGTGAAAACAGAAAAGAAAGTAAGATGTAGCTCTGAGAAGCATTATTATTTAATGGCTTGGTAGGAGAAGATGGGTCTTATGGAGAGACAAGGAAAAATTAACCAGATGGATAGGAAGAAAAATGTTTTAAAAAGCAAAAACCGCCAAATCCGGTTTGGCTCAGTGGTAAGCGTCGGTCTGCGGACTGAAAGGTCCCAGGTTTGATTCCAGTCAAGGGCATGTACATTGGTTGCGGGCACATCCCCAGGAGGGGCCGTGCAAGAGGCAGCTGGTCGATGATGTTTCTCTCTCATCAACGTTTCTAGCTCTCTATCCCTCTCTCCTCCTCTCTGTAAAAAATCAATAAAATATATTTTTTAAAAAAAGCAAAAACCTTGTAGCATATATATCAAGGGGAAAAAAATGGATAGGAAAATGAAGGGGATGGTTACTATTGTCCAATCTAAAGTCACATGAAACAAAAATTGAAAGATGACCCTTAAATGTAATTACATGGGAATCATCATGTAAAGTCAAGGATAATTTCAGCAAAGGTTATTGCTATGGACTTACAGACTCAGATGTCAGAGTGTAGTAAATTGTGAAATAATTTGGAAGCAACTAGAAACAAAAAGAGATAACTTTTTAAGGTTTAATTGAAAGAAAAGGAGAGAAATATAATTGCTAATTAGAGGGATGTGAATGAAAAAAACCTGAGGATTTTTAAATATAAGATGAAAGACTCAAATCTATTCTAATAGGAAATGGGCCACATATTATAATTCCAATTAGGAATTAATAAGTACAAAAAGAGGAGAGTTATCAGAGTGTTCGTACTGAGAAGACAGAACTCAAATTATGGTCTTACATTATTACCTTGGTTAGTTGCTGATTTCTTCAGTGGCCTGCAGTGGGAAGAGTCACACACACATCTGTGATGCTCAAGCATTTGCATGTGTCAAGATGCTGTTCATCAGAAATATATCGATATTAGACAAACCTGATCCTCTATGGAAAAGGAGTGTATTATTACAGGAATTCTCTACATCAGTGCTGGAAACAAATCAGTTTCACGAAAAGAGAGATGTTGACAGGAAGCTAGGAAGGCTGGTTAACAACTTTAATTGCTCTAACCACTCACCTTTTAGTTGAGACATTGTTAGCTGAAGCCTACTTCACTTTGTTTGTCCCATGTAAGTTTCTGTTATTTCCTGCCTAAGAGCTACATGTAAATTTCTGTTTATGTTGCCTAAGATGTTTTCCCCAAAGCCTCAATAAAAGGGATGGCAGGGCCAAAGCAGTGTGTCGTTCTCCCACTACAGTTCGACTATCACCTGGACCCCATATCGCCAAATTGAATTTCTTCAAGTCTCTTTTCATTTGTGTGTGGTCCTTTTCCAGACCCGAACCCTGAATTGGAACCCTTTCCACGCTGGACGTGAAAGAGATTCCTGCACCTCAGGATTATCTGACTACTCTGGTTCCATGTCTTATCAACTTCCTACTTTCTTTTATCTATTTCTCCATCAATTGGTACTGATTCTGGACCCAGTATTAACACTGACTTGGGCCTTCACTCCTTTTAGCCTTCAGTGGCTCCTACTGTTTAGCTAGTGATTTGTTTGTTTTATACTTTTACATTTCCTATCAGTCTATTGTCACATGTTTACAGAGTACCTACTGTATTGCAGCCATTGTTCTAAGCATTAGGATACAGCAAGGGGGAGGGGGGGGAAATCCCAGGTCTCAAGAAACTTACATTTTAGTAGGTAAATATATACACATCTATGTACATAATTGAGTGAAGTAACTTACTTAAGATCACAGGGTGGATGAAATGTTTGTTTACTTGTGAGTGATTCTACAATACTTCATTCTATTTAGGAACTTTAAAAGAATTTCACAGCAGCAATTCTTCCTGCATTTTGTGATATTCTAAGAATTATGTAGAAAAATACCATAGAGAATCATTTGAGTGATTCTTATATATTTTTTTGTAGCATAAACACCTTGCACTGTGGTTGGAGTATACTTATATTTCATTTGCATTACTTGCTATATTTCCAAGGCTGTGTATTCCAGAGGTACTCAGGTAGTCTTGACATCCTGCCAGTCTTGAGTTGGTCATCTTTAAGATAGTCACAAAATATTAACAAATTCTGGACAAATGTTCTTTTATTAGAGATATTTTTCCTGCTGCCACTCTAAAACAGTTCTTGGTAAGTTTCTGTTCTATGCCATGTAGTAGCCTGGAGCCTGTGTATATCACTGGGTCTGATAATATGCTTTTGGATCTTCAATAACCATTTCTTTGAACAGTTATGAACAGAGGATGGAAAGGAATCAAGGTAAAATATCTGTGTGAGGCTTAGTTTTTCCATACCTCAAAGTCATCAAGAATAAATTGAATCCCTTATCAAAGACCAAACTTACACCTATTTTAGTCATTGAACTATTGCATAGTAGATCATTTACCCCATCTTCCATGTAAGAGACCTGCCTTAACCCCTTCTCATTTATTGGTTCATTCTACTAATACTTACTTGTCATCTGCATTGTACTAGATATGGTGTAAGTACTGGCATTATTTTAGTGAAAAGTCTGACAAGGACTCTGCGTTATTTTGGATAGCAGCAATAAAATGTACAAATACACTATTATTATTACAGGTAAAGAAAGACACTATGAAGAATGACATGACCAAAATAAAATTAGCTCCTTTTGTATCACAGTAATGGCATTTGATTACATTATTCTGCCAGCATTGTTTTCAGTCCTGTGAAAGTCACCTTTTACTGGCTCTTCAGAGGTGTTTTAGTGAGTTAAGAAAGACAGGATCTAACTACAGTTACTGTGCTGGATTCTTTATTCGTCCCCTTTCTATCACTGATGTTATTCTTCTCCCAATATTATTGGGTATCTTGTTCAGTCTCTTTGGTTATTTTTGAGCATCTCTTTCATTTTCTTCCCTTGTTACAGGCAGGATTTTTCTTCTGTTCAGTCCCTATGGTAGCTGGATGCCAATAGTCTCAGACTTCTATTTGTTATAACATCAATCACCTTAAGAGAGAGGGATCTTGGCAGTAGTTTGTTGATGTACAGAAGCCTTGATTTGTGGCATTTCTAGATTTCCATATATAAATACTTTCACTATATCATTTTTCAATCTACCTAAATGATGTCACTGAGCATGGAGTTGGAAAAAGGTAAAATCTTAAGTGTACACTTCTTAAGTGTACATGTCTACACAAATGTGTATATGTGTAACTCTGCCTCATTCAAGATCTAGAATCTTTGCATTTCTTTAGAAAGTTTCTTTGTGCTCTTTCCATTGAGTACCCTACTGGTCTGATTTCCATAGCCATAGTTAGTTTTTCTTGTTACTGAACTTTATCTAAACACAATTATAGAACACATGCTGTTTTGTATCTTTTTTTTTTTTCTGAGCATAATGGTTTTGATATTCATGACTTGCATATGTGAGTAGTTCATTTTTTTGGTATGAATATAATTTAAGGTGTAAATATACCACATGCTGAGTAGCCATCCTATTGGTGAACATTTAGATGGTATTTTCAGATATGTATTTTGGTGGGCACATGTTTTTATTTCTCTTGGATAAATGCTGAAAAGAATGAATTGCTGGGTCATGGGTATGTATATGACAACAGCTTCAAGCTTTTTTCTAAAGATTTTGTATAATTTTGCATCCCATCAGGGATATACAATTTGCTCCAGATTATGAAAGATTCTGGTATTGATATTGACAAGCTTTTGAATTTTAGCCATTATAGTATGAAGTGGTATCTCAGTTTGGCTTTACTTTGCATTTCCCTGATACTAATAATGCTGAATACCTTTTCTGGTACCCATTGGCCTATTATATATTTCCTTTGTGAAGTGTTTATACAATCATGCCTGATTTTTCTATTCTTCATGTTAATTTGTTTTCTATTGGGTTGTCTTTTTATTATTGAACTGTAAGAATATTTATATAATCTGGATTAAGAACCTTTGTAAGATGTACATTTTGCAAATATTTTCTGCAAGTCTGTATTTCAAGGTCATCAAGATGTTCTAGGTTTTCTCCTAGGAGCTAAAATTTTAGCTTTCTGTTCAGTTTTCTGGTTTCTCACAAATAAATTCTTAGGTTTAGTGTTTGGTAGGGGTCAAAAGTAATTTATTTTCATACATTTATCTTGTTATTTCAGCATCATTTATTTAAAAGACTTTGCTTTCTCTGACTTATCTTGGGAACAAGGAAATTTGATCATGTGTATGTGAGTGTTTCTCTGGATTTTCTGTTCTGTTTCTTCTGTTTGTCTGTTTTTAAACCAATTCAACACTTTTTTAATAAATGTTGTTTTACATTGACTATTGATATATGACAATGTGACTATTCCAATTTTGGCAATAAAAATTGCCATGGCTCTCTTTGTTTCTTTGTCATTTTTATATTAATTTCTACCTCCCTCTTGTCAATTTTTATAAATCATCTTTTGTATGTTTAATTTGGAATGCATTTATTCTATTAATTGATTTTGGGAGAATTGACAGTTAAATAACATTGAGAATGAAAAAGACATGTCTATTTATTTAGTTTTGCAGTTATTCCTGAATTGCTCAAGTTTTATTAATATTAGAAATGACCTTTAAAAATGTATTATTCAGTTTCTTGCTGATGATATATAAAATTTATTTTTAAATGTTGACTTTTATATACTGTATTCTTACTAAATTTATTTGTTAATGTTGATACTTTTTCTGCAGATTTTTTAGGGTGTTCTATGTAGATAATCATGTTCTCTGTTAGTGGGAACTATTTTAATTATTTTTTCAAATTTGATTAACTTTCATTTTTCTTTGTTGCATTATTAACCTATTGGACTTATAATACAATATTGAAGTGGCAAGAACATAAAATCTGGCCTTGTTCTAATCTTAGTGGGAAGCATTAAAATTTTCACCACTAAGTATAGTATTATAGACATTTACCTCAATGATTATGTGATTTTGTTCCTTTATTTTTTAAATGGTGAAATATATTGGTTTTTGAATATTACTCTAACCTTATAAATTTGGGGGAAGCCTTGTTTTATGTATTACTAATTCTATTTGTGTATTACTGAATATAATTTCTTTTTAATTTTTTTCTTATTTTTTCATCTTGTTCAAGAGTGAGGCTAACCTATACTTGATTTTCCTGCTATTTTTTTTTTTTTTTTTAATTTATGGTATCAGAATTATGTAGCTTATAAAAACAGCCTTTGAATATATACTCTGGACTCTAGTTTCTAAGAGTTAGTGGAAAATTGACTTTTTTTCATTCTTTAGTTTTTGGGAAGAAAATAACCTATGAAAACATCTGGACTTAGGTTTTTCCTTATGAGGAGTATTTGATTAAAAATTGAGCCCTAACTGGTTTCGCTCAGTGATTAGAGTGTTGGCTTGAAGCCTGAAAAGCCCCAGGTTTGATTCTGGTCAAGGGCATGTACCCTGGTTGAGTTCACATTTCCAGTAGGAGTTGTGCAGGAGGCAGCTGATCGATGTTTCTCTCTCATCAATGTTTCTAACTCTATCCCTCTCTCTTCTTCTTCATAAAAAATCAATAAAATATATTTAAAATATTTTTTAATTGAGTTTAAAAAATAGGTACAGGATATTAACATTTCTTATTTTTTCTTATGTCAGTTTTTATAAATTCTGTTTTGCAAAAAACAATCTATTTCATCTAAATTGTTAAATTTATTGGTATAAAGTTGTTTATAATACTGCATTTTTAAAAAATCTTTTTAAGCTCCGTTATAGTAATCTTTCTTTTACTCCTAGATTTGTAATGTGTGTTTTCTTTTTGTTTTATTGGATCACTTTTATAATTTATTTATTTAATTAATATTTTCAAAGAAACTACTTTACATTTGTGATTTATCTCTATGTTTCTCTGTGTTTTATTAATCACTGATATATATTTTATTCTTTTCTTTTTCCTAGTTCAGGTTTGAGTTGCTCCCCTTTTTCAAACATATTAATGTGGAAAATTAGATCATCCATTTTTAGTTCTTTTTTTCCTAACATAAAATGTTAAATTATAATAAAAGTTTATCTAAGTCTTGTTTAACCATCATAACTTGAAATATTTTTCTAATTTTTTGTTGTTTATTCTTTAAGCCATTGTATATTTAGAAATATGTTACTTAACTTCCAAATATTTGAGAATTTTATATTTTTATTGTTTTGTAATTACTTCCATAAGATTAGCAGTTCATAGAACATAACTATATGAACTAAATTCTCTTAAATGTATTGAGACTTATTTAGAGTCCAGGATGTAGTCTATCTTGGTGAATGTTCAGCACTTGAAGCTGATGTGTGTGTGTGTCAGTTATTAAGAGTATTGTTTTATGAATGTTTGTTGGTTCAAGTTAATTGATAGTGTTGTTCAAATCTCCTACTTTCTAACTGCACTTTTGTCTATTTTTTTAAATCAATTATTGAGAAAGATTTGCTGACATCTCTTATGATTAAAGCTTTGTCTATTTATCCATTTAGTTCTGCCAAGTTTTGCTTTCTTTATTTTGAAACCCTGCTTATGATGCATACACATTGTTAATTTTTATGTCTACCTGAATAATTGACATTTTTAGCAACTTAAATTTCTGTCTCTGTCTCTTAAAAGTGTACTTTGTCTGATATTATAGCATATCAAAAATTCTTGTATATCATATCTGTATAGCATAACTTTTTCCATCATTTATATTCAAACTATCTGTGTATTTATTCTCTTTTTAAATATATTTTTATTAATTTTTCAGAGAAGAGGGGATTGGGAAAGATAGAAACATCACTGATGAGAAATAACCATTTATTGATTGCCTCTTGCATGCCCCCACAGGGGATTGAGCCTGCAATCTAGGTATGTGCCCTTGACTGGAATCCATCCACTGAACCAAACCAGCTAGACCTCAGTGTCTTTATTCTTTTTTAAAAATATATTTTATTGATTTTTTACAGAGGAAGGGAGAGGGATAGAGAGTTAGAAACATCGATGGGAGAGAAACATCCATCAACTGCCTCCTGCACTCCCCCTACTGGGGATGTGCCCGCAACCAAGGTACATGCCCTTGACCGAAATTGAACCTAGGACCCTCCAGTCAACAGGCCAACGCTCTGTCCACTGAGCCAAACCAGTCTGGACAGTGTCTTCATTCTTAAAGTAAATATCTGACAGGTAGCATATAGTTTGGTATTACATCATCTAATTTTATAATTTAGCTTTTTATTGGAGTATTTGGACAATTTAATTGTACAGACATTTTTATATAGTTGTTTTTATATTGACTTTTATTACTTGCATTTTTAATTTAGTCCTATAATAGTCTTCATAGTTTGTAGTATTGTTTCTAATTTGCAAAGACAGTCATGATTAATACTTTTCTCAGGAAATATAGGCACTAAACTTATAATATTGTCCTTAAGTCCCTCAACTGGATTTATTAATCTACATTTGAACTTTCATAGTATTATTGTTAAAATGTGAACAACACCACCAGCCTCCCACGGTGTTTTAGAGCATTCAACATTGTAATCAATGCAAAGTCGCAGGCATGTATTTGACGAATTTCCTCCTCTCTAATAAAGGTTTGCAAGCGCCAGTTTATGAATAGTAGAGGTGGATTTTCAATCAGTCCCTGATATGTGTTCTTTACTTTGTAATCTGTTCTCTTTTCAGAGCACCATGCTCTTTTTCAACATGATTCCTAAGGGTGGGCATAGATGACCTTTTTTAACTGTACATCTCAGTCATTCTACTCACTAGTAGTCACTCTAATTGTTATAGGTTTTATAAGATCATTGCATGAAATCTTGACCACTTTCAATATCATTATTAACAGATACTTTATCATCTTTCCTACATATTGAACCTGATGCCATTGCAGAAAAAGAATCAACTTCTAAGATTAGCAGATTCTGAATCTGTGAACTCCTTTACATCTTATTTTATGGCCCTCAGAAGAGACAACCAAACTAAATGGACTTATTATAGGGTCAATACATATCTCTCTTTGGAACCTATGATAACTACTTTGTGTGTTCACTATCTGTGACTATTTTAAGGGAAGCATGCAAGGAATGTTTGCTATTGCTGTGGAGTGTAATAGGATTTACACTAGAAAAAAATCTCTCTAACATTGCAACTGATTATTTTCTGGAATTTCAGAACCTTTATCATCATTCTGATATTGGATTCCTATTTGTTTAATAAATGAATGAATATGCTTATCTTTCCATTGTTCAAAACTATGAAGTGTAACCATTTGAATTATCACCTTTGAATTCCAAGAAAGCTGAATTTTAAATCCTGCCTCTGCTACTTCCATGATTATAATTGTATAATCATAATTCACAGGGATTATATGAAATACAAAGAGAAAAAATTAGAACCCAAATTTAGTTAATGTGAAATCATAGATAATAGTGTTTTGGTGTAGATGTTCACATTTTACCCAAGAAAATAATATTAACAAATAAAAAACCCATTAAACATTATACTTAAAACCTTGAGGAAATTATCTGATATATTCACATATGAACATATTTTAGTGAAAGGTTAGAAAATTTCCACTTATTATAAAAAATGTTATTTTAGAAAGTTAAGATATAAAAACTATTTATGAAAGAGGGAAGCAGCAAGATGAGAAATAAATGAGATGGAACAGACAGTGGACTTGTTCTTTGTGAAGTCTTGAAGCATGTGTTCTAGAACTGACTTGCCATTAACTAGTGTTCTTATAAAATAACTATCTTTTATAACCTCAAATAATTGTGCTATGTAATGTCCACAGTTATTTTACTTCTAAAAGTTCCCTGTCTCAAAGAACATATTCTGTCTACATTGTTAGCTATTCTAGGACATATGACTAGCCAAGTGGAGTTTTAGGTTATAATGAATTAAGTTTTCTCGTGTAATGATTTAAAATTAGCTTCTATCATAGCCTTTCTAGCCAATAGCCCTTTCAAGCTTCACCCATACATCATTTCTTGAGCTTGTAGAAAATTCATATTTTAGCCTACCAAAATACTCCTTAAATAACATAAAAAATGTGTAGTTCCTGAGTTAGTTTTCTTAGATATTTCTTTGTAAAACTGAGCTGAGAATTTAGTCCTTTATGATTTGTCAAAAGTTCAGGTCACTCTGCTGTTACTCTTACCTCTGCAGCATCAGTGCCTTTTGCCATTCACTCTTTGGGACTCATTTATTAAGAGGCTGAGAAGTGAACATCTGTCTGTGTTCCAACTAAACAAATCATTCCAAGTAACCTTTCTAACCCAAAGTTCAGTAGATGAAGCAGGCTATGATTTATATTTGCGGATTTTTGTTTTGTTTTTGCAACAAAAGCCATTCGCTTACTGTATTTTCAACAACTTGCCTGTACTGCATTAATCAGACCTTAATTAACAAGGAAGAAAGGTGATAATTTACATTTATTTCACATTGACACATTGTACTTTATTTAGCAAATGAGACCTGTCAGGCCCTGCCAGTGATGCTTAGATTGAAGACGGGATGTCGAAAATATGTCTTCCACCTGCCTGTGTCTTTGTAGGAGGGAGCTTTCACTGTGTTTACACAGGGATCATTAGACGTACCTCATGCTAAGCCTTCATGAATCTTTGAATAAGAAATGCTCAAAGGTCATCAGGTATGAAATATTTTATAATGACACACTGCCATAAGGCATGAGGAACTGTGATTTATCCTCCAAAGTAAACTCGAAGAGGATAAAGGAAAGGCACATGCACAGGCCTCCAAACCATTTCAAATCTGTCTGAACTAGAAGAGAAGAGGATTGAGACTTAGAGGATGGAGACCAGGGAAAGTGTGTTTTCCCAGTGTAATTGTGCAGTTCACAGTCAGAGTTGGAGGTGTGAACTAAACAGATGAGCACTGCAAACTGGTCATCTGCTTCTGAGAAAGAACAGTAAGTTGCTATCAGATTTCAGGAAGGAAAGAAGATGTAGTAATCATGAATTCCAAGCTGCTAATTCTAGGAAATGAAAACAGAAATGTAAAGAAGATAATTGATTTGCTCATTTTTGTCTTTTATTGGTCACCAGAGGCCCAATGCACAAAATTTGTGCAAGAGTAGGCCTTCCTTCCCCTGACTTCTGGCACCAGCTTCCCTCTGGCAACCCGGGACCAATGCTTCCCTCACAGACCTGGCTTTGTCCGGAAAGTCATCCGGAAGGATGTGTGGTCTAATTAGTATATTATACTTTTATTATTATAGACAAGTAAAGGTTGAATTTGAGATTTAAGCCTAAGAGGGTTGAAAGGAGTGAGACTTACAGTTAAACTGATGTATATCCCATGTTTTCCTCCTGCCCTTTTAATATAAGCTTCTTTTCATGTTTTTAATTGCCATATATTTTATTGCATAGTTGAAGCCAGGCAATGAGGAAATCCTACAATCTTTCTGCTCATGTGTTCAATGGGCCTCTACCCTTATTCATTCCTAGTGCTTGCTGTGCGCATGCAGGCATCCAAAGCTTTGCTCATGTGGTCTTATGTTAAGATCATTGTTCCATCTACTCTATAGGGTAAACTCACAGTGGCTCAAATCTGATCACTATTATGTTGATATTGTGGAAAGTATATCAATTTATAGGTCAAGCTTAACTGAAATTTCTACCAATTAATGACATTGAATAAGTCTCTTACCAATTTTGAACTTCAGTTACATCACTTAAAAGAGTGGTTTTGCCCTGGCTGGGTGACTCATTTGGTAGTTGCATCATCCTGTACACCAAAATGGGGCAGGATTGATTCCTGATCAGAGCACATACCTAGGTTGTGGGTTCCAACATTCTAAGCCAGCAATGGATATGTGCTCGTCTTATACAGGAGGCAACTAAGGCCCTAAGAGGGACAGACAGTGTCTGGCCCTAGGTTGGGGCACATAGGGGAGGCAGCTAATGTTTCTCTTTTGCATTGATGTTTCTCTGTCTCTCTCTCCCTCTCTTTCTCTCCTCCTTCCTCCCTCCTTTCCTCCCTATCTCCCTCCCTCCTTCCCTCCCTCTCTCTCTCTTCTTCTCTCTCTAAAAAATAAAAACATATCCCTGGGTGAGGATTTATCAAAATATATATGAGTAGTTTTAGGGGGCAGTAAAAGGTAAAGGGAATCAAATATATGGTGACAGAAAATGATTCAACTTTGGGTGATGGGCACACAATACAACATATAGATCATATATCATGAAAATATATATCGAATACTTGAACCTATATAATTTTATTAACCAATGTCACCCTATTATTATCTTTGAATCCACACTCAAGGGTATATTCTTACTGATTTAAAAAAATTTTATTGTCTAAAGTTTACATGTCTTATGTTTCCCTAATTGCCCCCCCCCTCCCCTCAGCCATTCTTACCCTGAGCAAGCCCCTACCATCCCAGTGTCTGTTTCCATTGGTATGCTAATATGCATGCATGCAACTCCATTGGTTGCTCTGTATACCCCACCCCCATGCTACCATTTGTATTTATGTAGATATACCACAGTTTTCTGATCCACTCATCTACTGATGGGCTCTTAGGCTATTTCCAAATCTTAACTATTGTAAATTGTGCTGTTATGAACATAGGGGTGCATATATCTTTTCTGACTGGTGTTTCTGATTTCTTGGGATATAGTCCTAGCATAAGAACATATTTGTCAATGATATTTCCGATAAGGGTTTAATCTCTAAATTTCACAGAGAACTCATACAACTTAACAAAAGGAAGATAAGCAATCCAATAAAAAAAATGTGCAAAGGATCTAAATAGACACTTTTTGAAAGAGGACATACAGAAGGCTTGTAGATATATGAAAACATGCTCAAAGTCACTAATCATCCCAGAGATGCAAATTTAAACAACAATGAGATACCATCTCACACCTGTCAGAATGGCTTTCATCAACAAATCACAAATGACAAGTGCTGGTGAGGATGTGGAGAAAAATGAATCCTTGTGCACTGCTGATGGGAATGTAGAATGGTGAAGCCACTGTGGAAGGCAGTATGGTGTTTTCTCAAAAATTTAAAAATGAACTCCCATTTGACCCAGTGTTCTTACTGATTTGAAAGAGAAAAGGAGAGGGAAGGAGAAAGGGAGGGAGGGAGGGAGAGAAAGAGAGAGAGAGAGAGAGAGAGAGAGAGAGAGAGAGAGAGAGAGAGCATGAGAAAGAAATATCAATCAGCCTCCTCCTGTATACCTTGACATGGGATTGAATCCATAACTTGACTGTGCGCCCTGACTGAAAGTCAAACCTGTGACTTGTTGGAGTACAGGACAGTGCTCCAACCAACTTAAACCATCCAATAATTGTAATTACAAAAAATTAATGATTGGATAAAAACATGAGTGACTTTATTGAAATAGTAGGCACCATTCTATATGAGACATAGTAACTCTAGAGGAGACAGTAATATTTTTGATACTATATATGATTGTTAAAGTTATAAAGCCAAATGTAGATGGAAATGACATAGGCATGTTAGGATCCATGATGACAAATCTGCATAGTCTTACAACACAACACTGAATGAATTGATATGGTTTGAAGTAGAAATATTTTCTTTATTCATGATCTATATAGTAAAAATATAGTTTTATTTTCTCAGGTGTGCTAAGAAAAGCATATTATTTGTGGGTTGAAGTTTCAATTTCTGCCTAATTGAAGAGTCAGTAGGGATTAGAAAAATGTCCTCCACTTTTATTATGGATTTCATTATTGTGGATAACTTGTTTTATGGTTGTTCAGTGGCAGAGCTGGGGCTAAAACTAGGTTCTTGTCTATTTTCATGATTTCAACTCTTGCCTTAGGTAATAATTTTCTGATATAAGAATTCAGCTTCTTTAAAACGTTACATTCTTTTTTTTTTTTTTAAATGCTTGCTAACATTTCTACACAGAATATTACACTAGTATTATAAAGACAATGAGAGGCCCAGTGCATGAATTCATGCACAGGTGGGATCTGGCTGGCCTGCCCTATTTGGGGCCAATCAGGCCAGGCCAACCTGGGGGAGGAGATGTGGGAGGTTAGTAGGCTGCCCTTGCCTCCTGGTCAAACTCCTGGTCAAGTGGGCAATTTACATATTATCCTTTTATTATATAGGATATGTTAAAAATACAGTTATTTTTAATAAACATGAAAATGGCAACGTCCCACACACTTGTTAGTTCTTTATCCAGATTTTCAATTTTTCTAGTCACAAACTTTCAAAATTTGTTTCAATTTATTACACCTTTTTCAATGTGGGGTTAGGGGTCAGAATAACCCCTCTCTCCCCCATGCAATTAAAAATCCACACACTTCCCTACTAATAGCCTACCGTTGATTGGAAATCTTACTGATAACAAAAACAGTTGATTAACACATATTTTTATAACATATTTTGTATGTATATGTACTGTTATCTTAGAGAACTGAAAGTGTCATTAAAATCATATAGAAGAGAAAATTCATTTACAGTATAGTATTTATTTTATTGAAAGAAATCCATATATAAGTGATCCCCACAGTTCAAACTCATGTTGTTAAAGGGTCAGCTGTATTTCCCAATTCTAATGTGACGCCTTCTGGAGTGCTGAGTGCAGTGTCTTCCTTGTATCCACCACCCAGACCATTATTGATAATGACAGCATATAGTTGCTGCCTCTGGTTCTTTTCTGAAACCATTTTTTTCTACATATTTTATACCATGTCTCCTCATTGCATAGAGGACTAATTTTAATTTCCTTGGCCTGGTACACAAGATCTTTCAAAAATAATTTAATTTCTGTTTCTGAGAATTCAGGAAATAGCTATAAAGTCTGGACAACATATAAAATACATATATTTGAAGATATCAGAGAGCTAACAATGGATTAAAGAATTTAGCCAAACATTTGGGAGAGAATAAAAAATCAGGAAGATGAG
This sequence comes from Pipistrellus kuhlii, assembly GCF_014108245.1. NCBI lineage: Eukaryota > Metazoa > Chordata > Mammalia > Chiroptera > Vespertilionidae > Pipistrellus > Pipistrellus kuhlii. The sequence goes on from NW_023425427.1 coordinate 50,027,529, forward strand.
TCTGGAATTTGTCCAAATATGTGTTCAGGTTTTGGTAAGGGGTTATGATCTTTGAGAGTCAGAAAAGCACTTTTGAGAGGTTCTTGAGTACATAGACACAGAATTGGAATTCAAGGCCTGATGTGGGCCTACTAACACCCTGGTGCTTTCAGGTGGAATTCCAAGAGTTTTCCCACAGACGTAAATCTCTGTGACAAGTAGTGCAGCCCCCAGAGTCTGAAGACCAGCATCAAATGGTGTCTGTGCTTAGAATTCAGCAAAGATGATCACCAATTATTATTGTTCCCAGGAGCCTGGCAGTTGCACGTATAAGTCCTCTCTGGAGGAAGATAACCTAATCCTTGTTCTTATACTATCTCAACATATTTTTTCAAACACAATGTCTTGGTTAAAACAAAAAAATGACAAGATGGATAATAGACAAAACAACCTGAATGACAAGAAGAAAAAATTTTAAAAAAGAGAGCCAATAGTGGATACAGAGTAAAATTTTATACTATATTCCAAGAGATAAATCAAGACCAAAAGATTTGGCATATAACTACAAACAATAAAAAACAACATGTAAAATATGAAGCAATGAAAAATTTAATTAATAATATTTAGAAATGTACTTTAACAATCAGTAGACACAGTTGATATGAGAATAAGTGAATTATCCAAATGAAAAAGCTAAAAAAAAAAGGTAAAAATAGGTAAGACATATAAAGAATGTGGTATAAAGTTTATAAATGTATGAATAGTATATAAATATATAGTATAAAGTAATATACACACACACATACACACTGGGTGTGTATGTGTGTGTGTGTGTGTGTGTGTGTGTGTGTGTGTGTTTGAGTCTCAAAAGGAGAGAAGAAAGGAATATGACAGAAATCTTACTTGCAGAAATACTATTTGGAAATTTTCTGATCCTCTTGAAATCATTAGGCCTCATGATCCTAAAGCTTTGTGGACCAAATAACTTTCAATAGAAGTTAGAAGATATTTTGTACTTTTAAAGGATGATAAAAATATTTCAAATAAAAACTTGAATGATGCTGGAAAAGTCAGCTTAGAAGTTTTTTATAGAACAAATATATACATTGAGAGGGAGAAAGGCTGAAAAAATATATTAGCTCAGTGTCCTTAATGAATTAGGGAAGAATAATAAACCATAAAGAAAGTCAAATACAGTGCCTAATAAAGAAAGAAAATGGTAGAAAGTAATAGAATAGTAGGATAAACAGTGGAGATTAGGAACATCCATTCATCAAACTATTTTATAAAGTATTAATATTAGTAAGCTAGGAATAAAAGAAAATTTCTTTAGTTTGTTAAAGGTTAACTCAAAAAACTTGCAGCAAGCCCTAACTGGTTTGATTCAGTGGATAGAGCATCAGCCTACAGACTGAAGGGTCCCAGGTTCGATTCAGGTCAAGGGCATGTACCTTGGTTGCGGGCACAGCCCCAGTAGGAGGTGTGCAGGAGGCAGCTGAAATATGTCTATTCCCCATCAATGTTTCTAACTCTCTATCTCTCTTCCTTCCTCTCTGTAAAAAAATCACTAAAATATATATTTAAAAATACTTTTAGCAAATAACATGGCAATGAGGAAATATTAGAGTATTTTCATTTTAGATTTGATCAAGTGTCCAGTATTTTCCCTCTTTACTAAATATTGTTTGGATGTCTATACAGGATATTAAGATGAGAAATAGAAATAAATGTGGAGATTGGGAAAGAAACTATGAAAATTATGATGATCCGCAGTTAATATGGTTGTGTAATAGAAAATCAGAAAGTATCTAAATTAGAATTAACAAGTGTGTTTAGCAAATGTATTTTCACATAGCAACAATATTTGAAATATATGGATTATATTTTTTCTCTCACTCTTTTTGAGAGAAAATGATTTGCTTCTAATTATACTACATTAACTAACATCTGGAAAGAAAATGTTGTCAGGTTCTATTTAAAAGTTTCTTGCCTGTTCTCATTTCATATGTAGAAGCCTAAGAATTTCCGTAATATGAACTGGCAGAATTTTTTTTATTTTTTTGGTAAGATTTATATCAGCAACTTTAGTTTTAATCTTAATTACATTTGAATACCAAAATCTATATTTTACTTCTAAATTATCAGAAAGGCTAACTTAAGTTACAAATATATCTTAAATATGTTAAAAATATTAAATATGCTAGTGTAAGAGATTCATTTAGAAGGAAATTTAATTTTTTGTTTATTTAAATATAAACATTATGAGATCACACATCTAAAAATAGATAAACCAGAAAGTTATAAAAGGAAAAGAAAGTGACTGAAAAATTGTTATTAGCATAATAAACTAGAGGTGCTTAATATAAATATCTGAAATAATGCTTCATACATATTTGAAAATTGGAAAATAATGACATGGTCCAAACTCTCAAAAAACAACAGTTTAAAAAGTGAAGTGTTTTGTCACTTTTAATTGACTCTGCCTCCATGTTATAATCTTAAATTAATTCTATGAATCCTGTATTTATCTTACATTCTATAATCATCTTCAGGAAATTCCCAATATACTATTTTTAAAAATTAATATTTTAATTACAGTTGGCATTCAATATTATTGAACCATATGATTTTTGCAATTCTCTTCTCTCTCCTCTCACCACTGTCACTTAGTTCTTAAGTTCCACAAATTACGTTACACAGTTATTATTCTTTTGTAAGTGCCTTTATTATCTATTATTTAATAAACACACCTTTATTTACTGTTCCAAAATATTAGCACTTCAATAAGATTTAAATATTCAATCTTAACTGATTAAAAAGCTCATGGTTATCTCCACACACTCCTACACACTTCTAATGTTTCTTTATGCCATCTATCACATTTTTAATTCCTGTCTCTAAAGTTTTTAATTAACAAAGTATTGCATGGCATTTGAATGCTACTGATTAGCATGTAAAAGAATATCCCCCATAACATTCCCAATGTGCATTATTAAATTAATCCAATTTTGATAGATTAATTTTTGTGTTATTTTACTGAAACCAGACATTTTTCTACATTAACTTGGTCTCAGAGAGAACAACATAATTGTTATTCATCGTTCTGTAGAAGCTACTAATTTCTAAAGTGGTTCATATCTGCTGAAAGCCAACTCACTACTAGGAATTAAATTAAAATTGACAAACAGATATATAACACTAAGGTTGCTGAGGAATATTTAGATCTTTGGGCTATAAAATAAAATGTGTATATTTCAAATCAAAGTCTCTCTCCTTCAAAATATTGTTCTTTCATTTCCACCCTGCCACATTTTAGATGCAGAAAATCAAGCTGATAGAAATTACTTTCTCTTGCACATATAATTTATACCCCCAGAGCTTCTGTTTCCTCCTTGTCAAAACTTATCAACCAGGGCGCGGCCAGCATGGCTTAGTGGTTGAGCATTGGCCTATGTACCAGGAGGTCATGGTTTGATTCCTGGTCAGGACAATGCCCAGATTGCAGACTCTATCCCCAGTGTGAGGTGTGTAGGAGGCAGCCAATCAATGATTCTCTCTCATCATTGATTTTTCTGTCTTCTTTGAAATAAATAAAAAAGTATATATTTTTTAAAAGTTATCAACCAGGTAACTTTTTTTTTCTGCCCTAGAATTATAGAATCAGTGGGAATATCAAGTAGAGGTCACATTAACAATCACCTGAGCCCCATTTTCTTCATGAAGATAGTGAGGTTCCTGCAGGAATTGCTCTGAGGCCATCTGTTTAGTTAGTGTTAAAGCAAGAATGATATAATGGTTTATTCTTTTGATTTATTTGTGCTATTTCTTATCAAGTGTGTGTTTCTCTTTATATTTTATTTTATATGTTTGCTTTTCTCATATATAGCTAAACACCTGCTTTCTATGATATTGTAGCAGACATCCTTATGTCTGCCTTATCTGCGGCCTTTCTCCCACACTCCTGCTGAATGGGCAGCAGAACGGGTAAAATGCCCTGGGCTCCAGATTACTGACTACAGATGGGCAGCTGACTCAGCGAATCAGTCATTATCCTTATCCCGTGAATTAGAAAATGTGAGAATGGAGCTTCTAAAACGTGGCAGCTTACCAGGCCTTCCTAGAGATCAGCATAAGCAGAAATATTGGGATGAGGCCCACACCTTCTAAACTCCTCATTGTTTCTGATGGTCAGAATTGAGAACTACTAATTCTGATCATAGATTTCTTTTTTTTAAAGAAATTATCCTATGTGATTTTTTTTACTTTTTTTTTTAATATATTTTATTGTTTTTTTTACAGAGAGGAAGGGAGAGAGACCAGCCGCCTCTGCACATCCCCCACCGGGGATGTGCCCACAACCAAAGTACATGCCCTTGACCGGAATTGAACCCGGGACCTTTCAGTCCGCAGACCGATGCTCTACCACTGAGCCAAACCGGTTTCAGCTGATCATAGTTTTCTTATACCTACTTTCACAGACTGATTTCTGGGTTCCTATATGTAAATGTGAATATTTATTCATGCTATGTATATGGATGTGTGTGGCTATATTCATGTACATTATATCACAATATAATACCTGGTCCTTGCCCTGATTTCTGAAATTTTATTACATTTCGCTAACCTAAATGAAATTTTTATTTAGAGCTAATATTGCTCCAGTCGTTAGCTGTGTCAACTAAACATTAATTACAAAAACATCTATTTCTCTGCTGTATAAAATACGATTAGAATGACAACTAGTAAATTAGCCTTTAAAAATGCGTAAGTAATTTATCATGTATAACATTTTTCTGATAAAAATATATCTATGTAAAATGATAAACACTACTTTGATTAATAGGTTAAATTGACCTCTTCTTTAATTCACTTTTTATATATTACTTTTATTAAAATACTACAGAATTTAATTAATGTTTAACATGGAAAATTGTGTTTGTTAATTGCCTTAATTTTTTTACTAATTGGTTACATATTAAATCCTTATTTCATAGAACACTGCTCATTACCAAGAATAACAATTCTAGTCAAGAAAATATTCATCACTTTGTTGGAGGTTTTTTTCTTCCTAACTTAATAAGAAAAAATATTTTTTATTGAATTATTTAATTACATCTAGTTAGGGATATTAATTTTAATCAGGCAAATTTCTTATCATCTTTAGCTTTTAGTTAATAAATATATGGTTACCAAATATATATGTATGTATGTGTGTGTATGTATGCATGTATGTGTGTGTATATACACAAGTACTTTGTTTATTTAAACAGAGATAATTACCATCCATACATGCCTGTTGGTTAATTGCTTACAAATTCATTAAGTATCTCAAGGTGCTACATTGTGTTTTTATATTAAGATATACACTGTAATCAAATCTTATGAATACATTTCTTGATGAGGCAAAATATTAATTACAAGACCAACAGTTTATATTTTGTACAAGTGTTTGCCTATTCATAGCCTAGCTGTACATCAACCTGAAATTTCACATTGTCAAAGGAATATTCACCTTAAGGAGACAGTTTTTTTCTTTTATAAGCCCCTACATATACACAAATGTTGCATTTTAGTCTGTTTTTAAAATATTGCCAGCCTCATAGTAATTGTTTTAAATAATAATCCTATAATCTTTTAAAATGTAATAAATTGATGTTTTTCAACCACCAATTATTGAAGGAAAAAACAATACATGTATGCATTTATTTGTGAGGCTTCATATATTTTTATAAAAATCATTTCTAACCTAGAAATAACTCTAAAAATAGTATTTCTATAGTCAATATAATTTAAAAAGTTTAAAAAGTATTTTATTTTGGAATTTAGAAATAATTATTAAGAAATTGGCAGAGACAAAGCCTCACATAACCACACAGAAGTAAACAAAGGATGTGCTCCATCTTCTGATTCAAACAGAGTTCTTCAGGCCTTTCCATTAAGAATCATGAATAAACCTTATCTTTATTCAACTCTATTTAATTTTTATAGGAAACATAAGGAAAAAAAGTAAGTGGAACCATGTGTTAATACTTTTTAAAATTGTAAAACATAATGCATTTATAGGAAAAGGTCCCCACAAAATACAGGTTATAAATATCATAAGTGAACAGCCACATAAATTCTAAGTCAAGTAGTAAAATATTTGTAATGCCTAGAAGCCTCCATTGTGCCTCATGTTCTGGTATTCCTTCCTAACAGACAATCTCTATTCTGAGTTTTGTAACAATAATTTACTTGTTTCCCCTCAAAGTTTTACCAGCAAAGTATATATCTATAACCACTATATTTATTATAGTTTTGTATGCTTTTGAAGAATATGTAAATGGAATATAAGAATGTATTTTCTTGGATTGGTTTCTTTCACACAACAATATATGTTGTTTTGAGTAAGTATAATTCATTGATTTTCATCACAATACTATTGTATTATCTGAATATGCTATAATATGTCTTCATCTTAAATGTTTGCAAACATTCAGTTGTTTCTGTCAAAAAATATTTTGTGTGTGTGTGTGTGTGTGTATGTGTGTGTGTGTGTGTGTGTGTGTGTTTTAATATATGCCCATATGTTTTTTCTTGGGTGAATTTAGAGTACTATAATTGATAGGTCAGAAACTGGGTATTTATCCAGTTTAAGTAGCTGATGTTAGTTAAATTGGCTTTTAAAACCAAGTTAAGAAAGCTGACTTTCTTACTCATCATCCTTTAGCTGAAACAAATACACAGACTTTTCCATTCCAAAGATGCCCCCCTAATGTGACAAAACTCTTAACATTCACTTCATTCCCAAAAGAAGACATTTGGTTTAACTTCCAGAATATATCATAGGATAACTTTTCTCAGTGTCTATGATTGCCATGAATGATGTTGGTTACTCCTTTGTTCTTCCAAAATATGCTCTATACAGAAGTCCTCACCATCTTAAAACTGATGTTGATTAGTTGTAAATACAATTAAGGTTATAATTCTAAAATATAAGGATAAGAGGGGGCAATAAGTGCATCCTCATACTTTATTCACAGTGACCTTGCACATTGGGCGTCTTGGTTGTCACTTCACTGCCAGCCAAATGTGGCGGAAATTAGAACTATTTGAATTAGAGAATGTGGTCTCATGTGAGCTAAAGGAATAGATAGTCATTTGGTAGGAAGGGTATGATTAAGATATCATAGTTTGAGAAGTGTAGTAAGATAAGAACTAAATATATCCATTATAGTTGCCAAGTTGAAGGATTTTTTTTTTTTTTTTTTACTATGGAAAATAATTTTAAGACCGCAGAAGGTAGAAGCCAGATTTTAGTAGAGTGCGGCTTAAGGGAGTGGAGGGCACAATAAGGAAATGAAGATAAGCCAGTTACTTCAGACTGTTACATCTCATGGAACACATGAACTAATTGCTAAAATTCTGACATAGCAAAAAAATATTTTTGCCCATCTGACAAAAAAAAGTAGATATACTTTGATTCATTCAAACCAGAAAACTATTTATTGTTGTGTTGGCTGTTGTCATTTTTTTTTAATTTGACAATCTAATGAAAAAGAGTTCAGTGCCCCTGACTAGTCAGATATTGCATGTTTTAAAAATTACTGAGGCACACTAGTGTGCCACATCACCCAGGTTGGACATTGCAGAGGGAGTGAGCTTGGTCTTGTATTAGTTCACTGACTGATGTGGCTAGAAATATCATCAGAAATACCACGTTAAAAGACTAAACCAGTGTGACAGTTCTGAATCATAAAACTAAAGTCAAGTGAGATCTGGCCATAGATTGTGTTGAAGAGAGCAAGGTTGTTGAGTTTTAGGAATGGCATAGTCCACAAATAGAAACAAAACTTACCTTAATGCTCCTAAAATCCTTTGTACTTGTTTTATAATCTTAACTTTTCAATATTAAAATAATTGGTTTATCTAATTCTTCCTAAAAAGCCAGATTTCAAATCATTATCAAAGTCTCTTAAACGTATTATAATCCAAAAATAGAACAGCTAAAATATCTTGTCGTATGAATGGCAAGAGATTTATCTTATCCCTAGAGGCCCGATGCATGAAGATTCATGCAAGAATGGGCCTTCCTGCTCCTGGCTGCTGGCACAGCCTGCAGTCACCTTCCCGCCTTCCCACACTGCCCAGAGGCCAGAAGCAGCTGGGGCAGGGCAGAACACCTGCATTGTCACCATGGACATCCTGCCCTGCCCCAGGACACTCAGTACCTGTGTATGCAAATTAACCCACAATCTTTAATGGGGCTAATTTGCATACTCACTCCTGATTGATTGATGGACATCAGAAAGGTATGGTTAATTTACATATTTCTCTTTTTTTTAGTATAGATTCTTAGAAAACACATGAACAAGAAAGTGAGTTTGAAAATCTAGAAGGTAGCCTTACTTAAACTTAGGTTTTCAGGGGATGGGAAAGCAAAACTGCCACTTGAAAATCTAAGTTTGGTCTATACAGGGTAGTCAATGTCTTATAAAGTTGTGAATTTCAAACTCAATAGATCAAATATATGCCCAACATTGTTTTCAAGGTTTTGAATGACTTATGCTTGGAGTTTTTAAACACTTTTTTTTCTCCCAACTCCCATGTTGGTCAGTTCCAGTTTGACACTAGAAAAAAAGTGTACAGAGTAGAATTGCCTGGATTCTCATGGAATTTTGTCTTTAGTGGTGATTTTATCATAGTTGATTGTCAATAAATTGGTGTTGCTCAAATAATTTCAAATAAGTTAGTCCCTGCAAACTTTTACTTAAGAAATTTTCAAACCTAAAAAAAAGTAGGGAACTAATTTATAATTGCTTATTTATCTATTTATTTATTTTTGCATCCAAGTGCAGTCAAGGTTTATATATTACTTTAAACTATTTAACATTTCTAAATCTATTTTAATCAAAAAGGTTCTTCTTACCTTATTTGTTTTTTCATTATTTTAACTAATTTGAGGAATCTGAACTACTTGTAGAATATTCTACATTTTGTTTTTGTTTTATTGTTTTCTTTTTAATTTTTCTCTATAAGAATATTACATGAGTTGTATTGTATACTTCTGATTACTTCTTGTCTGTAGGTAATAATATCAGACTTTCTCACTATTGGAAATAAGTTAGGTCATAAATTCTTTATTTCCAGGAATTTGCTTAAATTATTATTTTTGTCCCATTTCATTTTGTTTATTCGCTCTTTTTGGAGATCCTGTCATTTAGATGTTAGACTTATATTTTACTCTTATTTCTGGAACATTCCCCTGATTTTACATTCTAAACTTCTCACTGATTTATTTTAAAATATTATATAGTTTTATCTTTCCTTTTCCAGCACAGCTTTTTAGAAAGTTTCTTAAGAAGTCATATTTTTATTTTATGGTTGCATTTTCATCTATTTTTCTGAGAACAGTGAGAATCTATTAACTTTATAGTCTTTGTGTTGTGGGTTTCCTTATTCAATTTGTATGTTTGTTCTTTTGTTTATTTGTGGGTCCCCTCTTTCCAGTTGGGCAACTTCCTCAGGGAAGCTTTTTTTTTTTTTTTTTTTTTTTTTTAAATTGATTATGGTCTCACATAATTGTCCTTATTCCCCCAATCCCATCCCAAACCCCTCCCTAGATATGCCCCACCCCCACCCCCTATTGTCCATGGCCACTGGCTAGGCCCATATGTATGCACAAAAGTCCTTTGGTTGATCTCTTCCCCTTCCCCTCATCCCCCCTTACTTTCCCTCTGAGGTTTGAGAGTCTGATCGCTGGTTCTCTTTCTCTGGGTCTGTTTATGTTGTTCATTATTTCCTCCAGATGTGTGAGATCATGTGATCCAAGAAATACCCTTGTAAGAACCTAAACTGCAACAAGCCATAATGGTTACGCTGAGAGGCAAATGAATCAGTCTGTAGTGAGTTCCTTTCTGGGCCAACAGTTCTTTTGAGTCCCAATTGCAATGCCTGATAGTTCCTTATGTGTACATGCCAGCCATGAAATTTCAGATCTGGTTGGTGGACAAATGGCGGTAATGCACGTCCGCCAGTCTCTGGTTTGGTCCTGGGCATCTTTCAGCAACCCACAGCTTCCGTCTGCTGGTATGCTGAGGCGTCCTCAGCATCTTCCATCTCTGAATTGTCTCTCTTCTGTCTTCATGGCTGGAGCGCTTCTGTCTATTGCTCTCTGTTAGGAGTTGTTTTCTGAAAATATACAAACATATTCTAGACCAAAAGTTAATAAAGGGATATTTTCTTTAAATTTTATTTGGGATTCTTTTCCATTCCCTCCCCTCCCCCCCCAAGATTTTCCCTTGGCTTGTTTTGTCACCATATGTGTATTTTCATGGGTATCTTGTTATTAGTGTTTTGAATGAAGGTTAATTTTCTAAAGTACAAATTGTTTAGATATAAATTATTCTCAGGATATATTTTTTAAGATGAGATGGGTCTTTGTGCTAGGGTAGCTTTTCAGTAAAATGACAGAGTTGGTCTTTTTACTGGGGGCACTCAAATTAAGTATGAGTCTGTTTTTCTTTTTTTGTTCCCAAAGCATTATTTAGTTCTTGTTAAATAACCTTTCTGGCCACCTGTTAAATGTGTGTTGGTTGAATGGTAAATTTGGATCAGAAACTAGTGAGGTGGAATTATGTCTGGCTACCAGGATTCTGGAAAGAGGTGAGGGAAGGATGAACTGTTCAGTTTATCTCTGTTTTTAGCACTGCTGCTGAGATCTGCTCTCCACTGGGCCAATGGCCATGAGTCTGAGCCCCTCCAGCTTAGTCTCCTCCAAGAGGAGAAAATGGGGACCTCGGCGCCCCTTTTTCCTTAGGCATTTGTATGGTTATTTCTTCTGCTCTTTTAAGCCAGTTATCACTTCTCCATATACTTTCTGTCTTCTAATAAGGGAAATAACTTGTTTCTTGTTTTCTGTTCTCTTATTTTCTCAGGTTTGTACTACTTTGCTATCACTTTCGTGGAGCCTTGGAAAAAAGATTAGATAAATTTGCATAGGCACTCTAAGTGTAATTTGTTAGCTATGTTAAGTAGACTGTAACTTCCATGAAGAGAGACTGTATGGCTATCTTTATTACAGTTCCATACAACATGGTCCAGCACAGTGCCAGGTACATAATTAGTGATTATTAAATATATGTTTACTCAGTCATCTGCTGACGGGCACCTAAGCTGTTTCCAAATCCTAGCTATTGTAGATTGTGCCACTATGAACATAGGGATGCATATATCCTTTCTGATTGGTGTATCTAGTTTCTTGGGATATAATCCTAGGAGTGGGATCACTGGGTCAACTGGGGGTTCCATTTTCAGTTTTTTGAGGAAACTCCATACTGTTCTACACAATGGAATACTATGCTGCCACAAAAAAGAAGGAATTCTCATCATTTGTAGCAACCTGGATGGAATTGGAAAACATCACGCTGAGTGAAATAAGCCAGTCAATGAAAGAGAAACACTTCATCACCTCACTCATTTATGGATAATAAAGTACTTTATAAACTGATGAACCAAAAGATAGATATAGAGACAGTAAAGCTACAAGCAGACTGTCAAATTACAGCGGGGAGAGTAGGGAGATCTGGGGGAGATAATAGATCAACCAAAGGACTTGTATACATGCATATAAGTACAACCAATGGACACAAAACTCTGGGGAGGGAGGGTATGTATGAGGGGGAGGGCAATGGTAAGATATGTACATAATAATTTAATAAAAATAAATAAATAAATAAATAAATAAATAAATAATATGTGTTTAATAAATCAATGAATGAATGCTTCAAAAAGAAATACCCATGCAATATTTAGATGTCTGGTTAGCAGAGTCCAGCTGTTTCCAATCAAAAGATTAAAAGATAAAAAATGCAGAGGTGGGGTGGGGCTCAGGCCAGACACTTCTGTTGATCTGGCAGGTGGCATGGACAGACAGACAATTGTAGTTACCAATTCAGTTTCATTAGCCTTACTCTCAATTGTCTTACCAGATTTGGCAGGCTGTTTACATTTCATTTTTCCAGGGACTTCTTCTTTCTCTACTTCCATTATATCAAAATCACATTCTTGTGTCACTGGTAAATATTCTGATGTGATTCTTTCTTTCTGTCCTAAGACATGGAAAGTTGAAAGAGTGTTTTTGTTTTTGTGGTTCTTAAGTGTGTACTGGTGAACCGGAAGTGACTGCCTTGGCCCTGGTAGAAGACAGGTAGCCAGCTTTGATTTCAGTAAATCCACTATCAGGCAACTGTGCATAATTATACTATTGAGAAACTCACACAGATGATTCTAAAACTGCTTGATAAAGAACACAGAAAGCAGAAACAGAACTGGATATTCCTCTTGTTCCTCTTGAAAGATTAGAATTTCTCAGCATCTTTAGTCTGGCACTCATGAGAACATTGCTATGATGAATGTGCACCTATCAGAAAAGGTAAACTAGATTACTTTATTCTCTATTTTTTTAAGGAATTTCTGAATCCGAACTTGATTTAGGCCTTTGACTAATGTCCCTATAACCCACCTTGACTTATACAATCTGCCTTTTTAGGTATGTTCTTATTAGTATGTGTTTGATGCATTAAAGCATTTATAAGAGCAGACAAATATTCTTTAGAGAAATATATACACTTTTTAAGTTTTCCCTCTAGGGAAGATTATCAGTTTGGTAGTAAAAGTTATGAAATATGTATAAATACTATACATGTTTGCAAATGAAAATACTTCAGGAGTAGAAAATTCATTGCTGTGTGTAATAAGTTGGTATAGTGTTTCATAAGCCCATGTTTTTTTATTTCCTGGGAAATCCAAGGGTTCTCTTTTCTTGTAGTCTAAATACCCCAATTTGTAACCAAATGTCTTGTATAAAGGGAACAGAATAACACAGTGCCAAAGCCATGAACTGTCCCTTTCACTTCCAAAATTCTACTTAGTTACACAGATGTAGGTGAAACACTCTATAGATACCCCATTATCTTTTGCTGTATTCATAGGACCATAATTAATATTGCTATCATCCTGTGACTATGGCCATTCTTAATGACTCTTGCAATGCTTATGGATAGAACCAATTCTCAATTATCACTCTGGTAATTGAGGCTGCATTTTTAGCATAAGTGAAAACCATGGGAGGCCCAGAACTTACTGTGACAGAGAACCCCAAAGCCTCCTCACTCTGTCCTTTCTCTTGTAGCTTGACCTTCATTTTATTTCAAAACCCTGTTCTGATTTGAGCAAATTCCTCCATGCCAGGAAAAGGTCTCTTGAATACACATTAATTTACCACCATCTTCTTATGTGTCCTTTTTTCCATTGTGAGATCTTAGCTCCTTTGTTCACATACCTCCTACATCTGCCTTTTCCTTATATCGTCTCTACTAGAGGCCAGTCCTGGAGTGTGTAAAACTGACATATGGCAGGGATTAGGGCTGCATTTGTATTTAACTTATGCTCTGTCTGTTGACTAAGTTCTGCTTTGTTTAGCCTAATATTTGACATATTTCCAGAGAATAGCACGGTGTATCGCACATAATAGGCATTTGATACATGTTGGTTGTGTGAATTAAGGTAATTGTTTGGGATTTCATTATAGTTTGAACTTCTAAATAACAAGGGCTATTCTTTATTCCATTCACTAAGGGGTGTGTCTGAGAATTGCACCAGGTTTGACTTATGTTGCATCAAGAGAGGAAATAAGTTATGATTATCATGGCCTTTAGCAATAACCACAGAAGTGCTTATAAATGCTTATATGTACATTTATACCATACATTAATACTTATTAAGCATTTATACTATATATATATATATATATATATATGATATATATGTGTGTGTGTGTGTGTGTGTGTGTGTGTGCGCGCGCGCGCTGTGTATGAAGAGAAGAAAAAGCACATAATTTAAAGGGTTTGACAATCCTTCTCTGATGTGGAATCAGACATGGTAGTTCAGATGCAAGGCAGATTTGAGGCCATTTGATTAAAAAATATTAACTTTTCCATTTGCATGCCATAAAATGATTTCATTTTTTAAAAATATTTTTTGTGAAAATTGCCAGAACATGTTTATGTGTAGTCTCTTGTAATCATTACAAAATGATGCAAAAAATACAACCAATAAACAGATGGGTAACAAATTTTATACACACAAACATATCCTTGCTATAATTAAGAAAATATTTTTTACTGATTGAGGGAAAGAAATATTTCTCATGCTATTACTGTAGATTTGGCAAATTCAAGCATATAAACTCTAAGCAATGATAACGTCCTTAATAAAAGAAGGAGAAACATCTGTGTGTTTTTTTTAAAAAAGAATTATTATAATTGACAATATATGTGCTGACATTATCCTAATTATTCCAATTTGCTAATAATTGTCCTCCACATAATAGTAGCACAAGTACAACCTTAAGATGCCTATGTTTTGCTAATGTTAAGATTATCTGATTAATATTGATGGCAGCTAAGGCCAGTGGCTAATGTCTGACATCTGTTTGGGAAATCAGTGTTCCAATTCAGGAAGCTGGCATTTCTGTTGGGGTTAGACTGAGGGGTTATGGTGTAAGGAATTGTGATTAGGGTGTGTGTATTGTTAAGGTTAAGAATAGGGATATGATCTCTTTCATTTCTGTTCATTTCAGTATATTTCTGGTGTCAAGCTGCTTGCTCTATTCTGTGTTAACAAAGAGGTCTTCGCCTCGGTTCCCTTGAGGCACGGGGGCCGGAATGCATTAGTTCACTTGCTCCTTCTGTGTTAATGGTCTGGCTTGATCTCTTGTTCTTCTCCTTGTGAGTCCCTAAACAATCTTTCATTTGGGACAGAGGCATTTCTTTTTGTTCCATTTTCTTTTTCTTTCTCTCTCTGCCCCCATGACACCTAGACACTTGCACCTATTGAAAGTCAGGAGTTAAATTTTTAAATTATCCTTTTCCAGATGCCAACCTCAATCTTGATAATAAAACCACATCGAAGGGCATTTTAGTTTGGTGAGGGGAAGGTAAAAACAGATTTGTCTCACAGCTGTGAGGAATTTTTTATATATATATATATATATATATATATATATATATATATATATATATATATATATATATTTGTTTGTTTTTTTTAGAGAGAGGAAGGGCAACACAAAGAGAGAAATGAGAGAAAAACATTGGTTGATTACCTTCTGTTTGCACTCTGACCTGAGACTGAACCAGTAATCTGGGCTTGTGCCCTGACTAGGAATTGAACCAGGGACCTTTCGGTTTACTAGATGACTGTCAACCAATTGAGCCATACTGGCCAGGGCAGTGTGGAATTTTTGTGAATCAAAAATTATAAACAGAAAAGAAAACAAGTGTCATAAAATCTTTGATATTTATTCAGGCATAGTATTATTTATTTTATTTCTCTATTTCTAGTGGACTTTAATTGGCTCAAAGTTTTAACTGGTTGTGCAGAAGAAGTAAAAAGCAGAGTACTCACACAGCTTACACAAATGGAGCACTGCAAACATTGTAACCCACTATTACAAAGAAGGGACACTAATGTAGTGAAGTAGCCACAGAAATTCAGAAAATGGATCAACTGGGAAATCAGAGAATATTGGAACCTTTCCATGTGCCAAACAAAAGCTCAATTTATTTCCACTTTGCTTCAATTGAAAAAAATCAAGTAGGAAAATGAGCAAAACCTTAAAAATTCAGGAAAATTTTTCACAAACATCTGAGGATCTTTCTGTATTAATGTGCTTTGCTTCACTGATGTTTGTCATGAAGCCATGAATCCTTTG
Organism: Pipistrellus kuhlii; assembly: GCF_014108245.1. Taxonomy (NCBI): domain Eukaryota; kingdom Metazoa; phylum Chordata; class Mammalia; order Chiroptera; family Vespertilionidae; genus Pipistrellus; species Pipistrellus kuhlii. The sequence goes on from NW_023425427.1 coordinate 50,043,262, forward strand.
AGTCAATGTGACTAAGACATTCTGTACCATACAGTGGGAAAATGGAAGATTGTTTACAAAAATTATTTTTAAAAAGACTGTGTTTTGTATGTACAGGTTAAGATTAACACACACACACACACACACGCGCACTCACACACACACACACACACATATACACACAAATATATATATATATTTTTTTTTCTTTTTTTTCTGGGTAAACATCTGTCTGTGGGGAAAGCAAATGAAATGAGACAAAAATTAAAATTAGCTGAGACCATTCCATATTGTAGGTTTGGGCTAGAAAAAGTAGTATTTTCTGTTATGATCTGGACAGATCATTGTTAACTTCTAGACAAGGACTTTCTCCCCCCGCCCCCCTCCTTTTTTTAAAATATATTTTTATTGATTTCTTACAAAGAGGAAGGGAGAGATAAAGAGAGCCAGAAACATTGAGTGAGAGAAACATTGATCAGCTGCCTCCTACAACCGTCCACTGGGGATGTGCCTGCAACCAAGGTACATGCCCTTGACCAGAATTGAACCTGGGACCTTTCAGTCTGCAGGCTGACGCTCTATCCACTGAGCTAAACTGGTTTTGGCATTCCCCCCTCCCCCCACCCTCCTTTCAGTAAAATATCCCAATCCCCCAACTTCATGCTTGGACAAGGTGCTCCTCAAGCTTTCTATGCCTAAGATTTGACATCTTTAAAATGGGCATAATAATAGGAATATTGTGACAATTAATGAAGTAAATTATATAATACAAGAAGGTATGACTGCTAGTAAGTGCAGAATAAATATTGTTTCATATTATAGAAGTATGAATATTATCTGGTGTAACCCCCCCCCCCAAGTATTGGCTCTTTTGTTAGTATGTGTTCAATAAATAATTAATGAATTAATGAATGAATGAATGAATGAATGAAATATCCACAGCATCTCCATAAGAATAAGATTCAAGGAAATTCTAGAAATTTAGAATTAGGAGTTACTTATTGTACTCTCTTAATATGGCAGTACTCTAACTTCTGTAGATGGATTAATATTGTCCTGCAAAATATTTTCCTTAAATTAAGATAAAATGTGAACAAATTTGGCATTTGCTCATTGGTGTGAGCTTTAACCTCTGAAACCTCACAGAGTTGGTTATATAATAACACTAAATATTGGAATGTTCTCAATCAATTTTGTTTTCTCAAGAACTGATTTTTAATCTTTTTGTTCGTTTGTTTGTTTTTGTTAATCCTCACCTAAGGTTATTTTTTCCCCATTGATTTTTAGAGAGAGTGAAAGAGAGAGAGAGAAATATCCATTGGTTGCCTTCTGTACACACTCTGGCTCTGGGCTGGTTTTGGGCTTGCAACCCAGGTGCATGCCTTTGAGAATTAAATCTGGATCTTTAGGGTCTACCAGTTTATGCTCTAATCACTGAGTAAGCTGCCAGGGGTTATTCAATCATTTTGATTTGTAAAGGCCTTCTTCCATATAACCTGACTAGAACAAAATAGACTTCAGAAAGATCAAACTATCCAGTGGGATTATTAATAACTATTCTTACCCCAGCTAACAAAATTGTAACACTTGTTATGTGCTAGGTACTGTAGTGAGGCTATAGATGATTCAGTTGTTGTTTTTTGTTCAGATCTCTCATAAGGCAGATTTCATTACAGTCAGTTCTCCTTAGTAACTGGGGGCTAGCCTGATTACATCACTAGCCTCTGGATTTGTATCTCTCCATGAGAGAGCCAAATCTCAAAACTTTGTCTTTTCTGAAAGGAAAAAAAGAGCTTTTACCTCTTCACTTTGCTGCTTTATTTTCTGTCTTTTTCTGGATACCATGATGTACACTTTTCTGTGTGTGTGTGTGTGTGTGTGTGTGTGTGTGTGTGTGTATTTTTAATATTTTTTATTGTTTCAGAGAGGAAGGGAGAGGGAGAGAGAAATGACAACATTAAAGATGAGAGAGAATCATTGATCATCTGCCTCCTGCATGCCCTCACTGGGGATCAAGCCTGCAACCCTGACATGTACCCTTAACTAGACTTGAACCTGGGACCTTTTAGTCCAGAGGCTGATGTTCTATCCACTGAGCCAAACCAGCTAGGACTAAACTTTGTATTTTTGAAACATATGTCTAAGACCTTAAAAATGCACAAACAGTTAAAAAAAATTCCCCAGAAGTAGAATTTGGGTTCAAGTAGCTGTTTAGGCTTCTGTATACCAAATAAGATTCTAGTCCAGAATGGGGCCTTTACATATATTATTTCAGTCAACTCTCAATTATGAGGTAGATGTTATTATTGCCACTTAAATTAATACGTACCGTGTACCTCCCTGACCACACATGAATCACTAATGCCAGGATATTGAATTTGCATACATCCGGGGTCTGCCCCGCCCCACTCTGGGAATAACATTAAAGATGGCATTAGCATCTTTTTGACAGTCATGGCATATTATTATGGCATATTAATCTATGCTGACTAAAACATTTTTTTCAGATGAACTGTTCAGTGGACATTGCAAAATCTTGTACCTCTGTGACTAAGGATCTAAAAGCTAGGTTCTTAAGAGAACAATTTATCAGATCATTGCTCTAATGGGCATCTTCCCCTAGGGGAGATTCATACTCAGTCTGTACTAATTCACTTCTGAGGCCCTAAAGTTACTTGCTTGTCTCTGCTGTCAACTAAAAGTAGTACCAAATAGCAACAGGATACAAGCACGAAAGCAAAGGAAATGAAGAAAATTTAATGATTTGACATTTTGATTGCTGCAGCGCTCATGCTAATAAAAATCATTATTTAGACAGCATTAATGTAGCTACTAACTCAAGCAGTGTGTTCATGCATGCAATATTTTATTTAGATATTCTTTATCTTAATAAAAAAGGAGACTAGAAATGGACCTACCCTTTTTCTGAAAGACCATAACAATATAAAGCAGTTTGGGCATGTGGTTTGAATAAATAAATCTAAAACACAGGTCATGAGAATGGAAGATTTCTCCTCCCATAATAGTCATCATCAGGAAATGGTTATTTTAGATCTTTGACTTAATTTAATAATATAACCATCAAATCACATGCTTTATATTTTAGAAAATGAGATCAAATAATGGGACTTATGGCAGCAAAGGGATATTTTTTTAAAAAACCAAGGGCAAAGTGAAGCATATCTCAAAAGAACCAACAAATGAGAGAAAATAATCAATATCTCACATAGAAAAGTATGCTTAATACACAAAAGCGAGCAGTTTCCGAGGATGCTGGTACAAGGGAATTACCTCTTTCAATAATGTGAATCAATTGTAACCAAATTTCAAAATAATCTTTTAATATTTGACTTTTTGATTCATGATATTAATTTTACTGCAGACTTTTAATATAGCAATATGTTACAGTCATGGAGAACTTTCCTCATTGAGTATTTGAAACCTTGTGTAATGGAAATGTTTTCCTATTTTTATATTTTCTTGTATTTGCCTAAGCTTGTGGCACTCTTTTGAGGAGGGTTTTGTTTTCCCTTGCTAAGTTTCTGTAAATAGATTTGATGCAGCTAGATGCATAAGGTGAGGTGGGTAATTTAACTATGAAGCAAACTGTAGGTATAATAGTTAAACTATGTAACAGCTCTTTGTTTCTCTTCCATAAAAGTATTTGTTAAATAGCATTCATTTCCTTTAAAATACTTCCTCACCTCAACCTCTGAAAAGAATTTCAGTGCTAGTGTTAAAAATATTTTGAATCATTGGTCAAAATGGAATTTAAAACATCCCTGTGATGTGCTCTAGGGACTTACCCTGTAGCATCTGGAGTTTTCATTCCTTTTAAAATGAGAGAATGGGCAATAAGACTGGCCATAGCGGTTGCCTGCTTTAAATGAATCATGTCCAGTGGAAATCAGAGAAAAGAACAGACAGAACAGATGGTTAAAAGTAAGTTAGTGCTTCTGAAATCAGTTTAAATTGTTCTAATAGCTATTTATATTTTAATAGCATTCTGTAATGACTCGTTTTTTGAAATTATACCTATGAAGCCGAAGCCAGTTTGGCTCAGTGGTAGAGCGTTGGCCTGCGGACTGAAAGGTCCTGGGTTCAATTCCAGTCAAGGGCATGTACATTGGTTGCGGGTACATCCCCGGTAGGGGGTGTGCAAGAGGCAGCTGGCCGATGTTTCTCTCTCATCGACGGTTCTAGCTCTTTATCTCTCTCCCTTCCTCTCTGTAAAAAATCAATAAAATATATATTAAAAAAAAGAAATTATACCTATGAAAATACATGTTAAATTGAGGAAGTATTTGCATATTTAGAGGAATATTAATTTTCAGAACAGGACTTTTAAGACTGCTATGAATGACCACAAATGTCAAAATCTGACACAAAAACAAAAATATCTCAGATTCATTTTTTGCTTTTTGCTTTCTGATTCTATAAAAAAAATCCATTTAAACATCTGAATCTTCACTAAACCCTATAGATGATGGCCGTATTTCCATAGAA